>NC_091727.1:129567500-130808750 GCF_042477335.2 Ovis canadensis
AGCAAAGAATTCAAACTAAAGGCCCACTTACTTCAGGCGTGTGTCTTTACAGGATGGATCTGGTGGGCTTTGGCTGAAGATGGCACAATTAGATGTGCCTAGAAGAGATGAAAAAGAGAATCAGCAGTTTAATACATTCTTTAAGAATATAATTTCTATTTTAATTTATCAGCTCCTGCCCCAGACGTGCTGGTCAGCTCCCTGGTCTTGCTCAGATCAGAGCATGGGGCTTAGCAGTGCGTCCTCGTCACACCCCCAGCAGTCTCCATGGCCTGGGTGTCCTATGGGGAGTACGACTAAGGTTGGCCCTTGGTTGGGCAAGTGACTAGGAGAGCAGCAGATTTGGGTTCTGATTCCATCTTTGAAAGTGAAAGTCACTCAGTCCTGTCAGACTCTTTGTGACTCCCATGGTCAATACAGTCCTGGAATTCTCCAGGCCAGAATACTAAAGTGGGTAGCCTTTCCCTTCTCCAGGGGATCTTCCCAACCCAGCGATCCAACCCAGGTCTCCTGGATTGCAGGCGGATTCTTTCTTTACCAGCGGAACTACCAGGGAAGCTGTGAATCAGTTTCTCTAATCTTTTTGTGCCTTGCTTTCCTCATTAGTAAAATGGGAGAGTGGCTCACACCGTGGTTGGAAGTATGAATAATACTATAACAAATTCCTAGCATTTAAGGTATGATGGCATTCATTAAATGCTTCCGTGTGCTGAGAATTTATTACAGTAGTCTTATTTACACTTCCAACCATGGTGTGAGCTACTCTCCCATTTTGCAAACAAGGAAAGTGAGGCACAGAAAGATTACAGAAATTGACTCACAGCCCAGTTAGTTGATGGTGAAGAAGGAATTAGAACCTATATCCGCTGCCCTCCTTGTCACTTACCCAACCAAGGGCCAACCTTAGAGTCGTACTCCCCAGGCCATGGAGACCGCTGGGAGTGCAAGGATGCGACAAGGACGCACTGCTAAGCCCCATGCTCTGACCTGACCAAGACTAGGGAGCTGACCAGCACGGCAGCAGCCGGAGCCCGGATCTGGGCTCTCCTGGGGCCGGTTGCGAGGCAGCGTGCACCAGCTGGATAGGGAACACCATGGGCCCCGGAGCGGCAGCACCCCAGGGAGTGACCTCCACCTCATAAACCCACTCTGAGGGTGCCACGTCCCAGAGGCACTGTGATCTGGTCTTGAAGCCACCCAGCCTAGGACTGGCCCACAGAGAAAGGAGGCAACAGCTCGGTCACCTATTCCATTGCTCAATCACAAGCCCCAGTGGTGAATACCTAAGTCACCTATTTGGATTTTCTTCCAGCTTTCAGCCATAGTGTGGGGTCTACGGATGACCATCCATGGGCCCAGGAAGCACCACGTGCTTTTGTTCGTTTTCGTTACTTTTTTTCCTTCTGAGGAGAGGGTCAAAAATTTTCCTCAGATTTTCAAACGGGTCATGTCCACCCTCCCCGCCCCGCCAAACCCAACTCACTTCAAAAAAACAAAAAAGAATGCTGGTCGGAAGCTGCCAGCCAGAGCTCCTCTGCCATCTTTTACCTCAGTCCGCACGCTGGAGATGTGGATTTCCATCGCCCGCGTCCCTCCGCACTCCTTTCCTTTCTGCCCACCTCCCCACACACCTACACTCACGCAACCCACACGCACGCACCTCCCCCACCCAGACCCCCCCATGCACTCACCGCCTACACGTGCCTCCCCACGCACGCGCCGCACGCACGCGTTACAGTTCTCCAAACACACTCCCCCCAAATTGCCACATGCACGCGTGTCCCCTCCGAGTCCCTCCGCACACAGGCGCGTTCCACTCCTGCGCCTCAGAACCTCGTCTCCACATGCACCGCCTAGGGAGCCTCTCCCCTCTCTCCTTTCTCGGGCGGGCTTGGGCGGACTGGCGGCCCGACCCTCCCCGCTCCTCAGCTTCTCGGGCAGTGAGGTCCCTCCCAGGCGCGCTGAGCTCACCCCGCCTGAGCACGTGGCCGGCCAGTCCCACTGGGCCGTGGCATCTCTGCTCACGTCCCAGGAAGCACCGGGCGGGGTGTGGCACCTCCCAAGCTCCGCCACCAGAGCCTTCGGACAGCGGAGAAAGCGGCCGCTCGGTCGGAGGGAACCCCCTCGATTTCCCGTCCTTCCGAACGGAGTGGGCGGTAGGGGCTACTGGGTGCGGCCGGAGGCGTTGCCCGTCCTCACTGAGAAAAATGCTCACCTAGTTCCCAAAGCCAGTTTGCCCTTCTTCTCCTTCCAGCCAGAGGGAAGGGAGAGCCAACGTCTTTGGGTCGGAGAAGGGGAAATGACTGAGAGAGGAGGCGGCTCAGAGAGTGGGGCCGGTCTGGGAAGGGGGGAGCATTGGGGAGCCGGAGGGAAAGGGGAGGGGAAAAAAGGATGGAAAACTGCGGTAATGGGCGGTGTTGATGGGGTCTAGCACAGTCCTGGGAATCCTGCCAGGTCAACCCCGAATCCAGAAGCCACTTGGCTGGATCTTTTCCTATGTGCTAGCCCCTTTACCCTGCGCCAAAGGCATCCAGAGCCAAGACCCTTGCTAGCAACTACCGGGCATCACGGAATCTTCTGGGGGTCTGGGCAAGGGCAGAGGTATTAACTCTTCCTGTCCTTCGGAGCCGGTACTAGTCTTTAGCTCATAGTGTTAGGCAGAATTTAAATGAGTTACTACATCTCAAGTGCTTATAATACCATCAGGGACACTGTAGGCAATCAGTGATGGCTCCTGTTATTAACAAAGGTGTTCATTTGTTGGTGGTTTGTCTCACCTCTATACTGTAAGCCTCATCAGGGCAAAAACTGTATTTTCTTCATCACTGAACTCCAGCATCTGACACAAAGAAGCTATCAATAAATTATTTCTTGAGTTAATAAAAGAGTGATTGAATGATAACTTGGACTAGTGGGTATGCCAAGACTCTCTTCTCTGCCACGTCAGAGGTACATTTGTGCAAGTTTGAGGAAGAAGGGCTATGATTGGGAAAGGTGGCACATAGGACCCCTGTTGGTTACTCTATCAAGTGACCTGCTCTGCCCTCTGTCTTTGGCAGTTTGCTACATGGACAACTGAATGACTGTCAGAAAGCTGACCTGAAATTTGAAACAGAGCTGTGCCTTGCTAGAGCAGTATTTGCATCTTGTACAGTTAGTAAAGAAGGAAGGGGGAGAGGGCTGACATGGAAAGCTCAGAAATAATGGTGGTAAATGTTAAGTGAGGGAGTTTGGCAGGGGAGCTCTGAATGAAGTGACAGAGACCCGCCCCCCACTCTATACAGAGTTCAGAGCAGATGGTGGTCCTAAAGGAACAGTAATGTTATCCACCTTTCTGTTCTAGTCATAGGGTTCCTGATGATCTGACTTCATGTCCCAACATTTTTGGGGTATGTATGCATATTAGGCTCCTCCACTGCATTCACTAAACTTGAATTTATGGAAATTAATCCTGTTAGAACTAGTGTGCATGTGTGAAGGGACCTTAGACATTACTTATACATTTAACAGTTGAAAAACTAAGAGCCAGAAATAGATAGCAAAGGACTTGGGTTTGGGGATTCTCTGGCCTTGGTACTGAATCTTTCAGGGCCTGGATTTGCTGTGTATCCCATTATTCCTTTAACTCCTCCCCCCATTCCATCATAAATCCCAAAGATGCTGAATGAAAGGACATAAATTGGAGGTCAGCAGAAAGGAGGGAGAAAGGAAGCTCCTCAACAGACTCTAACTTTACTTCCTTTTGTTCCCACCGGGGAAGGTACCTGAGCCTTCAGCCAACCACTGTACAACAGCTCCACCCTGGAAACTGGTATCCACATAAACCCAGCAAGCAAAAGTTTGAACCATAGCTAATCTGAGTTTCAGCAAAATGCCTGTGATCCTTCCAGAGCATTGGAAGCTTGCAGAAAGATGCTTCAGGGCCATCTCCCACTCACCTCTGTATCTCTTCTCTTCCCTGGAATGATAAAAGACAGTTTCTCATCACCTACCACCTGCTGGAAAAACCATAGCCTTGAGTAGATGGACCTTTGTTGGCAAAGTAACATCTCTGCTTTTTAATACGCTATCTAGGTTGGTCATAACTTTCCTTCCAAGGAGTAAGCATCTTTTAATTTCATGGCTGCAATCACCATCTGTAGTGATTCTGGAGCCCCCAAAATTAAAGTCTGACACTGTTTCCACTGTTTTCCCATCTATTTCCCATGAAGTGATGGGACCAGATGCCATGATCTTCGTTTTCTGAATGTTGAGTTTTAAGCCAACTTTTTCACTCTCCTCTTTCACTTTCATCAAGAGGCTTTTTAGTTCCTCTTCACTTTCTGCCATAAGGGTGGTGTCATCTGCATATCTGAGGTTATTGCTATTTCTCCCAGCAATCTTGATTCCAGCTTGTGCTTCTTCCAGCCCAGCGTTTCTCATGATGTACTCTGCATAGAAGTTAAATAAGCAGGGTGACAGTACACAGCCTTGATGTACTCCTTTTCCTATTTGGAACCAGTCTTTTGTTCCATGTCCAGTTCTAACTGTTGTTTCCTGACCTGCATATAGTTTTCTCAAGAGGCAGGTCAGGTGGTCTGGTATTCCCATCTCTCTCAGAATTTTCCAGAGTTTATTGTGATCCACACAGTCAAAGGCTTTGGCATAGTCAATAAATCGGAAATAGATGTTTTTCTGGAACTCTCTTACTTTGAAGAAAGCTGAGCGCCAAAGAATTGATGCTTTTGAACTGTAGTGCTAGAGAAGACTCTTGCAAGTCCCTTGGACTGCAAGGAGATTCAACCAGTCCATCCTAAATGAGACCAGTTCTGGGTGTTCATTAGAAGGACTGATGCTGAGGCTGAAACTCCAATATTTTGGCTGCCTCATGAGAAGAATTGACTCATTTGAAAAGACCTTGATGCTGGGAGGAATTGGGGGCAGGAGGAGAAGGGGACAACAGAGGATGAGATGGCTGGATAACATCACCGACTCGATGCACATGAGTTTGGGTGAACTCCACGAGTTGGTGATGGACAGGGAGGCCTGGCGTGCTGTGATTCATGGGGTCACAAAGAGTCGGACACACTGAGTGACTGAACTGAACTGAACCACCTGCTGAGATCTGATGAAATGAATCTGTCTGACTCATCACTCTCAGAAGAGAGCTACAGACTATAAAGCAAGTTAATTGCAGTCTAGAATTGGCTTCCTAGCAAAAGGATATCCAACAGCTACCTGTTGCAGTTCTCTGGCCCCTTTTGTTTCATCCTCTTTTTGGTGTGTGGGATAAGGACCACTAAGAGCAGGAGTCTTTGACTACTTTTTCTTTCACTAGCAAAGTAATAAACAGAGTTTAAACATGATTCATT
The DNA here is from genome assembly GCF_042477335.2 of Ovis canadensis. Taxonomy (NCBI): domain Eukaryota; kingdom Metazoa; phylum Chordata; class Mammalia; order Artiodactyla; family Bovidae; genus Ovis; species Ovis canadensis. Next base: position 129,572,852 of record NC_091727.1, read on the forward strand.
GTAATGGAGTTTAAACATGATTCATCGTAACTTTATCTGCTAAGTGCCTCAGGTCTTGGACTCCCCTTGTGTACTTGCTACTTGCTGTGTTCTGGTATATTACAGCACGCTTGCTTTTCACAGAGGAAGTTGAGCTGAACAAAAAGATACATACATTGTAAAGGCTTTTTCCAACCACTGCATGCAGAAAATCAGCCCAAGTTCCTTTTTTCTGCATCTTCCAATCTGGTGGGAGTAGTCACAGATCCTTTTTGCCTTCTGTATGCAAAAAGAGTGGGTATTTGTATTGTTATTTAAGACTCCCCTTGGCTCAAAGTATGTTTCCAACAGGCTTGCCAGAGTATTATTGGCTGACCCTTTCCAAACCCGAAAATCTGAAGCTTGCCCCACCCAACTCACCTCAGGTTAGAGAACAAAACATTGCCTCTAGAAGATCCTCATTAACATTTTCTTGTTTTCTGAGCATGAAGGAAGAGGTAGAGTGAGAAGCTGGTAGAGATGTGGGATTTTGCCCATACCCTTCCATTCGCCCGTTACTGATGGCTAGTATTTTAAATCTCATTGTTCCCTCTGAAAGAGACTGGCCATAAAGAACAATAGCCTGTTAACCAAGAGGCAGTTGTCCTAGACCAAAGATAGATGCCTGAGAGGTGGTGTGGAGTTCACCTAAAACAAAATTCACAATATAGGAGGTGGCCCATTTGTCACTCTGCTTATCGGGCTCTAATTCTATTCAACCAGCACTTACTAAGTATCTCCTATGTATAAGTCTGGTAAGAGCTTCCACTCTCACCTACCACTAGTAACTCTTAATTCATAGATCAATCATTATTTGGGAAGAATTATTGAGTTGGATGGGCTTCCCCAGGTGGTGCTAGTGGTAAAGAACCCGCCTGCCAATGCAGGAGACATGAGAAACACGGATTCAATCCCCAGGTCAGGAAGATCCCCCCTGGAGGTGGGCATGGCAACCCACTCCAATATTCTTGCCTGGAGAATCCCATGGACACAGAAGCCTGGTGTGCTACAGTCCATAGGGTGGCAAAGAGACACGATGGAAGCAACCCACACATGCTACCCCAGCTCTGGGAGATCTTCTAACTTTCCCAGGCTCCTCCTACAGGCCAGGTGTTGACTCACATCTGGCCCTATCCTGACTTTAACCACTAGGTTCCAATCCTGGAGAAGGGAAAGGCTACCCATTCCAGTATCTGGCCTGGAAAATTCCATGGATACAGTCCATGGGGTCACAAAGAGTTGGACACTACTGAGTGACTTTCACTTTCCAGCACTGGGGTTTTCTTTGTTCCCTAATTCCCACCTTCTGGCCCAACCACTGAAACATGAACGTGCCATGTTTTCTTGGGCCTTATACCTTCATCTCTTTAGTCTTTCTGACTGTATCCCGCTCCTGAAACCAAAGTCTTCATGATTGGATCTCGATATCCAGATGTTCCAGATCCTCCCTGCCTGAATCTTTACCTATTAGTATGGTAATCAATTTCCCCTGGCATTTCCAGTAACTCTGCACCTTCTTCCTGTTAATCTTCCCCCAATTCAAACTTCAGTGAGAGACAATCAAGAACTCATGAATACATATATATTTATTTAATTCATAATATAGCATTTTTGGATGGGCTGGGATATTTTAGAGGGATGAGGCTGTGTAATCCGCAGATGCTCAGGTTTTTGTCACTAGGAGAGACACTATTGGTCCAGAGCTCCCAGGGCAAACAAGCCTGGGATAAAATATTTGATAAAAAATAGTCCAACAATAGTCCAATAAATATTCTAGCCAACAACGACATAGCATATGTCTGAAGCTGGCAGATCAGACTGTAGAAGGCAGTTTCACCTGACCTGATGGCAGTCAACCTGGCCAACCTGAAATACACAGCCAAGTACAGCGCAATGGCTATGAGGCTGCAGTTGGCTTCAGGAATTGAAATAAGTGTGGGAGAGGTTCTCATCTGTCAGCCTCACATTCTCCATTCTGTAGAAGAAATGGTATCAAATATTTACGCTTATCAAAAAGTCCATTCGTGGATTGCTCCATCCAGGTAGTCATATATAAATATGTAAACCATGGAAGCTTAGAAAATTCACCTAGTGTATTTTAGCTGAGAAGAACATGGATGTGATTTTGCTGCAATTTGAAAGTCACTGCATCCAGAGTTTACACAATGGAATCACATGATAAAAACACATACAGATGCAGTTACTCTTACATACAAGTAGCCAGAACTCCAATGTGGCATTAAAATTTCTTTCATATCTCAAAACATGTTTAACTTTATTGTTATTTTTGTGCTTTTTTCAATAAGACAATATAAAAAGTAAAAATAAGCATAAATTGCAGACAAAAGAATAATTTGCTAGGAGAAAGGATTGTAGGAGAACAGACTGAGGAGAGCAACAATGAAAACTTATGCAGTCACCTTCCTTGAAGATGTTAAATAAAGGTCTTACTTCCTTTGTCCAACTGGGTTTAGCTAGAGGTAGTCAATGACTTCTCTAAGGTACCTGGAATTGCCAGAATTCTATGAAAGTCCTTAAGTTTACTGAAATATCTGGGATTCACCACATCCCCACCATTTTTTGCAGGGGGAACGTACTTTTCATTATTTGGCTCAGAATCTTCATTGCTTACCCCCAAACCCAGTTTAATTTCCTACTTTATTCAGTAGGCTTAGCTCTGAGTGATTTTTGGCAATAACCAAAACATAAACCCACATTCAAAGAACAGAGTTTGAAGAGACTGAAAAAATTATTGAAAACAATTGTGCCACATGCTCCAAACAATTCCAAACAATTCCCCAAGAGCTTTTGAGGAAGACAATACTCATTTATATGTATGAGTTCTGGGACATCTGCAAAATAATATCAGTACAGCTCAAATGGAGTAGCCAAGCTTTTCTGCCCAGAAAACAACACCAATATGGATATCAGAATACAACAGGGAAACTTTGATTATTCATTCATTCATTCATACATTCACGCAATTAACATTAGCCAGGCAACTACTCTGTTCCAGACACTATGTCAGGTGTTAAGAATACCACCACAACAAAAAAGACACAACCCCTGCCCTCAAGGTATTCACAGTCTAGGAGGGAGGATGATTCTTAAATGTCAAACCTTGGTATGCATCAGAATTACCTGGGAGAGCTTGTTAAAAATGCTAAATTCCACTTATGTGCCCAGACATTTTAATTAAGTAGATCTAGGTTGGAGGTCTACTTTAAAAAGAAAATGCTCAGTAAAAAAAAATGATAATAATAATAAAAATCAACTGTTTTAACAAACACCAAAAATAATTCTAACAAGTGGTCTGAGGATCACACTATGAAAAACACTGTTATACAATGTGATTATTGCTGAGAAGGGGGCATGGTCAAGGTGCCATGGGAGCTCCCAAGAGGAGAACATAACCCAATCTAGGGGTTCAGGAATTAAATCTATTGTGGGGCAGAAGTAGGGAAAGGTAGTCCAGGCTAGAGTCAAAAGTAGAGTGGAGACAATGAAGCTTTGTCCCGGGGCACTACAATATAAAGGCACAAAAAATGAATGGCATCGGAGACCCGAGGTTAACTGAAAGAAAATTGGAACTGGAAAGGAGGTGGAGTGTTCTGCGTTGATAGCATTTTCACACTATTCCCTTAATTTAAGAACAATTCCTGCTGTTTACTCTGGACATCAAAATAGTTACTAATGTCTCTATTCCAGGCCCAGGGAACAACTTGTGTAAATAGTTAAGCTTGGCTAGAACAATCAATGTGAGGGGGAAGGTGGCAAAAGATGAAGCTGTGAAAGCAAATAGGGACTTGAAAAGCCAAACTGTAAGTAACTGGGACTTTCTATTGAATGTCAGTGATATGTTTTATGAAGGGGTTGAAATCATCTGTTTTGTTTAAGAATTTGGGCATAGGCCCTAGAGGAGAGAGAGACCCAGAGTTAACTTAGAAATGAAAGACATCCATTTTAAAGCACTGCTACACTATTTGGGCTGAGGCTGAGCAAAGGAGAGTAATATTTGTTGCATACTTAGCAAAATGCCATGCTTCATAGTTAAGTATGCCATACTAATGCCATACTTAACTAAATGCCAGGTGCTGTGCTAAGCAGTTTACATGTGCTATCTTTTTTCATCTTTGCAAACAGCCTTGTGAGGTAGGTATTATTGCACAGAAGAGGAAACAGCGGCTCAAAGAAGTGAAGTACTTGCCCTGGGTCACACAGCTAGTAAATGGCAGAGGAAATAGATTATTTTAATTCAAAGGTTATGATGAACTTTCCCACTCAGCAAACTATTTCCCAGCAGTGCTGAATCTTACTGAGGTTGCTTGTTTCCTGATTAGCAGTAAGTATGTAGGGTTTTTAAAACCCCAAATACTGACTTTGCCACTAGATAGGTAAGTTTGAGCCTGCCATCTGTATCTGAATCAGCCTTGCTTTCCGTGTTAGGTGTACAAACAATACAAAACCGTTATTTAGTTTTGTATAGATAAAGGGATTTTTATAGATATTTTGTCTCTCCTGCAGAATACTAAGTCATTTGACAGCAGGAACTGTGGATTATCAATATGTCAGCTCTAGCATGGTACCTGGCATCTAGTAACTTGTTGAATGAATGAAGGAATGAACGCCCACCAAGGTGGTGGAAAGGAAGAGGGGGAGAAGTTTTGGCATTGTTTCAAGGTTCCAATCTGGGGGCTTGTTACAACTACCATGTTGTATGACAGTAATATTTTCACAACTCCCAAGAAGTAGACTCTTTGAAGCCGACTTAGCTCCTGAAAGGAGAAAGCTCTGGTGCTGACACTCCCAATTACAGAAGAGGAACTGACAAAAGCGTCAACCATAAAGCTTAATTCCCTTCAATGATTGCAATAAGGACTGGGTTGAAGTTTACATCTGCATTGGCCACGAAGGGTTGGCTAAGCAAATGAATAGTGTAAACAAGATTAGGAGAAGAATGATTATTCTACCTGTTTAAGAAAACAGACTATGCTCAGGCATTCTTAAGTACTTCGGAAGTATTTTATCTGAAAATATATGTCCATTTCTATGGAAATAGTTGTTGCATCTACAACACTCCATTCTTACTGATTAAGTAAAGAAAGCAGGTTCCTAAAGAACCTCCATTGTGCAACTCTTGTTTTTTTAAGCCTAATTCTAGCAACTGTATGCTACTTGAGACTGGTAAAACTGTCTTTGAAATATTCTGTGACAGAATTTTTGACAGTTCAGACAAACCTTCTCCATTAGGTAGCACCAATGAAAGTGTGCTACACATAACACAACTACCTGGATCAATTTTCTATCCAGCAAGAGCATTTCTTGTGCAGTCTTGTCTCCCTATGTCTCCTAATCCAATCTAGAGCTCTTCCCACCATCTATGTCACTATTGCATGTGCATGTGTGTGAGCAGAGGGAGGGATGAAGGGATGAATGGAGGGAGGGGAGAAATGATTCTGATGTTCCCTTTAGGGGACAAAAATGGGTGGTATAATTTATTTTCCCTTCCAGTATATTTCTCACTCAAATGAGTAAATTAAAAAGTTCATAATGTATATATAATTATAAAATGAATACATAATATATATTATTTATTCATTTTATATATATATATTATATATACACATACATGTTTTCTTTATAATAAATCCTTGATTGTAGGTTTTTATAAAAAGCTACATATAATATGGGATCATTTGACATTTCAAAATTCTACTTGGCCAAATCAGCCAGTACTAGAAAGGCTGACACATCCCTGCTTTCTGGCTGGCTAGCCCCTTGTTCAGAGCATCTTTATACATTATTTACCTAGAATTCCTTCCAATATCATTTATACTCCTAAATCACTGGGAATTTTGAATTCTTCAATGACAAGAGAAGAATTCTCCAAATTTGTTCTCCAATGGCTTGAACCCAGGCTACGCATAATTTGTTCTGAGAAACTCAATACATTAATTCAAATACAAGCTTTAATGCACAAAAATTAAATCTATTATATCTAGTTCTTTTGGATACTTCAAATGAACTTCATTTTTGTATCGTGTATATTGGACACTAACTGAGGTTTAGGAAGGGAAGCACTGCTGAACTAGAGAGCCAGTGAATTATTACATGCTCTCTTGAAACTTAATGGCAAGCTTTCATCCCAGAAACGTAAGGGGATTCTTGAGGCCTGCAGTTGCATTCCTGCCGCTCAGGGTAATCAATAAAATCTGGGGCAGGCAAGCCAGACAGGATCATTAGGGATTTGTTCCAGATTGTGAATGTTGGACAAACTGGAAGAATGAAGGTCACATCAAAAGTATGAAGATGGAGAGAGTTAGCTGGGTCATAGAAAGACAGCATGTTGTTGTCATAATCCAGAAGGACACCCAGGCGCTTCAACTGTGGAGGCACGTCCACCAGCATTTCCTTGTTGTTATGTCTCACTACGAAGTTACTATTGCATCGTGAGAAGACCCACGAGGAGGCGTTCTTGCCAATCCATTCATTCTTGGGAGCTGATTTGTAGGCAATGCCAACTGCATACCTGTGAGACAATGGAAAGGAGATCACATCTATTCATGATCTGAGTTATGTTAGACACCATTGGGCTTCCCTGTGGCTCAGATGGTAAAGAATCTGCCTGCAATGCAGAAGACCTGGGTTCGATCCCTGGGTTGGGAAGATCCCCTGGAGGAGGAAATGGGAACCTATTCCAGTATTCTTGCCTGGAGAAGCCCATGGACAGAATAGCCTGGCAGGCTACAGTGCATGGGGTCACAAAGAGTTGGACATGACTGAGCAACTAAGCACAACACAGCACAGACATCATACAGGACATCTAAGCAATAGAATACATGTTTCTTCCTTAAATAGTTTACATTTAGATCCATAACAATGATAGCACTAGAGCTTTAAAACAAGTTAGCAATTAGAGTGCTATAATTTTCAACTCCTAGCTCAGTATATTTTCCATGATTTGATTTTTTTTAATTTTTAACAGTATGATTTTATTTTTTATTATTATTTTTTTTTTACTTTAAGATATTGTATTGGTCTTGCCATACATCAACATGAATCTGCTACAGGTGTACATGACTTCCTAATTCTGAACCCCTCTCCCACCTCCCTCCCCATCCCATCCCTCTGGGTCATCCCAGTGCACCAGCCCCAAGCATCCTGTATCATGCATCAAACCTGGACTGGCAATTAGTGGGATGATTTGGGAGAATGGCATACATGATTTGATTTTTAAGAAACTGGAACATTTTTCTAAGAGTGGTTTCCATCGCTTGCCTCTTAACCTTGACTTACTGGTATTATATTTATACTGTCAAACTGAATCTCCCAGGAACCTAACAACAGGGGGAAAGAAAAGTTGGATCCACTCACCATGTGGAGGACCCCATGACCACCTCCCAGTAGTGGCAACCGCTGTCAATGAATATATTTCCTGCTGCCCCATAGCACCCAGTGCCACTAAACCTCTCTGGGGTATGGCTCTTCTTCAGAGAGCTTTCTTCCTTCTCCATCTGCAATCCATCATTGGAAATCTTCAACTTCTTGTGAGTCATTTTGGGATCCAGTTTAAAGGGTTGGCCTGAAAAATAAAGTAGGAAAAAAAAAAAAAGAAAATGCATGAGAAAGTATGTAAGAATTCTCTCCTGGTTCTGCAGGACTATCACTATCAGAGGAACCTCGACATAATGATCATTCTTGAGTCAGTGAAAGCTGACTGGTGCTTGGATTATATGAAAGAAGCAGGACAGAAGCCACTGTTTTCAACAAAATAAAAATAAGCTGTCCCCCCTTCATAGACTATCAAGTTAAAAGGGGCTCTCAAGGTCTCTTATTCTCAAATAACTTTTGTGCTTTGCTTTATTTCAGTGGATGGTTTGGGATTTGAGCAGATTTTAGGGGAAGGAGTATTTCAGGTAAGGCAAAGTGAGGGGATAGATGAGATAATTGCTGCTTGGTGGCAGAACAAAAAACCTGAGAATAACTCAACTACAGGACAAATTGTTTTACCCTCTAATTCAGTTCAGTTCAGTTCAGTCGCTCAGTCGTGTCCGACTCTTTGCGACCTCATGAATCGCAGCACGCCAGGGCTCCCTGTCCATCACCAACTCCCAGAGTTCACTCAGACTCATGTCCATCGAGTCCGTGATGCCATCCAGCCATCTCATCCTCTGTCGTCTCCTTCTCCTCCTGCCCCCAATCCCTCCCAGCATCAGAGTCTTTTCCAATGAGTCAACTCTTCACATGAGGTGGCCAAAGTACTGGAGTTTCAGCTTTAGCACCATTCCTTCCAAAGAAATCCCAGGGTTGATCTCCTTCAGAATGGACTGGTTGGATCTCCTTGCAGTCCAAGGGACTCTCAAGAGTCTTCTCCAACACCACACTTCAAAAGCATCAATTAATTCTTTGGCGCTCAGCTTTCTTCACAGTCCAACTCTCACATCCATACATGACCACAGGAAAAACGATAGCCTTGACTAGACAGATCTTTGTTGGCAAAGTAATGTCTCTGCTTTTGAATATGCTATCTAGGTTGTTCATAACTTTTCTTCCAAAGAGTAAGCATCTTTATAACATCTAATATGTCACTTTGTTAGAGTGATTGTTGCATAATCAATAATTAGAGAAAATATCTGTTGTGTAGGATCATTCCCAACAAAGAATTCCTTAAAGTCATATGACAAAGCAGTTAGTTACTAGGAGCCAACAGCTGGGTATGGCAAGAGCTGTATAATACAAAACATGTCTGACAGACACTGTTGGTCAATGTAACACCCACCCACTACTTTTCTTTCTCTTACCTGCTTTTACTATAGAGGCAAGAAAAACTAAATACTCAAGCTCCTATCCTCCCTTGCTGCTAGGGGTGACTAAGAAGATGGAAGCAAAAGTCAGATGGGGTTGGGGAAACTTCTGAGAAAATGTCTACATTCTTGGTAAAAGGGATAGTCATTGAATGTACCAGTGTTTCCCCCCTTCTTTCTATCTTGAAAAGAAATCTGTCATCTGGAGGTTGCAGTGGGCAGGTCGGGAACATGTAGCAATAAGCCAACACACAAAGGGAGGAGGAGCCTTGGTCTTTTATGACATGCACCAGCCCTGAACTGCCTACCTTTGAGCTTCTTGTTATATGAAAGAGAGAAAAAAATACTATTCGTTTCAGCTGCTCACAAATAATATTTGTCAAGCTAAATTAGATGGATTTTTCTGTCAAAAAGCATTCCTAACAGGTTTGGCTTCTCTGAAGGAGAATTTTACCAGATTATTACAAACAGTACTCTTTTACTCAGTTGCACCCCAAGTATGAAGGCAGAATGCAGAGAAAAATTCACTGGACTTTCCTGATGGGCCAGTGAATAAGAATCTGCCTGCCAAGGCAAGGGACATGGGTTTGATCTCTGGTCTGGGAAGATTCCGCATACCATGGGGCAACTAAGCCCACAAGCCACAACTACTTACTGAGCCTGCATGTTGCAACTAGTGAAGCCACTATGAAGAGAAGCCCGTGCATGGCAACTAGAGAGCAGCCCCAGCTTGCCACAACTAGAGAAAGCCCACATGCAACAATGAAAACCCAGCACAGTCAAAAACAAATAAACAAAAAAATCTCTTTACTAACATCCTCCCAAGCCACCAGCTGTTTTCTGTATATCTCTGTGTCCACATACCTCCCAGGGGCACAAACAACCCCCCGGCCCAAAGCACAGACTCCAATGACAAAGCTTCTCTACTTGGTGCCTCTGCCCTCTTACACTGCTGTAGGAGGTGCCAGTGTCAGGCTAAGAGTACTCGCTGCTTAGGAGGGCAAAGCTGCTCTCTCCTTTTGCGATCACCACAACGTACTGTTTGTTTTGAGTCGGGTAGGTTCACTGTTCCGGCTGCCTGCTTGGTTTATGGCTTTAACAATGAAGATGTAGCGTGTTCCACTCTGCAGCCCGTGGACTGTGTAATGGTTCTGTTTGATGTTGGGCACGATCATCCAGCTATCCACAGAATTATACAGGCCTGTAATGTAGGGAAAGCAAGGATGTTAATGTAAAAAAGGCAGGATGAGAAACACACTGAGTATTCATCACAAGACCCCAAAGCAAATTTCATTTTGTTTTGAGTCATGGAAGACATAGGGAGATGAATCCCCTCTGCTTCTTTTCTTCCATGGAGCTAAGCTTATGCCAGGCTCCTTGCCTCTGGTAATTGAATGTAACCACTAGTGAAAAGTTACTTCAATTTTCTGCCAAAGAATACAGGGGAAACTTCTACACAAAATCACGTCTTTCATAGCATCTCTAGATCTTTACCCCAAAGGTTCAGTCCTCTGAGATCTGGGTCTGACCCTCGGATTGGTAGAGCAGAACAGAATAACCAGGAATCTCAGAGCCAAAAGGCCAACTAGACACCGTATTTCCCTCATTTTACAAATAGGAAACTAAGAGAGAAGGAAAGTGACTTGCCCAAGGCCACAGAGAGCTGAGAGTGGCACTGAGAGCAGAACCCTGGTCTCTTTAACCTAGTCCAGTGTTCTCTCCACTGCATTGCTCCACAATTCATGGAGCAAACAATGTTCCTTTGTCATTGCAAGGTAACAAAGCTTCCAAGGCTTATGATTCAGCTCTCCCACACCATCCTCACCCTTGCTTCTAATCTTGGTGGGCTCCAAGGTGTCAAAGGGAAGCCAAGGAGATAACATGATAGTCAAAGTAAAATAGCATCTCCTTACTTGACACTACTTATTTTACCCCTCCCTGTTTCTGATTCCAATACTCATTTGAGGTTGGGCAGTCCAGGAACACATTTGTTGTCTGGAACCTTCTTCCCTCCCAAGTAGGGAAAGGGACCAGAGATCTAGGTTTCTGCTTTTGAAACTCTTTAGACCATAAACATTGACTTAAACAGAGAAAAATATACATAATTAAAAACATATATTTAGCTAAATTTTGATAAAAGAGGGATCGACATTCCAGTCTGTGAATTTACACTTATCTCTTCGGTTATCTGCTTTTCACTTTAACACTTTTAAACCATAATTCTACCAGAGGATGGAAAAGAAAGGGCAGGGAAAATGACTGGTGGATTTAGTTATTTCTATGCAGCTTTAGTAAAGATTAAAAATGAAATAATAATAATCGATTTGAGAAAGATATGATCAGGAAGGTTTTGTAATTAATTTGGGGGGAAGTAGAAGTCTAAATTAAAACTAGAAAAAGAAGCATAATGGGGTACAAACAGATATGCTATAGAAAGAAAATAATTGGTGGCAATGTTCATTGATTCTCATGAAATGACAATAAGGATGGGGGCCAGAAAAAAAATGTTGGAGGGCTTGACTGCCAACGTATCAATGCACAGTATGAGTCATAAACTACATATTAAATTTTAACAGTAGGAGGGAAACATATGATCTTTCAGTTATACTTCTAACAATACAAAACAAAAAATCAAAAGAGAAAACAATCTTCACAATGAAGTATTATGCACCTATGAAAAAAAGAAGGTGGGAGATTTCTATGAACTGATAATGGAATGATTTCCAAGATATACCACTAATTTTAAAAAGAAAATTACAAAAGAGTATAAGTAGTATGCTACCTTTTTCATGCAAGAAAGAAAGACAAATTAGAAAACCTACATTATTTGCTTAGATTTACAAAGCAATAATCACAACAGGAAAGAAAAACCAGAAAATAATGAAGCTGGTTACATACAAGGGATGAGGGCAGGGGAAGAGGATTAAAAGAATAGAAGAGAGAATGACACTTCCCTGAGTATACCTTTTTATTTCATACCTTTCCCTTTCAGAAATAATGTTTTAGAAATTTAAAACATTTAAATGACACCACTATGAATGGTAAGAGTGGGGTCTAAAACTGAAAGCAAACAAACCAAATGAAGCCACCTGCATTTCAAATGTCAACAATCACAGAAAAGGGCAAGAAGAGAACTGTCACTAGAGGCTCCAGTATTTGTTTTTGTAGTGGTATGGGCAACGCCATTCTGAAACTATTTCAGATATACTATGGGACTGAGCAAATGAGCATATGTGTTGATGCTGTTGGGAGCCAGGGTTCTCACTGTGGAAGCAGGAACATCCAAGTATGAAATGGGGGTGTGGCAAGAAAGAACTGTGGGGATGGGCTGGAGATATTGGTATGAACTCATTATTTCTAAAATGTGCGTGTGTATGTGCATACATGTGTGCACATATGTTAAGTATGTGGGTGCATATATTATGTGTGAATATGTATATGTGCATGGGTGTATTGTGGGTATATTTTTCTAGTACCCAGGTCTTGGTCTTTAACAACATCCTGCCATGAAAAGTGACCAGGGTTCCTTGGAAAAATGGCTGATTTTAAGGCTGGAGCAGGGTATGGTCTAAAATGAGCCAATAACCTTTTGTTATGTTGCAAAGTAATGAAGTGCTTGAGAAAATGATGGGAGCATATAAGGACTCAGGAGTCAGCTTAAAAAGCTCCAACTGGCTAAATTTGGGCGATCTGAGCGCCAAAATAAGTAAGGGCAGTAAAGAATTATGAACAAATGAAAAAATAGAATTCATGAGTCCATACTGAGAAGTAAAAATATAAAAAAAAATGAAGGATGAGACTTTTGCTTACAGTAGAATGCAGAGTGGCACCTTGTAAATGTGGGATGAGATGCTCACTTGGAATAATCATTATTTTGCCATCATCAGAGTAAAGTTTGGATCAGGTGAGAATTCTTGATTGATGCTAAAAGAGGGATGGAAGTAGGATGGATTTGATGAGGAAGCAGGATATTGTTATGGCCTTAAAGTATCACTGCACAGATTATTAGTTGCAAAAGGAAAACTAGTAACTATGCAGAGAAGAAATCAGATAACACCTTTGATCAGGTGATCAAAATCAGCATCACCAGTGAAGGGTATGTACACATTGTCTCCTGATGTGATATCCTAAGGAGAACACATCACTTATGTGATGGAAGCCAAAAAGGCATATCTGAATATAATCAAGAGGAAACATCAGACAAACTCAAGGAACAGCAAAATAAACAAACAAAAGGGCACTTTAGGACTCTGTGGGAGAGGGAGAGGGTGGGATGATTCGGGAGAATGGAATTGAAACATGTATAATATCATATATGAAACGAATCACCAGTCCAGGTTCGATGCATGATACTGGATGTTTGGGGCTGGTGCACTGGGATGACCCAGAGGGATGGTACAGGGAGGGAGGTGGGAGGGGAGTTCAGGATGGGGAACACGTGTACACCCGTGGTGGCTTCATGTTGATGTATGGCAAAACCAATATAATATTGTAAAGTAATTAACCTCCAATTAAAATAAATAAATTTATATTAAGAAAATAATAACAATGTCATTAAAGACAAAGAAAGGCTGAAGAAATGCTCCAAATTAAAGGATGCTACAAATATGACAACTAAGTTCAGTACCTGATTCTAGACTATATAGGACAATATCAGGTTCTATATGTCATAAAATATATTATTGGGTCAATGGTGAAGATGGGAATATGAATGGTGGATTAGTTAAAAGCACTGCATCAATGTCATATCTGTTAAAGTTAATAACTATACTGTGGATACATAAGAGAATTTCTTTATTCTTAGGAAACATATACTGGAGAATTTAGGAGTGAAAAGCCATGATGTATGTAATTTACTCTTAAATGGTTCAGAAAAAAACATAATAGAGAATGTTAGCAAATGATAAAGGAAATGGGACAGAATATTAACAATAGGTGAATCTGGGTGAAGAGTATATGGGTGTTCTTTGCGCTAGTCTTGCACACTTTTCAGTAATTTTGAAATCATTTCTAAATTTTAAAAAGGTAAATATATGATCTTCTGGGTATCACTGAGACTTAGTGAGATGGAATTTATCACTTATTTATGGTAATGGAAGTATACACCTTGCTCAACAGGAAAAGACCACAATATGGAAATCCATGAACCTGAGTGTAAATGGGCATAGAGAGCATTTGCATGAGAACAAGACTGAGGGAAAACAGAAGTTAATCTTTGTGACAGTATGTTACAGACCACCTGGCAGCCAGAAGTTATAGCCAGTTGCTTTTATAATACAAAATGCAAAATTGAAACAGAGGAAAGAAACACAGTAATGGGGAAGACCATTATCCAAACATCTGTTGGAATTTTCATTCAGCCAACAGCAGCATCTGAAACACTATTGGCCTATGACCATTTCAAATCTTACATAAAGTGGGAAGAAAGTTCAAAATAAAGGAGAAAAGCTGAAAAAAATAAAGAGAACTATTTCCCCAGACAAAATTCTAACCAACAAGGAAGAAACTTCTGGTTAAAGAAAATGTGGAGTTTTACTATTTTAAGATTCTTCATATAAGTGGTATCATGTAGTATTTGTCCTTCTGTGTCTGGCTTATTTCACTTAGCACAATGCCCTCCAGGTTCATCCATGGTATTGCATGTGGCAGGATTTCCTTCTTTTTAAAGGCTTAATAATATTCTATTTTATGTATATACCACATTTTCTTTATCCATTCATCTGTTGATGGACAACTTTTTATATGTCAATCACACCTCAATACAGTGGTTTTTAAAAGAGAAAATGTAGGAAAACCTTAAGGGAAAGTAGCTCTCACAGAGTTCAGTCAACAATGGCAGGCCAGACTAGCATGTAGGACTGGAATCTTCATGAATATTTATTCTGAGTAAAATAGTTTTAACTTATCTGCCCATTGCCATCCAAAATTTTGCTTCAGGGTTCTGCCTTTGTCCCTGTCTTATTCCACTTTTCTATCAATGATCAAAGGAGGAAGACATAGAAGGCAGGCTGGGAAGGAAGGTAAATATATCGGGAGGCAGGAACTCCCCCCAAAAAATTTGGTTGGCTGGGTAAGGAGTCAGAACTAATCAGATAAAAATGTCCCTCGGAATAAATTCAAGGTGTTGTATTTCAGTGTAAACACTCAAATGTATAGGAATGCGACTTGAAGTGCCTAGGGATTTCAGCTTACTATATGTTCAGTCAACACAATAGTCAATGTGGCTAATGGAAAAAAGGTATAGGGTAAGGGGATATCAGCTAATACACAAAAGTAATAATTCAGCTATCCTCCATGGACTAGGACTAATTGGTAGCTAGTTTAATTCAAGGGGCATTAAGCTTGAAGTTTGAAAAGCTTGGGTTCAAATCATGATTCCCTCAGTTTGTAGCTCTGTGACCTTGGACAACTCATTCAACTTGAGCCTCGATTTCTATGTCTATAATTTTATCATTATAAAATAATTAATATCATCTATTTCATAAGGCTAAGGAAGAAGTCACGAGGACCAAATGAGATAAAATATATGGGAGTATCTGTAAATGGAAACACATACATATGTAAATTATTATTATTCACTAGGAGGAAGTCTTGGGGCTTTTATAAAGAAACACTGACAATTATTTATAGCTGCACAACTGAATGGGCTATTTTGCTAGAATTTGGCTATCCATTACTGGAAATGTTTGAGCAGAGACAGAACAACCACCTACAAGGTATCTGGTAGAAGGGAAGATTTGACTAGATGACTTCTTAGGTCCCTTCCAACTCTAAAATGCTATGATCCTATCACTATTAAGAATTATCCTTTAAGCTTTTCTTTACAAAGGACTATCTATCCTTGGCAATAGAGGTAACAGCCTTTTGATCTTTGTCACTTCTTAGACTTTTTCCTCAACTCCCAGGAGACCACTGCTCTCCCCATATCAGGAAAGAAAAGCACAGTTACTGGCTTTAAGACTTTCCAGAGCAGGAGAGGCCACTATAAACACGTGTGTTGGGGAAGCCTTAGCATTTTGCAGCTTCACAACCTGAACAAACACCCAGGAACGCAGCTACCAGGGCCAAGTGGCTTAGATTGGAGCTGCACGAGGCAAGTGTTTTTTTTAGAGTTGGACCCCAAATGTCCTCTCACCTCCCCACCCCGCCATGTGGCCCTAAATTGTCACAAGATGGGAAAAGGAAGCCTTTCAGGAGGGTTTCATCAGAAAAACTCCTCTCACACAGGTCTGTGAAGTCAGACACAGAAGTACAAACACAAGATAAAAAGAAAATACTAATTTGCAGCTATGCAGATGGAACCTTAGTGTGCAAGTTGGTTCCAATAATTTTGCTTTTACTTCCATTTTCTCCAGCAGGTTGAGGGGAACTTGCAGCTTGAGTTAAGGTCCTATGTCTTGTTCCAATTCATCAGAAGATAAAACCATAACATGTGAGCTAAATGACTGCTTTCAGAACATCTTTTATTTGGTGGCTCGCTGATGCATTTTTATATTTGGTGTATTTTTTGGAGGAAACGGAGAAGGGATAGAGGGAAGAGTGACAGAGGCAGGAGGCTTGTCACTATTCACTGATACAAATGGGTACAGTAAAGGAAGTGGTAGTCTTTGAATGTAATGTTTTTTACCATGATAATGAAGTGGAAGAACAATCAAGAAGAGAGATGTTCACACACATAGAATCAGCAATGATTGTGACTTAACTACTCAGGAATGAATTCTGAGCTGTGTTCTGATTTCAGAGAGTGGAGTGACATGGATTAACTCAAGAAAGGCTAAGGATTACATAAACAAATGGGAGTGGCCCCAGTGACTGCCCAGCAAGGAAATACACAACTTGCTTGTTACCCATCAGTAAGGTCTTTGCAATGTGCTGGGGGAGCTTGCACTGTCTACACAACACTATACTAAACAACCTAACATGTCTTACAAACACTTGCCTCGTGGCGCCCCGGCCAATCTTGAGCAGCTTACTGCTTCCTTACATTTCCTTATCTCTGGCCACAGGCCCCAACTACACCATGACTTACTGATGAAGTTAGCCTGGCCAGTGAATATGGTGTACTGAAGCTCATAGGAGCTGATGCTGAACTCATCATCTGAGATCCAGTGGACCGTAATGGTGTCATGGGAGGCAGTACAGAGTTCCTCTCGGATAGATGGTGGGTTGGGGGCTGTAACGAAAGGTGGAAAAGAAGGTAAGGAAAACATACTCTCTGTTCTGGCATCTTATAATTGTTACTCTTGCTAACCAACCCAACATCTGGAAAGGAGGTTTTCTTAAAAAGAAGCTTTAGATTGCACGTACCACACAACCTGAAGTCAAGTGCTGAGACCTCAAGTTCCCCTAACCACTTTTGCTTCAATGATATAGGGATTTTAGGCAAAGATCTAAGCCTAAATTACCCAGTAGACCCATTGTCTACTTGGCCTGCACTAACACATACGTAGCTATAAGAGCTACGTAGTCATGTGTTTCCTTATTATATGGCCTTCAATCTATTTTCTTTTTATTTCAAAATAAGTTGTATTATATATTTTGGCAGTATTAATAGGGATTAGTTGTGCAAATTAATATGAGTTTCCTCATCTGCAAAATGGGGATGATAATTACCTCACAGATTCCTTGTAAGGATCATGATGTAAAATTAATATATAGTGTCTGGCTTAAAGGAGATGCTCCATCAATGACACCTATTTTAATATAGTAACAATGATAGCTACAAACACGAAGCTATTATGTGTGTATATTTCCTCATGAAATGATCATTCAAACATCCTGAAGGCAGTCAGTATTTTTAACAGACAGGTTGTTGCCCTCATTTTCTAAAATTCTCTCCGCAAGTCAGATATTTCTTACATTTTTCTTCCTATTCCGCTAATTCTTAAATTTCCTTACAAGCATTTGGGTGGTACCTGTACCCATGTGAGAAATTCTCTAATATTCTTTAATTACTACCCGAGTTCTACCCTTATAACAGGTGACGTTATATTACTGACAGGCTTGTAAGGAGAAAACCACCAGCAACTTCTTGTTTTTTACCTTTAAGTAGGGATGGTGTGTATACCCATTCTGTCCTTGGAAATATTTGACAAATCATTTCTATTTTCTGTTACATGAATTAAAATATATTCTATCTAAAAAGATATATGTATCATTTTAAAGATTATAAAGGCATCTTTATAATATTGTCCTTTTCAGATTATTTTAAAGTAAAAGCCTACCAAAAGAAAAGAACTAAAATGGAAAGGAAAGCACAGTATTTTCACACCTGTTAAATAATCTAGCCCCTCCAGCAGTTTCTTTTCTCTGGAAAAATCTAAAGCAAAGTTTTCAAAGGCATCATTAAAATTGATGTCTGGAATCAGAACTTGAGAAGATGCAGTTGCCATAGCGACCCTGAAAGAGAGAAAAGTGCATCAACATACATCAAAATAGATTTGCAACCTTTATCCAATGTTTGATTTCTGGTTTAACAAGGTGAAGATAAATGACTGGTAGGACTTGATTAAAATGAAAAATATCATATCTGTCCTTTTCCAATGGAAACCATTTAAATTTTAATCATCAGGAACCAATTAAGGGTTATACCATATTTATTCACATATGTTCACTCCTCAAACACACTCCCCCATCCTGTCTTAATTTGGAGAAGTAAATACAGGATTTTTTTCCCTCTGCATCATTTTCCATCTGGCAGGCAGCATCAAAACTAGACCTCTGAAAGCTTGGTGACAGCAGTTTGAGAGATTTTTTTCTCCCCCCCTCCTATTTTTTTTTTAATGTTAATCAACAATCCAGCATGCTAGGGCTTGGTTAAAATCTTCCCCTAAATATTATAGTTTGTTTGATCTTTGATAACATTTACATTTAATTTTATTGCTCTCTAGTTATATAATGCTATGCTAGTTTTAGCTCCCTAACTAATTGTAAGAGTCTCAAAAGCAGGATCTGCATTTTATACCATGGTCCCTAACACAGTGTTGGACACATAGTGAATAAATAATTGTTGAATGACTAACAACACCACCACAAAGGTCACTTTTATCAGGCATTCAGTATGTATAAGACACCAGGCATGCACTTTACACACATTATCTAAGTTACTCCTTTCCATAACCCTGTGTAGCAAATGTTATTTCCATTTTGTAAATGAGACATAGTAAGGTTAAGGAACTTGCTCAAGGTCATACCAGGGTCAGAAAAAAAGAAATATAACTGAACCCATGTTCATTGGATTCTAAACTCTATACCCTTAACCATGTAGACAGTTACTTTTAAAAAAAAATTAAAGGTATATTTTTACAATTCTCAAAAATTATTCCACATCAGAATTATCTCTGAGCTTTGATTGAAATATACATATTTAGGCCCTGTGCCTGACCTGAATCAGAGCCAATGAGAATTCTTGAGCATGCAAATAACAGTATGGAAAGAAACATTAACTTGGCAACAATATGCACCTTAGAGTGGAGAGAAGAGGCACTGAATGTAGGACGACCAGAGAGGAAACTTGTATGGTGAACTAGTTATAAGGGGATGAGGAGTTAAACAAATACATCTCCTCTTCACAGATACCCTGTTACACATCTACGACAATAGCTTTTGGCTGTTTCTGAAAATAGAGATGTTGCGGGAATAAATTTCAGGCCAGGACAAACAAGTGAAAGACTAATGTAATGAGAGCCCCTGAAGCGTTTTAGGCAGAGGAGTGATGAGCGCAAATTTGTATTTCAAGAGCAATACTCCAGCTGCAGCGGATGGACTGGAGGGGGTCAAAACTAGAGACAGATCAGCTTTTTCAGGTGTCTGGGAATGAGCAGAAAGCAAAGTGGTGACAGAAGAAGTATAGACAAATAAAACAGAAAGTTAATTCATAAACATGAAAATGAATAGCCAACAAATATATTTAAAATCCCAACTACATGAGAAATCAAAGAAATGTAAAGTAAAACGAGATAGCATTTATGATTATAAATAAAGGTATCATAGCAGCTTTTTATGTCTCTATTAAATGAGCCTACATATTTTTATTAGGACTGAAAATGACTCAGATTTTGGAGGCCAAATTTAGCATTACATGTGAAAATAGGTTCAAATGTAAATATTCTTTGATATTATAGTTCTAATTCATAAAATTTTTTAGTCTATGAGTTTGGTTTTAATTCTTAAGCCTTATGATCACATAATTTACAAAGTTTGTGCTGCTGGTATATCTCCTCTAATTTAATCCTTCTAACTGAGTTGGCTAAAGCACCATTACTAATCACACATATACAGTAGTTCTACAGTTGTATGTTGTTTTTGGATAGCTGTTTAAAAGACAATTCTGAATTATAACTTGGTCTGACTTAGTAAAGCAAAGTTTGCTACTGTATCTTGTCATGCTGAATTTTATAAACAACTGACCTTATAGATTATCTATAAAAATGGATTATCTATACACAGCTTAAATATTCTTTATTTAGCATTATATAGAAACCACACTAAAATGCCTTTCATTAACTAAAGGGCAACATTTTAGATACAGAGAATTTTAATTAAATTGGTATGTACTGTGCTTAGTCACTCAGTCGTGTCCAACTCTTTGCGACCCCATAAACTGTAGCCCGCCAGGTTTCTCTGTTCATGGGATTCTCCAGGCAAGAATACTGGAGAGGTTTGCCATGTCCTCCTCCAGGGGATCTTCCTAGCCCAGGGATAGAACCCAGGTCTCCCACATTGCAAGCAGATTCTTTACCATCTGAGCCACCAGGGAAGCCCAAGAATGCTGGAGTGGGTAGCCTATCCCTTCTCCAGGGGAATCTTCCTGACCTAGGAATCAACCTGGGGTTTCCTGCATTGCAGGCGGATTCTTTACCAACTGAGCTGTCAGTCATTAGTGAGGGGGAAGGAATAACTCTCTCAGTTAAAATTTCATTTTAACTGAAGTCCTGGTTCTTAATACATAACAATGATTAATTGTGGGGAAGAATTTCAGACCCTGTGAGAGAGACCAGTGAGAAAGATATTTAGGTTATGTAGATTATTCTCAAGCCATACCAGAGTTAGCTATCTATTCCACCTACCACAGAGGCTATACTTGAGCCCATGAAAAGAAGATTTAGATATAGGGAGCTAGGAATCATCAACAGCTAGATGGTAACCAAAACCCTAGGAACTACAAGTCTGCAACAGGGAGAAGATGCAATAAGAAAAGAAAATAGCTTAAGACAGAAGCTATTTGCGACCCCATAAACTGCAGGGAACAAGCAGGGAAAGGTTTTTAAGACTGCTTTTAGTTTGGTATCAGGATGAGAGAGGCATAATCTCTGGTTGAGTGGATCTGGCAGCAAAGAACAACAGCAAAGAACAACAGCATTAAGGGGATAGGCCAAGGAAGAGTTGCTCACAAAGGTAAATGAAACCAGATATGTAGGGGGGAAAACCAGGAGTGTTCTCAAGCTAAGGGCAGATAAATTTCAAGTAAAAATGGTCAGTAGGGACAAATGCTAAGAGACCAAGCAAGATGAAACAGTAAGATAAAACAAAGAAATGTCTATTATAATTCAGCAACAAGTTATTCATCAGGTGACCCTGAAAAGAATACTTTCAATAGTGTGGTGGTGGCAGAAGACATTTCAGGGAGTTGAAGAGTGAGTGGGCATGATAACATACAGTGGTCTAAATATATGTTTTATCTCTGCTCTCATGAAATTCCACTTAAATGACAGTCAAAGGGGAAAAAAGACATCGTGAACCCACAAAGACGGGACTGGAAAAAGAGATGCAACTAAGATATTGTCAACAAATGTTTGGAAACTAGAAAGGGAATGGATGAGTGGTAACCAACCACAGGGCAGAGAAAGCTGGATCAAGAAGGAACAAGATGAAACTGATTTAACATCACAGACAGTTGAAGGTCTGCGTGAGAAACAGCTACACTGCCAGATCCACTCAACCAGAGAGTATGCCTCTCTCATCCTGATGCCAAACTAAAAGCAGTCTTAAAACCCTTTCCCTGCTTGGCTCCTGGAATAGTCAGACTTGTACCCTTCATTGCTCCCCTCACTCCCAGAAGCAGGAGATTGGTGGGTTCCTTCCAGGGCTAACTAAGCCAAGAGAAAACACCTACAGAACTAACACACACGGGGTCCATTCAATAAAAATCTAACATCCCGCCTTAAAATCCTATAGCAAAGCTCACCAAGCAACAAAATGTTCTCATTCTCTCAGATATTCCAATCACCTTTTAGTGATTAAATTCAAAAAGGCAGTGAAAAGCTCCCCAAACATTTAGGGAAAGGCAGAAACTAACAGAGAAATGGAACATGGAGGAAACCAAGACAATTCAGTTTAGAAGAAGACATTTTTAATGATCATTAATATCATCAGGAAGATAAATACAGTAAGTCCCCTACATACAAACCTTCAAGTTGCGAACTTTCAAAGATGTGAACGTAAGTTCCATCAGCGTCAGGTGTGAGTGAAACTGCAGCTTGCCCTCCATCTCTACTGCTGACAATCCTTCAGCTCTACCATCTCCCACCGTCCTCTCCCTCCTCCAGTCAGTAACTCTTCTTGCCTGTTCACTTGATGCCAGCCCCTGTATGCCAGCTGTTGTACTGTTCTACTGTACTTCTCAAGGTACTGTACTGTAAGATTAAAAATGCTTTATTTTTTGTTTGTTTCTATATATTATTTATGTGGAAAGTATCATAAACCTACTACAGTACAGTACTGCGTAGCCAATTATGTTAGTTGGGTACCTAGGCTAACTTTGTTGGATGTACGATTTGGACTTATGAACATGCTCTCAGATTGGAACTCATTCGTATGTAGGGGACTTACTGAAGTTTGTATACATGAAGCAAGGACAGAATGCAAAAAAGAAGAAAGGATCAAGAAAGAGCTCTTATTAAAAAAATATGAATCCTTAAAATTGTAATAGAAGGATTGAATGAAAAATTAAGGAAACATCTTAGACCTAGAAGATAAAGTCATGGAAAGTAGTGAAGAACAAAAGTTAAAATTTTACATAACCTCCTGCTCATTCTGCCTCTGTAACTCAGCTTGCTCCTTGCAAAGTCTGGATCACTTAGGTCATGTAGTCTCAGAAAGTGGGGACTTACAATACTAGGAACTGGAACTTATCTCACTCACCCTTGTCCTGCTCTTTGCAATTGCTCAGCCCCTGCACACCTGGTTAATCATGCCTGTCTGTGGAAAGGTCAGGCGTCTCCCTCCCCATCTTGACTCCTGTTCCCACACACATGAAACCCCTTAGTTTAAACCAGCCTATTAGCAGCTACTGTTGCTTGCTATAGTCTGTCTATAAAAACTCTAGAACCCCTTTGTTCGGGGCTCAGAGCTTAGAGTGTTAACTCCTCTGGGCCCGCTGGCATAATAAACCTGAATTCTCCAAATCTCCGAGTGTGGTGCTTGGTTTCTCAATTACTGGTTTCTGCAACTGTAGAAGAAAAGATTTCTTAAAATTAGAGGGAAAATCTAGGGTATCTGAAATCCGGCTCATCAGAGTCCCAGAAAGAGAAAAGGGAGAAGAGGGGGAAGCCATTGGCAAATAATAAAAGACAAATTCCTAGAACTAAAAGTCAATAGTCTTCAAATTGGAAAGACTCACTTGCTGCTGCTGCTGCTAAGTCGCTTCAGTCATGTCTGACTCTGTGCGACCCCATAGACAGCAGCCCACCAGGCTCCCCCGTCCTTGGGATTCTCCAGGCAAGAACACTGGAGTGGGTTGCCATTTCCTTCTCCAATGCATCAAAGTGAAAAGTGAAAGTGAATTCGCTCAGTCGTGTCTGACTCCTAGCGACCCCATAGACTGCAGCCCACCAGGCTCCTCCATCCATGGGATTGTCCAGGCAAGAGTGCTGGAGTGGGGTGCCAATGCCTTCTCCAAAGAATCACTTAGTGCCCAACAAAAATGAATAATAAAAGACTCACACCAAGACATATATTGGTGAAATTTCAGGAAAAGTGGCTTAAAGATAAGACCTTGAAAGCTTCAGATGTTAAAATATATGTCACATTCAAAAGATCAGAAATCAAAAAACTAGTGGACTTCTCAACACAACATGGAAGCTAGGAGACAATAGAGCCATGGCTTTCAAAATTATAAGGAAATGTTTTTCCGATCTTTCAATTTAGAAAATAAATTTAAAACAGTCTTTAAAGAATAAATTCTCAAAAATGTATTTCCCTTGTACTCTTTCTTAGGAAGCTAAGGGAAAATTTGTTCCAGAAAAATTAAGGTAATAAAATGGTACATGAAGGGGCAATCAGGTGGTATCTGATGGAGTCCTTAATTAAAAACAGAGCTGAGAAATCAAGGATACTTAGCTGGTTGAAGTTCTCAGGGCATATGACTAGAGAGGACAATGCAGAGAGAATTCTGAGAACTGGAAAGGGCTTTTGCCCCTAGTATTCAACAAAATACTGCTCAACACATGCATGTGGGGGAAAGTGCCCAATGCCAGAGAAAGAGCCATCCAAAAAAATTAGAGGGGACAAATACTAATGCTTACACAGGCCCAGGAATAGTGTATGTTCCCACTGGCCAGACCAGAAAATCTCATGATTCATGGGGCACTTTTTAAAGTACTCAGAAGGGTCTTGCCTCAGTAGTGGGGAAAAACTTCCCCTGACTAAATACTGCTTTGATCACACCTAACAAATTTTCAAAGCAAGACCTGAAAGGAACAAGCTATTTTCAAGTAACTTAACTGTGTCTAAGAACAAAGTTTAGGAATATTTATAAGAATACAAAAATATACAGCATCCAATAAGATAAAATTCACAATGTTTCGCATCCAATAGCAAATAACCAGACATACAATGGACAGAGGATCCTGGTGGGCTACAGTCCATGGGGTCGCAAAGAGTCGGACACAAGAGACTGAGCACAGATACACAAAGAGGCAAGAAAAGAAAACCCATAATGAGGAGGAAAAAGTAAGCAGTTGAAACTCACCCAGATATTAGAATTAGACATTAAAGCAATTACTATAACTGTATTCCATATGTTCAGAAAGCTACAGAACCCTGCTAACTTCCTGCTCATGCTCACCAAATGACTTTGCCTCCTATTTTAGAGAAAGAGGAGTAGATATGAAATGATAAAATCTTTAATTTCTCATACCAAACTGCTGGGCATACCAACATCCACATCCATTACTTGGCTACATACCTTCTTTTTTCCATACCTTCAGTTTTGCCCATCTCTAGCTGACCTCACATCCACTTTTAAACTCATTCATGTCTCTCCTATCTAAAAAAAAAAAAAATTTACAACCTTCCTTTATCTCATACTCATTCTAGTTATCATTGTATTTTTCTCTTTCCCTTTACAGGAAACTTCCTGAAAGAATTGTCATCTCTTCACCTCTAATTTACTCTTCTTAAACACTTAAAAGTTATATATATTAAGATAATATGTATGTGTGCTCACTCAGTCGTGTCTGACTCCTTGTGACCCTATGGAGGAGCCTGCCAAGCTCCTCTGTCCATGGGCTTTTTCAGGCAAGAATACTGGAGTGGGTTGCCATTTTCTCCTCCAGGGAATCTTCCCAGCTCAGGAATCAAACCCACATCTCCTGCGTCTCTCACATTGTCAAGCTGATTCTTTACCACTGAGCCACCTGGGAAGCCCCAATTAAACAGTCAAATATTGCTAATAGTAATACTGCAAGAAGTGGCAATCTCCTCTCATCTGCAATTTCTGCTCTCCAATAATAAGAATACTGAGTATTTATTTTGTACTGGGAATTATTTTTTAATTAATTATTTTTGGCTGCACTGAGTCTTTGTGGCCACACACAGGCTTTCTCTACTTGTGGTGAGCAGGGGCTACTCTAATTGCGGTGGCTTCTCTTGTGGAAGCCCCCTAGTGGCTCAGACGATAAAGAGTCTGCCTGCAATGCAGGAGACCTGGGTTTGATCCCTGGTTCAGGAAGATCCCCTGGAGAAGGAAATGGCAACCCACTCCAGTATTCTTACCTGGAAAATCCCATGGACGAAGGAGCCTGGAGAGTTACAGTCCACGGGGTTGCAAACAGTTGGACACGACTGAGAGACTAATGCTGCTCTTGTGGGGCATGGGCTCTAGGGTGCTCAGTCTTCAGCAGTTGCCCTGAGGCACGTAGAATCTTCCTGGAACAGGAATTGAATCCATGACCCCTCCATTGGCAGGCAGATTCTTAACCACTGGACCACCAGGAAAGTCCACATACTGGGCATTATTCTAAACCTTTATAAATATTAACTCATTTTACCCTCACAAAAACTTTATGAGATAGGCACTATTATTATTTGCAAATAAGAGAATGAGAATGAGACTCAGAGAGGTTGTGTGACTCCCCTATGACCAACCAACTAGTTTAGGTCAGAGGCAAGATTCAAACCCAGGGAGTCTAGTGCTATGGTCTAGACTTAGGTAGGGCATGCACCTATGTATGTGGCCAAAAGTTTCTCTGCCCCTAAACCAACACCAACATAGAAAGCTCCAGGCCTGAGTAGGTAGCATAGAGCTATGGCATCACTAGGGTGCATGGTTGGCTGTGTATTAGAAGAACTGGGAACATACTGTATAGCACAGTGAACTGTGCTCAATGTTATGAGGCTGTCTGAATGGAGGGGGGCAGTTTGGGGGAGAAAAGATACATGTATATGTATGGCTGAGTCACTTTGATGTTCACCTGAAACTATCACAACACTGTTAACTGGCTATACTCCAATACAAAATAAAAAGTTTTTTAAAAATCACTTTGGAAAAAAACAGAATAAAGCTGGAATTCTTCAACATTAAAAAAAAAAAAAGGAGGTGGCAGAGACAGAGAAAGGGGCACCAGAAATCCACAGGGCTACCTACCACACTGAGGCTTAGTAAGTAGCCAGCTGGCAAAATCTTCAGGCGGCAGTGGCTACAAACATGCCTGAACTGAATTAAGTGACTTTAAGCTGGTCCCTTTTCCTAAGAGGAGGCATGTTGAAAGACCATAAGGAACTCACCTCTCAGCGATATTTTTTGCAGACTGGAGAAACCGTGCCTGGTCATTTTCTTTCAGGATATGCTCAGCTTGGTTGATGAGGACTGTTGACCGTTCAAGACACTGGCGGCAATTAGCAACCTGCTGTGCCAACTTTCTCAGTTTCATAACCTTAAAGAATTAGCAAAAGGAAAACAAGATAAACACATCCAGTGCTTAATTAAAAATGATAAAACAACATGAAGGAGATCTGCTGCAGTGATACTAAAAATAAGACCCATGAACATCCCATGGTCCCTGAACTAACCACTCTGCTTCTCCCCCTACCCTCCACGTCTATATTTTGCCAACTCCTCCCTCCACCCGCTTACTTACCCTGCAACACACTCAGTCATACACTCTAGGTTACCTACCTCCTCTTTTATTGATCATATTAATTATTTTTATTATAAAAGCAATGCATGGTCATTATAGAAAATAAAAAGTATAAAAAGAAATCCTACCACCTGGAGATCACCTTTGTTGACATTTTATTGTCAATATATTGTCATGTATATGTTTAATAAAAAACACCTCCTTTTTCTTTATGAGTATCCACATTTATATGTATATCTTTCTCTCTCTAGGTATTCATGCATACCTGTGTACTCACAGATCTGTGTTCTCAGAAACTTCAATATCTGTGTTAGTAAGGAACCACCAGCATGGCACAAATAAATGGTTATCACTCCAGGCTCTCAGAGCTTCTCCCATTGTACACATAGCATGAGCTCATCATCACTATACTAACCAGCAGACCAACAAGCATAAAATCAGATAGCTGCATGAAGGCCCACACCTCACCTTCTTGATCACGATTCTTCAGTTCCCATGTTAAAAGCCTGGAAGTCTTCTCTCTCTCTCCTTCATCCTTTTTACATATATAATCGGTTGATGATTCCCGTCATTTCCTTTCTAGCGATGCCTGTTATGTTCTTCCCTTCCATTTGTGCTGCCACTTTCCTGGGTTAGGCCTTCATCAACTTATACCAAGAATCATTCAGTAAGCCTCATAACTTGCTTCCCTGACTTTAGTATCATCATAGTCTGATCTATCCTGAATACTTCTGCTATATTTTTCAGTCTTTTCCCATCATAAGAAACTGAATAGAATGGCTTCTTATGCCTTTCAGACTAAGCCCTAAGTCCTTACAATGGCAATCATGATCCTTCCATAATTCTGGTCCACAGTTCTTTTTGTATTGACTTAGAGTAAAGCACCAAATCTGAAGTGTACAACTCAATGATATTTGCATATGCATATACCCATGTAACTACCAACCAAGTCACAATATGAAATGTTTCCAACACCGCAGACCTGCCATCATCTTTTCTGAATTCAGAGCCATAGGCCAAAGATTGCTTCTTCTTTGTCTCTCTCCCTAAACCCCCATATCTTCTTGCTTTCGTGATCCAAGTTTAAACTGGAATCATTGGAATGAAACTTGGACTTTTGTAAAGTCAACTTGGCCTTGGTCTCACTGAAGTGCTCTGTTTTACCTTTGTCTCTTTGATTTTGACAGCAATCATTTGCTTCCTCTGCTGGATGATCTCTACCAATTCGTCACATTCTTCCATAAGTTTTGCCTCATGCATAGCGGTATTCACCTGCCAAGAAAGTCCAGAGTGTTACATAGTAATTTCTGCCCTTGTGCCCTGCAGGTTCTCAAAGGTCTGGACTAACAGCTAAGCATGCACAACTTCTTCCGTACCTCCCTCATAAGATCCACTCCTAGAAGAAGGGTAGAGATGATGGTATTAATGATGCAAGGGCATTGAAGCACCACAGACAGGAAGGTCTCTGGCCTCTGGTAGATCATGATGGTTAATGGAAGGCTGGGCAGAAGGACAGATGAGATGGGGGCATATTATTCCCACTGTGCAATTCCCTTTAATCTAGCACCCTGTCCTCCTGTTGCTCTTTTGGAAAGAGGGTACGAAGAGTTAAGTATATCAGGGAAAGAGGATCCCTCTCCATAGGTACAAGAATACGAAGGTACAAGCTTACAACAACATAATTCAACCATCCTAACGAAAATGTTTTCAGTTTTCCTGTTCCTTGCTAATTTCAAAATATATGAATGTTTAGCTCTATCTTCATATTAAGTATACGATTGTGTAGCTGGATTTTCACACAGTTGTCATCATGTTTTAATAGATATCTCTTACTCTGGGTTGTCCAGTATCGGAATACCTTTCTTACTTGGGGCTACTGACTACATCAAGATATCCTTACTGCAAAGTCAGGGTGGGAGGGTGAAAAAAAAGCCACCATTCTTCATCGTCTTCCCATGTACTCCCTTCTCCTGCCCATCTCTACTACTGTAGACATTAGATGATATGAAGTCCCTAGCTGGGCTAAAATGAGCACAGAGGATCTTTGGGCTGCCTAAATGTAAAGGGAAAGAAAGAGGAACCAAACTTACGTCTTTTAAGCACTCAGTATATTAAGTACTTTATAGATAAATTATTTCATATAATTATCATAACCACTTTATAATATAAGAGCTATTTTTATTTCCATTTCACAAATGGGAAAACCGAGGCTAAGAGAATTTCAGTGACTTGCTCAAGACTGCCCAGCTGGGAAGTGGTGAGAACAGAATTCAAACAAGATGTGTCAAGGGAAACTCCTGGTCTGGCAAGGTGGGCAGATAAGGTTCAGTTCCATTTCAGCAGCCATCACAGAGGAAAGCTCAATCATTCCAAGAGTCTATTCAAGGATCATTTGAGTAGAGCTCTAAAAAGCTGAGGCATAGACAATGGATTTCTTGAGCAGCAAAACTGAAGTCGTCAGATGTGCTTTATTAGCAAGGTAGGGCTGCATTTTCACCTGCTAGCCCTCTTTAGAGGGCTCCTTTATGTACTCCAAGGCCAGCAAGATACGTGTCACTAGGCCCCACTGTCTCCTCTCTCACCCTCTAAGGTCCCTGCTGGTCAATTTTCTGTTTCCTATTAAACTGAAATTAAATATGCGTGCTGAATTTCAGCCTTCTTTCGGTTTATTTTCACTTGCCAGAGTGAAAATAATGCCACAGTGAGAGCTTCCATTTATTCTGAATGAACAGTCCCACTCTGGCCATCCAATTTTTTTTCTCAGACTGCTCACCTGTCCCTAAATTGGATCTTCCTTTCCAAGGCAGATAATATCACCCTCTCAAAGAATTCCCACTCATGTGGGAATCAGAGATTCATCTAGTGCTCCCTGGATCTGTGCAGAGACTATTTGGAGACAAAGGACAGCTCCTATTTATAGCTGCTGATGGTATAGTACACAGTGGTGTGGTTCCTTATTTCTTTTATTTCAGCTCTTGGAGTAACCTTGACTTAACACTCACTACATGCCAGGCACTGTCCTGAATAGTTTATATACTAGGTCTCTCAAACATCAAAACAACCCTATGGATCTTCTAATTAAAGTACCAGCAGAAGCTTTCTATGGTAGTGCTTCATCTCTTTAAAAGGATCTATTTAAATGGATGCCATATTATTTGAAAGTGAAAATGAAAGTCACTCAGTCATGTCCTAAAGTTTGGGGCTTCCCTGGTGGCTCAGTTGGTAAAGAATCCACCTACAATGCGGGAGACCTGGGTTTGATTCCTGGGTTGGGAAGATCCCCTGGGGAAGATAACAGCTACCCACTCCAGTATTGTGGCCTGGAGAATTCCATGGACAGAGGAGCCTGGCAGGTTACAGTCCATGGGGTTGCAAAGAGGTGGACACGACTGGGTGACTTTCACTTTCATATTATTTGGGACTATTTTGATTACTTTTAATAAAACCAACTCTAGCTTCACTTGAAAAAAAAAAAAAAACTACCCTATGAAGGAGGTACCATTAGCCCCATTTTACAGATAAGGAAACCTGAGCACAGAGAAACTGACTTGCTCAAGGCCCCACCCCTAGTAAGTGGCAGAGATGGAATTTGAGCCCAGAGCATCCATCTCTGAGAATTCACACCTTTAACTATCACACTAAACTGTCTCTCCAGTCTAGTATAGCAGAATCCTGTCTTCAGCTCCTGACAGTCGTTACCTCTTCTGCACTATCCATATTTATTTTGTCATCACATTCTCTTTAGTGTTTTCAGACTATCTATGTTCCCCCAGAAGGCCATGTACATCCATGTCTTGTGCCTTTGCTCAAGACTGTACTTTCACTTAGAAAGTCATTTCACTATTTATTTGTTCAACAAAGTTCTACTTATTGTCCCAAACCCAGGTCAAAGATTGTCACTTCTGAAACTTTCTCTCACCTGCTTGGATACAACTGATTCCCTATTTATATTCCCATAGCACTTTATATGGGCTTCCCTGGTGGCTGGGCAGTAAAGAATCTGCCTGCAATGCAGGAGAGGCAAGAGACACAGGTTCAATTCCTGGGTCAGGAAAATCCCTTGGAGGAGGGCATAGCAACCCACTCCAGCATTCTTTCCCGGAGAATCCCCAGGGACAGAGGAGTCTGGTGGGCTACAGTGCATAGGGTCGCAAAGAGGCAGACACGACTGAAGCGGCTGAGCAGGCACACACAACACTTTATATATAATTCTATCATATCATTTACTACCTTATAGGAATTTGTTAATTTGACTTTCCTGAGCAAACATGAGCTCTGGAGGCCAGGGGCTGTGTATTATTTGACTATATCTCCAGCACAGCGACTGGCATATGGTTGGTGTTCAGTAAGTATTTGTTGCATTGAATTGAATGGAGAGCAGTATCTTAATGCTTGTCAGACATGTTCACTTAGTTACTCAAGTTATCGTAACTCAGTATGTCTAAAAACAAACTCATCATCTTCCCTCTAAATCCAGCTTCCATCTCTGATTTCCTCTTTTAAGTTAATGCTATCATTATTGTACTTGTTCAGGTTCAGTTATCTAACTCTTCTTCATTCCCACATAAAATCACAGCAGTCCCAAAGTCCTCCCCTCCTTTCTTTTCAATCTCACTAAAGTCCTTCTTATAATACAATGAGGCTCTGAACCAAGGAAATAATAAATTGAAGCCCTCATCACCTTTTTTTGAATATTATTATAAAAGCCTCATTAATTCATCTCCCTACCTGCAGAATCTTTCCTTTGCTTTTTTTTTCATAATCCATCCTATCCCCTGAAACCAGGAAAAATCATCACCATCTTTATCATCAACCATGCATTAATCATCTCTTGTATGCAATGCACTATGCTCAGGACCTGCCCTTAATAAATGTACAATCCAAAAGGGTGATAAGGCTTCAACTTTTTGGCTCCTTGGCCAATTTTATGGGAGAAAAACTCCTAAATATTAAAGAAATCAAGGTAATGTAAGTGAAATGTCAATGAGTGATGTAGGCTATAATGTACAGAAATTGAAGGGAAAGATCAGTCTCAGTGGGGAATTGGAGATAAGATGCCTGAATGAAGCAGGACTTGAAAATGGATAGGACTCAGATTTAAAAGGTGAGAAGGGGGAAATTTTGAGCCAAGATAATGAAATTGAACCTTACTTTAGTGAGATTGAACCTTATCAAAAAATATAGTATCTTTGAAAGTTTTGTAGGGGAAGGAAGAGGGTAAGATGGTGGGAGAATAACTATAATAAAATTTCTTAAGAAGATGAACTAGGGTTAATTTAATTGGGGATAATAGCAAGCATGGGCTTCTCAGGTGGAGCTGTGGTAAAGAATCTGTCTGCCAATACAAGAGGCACAAGAGTCATAGGTTCAATTCCTGGGTCAGGAAGATCCCCTGGCGTAGGAAATGGCAACCCACTCCAGTATTCTTGCCTAGAAAATTCAATGGACAGAGAAGCCTGGTGGGTTACAGTCCCTTAGCACACACACACACATACACACAGCAGCAGCAAGCATGGGGACAATTTCGGAGGCTACTGTGATGTGAACAGGGCCTAGCCAAGGAGGGTAGCAGGAACTGAAAGGAAAGGTCACAAACGAGAAGCATCTCTTTGCTTACTAATCTTCAATTAGACAACAAGCTCCTTGAGGAACGTTTTTATGCCATTTTGTTTCTCCCGCTGCAATAGGCACAATGCCTAAACACAACAAACACTTAAGAAACATTTACTGATGGATTTAGCAAAGTGAAAAATCAAAATAGGAATGGAAAACATTAAAAATATACTACAGTAAATGCATTTTGTAGAGAAAATGCAGGTTGAAATGAGGGAGTTTGAGTGTGGTTTGGACAGTGACATCAGGCAAGATGAAACAGCTAGATGCAACTAGTAGAGCAGACAGTTGGCTGAAGAGGCAAAATCCCAAACTGAAGGTAAAGCAATGACATTAACATTTTTCCATGTCAAGAAGCAGCCCAAAAGAGCAGGTTCCTTAAGTGTTTTCTGAACAGGAAATACTCCAGGGAAAATCTGTCTTCATGATGTAAATAAAACATCTCAAATTGCTTGGAAGGCACCTGAAACCCCTGGTATTTTCCTTGTCTGCAGTTTTCTTTGAAAATCCAGTGAGGTATTCCACTTGCTTATTAACCCTCAGATGAAAACAACAGGGGTTACTTTTTCCAACTGGGGTTACCTTGATAAGCATTCTTGGTTGGTTCATTGGTCAGTTGGTTGGTGGTTTGTGGAAGACCCCAGATTTTTATTTGAACTTTGTTCTTTGGTTTAGATTAGTGTGTTTGACTAAATGGCTTTATGTGTGTGGAAAAATCTATCCTCCGTGAAAATCCAATTAGGGGTATATTGTCACCCTGCTTATTTAACTTATATGCAAAGTACATCATGAGAATCACTGGGCTGGATGAAGCACAAGCTGGAATCAAGATTGCCGGGAGAAATATCAATAACCTCAGATATGCAGATGACACCACCCTTAAGGCAGAAAGTGAAGAACTAAAGAGCCTCTTGATGAAAATGAAAGAGGAGAGTGAAAAAGTAGGCTTAAAGCTCAACAATCCAGAAAACTAAGATCATGGCATCCAGTCCCATCACTTCATGGGAAATAGATGGGAAAACAGTGGAAACAGTAGCTGACTTTATTTTCTTGGGCTCCAAAATCACTGCAGATGGTGACTGCAGCCATGAAATTAAAAGACGCTTACTCCTTGGAAGAAAAGTTATGACGAACCCAGATAACATATTCAAAAGCAGAGACATTACTTTGCCAACAAAGGTCCATCTAGTCAAGGCTATGGTTTTTCCAGTAGCCTTGGAAAAGTGAGTATGGATGTGAGAGTTGGACTATAAAGACAGCTGAGTGCCGAAGAACTGATGCTTTTGAACTGTGGTGTTGGAGAAGACTCTTGAGAGTCCCTTGGACTGCAAGGAAATCCAACCAATCCAGCCTAAAGGAGATCAGTCCTAGGTGTTCATTGGAAGGACTGATGTTGAAGCTGAAACTCTAAATACTCTGGCCACCTGATGACTCATTTGAAAAGACCCTGATGCTGGGAAAGATTAAGGGCAGGTGGAGAAGGGGACGACAGAGGATGAGATGGTTGGATGGCATCACCGACTCGATGGACATGAGTTTGAGTAAACTCTGGGAGTTGGTGATGTACAGGGAGGCCTGGCGTGCTGCAGCCCATGGGGTTTTTGCAAAGAATCAGACACGACTGAGCAACTGAACTGAACTGAACTGGCAACCTACTTGTGTAAAGGAAGGGGAGTTTCTGATGTTTTAGACTGAGTCTCAGTGCCAGTCTTATAAGGCCTAAGTATTAGGACACACAGCCCTTCCTGTTAAGCCTCCAGATCTGTTCTGCTCTGTGTTCTCTTTTTTCTTCCCAAAGGCAGCAAGAATTTGACTGGCAAGCTTCTTTCCCATTGCCCACCCCACTCTATTTCCTGTAGTTCTTTCCTACCTCTTAGTTGAAAGATTAAACCCAGAGTCAGACCTTGTCTTCCCCAATTTCCACCCTTCCCTGATACAAACACACAGGTTCTCTGAAGGATTTACAAGGAAATCAATATGTAGGGGTTCACAAAAGCCATCAAGGTTTAAGAGGATGCAAAAATTTATTTTGGTTAATTGTTTCTGTTCCCTATTGAAATGTAAATGAACTAACCTTTTTACCCCTCCCTTTTTTTACAGAGCTTGTTTGAGAGTTTTTTTTGGGAGAACTCCCACACACTCATTCTTTTGGTCCTTTATCCCTGAGTTTAAAGTTCATCAGCCTTCCCTCCAACTCACCCCCAGGAGAAACTTCTCCTCTTACACCCTCTCCTTAGCTCAGTTGCATCCATCAGTCCTGCAGAGCACCACAGTGCAGTTCAGGAGGAACTGAGAATTTATGTTCAGGTAGAATAATATGTATGAAGTAGTGGATGAGCCCTCTACCTGCAATGAGCATTTGCAAACTCAAATGCAATGTATTTACACGGTAATAGAACTCCCTGTTGACATCTCCATCTCACTGTACTCTGCTCTAAAAGGTCAATGCCAGCCCCCTTTATTTTCTGAAATCTTCTGCCCAAATAGGTCTTCCCCTTCCACCTCAAAGATTTTGAAATGTCAGCATTAAAGATCACTTGGGGGACTTCCCTGGCTGTCCAGTGGTTAAGAATCCAACTTCCAATGCAGAGGACATGGGTTCAATCCCTAGTTGGGGAACTGAGATCCCACATGTTGTGGGGCAACTAGGCCCATACACCACAACTAGAGAAGCCCGCTTGCCGCAGCGAAGATCCCACGTGCCCCAACTAAGACCCAACACAGTCAAATAAATAAATATTTAAAAAATCATTTGGGGAAGTTTTCATTTCAGCACTTACTGAGTGCCTGGGCTTCCCTGGTGGCTCAGATGGTAAAGATCTTTCTGCAATGCAGGAGATCCAGGTTCAATCCCTGGGTTGGGAAGATGCCCTGGAGAAGGGAATGGCTACCCACTATAGTACCTTGGCCTGGATAATTCCATGGACAGGGAGCCTGACGGGCTACAGTCTATGGGGTCACAAAGAGTCAGACACGACTGAGTGACTAACACTTTCACTTTCCACTTTTATTGAGTGCCTACATCACAGACACGGCACTAGGTGGGTTCTTGAGTAAGACCAAAATGATGAAAAAGACTCAGCTTCTGGCCTTCAAGTCACTTATAGTCTAGTGCAAAATATGACTGTGAGTTAAATTAATTACAGCTTAATAAATAGCAGCAGAAGAAATATAATAGGATACAATCAAAGCTGTAGGAGAGCACAGAGAAGGGAAAGTAATTTGGCCTGTAGAAAAGGACAGTCAGGAGATTACGGAAGGTTTCATGTAGCTGAGCTGGTTTTGAAGGATGAACAAGACATGGGCAGGCAGAAATGAGGTTTAAGGCAAAAGAATTGCAGGCAGAGAGAATAATTGGAATAGCATAAGCAAAAACAGAGGCAGGAAAGCAGAGAACGTGTTTGGGTAAAGCAGATCAGCCTGACAGATGCAAGGGAGAGAAATAAGCCTAGAAATGAAGACTGCAGATGTATTCTAGAAAGCTGCACTGTCATTTGGAGTCTCTAAACATAGTTGGCTAAAATGTCAGGATCTTAACGCCATGTTGTTGTTGTTTAGTCACTTAGTCGTGTCCGAGTCTTCGTGACCCAATGGACTATAGCCCACGAGGCTCCTCTGTCCATGGAATTCTGCAGGCAAGGATACTGGAGTGGGTTGCCATTTCCTTCTCCAGGGGATCTTCCCAACCCAGGGATTGAGCCCACATCTCCTGCATTGGCAGGTAGATTCTTTACTGCTGAGCCACCAGGGAAGCTTGTGTTTAGGCATACATGTTCACATTTCTGAGGTAAATACACAAGGGTGAGATCTAGAGAGTTTTGTATCTTCAGAGGGGTCATAAGCAAGCACAGTGCTTCACAAAACAAGCAGTAGAGTGGAAAGAATATTGGATGGGGAGTCAGAAGACCCTGTCATTGATCAGTAATATGTTGGGTAAGCCCTTCTCTCTAGGCCTCATATTTCCATCTTTAAAGTGAGGGGCTAGGAACTGATGATTTCTTCAGTCTTTTGAAGATCCAACAATTCTGTGGTTCTGAAGAGACAGAAAGGAGGTTTTTGCCTCATTTCACATAGGATTTATAGCTCTATATATAGAATCCCAGGTGCAAGCCTAGATTATACCTCTCCCACTTCTTGCATGTTCTTAATCAGCTGCCTTGTGTGGAAAGAGAATATATGGCAGAAAGTAACTAACTCTAAGGCTACCAAGGCTTGGAGGTCTGATCCCTGAGGAGAAAGGATTCTAAACCCAACACAGACACGCAACATGGCACAGGGTCATTCCTAAGACATGTATATGGAACAAATTGCCCTCTCTCTCTCTGTTGCCAAGATTTTTGTTAGTTACTCAGGTGAAATAAACATGGAATACATGTGTCGATACATGTGTGTACAC
The DNA here is from genome assembly GCF_042477335.2 of Ovis canadensis. NCBI lineage: Eukaryota > Metazoa > Chordata > Mammalia > Artiodactyla > Bovidae > Ovis > Ovis canadensis. Next base: position 129,610,042 of record NC_091727.1, read on the forward strand.
TGTATAAATGCTACATTATATGCATTCGTATACTATACAATGTTTTTTCCAAATCAGGAAGGAATTACCCAAAATGTTTGTAACATTTAACTCTATGGAATGTGATTATCTTGGGAGCCAGCTGAGAGGAAAAGAAGTATGTGAGCACGTGCTCTCTCTCTATCACTCACACACACACACACACACACACACACACACACACACCCTGGTTAAACCATGGACAAGAGCCAGCCTGCTGGAGTGCAAATCCTGGCTGTGTCATTTACTCGTTACATGTATGACCTTGGGCGAATTATCTAACCTCTATTTCTCAGTTTCTTTTGTAAAATGGCAGTGATAATAATAGTGCCAACTCCATAGGCTAAGTGGGAGAAGTGAATGAGTTAAAATATATGGAGCAATGAGAACAGTACCTAGCACATCATAAGTACCCACAGCCTGACAGGAAACATGTCTTCAGTTGATGTCCATGTCTGTCAGAAGGCCTTCCACATCCTGGTTCCCTGAGTCCAATATACTAGGATTCTTACACTTCTAGATGCCCTGGCTGCCGCCTCCCCATCCACACTACTTTTCTAGCTTCAGCACTCCCATCCCCCGCCTACCTTTATCCACAACCCCTCACCCACACCTCTGCCACAAAATTAAATTTAAGCACTAAAGGCAGTAGATTGCTTAACTCTGCTCCAGGAATTATTTTTTTATCTCCTAAGCTACAGCTACTCCAGTACACGGGACTGAAAATCCTATTAATAGTTTTACATGTCTCCCAGTCCTGAAGGCAGTGACCCCCTCCCTTCAAGTGAATATATAAAATCCATTAAAAAGCCCTGCTTCATTTAATTATTTTTATGTAAAGGTGATGGAATCATCTTTGAAATGTTGCCCTGTTTTGCTTTAGAAAACAAAAAAAAACAAGGTAGTCTTATCTTCCTTTTCCTTTTATACTTTTGAACTTTCCTGATACAAAGGACTGTGGAAGTGGTGTGTGTGATGCAGTGCTTTAAAAAAGCAGTCCCCAATCTTTTTGGCACCAGGGACTGGTTTTGTGGAAGCCAATTTTTCCAAGGACCGGGGGTGGGGGAATGGTTTCGGGATAATCCAAGCCCATTACATTTATTATGCTCTTCATTTCTATTATTATTACATCAGCTTCACCTCAGATCATCAGGCATTATATCCCAGAGGCTGGGGACCCCTGCTTTAAAGTGTGATCTAGATTAACACCTTAGCTTAGATGCTGCCACAATAGGTATAACATCTGCATCATAAACATCATGGTTTCTTAATTTTTCCAGCTTTATTGAGATATGATTGACATACAACATGTAAATTTAAGGTGTACAATATGATGATTTGATATGCTAACATATCATGATAGAATTATCACAATAAGGTTAGTTAACACGTACTTCACCTCACATTGTTACCTGTATGTGTGTATCTGTGTGTGTGTGTGTCTGTGAGAACATCTAAGATGCACTCTGTTAGCAACTTTCAAGTATACATACAGTCTTGTTAAGTATAATCAAAAAAATCTCTAAAAAAACCAAACTCATAGAAAGTGACTATTGCCTTTTCTTGACTGCATTGTTATGACAGTAATTAATTCTTTGCTGCTCAGCAAGGTGAGAGGTTTTCATAACAATTTCTTGATAATTAGTCAGATGTCCAATTTACTTCTCTTTCTCATCTCCTTTGCACAAAAAGTGGCTGCATGTTAAACAAAGCCCTTGGCCTCTTTTCTCTGACATTTTGGAGTCTGAGAAGGTGGGGAAGGGGTCACTTGGGTGCTCCTGGGGTAGAATGGGAAGTGAGAAATTTGTTGTGTCCTTTCACTTCTTTGAGTACCCTGCCTGCTTTTTCTCTTCACCTTGTTCTCAACTAAGGTGTTAATTAATGATGGTTAAAGGTGTTAGTACGGCATTAAGGGCTTCCTTGGTGGCTCAGCCAGCGGTAAAGAATCCGCCTGCAGTGGGGTAGACCTGGGTTCGATCCCTGTGGGGAAGATTCCCCTGGAGAAGGAGATGGCAATCCCCTCCAGTATCCTCACCTGGGAAATCCCATGGACAGAGGAGCCTGGCAGGCTACAGTCCATGGGGTTGCAAAAGACTCAGACATGACTTCTGCTTCATTGACTATGCTAACACCTTTGACTGTGTGGATCACAACAAACTGGAAAATTCTTAAAGAGATGGGAATATCAGAACTTACCTGTCCCCTGAGAAACCTGTTGCAGGTCAAGACAAGAGTTAGAACTGGATGTGAAATAACTGACTGGTTAAAAATTGGGAAAGAAATACGACAAGGGTTTTATATTGTCACTTTGCTTATTTAACTTAAATGCAAAATACTGGGTTGGATGAAGCACAAGCTGGAATCAAGGTTGCCAGGAGAAATATCAATAACCTCAGATACGCAGATGATACCACCCTTATGGCAGAAAGTGAAGAGGAACTAAAGAGCCTCTTGATGAGGATGAAGGGCTTCCTTGGTGGCTTAGTTGGTAAAGAATCCACCTATAATATTAGGGAGACCTGAGTTCAGTCCCTGGGTTGGGAAGATCCCTGGAGAAGGGAAAGGCTACTCACTGCAGTATTCTGGCCTGGAGAATTCCATGGACTGTATAGTCCATGTATAATCCATGGGATTGCAAAGAGTTGGACACGACTGAGTGACTTTCACTTTCACTTCATGAGGGTGAAAGAGATCATGGCATTTGCTCTCATCACTTCATGGCAAATAGAAAGGGGAAAGTGGAAGCAGTGGCAGATTTTATTCTCTTGGGATCTAAAATCACTGCAGACAGTGACTGCAGCCATGAAATTAAAAGATGCTTGCTCCTTGGAAGAAAAGCTATGACAAGCCTAGACGGCATATTGAAAGACAGGAACATCTCTTTGCCAGCAAAGGTTCATCTAGTCAAAGGTATGGTTTTCCCAGTAGTCATGTATGGATGTGAGAGTTGGACCATACCTAAGGCTGAGCACCAAAGAACTGACTCTTTCAAATTGCGGTGCTGGAGACTCTTTTGTGTGTGTGTGTGTGGGCTTTGAGAGTCCCCTGGACAGCAAGGAGATCAAACCAGTCCATCCTAAAGGAAATCAGTCCTGAGTATTCACTGGAAGGACTGATGTTAAAGTTGAAGCTCCAATACTTTGGCCACCTGATGCGAGCAGCTGGCTCATTGGAAAAAGACCCTGATGCTGGGAAAGACTGAAGGCAAAAGGAGAAGGGGGTGTCAGAGGATGAGATGGTTAGATATCCATATCCCTCAATGGATATGAATTGAAGCAAACTGGGAATAGTGAAGGACAGGGAAGCCTGGCATGCTGCAGTCTATAGGGTCACAAAGAGTCAGATAGGATTTAATGACTGAATAACAACAACAAATCTGAGCTTTAACTTATTTTAACATTTAAAAGAAAAAAGAAAGAAAATTCTAGAAGTCCCACAATGTTTTAGGCAGGTCTCGTGAACCAATATTTATGTATCTTTCTGAAATTATAGCTAATAAGTCTTTAGAACTTTGCACCCTAGTTTTCTTTTTACCCATAACACATATAACCCCTAGTAAAAATATGCTTGTTTATCATGTCTCTCTCCCAACTAGAATGAAAGCTTCTTAAAGAATCTGTTTTGTTCACTGCTATACCTTCAACACCTAGAATAGTGCCTGGCACATTGCAGGTACTCAACAAATATCTGCTGAATTAATGAATGAATGTGAGTATGCTGGCCCTGACATAAAGGTAAAATGCAAAATTATAGACAAGGTTACATTTCTTCATTACATGAGAGAAATTTCCCTTACATTTTCTTTTCACACAATTACTCAAAATGACAATCGTGTTCTGTCATTTATGTATTGTTTGCTGATTATGAAAGATTTGGGAAAATTTGGAATAACAACCTAGGTGCTAGGTAACCACATATTCTGAAATAGTTTTCCACCCAATGTTAAAAGAAAGGAAAAGTTACCTCTCTTGGGTAATCAGCTATGCTTTACCTACCCTTATGTGTGAGGGCTTCCCTGATAGCTCAGTTGGTAAAGGATCTGCCTGCAATGCAGGAGACCCTGGTTCAATTCCTGGGTCGGGAAGATCCCCTGGAGAAGGGATAGGCTACCTACTCCAGTATTCTTGGGCTTCCGTGGTGGCTCAGCTGGTAAAGAATCCGCCTGCAATGTGGGAGACCTGGGTTCAATCTCTGGGTTGGAAAGATCCCCTGGAGAAGGGAAAGGCTACCCACTCCAGTATTTTGGCCTGCAGAATTCCATGGACTGTATAGACCACGGGGGTCACAAAGAGTCAGACAGGACTGATCAGCTTTCACTTTCACTTTCATGATGTGTGAAAGATTACACTTACAACAGCAAGCCACCAGAGGGTACTGTTTATTCAATTATCCTTTCTCGATATCTATTGCGTACCAAGCCATGTGCTGGGTATAAAAAAGTGGAGAGCACACAGTATGCCTTCTCAGAGTTTACAGTCTAGTGGAGAGACAGATCAATACATAGAAGTGCTAAGACTGAAGTATGCATAAAGTGCTTCAGGTACACAGGGGAAGGAGAGAGAGAGTACAGAGCATGTGTGATGGGTTCCTGGAGGAGGGGATGCCTGAGCTGAGTCTTAAGAGACAAGCAGTAGTCAGCCAGGAGAAGAGGGGAGGAGTGGAAGTTCTATGAGGGCAGGGGCCATCTTCACACTGTATTTCCAATGCCTAGCCCAAGGCAGAAATATGCCTAAATATCTGTGGAATATGAATGACAAAAGTACAAAGTGCAGGTAGTAAAGAGCACATGCTAGAGGTAGGTAGGGTCCAGACTATGATGGGTCTTATAAACCTTTATTTTAATCATGATGGGGAACCACTGAATTGTTTGTGGTAGGGGAATGACATATGGGATTTGCATTTTTTTAAGTTCATTCCCAAAACAATGTGGAAAGTAGATTAGAGAAGGGGACAGCATGACTCAGATAGACCAGCTAGGAACTGTGGTTTCCAAAAGGAATGTGTCATGGCCACTGCCTTTAAGAAGCTTATAGTCCACAGAAGGAAATGAGACAGAATCTGGTCATTCTAATACAGCCAAGCAGGCAGTGTACCAGAGGTGATGCACTGGCTGCTCTGCCCAAGGTCTTGCAGCTGGTGGGTGGCAGAGCCAGTAACAGAAACCAGGTTTCCTGATTCCAAGTCTAGGGCTTTTCCCCAAGCTCTCCTTTTAACTGCCTTTCACAACCACAGAATTATGTAAGGGAAAGAAAGTAGCGTGAGCCAATGAAAAAATATGCTTTCTCTAGCCTCAGACTAGACTGTGGGGAGCATTTACCCTCCCCAAGACCTTTGTCTCTGGGTGATGGCTGCAGTATCCCGGTACTTCCTATATACATATGGAGCAAGACAGCCCAGGAAATTCACATTCTGACAGTTAAGGTTAGTGAAACCACCATTCTGAGAAAAGTCATTCTTTATGAGGCAGGGGACTTCAGATGACAAAAGGGAAAAAAAAACTGGTTCCATGTTCAAAAAAGGAAGATGGTCACTAGAAAGAACAGGGGCCCAAGTGGAAGAGTGAAAATAGCTGCTACGTGCGTGCTTAGTTGTGTCTGACTCTCTGCAACATAATAGACTGTAGCTGGCCAGTCTCCTCTGTCCATGGCAAGAATACTGGAGTGGGTTGCCATTTCCTTTTCCAGGGGATCTTCCCAACCCAGGGATTGAACCCATGTCTCCTGCATTGGCAGGCAGATTCTTTACCACTGACCCACTTGGGAAGCCCTGAAAACAGCTGAAGAAGGGGCTATATTGTTTCTAAGCTGTGGAGGGTGGAGGAACTGGGGGGTAGGGAAAGAAGATGGAGAAGCACCAGGAAAGAGCCTCAGCACAAGGACCTGAAGAATTCTGTATAAGAGCATCAGTGAAAAAGGAGACCCCAGAAAAATGTCCAATTACATAAGCAGATAACAAAGATGCCTGGACAACGTATTTTCAGGAGTCCCAACTACCTCATGAGCCAGGAGAGGGACGACAGCTAAGGGGTTTCTATATGGGAAAGTCCAAGGAAATAAAGGGGTCCTGAGAAGAGCCCTTGGTCAGGCTATCTCGGTGGGGATGGGGTTGGGGATGGACAGAGACAGAGAGAGTGAGGGCACAGACATGCACGTGCATCCGTGTGAACACTCTGTGGGAAGGATTCCTGGGTGTCCTGGGGTAAGGGTTTATCTTTACTGAACCAAAAATCAAATCAAAAATAGTTAAAAGAATGGCCTTTGAAGTTAGACAGCCTCAGGTTAGCCTCCCAGCTCTGCTGCTTACCAATGACCTGTCTGGTCTTGGGCAAGCAGCCTAAGTTTCCTCTTTTGCAAATGAGGATGAGACTAGTATCCAGCCTTGTAATGGTTTGTACACGTTTATTAGATTAAGCAACCGAAATAAAGCACCAAATGCATTTTCTGATATATAATGGGTAGTCAGATAGTTGTTTTTTCTTTTGTTTTGATTTTCCTACTACTGCTCTGATGATGATGATGACTGTAACTACTCTTGCTAAAACCACTGTATCTTCTGGGGTTGTCTGCAGAACAAATGAGCAAGCCCTCTTTTATCATCTGGTTTATTTTTATTCAGTTTCTGCATGTTTTTCTTTCTGGAACATCCTGGGTCATGATTACTTTTCTCTGAGAGTACCGTGTCTCTTCTTATACTTCTTGCCACACCTAAGCATCAAGATCTCATGCCCAAAGGTAGTTACCTCCATACTGTGGGACAGGGTTTGTCTTGCCTCTGAACATAACATGGTTGTCTTCCTACCAGGAGTCAGACCATCACCTTCTCCCTCCATTTAGAGTAGAAGGCTGGTGCCAAAATGGAGATTAAGTGCTGATTTCTGACAAAACACTGATTACATTTCACATCTTTGGCTGGGAAGGAATGTGGCTGGCTCAAGCATGTTATTCTCTGCTTTTCTGCTCTGAGCTCTCCCCGTAATTATCACAATTCCCTAGGCTCAGAGCCCAAAAGATATTAGGCTGAATCTCGAAGAAATAGGTGTGTAAGCAAGAAAGCTAACACATTCCCTTACTTATAAAAATGTAATAGCGTAATTACATTCTGTTGCAGTTTCCTCTGCAATGCTCCCTAATGGAGAGGACCCCATCTGTCCTGTACTCTAAGCTCCAAGCAGCATAAAGCACTATACCTTGGAGGCTCATTAAAATACTTGTTAATGCATTGATGAATATGCACCTTCCCACATCCAATCCCTGCTCTGTAGCTCAGGGATTCACTGGTTCGCCTGCCTGTGGTATTGATGAGGAAAGATGAGAGGCAGTTGTCAAACACATGAACAGAAAGCATGGTATTATACAAGTATTACTGGAATCAGCAATGACCCTAGGTTATATCTAGGACTCTGTCCTGATGGGCATTGCTTTATGGTAATGAGCCCTGAGGTCCACATATATGTGAGTGTTTGCATGTGTGTTTGTGTGTATATAATGCCTGAAATTCATAATCTGTCTCCACCTTCATTAGGACAAAGCAGGTAGGTCTGTGTCCCCCAATCTCACACTTGCTCAGAAAAAATGATACCTTTTGGGAGCTTACTTTCACTTATAAGTCTGCCCTTGATCTTGACCTTAAGCTGATTCATGCTTCTGTGTGTGCTAAGTGGCTTCAGTCTTGTCTGACTCTTTGAGACCCTATGGACTGTAGCCTGCTAGGCTCCTTTGTCCATGGGTTTCTCAGGCAAGAATACCGGAGTGGGTTGTCATGCCCTCCTCCAAGGTGATCTTCCCAACCCAGGGATTGAGCCCACATCTCCTGCGGCTCCTGCATTGCAGGCAGATTCTTTACCGCTGAGCCACCAGGGAAGCCCTAACCTGATTCACCTATACATAAACAGTGGTGGTATAGTGGGGCATAGAATGTGATTTACGTTGGTTCCTTACTTTCTGCCTAGGGCTCAGGGTTCAGTTTCTCACTTTGGGAAGTTCACTAGCTCCTAGAGAAAACACAAAGCAAAGGAGAAGGTATCTTAACTTGCTGGGAAATTCCAAAGAGCTTATCATCTTAATACAATGTAACTCTAACCAAGGAAATCATTGATTACAGTTGTGTAGTTATAGCTGTGTAGTGGTTATGGTTTAGACTAGAGAGTGCTTTCAGATATATTTGATGTCTACATTTGATCTTTACAACCTTACGAGACTGCTAGGACAGGCATTACTGTCTGTGTTTTATGGATGAGAAAACTGAGATCCATAAGGTAAAATGAGTTATCAAAGTCATATAAACTATGGAGTGGTGGAGTCACAACCCAAATTAGGTTTTCTAATTTCAAAAGCCAGGGCTCCTTCAGATTTCCCATCATTCATTCTAACCATCAAAGTAATCCTGCTCTTTGATCACTCTCTTTGTAGCTATAAATATTTTGGGGGGAGAAAAAGCACTCTTCTTTCCTTTTTTCTTTTTGAGCATTTTCATGTGCTAAGCTGCCATTTCTTCTCAGCATTTTTTCCTCCCAGGAGGCAACAAAGTACACTGGGAAAAGCTCTGGATTTGAAGTCAAGCAGGTCTTATCTACCTTTAATACTTATAAGCTGAGTGACCTCAGACAAGTTACTTAACATCTCTGAGCCCATCTTTCTGCCACGTAAAACAGAAGCACTGCCATCTATCTTGCAGATTGTTTTAAAAACCAAATGAGAAAATAGAAATAACAGCCTTAGCACATAACCTGGAACCTAATAGGAGTTAAATAAATATCGATGACCTAGAGGGTTGAGATACAAGGACGGGAGGCTTAAGAGTGAGGGAATATGTATTAATTATGGCTGATTTGCATTGTTATACAGCGGAAACCAATACAAGATTGTAAAGCAATTTTCCTCCAAATAAAAAGTAGATTAAAAAAATATTGATGATCTTTCCCACTCCTCTCACACCCCTACTTGCTACTCTAGACTGGAAATATGCAGTACTTCTTTCCCAGAAACTGAAAATTCAGTGTTTGATATATCTATACTTATTCATCTTACTATAAAAATAGGATGACTTGCATTTCAACTCTTGATGGTTTATCATTTTCAACTGATATTTCTGTAATCTTTTGTTGGTTAAAGAAGATAGTTTTAGAATTTAAAACGTGTAGGTGTGTATATGTGCACATAAGAATGTGTTTCCAAATCATTTAAAGGCTTCAATTATTACTCAGGAGTTCCTTTCATTCTCTTCTTCTTAATCTCATCTAGAACCTAAAGGGCTGGGTTGGCCTTATTTGAATAATGAGCTAACTTATTCAGTGACTTTGGTATGAACATATTGTAGAAATTCAGCTCTAAGATCTCTTATGAGTTCAAATCTCACATCTTCAGTACCAGATTCCAAATGCATTTTCTAAGGAAGGATACATCTACATATGGCCAATTCTTGTGGGCTGCCTTTAGACAGTAATGTGGTTTAGTTTTTGCACCTGGATCTTTCCCTGTTCTCATATTCACCTCACTGAGGAGCTTCAAACAATGTGACCCCAGATAAAGGAGGGTAAATTGGGCATGGGAGAAAACCGGGCTAGTCCTGAGAGTGGGGATACAGGACTTTGTGACAGAAATGGATTTGGCAGGCAAAAAGGAAGCTAGACTATGATTCTGACTGGAGAGGGGTAGGGAAAATGAAAATGTTTTCCTTACACTGATACACTGCAGCCCTGATTTACTGTTTGCAGTGAATGTACATTACTATTGCCATTTTAAACATTTTTATTATGAAAATTTCTAAGCATATTTAAAACTAGACATCCTCTAGATAAAACTTCATATATCCATCCCCCAGCTTCAAAAGTCATCAACATTTTGCTCTACGTGTTTGATTTATTTCCATCTTTTGCTAGAGTATTTTAAAGCAAATCTCATCTATTATTTTATCCCCTAAATACTTCAGTTTGAATCTCAAATAACAGGATAATTTATTGCACAATCACAATGATTAAAATAATTCCTTAATAGTATTCATCCAGCACGTTTCATATTTAAATTTCGCAAGTATGTAAAAAAAATGTGCTTTTACAGTTGATTTGTTTGAATCAGATACTTTATGAAGAGAAATTTAATACTGATTTTTCAAAGGACATCTATATTTCTAAGGAATAATTAAATACTACTGTTTTGTGGTAAAAAAAAAAAAAAGGAAGACCCCATCAGTACTATGCACTCTTCCACTCTAATTATTGACCCTTAAAATTCTACTTTCAGAAATGTATGTCTTTTTTGAAAATATAGACCTCTGTATAGCAGTTTTCATTCATTAAAAAAAGCATTGCGGTGCTTCTTTGGTGGTCCAGTGGTAAGAATCTGCCTGCCAATGCAAGAGACACGGATTCGATCCTGGATCTGGAAATATCCAACAACTAAGCCCATGCGCCACAACTATTGAGCCTGTGCTCTAGAGCCTGGGGGCCATGACAAGAGAAGCCACTGCAATGAGAAGCCTGAGCACCACAACTAGAGGGCAGACCCTGCTTGCCACAACAGGAGGAAGGCCCACGCGGCAACAAAGACCCAGCACAGCCAAAAATAAAACTAAATCAGTGAAGAAATCAAAGCTTTTAAAAAAGAAAGCATGGTGAATTTCAGTGTCCCAGAAAATAGATTCTGAAAGATACTTGAGAGAAGAAAAAGTCATCGCTAGAAAACAAAGAGTAAGAAAGCCAGGAGATGCAAGGGTGGCAGGAATTTTGAAGAAAACTACTTAAGGACCTACATGGGGATATTTAAGTGCTTACTCAAAACTGCTTCTGATTTCTCTGACCTTGTTCTCTATGGAAATAACCCAAACCATAGAGACTTGGCTGTCTTCCCTGCAACAGGAGTTAGGATGCCCACTGGATGACATCAGTTTTCTAAACTCTAACTCTAACCCAGTGGGAGCTCCTGCTTTTAGCATCCAGGGATATTTCTCTTAGAGAGAAGACCAAAAAGGCTAGGTGTAATCGACTGAATTCAGCAGCATTTTGCAACAGTATGGCAGAGGAAAACACAGGAAAGCCCCATCTGCTCCCTTGTACATTTCTGGTGGGAGTGTAAATTGCCTTGGTGAACAGAGAATGTTGACAATATGTATTAGTAATTTTAAAGATGCGCCATTTCTTTAAGCTATCAGTTGCACTTCTAGGAAACAAATATTCTTAAAAATAGGAGAAATGACAAGGGGAAAAGATATAGTTACAGTGTGAAGCAGACAGATGAAACAGGTAGGTTTCAGACTGAAAAATAAGCAAGGACATACAGGATATGGGGGAAAATATTGATAAAACAATGTAATAGTTACATGTAGAACTTTGCATCCTGTGGAAAATATATATTCTATTTGTGAAACAGAAAATTCATCATGTACTTCAGCACAAAGAATGATGAAATACAGATACATTTAAAAAGATATAGCCTACTTTCTCTAATTATAATCCTGTAAAATATGAACCCTTAAATCCTTAAATATTTGGAGATTAAGAAACATATGCCTAAATAAATTTTGGAATCAAAGAGGAAATTAAAATTGAAATCCATAATTTTATAGAAAATAATGAAAAGGCATACCTTATTAACAGCATCTACAGGATAGACTCAAAGTTCTACTCAGGGAAGTACATATGATTAAAAATAAATGAATTAAAATTTCAATTTAAGAAACTGGAAAAGGACAATAAAATAAACTAAAAGGAAATGGAAGGATCTCATTTTTAAAAAACTGAAATTGATGAAATCAAAACAAAACTATCATACAAAGTATAATTAAAATCAAAAGTGGGTTCTTTGAAAATCCTGATTAAGTAAAAAGAGAGAAACAAAGCAAAGCAAACAAGAAAAACACAATGAAAAAGGAGATACACTCATAGATACAGACAATAGTATGCTGGTAAACATTTAACAATCGGCTCTCAAAAAAAGTCTCTATTTGCAGTGCTTACTAATTTTCATGGTATAAAACTCCTAACATGGTGGATTTTAAGCTACCAGTGTGTAGTCACTAAACCCAGAAATGTACACAACTGGCTAGCCAACTCCAGCATACCACTAGATGGACATAAAAGTAATTACAAGGAAATATTATGTGCAACCTACAGGACACAGTTGAAAATCTATCAACTGTGAAAATGCTACCTAATTTTACCCAAGAAGAAGCAACAAAACCTTGAGAGACTGATAACTTTAGGCCAGACTGGAAAGTTGATTTAAGATGTATAATTTTTTAAAAAAGATGGTTTCAGAACTAGGTTCCATAAACTCTTTAGAGAACAGATCATTCCTATGCTGTTTAAACTATGAAGACCACAGAGAAAGACAAAAATATCCTAACTGCATTTAGTAAATCTAATATAACCATAATACCAGAAACCTAAAAACGGTATCAGAAATAATAAGACTATATAGATTGATTTCACTTCTGAGTACATACAGAAAAATTCTACATCAAATAGAAAATGAAATCCAAAAAGGTAACAACAGAACAGATGGGTGCTAAGTCACTTCAGTTGTGTCCAACTCTGTGTGCTCCTATGAACTTGTAGCCCACCAGGCTCCTCTGTCCATGGGATTCTCCAGGCAAGAATACTGGAGTGGGTTGCCATGCCCTCCTCCAGATCTTCCTGACCCAGGAATCAAACCTGCTTATCTTATGTCCCCTGCACTGGCAGGCAGGTTCTTTACCATTAGTGCCAACAGAATAAAACAGTATAATCAAACAGAGTTTATTCTGGAAATAAAAGAATGATTCAACATTAGAAATACACAGGATTGTATTAATACAGTCTAAAAGATTTTTAAACATAATTCAGCAGGCAATCCAAATAAAAACTCTACATAAAGGACAACTTTTAAATATGATAAAATAAATAGTAAACATGATAATTCAATGGTGAATATTCTAAGGTCCTTCCCAGAACATGAACAAGGCAGAACTATTATTCAGCAATGTTTTTAATGTTTTAGCTGAGACAAAAGAATATTAGAAAATTAAATAATTGATATAAAAGATAATTATTTGGTAAGATTATTAGAGACAAGAAAATACATAAAATCAAGAGTTTTTTCCACATGCTATTTTAAATGGAAATAGAAAAGCCACTCATAACATGGACAAGACCATAAGATACCTATGGATCAATTTAACGAGAATGGTACTGTACCTATTTGAAGAAAACAATAAAATATTAAAGAGAAGTTCCCCAAAATTAAACCTGAAAAACTGCAGAGACATAGCATGATTCTATTTGGGACAATTCAACATTATTTCTTCCCAATGTAATACAATGACAATCACAATCCAAATTAAGTATATTTGGTAACTAGATAAAATTATTTTAAAGTTCACATGGAGAACAAAATATCCAAGAATAGCAAGAAAATTATGATAAAGAAATATCAGATATTACTAAATATTAAAAGTTACCATAAAACCACTATGATGAAAATAGTAAGGTATTGGCATAAGAATAGAAAGTTAAAGCATTAGAACAGAGTAGAGCCTAGAATAGGTCCAACTACATATGGAAACCCAATATGTGGCAATGGGAAAAGGACTGTTGTGTGAATAAATGGTCTTGGCATAAGAGCTCTTTATCTGGAAGAAAACAAAACTACATATCCTAAAATAAATTTGAAAACCACATATCCTAAAATAAATTCCAGGTATATTAAAGACAAAATATGAAAAAGAACACCACTGAAAACATGAAAAGAACATTTAAGGAGGAGAGACCTTCCTCCCACAAGCCAGGGACACTAAAAGACATATAGGAAAATAAAGATAAATGACAAATCCGGGGGGCGGAGCCAAAGGAAATCACAGCATGGACAGATAAAAGGCTAACATCACTAATATAATAATAAAATATTGGATATCTTCAGTATTAGTGACAGTAACCTTTTTATCTGTTGCATATATATACACCTGCATTCTCTTCACAGTCTCTGGTGGCTCAGTGGTTAAGTATCCACCTGGCAAGCAGGAGATACAGGTTTGATCCCTGGATTAGGAAGATCCCTTGGAGAAGGAAATGGCAACCCACTTCAGTATTCTCGCCTGGGAAATTCCATGGACAAAGGAGCCTGGTGGGCTACTGTCCATGGGGTCGCAAAAGAGTCGGACAAAACTTGGCAACTCAGCAACAACAACAACATCCTTTTTCTCACCTAACCAATATTTTGATTTTTGTGGTTTTAAGTATGACCTACATGCTAATCACACAAGCATAGATTGATTCTCCTTTACATTCATGGTGTATAGCTTCCAGCAGGCTCTCAATGTTTCCTACTAATCCTGTATTAGCAGAATTCTCTTAACAGCTGTTTCCATCTTTCTTTACAGTAGCTAATTCAAATCTCCACAGTCTTCAAAGCTCCAAGGTCATCACCTCCCTTCTCACTCACAGTAAAAGCACAGCAAATGATTTTACCTCCTTCTTCATGAAGAAAACAGAACCCATGTCACAGAATTCCTTCAAATTCTCAAAACAAACCAATAAACAAACATACTTGCACCTTCAACTATCCTGCCCCCAGCTGGCATTATTTTTTAAAAATGGTGTCGCTCTTCCTCTAGAAAGTTTATCACTCTGCCTGTGCTCTGCACCCCATCCTCTCCCACCCTCTTGGAATCCTCACGTAATCAGTCTTCCTTTCTCTCTCCTTCATTCAACCTCTCCCTCGAAACTGGCTCCTTCCCATCAACATTCAGGCCGTAGCTCAGTGGTTCCTTCAACTACAAACTGATTAAATAATCCTCTCCAGGATGGTTTGAGACCTGCAGGCACTCTCCAGTGGGGGCTTCCCAGGTGACACAGCGGTAAAGAATATGCAGGTTTGACCCTTGGATCAGGAAGAAGATACTCTGGAGAAGGAAATGACAACCCACTCCAGGATTCTTGCCTGGAAAATTCCATGGACAGAGGAGCCTGGAAGGCTACAGTTCATGGGGTCACAAAGAGTTGGACATGACTGAGGAAAAGGAGTACGTCAAGGCTGTATCTTGCCACCCTGCTTATTGAACTTATATGCAGAGTACATCATGAGAAATGCTGGACTGGAAGAAACACAAGCTGGAATCAAGATTGCCAGGAGAAATAGCAATAACCTCAGATATGCAGATGACACTACCCTTATGGCAGAAAGTGAAGAGGAACTAAAAAGCCTCTTGATGAAAGTGAAAGAGGAGAGTGAAAAAGTTGGCTTAAAGCTCAATGTTCAGAAAATGAAGATCATGGCATCCGGTCCCATCACTTTATGGAAAATAGATGGCGAAACAGTGGAAACAGTGTCAGACTTTATTTTGGGGGGCTCCAAAATCACTGCAGATGGTGACTGCAGCCATGAAATTAAAAGACACTTACTCCTTGGAAGAAAAGTTATGAGCAACCTAGATAGTATATTCAAAAGCAGAGACATTACTTTGCTGACTAAGGTCCATCTAGTCAAGGCTATGGTTTTTCCAGTGGTCATGTATGGATGTGAGAGTTGAACTGTGAAGAAGGCTGAGTGCCAAAGAATTGATGCTTTTGAACTGTGGTGTTGGAGAAGACTCTTGAGAGCCCCTTGGACTGCAAGGAGATCCAACCAGTCCATTCTGAAGGAGATCAACCCTGGGATTTCTTTGGAAGGAATGATGCTAAAGCTGAAGCTCCAATACTTTGGCCACCTCATGGGAAGAGTTGACTCATTGGAAAAGACTCTGATGCTGGGAGGGATTGGGGACAGAAGGAGAAGGGGACGACAGAGGATGAGATGGCTGAATGGCATCACTGACTCGATGGACGTGAGTCTGAGTGAACTCTGGGAGTTGGTGATGGACAGGGAAGCCTGGCGTGCTGTGATTCATGGGGTCCCAAAGAGTCGGACATGACTGAGCGACTGAACTGGCGGACTGACTGAGCATGCACAGATGATGATGATCAAGTCTCCCATAGTTTTAAAAAAATCATCTGTTTCCTTCTGGAAATACTCTCTTCCCTTGGTTCCCATGACACTGATTCTCCTAGTTTTCCTTCTGATCACTCCAGCTCCTCTGCCTGAACCATAAATGCCAGTATTCCAAGAATTATATTATCCTCAGTCTTATGCAATCTCATCCATATCTAAGGCCTTAATACCACCTATATGCCAGTGCCCTGCTTATTTTTTTGTAAAAAGAACTTTATACAAGGACTTCCTTGGTGGTCCAGAGGTTAAGACTCAGCACTTCCAATGCAGGGGGTTTGGGTCTGATCCCTGGTCAAGGAATTAAAATTTCATAGGCCTCATGGCACAGCCAGAAAAAAAGAGCTTTATTGAGATATAATTTACATACCCTAAAATTAATCTATTTTAAGTGGGGGATTCAATGACTTTTCAGTTTTATATATATATAAATTTTATATGTTTATATATATATATAGATATTTCAGAATATTTTCCATTGTAGGTTATTACAAGATATTGAATACTCTTCCCTGTTATATAGTAATCTTTGTTCTGGTCTATTTTATTTATAGTAGTATGCTTCGCTAATCCCATACTCCTAATTTATTCCTCCATCTCCCCTTTCCCTTTTGATAGCCATAAGTCTGTTTTCTATGTCTGTGAGTCCGTTTCTATTTGGTATAAAGATTTATTTTATTTTTTTTTTTTTAGATTCCACATGTAAGTGGCATCATGTAATTTGTCTTTCTCTGTCTATCTGACTTATTTCACTTAGCATGATAATCTCTATGTCCATCCATGTTGCTGCAAATGGTATTATTTCATTCTTTTTTATGGACCATTCTTTTTTATATGTACCAAATCTTCTTCTAGCCACAGGACTGGAAAAGGTCTGTTTTCACTTCAATCCCAAAGAAGGACAATGACAAAGAATGTTCAAACTATGGCACAATTGCATTCATCTCACATGCTAGCAAAGTAATGCTCAAAATCCTTCAAGCTAGGCTTCAACAGTATGTGAACTGAGAACCTCCAGATGTACAAGCTGGATTTAGAAAAGGCAGAGGAACCAGATATAAAATTGCCAACATCTATTGGATCATAAAAAAAGCTAGAGAATTCCAGAAAAACATCTACTTCTGCTTCACTGACTACACTAAAGCCTTTGACTGTGTAGAATACAACAAACTGGGAAATTCTTAAAGAGATGGGAATACCAGACCAGCTTACCTGCTTCCTGCGAAACACATATGCAGGTCAAGAAGCAACAGTTAGAACTGGACATGGAACAATGTGAAGTTTCTCAGTCGTGTCTGATTCTTTGTGACCCCATGGACTGAAGCCTATCAGGCTCCTCTAGCCATGGGATTTTCCAGGCAAGTGTACTGGAGTGGGTTGCCATTTCCTTCTCCAGCGGATCTTCCCAACCCAGGGATCGAACTCGGGTCTCCCACATTGCAGGCAGATGCTTTACCATCTGAGCCACCAGGGAAGCCCATGGAACAGTAGACTGGTTCAAAATTGGCAAAAGGCTGTATATTGTCACCCTGCTTATTTAACTTCTATGCAGAGTACATCATGCGAAATTCTGGGCTGGATGAAGCACAAGCTGGAATCAAGATTGCTGGGAGAAATATCAATAATCTCAGATATGCAGATGACACCACCCTTATGGCAGAAAGCAAAAAGGAACTAAGGAGCCTCTTGATGAAGGTGAAAGAAGAGAGTGAAAAAGTTGGCTTAAAACTCAACATTCAAAAAACTAAAATCAAGGCATCCAGTCCCATCACTTCATAGCAAATAGATGGGGGAACAATGGAAACAGTGACAGACTTTATTTTCTTGGGCTTCAAAATCACTGCCGATGGTGACTGCAGCCATCCTTAGAAGAAATGCTATGATAAACCTAGACAGAGTACTTACTAAAAAGCAGAGACTTGACTTTGCCTACAAAGGTCCGTATAATCAAAGCTATGGTTTTTCCAGTAGTCATGTACAGATGTGAGCATTGGACAATAAAAAAGGTTGAGCTCTGAAGAACTGATGCTTTTAAACTGTGGTGTTGGACAAGACTCTTGAGGGTCCCTTGGAAAGCAAGGAGATCCAACCAATCAATCCTAAAAAAAAAATCAGTCCTGAATATTCACTGGAAGGACTGATGCTGAAGCTGAAACTCCAATACTTTGATTACCTGATGTGAAGAGCAGACTTATTGGGAAAGACCCCAATGCTGGGAAAGATTAAAGGCAGGAGGAGAAGGGGACAGAAATTATTCCAAAGACAGAGGATGAGATCTTTGGATGGAAGCACTGACTCAATGGACATGAGTTTGAGAAAACTTTGAGAGATAGAGAAGGACAGGGAAGCCTGGCATGCTGCAGTCCATGGGGTCACAAAGAGTCGGACATGACTGAGTGACTGAACAGCAACAACAAAATGTGCCATGTCTTCTTTATCCATTCATCTGTTGATGGACACTTAGGTTGCTTCCATGTCTTGCCTATTGTAAACAGTGCTGTTGGAGACTGCAATAATTTTTTTAAAATTAATTTGTAGAACTGTGCAACCATTACCACAACTGGAATTCCAATTTTAGAATAAATCTACTTATCTCACTTATCTCTCTTTCCATCCTAAATCTCTCTCAAAATTTAGATCCATATGTCTAACTGCTTACTGAACATTTTAATCTGTATAACCACAGGCATCACAAAATCAGTTTCCAAAACTAAACTCATCTCCTTCTCTCACCCTTTTACATTAAATCTGATTCTTCTCTAACACTTCCTAAATGAATACCACTGGGCTCTAGGAAATCCTGGGCATTGTTCTTAACTTCCCTTCATCATCCCCCACATTCAATTAATCATTAAATCCCTAATTTTACCTCCTAAATATAATTCAAATCTATCCCTTTCTATCATTTATTATCATGTCACTAGTTCTGTCCCCTAGATTCTCTTATCTATCCATTCATCCAACAAATAGACACTGAGTGCTTACTATGTATGTACCAGGCACCACAATACAACAGTCATCTAGCTGGTCCCTCTGTCTTTGGTCTTATATCTTCCCAATCCAAACTGTGTCTTAATACAGCAGCCAAGCAGCATAATCTTTTTTAAAAAAACATATTCCTCTCAATGATTAATACGGTTTCATTGTAATTTTCAACTGGCTTCCCTCTGACTTTGGGACAAATTACAAACTTCTTAAGGTCCTTGGGATCAGGTCCCTCCTTGCCTCTTTAAGTCTCATGTCTCATCACTCCCCTGGGATACATTATTTAGTTATCTGAGTTTCTTCCTCTTTGGGGGATAATAATAATGCCTATCTCAGAGGTAGCTTGGGTGGATTAAATGAGATAATATGTGTAAAGCACTTAAAAATACCTGACACATATGAAGTGTCAATAACTGTTAGCTATTGGCAAAAGCCCTTAGGAAGCATCACTACAAACAAAGCTAGTGGAGGTTATGGAATTCCAGTTGCACTATTTCAAATCCTTAAAAATGATGATGTGAAAGTGCTGCACTCAATATGCCAGCAAATTTGGAAAACTCAGCAGTGGCCACAGGACTGGAAAAGGTCAGTTTTCATTCCAATCCCAAAGAAAGGCAATGCCAAAGAATGCTCAAACTACCGCACAATTGCACTCATCTCACATGCTAGCGAAGTAATGCTCAAATTTCTCCAAGTCAGGCTTCAACAGTACATGAAACATGAACTTCCAGATGTTCAAGCTGGATTTAGAAAAGGCAGAGGATCCAGAGATCAAATTGCCAACATCTGCTGGATCATTGAAACAGCAAGAGAGTTCCAGAAAAATATGTACTTCTGCTTTATTGACTATGTCAAAGCCTTTGACTGTGTGGATCACAACAAACTGTGGAAAATTCCGAAAAAGATGGGAATACCACACCACCTGACCTGCCTCCTGCAAAACGTGTATGCAGATCAAGAAGCAATAGTTAGAACTAGACATGGAACAACAGACTGGTTCCAAATAGGGAAAGTAGTACATCAAGGCTGTATATTGTCACTCGGCTTATTCAACTTATATGCAGAGTACATCATGAGAAATGCCAGGCTAGATGAAGCACAAGCTGGAATCAAGATTTCTGGGAGAAATATCCATAACCTCAGATATGCAGATGACAACACCCTTATGGCAGAAAGCGAAGAACTAAAGAGCCTCTTGATGAGAGTGAAAGAGGAGAGTGGAAAAAGTTGGCTTAAAGCCCAACATTCAGGAAACTAAGATCATGGCATCTGTTCCCATCACTTCATGGCACATAGGTGGGGAAACAGTGGAAACAGTGACAGACTTTATTTTTGGGGCTCCAAAATACGGCAGATGGTGACTGCAGCCATGAAATTAAAAGACACTTACTCCTCGGAAGGAAAGTTATGACCAACCTAGATAGCATATTCAAAAGCAGGGACATTACTTTGCCGACTAAGGTCCGTCTAGTCAAGGCTATGGTTTTTCCTGTGGTCATGTATGGATGTGAGAGTTGGACTGTGAAGAAAACTGAGTGCCGAAGTATTGATGCTTTTGAACTGTGGTGTTGGAGAAGACTCTTGAGAGTCCCTTGGACTGCAAGGAGATCCAACCAGTCCATCCTAAAGGAGATCAGTCCTGGGGTGTTCATTGGAAGGACTGATGCTGAAGCTGAAGCTCCAATACTTTGGCCACCTCATACGAAGAGTTGACTCATTGGAAAAGACCCTGATGCTGGGAGGGATTGGGGGCAAGAGGAGAAGGGGACAACAGAGGATCAGATGGCTGGATGGCATCACCAACTTGATGGACATGAGTTTGGGTGAATGAACTCTGGGA
This sequence comes from Ovis canadensis, assembly GCF_042477335.2. NCBI lineage: Eukaryota > Metazoa > Chordata > Mammalia > Artiodactyla > Bovidae > Ovis > Ovis canadensis. The sequence continues at coordinate 129,630,838 of NC_091727.1, forward strand.
GTTGGTGATGGACAGGGAGGCCTGCCCTGCTGTGATTTATGGGGTTGCAAATAGTCAGACATGACTGAGCGACTGAACTGAACTGACCTGAAACATTCACATAGGGAGAGTGACAAGTTTTACTGACTCTCTATAAGGGTAGTTATTTTTTAAAAGGAGACCGTAAATAGTAAACACCAGTATCCTGGCGATACCATTTGCTTTCACCTCCTGGGCTAATGATGTGTTAGCAGCTGTCTAGCAGGTTAGCATTAAGCATGGGGCTTGGCAGGACTCACTATAGTTCAGTGGGTTTTTTTCAGGTGGTTTGCTGCCAATATCCTGTTTTTGACAGAGTGTGAAAGCATAAGGATGTTTAATTCCACTCCCTGGTCTGCAGACCACTGTGCAATTTGCTTACTCATCTGTAAGAGTAGATTCTTGCTTCTTAAATAAAATGTTCTCTCTGCTACCAATATAATACAAATTCCACTTCTTTCGAAAGCCAATGGAATCCTCCTAAAATAGGTTGCATTTCTTGGCTGAAGACTGGATGGCAGTCAGAATCCAAGAATAGTCCAAGAAGACTAGAAGAGCCTTCAGATCCTAGAACACGTCACAAATTTGGCAAGAATTGTGTTATGTGCACTATATAGTAAACTGGCATCTTGTGATTATTTTCTTCCTTCCTTTTCACATACTTGCTCAAGCACTGTGGTCCTTTCACCCTTCTCTAATCCTCCTCTTGTCCTGTGCTTGCCCCTCCACCTGAGATGTTTCAAAGAAGACATCTTTGTGCACTTACAAGCCTGCTGTTGTGTACCAGCATGTGACTACCCATATATAAACTGGGAGTGGAAAAGCATAAGGCAGAAGTGTGTGGTTCTATGTGACATGGGCTCCCATTGGTACAGTGCAGTCTTTTGGCTAAAGTTCTATTGGTTTAGAAATTATTTCAAAGCCAATGACTGTCTTATGCTTTTGATGTTATTAGAAGAAGGTGGAACAGGCCTGGGATATGGAGGAGAAGAGGGCAGAAAAACTGCTCTGAACACGAGTGACAAGGTTTCCAATCAGAGCAAACAAAAGACTACCTCTTCCAGGTGTTTCTCATTTTTTCCCCTATATGGGGAAAATGCCAAGGGTTTGGAAAGAACCCTTTGAGGGGGGAAAACAAAACAGATGTCAAAGCAGTCCTCACGACCCAGTTTAAATAGTTATTCTCTCATTAGACATATTCTTCTTTTCACATATATTCTCTTTATAATATACCCACCTCCACACACACAAATATACATGAGATGAACACTCAGGCAGCCATGTTTGAAACAGAAAGATGCACAGCATGTGGAAGGTTGCTAAGACGCATGCTCTATAGACAGCTTATCACCACAAAGAAGGGCATGCCCAAACACTGATCAGATACACACCGTGCCCTTCCCACATAGACACACATTCACATAACACACCAAGACTGATTATACTGACAAACGTCTGTCCTTATCCAGACTGTAGACACAATAATTAACGACTTGCAAAGCATTTCACATAGAGCCACTAACTGACCTGGTCACCTCTGCCCTTCACTTTAAATATAGCACAGTGGTTAAAATCATGAATTCTAGAGTCTAACTGGATACAAATCCTCACTCTGCACTTACTCCCTATGTGACTTTGTACAAATTAGCTACCTGCCCTGTGCCTCAGGTTCTCTGTCTGTAAAATGAGAATAATAATAGTACTTATCTCATAGGGTTATGGAGAAAGCGATGGCACCCCACTCCAGTACTCTTGCCTGGAAAATCCCATGGACAGAGGAGCCTGGTGGGCTGCAGTCCATGGGGTCGCTAAGAGTCGGACATGACTGAGTGACTTCCCTTTCACTTTTCACTTTCATGCATTGGAGAAGGAAATGGCAACCCACTCCAGTGTTCTTGCCTGGAGAATCCCAGGGACGGGGGAGCCTGGTGGGCTGCTGTTTATGGGGTCACACAGAGTCGGACACGACTGAAGCGACTTAGCAGCCAGCAGCATAGGGTTATTGTTAAGATTAAATGAGTGAATTCATATAAAGCTCTTAGGAGTAATAAGAGTTCCTAGAACTGCCTGAGACGGGGTAAACTTAGATTCTAGATATGGTTTAGGTGAGAGGAGAGGGAGTGGGAATGCATTGAGCTGTGGAATTCTCTTTCTGTCCTGAAGCAGTAAATAGTTGATTCCATAGGTGTGCCTGCACTTCTCAATAATCATTCCATCAGAGGACATGGGCCCACCATTAACAGTAATAATGTATCTGGACCACTACGACTGAGCGACTGAACTGAACTAAACTGAACTGAACACCATACATACAAATTAACTCAAAATGGATTAAATCCTTGAATATAAGACCTAAAACAATAAAACGCTCAGAATAAAACATAGTCAATAAGAACGTTGTGGAGAAAAGCCTTGTGTACTTCTAGTGAGAATCTAAATTGGTGTGCCCGATATGGAAAACAGTATGGAGGTTCCTCAAAAAATTAAATGGATAACCACCATATAATTCAGCAGCTCCACTTGCAAGTATTTACACAGAGAAGATGAAAAACTAATTCAAAAATATGTACCTGGGACTTCCCTGGTGGTCCAGGGGTTTAGAGTCCACCCTGCAACATAGAGGTTGCAGGTTCAATCCCTGGTTGCAGAACTAAGATCCCACATGCCTGGGGCAACTAAGCCCACATGCTGCAAGGAAAGATCCCACAGGATGCAATGAGAGCTGCATGCCGATGTTGATGTTTGGCAGAAAGCAGCACAATACTGTAGAGCAATTATCCTTCAATTAAAAATAAATTGATTTAAAAAAAGATCCACATGCCAAAACTAAGATATGAGGCAGCCAAATAAATAAGCAAATATTTTTTAAAATATGTACCCCTATGTCCCCACAGCATATTGTAAATAATGCTGCATCTATTTAGTAGCATTATTTACAATAGCTAAGACGTGGAAACAATCTAAGAGTTCATCAGTGGATGAACAGATAAGGAAATTGTGATATACCTATATAATGGAATATTACTCAGTCATAAAAATGAATGAAATCTTGCCATTTGTGACAATATGGATGGCCCTTGAGGACATTATGCTAAGTGAAATAAGACAGAAAAGGATAGTACCATATGAACTTTCTTATTTGTGGAATCTAAACAAAAATTTTAATGAAAAAAATAAGCTCATAGATACAAAAAAAATCCAGAGGTGGGGGATAGGGGGATGAGGAAAATGGGTGAGCTGTTTCTAGGGGTTTTTTAATTTTTAAAAATAGTAGCAATGTATGTACTTTTTCTGAGGAAATCTATATATTTTCAGTCATTGTGGTATTATATTTTTCAGTTATAGCCTAAGTGTGATAAAATTAAGGACACTTTTTAAGATTCTTTTTTAATTTTTTTTAACACCAAAAACATTTGGTACTGGGGTATAGCTGATTAACAATGTTGTGATAGTTTCAGGTGAACAGTGAAGGGAGTCAGCCATACACAGACATGTACCATTTTCCCCCCAAACCCCACTCCCATCCAGGCTGGCACATAACATTGAGCAGAGTTCCATGTGCTTTACAGTAGGTTTTTGTTGGTTATCCATTTTAAATATAACAGTATGTACATGACCTTCTCAAAGTCCTTAACTATCATTCCCCCCACCATCCCCGGCGACCATGAGTTCATTTTCTAAGTCTGTGAGTCTCTCCCTATTTTGTAAGTTCATTTTTATCATTTCTTTTTAGATTCCACATATAAGGGATGGCATATATCCCTCCTTCTCTGTCTGACTTACTTCACTCAGTATGACACTCTCTAGATCCATCCATGTTGCTGCAAATGGACTTATTTCATTCTTTTTAATGGCTGAGTAATATTCCATTGTGTATATATACCACATCTTTACCCATTCCTCTGATGATGGACATTTTTTCCCATGTCCTGGCTATTGTAAACAGTGTTGCAATGAACATTGGGGTGCATGTATCTTTGGGAAACATGTTTTCCTCTGGGTATATGCCCAGGACGGGGATTACAGAGTCATGTGGTCATTTTTAGTTTTTAGTTTTTTAAGGAGCCTCTATAGTGGCTGTACCAATTTACATTCCCACCAACAGTGCAAGAGGGTTCCCTTCTCTCCTTCTCCAGTATTTGCTGTTTGTGGATTTTTTGATGATAGACATTCTGACTGGTGAGAAGTAATACCTCATTGTAGTTTTGATTTTCATTTTTCTAATAACACCTTGAACATCTTTTCATGTCCCTATTGGCCATTTGTTTATACTCTTTAGGGAAATGTCTAGTCAGGTCTTCTGCCCATTTTTGAGTGGGTTGTTTGTTTTGATGCTATTAAGTGTCATAAGCTGTTTGTAGATTTTGGAGACTAATCCCTTATCAGTCACATCATTTGCAAATATTTTCTCCCAATCTGTGGGTTGTCTTTTTGTTTTATTGTTTCCTTTACTGTGCAAAAGCTTTTGAGTTTAAGTAGGTCCCATTTGTGTATTTTTGCTTTTATTTCCATTATTCTGGGAGATGGATTAAAAAAGATGTTGCTGTGATTTATGTCAGAAAGTGTTCTGCCTATGTTTTCCTCTAAGAGTTTTATAGTGTCCAGTCTAATATTTAGGTCTTTAATCCATTTTGAGCTTATTTTTGTGTATGGAGTTAAGGAATGATCTAATTCTTTTTTTTTTCAACATGTGGCTGTCTAGTTTTCCCAGCACCATTTGTTGAAGAGACTGTCTTTCCAACATTGTGTAGTCTTGCCTCCTTTTTCATAGATTAATTGGCTATAGGTGCATGAGCTTATTTCTTCTATCCTGTTCCACTGATCTACATTTCTATTTTTGTGCCAGTATCATACTGTTTTGATGACTGTCGCTTTTAGTATAGTCTGAAGTCAGGGGGCCTGACTCCTCCAGTTCCATTTTTCTTTTTCAAGATTGCTTTGGCTGTTCAGGGTCTTTTGTGTCTCCATACAAACTTTGAGATTTTTTTGTTCTAGTTCTGTGAAAAATGCCATTGGTGATTTGATAGGGATTACATTGAATCTGCAGATTAGCTGAGAGTAAATCTTTACTGCTAAACTCTTTTGTAATGGTTAAGAAAACCTGTCTCACATGAAGACAACATTTACCCAGGAGCAGAGCCATGGCCTAGGAGGCCCAACAAGGCAGTCTCAGGGAGGAAGTGTGGGTCCTACAGTAAACTGACTGTATGCCAGGGTCAGTATCAATACCTGGAGCTGACCACCCCTGACCTGGGTCTCACGGCACAAAAATAATCTAAGCAAGTAAGTGCCTTAACAATGGGCATTATTGCTTCCTTCTGCTGGCTCAAGCAGCCATTTTCCCTCTGCTTCCTAACTCCATGAAGGGTTTTTACGGCAGAGAGTTGCTCTGGGCTATCAAATATAGGTACATAAGAGACTTCCCATTGAGTCAGGAATGCCAAGGCCCCAAATAGATCATCTACTCTTCTGGAGTTATTTGATGAAGGGAGGAAAATCAGTGGGCATCCTAAGCTGTCTCCTCTGTTTGCTGTTTTGTGGCTTAAGTCGTCTCTGACTCCTTGTGACCCCATGGACTGTGGCCCATCAGGCTCCTCTGTCCATGGGATTTTCCAGATAAGAATACTAGAGCGGGCTGCCATTTCCTTCTCCAACAGCAATAAATCCGTGGCAGGTAGACAGTGTCTTCAGACAGCTGCATAGTACAGCAGAAAGAACTTGGACTTCAAAGCCAGGGAGATGCAAGACTGAACCTGAGCTAACTCTATGTTTGACCTTGAATAAGTCATCAAATTTCTCTCACTCTCAGGTTTCTCATTTGTAAAATGGGGATATCACCAACATTATCACAGGATTGTCATAAACACTGAGATTAGAAACAAGAATGCCTCTAGCACAAAGCCCAGGACATAAGATTCAAATATGATTCTCTCCCACTCCTAGTCTCTGCTGACCCTATCACACAGCTGGACTATTCCAGACAAGCAGAGACAGAAAAGGCATTTCGACAGCTGTGTGCATGTCTGTTATAGTGGTGGATGTTGTTTTCATTTTAGGGTTGTTTGTTTGTTTGTTTGTTATTTATTTGTTTGGTGTTTCAGTTGGGTTGATGGCAAGAAAAATTGGAGACAGAGGTGGAACCGGAAACATTTAAAGGTTATAGGGTAGGCTTGATATGGCTATAACTGGAATTATCAGAATTCCACCAACTCTTCAAGAGCACATTGGAAATGGGAAACTTGGATGGGTTGTGCAAAGAGTGGAGCAAGCAGAAGAATCCAAAATGAGGCAAGTGTTCTGGTCATTTAGTGAATAACCTGGAATTTGAACACTGAGAAACCGGAACTGGAGGAAGAAGGCAGCAGAAGGGGAATGGAGCTATAAAGTGAGCTTCACTGCACTCCCCCTCCAAAGACACAAAAACGGAACAAGAGTACATGCCTATATGAACTGTTTTGACTATGAAAACACGGCCACACTGGAAAGCTTATATGCCCTATAGATGTGGGGGAGGAGGGGAGGGAAAACAATGTTAATCCTAACTCATTTTATCCTTACAGCCTGTCATGTGTCCACACCCTCCAAATGTTTCAAATGCAGCCCTTAATGTCCTCAAAATTTTTATTTCACTGGAATATATCAAGAATTGTCACAAAAGAATGAAACACATTAGGTGCCTGAGAAATTACAAAGCATTTTCTTTTCTAGTATAAAAATAAGCCAAGCCCACACTTCAGATTGCACAGTTGATTTAGGTTTTTCATCTATATTCACTATCAATTGCCATATATTTATTGACTATAATCCTCTGAATTAGTTATTTCACTAGTATAAATGAATAGACTGACTAGGTCATTCTGTAATTATTTCCCATTGTTCATGAAAACCATTTTCTTCACCTATTATTCCACATTGGCTTCAAAACAGCTATTTCATTATCATGAGGCACTGGGAGGCCAAATCCTCCTCAGGAGCTTAACATTAAGTCTGTTCCTCTTGCTCTTCCATCTTCCACAAAAATACTCACAGAACATTCTGGCTAATAAACATTTTAAAATCCTCAATAAATATTAAATCACTGTGCTGTGCATCTGGAACTAACAAAGAGTTGTGTGTCAATTACACTTCAATTTTAAAAAATCCCCCAAAGTCACTGTTTTAAAAACCACTAGAGATGAAAGCATCTGTCCCTCCCCAAAACATTTCTTTGCGTTTGCTTAGGGGCAGTAATCAAAGGGAATTTGGGCAGGATAATAGGCAAGTTTACTTAAGTATCAACTTAAAGAATCCCCTAGATATTCATGCAGACGGGCAGGGAACTTTTCCATAGTAAATAATATTAGTTTAATTCAGTAACTGAAAACCGGCAGCTTATTGAGCCTAATAACCCTTTTCGGTGTACCACCTTTGCACAGTTGTGGGTGGGTGATCAAATAGGGCCATGTGGCTGAGATTTCTAACAATTTTAGTGCTGCAATTTCATCACCACTCCTCTTTCCCAAGGCAAGTTCTAGTTCATGTGTTAAATTTGAGACTGATTGTGATTGCTGGGGACTGTCTTCCCCATCCTCAGAAATATTGATGATCCTCTAGAAGTTCTGAAGTTGGGACTAGGAATCTCTGGCAAAGGTGAGATGCCCAGAAATACTGCTAGTACTATTAATACCAGGCTTCCCAGGTGGTGCTACTGATGAAAAACCCACCTGCCAATGCAAGAGCCATAGAAGATGGGGGTTCGATCTCTGAGTTGGGAAGATCCCCAGGAGGAAGGCATGGCAACCAACTCGTGGAGAATCCCATGGACAGAGGAGCCTGGCAGGCTACTGTCCATAGGGTTGCACAAGAGTTGGACACAACCAAAAGCAACTTAGCATGCATATGAACTATTAATATAGTACTATGAATACTAACAACTGCTCCTATTATCACTCCTGCTGCTGCTGCTGCCACTGGTACCACCATTTATTGAGCCTTGACTATCTGCTTGTTACAGTAGCAAGTGTTTTACATATATTACCTTTCCCTTAAAAATATGATTAGTCTAAGTTTCATAGATAATGAAACTGAAGCTCAGAGAAGTTATGTGTGTGTCCAGGATTACACAGCTAGCACACCCAACTCCAAAGCTACCATATCACATTGCATCCCAGAAACCACACACTTTCTATGAGGAGTAAGTTGTAGAAACTGAGGAGCGAGCTGTAGAAACTTAGAGCTGGGCAGGAGGGCCCAGGATTGCAAAGGGGGCTGGAAGCCAAATCAGGATGGGAAATGAAGCATGTCCGTGGATCTAGTGACTCTTATTGTGAGCTACCACATAATAAACAACTAGAATACTGTACAGAGTGCGAGTGTGATCATTTGGCATTTCAAAAGGATAATAACTATCACTCTATTTATCTTTTCACTTTCATGATCAAACTTCTCACAACATGCATTTCCTTACAACTTACTTTCTCTTGGACCTCTCTGACTCTATCCTCACCTTTCCACTGAACCGTCTCTCAAAGTTCACTAATGATATCTTCCTGTATAATGGCGCTGCTCCAATGGACTCTATCAAGACTCCCACACCTTGAAGGCCTCTCTTCCTTTGCCATTCTGAGCCTCATTTTGTCAGTTTTCCTCCTCCACTCTGCACCTTCTGTTTCTTTTGCTTTCCTTCAGAATTCACACCCATAGATCATTCCCCTTACTCACTACAAGTCATCCTCATGATGGTCAGGGACCACTGGTGATGAACAAGGGACATCCAAGTGATGTATGCCTTGGCCTTGCAAAAGGAAGTATAATAATGGGGTGCTCAGGGGTGTAGGCTCTGGAGCTAAAGTGTCTGGACTCAAATCCACACTCTGTTACCTACTAGCAGCATGACCTTGGCAAATCACTTCAATCTCTCTGTATCTCAATGTCTCTATCTGTAAAGCAAGAATAAGAATAGTGTTTACCTTATAGTGTTGTTGTTAGGATTAAATGAGTTAACACATATAAAGTGCTTACCTGTAATACAGGAAATCTTCATTGCCACTTATTATTACAGTCTTTACAGAGGTAATATCTAAAATGCTGATTATGCCCACAATTGAAAATTTTCCTTCTGATATTTAATTTTTGGAACACACACCATCCCTCAGTAACTCTGTAAAAAGCTCCAGTCTTTTCATTTATTTTTGGAAAGTCGGCTTGTTGTTGTATTCTCAGTGACAAACAATTGATTTTGGTGTCCTAGGCTTTCTTCTCATTGTACACATTCTCTATGGCTTTCAGTGCTACTTAGTTGGCCCCCCAGTATTTATCCCTTTCCCTGACCTCTCTCCTGACCTCCAGACCCAGACAGCTGTCCACTAGGCGTTTCCTACTTGACTCTCTGACCCATGGCATAACAAACCTCACTTATCTAAAAAGAATTCCATTTATTTCCTAACCTAGTTAAAAGCAACACATTCATTTAGTTCCCCAAGACAGAAACCTATAGATCATCCTACTACTCATCTCTTTACCCACTGCATCTAACTACTCTCCAAGAAATATTGATTCTACCTCCTACAAATCTGTTTTGAATTTATCTCTTGCTGCCTAACTGTACTGCCACTGCCTTAGGTTGGCCTTCATCTCTCCACGGATCAGTAAAAGCCACCTCACTGGTCTCTTCGCCTTCAGTTTTGACCCTTGACACTTGCTCCATCCTGCATACTACAGCCAGAGCAATCCCGAAATGAAGACCGTATCCAGTTATTCACTCACTCTAAATCCTTCCATGGGTCCCCAGGGTCTACAGGATAAAGTCCAAACACCTGTGCATGGTATACAAGGCCCTTCTTCGCGACCCAGGCCCTAGCTACTTCTCCATACTCACCTCTCACAATGATTCTCCCATCTCACATTCTGGCTGTACTAAACTTCTGGTGCTCCCCTGAACACCTCTATGCTATTTACACTCCTGTGTTCTTGTGTGGTGTTCCCTTCACTCTCTTTTCTCATTTTGGAGGGCAAAATTCTACTCTTATTTAAGACAATTTGATTTTTGGTCCCGCTCTACAGTCCTTCCTAAGTCCCTCAGACAGACAGGTATTTCTTTCTCTAGGCTAGCTTGTCATCCTGCACTTACCTTCATTATAATAATTACCACTTCACATTGTATTTAACATTTTACCTGTTAAACAAGTTCCTTGAGGTCAGGGACTATTTGCTGTTTGTCTCCGTATAGCCAGTGTGTGGCATACCATTTTGCCCATACGATGTGCTCATTTCCACCTCTTTTAATAGCTCTGCTCCCTGTCTCAGCAGAAGGGGGAATTTATTTTTCCTCATTCAACATTTGTCTAAAGTGCATTTTCTCCACTAAATTTTCTGTAATTATGCTTATATCTCTCTAATGACTCTGTTTTATCATATCCTCAGTGCTTGCAGAAGAATCTTCCAACAAACATATCTGTGCTTTAATGATTTAAGATTCTATTATTTCTTCTAGTTCAACCACTTGAAAACATTTCAGGATCATCTGCTGGAATCACTCAGCACAATGTTTTTTTTAACGAATTTCTGTTAAGATACCTATTTTTATGCTTGGAGAAGCAGACATTGATTGTTGCTATTTCCAAGCCAAATACCATTTCAGTGAGCAACAGGAGTAGAAAGGGGAGAGCACCAAGTCACCTACAGTTTGAACTCTAAGACTTCTGAAAGTTATTGGAGCAAAGACTTGGTGGCAAGATGAAAAGCTGAAATTCTGCAAATTAAGGGAAGCCAGCTCATCTTTCTTTTTTCTTTCTGTTAATGCTAAAGAGCCATGCCACCCAGGTCCTCAAACAGTTTGAGAAGAGCCAGCAAGAAATCAATCTACCCATGGAGCTTCTGGGATGGACAGACCCATTGTCCGGCACCATTTCTGAAGTAGAAGAAACCAGATGGCACACAGAATAGCCAGGAAAGTGCTTTAATCCACTCCATGCCCTAACATTTAACAATAAGATGAAATAAGTAAACCTGGGAGGGCCATACTACATTTATCTGTGCTCCCTATACTGCATGCTGCTTTACAAATAATCCTCTTTCTCACTAGGTACTGGGTTATTCCTCGCTAGAATAAAAGTTCCTGGAGGTCATCAACAACTTACGTTTTTTTTTTTTTCATAGCCCCCAAAGGACCTACCACATGGAGTACATCATGTTTGCTCAAGAAATGTGGTTGCCTGACTGATTAGTAAGTATTTTACCATTTTTCGTCCTCTCAGTATTTTCAGGAATGCTTATTTATTCACAAAACCATGCAGACTTGGAAGCCAAGAGGAAATATTCATCTGTTGGTATACATTTTCCCTTGGCTATGCATTAAACAGAGATTTCCTCTGGAAATGTAAATAAAAGATGCCTGATGAGATGGGACAAAGAACTATATATAGAGATCAAGTGGCCAGAGTAGCAAGGTCAGAGCATGCCCTTCCTTATCCAGATTAAAGGAGTCTTGGGCCTGCCTTTCCCTCCTTCCCATGTTCTCCAGCCCCAACAGAAAATATTTTCCAACTGCCTGCCCACGGAATTCTGAAAAGCTGGGCAGTGACTCTAAGAGTCTTGCACTACCAAAGAATTCAGCTGACAAATCTGTGGTGATCCTAATCTCTGTTTCTGTAATAATAGGAAGACTGCAGCTTTGTTTACTTTCTGAGGAGAATAGAGAATGGGGAGAAAGAACCAGGAGGGGGAGGCAGTATTTATGGCTCTTTTATGAAAAGTCAATCTGTGACAAAAATATTTGCAGACAATCAGGAAGGGGAACAGGTCTGGCAGGAAAATAGCCTATTCCAGTTTTCTCAGAAGTGCCTTAGCTGGGATCCTCCACTCCCACCTGAAGTGAAATGCCTGCTTTACACTGTGAATACAGTCATTCCTGACAGACAAATTTGCATTAGATAAAATGAAAAAAAATTTCAAATAACCCCTCATTTTCTGGCTCCCATGACAGACAGTCTCCTCCTATTTATTTCATTTTATAAAGTATTTATAAGCATTTATGAAGTCTCAAATCCGTTCTTTGACTTTCTAATCCTGGGGCTTGTCCTGAAGCCTTCTGGACACACAGGCTCTGTGCCGAATGAACATAATAAGGACCCTGGATTCACCCTATTATTATGGGGAAGTTAGGGCACATCCTTAACCTTTCAGAAGGGGTGATGTCATAGAGCACCACAGGGCGTCCAGAAGCCAGCCTGTAGGGCCCCCACCAAAGACAGAATCTTAAACTGAAAAGATGGTGGACTTAACTCCCAAGATACACTCTCACTCTTGATATTTAATGCACTATCTCAAGATTCTTTCCCAATTCTCAGTTAATACTTTAACTCCATCTGTATTGCTTGCACATGTCTATCTGCATTAGGGTGGATTTGTATAACATGTAAGCCCTCAGAAGATAAATACTGTGTCTCTTCCATCTTCTTTGCACCTGGTACAATGCTATGCATAGTTAGTGTTGGTCGCTCAGTCATTTCTGACTCTTTGAAACCCCATGGACTGTAGCCTGCAAGGCTCCTCTGTCCATGGGACTCTCCAGGCAAGAATACTGGAGTGGGTGGCCATGCCCTCCTCTAGGGGATCTTCCCAACCCAGGGACTGAACCTGCATTTTCTGCATCTGCAGGCAGATTCTTCATCGTCTCAGCCATCCAGGGAAGCCCAGTGTTATGCATAAGTATCAATAAAAGGTGGCCTTTTGTGTGTGAAAGCAGACAGTGGCCAAGGATTTTATCCGCATCCCTAAGGGAGCCTCTGAAACACCTCCTTTGCTGGTTGCCATGGGGCCGCTCTTCCCAGCTACTCTGCTTACATTTGGCACTAGCGTCATCTCCTGAAGGCTCAAGCAGGAATACTAGCTTCAGAAAGGCGCTGTGAAAACATTGCCTATAACCTAGAGGGCCAGAATGAGTCCTTCTCCATTAATACAATGATGTATTATTTTATGAGGCTAGCTCCTTAATGCTTGAAAACAGTAGGGCACTGAATTATACAGGTTTGATTGGTGCAATGGGCTGGGAAAGGTTAGAATTAGGGCTATGTTTGGGTGAGGCTGGCCAGAGCGATAAGCTTCGGGAGGTGGGGGGAGGGGTGTGTAATAAGATGTTAGAGCAGTGCTAAAGTGAATAAGCAATGAAAAGAAACTGCTTACTTTGCTAACCTGACTACAACTTGCTCTCTACTTACATAACTTTTTGATGAGAATGAGGAAGCAATTATTCTAATTTCTAACCATGTTTTATTCACTATGAACTGTAACCCCACCCTCAATCACGCAAATTCTAAACCAAAGGGATTCCTTTTCTTATCTCCTGCTCACAATACTTCCTTGTCTCTTCACCAGTGTGGATTTCTTATACAGTAATCTAACAGCATAATCAGAACCTTTGATAGAGTGGAACATAAAGGGATTCTGATTAGCTGAAAACCATTCTAAAATGCCTTCTGTTTTGCTTCTCCCCTCTCGGAAAGGATGAGACTGAAGAGAAAAAGAAAAGAATAAAGTAACTATTCACAGAATCATGCCTTTGGAACAGACAGTGAAGGTCATGTATTCAGTTCAATCCCTCATTTTATAGGGAAGGACACTGAAGTTGAAAGGCTAGATGACTTACCCAAGATCATACTACCAGTTAATGACAGAGTCACGTTTAGAACCCAATTTTCCAACTTACATTCCAGTATTTTTTTCTTTCCATTTATTATACTTCTTCCTAAATTCTCCACCCCATTCCACAATTTTGCACCTGAGTTTAACCAGTATCCTACGTACCCTACATTCAGCAGCCCTCTCTTCCATGAATGGAGCACCCAGCAGTGATTAAATTGCTATGGTATGCTCATCCTACAAGAACAACCTACTTTAAGAAACCCAGTACTTTAAGATATCCAAACAATCAGAAAGTGAAGAGAAGTTGCTCAGTCATGTCCGACTCTTTGTGACCCCATGGACTTTAGCCTGCCAGGCTCCTCTGTCCATGGGATTTTCCAGGCAAGAATACTGGAGTGGGTTGCTATTTCCTTCTCCAGTGGATCTTCCCAACCCAGGGATCGAACCCAGGTCTCCCGCATTGTAGGCAGATGCTTTTACTGTCTGAGCCACCAGGGAAGTCTCCAGGAACAATCAGGAGTGGTTACTCATATAAGATTATTTGCCTTTCATAAGAAGGCAAAGAAATTTGCCTTTCTGATTCTTTCATAACATTCTTCACATTCTTTTAAATAGGAATCCCCAGTGGGGATTAAGAGATGAGATATTAATAAAGTTATTGTATTGCTTAAAATAAACTTGAACCATCACATTTTCTGTGATATAAGTAAGACTAGAACTAGAGTGGCGATAGTGGTTTTAGTCACTAAGTTGTGTCCGACTCTTCCTGACCCATGGACTGTAGCCTGCCAGGCTCCTCTGTGCATGGGATTCTCCAGGCAAGAATACTGGAGTGGTTTGCCATTTCCTTCTCCAGGAGATCTTCCCAACTCAGGGATTGAACCCGGGTCTCCTGCATTGCAGACAGATTCTTTACCATCTGAGCTACAAGGAAAGCCCTAGAACTAGAGTATCAGGTTATAAATGGAAACATTTTTACCCAACCACTGCCCACAAAGAGTCCTAGAATACTTTACCCAACCCTGTCTACACTTTAAGCTCTACTGGCAGCTCGTCAGGAAAATCAACACAAAACCAAATGCTATGGCTGAAGTTTCTGGCTCTTGAGAAAAAGAGAGAAAAAGCGTCTTTCTTCTATCACGTCCATTTATGAAGAGGTCAACTCCTCTCATAAGCTTTGTTCTGAAATTTTATGTAGATAACACATTTGGAAAATCTTATATTGTGTAATACATGAACATTCACAGATAACTTTAACATAGATACCATTTGTTAATGACAAGAAGAAGTGGAAAGGTGATGAGTGAGGACCAGGTATGGTGCATGAAAAAGAAGGGAGAATAGGCCAGGAAGAAGAGAAGCAAATTTGATCATATTTTTTACAGAAATAATATTCCATTAAACAAACCTCACTTTACCCTCAAGGACCTCGGGTTCCCAACTTTTCTGACTCTCTAGCAATCTCTTTAAGGACCTATGATGTCCAGTCTGATGAAGAAATAAACACACTTCATGTTGGATTCTCATACCACCTGCTACTGCAAGAGGAGACAGCATTTGCCCCTTGGGCTGATGTCTTCCCCTCCACTCACCACTACCACTTATTATTATCTTTTAAACAATAGCTATCTGCCCCTTTTCTTAGAACATGCATCTTGAAGAAATTAGATTTCTTAGAATTCTCATTCTCGGCCTTTTGGCTAAAAGGCAATGGCAACCCCACTCCAGTTCCCTTGCCTGGAAAATCCCATGGACTGAGGAGCCTGGTGGGCTGCAGTCCATGGGGTCGCTAAGAGTTGGACATGACTGAGTGACTTCACTTTCACTTTCCACTTTCATGCATTGGAGAAGGAAATGTCAACCCACTCCAGTGTTCTTGCCTGGAGAATCCCAGGGACGGGGAAGCCTGGTGGGCTGCCATCTATGGGGTCACACAAGAGTCAGACACGACTGAAGCGACGCAGCAGCAGCAGCAGCAGCAGCAGCAGCAGCAGCAGCAGCAGCAGCAGCAGCAGCAGCAGCAGCAGAATTCTCATTAAGCCTTTCACTCCAAATGACTGAGCCATACTCTGGCAAGACAAATCCCCCCAAAAGGATCACTGGATCCTGGTTCTTTGAAAGAATGACAAATGTTTCTGTTACGTACCTCAACCTGCTGGCAGATCTGTATTAGCTTGGCCATTTGATTTTCTAGTTCACTGTTGCGCTTAACCAGGTTGGTGAGGTTCATCTCCAGAGTTTGCTGCCATTGCCAAATACGAAGCCAGAGGGAAGCAGGGAAAAGCGGGGAGAAAGAAGAAATGTTTGATGAGTTTGAGACCCAGTACCATGTGGCTATCAGTCAGTCAACAATTATTTCAAAGATTCATTGCCTATGGGCCGAACACTGTTCTAGGTGCTGATTAATAATGCTGTACCTTTGTTCCAGATTGCCATTTTGGGGGAAAAAATGACATCCATGACTTTGAGGATGTAGGAATTTAATGACTTTAAAGCAACTGTATGTTCTCTATAATATTTTTAAACTTCTAAAACTATCTCAGAGTCAATATCTCATTTTGCACTCATAGTAATTCTGTGACATAGGGAAAACAGGTTTTATTCTCTTTTTTACAGGTGAGCTGACTAAGAACACTATAACTTATTGAACAGTTACTACTTGCCAGACACTACTCGAGGCAATTTCATACATGTCATTTAATAATCATGTGAGCATTTGACAGATGAGAGAAATGAGCTGCAGAGTGGGGTTACAGTGCTTTGCCCAGTCATAAAACTAGCATGTGGCAGAGCGAAGACTGAAAGCCAGGTCTCTAGTCATCAATATTGCCTCAGTATTCCATGGTATTTTTTTTGTCTTTGGTGATAACACTTTATATTTATCAGTAGGTTCTTTCAGAAAAAAAAATGGTATTTCAAGTGTGAAATTCATCAGAATCTAGCTTTCTATCTCACAGCTTCCCTCTTTTGGCACTAAGCGAGCCTACAGAAATGCCAGACTTCGAACTGCAAAGCCTGGCTCTATCAAGACAGGACATCTACTGCTTACTATCATTTATTGGGACATAGATTCTTTGCAAATCTGTTTATTACAACATGGTTACAGCAGTCCTAAGACCTCCTAGCATATTGTCAGTTGAGCATGCTACTCTCTTTCATTCCTCCTGTGGGAAAACAAAAACAGAATGTTATTCACTCTAGATTAATAATAGGATTTTTTAAAATTATTCCTCATTTTCAAGTCTTCAGCTCTGGCAGCGGCTTCTCTTCCAGTACCTGCCCCAATAACCATTCCTCTCTCACTCGCCATCCCAACAAAGTTTGTTCCCAATGTAATCCCCCAACTTCTGGGCCTTTATTCTGCTAGCATAGCATGCCTTCCCTTGGTCGTGCCCATTGCTTCATTGCTGTCTTCATCGTTCCTACAGTTCATAGTTGTTCAAAGTTCATGTTTTGGGCAGGGGCAGGGAAAAGGGGGCAAGGAAGAGTGGGGAAAAGGTGAGAGGACTCATGTACTTGGCCCCTTTCTTTTCTGCTAGGTAGCTGTGTTTCCGTAGTATCCTTGACACTGTCTCATGAATCTATCCCAGGTGAGTGTTCTCATGGATATATGCATTGCTAGGACAGGTAATCTGATCTCACTTGTCCTCAGTCTGGATTACGAGAAACAGCTTAATCCCTGCTTCTTGCCAGATCTCTCTCGGGTTCTCTGGCTTTATTCCCATGGGAGTGAGTTTTCACCACTTGTTCCATTTTTCTTGGCTTGGGCACTGTGTCTCTCCTGGCCTTCCTTAACTCCACCACCATCTCAATCTGTGGTCTTCCCCTTAGCAAGGAAAAAGGAAGAGAGAAAAAGGAAAACACGAAGGCCCACAGTTGTTGATTTGGACGTGAGTTCTAAGCAAAGAAGATGTCAGGACAAAGGAAAGAAATGGCAGTTCAGAGACTTAATACAAAAGGTATTTCATTTATATTTAATACAGAAGGTATTGAGCACCCACTCTATTCAAGGTGCTTTGACTTCAGAGATAAACAGGAGATGAAATTAAGATGGGTCTTAGAGAAGGAGAAACATTATATGATATCCTTACACATGAAATCTAAAAAAAAAAAAAAAAATACAAATGAACTCATTTACAAAACAGAGACTCACAGACTTAGAGAATGAACTTATGCTTCCCAAGGGGAAAGGGTAGAGGGAAGGGATAGTTAGAGAGTTTGGGATACATAGGTACACACTTCTATATATTAAATGGATAACCAACAAGGACCTACTGTATAGCACAGGGAACTCTGCTCAATGTCATATGGCAGCCTGGATGGAAGGGGAATTTGGGGGAGAATGGATACATGTATATGTATGGCTGAGCCACTCTGCTGGACATCTGAAACTATCACAACATTGTTAATTGGCTGTACTCAAATATGAAAAAAAAAAGTTGTTTTCTTTTTAAGGTGATTTATTTCACCAAGTACTTTAGAGTGTTTTTATAGAAGGGCAATGTTTTCCATGTAAAAAGCATTCTTATGGCCCATATTGGGGGCCTGTTGATTTCCTCTATCAGTATTGAAGTCTAGGCCCCTAACATCAGAACATAGATCCCCCATAACTGTCTACCCTGAGACTCTTACCCAGACTTGTGGACTCAAATTATTTTCAACTGGATGGTGATGGATTTACTTATTCACGGTACTTATCATAATTTATACTTAGATAGCTGTTGGTGCTTGTTTATTGTCCATCTTCTGCTCTAAAGTGTAATTTCATCTCCCTGAAGGGGAGTTATGTCTGATTTGGTCTTAGTTGCAACCCCTCTGCCTGAGGGGCATATAGTCCACATATACTGCATGAAGGAATTGAAAGAATGAATCAATGGACATCCATGACAACTAAGTTTTAAATATGGGCCCTAGGACTTACTTTTGAAGAAGGCAATGGCACCCCACTCCAGCACTCTTGCCTGGAAAATCCTATGGACAGAGGAGCCTGGTGGGCTGCAGTCCATGGGGTCGCTAAAAGTCGGATATGACTGAGCGACTTCCCTTTCACTTTTCACTTTCATGCACTGGAGAGGGAAATGGCAACCCACTCCAGTGTTCTTGCCTGGAGAATCCCAGGGACGGGGGAGCCTGGTGGGCTGCCATCTGTGGGGTCGCACAGAGTCGGACACGACTGAAGCGACTTAGCAGCAGCAGGACTTACTTTGAGGTAGTTAATATTTTTAAAAACCTTATAATGGATATTACTAAGTTAAATTTTGGGGGTTGATATTTTTTATATATTTATTTTTATTTGTTTATTTGGCTGCACCAGATCTTGCTGCAGCACACGAACTCTTTGCTGCAGGCATGTGGGATCTTAGTTCCCCAACCAGGGACCGAACTCTAGCCTCCTGCATTGGGCTCATGGAGTCTCAGCCACTGCACCACCATGGAAGTCCCTGATATTTCTTTAATTGGAGGATAATTGCTTTATAATATGTGCTGGTACTAAGTTAAAACTGATATGTATTTTATTAGTACTATGAAGGCTATCATATTAGCTATCATAGGATATTCATTAATGTACATGTTGACTTCTTTGGGTGTCATGCATATATATAGAGGATATATAATATGTGAATAGAAAAAACATTAAGATGGGTCTTGAAGGATAAGCAGGATTTTAATAGAGATGAAGGAGGGCAGGGCATTCCAGGCACAAGGAACAGCATGAGCAAATAAAAAGGAATAAAGTATAGGATATATCCAAGGAACAGAGTTGAGTTTGGCTAGAACAGAGGGTACAAAAAAATAGTGGGGCACAAGGCTGGAAATGGAGATTGAGGCCGTTATGAAGGTCTTAAATGTCTAGGTGAGGAGTATGTACTTGTTTTTCAAAGCAGTAGGGGTTTATCAAAGGCTTTTGAGCAAGACAATGACATAATCAGGGCTGCATTTATGAGATCAACCTATGTGGGGCAGACTAAAACAAGAAGACCTGGGAGCAGGGGCACTGATCAGGAGGAGACTTGCAATATGCAACGCAGTTGGAAATGCAGATATGGACCAAGCTAAGAGGATAATCAAGAGAAACGTGTTTCAGGAAAGGATTTGTCACTCTCGAATATGCAGAGGGCAAGAAATATGGGGCCTGATAAAAGGCAGCTGGATTTGGTAATTAGAGGTCACTGGTGACCTTTGAAAAAGGAGTTTCAGCAGAGTTTTGGAAGCAAGTGCCAAACTGTGCAGAGTTAGTATGTCAATAGTGATGACGTAGAGGATACAAGTCTGGACTCCTCTTCAAAAATTGAGCCATAAGGTGAATATGATGGAGCTGTAGTCTGATGAAAAGGTCCAGCTCAAGTCAGAGAGTAGGCATGGGTAACGGATACAATCAGTTTGTGATTTCCTGAGGCAGAGTGGTCCAGATTCCTAGATCAGTGGACATCCCATGTATCACAAATGACTCTATCTACATATTAGGTAAATATAGTGTAGATTGATGAACTCAGAGCAGATATAATGTTAGAAATCTGTATTTTAACTGTACTGTGTTTTCTTTCAAACATGGGATTCCATGGGGAGAATGTTTCCTAACAAATGCATGCAACCTGTTGCAACACTTGTCATGAAACTGATATCTTATAAATAATTCATAGTGTAGAGCAGTACTAATCCCTGCCGTGTGTTCCTCATTTATGGCTCACAACTGAGACTCACAGCTTCTGTAAAGCCAGTGAAAACAAAACTTAGGGCTGAACATACAATGTGGGGTCTGATTAGACTACAGACCTTGGGTTACCATCACATTATAGCAAATGGTTATTTCACTCTGCCCACCCCCTAGCAATTAGCCGAATGCCAGCATATTTTATCAACCCAGAACTAGAACTGACAAGATGACTCTAATTTCAACCTTACTTCATTAATATGAAAGTGCTTGGAAAAATAAATCTTTGGCTAATGAAAACACCATCTGTTGATGGCTTTTTGCCACTGTTTTCTTACATTATGAGACATAATTCGAGGGAAATACCGAACATTTACTTACTCACTTCCTATTCATTTACTGGGAATTAGAGCCTCCTCTCAAACTGGAATTGATTCTCAATAACGAACATATGCAAAGGGAAGCAGAGAACTGAAGCAATTATGCAGTCCATGTCCTCACCCTTCCTTATCATGCTTAGCCCTAACAAATCATTGGCAACTAGAAACTCTGTGCCACTCTAGTTTGGGTGATTTCATTGATTTGGCCAAGTAATTATCACGGCTATACACTAAGTAAACTAAAAAGATGTGTGTGTGTGTGTGTGTGTGTGCACATGTGGGTGTGTGCAAAATCTTATGTAAAACATGTCTCTTTGTTGTTGTGTTGCTCTTGTCCTTTTCTCATGCAGTCCACTTAGCGACTGGGCCAGGCTCCTTCTGCCTAAGCCTAGTTAGTGCAGGTTTCTCTGCACACTTGATCTATGATAATGAGTGAGCCCAAGTGGCAGGGGAGATTGGAATGGAGATATCTGCTGGAGGAAACAGGACAGGAGGTTGGCAGGGAGAGCAGGATGAAGCTCCCATTTCCTGCTGCAGGAGGTTACCTCTGGCCCCTTCTGTGCTTCCCTGAGGCTTAGAGAAGCCATTTAGCTATGAAACTGTGACACAACCTGCCCCCTCCACACTTCCGGGTGACTACATAGTTAGAGCTCTCTCAAAACTGTACATGTGTCTAAAGGGCACAAAGTGAGGGGAAGACTTGGCTGATTTGCATAACTGAGATTTTAAAAGGCCCAAGTTAGCTTAATTGGCAGTCTACACTGATTACATTTTTACCCAAGTTCCACCTCATTTGTGTCATATAGAATTGGCCTGTTTGTGTTTTGTTATACCCTTCCCAAAGAGGAAAATGCTTTGCTATTTCTGAGAAAGCCAGGCACGGGCTATTCTTCTTCCAGACAGCTTCCCATAAAAAGAAATGGCTTCACTAACCCTCTCAAATAATTGCTGTGTGTTTTTTTTTTTTTTTTACTTCTTTAGACACAGGTTATTTCAGATAACTTTATCACTGCTTCACTCAAGAAATCTAGCTACACATTCAAACACCAGCTCTTCATTAAAACCAGAGTCCCCTTATGGCACACACTTGACCGTGATCATCTGTCATGCTCTGGGAAGGCACAGGTATTCACACATATATGAGCACACCTATATACACCTACCTGACACAGCAAGTCTTGAAGCCTAGAAATGGGCAAAGCCTTTCTCTTTGTTCTATTGGAACATGTTTTCTTGCCACTGAATGCCACAGAATTCTCTCTTGCTTTCTACAAGGTACAAGGCGAACATTATCTAAACCTAGACAAGATCCCCACTGTTTTGATGTGGGAACTGAACCTTGGAGGTTGCAGGGAGAAGTGAATGGAAGAAAGGCCAACCCACCCCAAACCTCAGCCTTCCCAATTGACAGCAGACAACTTCATCTTTAAAAATACTTGGAGCCAGTGACCCCATTGCTATTCTTTGACAAGCTCTTTTTTGACATCATGTCTATTTACTGATGTTCCCAGCTCTTCCAAAAGCCAGTAGCCAAAATCTTAGCACACTTTAGGGGTCACATTCTGCCTTCTTTTTTTAACTGCTTGTCTTAAAATACTTACTTTGCTTTTGCTTCAGTCTGTCACTTTATGTATCAATTACATATGGCCTTTCAACAGCAGAACACACCATCTGGTCTACAAACTGAAGCCCACACCCTTATGCCTGAATTTATTCCTTCCCCAAACATTTATTTGCTGTTGTATAGACACAGGCTTTGTCCCAGAAAGAGAGGCAGGTAACATACCGGGGGTATGAGATCTGCCCTCCCTGAGGGTTTCTTGGGCACCAGCAGACAGGTCTTCAAGCCGGTGAAACAGGTGGCCAGCCCTCCTCTTCACAGAAGGTCCTGAAACCATCCAGCAAAGATGCACCCTCTCTGTCTCCTTAGTAGAAATTCTACACAAACGATCTACAAGCTATACACTCTTTTCTTTTTCCTCTCTTCAGGGGTGTATCCTGGTTAAGTCTCTAGCTTAAATGTGTAAATTATGATTTGGACCTTCTAAAAGAAAACCTGTACTAAAAGCCTAAATCTAGTGTTTACTTTGATAATACTAACCAAAGGAACTCTACTTTCCCGGAGGCCTCACTACTCTCTTCCACTTGCATGCTTCTTTTTTGGCTCCTGCCTCTTCATACACATCCTCCCCTTTCTCCTTCATGTGTTGCCCTCCTCTGTTGTCTTCCTTCTAGACCAGGAGGGTGATTCAGGGCTTGCTCCTCAGCTCTCATTCAGCCCACTACTGCCTGCTTCTCCCTCCATGCTAAAGACCCTCAAACCTATGTCTCTGGCCCCGATCTTTCAGCCACCACAAAGGCCCGAATGTCAACTCCTTCTAGAACATTTGCCCTTTCAGTTCTGAAAGTGCTCCATGCTCAACCTCCACCAGATATTTGAACAAACTATTTTCTCTGGACTACAACACTCCTTGCCCCTAACCCAACCTTGCCCCCCAACTGGGGGTCCAAAATGCCACCCGAAGTTGCTTTTGTTGCCCCTCCTATGTAGTCTCACACCCACCCCATCGCCCCTCAGCACCTCCACTATCACTCACCACAGTCTTGTCACTGTGTCCTCACTTGTCTGCCTCCCCACACTAAGCTGAGCACTCCACCAGCATTGGGGCTGTGTTGTGTTTATCACTGGAACCCCAACACCTCTTCTGGTGCTTGGCACCTAGTAGGTGCTTGGTAAATGTTTGATGAGTGAGTGAATATTAAGTGATCCACAATCAATCACATAAACTCAAATCTGAAGTCAAGTCAACCCCCAAAACCACTAGCCCCTTCCTAATTTCTCGATTTCTATGTCCAATACCACCATTCTTCAAGACATCTCCTCCTGAAAAATCGCTTTTTAATTCTTTCTCTCCATCATCTATAAGCACTGTAATCGTTCTCCAAGTCCTGTCAATGCTTTCTTCAGTTTCTCTCCAACTGGCCCTCTTCTCCAACAAAATCATTTGATTCCTGCTTTTAGCTTAGTGACTGCCTTTCATCGACCTTTCCTCTGTGTCATGGCACTCAGCATACTGAATTCAGACATGTCCTTATCTATCCCCCTTACTGAGCTCAAAGTTCCTCAGGGCAGGTACTGTGCCTTATTTCCCATGTCTCCAGATCCTACTGCAATGACCTAAAGACCCAGGGATCAAACCCAGGTTTCTTGCTCAGACATATTCTTTACTGTCTGAGTCACCAGGGAAGCCCCATCTCGTTTATTAAGTGAAGTCTCTCAGTGGTGTCCAAGACTCTTTCCAACCTCATGGACTGGCTTCCCTGGTGGCTCAGATCATAAAGCATCTGCCTACAATTCAGGAGACCCAGGTTCAATCTTTGGGTTGGGAAGATCCCCTGGAGAAGGAAATGGAAACCCACTCCAGTATTCTTGCCTGGAGCATCCCATAGACAGAGGAGCCTGGTGGGCTCCAGTCCATGGGGTCGCAAAGAGTCAGACAAGACTGAGCGACTAACACTTTCATTTTAAATAAACAAAATGCATGCTCACTAATTGCTTTTTAAATGAATGAATGAGCCCCAGAGCTAAATCCCTGGGGCTACAGTCTAAGTTCTTGTCTGATCCATCTTCAGGGGAGATAAAGAACAAGACATTACCTCATATATCAACACTTCATGAACTTGAATGTCATTATTACATTTTCCCCTTTAAACCTCACTTCTTTGGGTTTAATAATCCTTGTCTCTTTAATCTTTCCTTGTGTATATTATATTTCTGTAATATGTTCTTTTGCCCAATAATAACAGACAGGAGTTTCATCCACCCAAGAACAATCTTGGAGTCAATGTTTTGTAAGCTGTTTTCAGACTGATGATTGTTAGCTCTTTCAGATGTTGATGAAGAGGAGACTTGGGACAAAAGAAAGAAAAGAAAAACAAAGATAAGAGCACAGATTGCGCTTCCCTTGTGGCTCAGCTGGTAAAGAATCCACCCGCAATCCAAGAGACCTGGGTTTGATCCCTGGGTTGGGAAGATCCCCTGGAGAAGGGAAAGGCTACCCACTCCAATATTCTGGCCTGGAGAATTCCATGGACTGTATAGTCCATGGGGTCGCAAAGAATTGGACACTACTGAGCGACTTTCACTCACTCACTCAAGAGCACAGATAGTTGGAATATCCACTTGCTAAACTTGCTTTCAAATCCGAGAAACAACAGAAAACATCTTCCAACACAGGGGCCTGTTACCACTGCTAATAGAGTCAGAGAATCAATATAATTATTGGAGGGAGAGAAAGGTGATTCAAATGAGTCTTAGCACACAGTTCAAGTAGAAATGAAATAAAATGCATTTTTTACCCTCCCACACACATACAGAACATGTACAGATTTATACATATTCTAAGTAGTCAGGGGCAAGTCTTGAACAATTAACAGACTACAGATCTACAAGCAAGAATGATTTTAAGTTTGTGAGATGAAGGCTGGTTTAGCTGGAAAACCCCATGACAGATATTACAGCTCAGACAGTAAAGAATCTACCTGCAATGCGGGAGACCTGGGTTCGATCTCCGGGTTGGGAAGGTCCCCTGAAAAAGAAATGGCAACCCACTCCAGTATTCTGGCCTGGAAAATCCCATGGACAGAGGAGCCTGGTGGGATACAGTCCATAGAGTCACAAACAGTTGGACATGATCGAGTGACTAATACTTTCATACACACATGTCTACCACCGTACCTTAGAGAGTGCAAATCTAGACACAAATGTTCTGCTCTTATAATACCAATATTTAGCTAGTGTGATTCAGTACCTAAGTGGGTGAAAGTGAGAAACAATTCTTTCTGTTCCTTCAGCTATGGTGACCCCTGTCCTCCTAAAGATTTGTCTTATCATGAAGCTCATTTATTGGCGATCCCTTGTCTCAGGATAGGGTCTACTGAAGCCCTAATTCTCCTTAAGGTGACTACAGAAGACCTGCCCTACACTCACGACCCCTTCATACCCCAGTTATCCACAGATTAACCCCCAGAAGAGGAACACAGGCACTCTCTCCTCTTCACACAGAGTGACACACATTTATAGATCCACAGACACACACACAGATTAAATTCTCAGCCACCCATCCATTCAGAGATACACATACTTGTGTATAGTGACATACACAGATGTATACAAATATGCCCTCTCTCAACCCAGTCTCTCATAAAGACATTTCTCCTTATTTCTCTGATATTTATACTGGTTCAGAAACAAACATCCATTGGTAGATAAGCTGAGAGGGTATCTGTTTTGGCAGACAGAAGTGGGTGTCAAGTGGGTGAGTAGACAACCAACTGGGAGAAGGTGGTGGCTGAGAGAATGGGTGGGTAGATGACAGAGTGACTGAGTAGGAAGAAGGACAAGTAACCCACTATGATAAGCTTCTAGAATATCATATTTTCCAACCTTTTAACTCTCACTGTGGTTTTCTTTTGAACATTCTCCAAGTCTCTTATCTCCCTTCTCTTTGTCTGGCAATCTTGAGCTCTCTCTGTCTCAGTCTTTGTTTGTATGTGTGTGTGTGTGTTGAAGGGGGAGTGCGGGGGAGGAACTTTTACTTTCTATAGCAAAAATCTTACTCTAGTGCCAGGTAATATTTTATAACAACAAGATCCCTGATAGGTAAATGTAACTGCATTTAAGAATTATTTGTAGTAATGAATTTGTGGAAATGTAACAAGAAAAATAAAATGTACTTGTTTATTCCCTTCAGGAAATTCCTCTATTCCCCCTGGTTTTCATCAGCTATATTTTTGGCAGGCTGTGGGCATGGAAATGTGAAGACATCACTCTCAAAGAGAATTATAATAATCACATCTGATTTATACAGATGTCACCTTAGGGTTAGGCAGTTAGAAAATCCAGCAGTTAAAATGGATAGGTACTGAAAATTAAGGACATGTCACACTTTTGCTAATACTCTGGTTTTTATCATTATCAGTAGTTCACAGGAGATTTTTTCCCCTAGACTTATTAACTGTTAAAGATGGCAAGACAGCTTTATATCTTATGAGTATGGAAACAAGCTATAGATTCTGGTACACTTCCTGCAAATCCATTACAAATATTTAATTCATTTGGATTTCTTGAGCCTATACTATGTGTGCTAGACACAAAGGCAGGCTTTGGAGAAATAATAAACATTTTGCATGCATGCTCAGGCACTTTAGTCGTGTCCAACTCCTATGGACTGTAGCCTGCCAGGCTCTTCTGTCCTTGGGATTCTCCAGGCAAGAATGCTGGAGTGGGTTGTCATTGTGTGCTGCAAAAAGACATTGTGCCTGGCCTCAAAGAATTTATGGTATCATTGGGGTGTGTTGGAGTGGCCTTACAGGATTTCAATAGAGCACTAAACAGTAGGTGGGACGCCTAAGCAGGCCAAAAGAACAGTATGAGTGAGTGTTAAGAGTCAGAAAAGAGAGTGGCATGTTTAGCAGATAGTCAGGAGGTTTTACTGGACGGTGAAGGTAACATGCTTGAGAGTGGCAGGAGGGAAAGACAGGTGAGCAAGCATGAGAACCAAGTTGTACAGGACTTGGAATATCCAGTTGAGATCTGTCTCCAGCAGAGGGTCACCCAAATTTGACCTCTTTTATAAAGCCAACATTTATTAATGCAATATCAATTTTTCTAAGGGGAAGAACTCATGTGACAATGAAAACTCTAAAATATGAAACATTTTTATAGAAATACAACATATAACATATATATATGGAATAGTAGATGAAAAGAGAATAGAGAAAATAGTTACTCTGATAGGCCTTAAACTGTAATGACTGTCATGAAAACAATTACTCTGTCAAATCAAAGAATTAATTAAACCACTGGTAGCGTTCTGAAGGATATTTAGATAGCCTGGACAATTAGATAAAGATAATAAACAATACTAAGTATCCCAAATCCTCTAACCCATTTTGAGTACATGTTAAGAAGACAGGCTAGCTTCTGGTTCTTCTGACCTTTCATCTAAAATGTCATGATCTGTTTATTCTTTATTGAACAAATAAATATTTGAGACCACTAATCCTAATCAGGGAGGTTAGTGCAAAAAGAGTAGTTAGAAATGCCACCAATGAATCTCCAGAAAAAAAGTACAAATAAACACTGACCAGTAAGTAAAACCTTTTCCCTCCTCGGGTAGGACTCCTGTGCTCCTCTGAGGGCCAGGGGAGTCCACTCAAGGCCATCTACCCTGTAGCTTCTGACAGCTACCTTTCTCCTTTCTCCTTCAGGAAGAATCAAGCAGATTAAGGGGATAATCCTAAATGCTTTTCTAAATTAAAATTAACTCAAAGAAGTGAGCACATGTGACCCTAAACATCAGACTTCCTCTCTGTTTAATGTGGAGAATTAATATCCTTTTATTCTTGGCACCAAACCCAAGTGACCCCTACCCCACCCATCCCCCTCTCACACAAGCAGGACTTCTCTCTCCCTCCTCAAAGTCCAAGTTGTTCCAGACAACATAACAAACCACACAGTTGGGAATGATTCATATGTTTCCACTCTCTGTCCAAAAATGAGCAAAAAAGTTTCCACTTAATTTATAATCTGAATTTTCTGCACATTTCCTAAAAATTTAAAGGGGAACAATTCAAAATGTGGTCTTTCCTAACTCTCCAAATTACTGATTAGTTACAGAGTAAAGTATCTTTTTGCAAAATACTTTTATTTTACACCTATCCCTGGAGACAAGGACTATAGCTGCATGATGCCAAATATCTAATCAATCATCCAATGTTTTCATGTTTTCGGATGTTTTCAAAAAGCTGGTGTTCTGTAGATACAGGCTTAGTCTATCCAGTCTTTTGTTATCTCAATGGTACATATGGATACAGATTTTTCTGTTTGGAATATTTCTCAAGGCCAATGCCTTATTATAGTTCCAACACCTGCAAATATTTGGCAGAGATTGTTCTCTCCTCTCCATATCCCCTGGTATTCCTGCAACCCCGCTTCCATCTCTTGCTATTAAAAAGCTGTAAGTTTATACAACATGCCTTTTCCTCAATGCTATTAACTGTTTATCTGTGACCCATGAAATGTACAGTTGCTGGAGCATAAATTTAAGTTTCAAATCACATTTCACAGGAAAAATTTAGGTCCAAAACAAAGTGACAGCAGGCTATAATAGAAAGGATATTTAACTCAACTTAGCTCTAGAAGCTGAGTTCCAGTTCCAGTTCTGCGACTTTGACCAAATGGCTTAACCGCACAAAGCCTCCATTTATACCAATTTAAAACACAGGGCTTCAACTGGACCAAGTCCAAGGCCAACCATCTTAGGATTCTAAGAATTGAAGCCAATGAGATTATTGCCCTCTGCAGTCTTGATATGAATGAGAATACCAACTTGAATGAAATCAACAGATAAACATTAAACTTCATACAAATTTATAAATATTAAATGTAAATAAAAATCAAAAGGCACAAACTGGACTTCCTTGGTGGCTCAGTGGTAAAGAATCTGCCTGCCAATGCAGGGAATACGGGTTCGATCCCTGATCCAGGAAGATTCCACGTGCCACGGAGTGACTAAGCCCATGTACCACTACTGAGCCTGTGCTCTAGAGCCAGGGAGCTGCAATTCCGAACCCACATGCTGCAATTACTGGAGCCCTCTTGCCCTAGAGCCCATCCTATGCAACAACAGAAGCCACCACAATGAGAAGCCCACACAGTGCAACAAAGAGTAGCCCCCACTTGCTGCAACTAGAGAAAAGCTTACACAGCAAGGAAGACCTGGCACAGCCAAAACAAATTTCTTTCAAAAAAAGCTAATTTCAACAAATTCCAAAAATTTTAAAAAAAAATTAAAAAGGCACAAACCATGGTCAGTGTGACTCTCAATATTGTTTTCAATAAATCACAGAATGGAAAGTGTATCCTATTCCGAGTATTACTACCCTCACCAACATCATAATTTTTACGTAAGCTACAATGACTTTTCCATAGCATGGCAAGAGGGAAATCTCCACTCCCTTATCGCCCTTCTTCCACACTGTCTGGGTGTTCCTTCTAGCTTCACTTATATATCCAGGTCCTATTTTGGGATGGTAATCTTATTATTTGTTTAAACATTTTATTTTTCCGGAATTTCTGTTAAGCAGTTTCTTAAGAGAAATTGAGCCCCATAGCAGACAGGCAATGGTAATAAAATAATTTGCTGGATCTGACATTTGTTAACATCAACGTGAGGTAGGAGTGCTCTAAAATAGACAGGCACTTAGACTTGCACAAAAATATTATATGGCACAACAACTTCAGAAAACTCTGTCCACTGAACAGGAACTTCCCAGGAAGGGACTGCAAACAAGCACTTTGGTCTGTACCCCACAAAAATGAATACTGGCACAAAATGTGATCCTGGACTAAATATTTTTTGCCTTCAGTTTAAATGTTTACTTCAGTATCTGATGCTCCCTCCTGACTTCACAGTACACCAAAGTCCCGTTTTTGTCTATTTGCTTTGTTTTTTAAGGCAGATTTAGAATTAGCCGCCTTGTTAAGGGCTTGGTAGCAATTTGTAGTGGTCAGTGCCAAAGCTTTATTTCTCTAGTGTATAACACATAGAGTACTGTCCTCCATGAAAACCTGTCACCTATGTAGATAAACACCTCCACCCACATCTACATGGAGACACACCCAACCTTCCCATTGCTATATGCACAATTATGCAAATCAGCACATATGCTAATTGTAGTATACCTACACAGGTGCTCACATACTTAAAAGAAGACATGGAAAGATCATGGCAGAGATATACAGGGTATAATATGTCACTGTCAGAGGAGAGAGGGTGCTGTTTCCCTGGGCAGACTACTAGTGTGGGCCATGGGCTAAATCCCCCAGAACTGGCCAAAGGTGAATGAATGCAAGCAGGTATGTGCAAAAGATGAAACAGGCTACAGTGAGAGCTTGCAGGTTATAAGGCTATTTCTTATGAGAAGAACTTGGAGTTAATTCATTTTTGTCATATAGGAAAAGTGACCGATTTTATTAGGGAACTTGCTGACTGCATATAAAGACTATGTGTAAAGAGATACAGTTGTGTAAAGTGTGTCTTCCAGATCCCTTACCTTGAGCTTCTCAAACCGATCATTCAGGGATGCGACCTGATGGTCTCGGTGACGCCCCACCAGTTTGCATAAGGCACAGATCAATTGGTCATCAGATACACAGTACATATTCACTTTCTCATTTTCATGGTCCAGGCAGGTGATCCCTCGAAGATGCGTGTCCGGCACTGGTTCCACCAGGCGGTGGCTGGTGAAAGGTTTCTTGTTGGGATGTGTAGCCCGCAGGCAACGGTCACAGTAGGATACCTCACAAGTGATGCACGTTTTCACTGCATCCCTTGGCGGGTCCTGCTCACAGAACTGGCACGCAATTCGCTCACTAGACATGGCGCTGCTGGGCCTGTAAGTCCTCTCTCGGCGGCTCTCACTTGGGGAATTGGGTCCACTGACGGAAGCCTTCTGGAAGCGGTCAATAATGTTCTGCAGAGTCACATTTCTCTTGAGGCCGTCCAGGCCCCGGTGGTTCAGTGAGATAACATACCTGCACGTAGGACACTGGAAAGCAGTAATGGGTTCAATGGATTCACCGGAGCTGCAGCTCGAGACCAAGATGCGATGGGCACAGCTGAAGCAGAGGCTGTGAGCACAAGGGAGCAGAAGGGGGTCTTCAAACAACTCTAGGCAGATTGGACAGGTCAATTCAGACTCCAGTGTTTCCATCTTTAGTGAAAATAATCCTGCTGAGGCATTAAGAACCGCAGAGGCTGGGCTTTCACCTGCAAGAACACAAAGAAGTCGTTAAGCATTTCCAAAGGAAATGTGGATGTAACATAATTACACACTAACCCATGGAGGCTTTACAGGCTGGATTCCCCAGGGATGCTGGTGCACTAGGAAAGCGAGTTGGGAATTAATCAGAAAGCTATTCTCCCCCCTTGAAACCTTGTTTTTGACAAATGCCTGGGCTTATTTTCCTGCACTAATAAATAGAAGCTAGTGCCACCTCTGAATCTTGGTTTACTAACTCACATTCCTATTCACAGACCCTCTCCACTGACATCTCTTGTCCTGGACTATGATGCTTCTGAGGCCCTGCCAAATTCTCAATCTCCATTCTCCAGTAGTGTTCTCTATTTTACTTCCAAGCTGCTCCTATTTCACATCTAGTGGAAGGAAAACAAGGCCATATTTCAACCTAACTCACTGGTTCTTGAAATGATACCATTCTAAGAGGCTGCATAAAAAAAAAGAAGAGCTTTCGAAAAATGTAGTTCTCAGTACAGGATAATTATTTCTTCAGATAGGTGACCTTGAATTATTTCCTATTACCACACATGGAAATTTCTATTCCATACCATTTTTAGCAAACTGAGTTACTAGAGACAAAGAGGAAAAATATTAAAGTATAAAAATTATGGAATTTTGTTGGCTTAAAGTGGGAATCCGATTTATGAAAAGAGAAAGGCATTTTTGGTTCTGAATAACTTTGTTCATCATCTCACTATTACTGGAGAGTCTCACCAGGGCTTGAAGGTTTGATTCTGCCATTGGTATTTGTTTAGATTTTGTCATCTGTCAGAGATATCTGCATAGCCCTCTCATAGGACACTTAACTATTGAGTACAATTATATGTTGTCCCCAAGTACAATAGATGTATCCCTAAAAGCTATTTCTAAATCAAATGTTTTAAGTGCACTGAACTAACCAGCTATTTAATGGAAATCTATGGAAAACTGGACTGTAAAAGTGAAGAATCTTATTGTAAAACATTCTCAGTTGGTTTAGTAAGTTTAGATGTTTGCATAACCACCTTTTTAAAAAGAGACGTGTGCTATTCTTATTTTACAACTCACAACTGCTTAAAAGTTGTTGGCTAGTATTTTGTAGCTTATAACATCTATCCACATTCACCGAGAGAGATGAAAAAGTAAAACAATTAAAATGTATATATATCACAGAATTTTAGAATTGGAAGAGACTTTAGAGATGATAGATCCCAACTTTCACTCAAGGCAGGAATATTGCCTTTGGTAGTTCCATTGCTCAAATTCAACATGTCCATAAATGAACTTGATATTCTCCCCAGCCACAAAACACCTGCTCTTCTTCCAATTTTTCCTATCTGCTGAATATCATCATCCAAGCCTAGAAACCCAGGAGTTCTCTCATTTACATGTTTATCACTCTGTTTTATTTAATACATGTATCTGTATCTCCAGCTAACTCTCCTTGCAGGCATCAACTATGTCATATTTTTATTCATAGCACAGTGCCTCGCACACACTGGTTATTCAAAAATTGTTAAATGAAAGATTCCTTAAAGTAGAGGAAATTAAAGAAGAGACCTAGTGTTTACTAAGCACTTCCTGTATTCTAAGTACCTTGTTAGGAACTTTACACACAGTATTTCATTAAATTCTATCAAGAAGGCTGTACAGAAGGTACTAATGCTATACACACATTATGGTTAGGAAATTGGGGCTCAGCGTTTTTGAGTAAATGAACCAGGAACCTACATACCCAGATCACTGGGGCAGTCTAATGCCAATGTCTGTGCTCTTTCCCCTACACCTTTAATTTAATCATCTCATCTCCTTCACTGGATAAATATCTTGACTATTTACAAGAGGGTTTCTAGATAGCATGTTTCCACTTCTATTTGAGTCTATGTCCCTGTGAGTTTCTCTGAATCTGCCTCTCACTCCTAGTCTCTTTCAGAATCTCATCTCTTCCTTCTAGGCCCATCTCCACCTCTTTCTGAATTTCTATTGTGTTCTCTTCCAGAACTGCAGGTCTGCAGTCCTCAGTCTGTGCTGGAAGCTACTTGAGAGAATGGAGTAAGGCCTCCCACCAAAATGATAGGTGGTCAAGAGCATTGCTGATAGGCCTGTCTCTGTGTTGAAACCTTTATAAAAACAACTGGTGTACCACAACTTTTCTAAATCTTAGGAACGTGTCCTATAAATTCCTGAGTGCAAAGGAAAAACCCTGAATTTTCCTGCAACCCAAAAAGTTGTTCCTGACTAAATGTGACACTTGGAATGTCACTAGGAAATTAAGCTTAGGAAAGCATGCTATGGAATCAGGATTGCCTTGAATAAAGTCAAAATAGGATTTCTGACCAGGGATTTCTGAACCTTCTAGAAATGTTTAAAGAATGCTGTGTGTATATCACATATCCACTTTCATGGGGAGCAGATTATCCACAGCATTTGAACTGTTCTCAAAGGAGTCTTTGACAAAAGGGACTTCCCTGGTAGTCCAGGGGTTAAGACCCTGCACTTCTAATATAGGGGTGCGGCACAGGTTTGATCCCCGGTTGGGGAACTAAGCTCCCACCTGTGGCATGCTGCAGCCAAAAAAAAAAAGAGTCCTTGACAAAAAAGCCAAACATCAGTGCTCTAAAATAACTACATGAACTGATTGCAGGTCTATACAGAATAATATAAAATGGTTACAGTCTGTTGCTTATGGTAAGTAACTTTTTCTATTAAACTGTTTCTACTCTGTTTTATTACAATTTGGGAGAATTGAATATATTTTCAACTTTTTCAAATATCTGTTCATCTCATCTCTCATTTATGAGAGAACTTGTTCTGGTCTTTCCTAGTATTTCAGCATCCTTTCAACCTATCTCCCATTTTCCCTACCTACCTGACTACCCAAGCACCTTTCCCCTTAAAAGCCATTATGTATTTGCCACGTGTGAGGCAGTAAATAATACCCTTTATAGGCATTATCTCATTTAATTTTCACAACAGCCCTCTAAAAGGTAGGTATTATTATTAAAACAACAAAAAAGGTAACTTGTCCAGGGTCACATTTGTTTGCAAGTAACAAGGTGGAGATTCAAACCCAGAATAAAACTGAGAGTCCAGAAATAAACTCATATATTTATGGTCAACTGACTTGTGATAAGAGTTCCAAAACCATTCAACAGGGAAACAATAATTTTTTTCAAGCAAGTGGCTTTGGGAAAACCAGTTGCCCACAAGCCAAAGGAAGAAGTTAGAGATCTACCTCACACTATACACAAAAATTTACTCAAAATAGATCAACGATCTAAATGTAAGCACAAAGACTATAAAACTCTCGGAAGGAAACATAAGCGTAAATCTTCATGAACATAGGTTAAGCAAGGGATTCTTAAATGACAACAAATATGCAACTGAAGAACAAAACAGACAAATTGGACTTCATCAAAATTTAAAACTTTCTATACTACAAATGACATCACCAAAAAAGTGACAACTCACAGAATGGGAAAATATTTGCAGATCAAATATGTGATAAAGGTCTAGTATCTAGAAATATACAGAATGGCAAAGGATCTAAATAGACATTTCACCAAAGAAGATATGCAAATGATCATTCAGTATATGAAAAGGTACTCAACATCATTAGCCATTCAGTTCAGTTCAGTCGCTCATTCATGTCCGACTCTTTGTGACCCCACGAACCGCAGCACCCCAGGCCTTCCTGTCCATCATCAACTCCCAGAGTCCACCCAAACCCATGTCCATTGTGTTGGTGATGCCATCCAACCATCTCATCCTCTGTCATCCCCTTCTCCTCCTGCCTTCAATCTTTCCCAGAATCAGGGTCTTTTCCAATGAGTCAGTTCATCACATCAGGTGGCCAAAGTATCGGAGCTTCAGCTTCAACATCAATCCCTCCAACGAACACCCAGAACTGATCTCCTTTAGGATGGACTGGTTGGATCTCCTTGCAGTCCAAGGGACTCTCAAGAGTCTTCTCCAACACCACAGTTCAAAAGCATCAATTCTTCGGCACTCAGCCCTCTTTATAGTCCAACTCTCACAACCATACATGACCACTGGAAAAACCATAGCCTTGACTAGATGGACCTCTGTTGGCAAAGTAATGTCTCTGCTTTTCAATATGCTATCTAGGTTGGTCATAACTTTCCTTCCAAGGAACAGGCATCTTTTAATTTTATGGCTGCAATCACCATCTGCAGTGATTTTGGAGCCCAAAAAAATAAAGTCAGCCACTGTTTCCCCATCTATTTGCCATGAAATGATGGGACCAGATGCTATGATCTTAGTTTTCTGAATGTTGAGTTTTAAGCCAACTCTTTTACTCTCTTCTTTCACTTTTATCAAGAGGCTCTTTAGTTCTTCACTTTCTGCCATAAGGGTGGTGTCATCTGCATATCTCAGGTTATTGACATTTATCCTGGCAATCTTGATTCCAGCTTGTGCTTCCTCCAGCCCAGCATTTCTCATGATGTACTCTGCATATAAGTTAAATAAGCAGGATGACAATATACAGCCTTGATGTACTCCTTTTCCTATTTGGAACCAGTCTGTTGTTCCATGTCCAGTTCTAACTGTTGCTTCCTGACCTGTACATAGGTTTCTCAAGAGGCAGGGAAATACAAATCAAAACCACACTGAGATACCACCTCACACTCACTAGAATAGCTATATTACTTCATACACACTAAAATGGACAGAATTAAAAAAAAATAGCAAATGTCAGCCAGGACATGAAGAAACTGGGACCCTCATACATTGCTAGTGGGAATGTAAATTATGCAGCAAAAAATAGTTTGACAGTTTTCCAAAATGCTAAATGAATTACTATACGATCCAGGAGAACTGAAGACATGCCCACCTAAAAACTTGTACACAAATGTTCATAGCAGTATTAATCACAATAATGGTGGGAACAACCCAAATGTCCCTCAAATAATGAACAGATAAACAAAAGTGGTATATCCATACAATGGAATATAATTCAGCAAGACAAGGAATGAAGTACTGATACATGTGGGGCTTCACTTGTAGCTCAGTCAGTGAAGAACCTGCCTGCAATGCAGGAGACCAGGGTTTGATTCCTAGGTTGGGAAGATCCCCTGGAGGAGGGCATGGCAACCCACTCCAGTATTCTTGCCTGGAGAATCCCATGGACAGAGGAGCCTGGTGGGCAACAGCCCATGGGGTTGCAAGAGTCAGACACGACTTAGCAACTAAACCACCACCACTGATACATGCTACAACATGGATGATCTTTGAAAACATTATGCTAAGTGAAAGAAGTTAGTTAGAGAAGGTCACAGATTATATGATTCCCTTTATAGGAAATGCCCAGAACAGGCAAACTCATAAGAACAGAAAGCAAATTAGTATTTCTCAAGGGTCTGGGTGGGAGATGGAGGAAATGGAATGTGACTGTTAATGTATATGGGTTTTCCTTTGGGGATGATGAAAATGTTTAGAAATTAGTGGTGACGATTGCACAGCTTTGTGAATATACTAAAAACCACTGAATTGTACACTTCAAAGTAGTGAAACTAAGGTATGTGAATGTTATCTTAATTTTTAAAAAAGATTCAGACCCACAATCCAGAGTGTGAACCACAGTTAACCACTATTCCACACTGCCAACTGTGTAATTCAGTAGTGTTTCTAAATTCTACTAAAGTGCTTACTCCTCTCAATTGCTTTTCTAGGTTGGTGATTGCCTATCTAGGTTTTACAATACCTGGGATATCTCTAATGATCAATGGGTATCAGGAGATGATTAGCTCCCAATTTTTTATTCATTTAAAAATTGTAAGATTCCTAAAAACTGTTTGACTCCTAGGTCACAAAATACCTTTAAGAAATACATGAGGAAGTGGTACAACAAAAATAAATCAATGGCAGTGTTGCAACTTCAAAAAGTTTGTGAAATGCTAATCTATCGAGAATTAGAGAATATAGTAAAGATAAAGATAGGATGTAAACCTGATAGAGTGTCACTGAATGACAGGTAATCAAAGTTGTTGTTGTTGTTGTTGTTGTTTTTGCCAGAAAACACAATAGTGTTAAGTTGCTCAGTCATGCCCGACTCTTCGCAACCCCATGGACTGCAGCCCACCACGCTCCTCTGTCCATAAGATTTTCCAGGCTAGAATACTGGAGTGGGTTGCCATTTCCTTCTCCAGGGGATCTTCCCAACCCAGGGATCGAACCCATATCTCCTGCACTGCAGGCAGATTCTTTACTGACTGAGCTACAAGGGAAGCCCACAATAGTTTGTCATAAAAATGCACTGATGAAATGCCTGGGCAGGCAGGTCAATTGCCAGGTTAAGATACAAATGCCCACATCCACATCCACTGATTTGTTCCCTTCCATATCATTTAGTTACTGCCGTGTAGTCAAATAAGAATGTTTATGGATTTGCCCTTGTTCTAGTATAAAATTGTTTCTGTATGGCTGACTGTCAGCCTGCACTCCCCCTTCAGGCTGAGACTCCTAAAAAAAAAAGTTGATGAGAATAAACTATAAGAAGGTATCATAAGGCTGTGTGAGTAGGCATGAATACAAAGGAGGAGTTTCAATGCAGGCAATTAGGATAAAAATAATACATTCTACAGTTAGAAAATGAAAGATTGACTTCAGCATTGCCCTTCAAATCCAGCATTCAGTTAACCCTGATCAGAGAAGCCATGATCGGCACTTGGCAGAATGCTATTATTTCAAATGTTATTTGAACATAATTAAATGTCCATTTATTTCAACAGTTTATATTCCATCTAGTTTTCATCTTCCAGGTCTGTGGAGCATGGCTATGGGCTCTCATTACCTCCCTGAGGAACCACAGTCTCCTTTTCTTCACAGAAAAACCAGGAGTGTAAAACCCAGCCTGACCCCTGGGCTGTAGAATGAGGATTGAGCCGAGTAGTAGGCTTTATATTCTGCAGGATATTAACATTAATATCCCATGAGCTGAGCTCGTCCTTAAAACACTAGAAACTGTCTCTCTGCCTTAGAGGATCAGCAAATGAGCCCTGGCTTAGTCTGATGTTCCCTTAACTGTAAAATGTCGTTCAAGTTGCACTAGAATCACCAGACGATCTCTTTAAGATGCTTTCCAGCTCTGACATCCTATTATAACAGAGTTCTTACTGTATGTTACCACATAGGAAAGACAGCTGGGATTAATGAAAAACAGCTCCTCAAAACACAAATCTTATTTATTAGTGTGACTTGAAAGGCTGACAAGCGATGGGCATCATCATGAAAGAAACTGGAAATAAATAAACAAAATGCATTACTTACCCTTGGCTAAGCCAAGGTGCTCAAGGACAGTGGCTGGTTTTGCCTGTTGTGCCTCCAAGAAGACATAATGGGTGTTCTGGGGGACAACTGAAGGGGGAGGGGCATCCCATGGGAGTACAAACTAATGAAAACACCTTTTGGAAGAAAAGGAAGACACCAAATTCTAAAATACTACTTAGTAGGAAAGGACCCCTCTACAGCACAAAAATGATTATTTGGGAGTGTAAAAGGCACCCAATGCACAGAATTCTCATCCTAAAAAAAATGGAAGACAGAAACCAAGAAAAAAGAGACTATGTGGTCAGTAAGTATAATTAACAGTCATTTTACATTTGTGTACCAATTTTATACTTTTCAAATGGCTCATCTCATTTGATCCTCTCAGCAAAGCCTGATTGAGACGGATTTGCCAAGTCCTGGCTCTAAGCTGAATTTGCTGAGTGATCCCAGGTAAGATATTTAAATTTTTTGGGCCACAGCCTCCTCATCTGTCAAATGAAAAATACCTGTGTTACCCAATCTCACAGGCTTTTGTGAGGATCAGATGAGAATAACATTATTAACTTGCTTTATAAATACGGATATTGTCAACACACATTCACAGATGACAGATACAGAGCAAGTTATTAAGGAAATAGTGCATGTTTGGAAATATACCCAAAATACATAATGGTTGACATAATAGAGGACAATTACACTCCCCCACAAGTTTTCTGGAGGACATGCATCTGACTGTGGTATTTAACATGCCCAAATGTATCCCCTGTTAGACTGGAGTTCCCCCAAAGGGAAAAAGTTATCTCTTTTCTTTTTTCGTAAGCTTTTCTCATGTACAGGGAGAGCTCAGGACTGGAGGCTGATTACTGCCTGACAGCACCAGAGCCAGTTCCTGTCTAATAGGTTATTAAAGTCTACTTAATATTTTATAGTACATAGATTTAATGATCTTTACAATAATTAGCTCCTAAATCCAACCATTGGCTATTTGACACAATATAATCATCATAAACATTAAAATGAATATCACAATAACAGAACTAGAAGTCCTAGATCTGCTACGAGCACAAAAGATTAATCTAAGTAACCAAGAAACGGATTTGCCAAGGCAACACCTAATAATTGTCAGAAATCATAAGTACAATTCATAACACCTTTATCTTAATGCCAATTACACCAGCAGTTTGGGGGTTGGAGAACAATTTACCTACTGATAAGAGGATAGCTTGCCATCTATTCTAGGACTGCTTTTCCCAATCTCTGCTACCCAATGAAATATTTGTAAATTTTTAAATGTTCAGGGGCACACCTGGATGGACAGCCATCTCTAACCTCTACAGAATAAAACTGGCAATATATGTATGTAGGGCATGCTGTGGTGTTAGGCTGAGAGGACCCCAAGTTCAGGTCAGAAACAAGGGGCAGAGAACAGAAGTATATTTGAAATGAAGCTTCTACTCCCCTGGGAGCCACATGGATCCTAGCAACACTGAACAAAGGGCTATAGACAAAAGCGATCAAGGATTCTGGACCATAAACCATTTTTCTACCTCTGGGCTGTATACATTCAGACACGTCACAGTCCTGCATTAGCATTGTCTCCCATGCCCACGCATTATATCCCTAACTGGTCAAACTGCAACTACTGGGATTTTCTGTTTCAAGAGGATTTTAGGTTATATAATGAATTTGTTATCAGATCTTTTGGTTTCTGTAAGGGGAAGATCCAGAGACTGGGGCTACTGTTCATCAACTAGAGGAGTCTGACCTGCAGGGAAGAGGCTGAGAGAAAGCCCAAGGTCAGGCAGTCGGAGCTCTGCACGGAGAAGAGATCCCAAGTAGGATAAGTCTTACTAAGGATACTTTGCTAACCCACTTAGGCAGAACCAATATCCTTATTATGAATTCAAGTGAACCCCACACGAAGAAGGGAGTGGTGGGATGTTAGCACATTGCTCAAAATCCCTCTGTCACCCATATTAACCATCTAGTAGTTTGAGCAGCTTACACAGATTTCTAAGGGCAATGCAGGAGCAGGGGGATTGTCAAAAAGAGCGTGTCTGTGGTTATGGAGGAGGGGAAGATGGAAAAAGAAAAACTGTAGAAAAAGCCACAAACCTCCAGTGCCCACAGAAGACTCTTAACAGTTTTAATTCATGAAAATGGAGAAACATATATTGATCCCTGGAAGAGAGGGGAAATAAAAAGAGGACTAGCAGCCTGCAGAGGGGGATCATTGGAGTTGGAATTTCTTGTTGCAACACCACCCATCTGGTCTCACTTGTTAGAATGATCCAACACACTGGTTGAGAAACACTTTTCCAGTCTATTTTTTCCACTGCTCAGCAATGAACACAAGGTTTGTTGAGAGACCTGAGATATAGACATTATTAGCACACCACCACGTTGGTACCCAAATTTCACTCATCAAAAAGTGAACAATTGTGAACTGTCATATATCCATTATCAACATATTACACATACTATTTTGATGATGCAATGCTCTAAGTCAAGATACTCGGCCTAAGTAAGGAGGTGCTTCGCACAGTGCCAATTTCCCACTTTTGCATGGAAGAAAAGAAAAAAACGTAATGCTAACTGGAAATGGAACACCCCACTGGCCTCCACTAGCAGCTGAGGCCAATGGCCTAACAGCTAGGGAGTTACCAAGATCCACAAAGATTGAATGATACACATGAGCAGACACCTCTGAGAACAGTCATTCTATGCCTTTGCCCTATCTCCCCTTCCTTTTAGAGATTTCTGTCCCTGTTGGGGAAAGAGAGAACCTGAGAGACAGAGTGAAGGGAGGACATTCTCTCCTCTTCATCAAGTAGCAAAGGCATATTCCTTGGGCAGTTTCCTTCTCAACTGTCATGGTGTCAGCAGATTTTATGGGAGGAGGGATGAGGGAATGGACAGGTTCACTAAGAGCAATTTTTGGATGCAATTATGAGGCTCCTTTGGCACTGTTTTAGGATCTACAAGTTGGAGCAAGTTGCCCTGCACTTAGAGGAGGGATTAACTAAACTAATTTCACCTAAATCAATGTGCACTGTTCAGATGATATGTTCATAAAGCAACCAAGCCATTCTGATTTGCGGCAGTACTTCCCAGGGATGGCC
Organism: Ovis canadensis; assembly: GCF_042477335.2. NCBI lineage: Eukaryota > Metazoa > Chordata > Mammalia > Artiodactyla > Bovidae > Ovis > Ovis canadensis. Next base: position 129,672,765 of record NC_091727.1, read on the forward strand.
TTGCAAGGTACAACATGCTAGATTAGGAGTCTAGTAGTCATGAAAGTAAATGGGAGGGAAATACTCGCTCCTTCAAGTCTCTAGGCTTTACCCCTGCCCTGCACAGCCCCTCCCAGTCCTAATCCGAGAATTGCAAGTACAGAGGTATGCCTTAAACAAACAGGAGGCCAAAATGTAAGGCCAAAGCTGGGGCCTTAGCCCAGTCAGCAGAGGACTCTGCACATTGCAGGTGCTTTTAAGAAACATGGTTGATTCACCACTGCAAGATACTAATCCTGCTTAGATAGCCATGCCTAAAAGTATTTAAGCCACTTTTCAGTAGAAAGTAACTACCCACCCCTATATGGGCTAAAAATGAGTGAGGTTATGTTTTCAAATGCATCTGATTCAGATTGTTAGGTTGGAGTACATTAGATATGATTCAAGCCTTAGTTTAAAATAATCATCATTACTCTTTATGTCTTGTTTTATGTACGTTTTCATTCAGTTGCATGTGCACTAAGGGAAAAAAAAGAAACAGACCTAGGACCACAGTAGGGTAATAGATTTGGCTCCCAAAAGGGTTAATAATGGCAAGTTTGGGTTCCCAGTAAAGCAGGGTTCCTACTTACACCCAAACTATTACCTCAATAAAAGGTAAATGAAGTACTTTCTTTGAAAAGTATAATGCTGAGGGTTTATAGAATCCTTTCATCTTCAAAGGACCAAGCCAAGACTCACAATAGCCAGTACACAATATGATGTCTTTCATACAAGTGCATCAACTATGAAAGAAAGGTCACAGGAATGTCCTAAAGCCACAAAGCCAATGAAACATCAGATTTGAAATGAACTCTCTGATCTCCTTGGCTCCTAGACTTGTATTTCAACCACATAAATCAAGCTGTGTGGAACCATCAGGGGAAATCTAATTCACATTGTATATCTGCATTAATTGATTGGGCAGGAAAATATTAAAGTAGCAAAGACTCTTTCCCTCTCAAGGCAGTGATGAGTGGAGTGAAAAGGGGGATGTGAGCATTAGGGGTAACCAGCTGGGGTAAAATGAGAAGTAGGGGAGGGACTCTCCCTATTCAGGGTTCCCCTTCCATTGGCACATTGCCAGAGAACTGACTGGCGTATTGGAAGGGGACAGAATGGAGGTAAAGGCAGCCCTTATGGCCCACCTTAAGAATCAGAAGAATCAACCCACACTTGTACTTGTCTATTTACATAGCCTCTAATACACTTCAGACACAAACAACCATAACCATCCACCCTCCCCACACTCAGAAATCCTCAAAATGGCAAAGCTGGTTCAGAAGCCAGAGGCTGCTTGACAGGGAGCCTGGGAGTGCACAGGACCCAGGAGACGTGTGGTTCTGGTTGGGAGATTACCGTGGGCAAGTAGGTGTGTGATTACCACGTAGGAAGAAGGCGAGTGAGTGTGAAGGCGGGTAGGGGGGTATGGAAGAGAAAAAGTGAAGAACGCAACGACCCCAGGATCCCAATGTCCTGCTCTGAGAAGAAACGCCTCCAAGAAATGTGCTGCACGCGTTATGCTAAGTAACCGAAACCTTATCATCACCAAAAATGTTTCTGTCAATCTACTCCGCTTATTTACTTAATTCTTACGAGCCAGGAATGGAAAAACCCCACCTTTCCCGGGTTCTATCGCAGTCTGTCCGGGGGACCTATAAGTTTTCCCTCTCCCCCACTGAGCTGGTTTCACAGCTAGGCCAAAAATAAGGAACCACCCAGACAGAGACTCCAGGATCATTCCGTGGCAGCAAAGGGATTAAGTTTCGCCTGGCCTCCCCGCGGGCAGGGTGTCCGCAGCATCTCTGGCTGCCGCAGCCACCACAGCCAGGCGGCCGAGGGGCGCCGCCCGGGCCAAGGAGGTGGCCGGCCGCGGGAGCGTGGGAAGGCGGCGGTGCCCTTTCCCAGACTAGCGCCCAGGCTCTCGGAGAGCCGCTCGGGGAGGGGCCCGCGCCCGACCCGGCTGGACTGCGCGGGAGGCCTAGGACCCGCCCCCGCCCCGGACCCCCGAGTGCAAACTCCGTCCCTGGAGGGTAGCGACGGGTGCCCGGGCCCCAGCGGCGCATCGGGGAGCCAGGGCCGGGCCGGGGCGCCCTCCGCCGCCGCCGCCACCTCGAGCCTCGCGGGGCCCCGTCACCCCGCCCCGCCGAGCCCCGGAGCAGCCCTCGGCCCCCGCCGGGCCCCGGCCGCACCTGAGACGCGCGGCCCGAGCCCGTGGCCGAGCCCGGCGCGGGTGGTGGCGGTCGGCCCCCGGGGCCGCGGCGAGGGGGCGCGTTTTACCCAGAGCCTTCCCGGCTGCCGGCCATGTCCTCGGCGCGCCCGAGGGCGCCGGGTGCTCGCCTGCCTCCCGCGCGAGCTGGCTCAGGCTCCGGCGCGAGCTCCCCGGCTGCCACCGCTGCCGCCGTTGCCGCCGCCGCTCTAGGCCGCCGCCCGCCTTCGCAGCCGCCGCCGCCGCGCAGCAGCCAGGATCCGCCCGCCCGCGCGCCCCGCTGGGGACAGCTCGGCGGCCGCCACGCTACCGCGGCTGGGTCTCCCGAGCCAAACTTAAGAGTTTTCGCTCCTCAGTCCAGGGGCAGCACCATGACACCGCGGCAGCACCACACTGTCATTTCCGCCGTCGCAGGGCGTGGGGGGCGGGGGGGGGGGAGAAGGCAATCCCGACGAAAAGGGGGATGGGGTGGGGGCGAAGCGGGCTGGGGCTGCTGCCCCGAGGGAGCGCTGGGAAGGGCCCGGCAGCCGGGGCGCTCGGCCACCTTCCCCGGCTCACCTTCTGCCGCCCCCGCCGCTCCCAGCTCCCCCTGCCCCTCCTCTGGAGGCGCGTTTACATGTTTTCTCCCCTGGCAGGAGTGACCGGAGAAACCTGAGCGAGCAAAGGCAGCGGGTGGGTGGGGTTCGGGTTACTACTGTACCTACCAGCTGATTCCAGCAGCCTTTTCTCCAGCGCCCTGTCATCTTGAAGGAAGACATACGGAGAGGGGCCGGAGCGGGTGTGTGTGTGAGTGTGTGTGTGTGTGTGTGTGTGTGTGTGTGTGTGTGTGTGTGTGTGTGTGTGTAAGAGAGCGAGAGCGCCAGCAGAATGTGTGTGAAATGCAGAAGGAAGACTCTGGCCAAACTCTTCTCCCAGCCGCCAAGCCCCTGGCCCCCACAAACCCCTAGGTTAGAACAACGAAAGGGCCGTTGCCACCAGCAATGAGAAGAGAGTGCCTAGGTCCAGCGCACAGGTCCTCGGACGAAGCTGCTCAATGTAAAGTTAACTACAGAGTAAAACAAAAATAGTGGAGGAGACAGAAAAGGGCAGACAATTGAAGGAAACCCAACCCCTCTTTCTTTTTACAAAGGGAGAATGGCTGTGTTTTATTGGCCTTGGGCAGAAGTTGTGGAGATGGATTAAAGCCACCAAAATTAAAAAACAAAATCAAAAAAGTGGGGGAGGGGGGAGAGTGTAGGGCCTCATTTACACATTCAAATCCATGATGGGCCAAACCAGAGGGTCTTTAATAAGAGGACAATGGGACAGATGTTAGCTATATACAGGTATTCAATGTCCCTAATAAGCTAATTGGTCCAGCTGGAACCCAGGAGCGTTCATTGGTCTGGAGTCCGCCCGTGGGACCTGTCATTGGCTCAGAGACCACCGACCCACTCCTCGAGGAGGGTGGGAGAGGGAAGGAGGAGGGGGCCCCAGAGGAGATTCTGTACCTCACATAGGGAAATGAAGGGGATTTTTAAAAAAAGGCAAGATGAAGGGGAAAGGAGTGAGAAAATGGGAGGAAAGAACCCCCTCTCCCATAGCTCTCTCATTACCTTCGGTGGGAATGAGTCCAGAAAAATTAAGGTAATTCTGGGTGTATCCCATCAGGGAACCAATAGTAATTAGCCAACACCCCTGTTAAACAATGTTCAAGAGAGCACTGAGGTGGAAAGGAAGGCAAAAATCACAACCAAGCTATCCTGATGAAAGTCTGGCCCTAAGAAAAGTAAAAGTTAATGAGTCACACCAAAAACACAAGCAAAAATAAAGCTAAACTAGACAAGAGGGACTACATTGAACTTAAAAACTTCTGTGCAGCAGAAGAATCAACAGTGAAAAGGCAAAAATAGAAAATATTTGCAAACCACGTATCTGGTAAGAGGTTAATAGGTAAAGAACTCCTACAATCCAATAACAAAGTAAATATCACGATTAAAAAATGGGCAAAGGACTGAAATAGACGTTTCTCCAAAGAAGATAAACAAATGGCCAATAAGCATATGAAAAGATGCTCAGCATCGCTAATCATCAGGGAAATGGAAACCAAAACCACAATAAGATATTATCTCACACTCATTAGGCTGACAAGTATTTAAAATAAAACAGAAAATAGTAAGTGTTGGTAAGGATGTGGAGAAATTGGAACACTGTTTGCAGTTGGTAGGAATGTAAAGTGGTGCAACTGCTATGGAAAACAGTGAGGAGGTTCCTCAAGAAATTAAAAATAGAACTACCATGTGATTCAGCAATTCCACTTCTGGAAATATATCTGAAAGAATTGAAAGCAGACTCTCAGAGAGATATCTGCACCCCCATGTTTATTACAGTATTATTCACCATAGCAAGAAGTGAAAGCAACCTAAATATCCATGGAGAGATGAATGGATAAAGCAAATGTGGCATATACACTCAGGGTATGTGTACTGGATATGGCATATACAAAAAAAGAGGGAAATCAGCCTTCAAAAAGAGAGGGATCCTGCCATAGACTATGACATGGATGAACCTTGAAGATAATATGCTAGCTAAGTGAAATAAGCCAGTCACAAAAGGAGAAACACTGTATGATGCCACTTACGGGAGGTACCTAAAGTAGTCAGACTCATAGAAACAAAAAGTAGAATCATGCACTCCAGGGGCTAGGGGGAAGGGAAGAGAATTGTTTTGTGGATGTGGAATTTCAATCAAGCAGGACTGAGGTCAGGGTTTCTGGGGAATCTGTTGCGTGAAGCTGTGCATGTGGTTGTAGTGTACACTTAGAAATTGCTGAGAGGGTGAATTGTATGTTACAGGCTTTTTGTCACAATAAAAAATTAATTTGTAAAAAATTGAGTCAGAATTAAAATAGTCCTAGCATAGCAGAAGAGTGTATATGTAAGAATTGTGTGCATATATATGTATTATATATATTTACATATTGCAGATATTAAGTGAAAAGAGCAAGCTGTTTATGGTTTGTCCATCCATGTATGCTTATAGGAGTTTTCCTGGTGGCTCAGATGGTAAAGAAGCTGCCGGCAATGCAGGAGACATGGGGTTTGATCCCTGGGTCAGGAAGATCCCCTGGAGAAGGAAATGGCATCCCATTCCAGCCTGGAGGAGCCCATGGGCAGAGGAGCCTGGCAGGCCTGTAGTCCATGGGGTAACAAAGAGTCGGACACGTCTGATTGACTAACATTTTCGCTTTCATTTATGCTTACATGTGTATAGACTTCGGTAAAGATACTTAAGAAACTGATTGCCTAGCTCCCTGGGAGTCAAGCATTTATGATTATGTAACACTGTGAATGTACTTAATACCACCGAATTATACACTCAAAAAATGATAACAAAGGTAATTTTTACATTATGTTTATTTTAATACAATAAAACAAATATAAAAATTAAAAGAATGAAAAGGTATATATAACAGGTAGAGATTATTGAATTTGTGTAAGAAAGTAGATGTATGCATATGCCAGTAAAGGCATAGAATGTAACAGGGAAGCACAGTATAAAATAGCAAGAGCTGAGAATTGTGGTGGATGTTGAGGGGATTGTTCAGGTTTGAGTCTATATATTTTACAACTGTTTGAATATTCTACAATGAGAATTTCTCTTGCAGTAAAACAATATTTAAGGTATGTCTTCAAAAACCCAAAGTTGAGTCAGAAGTCAATTGATCCCTGAGAATTTTTTAACGTCACTTGATATCATCCCTACTGAGAGGTGAAGAATTTTCTGAAACGTGAAGAAGCAATCACTTTTATCACAGACACACCAGAACCAAGCTAACTGCTCTTGGCTGAACTGTCGCTTAAAGGAAACTTGCTTTTAATGGCTTTTATCATCCTTCAGAAATCACCTTTCCTTCACTTTTTAAAAATTAATTTTTATTGGCGTATAGCTGAGTTCCTTTATAGTCCAACTCTCATTGGAGAAGACTCTTGAGAGTCCCTTGGACTGCAAGGAGATCCAACCAGTCCATTCTAAAGAAGATCAGTCCTGGGTGTTCATTGGAAGGACTGACGTTGAAGCTGAAACTCCAATACTTTGGCCACCTGATGCGAAGAGCTGACTCATTTGAAAAGACCCTGATGCTGGGAAAGATTGAGGGCAGGAGGAGAAGGAGACAACAGAGGAGGAGATAGCTGGATGGCATCACCGACTCAATGGATGTGGGTTTGGGTGGACTCTGGGAGTTGGTGATGGACAGGGAGGCCTGGCGTGCTGCAATTCATGGGGTCGCAAAGAGTCTGACACGACTGAGCGACTGAACTGAACTGATAGCTGATTTAAAATGTTGTGTTAGTTTTAGGTGTACTGCAAAGTGAATCAGTTATACATACACACATATATATGCACTCTTTTTCAGATTTTATTCCCATATGGGCCATTACAGAGTACTGAGTAGAGTTCCCTGTGCTAAACATCGATCCCAAGGACTATACAGTCCATAGAATTCTCCAGGCCAGAATACTGGAGTGGGTAGCCTTTCCCTTCTCCAGGGGATCTTCCCAACCCAGGTCTCCTGCTTCACAGGCAGATTCATTACCAGCTGAGCCACAAGGGATGGCCAAGAATACTGGAGTGGGTAGCCTATCTCTTCTCCAGCAGATCTTTCTGACCCAGGGATTGAACCAGGGTCTCCTGCATTGCAGGCAGATTCTTTACCGACTGACCTATCAGGGAAGCCCAAACAGCAGGTCCTTCTTAGTTATCTATTTTATACATGTGTGCGTGCTAAATCACTTCAGCTGTGTCTGACTCTTTGTGACCCGCCAAAATCCTCTACCCATGGGATTCTCCAGGCAAGAATGCTGGAGTGGTTTGCAATGCCCTCCCTCCTCTAGCAGATCTTCCAGACCTAGGGATCTGACCTGCGTCTCTTATGTCTCCTGCATTGCCAGGTAGATTCTTTACCACTTGCGCCACCTGGGAAGCCCTATTTTACACATGAAAAGTGAAAGTAAAGTCACTCAGTGTCCGACTCTTTGTGACCCCACGGACTGTAGCCCATCAGGCTCCTCCATTCATGGAATTGTCTAGGCAAGAGTACTGGAATGGGTTGCCATTTCCTTCTCCAGGGGATCTCCTCGACCCAGGGATCAAACCTGGGTCTCCTGCATTGCAGGCAGACGATTTACCGTCTGAGCCACCAGGGAAGTTATTTTATACATAGTGGTTGGTATATCCCTTCCCACTTCTTCCCTTTGTATCCATATGTTTGTTCTCTACATATGTGTCTCTGTTTCTGCTTTGCAAAAAGTTCATCTGTACTAATTTTCTAGATTCCAAACATAAGTGATATTATATGGTATTTGTTTGTCTCTCTCTGACTTACGTCATTGTGTATGACTTTAATAGTCTTACCCAAGCGTCCAGTGCTTTCAAACTGGTCTCTGGCTTATCAGAGCTCTATACAGAGTGCCCCAACCCCATCAGATGGTCAATACTGAAATCAGATTGAGTATATTATTTGCAACCAAAGATGGAGAAGCTCTATACAGTCAGCAAAAACAAGACAGGGAGCTGACTGTGGCTCAGATCATGAACTCCTTATTGCCAAATTCAGACTGGAACTGAAGAAAGTAGGGAAAACCACTAGACCATTCAGTTATGACCTAAATCAAATCCCTTATGATGATACAGTGGAAGTGACAAGTAGATTCAAGGGATTAGATCTGATAGACAGAGTGCCTGAAGAACTATGGATGGAGCTTCGTGACATTGTACACAAAGCATTGATCAAGACTATCCCCTCAGAAAAAAAAATGCAAAAAAGGTAAAATGGTTGTCTGAGGAGGCCTTACAAGTAGCTGAGGAAAGAAGAGAACTGAAAGGCAAAGGAGAAAAGGAAAGATATACCCATTTGAATGCAGAGTTCCAAAGAATAGCAAGGAAAGATAAGAAAGCCTTCCTCAGTGATCAATGCAAAGAAATAGAGGAAAACAATAGAATAGGAAAGACTAGAGATCTCTTCAAGAAAATTAGAGATACAAGGGAATATTTCATGCAAAGATGGGCACAATAAAGGACAGAAATGGTATGGACCTAACAGAAGCAGAAGATATTGAGAAGTGTTAAGAATACACAGATGCATGCATGCTAAGTCGCTTCAGTCAATCGTGTCCAACTCTGTGCAACCCCATAGATGGCAGCCCACCAGACTCCTCTGTCCACAGGATTCTCTAGGCAAGAATACTGGAGTGGGTTGCCATTTCCTTCTCCTAGAATACACAGAAGAGCTATACAAAAAACATCTTCATGACCCAGATAACCACAATGGTGTGATCACTCACCTAGAGCCAGACATCCTGGAATGCAAAGTTAAGTGGGCCTTAGGAAGCATCACTACGAACAAAGCTAGTGGAGGTGATGGAATTCCAGTTGAGCTATTTCAAATACTAAAAGATGATGCTGTGAAAGTGCTGCATTCAATATGCCAGCAAATTTGGAAAACTCAGCAGTGGCCACAGGACTGGAAAAAGTCAGTTTTCATTCCAATCTCAAAGTAAGGCAATGCCAAAGAATGCTCAAACTACAGCACAATTGCACTCATCTCACATGCTAGCAAAATAATGCTCAAAATCCTCCAAGCCAGGCTTCAACAGTATGTGAACTGTGAACTCCCAGATGTTCAAGCTGGTTCTAGAAAAGGCAGAGGAACCAGAGATCAAATTGCCAACATCTGCTGGATCATTGAAAAAGTAAAAGAGTTCCAGAAAAACATCTACTTTCTGCTTTATTGACTACGCCAAAGCCTTTGACTGAGTGAATCACAACAAACTGTGGAAAATTCTTAAGGAGATGGGAATGCCAGACCACCTGACCTGCCTCCTGAGAAATCTGCATGCAGGTCAAGAAGCAACAGTTAGAACTGGACATGGAACAACCGACTGGTTCCAAATCAGGAAAGGAGTACTTCAAGGCAGTATATTGTCACCCTGCTTATTTAACTTATATGCAGGGTACATCATGCAAAATACCAGGCTGGAAGAAGCACAAGCTGGAATCAAGATTGCTGGGAAAAATATCAATAACCTCAGATGTGCAGATGACACCACGCTTATGGCAAAAAGTGAAGAACTAAAGAGCCTCTTGATGAGAGTGAAAGAGGAGAGTGAAAAAGTTGGCTTAAAACTCAACACTCAGAAAACTAGATCACGGCATCCAGTCCCATCAATTCATGGCAAATAGGTGGGGAAACAATGGAAACAATGAGAGACTTTATTTTGGGGGCTTTTAAATCACTGCAGATGGTGACTGCAGCCATGAAATTAAAAGACACTGTTCCTTTGACGAAAACTATGATCAACCTAGACAGCATATTAAAAAGCAGGGACTTTACTTTGCCAACAAAGGTCCATATAGTCAAAGCTATGGTTTTTCTGGTAGTCATGTATGGATGTGAGAGTTGGACTACAAAGAAAGCTGAGTGCCGAAAAATTGATGCTTTTGAACTGTGGTGTTGGAGAAGACTCTTGAGAGTCCCTTGGACTGCAAGGTAATCCAACCAGTCCATCCTAAGGGAAATCAGTCCTGAATATTCTTTGGGAGGACTGATGCTGAAGCTGAAACTCCAATACTTTGGCCACCTGATGCGAAGAACTGACTCAGTGGAAAAGACCCTGATGCTGGGAAAGATTGAAGGCGGGAGGAGAAGGGGATGACAGAGGATGAGATGGTTGGATGGCATCACTGACTTGATGGACATGAGTAAGCTCTGGGAGTAGGTGATGGACAGGGAGGCCTGGTGTGCTGCAGTCCATGGGGTCACAAAGAGTTCGACACGACTGAGTGACTGAACTGAAATGACTTACTTCATTGTGTATGACTTTAGTAGTCTTACCTAAGCCTCCAGCTCTTTCAAACTGGTTTCTGGTTTACCAAAGCTCTATACAGAGTGCCCCAACCTCTTCCCTCCCCAATCAGCAGCCCATATTCTGAATCTTTCCTATTTCCTCCTCAAAACTTAAAACTGCTTCTGGGTTCCTTTCACAAAGGACCTTACTGATAAAGGATTTCAGTCAACTAATTTGAGCTAAATGTTAATAACTTCATTTGTCTCTCTGTTAGTAATGTTTTAATTTTAACAGAGGCCTTCCATGTATTAAAGCAATGACTAATAGTGTGGGTGGGTGTGAATGGGGGTGTGAAGATTTCACTAATCACATCCCATAAGCAACCAGTTTGAAAATATCTCCACTTTCAGTGGTTTTATGCAAATTATCCCTGTAAATGTATTAGAGTAAATGTTTTGTGTCTGGCAGGAGATGCAAAATCGGCTGGGAGTATGTGATGGAATTATTTGTCTGTAATTATTTAATGGTTACCTTTGTATATAGCATGTGTTGATCCTATTAGCAAAAGAAATCGGGCCCATGGGAAAAAAAGGACATCTGACAAATTCTGCTTGAGGTGTTTAATTGAATTAAGCTGAGGCAGACTCAGGACACCACAGTCCTAGAGGATGAATGGGACAGCTCATGGGCTCTTTTTTTCCTAACTACAAATAGGGTGGCAGGGTAGGCGGAGGAATGCTCAAGATACTTTCCACAGAGAGAAGCACAGAGCTCAGTCTGTTTCAGAAGGAAAAAATCACAGAAGGGAGATTTTGTTGCACAAGAGCATTGTTGCTTCTGCAGAAGGGAACCTTCATACTGCTCTCAAAAGAAGTGGCTAGTTGTCTGAAATCCAGAAGTTGACTGAAGGCTTTTCTAACCAGTGAGCTCTTAACAAGATGGTGAGAAGAAAAGTACTTTGGCATGGGCTCATCTATAGGACATTGTTCTAAAACCAGTTGTGAACATGCCACGTTCAAATAAATACGTTCCCAGTATGGAGAAATGGCATGCTCCTAGCCCTTCTTATTCACCTTTGAACTCTATCCTGGTATTGCTTTCATTAACTTTGTAATTTATTTGAATTATTCTGTTTGTTACAATAAACATATCTGTTTGAAATCTATGGTACATTGGTAAATGCTTTCCTAGAGTTTTAATTAGCCTTTAGGACCAAGCCTAAAACTTGAGGTTCACCATGCTTTCCTAACCAGCTCACCAGGTCACTTACAATCTAGTAGTGTCTATGACTCCATGTCCTCCAAGTTTTGTTCCCATTTCCAATGGGCTCTGTTGCTTCCTCCTGCTGCTCTTCAACCTCTGAAGGTTGGTGTGACCCAAGCCTTGGTCCCTGGCTCTCTTCTACACCTACATTCACTTCCTAGGTGACCTCTTCTAGTCCTATGTTTTAAGTACAATCCCCACTTTAGCTCTCCAGCTCAGACCTCTCCCCTGAGTTTAGACTTGCTTATCCACCTGACTATTTCATATCTTCACCTGGTTGCCTCATGGACAGCACTAACCTTTTTTCTTCTGGGCTGCGCTGAGTCTTGGTTGCTGCTCTGGTCTTTCTACTCTCTAGCTTCAGTGCACAGGCTTCTCATTGTAGTGGCTTCTCTTGTTGTGGAGCACTGGCTCTGGGGTGCACAGGCTTCAGTAGTTGCAGCTCCCTGGCTCTACAGCACAGGCTCAGAAGTTGTGGCACATGGGCTTAGCATGTGGGATCCTCCCGGGCCATGGATCGAACCCATGTACCCTGCATTGCGATGTGGATTCTTTACCACAGAGCCAACAGGGAAACCCAGCACTAACTTAATGTTACCAAAAGAAACCCCTTGGTTTTCATTACTCCGCAGCTCAGTCAATGACACCACCCAATTGCTTAAACCAGACCCTGCGATGTTATCTTTGATGCTCTCCTCGCCCCAACACTCAATGTTCAATCCATCATCAAGTCTTACTTTGGTCTCCCCTCCTCTATTGGGAAGCCCTGGTGGCTCAGCGGTAGAGAATCTGCCTGCAGTACAGGTGACACAGGAGACTTGGTTTTGATCCCTGGGTCAGGAAGATCCCCTGGAGAAGGAAATGACAATACCACTACAGTATTCTTGCCGGGGAAATCCCACAGACAGAAGAGCCTGCTGGTCTATAGTCCATAGGGTCACAAAAGAGTCGGACACAACTTAGTGACTAAACAACTTCTTTTGCCCTCTTACAATCACTTAAAATTGCTCTTTTAAAAGTTATCAGATTTTACTTTCTTCTCTCTGGCCATTTCTTGACATAGTCTCTAAGACTTGGCATTTGCTGGCCCTTATCTACCTCTCCCACTTCATCCTGTTATACTCTTGCCCTTACAATCCAAACACACTAGCCTTCTGACACCCCTTGAACCACAAGCTCTTGGCCACCCCAAAAACTTTGCATGTACTCTCCCTCTGCTGGAGTGCTCTCCCTTCCAGTCTTCACATGGCTGTTCTAGTTCCTTCTTCTATGTTATGCATCACCTACTCCAAGAAGCCTTCCCCGATTACCCCATCTAAAGTAACCTCTTCACATTTTTCTCTAATATAACACCCTCCAGGACACTTACTGCTAGCTAAATTTACCATATGTGTTTATTATATTTCCCCCACCATGCACATGCACGTGCGCATGCACACACACACACACACACACAGCACACACAAGCATATATATTCCATGAGAACAAGAACTTTGTCTCTATCACTGATGCCTCTCCAACAACTAGAACAGTACCTAGCTCGTAGTAGGTGCTCATATTTGATGGATGGATTGCAAAGAACAGGAAAGAGTGCAGTCCAGAGATGACTTTCATCACACTGATTCAGATTTATTCCAATCTTCCATCTGCAATGAGAATATCACATGGAAAGGATCTCTTGGCAGAAATTTATAGCAGATTCATGCAGAGGCCAGACACATTTCTCTGTGCCTCAACTGCTTAAATGCCAGCAATTTTCAAACTGACCCAAGAAACGCTAGTGTCCCTCAGGGTATTAACTGGTGTTCCGAGAAAAATGAATTCGATCAAGTAAGTTTAGGAAACGTTGCACATCAAATCTCTCTCTCTCAGAGACTCTGCATACATTAGCATATTAAGGCTTTAAGAAGTCTTTCCAGAAATAAAACCTATTTTAGCTTTGCTTAGCATTTTCCAGATATATTTGACCCTGGAACTTTCATGTTTTACTCACTAATTGATATCCCACAGGATACTAGCATCTCTCAAAATACAGTTTTGGAAATACTGTCACAGATATAGACATAGATAAATATGTATAGATAGACATAGAGATAGGCTTCCCTTGTCTATAAATAAATATCTATAAATGTTTATAAATATATATACTGGATATTAATCAGAGTTTACTTCAAGAACCAGAGATCAAATTGCCAACATCTATTGGATCATAGAAAAAAGCAAGAAAGTGCCAGAAAAAACATCTACTTCTGTTTTATTGACTACACCAAAGCCTTTGACTGTGTGGATCACAACAAACTGTGGAAAATTCTTAAAGAAATGGGACTACCAGACCACCTGACCTGCCTCCTGAGAAATCTGCATGCAGGTCAAGAAGCAACAGTTAGAACTGGATATGGAACAACAGACTGATTCCAAATAGGAAAAGAGGTATGTCAAGGCTGTATATTGTCACCCTGCTTATTTAAATTATACGCAGAGTACCTCATGCAAAATGCTGGGCTGGATGAAGCACAAGCTGGAATCAAGATTGCTGGGAAAAATATCAATTACCTCAGATATGCAAATGACACCACCGTTATGGCGGAAAGCAAAGAACTAAAGAGCCTCTTGATGAAAGTGAAAGAGGAGACTGAAAAAGTTGGCTTAAAACTCAACATTCAGAAAACTAAGATCATGGCATCTGGTCCCATCACTTCATGGGAAATAGATGGGGAAACAGTGGAAACAGAGACTTTATTTTGGGGGTCTTTTAAATCACTGCAGATGGTGACTGCAGCCATGAAATTAAAAGATGCTTGTCCCTCGGAAGAAAAGCTATGACCAACCTAGATAGCATATTAAAAAGCAGAGATATTACCTTGCCAACAAAGGTCTGTCTAGTCAAAGCTATTGTTTTTCTGGTACTCATGTATGGATGTGAGAGCTGGACTATAAAGAAAGCTGAGCACCAAAGAATTGATGCTTTTGAACTGTGGTGTTGGAGAAGATTCTTGAGAGTCCCTTGGACTGCAAGGAGATCCATCCAGTCCATCCTAAAGGAAATCAGTCCTGAATATTCATTGGAAGGACTGATGCTGAAGCTGAAACTCCAACACTTTGGCCACCTGATGCGAAGAACTGACTCATTGGAAAAGACCCTGATGCTGGGAAAGATTGAAGGTGGGAGAAGGGTATGACAGGGGATGAGATGGTTGGATGGCATCACCGACTTGATGGACATGAGTTTGAGTAAGCTCTGGGAGTTGGTAATGGACAGGGAAGCCTGGCGTGCTGCAGCCCATGAGGTTGCAAAGAATTGGACATGACTGAGTGACTGAACTGAACTGAACTGACTTCAGGTCCATGACCATAAATTCCAAGTCAAAAATACCCGTGAAATGAAGTTGAATGGGATTCAAGTTTAAAATAAAGCAGCAGTTGGAGATAGTGCTTTCTGTTACTATCAACTGGCCTGCAATGGGTTAACAGTGCTGCTTTAAATAAGTTCAAATCTTCTAGCCTGGATGAATTACTCCCTAGGCAATGAGAATGTACAAGTACAATCAAAGAACCACTGTCAATGATCATTGGGAAATCATACACATGGGAGAAGTATCAGTATCAGATCCTCAAAGATTGGAGATGAGGGGCTTTCAAAGGAGGAAAGGTGGTAGATTCTAAAAGCTACAGACCAGTGTGGACTTAATGTGGATCCAGGATAAGATTCATTATCATTCATTCCTCTAACCCATTTCAGTACTTTTTTCTGTTCCTTGTGGCTCAGCTGGTAAAGAATCCGCCTGCAATGCAGGAGATCTGGGTTCGATCCCTGGGTTGGGAAGAGCCCCTGGAGAAGGGAAAGGCTACCTACTCCAATACTCTGGCCTGGAGAATTCCATGGACTGTATAGCTCACGGGGTTGCAAAGAGTCAGACACAACTGGGCAACTTTCACTTTTCTGTTCCTTGAACCCTCCAAGCTCAGCCCTGAGTAGGGCCTTTGTGTTTGCTATTCCTTTTGCTTAGAGCAGGGGTGGACAAACTTCTTCTCTAATGAGCCAAATAGTAAATATTTTTGGCTTTTGGGCCATATGGTCTCTGTCGCAACTACTCAGCTCTGAGCAAAACCAGCCACAGATGATGCATAAAGAATCAAACTTTATTTAAAAAAACAGGCTGGGGTCCAGATTGTGCCCAAGGGTCATCTTTGGTCTACCTTGAGTGTCCTTTGCCGGGATTGTTATAATACATACCTTTTTGTTCAAATTCAATTCAAACATCCTTGTCTCAGTGTACACCATCCAAAGCAGCTATGCATTTACTTGCTTCCAAATCATTCAATTTTAATTATTTCCATTGCACCCATCACTAACTTGTATTTTTTTGTTTATTGGCTTGTCCCCATGTGCCCACACACAACAGAATAACTAACACTTATTGAGCTCTTTTGATGTACCAGACACTGTTCAAAGCATTTTACATGTATTAGCTCTTTTAATCTTAATAATAATCTCAGAGCAATAATCCTTATTTTCCCCCGTTTTATAGATGAAGAAACCAGGGCTGAGAGATTAAGTAATTTATCCATAGTCACATAGTTTAGCAGGTAGTGTTTCCAGGATTTAGACCCAGGCTTATAAGCATTATGCTACTGTGATATTGTGATTTATAATAAGAAATATATATTTGGCTGTCCTCCTTGTTCCTGGCACAGAGCTCCTAAAACTTTCAGAATTTCTTAAGTGATGAGAGTGAAAAAAATGTGTTTTTCTCATGTTAATGAGGTGAATTTTGGATCACACCCAAGGTAGGATGCTGGTTGCCAGGGGACCTCCAGGGAGGGGAGGGGCTGGAGGTTGATTTAGCCAATGGCCAGTGATTTAAATCAATGATTCCTATGTAATGAAGCTTCCATAAAGATCCAAAAGACAAGATTTGGAGAGCTTCCAGATTGATGAACGTATTTTTTTTAGAGTATAATTGCTTTACAACGTTATGTTAGTTTCTGCTGTACAATGAAATGGATCACTATATGTATACGTATATCCCCTCCCTCTTGAACCTCCCCCCTCCAGCCATCTAGGTGGAGAACACATATTGATGCTGGGAGATTGGGCACACAGAAAGGGCTTGGAAACTTGGTGTCCCTTACCGAATACCTTGTGCTATGCATCTCTATCATTTAGCTGTTTCTAAGATTATATCTTTTAATAATAAACTGGTCATCTTGTAAGTAAAATGATTCTCTGAGTTCTAGGAGCCATACTAGTAAATTAACCAAACTCAAGGAGGGGGTCATTGGAACCTCAAATCTCCAGCCTGTACTTGCAGAAGTACAGGTAACCACCTAGTATTGTCATTGGCATCTAAAGGGCAAGGGGCATCTTAGAGGGCTGAGCCATTAACCTATGGGATCTGACACTTATGTCCAGGTGGATAGTGCCAGAATTGTGTTGAATTGTAGCACACCCAGCTGGTGTGGGAAAATTGCCTGGTGGTATGGGGAAAACTCTGCATATAAGTTAAATAAGCAGGGTGACAATATACAGCCTTGACATACTCCTTTTCCTATTTGGAACCAGTCTGTTGTTCCATGTCCAGTTCTAACTGTTGCTTCCTGACCTGCATAAAGATTTCTCAAGAGGAAGGTCAGGTGGTCTGGTATTCCCATCTCTTTCAGAATTTTCCAGAGTTTATTGTGATCCACACAGTCAAAGGCTTTGGCATAGTCAATCAAGCAGAAATAGATGTTTTTCTGGAACTCTCTTGCTTTTTCCATGATCCAGCGGATGTTGGCAATTTGATCTCTGGTTCCTCTGCCTTTCTAAAATCAGCTTGAACATCAGGAAGTTCATGGTTCACGTATTGCTGAAGCCTGGCTTGGAGAATTTTGAGCATTACTTTACTAGCATGTGAGATGAGTGCAATTGTGTGGTAGTTTGAGCATTCTTTGGCATTGCCTTTCTTTGGGGTTGGAATGAAAACTGACCTTTTCCAGTCCTGTGGCCACTGCTGAGTTTTCCAAATGTGCTGGCATATTGAGTGCAGCACTTTCACAGCATCATCTTTCAGGATTTGAAATAGCTCAGCTGGAATTCCATCACCTCTAATAGCTTTGTTCGTAGTGATGCTTTCTAAGGCCCACTTGACTTCACATTCCAAGATGTCTGGCTCTAGATGAGTGATCACACCATCGTGATTATCTGGGTCGTGAAGATCTTTTTTGTACAGTTCTTCTGTGTATTCTTGCCACCTCTTCTTAATATCTTCTGCTTCTGTTAGGTCCAGACCATTTCTGTCCTTTATCGAGCCCATCTTTGCATGATATGTTCTCTTGGTATCTCTAATTTTCTGGAAGAGATCTCTAGTCTTTCCCATTCTATTGTTTTCCTCTATTTCTTTGCATTGATCGCTAAAGAAGGCTTTCTTATCTCTTCTTGCTATTCTTTGGAACTCTGCATTCAGATGCTTATATCTTTCCTCTTCTCCTTTGGTTTTTGCCTCTCTTCTTTTCATAGCTATTTGTAAGGCCTCCCCAGACAGCCATTTTGCTTTTTTGCATTTCTTTTCCATGGGGATGGTCTTGATTCCTGTCTCCTGTACAATGTCAAGAACCTCATTCAATAGTTCATCAGGCACTGTATCAGATCTAGGCCCTTAAATCTATTTCTCACTTCCACTGTATAATCATAAGGGATTTGATTTAGGTCATACCTGAATGGTCTAGCGGTTTTCCCTACTTTCTTTAATTTAAATCTGAATTTGGCAATAAGGAGTTCATGATCTGAGCCACAGTCAGCTCCTGGTCTTGTTTTGTTGACTGTATAGAGCCTCTCCATCTTTGGCTGCAAAGAATATAATCAGTCTGATTTCGGTGTTGACCATCTGGTGATGTCCATGTGTAGAGTCTTCTCTTGTGTTGTTGGAAGAGGGTGTTTGCTATGACCAGTGTGTTCTCTTGGCAAAACTCTATTAGTCTTTGCCCTACCTTATTCCGCATTCCAAGGCCAAATTTGCCTGTTACCCCAGGTGTTTCTTGACTTCCTACTTTCGTATTCCAGTCCCCTAGAATGAAAAGGACATCTTTTTTGGGTGTTAGTTCTAAAAGGTCTTGTAGGTCTTCATAGAACTGTTCAACTTCAGCTTCTTCAGCATTACTGGTTGGGGCATAGACTTGGATTACTGTGATATTGAATGGTTTGCCTTGGAGACAAACAGAGATCATTCTGTCGTTTTTGAGATTGCATCCAAGTACTGCATTTCAGACTGTTTTGTTGACCATGATGGCTACTCCATTTCTTCTGAGGGATTCCTCCCCACAGTAGTAGATATAATGGTCATCTGAGTTAAATTCACCCATTCCAGTCCATTCAGTTCCCTGATTCCTAGAATGTCGACGTTCACCCTTGCCATCTCTTGTTTGACCACTTCCAATTTCCCTTGATTCATGGACCTGACATTCCAGGTTTGCTTCTATCACCAGTCACATCCACAGCTGGGTATTGTTTTTGCTTTGGCTCCATCCCTTCATTCTTTCTGGAGTTATTTCTCCACTGATCTCCAGTAGCATGTTGGGTACCTACTGACCTTGGGAGTTCCTCTTTCAGTATCCTATCATTTTGCCTTTTCATACTGTTCATCGGGTTCTCAGGGCAAGAATACTGAAGTGGTTTGCCATTCCCTTCTCCAGTGGACCACATTCTATTATGAGAAACGCTGAACTGGAAGAAACACAAGCTGGAATCAAGATTGCCGGGAGAAATATCAATAACCTCAGATATGCAGATGAAACCAGCCTTATGGCAGAAAGTGAAGAGGAACTAAAAAGCCTCTTGATGAAAGTAAAAGTGGAGAGTGAAAAAGTTGGCTTAAAGCTCAACATTCAGAAAACAAAGATCATGGCATCCAGTCCCATCACTTCATGGGAAATAGATGGGGAAACAGTGTCAGACTTTATTTTGGGGGGCTCCAAAATCACTGCAGATGGTGACTGCAGCCATGAAATTAAAAGACGCTTACTCCTTGGAAGAAAAGTTATGACCAACCTAGATAGCATATTCAAAAGCAGAGACATTACTTTGCCGACTAAGGTCCGTCTAGTCAAGGCTATGGTTTTTCCAGTAGTCATGTGTTGGACTGTGAAGAAGGCTGAGCGCCGAAGAATTGATGCTTTTCAACTGTGATGTTGGAGAAGACTCCTGAGAGTCCCTTGGACTACAAGGAGATCCAACCAGTCCATTCTGAAGGAGATCAACCCTGGGATTTCTTTGGAAGGAATGATGCTAAAGCTGAAGCTCCAGTACTTTGGCCACCTCATGCGAAGAGTTGACTCATTGGAAAAGACCCTGATGCTGGGAGGGATTGGAGGCAGGAGGAGAAGGGGACGACAGAGGATGAGATGCTTGGATGGCATCACTAACTCGATGGACATGAGTCTGAGTGAACTCTGGGAGTTGGTGATGAACAGGGAGGCCTGGCGTGCTGTGATTCATGGGGTCACAAAGAGTCGGACACGACTGAGAGACTGAACTGAACTGATGGGGAAAACCCCTGACACTCATCGGAATTGGAGTCAGTATCGTACTACAGTGTATCTCAATTACAAGCTCCATGAGAGCAGGTTTTTTTCTTTTTCTTCTGTCTGGTTTACTGATGATGAGCCTAGAACAGAGCCTAGTGGAATGCTTGGTGTTAAGTGCTCAACAGACATTTGTCCATTTAATAAAAATTCTAGAATGCTCAGATTATTAAAGTGAGATGTTTTTACTAAGAATAAGTCCAATTAACCTGATTTTCTCCTTTGGTGAAGCTAATCATTAGGGAGCATAAGCAAATGGAATTTTTGGATTTTTTTGGATTTTAACAAAGAATTACATAAGTTCTTTTCAGGAACCCTTATTTTACTAAACCTTTCAGTGTCATTGAACACTGTTGCTCATTTCTTTCTTCTTTGTGGCTTCCATGACACCACACTTTCCTTGCTCCCTTCACACCTCTATGACTATTCTTACTTGTTCTTTCATGTGAGCCTCCTCCTCCATCAACATGTAGGTGTGTTGACCAGGATTTCATCCTTGGTCCTTGGTTCTTTTCACTTTCTGAATTGTCCCAGATGGTCCCATCCGTTTTCATTGTTTTCATTCTTACCTTTGTTCTGATGACACTCATATCTGTATTTCCAGGCCAGAACTTTCTTTCAAGTCTGAAAATCCTGCAGGTACCTCAATTTGAACATGTCCAGAACCAAACTCAGTATCCCCCATGTCCATTCTTTTTCTTATAATCCCTGTCTTATTGGATGGCATCAGAAACCTGAAAGTCATTTTTGCCTCCTCACTCCCACTCACCTCCCCCATAGCTAAACCCTGACTGAATCATGACAATTTTCCTTCTCAAATATTTCTCAGCTCATCACACACCTGGTAGTTGTCTCCCCAATTCCAGTTTTGACCCTATCCAGCTCTCCACATAGCCACCCGAATTAGCTTTTTAAATTGCAAATAAGATCACGTAACAGGCTTCCCACATGGCACAGTGGTAAAGAATCTGTCTGCCAATGCAGGAGACACAAGAGACCCTAGTTTGATCCCTGGGTTGGGAAGTTCCCCTAGAGTAGGAAATCACAACCCACTCTATAGGATTCTTGTCTGGAGGAGACTGGTAGGCTACAGTCCATGGGGGTCACAAAGACTGCGTGCACACACACAAGATCATGTAATACCTCATGACCTATGAGATGGAGTCTAAGCTATGTTGCTGTTCAGTCATGCAGTCAGGTCCAACTCTTTGCGACCCCATGGACTGCAGCACACCAGACCTTTCTGTCCCTCACCATCTCCCATAGTTTGCCCAAGTTCATGTCCATTTTCACTGTTGATGCCATCCAGCCATCTCATCCTCTGATGCCCTCTTCTGCCCTCAGTCTTTCCCAACATCAGGGACTTTTCCAGTGAGTCAGCTGTTCACATCAGATGACAAAATACTGGAGTTTCAGCTCTAGCATCAGTCCTTCCAATGAACAGTTGGGGTTGATTTCCTTTAGGATTGACTGATTTGACCTCCTTGCAGTCCAAGGGACTCTCAGCAGTCTTCTCCAGCACCACAGCTCAAAGGCACCAATTCTTGGCCCCTATGTCAGGGATATGCAAATCTCCTCAAACTTGCCAGCATCATCTCCCACACTACTGCCTCTTTCACAGCTAATGTCTCAACAATACCAAACTGCTGGCAACCTTGCAATTCTCCAAACACTTCTCTGAATTTGTTCATGCTGCAGCCTCTGCTTTGATGCCCATCACTTCTGCTTCGCACTCCCTCTCTCCCTGGCAGACTTCTTGTCATCCTCTCAAACAGCCTGGGCATCATCTCCTCAAAGAAGGCTTCTTTAACATGCCCCATCCTACGCTGGGTTAGAGTTTCCTCTTCTGTGCTTCCAAAGCATCCTGCTTCTATGTCCAGCTGTATTTTTCTTGTCTGTTCACATGTCTGTATCCCTCATTAGACTGTGAGCTTCCTGTGGGCAAAGAGTATGCTTTATTCAAAATCGTACCCATCACACCATGTACAGTGCCTGGCACATAGTAAGGATTCAGCTGATGTTTGATGAATCCACTATTTTATGGCCATAACATCCTCTTGGTTCATGGGGTTGACTTAAAACATTCTTACTTCTTTCACACAAATAGCTGTTACATAGTGTAATGTGCAAAAGAACAGTGTAATGTGCAAAAGATCAGTGCAATGTGCAAAAGAACAGAAGAGGAACAGCCAGCTCAGCCTGAGATGAGGGGAGGTAGAAGATATGGTGGGGGCTTTCCAGGTGGCTCAGTGGTAAAGAATCCATCTGCCAAGCAGGAAACTCGAGTTCGATCCCTCGATCAGGAAGATCCCCTAAAGAAGGAAATGACAATCCACTCCAGTATTCTTGCCTGGAGAATCCCACTGATAGAGGAGCCTGGTGAGTTACAGTCCATGGGGTCACATGGACATGAATGAGCGAGTAAACAGCAGGAGCAGCAGCAGAGGAAATGCTACATCAAACCTAAGCTGCAGTGATAGAACTAGAGTATGTGGAAGCAGAAAGGGGATAGTGTAGGTCTATTCATGTGGTCAAACGCCACCTGAACAACATTTCAATCAGTGGGCTCAGTTGAATTATTCCATAAATGGCAGTGATTTAGGGGAAAATAGAGCCAAAGCTCAGGAATGATTGAAGGAACAGAGGAGGTTTAACTGAGACAAAAGAAGGCCATATGGAATTTGATGATTTTCTTAATATTTGAAGGGCTGTACTCTGAGTTGAATTGTGTCCCTCCTAAAAGATATGCTGAAGTTCTAAACTCTGGAATATCAGAATGTGACTTGATTTTTAAAATAATTTTGTGTATTTCTTTTTGGCTGTGCTGGGTCTTCATTGCCACATGAGCTTTTCTCCAGGTGCAGTAAGGGGGGACTCCTCTCGAGTCGTGGTGTGCTGGTGTGTGGGCTCTTCATTGCAGTGGCTTCTCCTCTTGTGGTTCCCAGGCTCTAGGGTGCGCAGGCTTCAGTAGCTGTTTAATGTGGGCTCAGTTGTTGCAGCTCCTGGACTCTAGAGCACAGGCTCCGGAGTTATGGCACATGGGCTTAGTTGCTCCGAGGCATGTGGGATGTTCC
Source organism: Ovis canadensis (assembly GCF_042477335.2). Classification (NCBI taxonomy): domain Eukaryota; kingdom Metazoa; phylum Chordata; class Mammalia; order Artiodactyla; family Bovidae; genus Ovis; species Ovis canadensis. Next base: position 129,695,715 of record NC_091727.1, read on the forward strand.
TGGAGCAGGGATCGAACACGTGTGCCCTGCATTGGCAGGTGGATTCTTTACCACTGAGCCACTAGGGAAGCCACTGAGTTTTGAATGCAGTCTTCACAGATGCAGCTCATTCAGATGAGGCATATTGGCGTAGGTTTGGCGCTTAATCCAATATGACTGGTGTCCTTGTGAGAAGGAAATTTGGTCACAGACACAAAGAGAAGGTGATCATGTAAAGAAGGAGGCACAGACTGGAATCGTGCTGTCACAGCCAAAAAACAGGAGCCCTCAGAAGCTGGAAGGGGCAATAAAGGTTTCTTCCCAGAGCCTTCAAATGAAACATTGCCCTGTCAACACCTTGATTTCAGACTTCTAGTCTGGAGAACTGTGAGACAATAAATTTCTTTTGTTTTAATCCACCTGGTTTGTGGCACTTTGTTATAGCGGCCACAGGAAACTAATACAGGCTGTCATGGAGCAGAGGGAGTAGATTTGTTCTATGTAAGACTCAATGAATGGAAGGTACAGGGAGACAGCAATCCTTCTTTCTGTTGAATGGAAACACTATTGAAAAATAAAATGAACTGCTGTGAGAGCTGATAAGCTCCTCATCACTGGAAGTCAAGGCTGGAGATCTGTGTGATAGAAATGACAATGGTGACGATGATAATAGTAATATAACTTCCTTTTTTACCCTTATTTGGACAAGCCAACTTAAAAAACTGTTTTTGACATAATTTGCGATGTTTGAATGCTGATTGGCATTCAATTGATCATACTAAGATTTTTGTGTTAAACTTTTAGGTGAAAATAATGGCATTAATTAATGGTTATAATGAGAAAGAGAGAGAGAGGAAGATAGGGGTAGGGTGGGGATCAGCCTTAAGTCTTTTACAGATACACACTGAAGTGTTTACTGAGCAAATGATATAGGTGTCTAGGATTTACTTTATGAGCTGGTGTACAGATGAAACATGTTTGGCCATGTGGTGATAAGTGTTGAACCTGAGTGATGGATACATAGAGATTCACTTATACTGGCCTTTATACAGTGTGTGTGTTTGAAATTTTCCATAATCAAATAAAATTTTAAAAGCTACCAGTTACCATGTTCTAAGCACTTAAGATGTCCAGGAACCATGCTAAGTGTTTTTAAAGCATTATCTCATTTAATTTAATCATGGCACATAGAGGCAAATAAAAAGTGACATTTCTGTATAGGAAGGCACAATACTATAAAGATATTCTCTTCAAATGTGTCTGCATAATCAAGATGAAGAGAAAGTTCAATTTGTTTGGATTGCTTGAACTGTCAAAAGAATATATCTGTGTCAATTTGTATTCTTAAAAAAAAATCTCCGCAACAGCCCAATGAGGCATTATCATATTGATTTTATAAATGAGGAAACTGAGGATCAGAAAAGAGAAGTAAACTGCCCAAGGTTGCATAACTACTAAGTTAGAAGAAGTAGGATTTTAACCCAGGTTTCTCTGACTCCACTCTTGTGTGATTTTAATGTCCTTGCTATTCAAAGCATGGTCCACTGTAACATAGGAGAGTTTTCCAGAAATACAGAACCTCAGGCCGCCTATCCAGACCTACCAAGTGAAATTCCACTTTAAAGTTTGAGAATGCTATAATCAGGCTGTTCAAGCACTGACATGATGATTACACTCGATCAAACATTCTAATCCCTGGTTACTCATCTGAACAAATATTGGTCTCAGATTACACTGTATTGTACCTCTGTATTGTACTGAGCCACAGGTGGCTCAGTGGTACAGAATTTGCCTGCCAATGCAAGAGACTTGGGTTTAATCCCTGGGTTGAGAAGATCAAAAGGCAACCCTCTCCAGTATTCTCGCCCAGGAAATCCCATGGTCAGACGAGCCTGGTGGGCTGCCTCCATGGAATCACAAAGGGTCAGATATAACTTAGTGACTAAACAACCAACACCTCTGGAGTGGGGCATGAGAATCTGTATATTTACAGGCTCCCTCAGATGAGCTATTAGGGTTGAGAAGCACTCGAAAAGGGGACCTATAAAGATCTTTTTCAACTCTTAGATTCTCTAAATCTTGATAAGTTTGCAGGAGAAAATAAAGAATTCAGTTATGTGTGACTGTGGAAAATTATCTACCTGTTCACTGAACATAATCATTTAGAAGGGACTTGAAGTTTTACTCTAAGGAAATATAAGCTTCAAGGAGTGAAAATAGAGTCCAAATATATGGCATGAGAAAATTAGTAAACATATCAAAATACATGACAAGTAATATATAAATATATAAATCTTATATTTTATTTCAAGGATTTATTGATGCATACATATACAATGAAACAAGAAGCCTATGACTACAAAGCAATTTGATTGGTTCTTATTGGTGCCTTATGTAAATCAAACTCATTGTATTAGAGTTAATTTTTTCAGTGTGTGCTAAGTCCCTCTCCTCAAGGAGTCCCCAGTTTAGTAGGGAAAAGATAAGTGAACAGACAGTTACAATAAAGTGTGGTAAAGCACTGAGATATGATAAATACAAGCTGCTATGCAGCATGGAGAATGGGATCCTGCTAACGAGTGGAACTGGGAAAGATGAGTCTTGAAAACAGAAAAGGTGTTGTTCAGGGAAAGAAGGGCATTTCAGAAAGATGGCACAGCATGCACAGCGGCACAGAGGCCAAAGGGAACATGGTAATTCGATAAATGAATAATATTGCAGGTACATGGTTGAGTGTGGAGGAGAATGAAGAGGCTGATAGTCTGAAGACAGATCATGAAGAACTCTATATGACATTCCAAGGAGTATGGATGTTTTCCAGAAGCTATGAGCAATCTTTGAATGGTTTTAAATAGGGCAATGCCATGATGAAATCTGCATTTTAGAAAAATTATTCAGGTAGCTGAAGTAATTCAAAAGGGTAGAGATTATTGCATAAGAGCTGTTGGAAAATCATTGCAATATGTTAAGCAACAGATACTTGGTGCTACTGGTAAAGAATCCACCTGACAATCCAGGAGACGGAAGAGACATGGGCTCAATCCTTTGGTTGGGAAGATCTCCTGGAGGAGGAAATGGCACCCCCCTTCCAGTATTCTTGCCTAGAGAATCCCACGGACAGAGGAGCCTGGTGGGCTACAGTCCATGGGATCGCAAAGAATTGGACACGACTAGCTATTTCAAATCCTGAAAGATGATGCTGTGAAAGTGCTGCACTCAATATGCCAGCACATTTGGAAAACTCAGCAGTGGCCACAGGACTGGAAAAGGTCAGTTTTCATTCCAATCCCAAAGAAAGGCAATGGCAGAGAATGCTCAAACTACTGCACAATTGCACTCATCTCACATGCTAGTAAAGTAATGCTCAAAATTCTCCAAGCCAGGCTTCAGCAATACGTGAACTGCGAACTCCCTGATGTTCAAGCTGGTTTTAGAGAAGGCAGAGGAACCACAGATCAAATTGCCAACACCCGCTGGATCATGGAAAAAGCACGAGAGTTCCAGAAAAACATCTATTTCTGCTTTATTGACTATGCCAAAGCCTTTGACTTTGTGGATCACAATAAACTGTGGAAAATTCTGAGAGAGATGGGAATACCAGACCACCTGACCTGCCTATTGAGAAATCTTTATGCAGGTCAGGAAGCAACAGTTAGAACTGGACATGCAACAACAGACTGGTAACAAATCGGAAAAGGAGTACGTCAAGGCTGTCTATTGTCACTCTGCTTATTTAACTTCTATACAGAGTACATCATGAGAAATGGGGGACTGGAAGAAACACAAGCTGGAATCAAGATTGCCGGGAGAAATATCAACAACCTCAGATATGCAGATGACACCACCCTTTAGGAGAAAGTGAAGAGGAACTAAAAAGCCTCTTGACGAAAGTGAAAGGGGAGAGCGAAAAAGTTGGCTTAAAGCTCAACATTCAGAAAACGAAGATCATGGCATCCGGTCCCATCACTTCATGGGAAATAGATGGCGAAACAGTGGAAACAGTGTCAGACTTTATTTGGGGGGGCTCCAAAATCACTGCAGATGGTGACTGCAGCCATGAAATTAATAGACGCTTACTCCTTGGAAGAAAAGTTATGACCAACCTAGATAGCATATTCAAAAGCAGAGACATTACTTTGCCGACTAAGGTCCGTCTAGTCAAGGCTATGGTTTTTCCAGTAGTCATGTATGGATGTGAGAGTTGGACTGTGAAGAAGGCCGAAGAATTGATGCTTTTGAAGTGTGGTGTTGGAGAAGACTCTTGAGAGTCCCTTGGACTGCAAGGAGATCCTACCAGTCCATTCTCAAGGAGATCAGCCCTGGGATTTTTTTGGAAGGAATGATGCTAAAGCTGAAACTCCAGTACATTGGCCACCTCATGCGAAGAGTTGACTCATTGGAAAAGACTCTGATGCTCGGAGGGATGAGGGTAGGAGGAGAAGGGGATGACAGAGGATGAGATGGCTGGATGGCATCACTGACTCGATGGACGTGAGTCTGAGTGAACGCTGGGAGTTGGTGATGGACAGGGAGGCCTGGCGTGCTGAGATTCATGGGGTTGCAGAGTCGGACATGACTGAGTGACTGAACTGAACTGAACTGAGCATCTCAACCAAAGCCAAATAAGGAGAGCACATAAATGAAAGAGATTTAGAACTTTGTGACAAAATAAGTGAAGGAAAAGAAAGAGTCAGATTTCTGGTTAGGTACTTGGAGCCAGTGGTGTCACTAACTGGGACAGGGAATGCAAACAGACAGGCAGACATAGGGGAGAAACGGAGATGAAGAAATGTGGGGGAGGGATAATGAGATCACCTTGGGACGTGTTGAGCATGAGGAGTCTAGGGAATAACTAGACTTAAATGGACATGTGGATGAGGAGCTCAGAAGAGGGGTAAGGACTGAGCACACACGCGTGGAAATCATGAGTGTGCACATTGGAATTATGAGAGCAAATGAGTTCACCTAGGAAGGGAAGAGGCAGGAGCAGGGCGAGGAGGACAAGAAGAAGGAAGAGGAGATGAGAAAGTGGAGGAAAGGGAAGAGGAAAAAGAAGCAAGTGTGGGAAAATGTTAGCATTTGGGGAATCTGAGTGAAGGACAAAATGGGATTTTTAACAACTCTTAAGGCAAGTTTTTTGTAAGTCTGAAATTAAAAGCTAAAATAAAAAAATAAATGTTGTCATTGTTCAGTTGCTAAGTCATGTTCAACTCTTTGCAACCCCATGGACCCCAGGCTTCCCTGTCCCACACCAACTCCCAGAGTTTGCCCAAATTCATGTCCATTGAGTTGGTGATGCCATCCAACCATCTCATCCTCTGTTGCCCTCTTCTCCTTCTGCCTTCAATCTTTCCCAGCATCAAGTTCTTTTCTAATGAGTCAGCTCTTTGCATCAAGTGGCCAAAGTATTGGAGCTTCAGTTCCAATTTTATTTTAAATAAAATGCTTAAAAGCTAAAATACAAAAATCAAAATAAAAAAGCTAAATTAGAAAAAAAGAAGTGACTCTGAGAGGAGGAAGTGGATACAGCAACTTCTCAACTAGTTTTGCTTTACTGTCAATTTCTTTCAGCAAGTTTGCCTGTGGTGGCAAGTCCCAAGGGAGGACAGTGGTGGGAGGGGTTGCAGCTGCTGCTGTTGTACAGGTGGGAGAGATTCATGCCATACAACCTCGGGGGAAACATCAAGTGGAAATAGAGTAAAGATACAGGAGAGATGGGATGTTGCTGGCATGGGACACATTGGTGGAGTTCCGCATTGATGGAGCATTAGCCTTAGACAGGAGAGTGGATCGATTCCCACTTAAGAAGGAAGAAAACATGGGACTGTGCATATGTAATTTGTATGTAAGGAGTTGATGAGAGAGATTTTCTTCCTGATGGACCATTTGCTTTGTGAGTAGGAAGCAAAGTCATCTACACAGTGTTAAGATTATATAGTATTCAGTCAAAATAGTTGTTCTGAGGAATCGGAGAGGAAGCTAATTGGGGAACTGTTGACTTGCCTAGTATTGTTGAGGGCCCAGCTGAGGTTCTAGGGAGTTAAAATCCAAACACAAAAACTGACTTCTTTGCAAAAGAGCAAACACAGTGATTGACTCATAGTCTATAGATGACTTTACCTCCTATGCCACAAAGCTGGTGCTTCAGCATTCACATGGATGTACCACTGGATTCTCAGTTCCTTGATCTGTTCATTTCCCATGATCTTTTCCTCCATCTCAATTCAGCCATCTACTCCCATGGTTACACCTTGGACCTTATCATCACAAAAATTCTATCACCTCTGCCATTTTTAGTTGAAACATCCCATTCCTCTGCCTTCCCCCACCCTCACTGCTAACACACACACACATTACCTTTCTAAAACTTCTGATCCGCTGGTTATCACTCTTCTCAGTATCTATCAGCCTCCATCCTGACTTCATTTCATTTCTTAACCAGTCCTGAATCTGTGTTGAACAGTGAAAGTGTTAGTCACTCAGTTGTGTCCAACTCTTTGTGACCACATGGGCTGTAGCCCGCCAGGCTCCCCACTCTATGGGATTCTCCAGGCAAGAGTACTGAAGAGGGTTGCCACTCCCTTCTCCAGGGGATCTTCCTGACCCAAGGATCGAACTCACGTCTCCCTCATTGCGGGCAGATTCTTTACTGTCTGAGCCACCAGGGAAATCTGAATAGGCTCTTATCTGTTCTCATTTTACTCCCACTCTTAGCAGCATTCAGCACTATTGACCACTTCTTCCAGTTTGAGATACACATCTCTCTTGCCTTTCTTGACATCGTACTCCTGTGGTTTTCCCTCTTAACTGCTTAGCCATTATTCACTCTGCTTAGTTATTTGCTCTTCCTTTAGTTTATTTTTTAATATTGGCATTCTTCAGTGATCTGTCTTATACACTCTTCTGTTTTTACTCTATGTTTTCTCATTGCATGATCTCAGCTATTCCTATAGATTTAAATATTTTATTTTATTTTGATGACCCTCAAATTTAAATCTACCAATCAGAGATCTCTGAATTCTAGCTGTCCACTTGACACCTATATAAAGATATCTTACAAATATATAACACTTGATATATTCAAAACTAAATTCTGGATTCCTCTAATCATCTCCTTACTTTCAGTAGTAAGCACCACCATCAATCCTATTGCCTAAGTCAGATATCGTTGTGTCATCTTTGAGTTTTCCGTTTCCCTTTTCTCTTATCCTGTCTTCACTCCTCAGTAGGCTGTATCCTCAATACACATCTTCAAGCTACTCACATGTCTCCATCTTCATTGTCATCACTCTATCTGGACTACTTCCAACCCAAGTCTGGATGGCAGTAAGACCTAACTTCTCCACTTGCATTCTTGACCCATCTAATCTATTCTCTCACAGCGGCAGAAGTGACACTTTTAAACTGAAAGATGATGTCACTACACTGCTTAGAACCCTTTAGTTCACCTAGGGAAAAGATACAAATTCTTCATCAACTGGCTGGACCTTGTATAATCTAGTCTCTGTCTGTTTCCCTGGAACCATCTCCCTTGTTTTAGAGCCCCTAGTCTTCTTTAAAAAGTGCTTGAAACACCTAACCTCTCTTTTGAGACAGGGCCTTTATGCTTGCTTTTCCCTCTGCCCAGTATACTCTTATTTCCTTTATATCCTTCCTGTCTGAACTCAAATGCCAATTCCTTAGATATGCCTTCCCTGGTCAATCCTTCTAAGTAAACTGAAAAGTGAAAGTCAGTCATGTCAGACTCTTTGTGACCCTGTGGGCTATACAGTCCATGGAATTCTCTAGGCCAGAATATTGGAGTAGGTAGCCTTTCCCTTCTCCAGGGGATCTTCCCAACCCAAGGATTGAACCCAGGTATCCTGCATTGCAGGTGGATTCTTTACCAGCTGAGCCACCAGGGAAGCCCAAGAATACTGGAGTGGGTAGTCTATCACTTCTCCAGTGGATATTTGCTACCCAGGAATCGAACTGGGGTCTACTGCATTGTAGGCGGATTCTTTACCAACTGAGCTATCAGGGAAGTGCTTCTAAATAAACTAGGCCCCTTGTATTATTCTCCTTCTTAACCTCTTGTTTGTTTCTTTGGTAGAACTTACTATAATTTATAATTATCCCATTTATTTACCTTTTTGTTGGTCTCCTCTTTGGGCAGAATTCTGTGGGACTGGCTCGTCTCTACTCCACATGATGTTGGATGGAGCTGCTTGACTAATTCTGGAGGATCCAATATGGCCCCACTAACAAGACCTTTGTGCTCACTGTCAACTGGGGCACCTTAATTCTCCTTGTGGCCTGTTTCTACATGAGGAAAGCTTGGAGTTCTCTACATAGCAGCCACATTCAGAGGGTAAAAACAGAAGATGGATGACAAAAACCATCACAATATTGTAAAGTAATTAAGCTCCAATTAAAATAAATAAATTTATACTAAAAAAAGAAATAAAATAAATAATTTAAAATAGAGAAGCTGCAAAACCTCTTAAGACCTAGCACTGACAAGTTTACATATCATTCCTGTCCCCTTCAAAGCAAATCATAGGACCATCCCAGATTCAAGAAGAAGAAGGAAAGTTCCAATTTTTGATAGAAGGAATAGAAAAGTCACATTACAAAATGGGCATGCTGAATGGGAGAGATTATTAGTCATACAATCTACCACACTCAAATATCCAAATGGCTCAGTCTTTCACCTCTTAAAGATTTTTGCTCAAGAGACACTTTCTGAGTGAGGCCTTTGCTGACCACTCTAAATTGAAATCCCATCTACCCATTCCCTAAAGAGTGTTTTATTTTAACACTACAGAACTTATCTGGAGATGGAAATGGCAACCCACTCCAGTATTCTTGCTTGGGAAATCCCAAGGACAGAGGAGACTGATGGGCTACAGTCCGTGAGGTCACAAAGAGTCGACACAACTGAGCAACTGAACAGACAGAACTTATCACCACCCAACATGTATATTGCACATACTTATTGTCTGTCTTCTCCTTCTAGAATACAAAATCCATGAAGGCAGGGAATTTTGTCCATTTTGTTCATTACTATACTCCCAGAACCTACAAGGTGGCGGGCACATACTAGAAAGTCAGTAATTATTTAATGAATATGAATTTAAAAATAGTGAAACCTAAAAACATAGATACTTAGATATATACTATATCTAGATATAGTATATAGATACTTAGATATATACTATAAGAATATTAAAGAATTTATAACTCATTAGTTTTCCCTCCTTTTCATCTCCCTGATTTCTTGGTAAGCCTTGAATAAGTTGTTATCTACAGATCTTATCTTAAAGAAAGTGAAAGTTGCTCAGTCCTGTCTGACTCTTTGTGACTCCCATGGACTGTATAGTCCATGGAATTCTCCAGGCCAGAATACTGGAGTGGGTAGCCTTTCCCTTCTCCAGGGGGTCTTCCCAACCCAGGATCAAACCCAGGTCTCCCGCATTGCAGGTGGATTATTTACGAGCTGAGCCACCAGGGAAGCCTAAGAATACTGGAGTGGGCAGCCTATCCCTTCTCCAGTGTATCTTTCTGACCCAGGAATTGAACCAGAATCTCCTGCATTGCAGGCATATTCTTTAGCAACTGAGCTACCAGGGAAGCCCACAGATCTTATCTCCCCACCAGCAAATGAACATATATAATAAAACATTGTGCTTTTTAGAGAAAAGCATGGGTTATCTCAATAAGAGAATTTGAGGGGACTCCTATGAGATCAAATTTGAGATCCTATGAGGTGAGATGGGCTTCCAGGTGGCGCTAGTGGTAAAGAACTCGCCTGCCAGTGCAGGAGATGTAACAGGCATGGGTTTGATCTTGGGTCAGGAAGATCCTCTGGAGGAGGGCATGGCAACCCACTCCAATATTCTTGTCTGGAGAATGGACAGAGGACATTCCATGGACAGAGGAGCCCGACGGGTTTTAATCCATAGGGTCGCAAAGAGTTGGACACACTGAAGCGACTTAGCATCCACACATGAGGTGAGGTATAAGGCCATTTTCAGCTCATTATTTTGTACCCTGTGCCCAATTTATACCCACTGGGGACAACTAGTTAAAGTTCGGCGGTGGGGGGGGGGTTGGTTTCAGTCTGGAAATTTGGTGAAGATGAAAATCTCATTGTCCAATGCAAATAAATAAATCCAAAGGCATCAAGAGGACGAGAAAGTGTCTTTCAGGGAGGAGGTGATTTAAAGGTAGCATTATATATTCTTTCCAGTTATCCCTGGATTGAGATCAGATATTGGTCCAGTGCCCTATCCTTGCCAGGACAAAGGGACAGTTGCCCTAGAACAGAATATAGGGATGAATCCAAGTATCTGACTAAATATGCATCCTTCCTCTCCACAAAAGAAAGTGTTGGTGTGCTAGTACAATAGCAAAACCCATCAAGGAATGCAAATAGGAAGAGGGTGGGTTGGGGGTAAAAGTAGGGTTATAGGGAAGGTAAGCCTTATGTAAGAAATTTTAAATTGAAGAAGCCTTCAATACTACCAGGATATACACAGATAAAATAGCCTGCCTATCCCTATATCTGTTCATATCCAACAAATTTTTATTCAATGTGATTTTTAAAAACAGCTTTATTGAAATATGTCACATACCACACAATTCATCCATTTAAAGGCTTTAATATATTCACAGAGTTGTGCAAACATCACTACAATCACTTTGGAACATTTTCACTACCCCCCAAAGAAATCTCATACCCAATAGTGATCATTCCCCACCAACTCCCTGGATCCTGGCAAATATTAATCTGCCTTTCTGTCTCCACGGATTTGTCTACTGTGGACATTTCACATAAATGTCCTTTTTTACTGGGGTCTCTCAGCATAATGTGCATGTGCAACTTCACTTCTTTTTGGGGTCAAATGATGTTTTATTGTATGGATATACCACATTTTATTTATCCATTCATTGGTAGATGGATGTTTGAGTGGTTTCCACCTTTTGGCTCTAATTTATGGTGCTATGAACATTCATGTACAAATTTTTGTGTGAACATGTTTTCATTTCTCTTGGGTATAAAACTCTGAGAAGAATTGCTAGGTCATTTGGTAACACTTTGTTTAACATTCCAAGGAACTACCAGACTATTATCAAAGCAACCATACCATGTTATATTCCCATCAGCAGTGTATATGAGTTCCAGTTTCTCTACATCCTCATCGACATTTGTTATGAGAATCTGACTTTTTGGTTACAGCCATCCAACTGTTTGTGAAGTAGTATCTTACTGTGGTTTTGCTTTGCATTTCTCTTATTGCTAAGGATACTGAATATCTTTTCATGTGGTTATTGACCATGGGTTTTTTTTTTTCCTTTGGAGAAATGTCTATTCATCTTTGCCCATTTATAGAATTTTTTGGTCTTTTTAATTCAATTGTAAGAATTCTTTATATATTCTAGATATAAGTTCCTTATTAGATATATGATTTGCAAAATGTTTCTCCCATTCTGTGAATTGTTTTTCTACTTTTCTAGTGGTGTCCTTTGAAGCAGAAAAGTTTTAAATTTTTGATGATATTCAATTATCTAATTTTTATTTGACTTCTGGTGCCATAACTAAGAAATCATTGCCTATGCCAAAGTCTTGAAGATTTATGTTTTCTCCTAAGAGTTTTATAGTTTTAGCTATCTAACCCATTTAAAATTAATTTATGTGTATGGTGTATGATAATCAACTTTACTCCTTTGCATGTGGATATCCACTTAAAGTTGTTCCTGTCCCATTTGCTTTAAAGGCTATCTTTTCCCTCATTGACAAAAATAATTTGGCTGTAAAAGTGAAAGTTTACTTCTGGACTCTCTATTCTAGTTGATCTATCAGGTGGGCAGAATTGAGCACTAGGTGCTTAGTCACTCGGTTGTGTCTGACTCTTTGTGACCCCATGGACTACAGCCCACCGGGCTCCTCTGTCCATGAGATTTCCCAGGCAAGAATACTGGAGTGGGTTGCCATTTCCTTCTCCAGGGGATCTTCCTGACCCAGGGATCAAACTGGGGTCTCCTGCATTGAGGGCAGATTCCTTACTATCTGAGCCATCAGGGAAACCCATTGATCTATGCGTCTATTCTTATGTCAATACAACATTGTCCTGTTTACTGTAGCTTTGTAGTATGTTTTGAAATCAGTAAGTGTAAGCCTTCCAACTTGGTTCTTCTTTCTTTTTCCTCCACCTCTCCCAGTCTTTATTTTTAAAATTAATTTATTTATTTAAATTGGAGGCTAATTACTTTACAATATTGTAGTGGGTTTTGCCATACATTGACATGAATCAGCCATGGGTGCACATGTGTTCCCCGTCCTGAACCCCCCTCCCACCTCCCTCCCCATCCCATCCCTCTGGGTCATCCCAGTGCACCAGCCGTGAGCACCCTGTCTCATACCTCGAACCTGGACTGGCGATCTGTTTCACATATGATAATATACATGTTTTAATGCTATTCTCACAAATCATCCCACCCTTGCCTTCTGCCACAGAGTCCAAAAGACTGTTCTACACATCTGTGCCTCTTTTGCTGTCTCACATATAGGGTCACTGTTACCATCTTTCTTAATTCCATATATATGCATTAGTATACTGTATTGGTGTTTTTCTGACTTACTTCACTTTGTATAACAGGCTCCAGTTTCATCCACCTCATTAGAACTGATTCAAATGCATTCTTTTTTATAGCTGAGTAATACTCTATTGTGTATATGTACCACAGCTTTCTTATCCATTCATCTGCTGATGGACATCTAGGTTGTTTCCACGTCCTGGCTATTATAAATAGTGCTGCGATGAACATTGGGGTGCAGGTGTCTCTTTCCATTCTGGTTTCCTCAGTGTGTATGCCCAGCAGTGGGATTGCTGGGTCATATGGCAGTTCTATTTCCAGTTTTTTAAGAAATCTCCACACTTTTCTCCATAGTGGCTGTACTAGTTTCCATTCCCATCAACAGTGTAAGAGGGTTCCCCTTTCTCCACACCCTCTCTAGCATTTACTGTTTGTAGACTTTTTGATAGTGGCCATTCTGACCGTCACGAGACAGTACCTCATTGTGGTTTTGATTTGCATTCCTCTGATAATGAGTGATGTTGAGCATCTTTTCATGTGTTTGTTAGCCATCTGTATGTCTTCTTTGGAGAAATGTCTGCTAGTTCTTTGGCCCACTTTTTATTGGGTCGTTTATTTTTCTGGAATTGAGGTGCATGAGCTGCTTGTATATTTTTTCAGATTAATTCTTTGTCAGTTGTTTTGTTGGCTATTCAGTTCAGTTCAGTTGATTAGTCACGTCCTACTCTTTGCGACCCCATGAACCACAGCATGCCAGGCCTCCCTGTCCATCACCAACTGCTGGAGTCTACCCAAACCCATGTCCATCGAGACAATGATGCCATCCAACCATCTCATCCTCTGTCGTCCCCTTCTCCTGCCCTCAATCTTTCCCAGCATCAGGGTCTTTTCAAATGAGTCAGCTCTCCACATCAGGTGGCCAAAGTGTTGCAGCTTCAGCCTCAACATCAGTCCTTCCAATGAACACCCAGGATGGACTGGTTGGATCTCCTTGCAGTCCAAGGGACTCTCAAGAGTCTTCTCCAACACCACGGTTCAAAAGCATCAATTCTTCGGCACTCAGCTTTCTTTACAGTCCAGCTCTCACATTGATACATGACTGCTGGAAAAACCATAGCCTTGATTAGATGGACCTTTGTTGACAAAGTAATGTCTCTGCTTTCTAATATGCTGTCTAGGTTTGTCATCACTTTCCTTCCAAGGAGTAAGCATCATTTAATTTCATGGCTGCAATCACCATCTGCAATGATCTTGGAACCCAAAAAAATAAAGTCAACCACTGTTTCCACTGTTTCCCCATCTATGTACCATGAAGTGATGGGACCAGATGCCATGATCTTAGTTTTTTGAATGTTGAGCTTAAAGCCAACTTTTTCACTCTCCTCTTTCACTTTCATCAGGAGGCTCTTTAGTTCTTCACTTTCTGCCATAAGGGTGGTGTCATCTGCATATCTGAGGTTATTGATATTTCTCCCAGCAATGTTGATTCCAGCTTGTGCTTCCACCAGCCCAGCATTTCTCATGAAAAGGCAAAAAGATAGGACACAGAAAGATTAATTCCCCAGGTCCGTAGGTGCCCAATATGCTATTGGAGATCAGTGGAGAGATAACTCCAGAAAGAATGAAGGGATGGAGTTAAAGCAAAAACAACACCCAGTTATGGATGGGACTAGTGATAGAAGCAAGGTAATTTGCTATTATTTTCTCCAATTCTGAAGGCTGCCTTTTTACCTTGCTTATACTTTCCTTCATTGTGCAAAAACTTTCAAGTTTAATTAGGTCCCATTTGTTTATTTTTGCTTTTATTTCCATTACTCTGGGAGGTGTGTCATAGAGGATCCTGCTGTGATTTATGTCAGAGAGCGTTTTGCCTATGTTCTTCTCTAGGAGATTATAGTTTCTGGTCTTACATTTAGATCTTTAATCCATTTTGAGTTTATTTTTGTGTATGGTGTTAGAAAGTGTTCTAGTTTCATTCTTTTACAAGTGGTTGACCAGTTTTCCCAGCAACACTTGTTAAAAAGATTATCTTTTCTCCACTGTATATTCTTGCTTCCTTTGTCAAAGGTGTCCATAGGTGCATGGATTTATCTCTGGGTTTTCTATTTTGTTCAATTGATCTATATTTTTGTCTTTGTGCCGGTACCATACTGTCTTGATGACTGTGGCTTTGTAGTAGAGCCTAAAGTCAGGCAGGTTGATTCGTCCAGTTCCATTCTTCTTTCTCAAGATTGCTTTGGCTATTCAAGGCTCTTTGTATTTCCATACAGATTGTGAAATAATTTGTTCTAGTTCTCTGAAAAATACCATTGGTAGCCTGATAGGGATTGCATTGAATCTATAAATTTCTTAGGGTAGTATACTCATTTTCACTATATTGATTCTTCCAGTCCATGAGCATGGTATATTTCTCCATCTATTTGTGTCCTCTTTGATTTCTTTCATCAGTGTTTTATAGTTTCCTATATAAAGGTCTTTTGTTTCCTTAGATAGATTTATTCCTAAGTATTTTATTCTTTTCGTTGCAATGGTGAATGGAATTGTTTCCTTAATTTCTCTGTTTTCTCATTGTTAGTGTATAAGAATGCAAGGGATTTCTGTGTGTTAATTTTATATCCTGCAACTTTACTATATTCATTGATTAGCTCTAGTAATTTTCTGGTGGAGTCTTTAGGGTTTTCTATGTAGAGGATCATGTCATCTGCAAACACTGAGAGTTTTACTTCTTTTCCAATCTGGATTCCTTTTATTTCTTTTTCTTATCTGATTGCTGTGGCTAAAAATTCCAAAACTATGTTGAATAGTAGTGGTGAGAGTGGGAACCCTTGTCTTGTTCCTGATTTTAGGGGAAATTCTTTCAATTTTTTACCATTGAGGATAATGTTTGCTATGGGTTTTCATATATGGCTTTTGTTATGTTGAGGCCTGTATTGTCTATTTTATTTATCTTCTCAAAGAACCAGCTTTTAGCTTTGTTGATTTTTGCTATGGTCTTCTTTGTTTCTTTTTCATTTATTTCTGCCCTAATTTTTATGACTTCTTTCCTTCTACTAACCTCGGCTTCTTCATTTCTTCTTTTTCTAGTTGCTTTAGGTATAGAGTTAGGTTATTTATTTGATTTTTCTCTTGTTTCCTGAGGTAAGCTTATATTGCTATGAACCTTCCCCTTAGCACTGCTTTTACTGAATCCCATTGGTTTGGGGTTGTTGTGTTTTCATTTTCATTCATTTCTATTCATATTTTGACTTCTTTTTTGATTTCTTCTGTGATTTGTTGGTTATTCAGAAACATGTTTTTAGCCTCCATATGTTTCTAATAGTTTTTTTTCCTGCCATTGACATCTAATCTTACAGCATTGTGATCAGAAAAGATGCTTGAAATGATTTCAATTTTTTTTAATTTACCAAGGCTAGATTTATGGCCCAGGATGTGATCTATCCTGGAGAAGGTTCCATGTGCACTTGAGAAAAAATGAAATTCATTGTTTTGGGGTGAAATGTCCTATAGATATCAATTAGGTCTAATTGGTCCATTGTATCACTTAAAGTTTGTGTTTCCTTGCTAATTTTCTGTTTAGTTGATCTATCCATAGGTGTGAGTGGGTATTAAAGTCTCCCACTATTATTGTGTTACTGTTAATTTCCCCTTTCATACTTGTTAGCATTTGCCTTACATATTGTGGTGCTCCTATGTTGGGTGCATATATAATTATTATATCTTCTTGGATTGATCCTTTGATCATTATGCAGTGTCCTTCTTTGTCTCTCTTCACAGCCTTTATTTCAAAGTCTATCTTATCTGATATGAGTATTGATACTGCTTTCTTTTGGTCTCCATTTCTGTGAAATATCTTTTTCCAGCCCTTCACTTTCAGTCTGTGTATGTCCCTTGTTTTGAGGTGGGTCTTCTGTAGACAGTATATATAGGGGTCTTGTTTTTGTATTCATTCAGCCAGTCTTTATCTTTTGGTTGGGGCATTCAACCCATTTACACTTAAGGTAATTATTGATAAGGAAGAAGCACAAGCAGGAATCAAGATTGCTGGGAGAAATACCAATAACCTCAGATATTCAGATGACACCACCCTTATGGCAGAAAGCAAAGAGGAACTAAAAAGCCTCTTGATGAAAGTGAAAGAGAGTGGAAAAGTTGGCTTAAAGTTCAACATTCAGAAAACTAAGATCATAGCATCTGGTCCCATCACTTCATGGGAAATAGATGGGGAAACAGTGGAAATAGTGTCAGACTTTATTCTTTTGGGCTCCAAAATCACTGCAGATGGTGACTGCAGCCATGAAATTAAAAGACGCTTACTCCTTGGAAAGAAAGTTATGACCAACCTAGATAGTATATTTAAAAGCAGAGACTTTGCCAACAAAGGTCTGTCTAGTTAAGGCTATGGTTTTTCCAGTGGTCATGTATGGATGTGTGAGTTGGACTGTGCAGAAGGCTGAGTGCCAAAGAATGGATGCTTTTGAGCTTTGGTGTTGGAGAAGACTCTTGAGAGTCCCTTGGACTGCAAGGAGATCCAACCAGTCCATCCTAAAGGAAATCAGTCCTGGGTGTTCATTGGAAGGACTCATGCTAAAGCTGAAACTCCAATACTTTGGCCACCTCATGCAAAGAGTTGACTCATTGGAAAAGACTCTGATGCTGGGAGGGATTGGGGGCAGGAGGTGAAGGGGATGACAGAGGATGAGATGGCTGGATGGCATCACTGACTCAATGGACATGAGTCTGAGTGAACTCTGGGAGTTGGTGATGGACAGGGATGACTGGCGTGCTGCGATTCATGGGGTCACAAAGAGTCAGACACGACTAAGCAACTGAACTGAACTGATGATCCCGTTACCATTTACTTTATTGTTTTGGGTTCGAGGTTATACACCCTTTCTGTGTTTCCTGTCTAGAGAAGATCCTTTAGCATTTGTTGAAGAGCTGGTTTGGTGGTGCTGAATTCTCTCAGCTTTTGCTTGTCTGTAAAGCTTTTGATTTCTCCTTCATATTTGAATGAGATCCTTGCTAGGTACAGTAATCTGGGCTGTAGACTTTTCTCTTTCATCACTTTAAGTATGTCCTGCCATTCCCTTCTGGCTTGAAGAGTTTCTATTGAAAGATCAGCTCTTATCCTTATGGGAATCCCCTTGTGTGTTATTTGTTGTTTTTCCCTTGCTGCTTTTAATATTTGTTCTTTGTGTTTGATGTTTGCTCATTTGATTAATATGTGTCTTGGGGTGTTTCTCCTTGGGTTTATCCTACTTGGGACTCTCTGGGTTTCCTGGACTTCGGTGACTATTTCCTTCCCCATTTTACATTTTAGGGAAGTTTTCAACTATTAACTCCTGAAGTATTTTCTCGTGGCCTTTCTTTTTGTCTTCTTCTTCTGGGACTCCTATGATTCAAATGTTGGGGTGTTTAACATTGTCCCAGAGGTCTCTGAGGTTGTCCTCATTTCTTTTAATTCTTTTTTCTTTTTTCCTCTCTATTTCCACCATTCCATCTTCCACCTCACTTATCCTATCTTCTGCCTCCGTTATTCTACTGTTGGTTCCCTCCAGAGTGTGTTTGATCTCAGTTATTGCATTATTCATTACTGATTGATTCTTTTTTATTTCATCTAGGTCCTTGTTAAACATTTCTTGCATCTTCTCAATCCTTGTCTCCAGACTATTTATCTGTAACTCCATTTTGTTTTCGTGATTTTGGATTATTTTTTACTATCATTATTCTGAATTCTTTTTCAGGTAGACTCCCTATCTCCTACTCTTTTGTTTGGTTTAGTGGGCATTTACCATGTTCCTTTACCTGCTGAATATTTCTCTGCTTTTTCATCTTGTTTAAATTGCTGTGTTTGGGGTGGCCTTTCTGTATGCTGGAAGTCTATGGTTCCTCTTTATTGTGGAGGTTCCTCCCTGTGGGTGGGGTTGGACGAGTGGCTTGTCGAGGTTTCCTGGCTAGGGAAGCTTGCATGGGTATTCTTATGGGTGGAGCTATATCGCTTCTCTCTGGAGTGCAATGAAGTGTCCAGTAGTGAGTTTTGAGGTGTCTATGTGTTTGGTGTGACTTTGGCCGCCTGTATTTTAATGCTTAGGGTTATGTTCCTGCATTGTTGGAGAATTAGCTTGGTATGTCTTGCTCTGAAACTTGTTGGCTCTTGGGTGGAGCTTGGTTTCAGTGTAGATATGGAGGCTTTTAGATGAGCTCTTGTTGATTAATGTTCCCTGGAGTCGGGAGTTTTCTGGTGTTCTCAAGTTTTGGATTTAAGCCTCCTGCCTCTGGTTTTCAGTCTTATTCTTACAGCAGCCTCAAGACTTGTCCATCCATACTGCACTGATGATAAAACATCTAGGTGAATGGAGAAAAGAGATTCTCCACAGTGAGGAACACCCTGAGAGGTTCACAGAGTTACATGGATAAGGGAAGGAGGAGGGAGATAGAGGTAACCAGAAAGAGAAGCTGCTGCTGCTGCTGCTGCTGCTGCTAAGTCACTTCAGTCATGTCCGACTCTGTGCGACCCCACAGACGGCAGCCCACCAGGCTCCCCCGTCCCTGGGATTCTCCAGGCAAAAACACTGAGGGGGAATCAAAAGGGGAGAGAGCAGTTTAGCTAATAATCAATTCCCTATGTGATCTCCACAGTCTGGAATACCCAGAGAGGTTCACGAAGTTACATAGAGAAGAGAAGAAGGAGGAAGGAGATAGAGGTGACCAGGAGGAGAAGAGGGGGAGTCAAAAGGAGAGAGACAGATCTAGCCAGTAATCAGTTCCGTACATGTTATCCACAGCCCGGAATACCCAAAGAGATTCACAGAGTTAGGTAGAGAAGAGAAGGGGGAGGGAGGAGATAGAGGTGACCTGGGGAGAAAAAGGAGAGTCAAAAGGGGGAGAGGGCAATCAAGCCAGTAATCACACTCCTAAGTAAAAATGGGTACTGAGGATTGGATACTTAAAGGTACAAAGTTGACAACAAATACCAAAAGGCAAAAGTTAAAAACCTAGAGTAGAGGTTAGACTCTCAAAAATACAATATCAAAAAAGAAACGAAATCACAAACATTATAAAAAAATATATGTGAAATTCGCTTTAAAAATAGGGTCTCTTTTTGCAAGGTAATAGTAGGTTATATAGATGAAGATTAAAGGAGTAATAAAGAACTTAAAATTTTTTTAAAATGATAATAGTAAAAATATCTAGGAATTTCTCTGGAGTTGTTGAGGGCAGTGTGGGGTCAGTTCAGTTCCAGACAGTTCCTTGTTCCATCTTATACTTCTTCTCAAGGTCTATAAGCCCCTTCCAACGTAGTTAGTGCTAACTACAGGGTTTTAATCTGTTGCACCTGTCACTTCCAAAGCGGTTCCCTCTTCTTTGTTTGTCTTCCTCTGTTGGGCTTCCCTGGTGGCTCAGAGGTTAAAGCATCTGCCTGCTAATGCAGGAGACCTGGGTTCGATCCCTGGGTTGGGAAGTTCCCCTGGAGAAGGAAATGGCAACCCACTCCATTATTCTTGCCTGGAGAATCCCAAGGATGGAGGAGCCTGGTAAGCCCCAGTTCACGGGATCCCAAAGAGTCGGACATGACTGAGCAACTTCACTTTCTTTCTGTTTGCAAGTCTCTTCAGTGTCTAATTTCTGCCCTGACACAAGGGAGTGAAGGTGGACACTTATTTAGGTTCAGTTGTGCTGTGGGGAGGGAGGAACACTGCAAACAAATCCCACTGGCGTGTGTGGGGAATGCTTGTAGTGTCTGGGCCACATTGGGTGCCCCCCACTCATGGCATGTGTGCTTTCCCAGTCTACACTGCTCAGGCTCCAGGTTGCTCTGCAGGGGAACTGTCTAAAGTGGGCCCTAAGTTGTGTGCACCTCCCAGGTCTAAGCCGCTCAGGTTCAGGTTCTCGGGTACTCCACAAAGGCAGACTAGGTTGGGCCTGTGTTTTGTGCCCTTCCCGGGTCTGAGCATCTCAGGCGACCAGGTGCTTGGCAAGCACACTCTCCCTAGGTGGATGGTGCATCTTATCACTTCCCCAGTCCCAGTCACTCAGTTTCCTGGGTGTGCAGCGGGAGCGCTGTCTCAGGTGTGCCATGTGTCTCCTCTGGGGAGCTGATTTCTGGCTGCGACCCTCCTGGCAGATGTCAACCGTCCAGGATCCCAAGAAGACTTGGTTAGCACCTGGGATCCTGCTCACAGTTTGGTAGAGGATGCCATCTCTGGGGCCAAGATTGCCCCTCACCTTCTGGCTCTGGCTGTCGCTCGCCCACCTCTCTGCCTCTGGCGGGGAATGGGCTGGTCTGCAGCCAGCTAGCTCTCCTCTGGTATTCACTCAGTCCTTTGTTCTGTGAGTGGACCCAGCAGTGCCTTAGGTTACAGCTTTTCATGGGAAAGTTCTCTCTCTTTTTTCTCTCTCTCTCTGGCTATCTCACAGTTTGGGTTGCTATCTCATGTTAGTTCCCTCAGATTGTCCTCAGGGCATTTAGGCCGGGTCCTTACCCTAAGCATGCAACGTGTGCCTCCCTGTTCAGCCCCTGCTTGCTGGTGGTGGACACGAGTGTCTGGGCTACTTCTCCACTGGGAGTTGTGGTTAGGCACGTAATCTGTGGGTGTTTTTTTTTTTTCCCTTCCCAGTTATGTTGCCCTCTGAAATGCCAAAACTCCCCACAGACCCGCCAATGAGAAGGTTTCCTGGTGTTTGGAAACTTCTCCTTCACAACTCCCTCCCTGGGATGGGTCTCCATCTCTAACTCTTTTGTTTCTCTTTTTATCTTTTATATTTTGTCCTACCTCCTTTCAAAGACAATGGGCTGCCTTTCTGGGTGCCTGGTGTCCTCCGCCAGCATTCAGAAGTTGTTTTGCTCAGCGTTCAAATTTGCTCAGCATTCAAATGATCTTTTGATGAATTTGAGGGGGAGAAAGTGGTCTCCCTGTCCTATTCCTCCTCTGCCATCTTAGGACTGCTCCCCTTGGTTCTTCTTTTTCAAGATTTTTTTTAGCTATTCTATTACATTTCCATATGAACTTTTGGATCAGCCTGTCGATTTCTTAAAAAAAAAAAAAAAAGCCAGCTGGGGTTTCAGTAGGAATTGGATTTAAGCTACTGATCAGTTTGAGAGATATTGTCCTCTTAACAATATTAATAAGCCTTCCAATCCATTAATATGGAATACTTTTTCCATTTATTTAAGCCTTCTTCAATTTCTTTCAAACAATATTTTGTAGTTTTCAGAATGCAAAGTAGACACTTCTTGTGTTTTTTTTCCTAAGTATTTTATTCCTTTTTATGCTATTTTAAATGGAATTGCTTTCTTAATTTCATTTTGGATTTTTTATTCCCAGTTCATAGAAGTGCAATTGATTTTTATATATTGATTTTATCTCCTGCAACTTTGCTGAGCTATTAGCTCTAGTAGTTCTCTTTTTAGTGGACTCCTTGGGATTTTCTCTCTACAAGATCATGCAACCTGCAAATAAAGAATTTTACTTTTTCCTTTTCAATTTGAAAGACTTTTATTTCATTTTCTTGCCTAATTAATCTTAGCTTAAAATCTCCAGCAGAATATTGAACAAAAGTCTACTGTTTCTGATCTTAGAGGGAAAACTTTCAGTCTTTCACCAATGACTATGGGGTTTTCATAGATACCCTTTATCAGAGTGAGGAAGTTCTGTTCTATTCCTATTTTGTTGGTCTTTTTTTGTCGTGCAAAGGGAATTGAATTTTTTTCAAATATTTTTCTGCATCTATTAAGATTATCATGTGATTTTTATCCTTTAGTCTACTGATTTATTCAACATGACTTTGAAGAATATTTTATATTGTAAGAACTACTGGAAGAGTCCTCTAGCTACACAGTATGAAAGTTCCTTTAACTTAACTGACAGTATGCTTCATAAGACATTGTTAAATGCTTAAAGACATATTTGGGAGCAGGCTAAGTGGGTAGCCACTAGGAGGAGTGGTTGGGAGATATGCCAAGTTACTCCTCCAGAAACATCCTGTGATAAAAACAAAATTTTAATCCCATGACTTGAAAAGTCTCTTTTTCTATTTTAGGGAAGTTGCAAAGAGGAGACACTAAAAACTCAGTAAACTCCATTGCTGTATGCAGAGTAAGCTAAATTGGCCAGAAATGCATGTCAGGTGCTCCTCTTTCTCCCTGAGAGTAAAAATAAATATGGCTGGGTAGAGTTCTCGACATCAAGACAGAAAGGCTTGAGAAGCTTGCTTGAGGGAAAGAGGGCTCAGATATGATGTAGTCAGTGGGGCAATTTCTGGAGAAAGAAAACTCTAATAGAGGTTTGGACCTCCCGTCCTGACTGAAGATAAGGGAAAGAGATAATAGAGTACCCTGCTTAACACCACCTTCGATGGAGACTCCTTGGTTTGAACCCCAGCTCTGCCACTTACTAGTTGGTGCCCTTACCTCTCTGAGCCTCTGTTTTCTCATCTATGTAAGGGGCATAGAGTTGTTAAGAATAAATGAAATTGTGTTTTAAAGCCTCCCTCAAAATGCCCAGAACTTAATAACCATAAAAATTGGCATTCCCTTTCTTCTCCTACTCAGGAAAGTATGTTACTGATGAGAGAGAATAACATCAGGACACAGGGTGAAGAAATCAAGAGTAAGATGGGGATTTTATCGAAATTCCCAGATGAAAGGTCATGAACCCTGGAGAGGTATGTTTGGGCTCCTGAGAAAACAGTTTAAATCCTTTATACAAGAATAAAATTAAGAAAAAGTAATCGGTATCAGAGTACTTTCAGCTGCATGTCAACAAGCTGGTTTACAGGATAAAATACTGTATTATCTCACATAATAGGATATCCAAACATGGTGTGTGCTACAAGGCTAGTTGATTCAGCATCTGGGCAATTTCATGAAAGACACAGTTGCTTTGGTTCTTCTTTCCATCATCTAAAGAGCCCAATTCATCCTAGGGCTTGTTTCTCTTGTGGTTGTAAGAAGGCCATTTGTAGCAATCACTGTACACATACTTATTCACATGCAGTGGGAAGGAGAGAGACAATGGTTCATTCAAATATAAATTTAAAATCCTTCATTTGTCTTACTGGGGTCCCCATTGGTCATTGTCCACCTATGGCCTTATTAATAACTAATCTCATGGGATTGTAAACCTCTGATTGGCTTAATAATTGGATTCCTAAACCAATAATTAACAAGAAAGAGGGAATTACCATAACTGATTCACATGACTGATAGTGGATAAGCCTTTTGGGCCCCCAAAGGAGGATGATCATGGCATGGAGAAGAACCCCCAGGCAATCAGCAATGAGAATGTAGTTTGAGGAACAGACTTCAGTGATTTTAAGCCACTAAGGCTTTTGGGGTTGTTTGTCACTGCAGCATAAGCTAACCTATGTTGTAACAATATAAAATGTAAGTAAAATGTTGCAAACTATATTGAGAGCATTGAGAGAAGAGAAGTGCCAGTGGGGGTGTAACTGAGCTACATCCTCATCTCTGAAAGCAGGAAGTCAATAGATGACATTTTTTTAGACGACATTTAAAATTAAAATAAACAGTGTAAGTAGTCATGTTATTTAGAAATATGGAGAAAACTACCAGGAAAGATACCAGAGTCATTCAGTTCAGTCACTCAGTCGTGTCTGACTCTTTGTGACCACATGGACTGCAGCATACCAGGCTTCCCTGTCCATCACCAACTCCTGGGGCTTGCTCAAACTCATGTCCATCGAGTCAGTGATGCCATCCAACCATCTCATCCTCTTTTGTCCCCTTTTCCTCATGCCCTCAATCTTTCCCAGCATCAGAGTCTTTTCCAGTGAGTCAGTTCTTTGCATCAGGTGGCCAAAGTGTTGGAGTTTCAGCTTCAGCATCAGGCCTTCCAATGAATATTCAGGGTTGATTTCCTTTAGGATGGACTGGTTGGATCTCCTTGCAGTCCAAGGGACTCTCAAGAGTCTTCTTCAACACCACAGTTCAAAAGCATCAATA
The DNA here is from genome assembly GCF_042477335.2 of Ovis canadensis. Classification (NCBI taxonomy): domain Eukaryota; kingdom Metazoa; phylum Chordata; class Mammalia; order Artiodactyla; family Bovidae; genus Ovis; species Ovis canadensis. The sequence goes on from NC_091727.1 coordinate 129,720,238, forward strand.
CTTTGGTGCTCAGCTTTCTTCACAGTCCAACTCTCACATCCATACATGACTACTGGAAAAACCATAGCTTTGACTAGACAGACCTCTGTTGGTAAAGTAATGTCTCTGCTTTTTAATATGCTGTCTAGGTTGGTCATAACTTTTCTTCCAAGGAGCAAGTGTCTTTTAACTTCATGGCTGCAGTCACCATCTGCATTGATTTTGGAGTCCAAGAAAATAAAGTCTGTCACTGTTTCCATTATTTCCCCATCTATTTGCCATGAAGTGATGGGATGGGATGCCATGATCTTAGTTTTCTGAATGTTGAGTTTTAAGCCAACTTTTTCACTCTCTTCTTTCACTTTCATCAAGAGGCTCTTTAGTTCTTTTTAGCTTTCTGCCATAAGATACCAAAAGAAGCTGCTAAAATAATTGAAAGTTATTAGCCAGGGAATAGGCCTAGGGTAGGAAGGGGTAGGGCAGGAGGATTTTTGCTTTCCTTATAGTCTCTTCTGGATTTTTTTTAATACTTTATAATAATGTGCTTACATTCCTTTAATGGCTTTTTAAATTGTTTCCAATTATTTGACTTTATTTTATGCAAAGTCTACAAAATGATCATTTCAGGTTCTGGGAACACGGTCATAAAATCCAGCTGAAATCTTCCTGAATGGGAAGTTGTACTTTTCATGACTCATATCTCACATAGCTAATTTATTCCTGAAGGACATTTCACTTTTGACCACCTGATGATCAAACTGGTAACCTGACAACCAGTCTCAAAATTAAGATAAGAACAAGAGATTATTTTTATTTGCACCATTTAATACCATTTCAGAGAGAAAAATACATCAATAGGGCTTCTGCCCAGCAAATAGAGTAATTTAAATTTGTTATGAAATGGGCTATTTGCTGGCCTGGCATTGTTCTTTAACAAAGAGTTTTTGAATGGATTCCTCTCCTACCAGGGACCTGAGCCTGTTTTCCAAAACCTTCTCTATCATCATTGAAGTCTTCATGAAACTCATCTCTTAACTGGCCCCCAGATTGGCCATGGCCATATTGTCTGCCCTCTCTTAAGCCTAGATCCCAATCTGTGAGGATAATATGGTCATCTAGGCTGGTGCCATTTAGGAATTGCATGGCATTTTCGGCCTCAGCTCTGTTAAAGTATTCTATGAAACAGAAACCATAGGCCATTTTCTTTATTTTATCCAGGCCCATATAAACATTCTCGATGTCACTGCATGTACTAAAGAGCTCATATATCAGAGCTTATCATATATCAGTAATCTTTCTTGCTCGTTGTTGTCACCACTAAACTTCTGGTCCCAGTACTCGCTCAGCTCCAGGGAGGAGTCATTGCACAGAATGCTTAGGTCATTGGATGTGGCGCCATGTGGGCACCGTGAGGGCGGTTCCTGATCCAGCTTAGCAGTAGCGACACCGCCAAAGAAGCCCTAAATTAAATTTTAAAGAAAGTAAAGTTACAAGGAGGGAAACTGAAATACAAACTTGTGTGTATTTGAGGTTTGCATCCAGAGGCATAGACAACCTCAGCTCTTGACTGTGAAAATCACATCAAGGCAAACCGAAAATGATAAGTTCCAAGTCCCAGGAACATGGTCATAAAATCCAGTTTAGCAAGTCTTCCTGAAAGGGAAGTTATGCTGCCTTAGGTTGACTCAGATGTTGTACATACCTCATCTATTACCAAAGAACACATTTAATAACAGTACCCTCCGGGAAAATACAGCATAAAATGGTAAAATGAATCAAATTTTCATGGAGAATGAACACTACCACCATTCCTGATCAAGGACTAGGCATCAGATAAAATATACCTAACCAGGGGCCAAAGCACCAATATAGTTGTGACATACTCTCATAATTTAAAATAACAAATTTGTGATTCAGGCCTATAATATGGCAGTCACTATATTATACTGTTGAATTAGGCAAAATATATATTGTCAAGTACACAAGTGAAGTGAAAAGGGAAAGTGAAAGTCACCCAATTGTGTCTGACTCTTTGAGACCGCATGAACTATACAGTTCATGGAATTCTCCAGGCCAGAATATTGGAGTGGGTAGCCTTTTCTTTCTCCAGGGGATCTTCCCAACCCAGGGATCGAACCCAGGTCTCCCACATTGCAGGTGGATTCTTTACCAACTAAGCTATCAGGGAAGCCCTCAGTATACAAGTAATTATATAAATTAAGGTCAGATTTTATTAGCAATAATTTCACTTATTATCTTAGACTTTAGAACTTTAATATAATTAATTGAATATTCCAAGTCTATTTAAAAACCCTTCCCAGATAATTTTAACGAATGCCTTTTTCCCCCTTTTCTAAATGTTCTTACTGTAGTCGGAGACATTAAACATGATTCAACTGGTTTTAGCTACACTTTTCAAAAATATGCATTAGTTCTTCCCCCTCCCCTGACTCCTATTTTGCAGTGGTTCCCAAATTTTAGTGGGAAAGAAATATCTGCAAACTAGACTGAAATGCAGCTTCCTGAAGTCCACCCTTAAGAGATTCTGACTCAGTAGATCTAGAACAAGAACTGACATTTAACATGTAACCTGAGCCCTTCAGTGATCTAGATGCAAATGGTCTAAAGGACCACACTTGGAGAAACTCTTCTGAGGAAATGCATTCTCTTACCAAACCTACAATGAGCAATCTTTATTTGCCAGGCACTATGCAAAGTGATTGGAGGAGGCAATGGCACCCCACTCCAGTACTCTTGCCTGGAAAATCCAATGGACAGAGGAGCCTGGCAGGCTGCAGTCCATGAGGTTGCTAAGAGTTGGACATGACTGAGCGACTTCACTTTGACTTTTCACTTTCATGCACTGGAGAAGGAAATGGCAACCCACTTCAGTATTCTTGCCTGGAGAACCCCAGGGATGGGGGAGCCTGGTGGGCTGCCGTCTATGGGGTCCGCACAGAGTTGGACACGACTGAAGCGACTTAGCAGCAGCAGCAGCAGCAGCATGCAAAGTGCTATGAATGCAAAAATGAAAAAGACAGTGTAAGTATGATTTCCAGAAATTATTGTATCCCCAGCACCTAGCATGAACAATGACTCGCACACACAGTAACCGTGCATTTCATTCTTTCTTGAATGAAAGAATGCATGAGTTCAGAATTGACTGGTGCAGGGGACAAGCAAACAAGAGAATACAATATGGTGTGATCCATACTGTTTTAATGATATACATGGGGAAAGAGAGAATGAAACAAACATTTATTGGGCATTGACTTTGTGATAGACATTGTGTGCACTTTCCACTACATCACACGGGAGGAGGAACAGTTATTCAGTTTGGAGGCACCAGAGAGGGTATCCAGAGGCAAGGTTAAGTACACTGTTTCTCAAATGACAAGGAGGGTGTGGGCATGTGTGTGTGTGTTTTTGGGGGGAGGGGAGAATGTAGAAATTTAGGGAACAAGTCAGACAGAAGAAACATGTGCAAGAGTAGAACTCAAAGAAAAATAAAAGCATAGAAAACTGAAATGGGGGCCTAAATAAAACCAGGTGCAAACAACAGTGCTGTACCATTCAAAGCAATAAAAATGGGGGACCCTGCTTATTTAGATGCCATTTGAAGAGCAGTAGCAGCAGCAGCAACAGGAAGCCCACTGCCCCCAAATCTTCTTCCTGGCAGCCTTTCAGTGACGTTTGAAACTCTGGAAACTTTCTGTTGGAAACTCATTACTTTGAGTCATTGACAAATTGCCCCTTTTAAAAACAAATATCCCTCCCAGACTTCATTTCCTTTTTTTGGGATCTGGTTACTAGATTGGCCGATCAGAGAATGTGATATCTATAGTGGATTGCAATTCATCCAGGCATTAGGCAAAGTTTCCCATATTTTCCTTGTTGATGAGATAGCAAAATATAGGCTGGGTGCCCCAGCTGTTTGTTGCAATGAGCCTGTAACTAGTCGAACAAATGAATGATCTGGTATCATACATGAAGGGAAGTTGCAGGAGTGAGCCAAAAAGCTCTATTCTTGGCTGTGTCTTGTTCAGCTCATTTATAATTTTGGCTTCCTACAAACAAGAGCTTTAAAAATGGTCAGAATATGGATGTTCAAAGATGGAATGGCTGCCTTGGGGAACTGTGAGCACTAGGTACTAGCACTAGGAATTCAAGTCAACCTTGGAGAATACCTTGCCTGGCAGTCAGCAGTGGAGACACCCCTTTTAACCAGTGTAGTGTTGTGAAAAGTAGAAATAAACAGTGAAAGTGCTAGTTGCTCAGTCGTGTCCTACTCTTTGCGACCCCATGGACTATAGCCCGCCAGGCTCCTCTGTCCATGGAATTTTCAGGGCAAGAATACTGGAATGGGCTGCCATTTCCTTCTCCAGGGGATCTTCCTGACCCAGGGATCAAACCTGTATCCCCTGATTTCAGGCTGACTCTTGTAGTGTTATGAATCAAGCATAAATATTGAAGTCAAAAGACCTCAGTTCAAACCTAAGCTTCACCACCTATTATCAATGCGACCCTCAGTAAAGTAGTTAACCATACTGATTTCAGTTTCCTCATCTATAAACTGGGGATCAAAACATGTACCTTGAAGCAAGTGCTGTAACAATGTCATTGCTTAAATAAGGGGCTTCCCTGGTGGCACAGACAGTAAAGAATCTGCCTGCCAATGCCAGAGACACAGGAGATCCAGGTTTGATCCCTGGGTCAGGAAGATCCCCTGGAAGAGGGAATGGATACCCACTCTAGTATGCTTGCCTGGAGAATCACATGGACAGAGGAGCCTGGCAGGCTATACTCCACGGGGTTCTAAAGAGTTGGATACGACTGAGTGACTTTCATTTTCACTTTTCGCAGTCCTTAAAACACTGTTCAGTTCAGTTCGGTTGCTCAGGTATGTCTGACTCTTTGTGACCCCATGGACTGCAGTACATCAGGCTGTCCTGTCCATCACCAACTTCCGGGGCTTGCTCAAACTCATGTCCATCGAGTCAGTGATGTCATCCAACCATCTCATCCTCTGTCGTCCCCTTCCCCTCCTGCCCTAAATCTTTCCTAGCATCAGGGTCTTTTCAAATGGGTCAGTTCTTCACATCAGGTAGCCAAAGTATTGGAGTTTCAGCTTAAGCACCAGTCCTTCCAATGCATATTCAGGACTGATTTCCTTTAGGATGGACTGGTTGGATCTCCTTGTGGTTCAAGGGACTCTCAAGAGTCTTCTCCAACACCACAGTTCAAAAGCATCAATTCTTAGGCACTCAGCTTTCTTTATAGTCCAACTCTCACATCCATACATGACTACTGGAAAAACCATAGCCTTGACTAGATGGACCTTTATTGGCAAAGTAAAGTCTCTGCTTTTTAATATGCTGTCTAGGTTAGTCATAGCTTTTCTTTCAAGGAGTAAGTGTCTTTTAATTTCATGGCTGTAGTCACCATCTGCAGTGACTTTGGAGTCCAAGAAAATAAAGTCTGACACTGTTTCCATTGTTTCCCCACCTATTTGCCATGAAGTGATAGGACAGGATGCCATGATGTTAGTTTTCTGAATGTTGAATTTTAAGCCAACTTTTTCACTCTCCTCTTTCACTTTCATCAAGAAGTTCTTTAGTTCTTCTTCGCTTTCTGCCATAACGGTAGAGTCATCTGCATATCTGAGGTTATTGATATTTCTCCTGGCAATCTTGATGCCAGCTTGTGTTTCTTCCAGTCCAGCGTTTCTCATGATGTACTCTGCATAGAAGTTAAATAAGCAGGGTGACAATATACAGCCTTGACGTACTCCTTTTCCTATTTGGAACCAGTCTGTTGTTCCATGTCCAGTTCTAACTGTTGCTTCCTGACCTGCATATAGGTTTCTCAAGAGGCAGGTCAGGTGATGTGGCATTCCCATCTCTTGAAGAATTTTCTACAGTTTGGGGAAAGGCATAGAATCAGAAAAATCCTGGGAAAGACCAGCATTTAAAGGGTGGCAGAGGTAGAGTCCACAAAGAAGCATATAAAGGAGTAACTAGGGAAGAACGAGGAGAATCAGGAGAAGAGCAGCATCACCAAAGCCAAGGAGTAGACACTTTCAAGAGAGGCATGAGGACAGAAATGGAGTGAGAGTGAGATATTAAATGCAGCAGCAGCAGCAAGATGTCCAATAAAACAGAGGTCTGTTAAAACAAAGACTTAAAATTGTTCATTGTATTTGGCAATCAGGATGTCATTAGTTTCCTTAACAAGAGCAGTAACAGTGGTGTTTTGGGACCAGAAAAGGCAGACTGGGCGGGGGGGTGGGGTGGGAGGTGGGATGTGGAGGGAGGCAGGGCTGGCTTTTGAATGGGAGGTGAGGAAATAGAGATAATGAGTGTAAACTATTCTTTTGAAAGGCATCTGTGATAGTGGGTGGAAAGAAATAGGGTGAGCACCAGTTAAAGATAGAGTCAAAGGAGAGTTGGCTTCTTTTTTTTTTTTAATTGAAGTATAATTGATTTACAATGTTGTATTAGTTTCTGGTATACAATATGATTCAAGTATATATATACATATATACACATACATATATACATGCATACTAACATATATATGTATGTATATACATATATGTATTGCTGTTGTTGTTGTGTTGGTTGCTCAGTCATGTCCAACTCTTTGAGACCCCATGGACTGTAGCCCACCAGGCTCCTCTGTCCATGGAATGCTCCAGGCAAGAAACTGGAGTGGGTTGCCATGACCTCCTCCAGGGGATCTTCCCAACCCAGGGATTGAACCTAGGTCTCCTGCATTGCAGGTGGATTCTTTACTGTCTGAGCCATCAGAGAAGCCCATATGAATGTATACATACAAATATATGTATATTCTTTCTAAGATTATTTTCCATTATAGTTTATTACAAGATATTGACTATAGTTCTCTGTGCTATACAGTAGGATCTTGTTGCTTACCTATTTTCTATATAGTAGTTTGTATCTATGAATCCCAAACTCTTAGTTTATCCCTCCCCCACTTCCCTTTTGGCAACTATAAGTTTGTTTTCAATGTCTGTGAGTCTGTTTCTGTTTTGTAAATAACTCATTTGTATCAATTTTTAGATTCCATATATTTGTGATATCGTATGACTTTTGTCTTTCTCTCTCTGACTTCCTTCACTTAGTATGATAATGTCTAGGTCTACGTCTGTTTCTTTTGTAATAGGAGAAAGTCATACATATCTAAATGCTGATGGGGAAACAGCCAGTAAAAAGACAAAGAGTGGTTGAAGATACAGATGAGTGAGGTGATAACTGAAGAAGAGAGGTCAAGGAGGTGGGAGAGAATAGGCTCCAAATCATAAGCAGTTCCTGCAAGGTAAGAAAGGAGGTAGGACACGTAGGGATGCAACTCTGTGGCAGGGTGGGGTGAGGGCAGGAAATTGAAAGGATGAAACTTGGACATGGGTCATTTACAAGGACATTAAAGTCACTCAGGATAAGGGCCAGAGTTGGGGAGACTATAAGTGAGATGCCGAGATCCTCAGTAAGTGAGAGACCTGGAGGGCAGTGGATATGAGGAAGAAGGCTGGGAAGAAGGTAGCTATACCATCTCCTGGACCCAAAGGAGGTTCTCAACAAATGTGAAGAAGTGACTTTTTAAAGCCAACACAATAGTAAAATCGCATCAGAAGATGACAAGAAGGAACAGTCCTAATGTACTAAGCTCAGTTCAAACCACACATGGAGCAGTACACCCACCCCTAGGTGCCTTATTTTAACATGAGCATTTACAAACTATAGTGAATTGATTAGCAACTGGGCATATTTAGTCTAGCAAAGAGATAGTTAACCTTTACAGGAAGATATGGCTAGCATCATGATACATTTGAAGGGTTATTTCTGCTCCCCATGGTCAAAGTAAGATTAATGGATAGAAGTTACAAGGAGAAGACTGCAAATCTTTTTTATGCACGGCTTTTCATTTATCCAATGATGAAATGTGAACCTACCTAGTATATTCAAGTGAAGATTGGATGAATACCTACCTGAAAAGGGAGTCAGAAAGGCCACGGTTGGAGAGAGAAGATGGAAAAGCAATGGAGTTATTTCGGGCCACAGATCATCAAGTTGATTTGTAGACACTGTGCGAGACTATTTCCTACTTTATAAAGTAGAGCTTGGCTAGAATAGAAGGCCCTCCCTGCCTCTTGGTATTGGGGAAGAATGAGTCAGAGCATCTAAAAATAGAAGAAAAACTTGAAGAATGGCTCAAAATGATCGCAATCAAATCCTAAGGGGAGGGAGGAGAGAAGGTGGCAAGATAAATCAAATAATCTTTCAGGGAAACAAATTTTTCTAGTCTTCTGGAATTAGCAGGAGTACTCTGCAAAGAACTTTTTCAATGGCTGCCTTAAATTAATGCTTGGTATTATTTCAACTATGTGGAAGAAAAAAAGATTTGGACTCTTCAAAAAGCCATGCTGTTTCCTGCTCCAGATGAAGGCAGTAGCTCTGAGGAAGGAAATTAGAAAGAGCTGGGACAGCAGTGTTACATGCCTCACCCTTATAAGACTGTTCCTAGCAGGAGAGAGAAAGCTGAGAGTAGCTGTTGAGGTCTGGACCTCATGGCCAGAGATATGGCTTGGGCCAAGAGAAAGTAGTGCTTGAGTGAGGCTGCTTAGGGCTCCAAGTAGTAGAAGATGCTCATATATCTTTAACACTGTATTTTAAAAAGCAGTTGAGCGTAAGTTGAAACAGACAGGAAGACCCAAAGCAGAGACAATGACCTATGACAGCCTACAGGAGAAAAGAGAGTAATAAGTGTTTAGTATAGAAGCTGATCTTGATTAAATTAGTAACAAGGAATTAATGATGCTTAATATGTTTGCCTGCTTATCGTTGGCTCTGTGTGGCCTTGCAATTCAAAGTGTTGCCCATGGACCAAGGGTAGCATCATCACCTAGGAACTTGTTAGGAATGCAGGAGCTCAGGCCCCAACCCAGACCTGCTGAATAATCATTTTAACAAGTATCAGGTGATTTGTATGCACAGTACAGTGAGAAGCACTGGTTTCTTAGGTGAACTTTTGCCTAGCAAAACTCTCTCCCTTCCTCCTTCCTTTTCTCCCTCCCTCCACCTCTCTTGATTTCTCTGATCCTTGTTTATATTGTAAGCTAACAAGCAACTCTATGGCTGGTAGCCTTAGTGCTCATGCTATACCCAGATAAGGAAAAGAAAAGAGTGGCCAGATAACATATTATAAAGCATGAATTTGTGGGGTGGGAAACCACTGACTCGGTTTCCCATTATACTGTGTGAGTGACCTTCGTCAAGCTTATGGACCTTTCTGAGCTTCAGTTCCCTTATCTGTAAAATAAAGGTCATTATAGCATTTGCCTCATTGTGCTGTTGTGAGGGCGCTTCCCAGGTGGCGCTAGTGGTAAAGAAACTGCCTGTCAAAGCAGGAGATATAAGAGATTTGGGTTCAGTCCCTAGGTCTGGAAGATCCTCTGGAGGAGGGCATGGTAACCCACTCCAGTATTCTTGCCTGGAGAATCCCATGGACAGAGGGTCTTGGCGGGCTACAGTCCATAGGGTGGCAAAGAGTTGGACATGACTGAAACGACTTAGCACCCACCCATGCTATTGTGAGGGTGAAATGAAGAGAAATATGGAAATTGTCTACCACAAGGTCTGTCACACAGTAGATGCTCAGTACATAGCAGTCATTATTACTGAGAGCCATCAGTTTTGAAGTGAAGTTAGAAATAATAAAGAACTAGTATAGCCTTCCCAAGTCCCCGAAAGTCCCCTTGAGAGCCTCCAAAATGGAGTGAATTCTCCATTTTCCTCATCTAGTTCAACCTCCTTGATTCCAGTGCCAGCCAGCAGTCACACTAAAGAATTTCTTATTCCCTTGGACTATCTTCCTGTTTTTGCTGAGTTAGGAAGATTTTCTACTTTTTCATCGCAAATGGCCCACAGTTCTAGTACATTAACATTTACAAAAGTCTTTTATGGTCTGATCTGGAAATATAACTACCATTTATAACAATTTTTTTCTCCTATGGAAAAATGCATGTCACCTTCCAAACAACTGACTCCGGAGTGAACTTTGAGATCCTAGCCTGTGTACAAGTTGGAGGCTTCCTCAATATCAACATACAGAGCAGTGACAAAGGGCTAGATAAACCGCGTCCAGAATTCCAGAGGTGGCTGAAAGGTAAATGAGAATGCTCCAAGGAGTGGAAAGTAGGGTAAATAGATCAATCTGAGTGCACAGCATCAAGATTTAAAAAGCTAGTACAGGAAGGGAGATTCACCTTGGGAAAGATATTAACAGACAGCAACAACAACAACACAAACCACTTTTCTACTATATTAAGTTAGGGGCCCCTAATCAGTAGCTTGGGATCTACAAACAATATAGAAGCCTTACAAGTTGTCTCCGCAAGGTGGTTGCCCTCCTTTGCCTTGATGTCTGTAATTCACCTGGATTCTCAGTTCAGGGAAGAAGACAGAAAATATCATCCTGGCCCCCATCTTTCTCACTCCCACACCCTGACAGCCAGCTTCCAGGTTCAGTTAGCTTCCTTCTGCCCTTACCTCCTTCTTTCAAGAGGAGATCAAAGCTTCAGGAAAGTAGCACACAGTTTTTCCTTACAAAGAGGGAGAAGACCACTGTATTGGGTTAAATGAAAGGACTAGTGAAAACAGGATCCCCAGGATGGAGAGAGGTGGAAAGCTAATAACAAAGAACCATGGAAAAAGCAAACGACTTGTGTGCCTTCTCACTGAAGTGTTTAGCAAGAAGACTGATTATATAATAAACAGGGGAACTCTGAGTTAATAGGGCAGCAAGCTAGCAATGGCGGATGCCCACCATTTACAAATGCCTATTACAATATCCATGAAAGTGAAAGTGTTAGTCGCTCAGTCGTGTCCAACTCTTTGCAACCCCATAGACTGTAGCTTACCAGGCTCCTCTGTCCATGGAATTCTCCAGGCAAGAATACTGGCATGGGTAGCCATGCTCTCCTCCAGGGGATCTTCCTGACCCAGGGATCGAACCTGAGTCTCCTGCGTTGCAGGCAGATTGTTTACCATCTGGGCCACTAGGGAAGCCCTGAGGTACAATATCCATGAAGCTCTGCAAGAACACTAAGAGTTGCACTAGCTAGTGAAACTGCGGATCGGGGGAGGGGGGTGGAAACTGATCATCGACTGCTAGTGAGGAAGGAGGACCTGGCTCTTGTGGGAAGATGGGATTGGACCGAGGACCATACTTGTGGCTTATATACCCTGTGATCCAGACAGTATAAGTGCCCAAGAAAGAGGAGAAAACTTTTGATTGACTTCTATCAGCTGTCTTCAGGGGCTTTACTCATCAGAAAACCAGAGATTATTCCTTTACTGGGTTTCCCAGGTGGGCTATGGTCCATAGCATCACAGAGTCAGACACGACTGAAGTGACTTAGCACACACACATGGACTATACCTTGCCAGGCTCCTCTGTCCATGGAATTCTCCAGGCAAGAATCCTGACCCAGGGATCAAACCCAGGTCTCCTGCATTGCAATAATACATGACCACCATGAAACAGTTCTATAAAGATAGAGGTTGAGATAAAAATTGCTCTTGGCTGGCTAAATTGTGGGTGAATTTTGAGGCTTCTTCATACCATCCTGCAATAGCAATTTTCTAAAATAATCTTGTATTACTTTTTTTTTTGGCTGTACTAGGTCTTTGTTGCTTTGCATGAGCTTTTTCTAGTTGTGTCAAGTGGGGGCTACTCTTCACTGTAGCGCACAGGCTTCTCATTGTGGTGGCTTCTCTTTCTGCAAAGCATGGGCTCTAGGGCAAGCAGGTTCAGTAGTTGTGGCTCACGGGCTTAGTTGGTTGATGACATGTGGAATCTTCCCAGACCAGGGATCAAACCTGTGTCCCCTGCATTGGCAGATGGATTCTTATCCACTGAGCCACCAGGGAAGTCCTTGTATTGCTTTTATATTTAAAAAAAAATCTTGAATTTATATTAGTAAAACATACTGATTTTTGGCAAATGATAAAGCTAAAAAGTCCCTCTCCTTCACTCCTTTCCCCTCACAACTAATCCCACATCCTCCTTAGAAGTAACCCCTGTCACCAGCTTAGCTGGCATCCTTCCAGAGGGGATATATATTTCAAATTTAATCAAGAGAAAAATGTGTCAATTCTAAATAGAGTAAATCCTACTTGTGATAGAAGGATGGAAAACCAAACTGTAGTAAAATAAATCAGTATTTAAAGAAGATCTGTGGCTTCCAGGTGGCTCAGTGGCAAAGAATCCGCTTTGAACCTACATGTCTCATAGGTTCAATCCATGGGTCAGGAAGAACCCCTGGAAGAGGGCATGGCTACCCACACCAGTATTCTTGCCTGGAGAATTTCATGGACAGAGGAGCCTGGTAGGTTACAGTCTATGGGGCCACAAAGAATCAGACATGTGTGAGCCCTGAGTACTAAGCAGATCTAGAAAATAAATTCTTACGTTCTGGGCCTTACACTACTGCTACTACTACTATTAATTACGACTGCTACTATTTTTTAAATTATTATAATTATTACTATTTTTTGAGCCCTATGGGGAAGATTAGGCTTTCCAGGTGGTGCTAGTGGTAAAGAACCTGCCTGCCAATGTAGGAGACATAAGAGACACGGGTTTGATCCTTGGGTTGGGAAGAACCCCTGGAGCAGGAAATGGCAACCCACTCCAGTGCTCTTGCCTGGAGAATTCCATGGACAGAGGAGCCTGGGGGCTACAGTCCATGGGGTCGCAAAGGGTTGGACATGACTGGGTGACTGAGCACCAAAATGTATTATTTCTCTAATTGTCTAACTTCAACCTGAAGATCCCTGAGGGCAGTTTAAAATTTCCCCCAGTTGCTCATCTTCGTATTTTATTTCCTCTTGCATAATCAATCAACAAGCTTTTATTGAGTATTTACCATGTCCAAGCACTGGACAAAATGTCTCTAAGAAATTTTGTGGCTAGGAACCCAAACCTGGCTATCTGTAAGTATCACCCGGGGACCTTTTAAAATTACAGATACCTGGTCCCCACTCCAGACCTACTGAATCTGAATCCTTTTAATTGGGATCTCTTGGCCTTTTGGCTAAGATCAAGTGGTGGCTCAGACGGAAAGCGTCTGTCTACAATGTGGGAGACCTGGGTTCGATCCCTGGGTCGGGAAGTTCCCTGGAGAAGGAAATGGCAACCCACTCCAGTACTCTTGCCTAGAAAATCCCATGGACGGAGGAGCCTGGTGTCCATGGGGTCGCAAAGAGTTGGACACAACTGAGCGACTTCACTTTTTTTTGTGTGGTGATATTGTGTTCCCCTTCAAAATCCACATGTTGAAATCCTATCTATACCTCAAAATGTGACTATATTTGGAGATGAGATCTTTAAAGAGGTAATTAAGTTAAAACAAGGTTATTATTTATTGTTGTTGCTGTTGTTTCGTTGCTAAGTCGTGTCTGACTCTTTGCAACCCCAAATTCCGCAGCACAGCCTCCCCTGTCCTTCACTATTTCCCAGTTTGCTCAGCCTCATGTTCATTGAGTTGGTGATGCTATCTAACCATCTCATCCTCTGTTGCCCCCTTCTCCTTTTGCCTTCAATCTTTCCCAGCATCAGGGTCTTTTCCAATGAGTTAGTTCTTTGCATCAGGTGGCCAAAGTATTGGAGCTTCAGCATCAGTCATTATGGTGAACTTTAATTCAATATGACTGTCCTTATAAAAGGAGGATATTCGGACACAGACACATACAGAGGGATGAACATGTGAAGACACAGGGAGAAGACAGCCATCTACAAGGCAAGGAGAGAGTTCTCAGAAGAAAACAACCCTGCCAACACCTTGATTTCAGACTCCTAGTTTCCAGAATTGTGAGAAAACAAATTTCTGTTGTTCTCTTCCACTTGCCAGCTGTGTAACCTTGGAAAATTAATTCCATCTCTCTGAGAGCTGTAAAGCAAGGTTACCTCATGGGCTTGCTATGAGGAATAAATGGAAAATGGCAGTAAAGCCCTTAGCACTGTGCCTTGCATATAGTAAAGGCTCATTCATGTTTGCTGTTGTTATTAACATTATACCATGGTTGGTCTAGAACAGGAACTCTTGAAAAATCAGGATAAATGAACTTCAAGGGAAAATATTACAGCTGTATTTTCACTAATCTCTAAACTGAAATTTAGATTTCCTTCTTTTATACATGCAGAGAAGAGATCACAATAGTATTAGCAGTAACTGTGAGTTTGTTACCAGTAGGAATCACAGTTTTATGTCACATTACTGTTATTACAGATGTCTTTAAATATTTTTACACTCATTATTATTTTTAAGTTATTGAGGTTATCAGAGCTGCATCCATATCGTCATATACATTAATAACAAGCACTTATATATAATTATATGACAATTTCCAGTTTTAATATTTTGGTAAGTGAATTTCAATATGATTTATTTCCTTTGTAATTCTACATATTGTATTCTGCATATCTAAAAACATTGTTCTGAGAGGGATCCATGCTGCTGCTGCTGCTGCTGCAGCTAAGTCACTTCAGTCATGTCCAACTCTGTGCGACCCCACAGACGGCAGCCCACCAGGCTCCCCCGTCCCTGGGATTCTCCAGGCAAGAACACTGGAGTGGGTTGCCATTTCCTTCTCCCTCCAATGCATGAAAGTGAAAAGCGAAAGTGAAGTCGCTCAGTCGTGTCCGACTCTTAGCGACCCCATGGACTGCAGCCTACCAGGCTCCTCCATCCTTGGGATTTTCCAGGCAAGAGTACTGGAGTGGGGTGCCATTGCCTTCTCCAAAGGGATCCATGGGCTTTATTTTATTGTCAAAGGAGTCCTTGGCATAACAAAGGTTAAGAACCCCTGATCTAGAAGGTTTTAAACCCTTACTAACTATTGCTTTGTTTAGTCTGGCTCTTTTGCAGCCCCATGGACTGCAGCCCCCTGGGTTCCTCTGTCCATGGGATTTTCCAGACAAGATTGCCATTTCCGCCTCCAGGGGATCTTCCTGATGCAGGGATTGAACCCACATCTCCTGACCTGGCAGGCAGATTCTTTACCACTGTGCCGTTTGGGAATCCCTTACTAACTATAGCAGCCTACAAACCTGTGAACAATTGTGAAAAGTTTCAGGAAGAATAATCTGCTTTCTCCCATTAAGAAACTTTAACAAAACTGAGTATTGATGATAGGGAAATGGGCTTGCCTAAAAACTATTGTATGTCTTAACTTGCACCTAATTATTAAGAGTTTGCAAGTGCTTAGAGACAGTTTCTATTCTCTGCTGCTGCTGCTGCTGCTGCTGCTAAGTTGCTTCAGTCGTGTCCGACTCTCTGCAACCCCATAGACAGAAGCCCACCAGGCTCCCCCGTCCCTGGGATTCTCCAGGCAAGAACACTGAAGTGGGTTGCCATTTTCCTCTCCAATGCATGAAAGTGAAAAGTGAAAGTGAAGTTGCTCAGTCTGTGCGACTCTTAGCGACCCCATAGACTGCAGCCCACCAGGCTCCTCCGTCCATGGGATTTTCCAGGCAAGAGTACAGGAGTGGGGTGCCATTGCCTTCTCCGTTCCTATTCTCTAGATACCCTATATAACCTCTCAGTGCTTTGGTTTCCTCATCTTTTAAGTGGATATGATGGTAGTATATCACAGGCTTGTTGTGATAATTAAACTGATAATACTATGTAAAGCACAGGTGAGGTCTCTGGAAGCACTTGGAAATATCTAGAACATGGTAATAATAAATTCAGCTATTATAATAGTAATTATTATACCAGATTAATCAATTTCTTTTCTGGCTCTCTGCAGCACAAATAAAATTTTTTAAACCTAATGGTCAGGGCAGAAGACCCATATAGACATTTTTCCAAAGAGGAAATGCAGAAGGCCAACAGGCACATGAAAAGATGTTCAATATCACTATTAGAGAAATGCAAATCAAAATTACAATGAGGTATCACCTTACCCCTGTCAGAATGGCTGTCATCAATAAGAACGCAAACAACAAACGTTGATGAGGATACAGGAAAAAGGAAACCCTTGTACACTGTTGGTGGGAACGTAAATTTGTGCAGCTACCGTGGAAAACAGTATGAAGGTTTTTCAAAAAACTAAAAATAGAACTACCATATGACTCAGCAATTCTACTCCTGGTTATATATCTGAAGAAAATCACACTAGTTTAAAAAAGATACATGTGCCCCAATGTTCATAGCAGCATTATTTACACTCACCAAGATATGGAAGCAACCTAAGTGTCCATCAACAGGTGAATGGAAAAGAAGATGTGGGATATATATATATATATATATATATATATTAATATATACATACATATATAACAGAATACTACTTGGCCATTAAAAGGAACAAAATTTTACCATTTGGGGCAACATGGTTGGACTTGGAGGGCATTATGCTAAGTGAAATAAGTCAGACAAAGACAAATACTATGTGATATCAGTTATTTGTAGAATCTAAGAAATACAACAAGCTAGTGAATATAACTAAAAAAGAAGTAGACTCATATATAGAGAACAGTGTAGTGGCTTTGTAGGGGGAAGGGGCAATACAGGGGTGGGAGAGTGGGAGATACAAACTGTTGGGTGTAAGATAGGCTCAAGGATGTATTGTATAACATGGGGAGTATAGGCAATATTTTGTAATAACTGTAAATGGAAAGTAACTTTTTAAATTGTATAAAAATTTTTAAACATTAAAAAAGTCATATATATGTGTGTTAATAAATCATTGATTGCACTTTTTTAAGAGTATGTGATCTTCTTAAAATAGATGTTATGCTTTGTAAATGTTTGATAAACCATAACTAAAAAGTCACCTAATGGTTAAAGGCATAAGCTTTGAAGTTGGAAAGGGGCGGGTTCAAATCCAAATGTCACTACTTACTACTTATGCGACATGAGAGCTTCTTGAACGTTCCCAAGGCCATCTCATTACTGGAATCATAACCTACTTCATAGGATTGTTGTGAAGATTAAATAAGATCATATATGTAAAGTACCCAGCACATAGCATGACCTCAGTAAATGATACCTATTCCTTTTCTTAATAATTGCTAAATATTCGGCAAACTCGTGAAGCGGGAAGATTTCCTTCATGCTTCACGTGAGGTGCCCTGATACTAGTCCCCAGATCTCTTTCTGGCCTTCACTCTCAGTGTTCCATCTTTCGCATCTTGCTCTCCAGGACACTGCACTTCTTTGTAATTCATATCCGCCCCTGCGCACTGCCGCCACCTCCAGGCCTCTGTTTTCTCCTCTCTCTCGGTGTAGCGTTCCTTTCCCTCCTTCTGGAGCTGACCCCTTCTCCACACTCCCACAGGAGTGCTCCCCCCCAACACACACACCAGGCCTCCATCGTCATTCCCAGATTGTGCTGTTTTTGTCTGTTTATGTCTCTGTTTTGCCAACTAGACCATGAATTCTTTGGGTGCTTGGGCTGTGTCTTACTTACCTCTGAATCCCCACTCACCCCATACTTGGCACAGGGCGAGCAGAGAGTGACTGTTGATGACTCCATCTGAGAAGGTATCACTTTTTTCCCCCTTTCTACTCCACCCTGTCTGTAAGTGGGCCCCCTTCTGCTTGCTGGGTTTATATAAGAACATTTTGCTACTTGGGAGTCTCTTCATCCAACACAGTATATGTGAGCAGAGGGAGGCTTCACAGAGAGGAGCCAAGATGGTCCTGCCCAGTCAGCCTTTTCAGGAAGGTATGCTATATGTCAATACACGCTGGACTTGTGTGCAAATACACAACAGCTTTCTGAACTCTATCTCAGAACTATCTAGATTTTCTTCTAAGTTATATTTGCTCTTGATCAGCCTGGATATAGTATGCAAAGCTGTATTGAATTATTAACAATACTGCTTGCTAGTAAGGACTACAACAAGGGAAATGTCAAGGGGACAAACTCTGGAGTTTAATGGTGCCAAATGCCAAGAAGGAAATACTTCCACCAGGGCCTTGTCCCAAGGTTATGCACAAAGATAAAAGAATTCAGGCAAGTGTAGAAGCAAAAGGCCCCTGCAGTTCTCAAAACACAAATTAAATAAACATTTATGAAGCTAATATATTTTGTTATAATGTTTAACATAAAATAATTATAAACAAGAGGGAAAATCTTAAACACTGTAATTAAAAAACAATTCAGTAGGCTATAAGTCTACATAATGCATATGAAATTTCATATTCTACTACCTCCTCTGGCTTTTAACCAAGAACATTAAAAAAAAAGACAATGAAGAAGAAAAAGGGGAATTAATGCATCTAAACAACTGGCTTTTTTGAGATAAACAGTCTTCAACAGTCTGTGAGAACACAGGGACCATACCGTCAGCTTTGCTGGTCCAGTCAGTGACCTTGCAACCCCTCTTTCCTGTCTTATCTTGGGATCCTGTCAGGAGGCAGGGATACAGATTGGTTGTGGTTTTCTGTGTCTTACAGCAGAGAGAGTACTGTCCTCCTTCCATTTCTGAAAATTGCCGGGCCCCTTGTAAGACCTACAGAGCCTTGGAAACAGTTTGTTAGCTGTCCTTTGCTCATCATGGGGGTGATACTTGTGGCACGCAGAAGTGAAGTGAAGTCGCTCAGTCGTGTCCGACTCTTTGTGACCCCATGGGCTGTAGCCTATCAGGCTCCTCTGTCCATGCGATTTTCCAGGCAATAGTCCTGGAGTGGATTGCCATTTCCTTCTCCAGGGCACACAGAGGGAATGTTAAATCTATGAAAGCCCGATCTCCAGAGACTCAGATAAGTTGGACTAGAAAGACAGTGGCTGTGCCCTGACTGGTATCCAGATGTACAGCCTGGCCAAGGAGCCCTCTTAGCTTAGAGGATCTGCCTCTTTTTACCTCGAGCTCTCAGGACGAGTGCAGTGTGAGTCCCACTAGGGGGCACCTCTAGCGTCTCCGCCAAGATCTGACTCAGGCAAGAAATGTTCCGCTTTGTGAACACAAGATGGCAGTATGTACTGGTCTATCGCAAGGGCCATGGCCTTGTGAAAGTGAGCTGAAAGAAGGGTGGGGGAGTGCTGACTGGAATCCATTTGAGTTTTAAGCGAAAACTGAACATCAGGAATATTTTGAATTTTTCTCAGAAACCAATAATTACTGAATTCTATGTATACAAACTTCCAAGTCTCCAAGTCCTGAGACACTTCAGAACCCTACCACTTACACACCCACGGCTGGGGTTAGACCTGCCTGCTTTCCACAAATCTGCCCTTTCACCTCAGCTCGGCTCCAGGGGTACTTTCTCCTCAGAGCCAAGAACCCTTCAGGCCAAGGTTTTAGGACACTCTGCAGTGTCCACGAACAACGAATCACCACACCCCTCCAAAAGGTAAGGATAGAGATCACCTGAGATGGTAGGTAGGACTTCCCTGGTGGCTCAGATGGTTAAGCGTCTGTCTACAATGTGGGAGACCGGGGTTCGATCCCTGGGTCAGGAAGATCCCCAGGAAAAGGAAATGGCAATCCACTCCAGGCCTATTGCCTGGAAATTCCCATGGAGAGAGGAGGCTGGTAGGCTACAGTCCATGAGGTCGTGAAGAGTTAGACACGACTGAGTGACTTCACTTCACAAGGTGGTTCAGTTCAGTTCAGTCTCTCAGTCGTGTCCGACTCTTTGCAACCCCATGAATCGTAGCACGCCAGGCCTCCCTGTCCATCACGAACTCCTGGAGTTCACTCAGACTCACGTCCATTGAGTCAGTGGTGCCATCCAGCCATTTCATCCTCTGTCACCCCCTTCTCCTCCTGCCCCCAATCCCTCCCAGCATCAGAGTCTTTTCCAATGAGTCAACTTTTCGCATGAGGTGGCCAAAGTACTGGAGTTTCAGCTTCAGCATCATTCCCTCCAAAGAAATCCCAGGGCACAAGGTGGTTCAGTTCAGTTCAGTTCAGTCAGTCACTCGTGTCTGACTCTTTGCGACCCCATGAATTGCAGCACGCCAGTCCTCCCTGTCCATCACCAACTCCTGGAGTTCACTCAGATTCATGTCCATCAAGTCAGTGATGCCATCCAGCCATTTCATCCTCTGTCATCCCCTTCTCCTCCTGCCCCCAATCCCTCCCAGCATCAGAGTCTTTTCCAGTGAGTCAACTCTTCGCATGAGGTGGCCAAAGTACTGGAGTTTCAGCTTTAGCATCATTCCTTCCAAAAAAATCCCAGGGCTGATCTCTTTCAGAATGGACTGGTTGGATCTCCTTGCAGTCCAAGGGACTCTCGAGTCTTCTCCAACACCACAGTTCAAAAGCATCAATTCTTCAGTGCTCAGCCTTCTTCACAGTCCAACTCTCACATCCATACATGACCACAGGAAAAACCATAGCCTTGACTAGACGGACCTTAGTCAGCAAAGTAATGTCTCTGCTTTTGAATATGCTATCTAGGTTGGTCATAACTTTTCTTCCAAGGAGTAAGTGTCTTTTAATTTCATGGCTGCAGTCACCATCTGCAGTGATTTTGGAGCCCCCCAAAATAAAGTCTGACATTGTTTCCACTGTTTCCCCATCTATTTCCCATGAAGTGATGGGACTGGATGCCATGATCTTCATTTTCTGAATGTTGAGCTTTAAGCCAACTTTTTCACTCTCCTCTTTCACTTTCATCAAGAGGCTTTTTAGTTCCTCTTCATTTTCTGCCATAAGGGTGGTGTCATCTGCATATCTGAGGTTATTGATATTTCTCCCGGCAATCTTGATTCCAGCTTGTGTTTCTTCCAGTCCAGCGTTTCTCATGATGTACTCTGCATATAAGTTAAATAAGCAGGGTGACAATATACAGCCTTGACATACTCCTTTTCCTATTTGGAACCAGTCTGTTGTTCCATGTCCAGTTCTAACTGTTGCTTCCTGACCTGCATACAGATTTCTCAAGAGGCAGGTCAGGTGGTCTGGTATTCCCATCTCTTTCAGAATTTTCCACAGTTTATTGTGATCCACACAGTCAAAGGCTTTGGCATAGTTAATAAAGCATATTTTTCTCTGGAACTCTCTTGCTTTTTCCATGATCCAGCGGATGCTGGCAATTTGATCTCTGGTTCCTCTGTCTTTTCTAAAACCAGCTTGAACATCAGGAAGTTCACGGTTAACGTATTGTTGAAGCCTGGCTTGTAGAATTTTGAGCATTACTTTACTAGCATGTGAGATGAGTGCAATTGTGGGGTAGTCTGAGCATTCTTTGGCATTGCCTTTCTTTGGTATTGGAATGAAACTGACCTTTTCCAGTCCTGTGGCCACTGCTGAGTTTTCCAAATTTGCTGGCATATTGAGTGCAGCACTTTAGGGGGATCAAAAAACTCCAAGTTTGGAAATTTTGGGGAAGCTAAGTGAAATGGGGAGGATGAGACGAAACTAAGGAGAATGAGGGGGTGTGGAAGTGAGAGGAGCAGGGGGGAATAAAATGAGGGAAAGAAAAGGAGAAAGAAAGAAACCGAGAGGAGTAAAAGAGGAATGGCAGAGAAAAATCCTAAATAAGGAAATCCAGGAAAGGGAAAAAAAGGAATAAGAAAGGGGGCAAGAAAGAAAGGAAAGGGCCGAAAGGAGTAAAGAAAGAGGAAAAAAGAACATAAAAATAAATGAGAGAAAAAGGGGCAAAGGAACAGAAAAATAAATATGAAAGAAAGAATGGAAGAAGAAAGGCAAAGAGAAGCAAGGCGTGGGGGGCGGGCGTGCAGACAGAGGGAGAACTACTAACGCACTGGCATTCCGGGAAGCTGGAGCAAAGACCATCTCAGATGGGGTTCAGGGAAGACATGGGAGAGAGCAATTGAGGGGAAAGGGGGAAAGGAATGAAGGGAGAAGAAACGGACAGAAACCGAGGAGCGGTTGAGCGTGCTTCTGTGAGTTTTGTTGCAGGAGCGTGTCGGTTACCCCCGAGGCGCGCACAGCACCCTCGGACACCCAGCACTGGCCACGCGCTCTCTGCACCTCACCCCACCCCCACCCCGCTTCTCGAAGGCGGCGTCTCTCCTGTAGGGGGACCCGTCCGCGGTGGGACCAGGCACATTGGTCCGCCCGTTAAGCTCGAGACCGGGGGTGGCGCGGCGGCTCTCGGGGATTCCTGGCCCAAGATGCGCCAGAAGCACAGAGACAGCCCGAGCCGAAGCGCGGCGAGACTCACAGAAGGAAGCCGAGCGGGGCCGGGCTCCCGGGAGCGCGGCAGAAGGTGCGGGCGGCCCTGCGGGTGCTGGGGCGAGATGGGGGCGGAAGCCCGGTGGGAGCGGGGCGGGGGAGGGGGACAGTACCGTGCCGCCGGCTCCCGGGCGCGCGCGGGCGAAGCTGCGGCGGCCCCGCGTGGTCGGCCGGCCCCCCGGCGGGTCATTTGCATGCTGTCACGGCTCCGCGCTGACACCCGGGCGCGCGGCTCGCTCGCTCGCTCACTCGCGCTCGGCTTCTGCCGCCGCTCCGCCGGCGCAGCCCCGGAGAGCCTGAGAGCCGGCGAGTCCCCGAGCTGGCGAGGGAGGGAGGGAACCCGAGAGGGAGGGAGCGAGGGCGCGCCCCGGCTCTCTGTCGGCCCCGCCGCCCGCCCTTCCTGCTACCCCAGGTCCGCCCCCGGCCCCCGCTCTCACACTTGGGAAACTTGGGACGGCGCGGGGGCCGCGTGTGGCACCTCGGGGTGGGGGTGGGGGGCGGCCCTGGCCTGGAGAGGCGGAGGAGGAGGAGGGGGGCGGAGAGGAGGAGGAAGAGGAGGAAGTGAGCCCGAAGGATCCGCTCAGAGCTGTTTGTCCAGCTGTTTCTATTCGCACCCCGAGCGGCGCAGCCAGAAGGGGGCCGAGCCGACGGTGGCCGGCTTTTGACGCTCATTTCCAACTCTTCTTCTCCTCGCAGCTTGTCTGTCCCAGACACCCTGGAGTCTCCTCCGGCCGGCCCGGCGGGCGCGCACCTGCCGGCTGCCCCTGACCTCGCGGGCCAGGCGGGCCCCGAGCTGGAGAACATGGCCCAGCCCAAGTCCGACTGCCGCTCACCTGTCGGCCTCGACTGCTGCAACTGCTGCCTGGACCTGGCCCACCGGAGCGGGCTCCAGCGCGACAACGGCGGGGACAACAACAACTCGGGCAGCCCCACCGTGAGCAACTTTCGGCAGCTGCAGGAGAAGCTGGTCTTCGAGAACCTCAACACCGACAAGCTCAATAGCATAATGCGGCAGGATTCGCTAGAGCCCGTGCTGCGGGACCCCTGCTATCTGATCAACGAGGGCATCTGCAACCGCAACATTGACCAGACCATGCTTTCCATTCTGCTCTTCTTCCACAGGTAGGTGGCGGGGCCCGCGCGGGTGGGCACCTGGTCCCGGCTGCCTCGCACCTGCCTGGGCTGAATGCGCCCCTCCGGAAGGCCGAGAGGGGCACTGGAGGTTTGGGCGCCCAGGACCGCCACAACCCGACCCAGGAGGCTACCTGGATTCCTGTGTGGCTGAGGGGAGGCCTGGCAGGTGGGAGCCCTGTTTGGAAAGGTGCCTGCGGAGGCTTTCCTGGGGAAATGCTGGAGCCCAGAAGATGGACAGAGCGACAGAGCGGTAGATGCTTTGGGGATAGTCGGCGGCACTTTCTACCCAAATGCTTGCATTTCTATGGCCACTTTGGAGAGTCTGCCATGGGATGCTCTTGGGACCTGAGTTCCACGCTTATCAAAAGTCCATTTCCAAACAGGCAAACTTGGGCGGAAATTGCAAGGGCTTTTAAATTACTGAGTGGCCCTGACTGAGAATAGGGGCAAGCAAATTGTCCCAGCAGATTCAGCTGCTACTGGTGTGGGGGAGGGTGGGGAATAAGAAAAATTAGAGACCTGTGAGAATTTCTTGAAACTCTGGATAGGGGGACCCCTCCCCATCCATGATCCACCATGGATCACAGCCTTCCATTTCCAGTGATAGCTAAAAGCAGCCCCAAAGAGCATCCCAGGACAGGAGGGTGGATGAGTCCATGTCATGGCAAACCTGTTGTTGGAGTGCAGGTCAGACTTTCTAGAAATCCTGCTGAAGGGCAAGGAAGGGAGAGTGGAGGAGAAAAACACAATGGGAAGACCAAAGGTGGCTGCAGTCTTCCAGTCTGAGGCACTCTGGTAAGGGCCGGTCTTGGGCAGACAACTGCAGCAATTTTGAAGCAGGAGAGGCAACTTTAGGAAACTCAGCTGTGGGTTTGGTGTTCTTAGAGCCGTAGGAATGAGGCACTGGTGTGTGTGTGTGTGCATGCGCGTGAGGGTGGGTGGGTGGGTTTTCTTCTTCCTCAAGGTCACAGGTTATGTAAGAGAAAGAGAAATCCTCTGTGGGAGGCCTCGGTTGTAGTACAAGTTATGTGTCTAGTTCCCTGTGTGACCCTGAGCAAGTTGCTTGACCTCTCCGGTCTCTAAGCTTCCTTCTAGTTCTGAGGTTCCAAGTCATGGGCAGGTAATGTGCTCAGACAAAGTAATAAGTAATTTTGGGCTTCCACAGAGTAATTGAATAATTTGATGGTTTGTCGGTGAGACACAAATAGGAAATTTTAAAAGCCATCGAGCTAGGCAAGAGCTACCTCACTTAGTGCTCAGCCCAGGTTAGCGTCTACAGTCCCAGAAGTTCCAGGAGGGGACAAGCAAGGCTGCCAACTTCGTTAGCATTATTATAACAGGTTGTATTTGCAGGCATTTTCCATGCCATCAAAGCCCTTTCTCAGCTATTATTTCACTTTAGGCATCAATTTATCTCATTGTCTCTAAGAAACCAGGGCGAGTTTCCAGGGAATCTTCGTTTCTGGTGAAAGATTACTACAAGTGTATTCAGACCACAGCCACTGCAACCCTGCCGAGCGAAAGCCCTAACAGGTTCCTAATAGTCTGCTGAGCTTAGGGCTGTAGGTGGTGGGGGATGGGTGGCAGCAACACCTGGAAAGAGGGCTCATGGCACTTGCACTCTTTCAACTGGGAGAGAATCTGCTCCAAAATGGCCTGACGAATCATAAGAGGGGACAGTTCCTCAGCTCTGGGTCCTAGGTTGGAGGCCTGGGAGGGTCAGACCTAAGTGAGTGAGATGTGAGGCTGAAAGTCTGAAATCAAAGTGTTCACTTGCGCCACACCTTGGGAGGCTTTCTGGTGGTCTGGGTTTCTTGAAAACGGCAAGATCTCCTTTGTCACGTACTCTGTTGACACCTCTTGGTTCTTGGCAAAGCCTGGAAATGCCACCAGGTTGGGTTGGGGGCTGAGAGCTTTGGTGGAGGGAACAGGGCATATCATTGGGAAGTTGTCTCTGAGCACCCTGCCTCCCCTCCTGGGAACAGAGCAACTCAAGCCCCCACGCTGAGGAGTGACAGGTAACCACTGTGGTAACCACTTTAACAGTTCCAGAAACACAGCATTCTGTCATTTCTCTTCACAACTGGGACCTTAGAGACTGGAGATTCTGAATTTGGTTGAAAGTTTGCCTACAATGACACGCTCATTGGCAAAGTAGGAGGCCATTATTGCTGGTCATGGGATTTCTCCAAAATCTAGGCTGGACAGTCTTCTGAGGGAAAATTTCCTCTTCCTATTTCATTTATTCCCTGGTTTTCTAGCTTCATACCACAGTCATCATTGTTACTTCTATTCCATTTAATTATTTGATACTTCAGATTCCTGCCTGAGTGTCTTTTTCCTCTAACTTGTCTCCTTCATGGCTTCTGGAGAAGCGACTCTTTCTGCCTTTCCTCCTACAGCCCACTCCCCAGCCACAAGGGCTCCTATATTCTTGGGAGGAAGCGTGGGGCAGACTCTTGATTGCCATCTGGTTTCTGCTTTGACCTGTCCCTGACTCTCAGCTTAGCTCTTGGATTCCTTGGAACGCAAGAGTGTAAGCAATTTGAGGGTAGGGTGTGCTTTCCACTTACTTGGCTTTCCCTTGACTTCTAATTATACTGCCAGTACTCAGTAAAGGTTTTTCTGGGCTAGATGACTGCTTAATTGTTGGTGTGGTCCTATGTAAAGATTTTACAACTTTAATTGACTCTTGGAAAATTCTTATAAGTTTAAATCTGATTTTCTTTTCTGGTATGAACCACATGCAGTAACTCTGATAGCTTGGTAGAAGCCCTGATGAACAGTGTTGTGTATATATGTATGAATCAGTGGTAATGGGCATGTAGCTCATTGGTGTGTAAATAGTCCACCAGCCCTTCAATCTTGTGTTAGGTAACTAATAACTATAATAGATGAATAGCTAAACATCTACTGAGTGTTTACAGTGTGTGCTAAGCATTATATCTGCATAGGCTCATTTAATTTTACACCAACCCAATGAAATGGGTACTGTTATCTTCATTCTTCATTTTTTAATGAAGGAAATTAAGGCTGGAGAAAATTAAATAACTTTCTCAGTGCCTTACAATGAAGAGCAGAGCCAAGACTCCAGCTAAGATCAGGAGGACACTAAAGAATTGTCGATGAAGGAAGAATTGTTAAGCAGAGGCAAATATTAGCCCGTAAACTAATCAAATGGTTAAAATGTCCTAATTAGGTCAGCTGACCAACCATCCCAGGACTTTCCACCAACACAGGACTTTCAGTGCTCAAACAGGGACAGTCCCAAGGAAACTGGGATGATTGGTCAATCTATTATTAGGGGGCTATTGGCACCCCACTCCAGTACTCTTGCCTGGAAAATCCCTTGGATGGAGGAGCCTGGTGGGCTGCAGTCCATGGGGTCGGTAAGAGTCAGACACGACTGAGCAACTTCACTTTAGTTTTCACTTTCATGCATTGGAGAAGGAAATGGCAACCCACTCCAGTATTCTTGCCTGGAGAATCCCAGGGATGGGGAAGCCTGGTGGGCTGCCGTCTATGGGGTTGCACAGAGTCGGACACGACTGAAGTGACTTAGCATACTGTATTATTTGTTGAAAATGCTTCTAAAACTGGAAAACCTAAGAGGCAGATAGATTATGCTGGGCAAAGAGCTAATTTTTTTCAATTGAAATGCAGCCTATTAAAAACTTTGCGAAGTTTAAATTTGAGGGGCTTTAATTCTCTGATCTGGGCTTCTATGGTGGCTCATTGGTAAAGAATTCACCTGCCAATGCAGGAGACACGGGTTCATTTCCTGGGTCAGGAAGATCCCCTGGAGAAGGAAGTGGTAACCCACTCCAGTATTCTTGCCTGGAGAATCCCATGGACAGAGGAGCCTGGCAGGCTACAGTCCATGAGGTCACAAAAGAGTTGGACATAACTTAATGACTAAACAACAACAAAGTCTCTGATCAGTAAAGTATAGCAAGCTGAAAGGGGAGCTTTTGCCATATTCTGTTGTTGTCATTGTTGTAATTTCAAATTTATTTCTAAGATTTTACCCAAAACTACTTAATCAGCTCTATTCTTCAGCTCCCCAGCACCCCAGCCAGTGTGATTTGAGCTACTTTGAATCTGAGTTCTCTTGCAGCTCTGAGAGCCCTTGGACTCTACCTTTAAGCTTCTGCGCCGGCAACAATTGGTCCCCACTTAGATGCTCAGAAAATAATAATAGCAAGATTTCTAGTTGTTTTACGGGTGTTAATTCTTTTAACCTTCCCTATTGATGTGATATATAGTAGTAAAGGGAAGATGTGGATTCAGAGATCAGGCTTCCAAGAAAAACTTGCATAAAAATTATTTGTGCTTCTCTGAGTCTTCAAAGTAATGATTTCATAAATGTATATTCCTGAACCTGATTTCTGAGGACATAGAGGATTTAGGGGGCAAAACTCTCCCACCTACCTGCTGTAGAGCTTAATTTTATACTCTAAGATCAGTTTTCTGTCCTTGCCATCTAAAGTTCCTATTCCATAGTGCAGCAGTATTTGGGTCACACCACAAGAAATTCTGATTTAGAGGTTGCAACCGTTTGTCAACTAATTTTGCCATTTGATTTTGAGGACGGTGTACTTTGCTGCGAAAAGGTTTTACGTTTCTGTGTGCTTACGTCTGTTATTTTTTGCTTTTGTGAGTTTTGCTTTTGGTATCAAGCTCTGAAAGTCCTTTCCTAGGCCAGGGTAATTTAAAATAACTTTTCCCTGAGTGCCTAGTGGTCTGACAAAGAATAGGCACCTTGAATTAAGAGACATCTCTGTTAAAAACACAAATGCATTTGCAGACGTGACATTCATGGTTTGTATACCTCATGAGAGCCCTGATGTGTTAGAAATTGTCTTTTTGCTGAGACACAGATGTGAATTCCATGTGCTCAGAGGCTTTGGGTGGTGAGTGACCCTACTCTACCAGCAACTACTATATATACTACATATGTGAGTGTATGTTATATATGTATATAAAGAATATGTATACATTAGGTATATGTGTATATACAATAACATATTTATAAGATAAAATTTGTCATTCTAATCATTTTTAAGTGTGCAAGTCAGTGGTATTAAGTATATTCACAATGGTGCAGTCAGCAATATTACCCATTCCAGAACTTTGGCACCATCTCAAATAGAAACTCTGTATCTATTTAGTACCTTCCCTGGTGGCTCAGGTGGTAAAGAATCTGCCTGTAATGCAGGAGACCCGAGTTTGATCCCTGGGTCCAGAAGATCCCCTGGAGAAGGAAATGGCTACCCACTCCAGTATTCTTGCCTGGAGAATTCCATGGACAGAGGAGCCTGGTGGGCTACAGTCCATGAGGTCACAAAGAGTCAGACATGACTAAATGACCAACTCTTCATTTAATTAAGCAGTAATTCCCTGTTCTCCTCTCCCTCCAGTCCTTGGTAACCTCTGTTCTTCTATCTCAGGAATTTGCCTGTTTGAGTTATTTTGTATGAGTCAAATTATACAAAATGTGGCCTTTTGTATAGCTTCATTCACGTGAGGTAATGTTGTCAAGGTCTATCCATTTATCAGCACTTGCTTCCTGTTTATGAGTGAATGACATTCCTTTGATGGATACACCACATTTTGTGTCATCCAGTTCATCTGTTCACAAACTCGGGTTCTTTCCACCTGCTTGATCTGGTGAAGTATGCTGCTTTGGACAGTTGTGTCCAGGTATCTTTTTCAGCTCCTTCTTTCAAGTCTTTTGGGTCTCTACCTAGGAGTGGAGTTGCCCAGAACCTACTTTTCAACCCAATTTTGTAGTCCTTTTCTCATAGTCAATTCATTCAAGTATAGTAATGCCCATGAAAGGAACAAATGTCTATTTCTTTGGGGAGAAGGCCTCCCTCCCCGAGTCAGCTGCTAGTGCTAGTGATTACAATGAAAGAAAGCTAAGAAGTTTAACCAAATGATACAAGTTTTATGAGGGAAATGATGTGCTTTCAGGATGCTCATGAATTGGGGACTGGAAAACGTTTGAGTGTGTCTCTTTCATGAATGGGTAGGATCTACCCAGGTTTGCTACCCAAGATTTCCTTTTTAAAAGAGTAACACGTACATGTTTTACTCACCATTGACCACTTTGTGTGAACTTGTGTATCAGAACTTCTTTTGGGGGTGACAGCTCATTGGGCATAGGGTTCTATGGGAATGAAACCTATGAAAGCCAAGTTTGGAGAAGAGAAGTAGAGAGATGGGGCCAGAGTCCTTGGAAGGCCTGCTGCAATGTGGGGCTCTGGGCAGCACGGAGCTCGAGAGGTCTGGATGGAAGATTCGTGCTCTTCAAGAAAAGTGACAAGAACAGAACACAAATTCCACCTCCTCCTCCTCCTCAGTCTTGCCAGGAATGGGCCCATGTGAGCCCACACCTCAGAAAATAACTCTTTCCACGGTGACCTTATTTTCCCTCCTTGCCTGAAGAGAAGGTTAACTGCTTATATTTGCACTTCCAGATAAACTAACAAGCTCTCAATTCCAGGTAGAGCTTTGGCTCCTTTCCATAACAGGTCCTGAAGGCCAGGAAGTGTGGGTAAATGGAGATGGATGTGTCTGGCCGAGGCTGCCAGGGTCTCTGGGTCCCCTGGGTGGTGGAGCCCAGCAGAGCACTTGCCTGTGCCTGTGGGCTGGCTGAGAGGAATAAGGTCAGCCATGTCCTTACCTTGGTGGTAGCCATTGCACCGTGTTTGCTCATCACAATTATGCTCTTACCTGAACTTTCTCCTCTTACGTAAGGGATCCCTCAAGATATCCACAGAGCCATAATCTGCCATGACTGGCTGGGTTTACATAACAAATTGGTTGGTGTCATGCAGTAGTCTCACTAGCCCTAGAGAAGCCAGTGTGCTGAGTGGGCCTGAAGCTTGGGCCCATTTGATGGGGCACTCTGTGCTCAGTGCACTCAAGGGAGAGCATTCCGTGACCGCAGGGGTCAAAAAAGACCAAATTTCTCTTTTAGGTGAAGAAGGCAATAATGGCCCAGAACATGTTGCGCTGTCCCATTGCCTGCAATAATGGGACAAGGGTTAGAGCTTTGCTTGGGGCCACGGGTTTGGCAGAGCAGGACCCTGTGGACTAATGGGATCTCTGTGAAGGCTGAAGGCTAGATCTCGGCCTCAAAGCAGGTTTGATGAGGAGTCAGAGTGGGGAAATGGCTTATGGAAGCCACCACGTACCCATGCCAAAATCCAGCTTAGCCAAGAAGTCAGAGTGGGGATAAGATGGGAGGAGTCTAGAAAATAAGCTTTTTCAAATGCTAATCTGGGCAGGAGGGAGTCTTTTCATGGGGCAAAGCTAATTCACTTGTACCTTCTACCTGGAAATCTCTGCCCCAAAGTGGCTGTTGCCCTATGGGAAACAGTTTGTGAGGTGTGAGATCCCAGCCAGCACGAAGACTGACTGGGAGGTTTCCCATTGTGCAGCACTAGCCTGAGGGGAAACCAGAGCCCTAAGCTGCTTGGTCAGTGATGCCCCAGGCATGCAATCAGCCTTCCTCCCCTGGGAACCACTTTCCTCAAATAGGCCCAGCCTGAAATCAGGCCCCTGCCTGTGGACAAAGCCCCAAAGGGACCTTCCCCATCCTTCCTAGAAGGAAGAATTTACTCACGAAACAGCCTTGGGTATTCAGCCTACTTCCTCTTGTCTTCTCTTCAGGGGAGATGGAGAGCAGCTGCTCACAGCTCAGGGTCTGGCCGGGATTCCCACTCCGAGCTTTGTAGGCCAGCGATTGGCTATAGCTATCCCTGAGGAAGAAGGGGGTGAGAAGTGAGAGGAAAGGAAGTGGTTCCAGCAGCTCCTTCCTGGCTTACCCCCCCTCCCCACACACACAAACACACACCTCCCTTTTAGCCTCACTCCCAGGCTAGGCTGGGCCTGGGCCAGCCTGAGGTCCCTGACTCATATCTCTCGTAGTGCCTTATGTAACAGAGCCAGGTTACTGAGGCATCAAGCTTCTGCTTGCTCAGTGGCAGGCTTCCCTGGGGCCAGGCATTCAGAAGCCTGCTGGGGGTCTAAGTAGAGCTCACTACACTTCCAAAGGAAAAGCCTCCCCTGCCTAGTGTCAGGCCAAGAGTCTGCTCAGAGGCAAGTGCCAGGCGGTGAAGGTGATTCCTCCCTGAGGGCCCCCCACTCTGCAGCACATGTAGGCAGGTAGGTGAGCTGCTATGGACTTAAGCATGGTTTGGGGTGTTCTTGAGGGTTGGCATCTCCTGCTGTCACCTGATGGTGCAGTGCTGAAGTCAGCCTGGTGCATTGGGGGTGGGGGTGCGGAACAGGTGTCAGAAGTTCTTCCTTTCATGTCTGCTTGTTGCGTCAGGTACTGTTCTGGGGACTTTAGGGAGATGGGTTTAGAGGAAGCTGGGAGGCCCAATCCATTCTTCACAAAGTCTCAAAGTCTCCAGGCTGGCCTGAATTCACAGTGATACCTAGGTCACTTCCTGCTGCTGCTGCTAAGTCGCTTCAGTCATGTCCGACTCTGTGCGACCCCATAGATGGCAGCCCACCAGTCTCCCCCATCCATGGGGTTTTCTAGGCAAGAACACTGGAGTAGGCTGCCATTTCCTTCTCTAATGCATGAAAATGGAAAGTGAAAGGTGATAGTGAAGTCGCTCACTCGTGTCTGACTCTTAGTGACCCCATGGACTGCAAGGCTCCTCCGTCCATGGGATTTTCCAGGCAAGAGTACTGGAGTGGGGTGCCATTGCCTTCTCTGAGTTCACTTCCTAGCCTTTTCAGAAAATGGCATTACTGGTTTGGTGCAACTGAGCCCCCAGTGAAATGGGACTTGCTAAATTCTATGACATATTTCTCTAATAAACTCACATGAATATCTACAACACAGAATAGCCCCATCAATCTAATAGTCCACTGGCTCAAAGTTTATGTCGAAACCAATAGGTCCTCTTCTCTTTCCTTGTCTCCACCCAGCCTGTCACACTGTGTTGTCAGTGGGTAAATGGCTCACAGGCCGAGTGTCATGGGGGACTCTGCCTTCCTGTCCAAGGAAAGGAAGAAGAAACAGGGAGATAAAGTCAAAAGGTAGCATGGGAATTACTGACAGGTGTGATTTGTATGCAAATCTCAGACAAGCCCAGAACCACCATCTCATGGCTCAGGAGAGCTGGGCTCCCCAAATTCCCTGAATCCAGTGACAGTTGGGGGTGGGAACTGAGGCAGAGGTGTAGGATTCCCCTTTCTTGAGGCCCCTCCCAGGCCTCCAGCCCCTCACTTCTCTCTATCCCTCACCCTTTCAGTTCATAGTCAGTTGCACTAAAAAAAGAAAAAGAAACAAAAAGGAATAAGATAAACCTGGCCCAGTCCTAATGCACTAAACTCTGCTTCCCCAGGTGCACATGGAACTGAACCACGGCAGGGCCTCATTAGACCTTGTACTGAGCGGCCAAGCACTTCAATTAATCAATCCATCATTTATCGACCATAGGTCTGCTATTTACCCAGCACCTACTGCAGAGTTATTGAATGCCTGCCCTGTTAGGCACAGTAGAGGGGTAGAGGAGGGAGGGGGCAGGACCAAAGCGGTTGCAGCAGAGCCCCCAGCCACTGCAGGCTAGGCTGGGGCTTCTGCTTCTTGAGGAAAAGGGCTCAAGTTTACTGTTTCTTGATCTGCAAGCCCAAAACTTCAGTTCAGTTCAGTTCAGTTCAGTTCAGTTCAGTAGTTCAGTCGTGTCCGACTCTGCGACCCCATGAATCGCAGCACA
Source organism: Ovis canadensis (assembly GCF_042477335.2). NCBI lineage: Eukaryota > Metazoa > Chordata > Mammalia > Artiodactyla > Bovidae > Ovis > Ovis canadensis. Next base: position 129,753,276 of record NC_091727.1, read on the forward strand.
CCAGGCCTCCCTGTCCGTCACCAACTTCCGGACTTCACTCAGACTCACGTCTATCGACTCAGTGATGCCATCCAGCCGTCTCATCCTCTGTCATCCCCTTCTCCTCCTGCCCCCAATCCCTCCCAGCATCAGAGTCTTTTCCAGTGAGTCAACTCTTCACGTGAGGTGGCCAAAGTACTGGAGTTTCAGCTTTAGCATCATTCCCTCCAAAGAAGTCCCAGGGCTGATCTCCTTCAGAATGGATTGGTTGGATCTCCTTGCAGTCCAAGGGACTCTCAAGAGTCTTCTCCAACACCACAGTTCAAAAGCATCAATTCTTCGGCGCTTAGCCTTCTTCACAGTCCAACTCTCACATCCATACATGACTACTGGAAAAACCATAGCCTTGACTAGATGGACCTTAGTTGGCAAAGTAATGTCTCTGCTTTTGAATATGCTATCTAGGTTGGTCATAACTTTTCTTCCAAGGAGTAAGTGTCTTTTAATTTCATGGCTGCAGTCACCACCTGCAGTGATTTTGGAGCCCCCCAAAATAAAGTCTGACACTGTTTCCACTGTTTCCCCATCTATTTCCCATGAAGTGATGGGACTAGATGCCATGATCTTCATTTTCTGAATGTTGAGCTTTAAGCCAACTTTTCCACTCTCCTCTTTCACTTTCATCAAGAGGGTTTTTAGTTCCTCTTCATTTTCTGCCATAAGTGTGGTGTCATCTGCATATCTGAGGTTATTGATATTTCTCCCGGCAATCTTGATTCCAGCTTGTGTTTCTTCCAGTCCGGCGTTTCTCATGATGTACTCTGCATAGAAGTTAAATAAGCAGGGTGACAATATACAGCCTTGATGCACTCCTTTTCCTATTTGGAACCAGTCTGTTGTTCCATGTCCAGTTCTAACTGTTGCTTCCTGACCTGCATATAGGTTTCTCAGGAGGCAGGTCAGGTGGTCTGGTATTCCCATCTCTTTCAGAATTCTGCACAGTTGATTGTGATCCACACAGTCAAAGGCTTTGGCATAGTCAATAAAGCAGAAGTAGATGTTTTTCTGGAACTCTCTTGCTTTTTCCATGATCCAGCAGATGTTGGCAATTTGATCTGTGGTTCCTCTGCCTTTTCTAAAACCAGCTTGAACATCAGGAAGTTCACGGTTCATGTAATGCTGAAGCCTGGCTTGGAGAATTTTGAGCATTACTTTACTAGCATGTGAGATGAGTGCAATTGTGCGGTAGTTGGAGCACTCTTTGGTATTGCCTTTCTTTGGTATTGGAATGAAAACTGACCTTTTCCAGTCCTGTGGCCACTGCTGAGTTTTCCAAATTTGGTGGCATATTGAGTGCAGCACTTTCATAGCATCATCTTTCAGGATTTGAAACAGCTCCCCTGGAATTCATCACCTCCACTAGCTTTGTTCGTAGAGATGCTTTCTAAGGCCCACTTGACTTCACATTCCAGGATGTCTGGCTCTAGATGAGTGATCACACCACTGTGATTATCTGGGTCGTGAAGATCTTTTTTGTACAGTTCTTCTGTGTATTCTTGCCACCTCTTCTTAATATCTTCTGCTTCTGTTAGATCCATACCATTTCTGTCCTTTATTGAGCCCATCTTTGCATGAAATGTTCCCTTGGTATCTCTAATTTTCTGGAAGAGATCTCTAGTCTTTCCCATTCTGTTGTTTTCCTCTATTTCTTTGCATTGATTACTGAAGAAGGCTTTCTTATCTCTTCTTGCTATTCTTTGGAACTCTGCATTCGGATGCTTTTATCTTTCCTTTTCTCCTTTGCTTTTCACTTCTCTTCTTTTCACAGCTATTTGTAAGGCCTCCCCACACAGCCATTTTGCTGTGCCAAAGCAAACTAGGAAGGGAGAGTCTGTTTATGACAGCAGCTTCCAGCAGGGCCTTAAAGAATGGCCAGTGGGAAGAGCTGTGAGGCCATCTGGTTGGGAGGGGAGAGGGGGACCTTGCCTGTCCAGCAAGTGTCATGGGTCAGAAGGAGCTGGCTGGGGTGGGGACAGCGAGGAACACTTTCCATGTATGAGAGGCCTTCTCTGGCCCTCCTCTTGTGGCCCCTCTCTGAGTTGGAGCAAGCCTCCCCTCAGGGACCTAGCTAGTCTTGGGTAGGTGGAGGCCTTCAGGGCCCAAGAGCAGAAAGGCACCCTTCAAGGATGCTTGCAGAAAGTCCATCAGAACCAGGAAGGCTAAGCGTGGGCATGCAGTTGACAATGGGTACCAGAGGAGTCTGTGGGTATGGCTTCACATCTGTGCATCTCTGGCCTCGGTCTCCACCAGGCCCCTTCTGAGGCGGATAACAGAACCAGGATCATGTCAAGGCGCTGCCCTGAGAATACATATGTAGTGTGGTAGTGTTAGTTGCTCAGTCGTGCCTGACTCTTTGCGACTGCATGGACTTAGCCCACTAGGCTCCTCTGTCCATGGGATTCTCCAGGCAAGAACACTGCAGTGGGTTGCCATTTCCCTCTCCAGGGGATCTTCCCAACTTAGGGATTGAACCCAGGTCTCCTGCATTTCAGTCAGATTCTTTACTAGCTAAGCTATCAGGGAAGCCCACGAATACACACACACACACACACACACACACACACACACACACACACACACACCATTCACCCAAATCTCTCTGGAAAAAAAGTTCCTGGTGGCCCCACAGGGTGTCATTTTAGCCTTATTTGTATCCATACCTTGGTCAAACCCTTCCTTCCCAGATGCCATATAAATGTAGGTCCTGCGGTTGGGCTGAGGAAGGAGGGAAGTCTCAAGCTGACAGGAAAGGAAAGGGAGCTGGAGTAGCAAAAAGGAAGCAGCCTTGGGTCATCTGGGGAAGCAGATTGCTGCTTATGGTCAGCACCTTGCTTTCTGGGGCCCTTGCACCAAGCTAATGTCCTGGGCATGCATGCCCACACCCTTTCCCATCAGTGCTCTGGAAAATTCACATTTAGGTTCATGAGCAGATTCAGTCAACAACAAATATTTCTCTCATGCCTTCCATGTGACAGGCTCACTGTTCAGTTCAGTCGCTCAGTCGTGTCCGACTCCTTGTGACCCCATGAATCGCAGCACGCCAGGCCTCCCTGTCCATCACCAACTCCCGGAGTTTACTCAGACTCATGTCCATCGAGTCAGTGATGCCATCCAGCCATCTCATCCTCTGTCGTCCCCTTCTCCTCCTGCCCCCAATCCCTCCAAGCATCAGGGTCTTTTCCAACAAGTCAGCTCTTTGCATGAGATGGCCAAAGTACTGGAGTTTCAGCTTCAGCATCAGTCCTTCCAATGAACACCCAGGACTGATCTCCTTTAGGATGGACTGGTTGGATCTCCTTGCAGTCCAAGGGACTCCATAGAGTCTTCTCCAACACCACAGTTCAAAAGCATCAGTTCTTCGGCGCTCAGCTTTCTTCACAGTCCAGCTCTCACATCCATACATGACCACTGTTAAGCACTGGGGATAGAGTGGGGAACTCACAGAAAGCATGGCCCCAGCCATCATGGAATAGTAGAGTAAAGAGACGAGCATTAACCTAAATAACCACACTAATGAATCCATAATTACAAAGAAGTACCAAGAGGGAAAAGGAATAAGCTCCTCCCTGAGAGTGTAACAAAGTATCAGACAAGGCTTCCTGAGGAAGTGATATTGAGCTAAAGAAATGAATCTCTATGGCTGAAATTCTAATCATCAGACCCAAGCCGAAGGAGATATGTTTAGACAGAGGCTTTCTCAGAAACCCCTGAAGTCATGCCATAGCTACTCACACTCTTGGAAATATTTCTAGGCTATGAGTGGCCAGCAGGTCCAAAAGGGGAGGTCTGACAACATTCTGACAGGAGGAAGAGATGGGGGTTGAAGCCCACAGGGCAGCCAGTACTTAATGTCATCTTTCACTAAAAATAGTCCATGACGGTATGGAAATGCGTAAAGGCTGGCCCTGGGGACCAGTGATAAAGCCTATGGTGGAGGAAAATTTGTTTTTGTAAATTATTTACTGTAAAGAAGAAAAGAACCACAGAGGGTCATCAGGGTTTTTATTTTCCCTTTGCTTCTAAGCTGTGAATGCTTCTCATTGTACAGTGGCCATGGGGCACAAAGCTTCAGGCTGCATTTGTTTCTGGGGCCCCAGGGTTAAATTTTCTGGGGTGCAAATGTCAGATAATTTGTCCAGGCTGGAAAACAGTCTGAATGCAGAAGGGAAGAGAAGCTTGCTTAGCCAACGAGCTAATGCCTGGGACTTGAGGGAGCTGTGGGGCCAAACTAAAGAGCCAAGATGATTGATTGAAGAGGAGCATAAGAATGGGCCAGATGGTGGTCAAAGAGAGGTTGATCTTCAAATATAAGAAAGTCACAACTCAGAGATGGTGACTAGCTATTTCCAAACCACACTAGAGACAGAACGAGAGGAAATAGGCCTCTACTGTAGCATGAAGAACTGTGATTAGATAACAGAAAGAACTTCCTGACTACCAGCAAGCAGAGAAGCTAGACAGAGTTACCAAGGGATGTTACATAAAATATAAACACGGGGAAGGTGGTGACTAGCAATAAAGAACTGAATAAAAGTATGAGAGGGCTGGTAATAAGGATCATGGACAGAAGGGGTCAGACAGGTGGGGAAAGCAAAGGCATCAGATGCAGGTGCTTATAAGGAAAAGAAAAGTGCATGTGTGAGAGATGAATGTTCTTAGGAAAATACTTTCGTAATAGAAACACGTATGATATTTCCATTGGAAATGGAAGTGAAGTGAAGTGAAAGTCGCTCAGTCATGTCTGACTCTTTGTGACCCCACGGACTATACAGTCCATAGAATTCTCCAGGCCAGAATACTGGAGTGGGTAGTCTTTCCCTTCTCCAGGGGCTCTTCCCAACCTAGGAATCAAACCCAGGTCTCCCACAGTTGCAGGCGGCTTCCTTACCAGCTGAGCCACAAGGGAAGCCCAAGAATACTGGAGTGGGTAGCCTATCCCTTCTCCAGGGGATCTTCCCAACCCAGGAATTTAACTGGGGTCTCCTGCATTGCAGGCAGATTCTTTACTAGCTCTTCTAGGACTGGAATCATGTGGGGGAACGGACTAAGGAGCTATTAATTCCCCTGTGAATCTTTCAGCTTTCTTATCTCCTAGGCAGATTAGCTTCAGTGGGACATCCATCCTAATGGTCTAACAATTTTGGGGGGCATTCAGTGTGGGAAGTCATTGGAATAAGACTGCACACCCCAGGTGCTTGGGGACGAGGAGGATTTCTCCTTCCACACACATGTGAAAATCAGACACGGGGAGAAAGTGGCAGCCAACAAGCCAGGAAGGATCCCCGTGGCAGGAAATTTACAATCTAGTAGTGGAGACAGACATCAAATAATAATTACACAAATAGCCATATCATTACAATTGATCATAATGAAGAAAAGGTGCAGGAAGCTGTGAGAACACAGGCTGAGGGGTGTTCTAATCCTTCCCACAGGATTAGAAAATTCACAAAAACAAAAGTTACCTTGTTAAAACCTTGGGCATTGTATCATTTATGTCCCTCTGTGAGGGATTCTTGCCCCAAATCAGTAGCAAGAAAAGTTAAAATGAACCCAGTCACTGCTAATACCCTAAGGTGTGGATTTTGAAGTTACTCTGGCTCACTGGGGGCCTCAGATAGAAGCAAACCCCCAAAGAAATTTTCTCATTGCCAAGATCAAGCAACCATGATTTAGGCAGAGTGATTCTCTAAGGGCCCTAATGGCCTATCAGCTGAAAATCAAGATCAGAAAGACTTTGAAGAGCTCTTCACCTGCCAGATGAACAGGGTGAATGTCAGTGAAGAGAATAAAGAACTAATGCACTGAAAATTATACTCGAAACTAGCCCCCCGAAATGACTATGTCTCCAAAATGTCTTCAGCTACCTATTCAGATGTGGGTGGCTTTGCTGGTATATTCTAGTATTAACTGCAAGGTATGTCCAGAGCTTTTGAATGCTGGGGAGCCAGGATCCTAGAGAGTCAGGGCCCCACTCTGTTTTTCCCAGGTTCTCTCCCAGTAGGGTGGGAGGTGCTTGCCTTTGTGGGGAGCTGGGGTGGCCTTCTTCACCTCAAAAGACCCTGGAGCAGCCACTGAGGAGTAGAGAAGGGCCTGACAGATGATGTGACGTTAGCAAGTGACTTCTCGACCTCTGTCGCCTCATTTAGAAAATGGCGGAAGTAAAAAAAGAAAAAGAAAATGGTGGAAGTGTCGTTGAGGGGTGGGGGTTAAGTGAGAGGACGTTCCAGAACAAAACCTTTTGGGACATGCCTTATCTCCCTCTCTCACCAGTCCCCTCACAGACCCCTCCCCTTGCTCCGTCAATCACACAACCTGTCCTGCCCAAAGCCAGCTAACACCCGCAGCCCAGTCTGGCAAGCTTTATCTCTGTCCAGGCTTGCTCTCTGAACCTTCTTCATTCACACTCAGGTGTAAATGACTGACAAGGCTTCTCGTTTTCCTTCTGTTTGCGGGGGACAAACTGCTGGGAGCTTTGACATTTTTACCAGAGATTGAAACCTGAAGAGGCATGAGGGCACCCTACTGGCACTGCTGGCAAGTGGAGAAGGATTTCAGAGGGCAGTGGAACTGGGGACTGCATCTTCAAGACCTTGAACTTCCATCTACCCAGTGTTTGGGGCTGGCACCTTCTGCCTTCACTTGCATCTTAGCCAGAGACACAGAGGCTCAGATCTGGTAGGGTTTCTACCAGAGGGCAGTCATTCAGTCTGACCCTCACCCTTTACAAATGAGGAAACTGAGGCCCAGAGATGGGTGGGTGCCTGTCACAAGCCAAACGGCCATTAGTAACCAGCTGAAAAGAGAAATCATGTCTCCTGATTCAATGGTCTTATGACTTCTCATCTCTAGATGGCTGTGCATATCCCATCCCAGTAGGTACACAGCATCTCCATGCCAAGAGACCAGCTTTGGGTCTCCCTGATGCCCAAAATGGTGGTTTTTTATTTGATTTTATTTAATGGAATTGACCAGTGGTTTGGGTGTTATGGAGTCCCAGCCCTGGAATTCTGCTTCTGTTCAGACTGGGGCTGCACGCCACAGCCACAGTCATGCAAGGGGGACAGAAAGGCTTGCTGTTCGGGTTGCAAAAGAAATAAGTTGCTGAAACATTGGTCTTTTTGAAAGTTCCAACCACAGGGGCTGGCTGGCAGAGCCACTGTCTGGGCTCCCCTGGAGGATCCGGCCCTCCCCTTCAGTCTGGGAGTTAGTTTAGGAAGCTGGCCCGGCCTCAGCAGAAGATCTGGAGGGCAGCACTTGCCCCAGGAGCTCCAGCCTTCCCTCGGAGCCTGGGAGCCCCCGAAGGCACTCAGGGCCAGGAACTTCCTCCCGCCTCCACAACTGAGCCAGCCCAGGCTGGCCCCGAGGCTCCCTGAGCACTTTTTCTTCTGAGCCTGGGCAAGAGTTTCCAGTTGATCCCGCCCTAGCCCGGCAGCTATAGAGGGAGAGCTAGAGTATGAGAGGGAGGTACAGAGAGAGAGGAACCAACCCCAGCCAGGCAATCAAGATTTCCCTGGGCAACAGTGACAATGAAGGGGGAAAGCCTGGAGGAGCCTCAGCTCATGGAAGAGCCCCAGTTGGTAGAGGACCCCGAATTCATGGAGGAGGCACAGTTCCTGGAGGAGCTACAGCTTGAGATTGTAGAAAGTGGGTCAGATTTGGATCCAGAAGATCTGGGTTCGAGTCCCGACTTTGCCACCAATCTGATGCTTGAGCTTGAGTAAGTAACTCCCTGCCCTTCTGTGGGCTGCTTTCCCTACTTACAAAATGAGAGAGGGGAGAGAGAGAATGGGTTGATTGACCCTCTTCCAATTCAGATATTCTGAAAGATCACACCTCTAGCATCTTGTGTATAGATGGGATGTGTGGACACATGAATATGTCATTGAACCCCTGAAGGTTAGAAGGACGGGAGGAAGAGGGGATTCACAGAAGCAAGAAAGGGAAAGGAGAAGGTGGTAAATGTGTAAAAAGTCATGACCCCAAGAGAGGATCTAGGCTGAACAGAACATTAGGGTCCACTTTGAAAACTCAAGGATGATGGAATGATTTAGTAACGAGAACCAAGGTGTTTGGGGGTGTGGTCAAGGTATAGTTGCTAATGAGCTCTCCACCAAATGTCTCCCAGTGACTCCTTTAGCCCCAAAGCTCAGCTCCTCAACCCAGAATAAGTTTCTTGAGTTCTTCGTGTGTGTCTTTGGAGAAATTATCATTTGAACTAGCGGGATTTTCCGGTCTTGGATGTTTGCATCCCATCTAAAAAACTGCCTAAGAAGAAGGACTAGACTGGTCCTTTGTCTTAGAAATCTGGTTTCTTGGTAAACCCCCACTTTCACTAGAACCACCGCTGCATGACTCAATGCAAGGCCCTTTGAGAATTTGACTGCTGCTATATATAGCTGCTCTCCCCCTCACTTATGCACAGATGAGCTACCAGAAACCAGTCTGCTTGGTGAAAGTCAGTGTTTGGTACATTTCACTGCATTCTGATTCCTTCATAGTGGACCATCTCTCCCTGGATTATATGATGAGGGTCCATAGCCACAGTAGGTGACACTTCACTAACCAGAGAGAGCTCCTTGGCAGGCAAGGCTTGAGAGCTCAGGGCTCGCTACATGGCAGATCTTCTCCAATGTCCTCTGCCAACTGTGTACCCACCAGCCTCTCTGCTGCAGTGGGGAGGGTGAGTAGAGAGAAGCCGGCCCCACCTGTCAGGCACCTGCCTGCTGCCCTAATGTCCTCACCCTCAGAGTCACACACTCTGCTTTCTTGCTGCTAGCCCTCTTTCTTCTTGGCTCAGTTTGTTCACCAATCACTTCTTGTCCCTCAGTTAATCAGTCATAGAGTCCAGTGGTTGCAAGGAATCTTAGAATTCCCATAGGGAATAGCGCTGCAATATATAGACCCCTAAGGTCCTCCTTGGTGCCTTGGGGTCTGCCGAAGGAAAAGAACAGAGAAAGGGGGGAAAGAGTTGGGGGCAGAGGAAGAGAGGCCGGAGTGAAAGTGAATTTGAAGGGAAGGAGAAGAAGAAAGAGTTTAGAGGAGGACCCAAAGAAAGACAGGAGGCATTGTGCCACAGCCCTCATCTCCAAATAGAGGTTACACCTCCAAACAAGCAAGGTCACAAATGAAAATCTGTGTGTGTCTTCTAAACTTGAAGGGGTTTGGGTCTTCACCTGGTTTAATTTTCTTCACCACAGTATTTTCAAGCTGGACTGCCCTGAACTGGAAAGCATCTCCCAGTGGGTAGTGGAAGTTAGGGAGCTCTGGGAGCCTGGGGAGTGGAACGGGCAGAGCTCCCTGCCTCAGCCCTGCCTCCCTCAGAGCAGTTTTGTTTCTGGGGACTTTGCATTTAGAGACCCTGAGAGAGTCCAAGTTAGATGGGGTGGGGGATGGTGGAATGGGGAGTGATTATCTGTTTAATAACAGCAAAAAGGGCTCTAAGCCCCTAAAGGGCCTTAACTCTCCAGCAGACACAGGAATCTTGTAAAGCATCCCCAAGGGGTGAACACACTGCTTCAGCCTGTAGGCATCTACCCACAAGCGGGTTCCCTTGTTGGCCAGCCCTGATTGTTAGATAGTCCTTGTGTTTACCCCACATTGGCACAATCTTTCTGGCCTGCAGAACACTTTGGCCCCGCTCCTCATGTTCTTGCTGCGGGCCTCCTTTGTCTCCTGACCACCCGGGGAGCCAGCTCAGTGAAAGGGGGGTTGCTGGCCTCCCAGGGAAGACGGTGCTCCCAGCTCAGGGCACCACGCACTCCACGCTTCTCAGCCGGAGGTGGCTGGGCCCCGTGTAAGCACTGGGCTGGACAGGCAGGCTACTGATGTGGGCTTGGGGGCACTCCAGCCAAAGCAGCCCCTGGGGCCGAGGCTGAGGAAGTCCGCTCCACAGAGAGCACTGTCCAAGTTAAGTGAGGTCTAGTGAGGAATTCTCAGCAGGGGAAATAGCTTGAGGGAAGGAGCACTTGACCAAGAATAAGGGCCCTGTGTTCTGCTGCAAACTGCAGCCTTGGCCAGGGTTGGCACCTGAAAGGAGGAAAATAGGAAGGGCTGGGCCCCTAGCCCTAGAGGAAGGCGTGATTGAAGCAGGCTCAGGATGGCATCCCGGCCACTCAGCCCTCTAAAGCCCTGCCGGCTTTACATTGCAGGAGGAAAGAAAGCCATGCTTGTTGGCAGTGGGGACCTTCTGCGTGCCTTATACAGAAAGCACTGTTCCCCCCAAGTGCAGTAAACAGGCGCTGGTGGTATGCAAGATCATTTTAGGTGGTACATGGACTAACGTTTTCTATTTTTATAGCTATTTATTTATTCAACATGTATGGAGGGGGAGGAGTGTTCTAACACATACACTGAATGATTTCTAAAATCTTTCTGAGCTGGAGGCAGTTTTAAAAAGCGGATCTCCTATAAGCTGTTTTAGAGAAAATGTTAAATAGATAAGGTTTCCCATGTGGCTTGGTGCTAAAGAATCCACCTGCCCATGCAGGACACTTGGGTTCCATCCCTGGGTCGAGAAGATCCCCTGGAGAAGTAAGTGGCAACCCACACCAGCATTCTTGCCTGGGAAGTCCCACGGACAGAGGAACCTGGAGGGTTGCAGTCCATGGGGTTGCAAAAGAGTCGGTACACAGCTGAGCGACCGACTAAACAACAAATAAAGAACAGTACTGGTGGCCCTCAGACATGGCCTAAATCTTGAAAGTGGTAGGCAAGTCACTGGATTCGGGGCCATCCGACCACACTGTGTTAGCAGAGGCAGGCAAGGGGAGCCATACTGTATGATTTGAGATCCTCTTATCCGTGTACGGGCTTCCCTGGTAGCTCAGCTGGTAAAGAATCCACCTGCAATGCTGGAGACCTGGGTTTGATCCCTGGGTTGGGAAGGCCCCCAGGAGAAGGAAACAACTATGCAGTATTCTGGCCTGGAAAATCTCTTGGACTATCCATGGGGTTGCAAAGAGTTGGACACGACTGAGCGACTTTCACTTTTTAACTTATCCATGTACACCTAGCTTGAAGGCCCCCTCTGACAGCCCACTTCCAAGTGTAAGAACACTCTGCTATTTTTATATCTCTGGTGTCCTGCTCTGCCCCGTGACACTCAACACTCCAAATCAGCAGCAGGCCTTTCCCCTGCCTCAAGGGCACCGCCTCTACCACACTCTGGGACACAGTCGCTGAGAAGTTGGTGGGGCTGTCCTCACCACCTTCCTCTGATTTCTTCTCAGCATTGTTCACAGGCATATTCAGCTCCAACTTAAGGAGTATTTCCGGGAAGTAAGTCAAAGAGGTTCCAGTCTTTCTCCGAACGCACAAAGCCCCAGTAGAAGGACAGGAAATATGTCACTGTGGCAATTTCACACGGACTGGTGCCGATTTCTGGACAGATTCAGGCAAGATTTGGTGGGGAACTTGTATAAAATCAAACTGTACAAGAGGGTTCCCATTTCTATGAAGAATTTGTGATGGGCCCCTTCCTCCTCCCATTGCTCTGAGATAGGGAACATGATTATTAGTCCTGCTTCTTCCCGGGGCTCACCTTGCGGATTGCGAGGTGAGCCCTAGAAGGAAGTGGAAAGCTGATCAAGGTTTTGGGTCTGTTCTCCTACCTTCCGCCTAGATTGTACCTCAGGAGCCTTGCATGTCTTTGCTATGTTGTCCTTGGAACTGTCTTTAGCCAAAGGCTCAAGCCGAGACAGCTAAATTTCCAACACCTCTAAGAAAGGAAATACTACAACATCCTTTGGTGGCCTAGTCCAGGGTTTAACAACCTTTGCTCTCTGAGACTGTTCCTCCCAAATTTTGTCCTCCTGCTTTCTGATCCACCTCTTTTATGCTTAATGGTAGTTCCGATGCCCTTTGTCAGCTTTCTTTTCCAAATTAACAAAATCTATTATAAAAAATTTGAACCAGCTTGTATTTCTCTGTCCCTTAGACAATCTCCAAATTCTCTAACACAAACTTCATTATGCCCTCTGTAACAGCTTTAGCCGGTCACCCCCATCTCTCTTCTTACCAGTGACACACATTTTGCAAGATGGCAGGTTTGGAAAAGAGCAAAATTAACTGAACCTCAGAGGACCTAATCACCTGTCCTAACTCTCTGAGCTAGCTGTCCCACGGGAGACTGGAGCAGTATAGGGTTTCATTAGTGGCCAATGGCCATGGAATAGAGAAGGAAGATGACCTCAGAGTTCCTACAGGCTTCTTCTCTATTTAGAGCATCCAGGATCATGCTTGTTCCTTAATAATACTAGATTGTGTACTTCTAATTCATTGCAGCCTCTGTCTTTAGCCACATAGATCCAGTCTTGTATCTGTCACATTTTGGTTGTTCTTATATTCATTATCCACATTATCCATAGGCGTCACTGACTCCTAGGTTGCTAGTGAGCTGCTCTCTGGGTACTCAGGCACGCAGAGTCACTTTGACACCAGTCCAAGTCAAACATAAATAAAAAAGATTCTTGCAAAAAGAAATCATCCACTCACACACAGATTCCAAATACAATTACAGTTGAATTTCATGTAGCTGGGGTAACACTGGACCTGTGGCATGGATAATTCAAAATAAAAGTTTTACCCCCAAAAATCATGTATAGCTAGCTTTTAAAATAAAATAAAAAAAATTGCAGTATGGGCCTAGTTTGTTTGTTTGGTTGGTTGGTTTTTTCAGTATTTCTGCTTTCCTAATTATTTGGGCCAATATGAAAGTGAGCCAGCATTCCTGGAGTATACAGAAACTAGGAGAAGAACCTGGGTGTAGGGAGAAGCTAAGCTGAGACCAAGTGTTGCCACAGACATTTCTCAAAGTGGAAAAGCCTCCCAGAAATACTTGGGAGCTGGCTTTCAGAAATCTTGTCTGTGTGTCTTAGGAATGTGTCATATGGTTGTTTATGCAACGGACTTGTCCAGGAAGGTCTAAGGGGCCTGTCTGCGGGTATCTAGCTTGCTTTGGGCAGACACAGAGCCAGGGAGCTGACCAGAAATCACAGTTCTCTTCTCCTTCCTCACCATAGCCTGATGGCTGTTGCACTGTGCCTGGTCTGGTCACCTGACCTGAGCAAGTCTGAAGGAGGTGGTGCAATTCATCTGAAGAAAATCACGTCTGAGACAGGAAGGGGCACGGCAGCCTCTTCAGCCAAGGATTTATGTATCTGTCACAGGAGGGAAGTGTGAGCTGAGAAATGACTCCCAGAAGTGCTAGAATTGGAAGAGGCAGCACAGCTACCTTTCACAGTCACTAGTGTATTCATGCAGAATCTGGGCTACCTCAGGAGGCCAGCGTCCTGGCCCTTCCTCCCTTCCTGGAGTCCCTCCTCCCTCCGCCCTCCCCTCCTCCCTCCCTTGCTCCTTGCTCTGACTCCGCATGCACTTAAGAAAACAGAGCAGAGCTGGCCAGGTGCGTCCCACCAGGGGCCAAGCTGCAGGTGAAGGAAAGGGGATTGCTTTTTGCCTAGCAGGTGTCATGTCACCATGCCGGGCACTGTAGCAGCCTAGGGGAATGGGGTTCCTCTGGTCCCTGCAGCCCACAGAGGCCAGGGGGTTCATTCAATCTGGCTCTATCTACACTTAATTCTTTGCGGATTTTGTGAATCGATTTTTGCATTTTTGCCTGCTGGGCGCGTTTTGGCTATGGGCCTCAGTAACATCATTAGGCTTTCGTGGTATCTCTGGGGAATATAAGATGGGCTGCAGGACTCCATCTATTGAGCTCTGTTGTCTGGATAACTTCTAGCCTCTCCAGTGCCAAGGGACCCCAGCTGCAACATCCAACCCACTGATCAGGTCTGTTCCTGGCCCCAGTGGAAACAGAGTCCTGGCATCCAAGTGCAGCTCTTTGCGTGTTCCTTTCCTATTCTTTGTCTCCAGGGCAGGGGCTTGGCCAAGGGGGCAGATTCCCGCCATGACAAAGACCAGGTCACACTCTTCTTCTCAGGAAGCAAGGAGTGGGCCACGCCAGGCCTTGAAGGGTGAGTGACACCCTGGCTCGTGATCTCGGCCCTCCTCACCAGCACAGGCTCCCTCTGTTAAGTGGGAGGCGATGAGTCTGAATTCTGGGGAAATGCCTCTCTCTGGAGAGGAGATTTTATCTCCTTTGTTGTAAACCTAAATGTCAAATCTGAAACATTCTCAGCCTGGATAGAGGAAGCAGGCACATTCCTCAGAAAATGGCCAACTGGGTAGAATTTGGTTTTGACCCTCTTTCTTCTCCCCCATTCTGCTTTCTAGCACAAGCTCCCTCAAACCACACCTCCCCCCCCCCCCCCCGCCGCCAGCTGCTCAGGGTGATAGATAGCACATGTTCCAGAACTTTCCTGATCTTCCTGTCTCTTAACCATTCCCCTGCAGGAAGCTTGCTTTCTGCTACTGCTAATGTGATACTGTGAATCCAGCCAAGGTGTAAACAGCTGGTAGTAACTGAACGTGCTTCCCCTGCCCAAGTCACAATTCTCTTTAGACCTGGACCTTTGCCAAAAGTAAGCACTGTGAGAATTGCAGGCTTAGCTGGGGGCCAGCAGAGCTGACCTTTTGCGGCAACGTTCCTCTGACCTTTACCTCTCAAATCATACCAAGCAGGCAGCTACCCTCTCCATCCACATATAAAGCCATCCCTGGGGATGCTGTTGACGTTAGCAGAGGGGACTGGGAGAGTCCTGGCTGTGCCCTGACCCTACCCTCATAGAAGCCCAGACAGAGGGGGAGGTCTCTAGCTGAGCCTAAATTTGGCCTAGGCCCCTGTGCCCTTCCCGCAAGTGGCAAAGCGGTAAAAAATCTGCCTGCCAATGCAGGAGACTCAGGAGACCTCCCTGGGTCGAGAAGATCCCGTAGAGGAAAAAATGGCAATCCACGCCAGTATTCTTGCCTGGAGAATCCCATGGACAGAGGAGCCTGGTGGGCTAGTCTATAGGGTCGCAAAGTATCAGATGCAACCTAGCACGCACACCTTCCCGCCACCAGACAGACAGGATCTTTTGGAAGATGCTAGGAAGAGACTAGAAATCCTTCCTGGCTGTGTGTGTGTGTCTGTGTGTGTACCTGATTTAAATATCCTTGTAATAGCAAAACCATCCTCGTTTGAAGGGAGGAGCTCTAACCACTTACAGATCAAGGGTTACAGTCATTCTGAGGGGTCTGTTGCAAAGCTATTTTTGGCTCATTTGCTCTTCTTTCCTCATTGAGTCCTGTTCCTCCCCAGGCCCCTCAGGAACCCACCTCTCTGCCTCCTTCCGAGTGCCTGTGCTCACGCAGGCTTATGCAGGGGAAGTAACCTCTAGCCAAGTGATTCTCTCATCCAACACATTTTCCGAGATGGTCCCACTGCTCCTTTACAGAAGAGTGGGGACAAAAACTGTCTGGGCTGGTGTAACGACCTCTTCCCCTCCGCCCAAGCACACCGGAATTCCAAATACTCTCGTTTCCTTCGAGCGCAAATGGCTTTTGCTGCTGATCCTTCTGCTCTGGGTTACCCATTTCCTGCTCAACCCTGGCACAGAGAACGTGTCTCTGTAGCAGCTACCTCAGGGTAATTTGAGAAGGAGCTCTAGGCCACCACATGTGGAAAATGAATCAGAGAAGACACATGTGGAATAAGAATCTCCTAAGAAAGATGTTGGACTTTTGCAAAGGGCCTGAATAATACAGACATACCAGCACCGGATGTTTCTCTGGTGCCAGCATCATTTAGTCTAAGGTGATTTTATTGTTATTATTATTATTATATCCTCCCAGTTCCAGAGACTCAAAAGAAATCCCTGCCACTGTTCCATCTGCCTTAGGGAGTCAGCAACCACTCATGTCCTGGCTGTGTGAAAGTCTTAGGCACACATACCCCTATTGAGTCTGGAACACTCAGCTTGTACCTGCGGTATCTGATTGCTTTCTGCCTACTCAGTCAACTGTGCCGTGTCACTGAGCCTGTTTGGGTGGGGAGGGTGGGAAAATGGAGCAAGCACTCCAGGAGGAGGTCTGCTGTTTCCCCGCCCCCTCCCCAACTCTTCAGCTCTCCCTCCTTGTTCCATGTCTCAGGTGTCTGGACTCTAGTCCTGACCAGGCCCAGCACCCACTGCTCAGAATGCCAGGCCCATAGTTGTGCTCACCTGTGTGTCCGCCACTCCTCCTCTGCCCAGTCCCCGGAGCTGGTGGCAGCTTGCTGTCTGTCTGGCCACTGAGCCCACCTAAAGATGTCTGGCCAGTTCCTTCTGGCGTTTTCCTCATCCCATGCCAAGGATGCTCATGGGCTGGAAAGAGCTACTCCAGGAGACTCCTTCCCCCTCAGAGCAAAGTGAGAAAGCAGGAGGCCTGCTCACATTCATTTGGTCCCATCCTTTGTTTCACCCATTTCTGCATGTGTGCATGTTCGTTGCTTCAGTCGTTTCTGCCTCTTTGCAGCCCTCTGGACTATAGCCCACCAGGCTCCTCTGTCCATGCGGATTCTTCAGACAAGGATACTGGAGCAAGTCGAAGTGCCCTCCTCCAGGGGATCTTTCCGACCCGGAGATCAAACCCACATCTCTTTATGTCTCCTGCATTGGCAGGCGGGTTCTTTACCAACAGCACTACCTGGGAAGCCCCTTCACCCATTTCTAGACCCATGTGTTTCCATAGCACTGATTTTGGAGCATTGATTCACAAAACTGCAGCCCTGGGCTTCCCTGGTGGCTTAGTCAGTAAGGAATCTGCCTGGATCGGGAAGACCCCATGGAAAAGGGAATGGCTACCCACTCCAATATTCTTGCCTGAAGAATCCCATAGACAAAGGAGCCTAGCAGGCTACAGTCCATGAGGTCGCAAGAGTCGGACACGACTTACTAAACCAAACCAAACCCAACCATTCTAGGGTAACCTCAGAATGCAGGCCTGGGGCTCAGACAAAAGCTGCTGAGTAAACTAAAGGTGTTGCCCCCAATTCTGCCTTTCTATGGCATTCTTCCATCCCCCTTTTCTGTGCCCTGTACTCCCTCGCTCCAGTGCCCAGACTGTGGCTGTCGCCTGCATGTCTGGAGCCCCAGATGCCAGGCAAGAGTGCCTGCTCTACACTGACGATTTTTCCATGTGCTCCTTTGGAGCCCTAGGGACCCACCAGAGTGATCTTGAGGGCAGGCAGAGACTCCAGCCAGTGGGATTCCATGGGCATCATCCCAACTTCAACTCGAGTAGCTCTGCTCTCATCTGTTTTATAAACTGAGTTTTCCATGTGAGACTCTGTTTGAAGGAAAGGGTTGCCTTTTTTAAGGAAAAAAACCGCAACCCTAGGTCTTTCTCTCTCCATACCAAAGTAACCTACTCCTTCCTTGTCCTCTTTCCTCTGGCTTGAACTTTTCTAGGGGACAATGGGAGTAATGCTAATCAAAGAACCACCCCCACGGATGTGTTGGGTGACTACAGGCCAGCTGGCAACGCCAGTGCCTTCACCCAGTGAAGACGGTGATGAGAGTAGGCAAGTTGGCACTCTGCTCCCCCTCTCCTCACGTGGCTACCTCCTCACCCATCATTAATAATAATCCCTTGCATTTGCATAGCACTTGACAATTTCCAAAGAACTTTCACAGACTTTATCTTATTTGATCCTCTGAAAAGCCTGTGAAGGCCGCCAGGGCAGGGGCTGTTATTTACATTTTACAGACTCAGGAGACTCTCGAGACCATTTAATCATTGGTCTCTCTGAAGAGCTTGCTAAAGGGAACTAGTCAGTATGAGCTTAAGGGCCAGTTAAAAGGAATGAGAGTTGGAACAAGGATTATAAAAAGAATGATGGGGGAGGGAGATGAGGCTGAGGGAACAACAGAACCCACAGTGCCACCGGATCCCCCAGCTTGGTTTGTGAAACTTCTCAGAAATAGACCGGAGCTTTGGGAGGGGCCAACACCCAAAGAAACAGAGAGATTTCCCTCCTCTGTGACTCTGACTACTGCCCCCATCTTGTCTCAGCCCATTTTACAAAGTTGACCTGGTCACGCAACTCTCTTGGGGGTCAGGAAGCAGAATGTCAAGTCCTAGAACCGGAAAGGCCCACAGAGATCATCTAGTCCCACCTCTCACGTTATAGGACAGGAAACAGAAGCCCAGAGACAGAAAAAGTCTCGTCCAAGGTCACCCAGAGAAGCAGAGACAGAGCTGAGTTGATACCAAGATACTTGCAATCCAGAGTGCTTTCCGCTATAATCCGCTGCTGCTGCTGCTGCTGCTGTGTGTGTGTGTGCGTTTGTGTGTGTAGGGGAGTGTATGCAGAGGTGTGAAGGAGGGTTGTGTGCTATGCCCAAATGCCTGTCTGGTGAACCACTGTGGCCTGGACTTTCTACCTATGTTCAGTGGCTGGGGTTTCAAGCCATTTGTAGGGCCTGGCGTATGATAGGGTGTGAGAAAGACAGAGTTCAGGGTTTCTCTCCCAAGGGGATTCGCCCATATAAACTGCTCCAGGTAATTAAGATCCCAGAAGAATTGGCAGCTGCCTGCTGAACAAATTAGACTCTGCCTTTATGGGCATGTTCTGTGCTGGAGATCAGAGGGCCCTCCCTGATGTTTGGTTCATTAGTCATTGTTCCCTGTCAGAGCAGGCACTCAGAAAATTGGATGTCTGGCAACAGCCTGTATTCAGAAATTAAATAGCAGAAGCAGCAATGGCAAGAGCGAGTGTCTGGGACTGTGCTCCATGCACAGTAGGTCCTTGGAAAATGCTTGTTAGCTAACTAATGAACTAAGTAAAGAAAGCCTTTAGTCCTCTGTACTATTCAGAATGAAACAGTGTCAATAACAGATCTGATTGCTTTTCAGCTGAGCCACATTTGAACTTTTTAATGGGCAGGCTGTTGGGGCCAGGATAAAAAGTAACTGGACCATAGACTTCCTATGCAGATGGCACTGCACAGATCACAGTGCCCACCACTTGAATCTTAGATCTAATAAACTAACTGTACCCTGTCAGCTTGCCCATGACTTCCTTTCGGTTGAATCCAAAAGCATTTTCCCAATTCTAGTCTTCTTTGGCTAGTACAGAGGCAGCTTTGTGGGGAAGACAGTAGGGTTCCAGAGCATATATGGGAGGGAGTAGGAGCTCCAAGAGGACACCCAGGGCTGTGGGCTTTAAAATCAACTTCTCCTCCTTCACCATCTTGCACAGGCCAAACCTGCCAGGTGAATTTGGATAGACACTTTTAGTATTGTTCTTAAATGTCAGGGAAAGATGTTTGTTTTTGTTTTGTTTCTTATACTAAATGTTCTTAGTTCAAAATACCCAGGATTCCTTGCAAAGGTCAGCTAGCATAGCAGGACTAAGAGAGTCTTAGACGCTTTTGGCAGCTGCTAAAGGTTACTGCTGGTGTCTTGTCTATAGGCCAAGGGAGTGAACTCTGTGAGGCTTTCAAATGTCCTTGATGGACTTTTCCACCATGCTAAGAACCATTAGCAAAAGTACTTCTCCAGTTCACCTAGCTATCCAGTCACTCCTTCAAATCCCATCCACCAAGGGAAGAAAGCACTAGGATTTATTGAGCAGACCTCTTTTTGCCTTTGTTGGGAAGAAGATGTGTTTGAGTGTATGCATGTATGGTGGTGGTGGTGTTTAGTCGCTATGTCACGTCCAACTCTTTGCGACCCCATGGACTGTAGCCCGCCAGGCTCTTCTGTCCACGGGATTTCCCAGGCAAGAACACTGGAGTGGGGTGCCATTTCCTTCTCCAGGGGATCTTCTCCATGCAGGGATTAAAGCCATGTCTCCTGCATAAGCAGGCAGCTTCTTCACCCCGGTGCCAGCAGGGAAGCTTATGTATGTGGGTAGGAGGACTTGGTTGTGTGGAGGGAGTTTCAGTAGTAATGTAGATATACATAAAAATATATATAAAATAACATAAAAATATGTTATGTTATTTGAACATAAAAATATGTTCAAATCATAGGCAAAAAAGCTATGGAAATGTATGGGAAATATATTTATGTGTGGATGGGGAGGTATACTTGTGTTTGTGAAGGGACAGCTGAAAGGATGGCATCAGGGAGGGTTGGTGTTCTCGTGTGTGTGACATATGAGTATGTAACTGTCTTGAGTCTATTCCTGTATTTTTGACTTGAGAGCCAGGATGAGGAAGGTTAGCTAGCAAAGGTCAGCTAGCATAGGAGACCTATGTGAAAGAGGCATGTGTGCCTCTGTGTGTGTGTGTGTGCGCGAGTGTGTGTGCGCGAGTGTGTGTGTGTGTGTATGTGTGTGTGTGTGTGTGTGTGGTGAGGGTTTGTCTTAGGCTTGCCTGGGAAAACCATCTTGGCCCCAATTTCTTTTTCTCCGCTCACAGATATCTTTAAGTTCTCTGCCTCTACTTTATCCTCTTTAGGGAGATATTTTCTACCATGTATTCTCCCCCATTCTGTTTCATGATCTCTATCATCCCTTCCCACTGCCCCCTCTCCCAGGCCACCTGCAGTCTCTACCAACAAAGTGGGGGTGACTCCACCATTGAGAAGGGCAGTGTCAATGATTGGGAAACAATCTTTGAGCCAATGAAATGTCTGCCTAAAGATTGTTCTTGGATCAATGGGAATCCTGTGGATCACCCTTGGACAGATTACCATCATTAAGAAATGTAATATAGATATTCAATCTGAGAATTTTGGTGACTTAATTAAAGCCTTGTTTTTAGTTCTGTTGAGAAGGAAAATCATTTATTATCTTAAGTCTGACCCTGTGCCTTCAGGAGAACTCTTATTCTGTGAAAATAAGGGCTGAGGTAGGCAATTCACACATACTTGTGAAATCTAAGCAGATTATCTCACCAGTGGCTATAACTGTAATAAACTAAAGTGACCTCGGTTTAAACAAACAGATGTTTGAGGCTGACAATTGAAGTGCAAACATAACCTTAATTAATGACTTGGTTAATAGTAAGTAGCTCACTCTTTAGAGATATTAGCTAAATTCCCAGTCTCAGCTATAACATAGGTCTCCAGGCTACCTCTGTGTTATTTCTGTTAGAAAAAGAGTTTTAGCTACTCAGTCTGTGAGGTTGCTTGTGAAGCAGGAGAGAGGAAAACCTAGCGACAGTTCTGATTGGGATGAGTGTTTTAAAAGAGTGTTCCTAAGTACTCAAAGTTCCCATCCATAAATGTGTATCCACCATCAAAGCCAGTCCTCTAATATCTTCTACTAGGTAAACCCCTAAAGAAGATATACATTAAGAACCATTAATGAGCAAACATGATCTCTAACTTCAAATAATTTCCTATCAATAACTCACTCTGGGTCCAGTGGAGTCCCACAGGTAGAGTCAGGGAACTGCCACATCTGGAAACGAAGCTAGAAAGCAGCCTAACACTCTGTTGCCAAAGAGATGGATGTATCGGAGTGGAGGTTGCTGGGAAATGCAATGTCCAGCTTGTCGGCTTAATGGCCGCTTGGTGTGAGGCACCCCACCCTTGTCCCAACTGCTTATTTGTTGTTTCATCAAGATGGGATGAGAAGGGGGTGGTTAAGTCAAGTGACATGCTGGCTTTGGGTGACCCTCCCTTCAAGAATAGCTCTTTCTTTGCTGCAACGGATCCATCCAGCTGCAGATTTCCGTCATCACTGGATGCGCTCGCCGATGAATTCAGAAATTATGCTGGCCTCCCCAGTTGTTGTTACTGAGTTGAACAAGCACAATTGAGACCATCCTCGGCCACACCGCTGTCCTGAGTGCCACAGGGGGAGGGAAGAGGGGAGAAAAAGCCACCGAAGGCCTGCTTCCCACCCTTCAGGAGCTTTGGGGTCAAGTCAGGGAGATGGATTATATGCAGAGAAATCACTCCAGAACAATTATAAAGATAGTCCACACATGCAAAATAACACATGCCAAAATGTCCTGTAAAATGATCATCTCTATAAAATGATAGGTGGAAGTAAGTGGCCAGTGCAGCTGTCTGGAATCTTGATGCAGGACTTCGTGAGTGGGGTCAAGAAGGACTTTGTTCTAACTGTCGCCTGAATGCCATAGCTCTCAGCAAGAACAAGGGGAATGGAAGTGGGGACAGTAGGTTCTAAAGCATGTGTTTAAGTACTGAAAGTCTGGGCCATGACTGTCTTCCATGCTGAGCTGTTTATTTTAATGGAGCTTCTTCTAGATATCCAGGTCACCCTGTCTCAGAAAACAGCATGTGCTGTTTCCACACTGGAGGGTTGGCTGTTTCTGAGAGGGTGGGGTCAACTCAGCTTCACCCCAGCCCATGGCTTGAAGACAGACTCAGTCAATATAATTTTGTCCTGAGCATCCTGCCAGGCTCAGCCTTGTGGGCCTTGCCATCTGCCCACAATCTGGCCTCAGAGCTTGCTGAAAGTAAAGAAAGCTAATCCATGGCTTATTACCTTCTCGAAGTTCATAGGCCCTCCCACCTACCCACTTTTTCTTTCCTGTTCACAATTGGAGTGTTACATCTGGGCCATGAAGGAGCAAGGTGGGCTCTGAAACTCAAAGGGGTGGCAAAGGCTCCATACCTAGGGTTGCCCTCACACTGCCCTCTCCCATCAGTGGAAAAACTAGGTCTTAGTTTCTTCTCCCTTCCAGACCTCAGGCCTTGGTAGGAAGAATACTCTAGAAAACATGAAGGCGGGGAAGAGCAAGAGTCCCCAACCCAAGTCTGACTTGACATTGAGTCCCAGTTGTGTTGCTCACCTGGCCCCATAAGGTCAATAGACATATCCCTTGGCAGATGAAAGGGATTTCAAGAACTCATAGCCCCACACCAGCCTCATGGCCACGTTCAACTCACCAGGCTACACCACCCATGTCAACCCTGAGCTTCTTGATCCCAGAATTCTTGACTGGGCCTCAGGTTGGTATATCTACTCTCAGCCATGGCCAGGACCCAGAACTCTTTGGCTTGGTGCCCTGACTTCAAGTGCCAGCTCTTCTACTAACCACCTCACTCTGGACCCCCATACATAAGGTGAAATGGTTGGAACACAGGATTCCTGAGGTGCTTCTGGCTCTGCATCCTGGAGTCTAAGGGTCCCCCATTTTTTCATGAGAGGGCC
The DNA here is from genome assembly GCF_042477335.2 of Ovis canadensis. Taxonomy (NCBI): domain Eukaryota; kingdom Metazoa; phylum Chordata; class Mammalia; order Artiodactyla; family Bovidae; genus Ovis; species Ovis canadensis. The sequence continues at coordinate 129,776,311 of NC_091727.1, forward strand.
TTTTTTTGCAAGGGGACGGACAAGGGATATTTGAGGACTTTCAGTTTGGAAGCTGGTCCAAAGTTCCCAGGTTGTGTTTGTTATCTTGTTTGCTACTTCCCAACTGGCTTCTCCCATTGGTAAGGGCCAGCAGGCACTGGGCTTGGGCTTTGAACATGGTAGGGTGGTGGGTCAGTGGTTCAAGGCTGCCCTGGGCCTCCCTCTCTGGCTGCAGAGGCTGAATTTTATGTCTCCTGCCAGAGACACCATCTCCTCCAGGCCAGGCCGGCCTCCTCCCCTCGGAGGCAGCCTTGTGAACCAACTCCAGAGGTCCCCTTGGAGACACAACCAATGGACGCCTGGCACAGGCTGGGTGTGGGAGTGGGTGCTAGCCTGGGAGGGCCCCGAGGAACAGGAACTTATGGGGACTGTGTGAAGAGCCAGTGCCGACCGCCAGGATATCAAGTTCCTCCAGGATAGTCGGGCCTGAGGGAGGCCCTGTGGGGGCTGGTCAAAGTGTGGGTCTGGGGGCTATTTGTCATTAGGCTATAAATGATCCTGGGGGCAAAGGAGGGGGCCACAGTACATGCCCTGCTTCTTCCAAGGGACTTGGGAGGCCTTCAAGCCTGGCTCCATGTTTCACACAGGACAAGATGGAGGAGCCAGGCTTCTGTGAAGCCACGTGACCAGGGGTTTGAGGGAGGGCGAGTTGTTCTATGTGATCACATGACCCTGGGACTGCCCTATTTCCCAGTGCTTTCTGGGAAAGGATTAGTGGGCTGGAAGGAGCCTAGGTGGGAAGAACAGTGATGATGTGCCACACAGAAGGCCATGTCAGCCACAACAAACAAGCACAGCCTCTCAGACACAGACTCTCCCTCCCTCCCTCCCTCCCTCCCTCCCTCCCTCTCTCTCTCTCTCTCTCTCTCTCTCTCATACACACACACACACACACACACACACACACACATGCTGAGGCTTTACTGCACAACCCATGCCTCTGTGGCACTGACTTTCTGTGATGACAGGCTCGTGGCCCAGCCCATGTCACTGGTTGGTCCAACCTCACTCTAACCCAGGTGTCAGGGAGGGATGAGGTTTCCTGAAAGGAGGGGAGCATTTTTTTAAAAAGCTCCAGAAAAAAAGAAAGAAAGAAAACAAAGCAAGGCTGAAGTCCTCCCACAGGCAGGCTCGTGCTCCGGGTGTGCTTCCACAGGCCAGAAACTACAGAACTGGGAGTACTGCCAAATGCTTTATCAAAGGAAACAGCCCGCCCAACAGCTGGAGATGGGCTCCTGCCAGCTGTGTGTGCCTCTTGGTCGCTCCTTCTGCTTTTCTCTCTTCTTCTAGCTCCATCCATCCATCTCCTGCAGCCTTGCACTTGGCTATGGGAGAGCCCACAGACAGACTTCCTTGGACCACAGAGAGTCCCCTTGATGCTGAGTAACTGAGTGGATTGCAGGCCCAGCTGGGGTTGAGGGTGGGATGGCGTGGCTGTCCTTTCAGGGGGATGTGCTGTCTGGAAGCTGGTCTCCTGGCATCAGGCAAGGGATTGCTGGGTGGCATGCGCTTCTGCTGCAGCTGGCACCTTGAGGAGACGCAGTCAAGTAGTCCCTCAGAGCTTCCTTTTCATCCACAGTGGGGGGCGGGTGCCGAGCCGGGTTGTGTGTGTTGGCGGCAACAGGGTGTTTTCCAGCAACCTCAGCAACTTTGCCATCCATATTCATTAATTAGTTAATTACTTGGACTCATTTCTCTAAGCCTTGGGCTTCCCAGGGAGGGAGGAGATGATGGCCTGGTGGGGGAGAGCTCTGAAGAACATTCTCCCCTTACTGGAGGCAGGAGGCCCACTGGCAAGTGAGAGAGGGCGAGGGTAACCTCCTGTGGCTTCCCCACCTCTCCCAGCCCTCACCCACTGCAGGCTCCTGGTGTGTCAGCTGAAGTGGCAGGCACAGCCCTGAAAGGCTGCTCCAAGCTGTGTTTTTCTCAGCAACCCCGGTGGGGAATGGTGCCAGCTGGGCTGTCCAGCTCTGTGAGTGGAGCTGAAGGCAGCAGCCCCATGTCTGGGAAGGCCCAAGGGCTTCCTTCTGTTCCTTGACTGGGCACAGCCTGCATCATTTGCCCCAGTTAACCCCAGGGACAGCTGAAGGCCCAACTAACATCTCCCTTGCTGATAACCTGGCCACATCTTAAGGGCAGGGTCCCTGTTGGGTTTGTCTCTATACCCCTGCTGTCTGCCATGTACTGGGAGCTTAAGTAATGTCTAGTGACCTGGCCTGTGAGGAAGTCACTTTAAAGCTTGGGGTCTTACCAAGGGGGAGGCAGCCATTTGGTCTGTGTGTAACCCCCAAGATTGCCGTGTTGTTTGCTCCTTATCTGTTTTACTGAGTTGAGTACTGGTGTGATGGTAGGCACCATGATGGAGACCTTGGCAATTCCTGAGACATGTAAGGCTGCAAACTTAGATCACCTGAGCTTCTGGCATCTAATGGGCATTCTGCTGCCCGTCTTAATTGTTTTACCCCATGGCCTACCATCTCCTCCACCCAGGTGGTTCTTCTCCAAAGGCCCAGCTCTTGGATCTTTCCTTTTACCCCTGTGTTCCTTCCTTCCCTGAGGCTTTTTGTATAAATGGGCACATTCATATGCTTAGTCACAAGGGCCCTGTAATTTAATAAGCACAGGCTTTGGGCCCAGACCTCTGCTGAATCCCTATTCAGACACTGCACCTGATGGGACTTTGAGTAAGTTATTTTGCCTTTCTGGACCTCAGATTCCCCCTCTGTAAACTGGGGAGGGTTAATTGAGATAAAAATACATACTGTATATGAAATGCTTTGAACTATGTTTGGTGCAAAGTAGGTGCTTGGGAAGATCCCTTGGAGAAGGGAATGGCAACCCACTCTAGTATTCTTGCCTGGGAAATCCCATGGGCAGAGGAGCCTGGTGGGCTCCAGTCCATGGGGTCACAAAGAGTCAGACATGACTGAGCTACTGAACGTGCACTCACAGGTGCTCAATGAATGTTAATTGCTGGTGTTCATTGCTGCTGCTGCTGTGTGTGTGTGTCTGTGTCTATGTGTGTGTGTATGTGTATTGAATGGGCTTCCCTTGTAGCTCAGTTGGTAAAGAATTTGCCTGCAGTGCAGGAGACCCGGGTTCGATCCCTGGGTTGGGAAGATCCCCTGGAGAAGGAAATGGCAACCCCACTCCAGTATCCTTGCCTGGAAAATCTCATGGACAGAGGAACCTGGTGGATTGCAGTCCATGGGGTCGCAAAGAGTCGGGTACGGCTGAGCGACTAACACACACATGTGTATTGAAGGTGTCCATCATGCACAGCTGGGCTGATAGGATTGACTATGTGCTAAACCACAGATAAACTGGAGACCCTGACCAGGACACTCAGAAGGCATTCTGGAAATTCCATTTGCCCAGCCTAGGCAGCCACAATCTTGGGTGGAGCAAGGTTTGGAGGTCAAGAGCCTGAGAGAGTTCAACCACTTATCCATGATTCCATCCTTCCCAAGCACAGCTTACCCTCAGGCTATAGGCCAGACTAAACTTCCAGGCAGTGTGGATAGGGCCAGATGTCTTCTGGGAAATGCCACATTTCCCACAATTTCTCTGGACTCTAGCTTCTCAGCTTCCCTCATTTGGGGTCTCTTATATTTCACCTGTCTACCCCAGCCTATGCTCTAATACACATGCTCTTGCTGCATTTTCTCCAGCATGTTGTCAACTCTGTGAAAGTGAAAGATGGTCACTCCTGCCCGACTCTTGCAACCCCATGGACTGTAGCCCACCAGGCTCCTCTTTCAATGGAATTCTCCAGGCAAGAATACTGGAGTGGGTTGCCATTTCCTTCTTCAGGGGATCTTCCCGACCCAGGGATCAAACCCACATATCCTGCATTGCAGGAGGATTCTTTGCCATCTGAGCCACCAAGGAAGCCCATTGTCAACTCTGAGTGTAACTGAAAAAACTAGGCCAGGACTCGAAATGACCATTTCTGTCATGTCGTGTTGATAACCATCTCCCTGAAGATGACGACGACGATGATGATGTGTATGTATGTGTGTGTGTATCGACAACCTGCAGCCTTGGGGTCCCAGTTCTTCTGTGTGTTTAAACGTCCATTTCTGTCATGTCGTGTTGATAACCATCTCCCTGAAGATGACGACGACGATGATGATGTGTATGTATGTGTGTATGTATCGACAACCTGCAGCCTTGGGGTCCCAGTTCTTCTGTGTGTTTAAACGTCATGACATCAAGATTTCTCCTTCTTGGTATTTTCTGACTGCTCAACCTTCCCTCAGCAGCAGCATCTGAGAGCTGGGCAGTCAGAAGGATGTTGACGTGGGCATGTACACGATTTGCAATCTAAGTCTTCACGAATGGAGGTTTGTGGGGCTTGCCCCCTCCGGTTCCCTCACTGGGGCACTTCCGATGGTTGGCACCAGCAGCATGTCAGCTGCAGGGAGCAAATGGTGTGAGGAGAGAGATTCCAGGTCTTCTTTGGCTACGGCTGATTCCTTATTTCCTCTCCTTTCCCAGTTTGGGAGCATTTGTTGCTGTCTGAAGGGCCGGGCAGTGCCAAGACCACAATAAACAGCTTGTCCAGTACACACAAGCTCTTTGGACCCTGAAATGTCAGCTGGCCAACTGGCTCACAGCTAGACCCTGCTGCGTGCCATTTGCATCCGGCCCCGACAATGCCGCTCAGCACTTGTAGAACCCTGTATCGTAGCAACAAGCCTGGGAGTGGGGGGCCACAGTGACCTGGCCCAAGCCCTGGGATGCTGAGCTTAGGCACCACACTTCAGACCCCTAGTAAAAAGAATAACTGCATTAGGGACCCAGCTTTGCAGATCTCAGACCAGCAGAGTGACCCCCCCTCCCCGCCCCCACCTGGGCCTGGCCCCTTGGTCAGCAGTCAGCCAGACTGCCTATACCCCATATGGCTGAACCGCTGACTGGTGTGAGACAGAAATATCTCACCCAGTGGAAGCTAGTTGGGTGCAGGGCACATGCCTCCAGACGGTTCAGACAGAGCACAAAGGGCAACAGAGGAGAGCCAGTGGGGTCTGGTGGCCAGAGTGCCAGGCCAGGATCCAGGAAACCTGGGCTCTGCTCCCAACCCCTGCCACCAATTCCCTTGGCATCCTTGAGCAAGATCACCCAGAGGGCAAGGTCAGGGCACCAGGCACAGGGCCAAAACCATGCCTCGGAGAAGATGAGCTGCACAATTGAGTTCATGCATTTGGAAGGTGGGTGTTTAACCAGGAATGCTTTCCCCTGAAGAGCTGCCTTTAAATGCCTTGAACACTTCTTGAGCAGCAAAGGAAACAAACTCAAGTGCCCAGGGAATATATCAGAAAAGAGAGTACTATTGTTCAGTCACTAAGTCATCTCTGACTCTTTGCAACCCTACCGTCTATAACACACCAGACTTTTCTGTCCTCCACTGTCTCCCAGAGTTTGCTCAGATTCATGTCCATTGAGTCGGTGATGCTATCTAACCATCTCAACTTCTTACAAAATGTCCTGTCCTTTGCCTTGTTTGGGAGGTCAGTAGGTAAGGACTGAGGACAGAGGGCATGGCTTGTCTCTTAGCTGTGGAAGTGCCCCTGATTATCTACACCTCTGCCACTTGTGGCTCCCCAGGACGAGTGTGAGATTTGTCCCTGGTCCTAGGAGTCTGTGTGGAAGTGGCATCTCCCAGCTTACCATCCTAAGCGTCCATACCTGAATATCCCCGATGTCCAAAGACCCACACTATGATACATACTTGCTCTCAGGACCTACCTTTGTAGTTTATCCCCAAGCTTCCTCTGCCTGGTAGCAACAAACCTGCTATTTCATCTGACCTTACATGCTCATATAGGAGCTCATGAGGTACAGCAGTCTTCAGTTGCACAAAACAGTTGATAGAAGCTACTAGTGTCTGACACAGGGTAGGTACTCAGTACATATTTGTTCAATGAATTCAGACTGGAATCAGTTCATAATACTTTCATAGAAAGGACACCATTTAATGGTAGAAATATCAGGCTCAAGCTCTGTGGTCTGGTTTCAGGACCAGTTTCAAGACAGAAGGAAGAAGCTTGTTTGTGACCATGCAGATAACAGCATGAGGGCAGCCACCCTCTGTGTGCATGGAGGGAAGGTAGGATACACCCACTGGGGCCGAGGGAAGGATGTCTGGGAAAAGGGCCAACATCCACTCCAGTCTGAGGGCCTCAGACACTTCCCATTGCAGGAAGGCCCCATGGCATTGTCTAATTGGCTTTCTAGTTACTCTCTTCCTTAGTGAAGGCCCAGTGCGGCAAAGCTGGGGCTGGTTGAGCTTCCAGAATTGCTATTGGAGCTCTGGACAGCTTCGGATTATTCTCAGGGGCCAGCTACCAGGGAGGGCCTCAGATCCAATTAGCATTGCCCAAGGAAGCCAGGAGGGCCTTGGTCAGGGTCTTCACAAATCATTCAGACCTCGACATGCTCCTGCCACTCCCCATTCAGTTCAGGGGCTCTGGGGGTGGTGGTCTGGCCTTTGCAGCTTTGCTTGCCAGATTCCTGTATTGTCTATAACATCATAGCAAGGTGGGTGAAAAAGAGCAGCCCAGAAGGAAAAAACAAACAGAGGAAAGGTCTCTGAGTCTGTTGACGTTATAAGTGCTATTGATTTTATAAGATTTTTCCATTGGGAGGCCAGTGAACTGACCTCATTTTGCAGCCGGTTCGGGCTTTGACGCCAGTGTCTAGGCCATGAACTGAGAATCCGAGAGGCTATGGCTTTATCTCAACACATACTTGATAGTCACCACTCTCAGCAAGGCCAGGCTGGGGCCTCCCATGGAGGATAGGAGGATACAGGCAGTTCCAAGCCTCTGCTCCTTCTGCCTTTCCCCGGTGACACTGTGTCACCCTGGGCCAAAGCCCTCCCAGATCTTGCAGGACCTGAACATCATGGGAGGGGGACGGGTTTCCAGACAAGAAGAATTCTTGACAAAAAGCGCAGACAGGAAGAGGGTGGTTGAAAGAACACTGAACTAGGAGTTGGTGACTTGGACTTGGGTCCCAGCTGGGCCACTAATTAACTGTCTGATTTCAAGCAAATGACTTCCCCTCTCCTGGTCTCATTTTTCTCATCTGTGCAGTGATAGGTGAAACTAATGATCCCTGAGGTCCCTTCCAGCTCTAAAATCCAGCAGGTTTGTGAAAAATGCAGAAGTTGGGAAGGAGGATGAGAATATCAAGGAAAGAAGAAGCAAGAATGAACCATCCCAAGGCAGTACTGAAGGGGGAAATGGGATAAAAAGAGAGGTGCACCACATTGGGCTGTCATGGATAAGGCCCCAAGTTGTACCACTGGAGAGCTGCATGACCTTAGGCAGCTCAGTTCCCCTTTTTGTACATCATTCAAGTGGGAGGAAGGATTAGCTCCTGCTGCCCAGACTACTTTCTCACGTAGGAAACCAGTAGGGAATAGAGTCAGTGCACAGTGGTGTGACATGAGCCACAGGTACATCTGAAGAAGGAGAGGGGATCGGCAGCTGGTGGGTTAAGGCCTTACCTAAAGGGTAAGGGAGCAGAGTAAAGGAGCAGAAGCCCCAGAATCAGGCAGACCTAGATGGGGTATTGGCTTTACCCCTGCCCAGCCATGTGACCCTGGGCACGTCATTTACTCTATTCAAATTTCAGTTTCCTCGCCCATGAAAGGAGGGGTTGGAACTCACTAGCTGATCCTCCAGGTTCCTTCCATCTCTCTGAATATGTGGGAAAACAAAACACAACGAAAAGAGGCCAGATTATGCCAAGTAGGCCAAAGGGGAGAATTGCATGTTTAAGGAGGAAGCCAGCCATTGTGGATCAGACTTGTTTGCCAGGAGAAAAGAGCAATAGTGAGCTAGGGGGAAAAGAGGACAAGGAGAAGAGGGAGGAAGAGGCAAGGAAAGGTCATCTCAGAGGAGTGATAGGAAGGGACATTGATGCATGTTTGGTGAGAGAGGTCTTGGTTGGAGGGCATGTCATTTAAGGAGCCACTGCCTGGCACCAGGTTCTTGAGTGAGTAGTGGACCAAAGATTAAGGGTGGTGAGGGTTACAGCAGACACTCCAAAGGGTAAGCTCTGAGTGGAGTGGGGGAAGTGGAAACACTTTCAAATGGGCAGGGCTTCTTCCATGGAGAGCAGAGGATTCGGGGGCACATCAGTAAGTATTTGACACTGGGATTTTTTTTTTTTCATGAAGTTATTAAAATCTTTTTAACTTTTTATTTTATATTGGTGTATAGCTGACTAAACAATGTTGTGATAGTTTCAGGTGGACAGCAGAGGAACTCAGCCATACATACACATGTATCCATTCTCCCCTAAACTCCCCTCCCATCCAGGCGACCACATAACATCAAGCAGAGTTCCCTGCTATAGAGTAGGACCTTGTTGGTTATCCATCTTAAATATAGCAGTGTGCACATGTCCGTCCCCAACTCCCTAACTGTATCTTCTAAAAAAGAATGATACAAATGAAGTTATTTTCAAAACAACTTTATGGTTTCCAGGCGGGAGTGGGGTGGTGCACACAGAGGGGAAGGATTAGTTAGGGAGTTTGACAACCTTGGATTTTATACATCACTGATCCGTTCAAAGCCCAGTACTCATGCATGACCCCTGTCCCATTCATTGGATTGTGTGCTAAGTTGCTTCAGTAGTGCCTGACTCTTTGCAATCCCATGGATTGTAGCCCGCCAGGCTCCTCTGTCTATGGGATTTTTCAAGCCAGATTACTGGAGTGGGTTGCCATGCCTTGCTCCAGGAGATCTTCCCGACCCAGGCATCGAACCTGCATCTCTTCTGTCTCTTATGTCTCCTGCATTGGCAGGTGGGTTCTTTACCACTGAGCCTCCTGGATGCTCTTAAACAAATGCCTGATTGGAATTGTTAGCTTCTTGGTGGTGTGGAGGAGAAGGGGAGTGAAGTGAAGAAAAACCAATTCCAGGTGACTGAGGCTCTCAGTACCTTGGGAGGCAAAAACCTGCTGGAGAGTGCCTGGTATGCCCTTTGGCTGCAGAGCCCACACTGGGGGCAAGGGCGGTGAGGGCTGGGTAGGGGTGAAGAAGGGTTGTTTCAGAGTCAACTAGGTCCTCAGATAAGCAGCTCCAGCTGAGTGACTTTGGGCTGGTCACAACCTCCCTGAGTTTCTATTTCCTTATTTGTCATCTAAAAAAAATAATATTTTTTTTTACACAAAGTTATTGTGAGGAGTAAGTGAAATAATGCACTTGCAGTAACTAGTAGCTGCGGTTATTATCATTACTCTTACAGTGACTGGTTTAGCAAATGTGACAGTAGTAGTCTTTCTTAGCAGTCTCCCTCTCCCACCAAGGACCCAGACTCTGCACTATCAACTTCCTTCTCCTCTGACTTGCCTCAGAATCCTGCCACCGCTTCAGCCGCTGGGCTCTGAGACTAACTTTGTCACCTCCAGTATGAGCCCAGCTTTCCTGGGTGGCCTGTCCAGAGTCCCACCTCCTCCTGACTTGCCTGCCAACATGGGGCCCCAGCAGTGGGCGGAGGGAGGGAGACAGGTGGCAGAAGCCAACAAAATGAGGCTGTGTGTTGCCACCCTGTCACCGATTCCCTGCCAAGGCCTAGCAAGGTCACCTTTTGCTTCTGATTTCCTCCTTTGGGGAGAGGAGAGTTACAATAGCCCTGAGGGATAGAGGGAAAGGGTTTGCCCCCGCAGTTTGGGAAGAACGCTCTCCAGTATTTGCCAGTCTAAGAAACATTCCAGCCAAGGGGAAAAGCCCAAGAGCCCCCACATCTGCAGAGGAAAACCCAGGTTTTCCTCAAGTGACAAGACTCCTAGGTGTGGCCTTGAGAGGGAGGTGATTGCTTATGCTGGGAAATTCAGAGGGTGCTCCAAACTGCTCTCAGCCTCTTGTCCCTGAGGGAAAGGTGGGGTCACCCGAGAAACGCAGTGGCAGTAGGCCAGGGAGGCCTGAAATCACATTCTAGCATGCAGGTCCTGGAGATGAAAGAGCCCAGCCCATTCTCTGGGTTGAGAGGTGAAGGGGAAGATGGGTGGGAAGAGCAGGCAGGCAGGGCCCCGCAGATCTAGAAGTGGAGCAACCTTCTATCTGGTGAGCTGTCAGGGGCCGAAGCTGCCTCCACCCCCAAGTCTCCCCCAGCACAGGCAACCAAACAATGATGTGTTTCTGGAACGCACGCTGGGTGTTCCGTGTTGTGCTCAGCCTCTGTATCAAATCGTCAAGTTCAGTCATTACCCCCGCCCCAGAGTCCTTCCCCTTCAAAGCTTTGATGGGGATGGGCTGAGGTCACGCCAGGAGAGCAGGGTCATTCGGCAAAGGGATGGCCCTGAGCACTGGGCTTCGAGAGAGGGGGAGAATGGAGCAAGAGGCCCTTGGATGGTGAAGGAAGGCCTGAGGGCAACTGGATGGGTGGTGAGGGGTATGGGGGCGGGGCGGGAGATGTTCTTGAAGCTGGGCGGAGGTGCACAGGAGACCAGATTTGGCGAAGACCCAAGCCCTGGAGGAGAAGCAGGGGAAAGGGGCAGGCCAAAGGCACACTGGCATTTCTGTAAAGAAGGGCTTTACCATGTAACCTGCATGAGTCCTTCAAACATAGCAGCGGGGAGACATAACCCCTGATACTTGTCCCAGGCTTTGGAGTTAGCTCCCCCACCACCCCAACACACACACACACACACACACACACACACACACACACACACACACACACACACACATCTCCTTTAATTTTCATAACACCTCTGTTGAGGGTGGCAAGGGTAGGGCAGGGGTAATTACTCCCATTTGACAGATGAAGAAACTGAGACTCAGCGAGATTAAGTGACTTGCCCAAGGTCACACAAATAGTTTTAGTGGCAGAGATGGGACCAGAACTCTGGTCTCCCAACTCCCAGGGCAGCAAAAGACAGAATTGGTCTAAGAAGCATCCAGAGGATGGCATGTCAAACCAGGAATTCTGGAAGGGACCCCTGCCCCATCAATCAATCTCTCTCTGTCTCTCCACTCACTAATACCTGAAATTTCACTCTTAAAGACTCATTCTCGTGGATTGAAACTGTGGGTCCTGTTTAAACGTGAAAGGGTGCTGGAGGAGAGTGGGGACACAGGAGTATTCCTAGGAGAGGGCCCTGGCCATGGAGTGGGGTTGGGGAGGGGAAGGCAGGGGAATGTTAGGAGGGGAAGGGAGAGGAGGAGAGGCAGCCTTGCGAATGCACCTGTTTTGCGAAAGAAGGGGAGGAGTTGCGTCAGGGTGTGAATGCAGGCGCTGTGAAAAGGACCGGCAAATCTGCCTCCAGAGGGAGGCTGGGGGTGGACTTCACGTCACCTTGGGGGAGGGGGAGAGGGCGGCCACTGGTAGGTTGGTTAAGGAAGCAGGTTGGCCTGAGAAGCTAGAATGGTGGAGGGGTGAGTAGGGGTGGGAGAGCTATTCAGGGAGCTGGCCTGGAGCCAGGGGCCCGGCCCAAGGGGGTGAGCAGAGGCTTGAGAGCTCCGGGCCCCATTCCAGCTCCTGACCTTGAGTCACCATTGCAACTCGGCACTTTTCCTACCTCAGCCCAGACACCCATCAAGTCTCTGTTATCTCGGCTTCCCGTTTTACAGAAAACTGTGTAAAAGTTACTCTCCTGATTCTTCCTGACCGACCCTGCCCTTCCTACATTCCTCACTACCGCCCCCATCCAACATCCTGAAAGCCTCCTGGGCCTCCTGGTAGCTCTTCCCAGCTGCCTTTGGTCCCAGAGGCTGCCCTTCCACAGTGCAGGCTGCCCCCGTACCCTCTGGTCCTGAGGGCAAGCGCCTGGAGGCCTCACTCAGCCCTTGGCCTGGGCCTCTCCACTCAGAGGCACAACTATAAAGAGCTGCATTTGAGGACATCAAGGCTGGACTGGCAGCAACCTTAGAAGTCACTTTTGCCATTCCTTCCTTCCTCCCTCCCTTCAATTGTTCCATTTGTTGAGCACTTACTATGTGCCAGACACTGTTATAGGCCCTTGGTATGTAGCTTCATGGAGCTCTCAAGTCTAAATGAGGGTACATGTGTGTGTGCTAAGTCACTTCAGTCGTGTCTGAGTCTGTGCGACCCCTTAGACTGTACTCTGCCAGGCTCCTCTGTCCATGGGATTCTCCAGGCAAGAATACTGGAATGGGTTGCCATTCCCTCCTCTAGGGGGTCTTCCCGAGCCAGGGGTTGAACCCTCATCTCTTATGTCCCCTGCATTGGCAGGCAGGTTCCTTACCACTAGTGCCTCTGGGGAAGCCTCCTAAATGGGGGTATCATTCATCAAATAAGCACCTAAATTACTATACATTTGTAGTCTCAATCCTCTCATTTTGCATTTAGGGGAAACTGGGGCCCAGAGTGGTTATGAAACATTTCCAATGTTGTTCTGGCAGCCAGGGGCAAAACCACGCCAGACTCTGGTCTCCTGACTGTTACCCTAGTGCCCTGTCCACAGTGCTCTGGAAAGAATACACTGAGTGTAAGGGCAAAGTGCTTATCCCTCTATGCAGACCCAGACTTAACCTATAGTCAGAGTAGCACATGGCCTACTTGTCAGGACTTGAGGATCACCGATGAGCAATCTCCCCTCTCCCACTGTTGTGACCCTGCTAGCTTGTTCCCTCCCCACCCCCAGGTCCCCATCCAGGTGTAAAATCGTACCACTAACTGAAATCTAAGGGTTAGAGCCCCATGACCTGGGGAAAACCTGTTAAGCCATTACCTGCCATTTACACAAACACATTTCCCCAATTTGTCCTTCAGGAGAGGCTGGTTGCATATCATTGCAGGGAGGGAGAACAACTGTCGCCCTTACAGGGGGCATTGGTAGGAAGGGCAGGGCACCTCCAAACATTAGTGAGGGGCCCCATGGAACCCTAGGCAGCAGGAGGGCACAGGGACAGGCAGGAGGAAGGTACCTGAAAAGGAAGTGGGAAAGTTCTGAACACAGGCTCCTCCTTCACAGTTTAGCCTGGAGGCCATCCCTACACCAACATCAACAGTGACCAGTGACATTTTGTTTCAAAAATATGTGTTTACAATTGGTCTTTCCTTCTACTTGGATTATATTGAGTCTTTTGTCCCTGCCCCAGCCTGCTATGGGAGTAGTTTGTACTTATTTGCAATTAGAAAGGGCCTTCCCTGTGTCCAGTCAAGCAGTTGTCCTTAACCCTGGGGGTCTCCAACCTCTGTGCTGTGGACTGGTCCTCCTTTCAGATCATTGGCAGCATCAGATTAGAAATGAAGGGCATGATAAATGTAATGTGCTTGGATCATCTTGAAACCATCCCCCGACCCCCAGTCCGAGGAAAAATGGTCTCCCACGAAATGAATCCCTGGTGCCAAAAAGGTTGGGGACTGCTGCCTTAACCAGTCTGCCAGGCCTGAGTTGAAATGCAGATCCATCCCATCCTGGCATGCTGGTAGGGCCACCCTCCCCATGAGAGTCTTTTAGTCAGTGGAAGGAACCAGCCCCAATCTGGGGGCTTCCCCACCCTAACCCTGATAAAGGCCTATAAAGTTCCCCTGCAAACTGTGATGAAGGGGGTTCAGTGCAAATGGGCATTCATGCCTAGAATGCAGCCCTGCTTAGAAATCTCAAAACAAGGTAAAATCCCCACCCAGAGACAGCCTGGAGTTTAGAATCACACACCAAAGGTTCATGTCTCGCCTCTCCAACTGCTAGCTGGGTAACCCTAGGCTAGTCACTTAAACCTGTCTGAGCCTTGGTTTCCTCATCCACAAAATGGGCCTAAGATAATATGATACTCTATTCCTACTATCAACTATCCTGGGGCTTCCCAGATGGCACTAGTGGTAAAGAACCCACCTGCCAATGCAGAAGATGCAGGTTTGATCCTTGGGAAGATCCCCTGGAGGAGGGCATGGCAACCCACTCCAGGATTCTTACCTGCAGGATCCCATGGACAGAGGAGCCTAGCGGGCTACAGTCCATAGGGTCTCAAAGAGTCGCACACAACTGAAGCGACTTAGCACCATAGCACAGTCACTGAAACCTGTGTGAGCCTCAGTTTCCTCATCCACAAAATGGTCCTGAGATAATCTGATACCCAATTCCTACTACTGTCAACTATCCATAGCTATTGACAAGGTTCAAAAGGCTAATGGATATAATCTTAGCACAGTGCCTGCTAAGCAATCAGTACACGGGAACTACTGATGTTATTACTTGGACCAGATGTGGCTGTGAGATCTCCCAGGGATAGGTCAAGACCTAACAGCTGTGCATCCCTGCCCTCTTGCTGAATTGAGGTTTTCATATGTCAGGTTTGCTTAAAGCAAGGCCCACCTGCAGGGCATTCCCTGAGCTGGTGATTCATGGGTGGGATGCGTTCCACCCACCTATTTTAAGCTGTTCTACATTTTCTTCCTCTTGATATGGACGTGTTTACACAGAGGAGGACAGTCCCAGTCAAAACAAGATGAAAATACACTGCTGGCTGGGAGCCCCAAGCTAACTGGTTTCAGGTCCTCTCCCAGCTGTCAGCACCTCACAACAGAGCCACAGGGGTTGGGGGGGTTGCTGCCCAGTCCTGCTCCCCTGCCTCCCTCCATCAGCCCAACTCTGCCTGGTATCAGGCAGTTGGCCATCGCCTGGTCAAGCTAGAGTGGGATTCTGGGGCTGAGGTTTTGCCAGTTTTACAAGGGCAAGAAGGAGGGGTGCTGAGGGGCAAGGGCTGCCCTGGCCAGCTCTGGTGTGAGTATTGTGTCTGCCGCCAGGGCTGCCTGCTACACAGGCAGAGAAGTCAGCTGCCAACAGAGAGTGGCAGAAAATGGCCAAAGAAAGCTCCCCCAGCAACCTGACCTCCTGCCTGGCATTCCCTGCACTGGACTCATTCCCTGGGGTTAACAGGAGGCTCTTGGTAAAAAGAAATTACCCCAGGGAAGGAGAACCCAGGTACCCCTTATCAGTCACAGAGCTGTCCTGGGGGTCAGTTTCTCACCTGTGTCAATTTATCAGTGAGTTGGTAGGACCTGAGGAGAAGATTTACAGGGAGGATTCTTTGATGAGCGTGCAAACCAGGTTCTCTGCACAAGGAGCACTAAAAATAAATATCCCCAGTAGGGCTTAGACATATATTTGATTGCTCCTCACGGCCTCTGCAGAACAGTTTGCTTATGTTTACCAAGAAGAACAGGAGAAAACAAACTCCTTTGTCATAAACTCTGCTATTTAGACGTGCCCACTCAGGTAGGTTGGTTTATTTACAGTGAGTTCAGGAACATTTGGGCCCATTTGCCTGTCCCCTGAAAGCTCAAGGCCACCAGTTAGCCAGGACCCATTGTAAGGCCTCACCTCAGGCCCAGTCTATACTTAGTCAGCCTGGGTCACTAATCCCAGAAGCCCCGCAACTCATTTTCAATACTCAACTTAGTACTCCAAATAAAGTAAGTATATTCAGACCACACTGTTCTTCCCTGAGACAAACGAGTTTCCCTTCTGAGAAAGACTTTTCATTTCAACAGGGATCCTCAAGAGTTCAAAGCCAAGGGTGACATTAGTGGTGAGAATTTCCTCTAAGTTGGCGGACATCAGGGTATTTTTAATCAGGATTGGTTTTTTATCTGCACCCCCACCCCACTGCACCATCATTCCAGTTATATGGCTGTCACTCACTCAGAATCAGGCTTGCTAGTCTGAAATCCCTCTTTGATGTTACTGCCAGCTGAGACTTGGCTGTCCTCCTCCCAGGCTTCACCATCCTCTAGTGCTCCCTGTGGGTGCCCTGTTCCCAACTGACCAAGCCCCTCCAGCTAAAGATGGAAAGTGACTGAAGTCCCAGTATTTGCACAGAGCCAGGCACACACACATGGATGAATTATCCTTTTTATTGAAGAGGTCTGGCCTTGATTCCAGGTCATTAGTGGCCACTTAGATTGTGTTTGGGTTGGGTTTCCCAAGTATGTTTGATTTTCACAGGTCTTTTGTGTTTTTAACTCTGACAATGATTGTCACCAAATTAAAATATTAACAGGAAGCAAATTCATGAATTTGCCTATAGTTCTTCCCTGTGGGGGCCATGAACCAAGTTCAAATACTTATCTCAACTTTCTGTTTACTTATTAAGCACAGGTGTATGGCATTGAGGCTGTGTGCCAGGCACTGGGCCAAACTCTGAGGGATACAATGATGAATAAGATAAGCCCCTGCCCTCAAAGAGCTTATATTCTAGTCTAGAAAGCCAGTCACTGCTCACTTGAGAACGTATGCACTGCCCACTTCTGGTGGACATGTTCTTATCTGGCTGTGACTTTAGTCCTGCTTGAAAGACTGAAAGTGATTACTGACTGCTGGTGCCATTTGGGGCTTTCTTGGTGGCTCAGCAGTTAAGAATCTGCCTGCAATGCAGGAGACACAGGAGACGCGGGTCTGATCCCTGGATCAGGAAGATCACCTGGAGAAGGAAATGGCAACCCACTCCAGTGTTCTTGCCTGGAGAGAGACTCTCAAGGCCAAAACTTTATGCAGGTTACACGTCGTCCAGGCAGGAAAGGATTGCTAAGACTTTCAAAAGACTACATTTTACTTGCTGATTCCCATTTGAACATCAGTCACTCAACTTTATGCAGGTTACACGTCGTCCAGGCAGGAAAGGATTGCTAAGACTTTCAAGAGACTACATTTTACTTGCTGATTCCCATTTGAACATCAGTCACTCAACACTATCCCCCTCTCCATAGGCAGTAGCCACAACTTGTGAGACCATGGAAGCAACAAACTGGAACTGGACAGGAAATTAGAAATGCTAGACTTTGAAAGAGCAGTGATAAGGCTGCTCATATGGTGAGCCATGTTAGCAGCAGTGTTTGGGGACAGGGCCCTTACCCCACATTCACATGGCCCTTCATATTTAGAAGCCTTCTAAGTGTCCAGGGGGTCTGGGGTTAAGGTGGAAAAAAAACTCTGGCCTTCTGATATGTTTTCTTCCTACTTGACCAAGTTCATTTAAAACAGGTGCTAAACGAAGACAGAAATATAGATCAATGGAACAAAATCGAAAACCCAGAGATAAATCCATGCACCTATGGACACCTTATCTTTGACAAAGGAGGCAAGAATATACAGTGGAGAAAAGACAATCTCTTTAACAAGTGGTGCTGGGAAAACTGGTCAACCACTTGTAAGAGAATGAAACTAGAACACTTTCTAACACCATACACAAAAATAAACTCAAAATGGATTAAAGATCTAAACATACGACCAGAAACTATAAAACTTCAGAGGAGAACATAGGCAAAACATTCTGACATAAATCACAGCAGGATCCTCTATGCCCCATCTCCCAGAATAGTGGAAATAAAAGCAAAAATAAACAAATGGGACCTAATTAAAAGTAAAAGCTTCTGCACAACACTCTGTATAATCGGCTCCAGTTTCATCCACCTCATTAGAACTGATTCAAATGTATTCTTTTTAATGACTGAGTAATACTCCATTGTGTATATGTACCACAGCTTTCTTATCCATTTGTCTGCTGATGGACATCTAGGTTGCTTCCATGTCCTGGCTGTTATAAACAGTGGGAGAGGGAGAGGGTGGGATGATTTGGGAGAATGGCATTGAAACGTGTATAATATCATATAAGAAATGAATCTAGGTTTGATGCAGGGTGCAGGATGCTTGGGGCTGGTGCACTGGGATGACCTGGAGGGATGGTGTGGGGAGGGAGGTGGGAGGGGGGTTCGGGATTGGGAACACATGTACACCCGTGGCAGATTCATGTTGATGTGTGGCAAAACCAATAAATATTGTAAAGTAAAATAATAATAATAATAAATTTAAAAAAGAAAAGCTTCTGCACAACAAAGGAAACTATAAGCAAGGTAAAAAGACAGCCTTCAGAATGGGAGAAAATAATCGCAAATGAAGCAACTGACAAAGAACTAATCTCAAAAATATACAAGCAACTCCTGCAGCTCAATTCCCAAAAAATAAACGACCCAATCAAAAAATGGGCCAAAGACCTAAACAGACATTTCTCCAAAGAAGACATACAGATGGCTAACAAACACATGAAAAGATGCTCAATATCACTCATTATCAGAGAAATGCAAATCAAAACCACAGTGAGGTACCATTTCACGCCAGTCAGAATGGCTGCTATCCAAAAGTCTACAAGCAATAAATGCTGGAGAGCGTGTGGAGAAAAGGGAACCCTCTTACACTGTTGGTGGGAATGCAAACTAGTACAGCCACTATGGAGAACAGTGTGGAGATTCCTTAAAAAACTGGAAATAGAACTGCTTTATGACCCAGCAGTCCCACTGCTGGGCATACACACCGAGGAAACCAGAATTGAAAGAGACACGTGGACCCCAGTGTTCATCGCAGCACTGTTTATACTAGCCAGGACATGGAAGCAACCTAGATGTCCATCAGCAGATGAATGGATAAGAAAGCAGTGGTACATATACACAATGGAGTATTACTCAGCCGTTAAAAAGAATACATTTGAATCAGTTCTAATGAGGTGGATGAAACTGGAGCTGATTATACAGAGTGAAGTAAGCCAGAAAGAAAAACACCAATATAGTATACTAACGCATATATATGGAATTTAGAAAGATGGTAATGATAACCCTGTATATGAGACAGCAAAAGAGACACAGATGTGTAGAACAGTCTTTTGGACTCTGTGGGAGAGGGAGAGGGTGGGATGATTTGAGAGAATGGCATTGAAACACGTATAATATCATATGTGAAACGAATTGCCAGTCCAGGTTCAATGCAGGATACAGGATGCTTGGGCCTGGTGCACTGGGATGACCCAGAGGGATGGTATGGGGAGTGAGGAGGGAGGGGGGTTCAGGATGGGGAACACGTGTACACCCGTGGTGGATTCATGTTGATGTATGGCAAAACCAATACAATATTTAAAGTAATTAGCCTCCAATTAAAATAAATAAATTTATATTAAAAAAATAAAAGGCCATTCTTATAAATGCCTCATAAAAAAATAAATAAAAATAAAACAGGTGCTAGAGCTGTGTTTCTCAGGGAGACCCTCCCCTGCCATGCACAGTGGTAGAGTTCCTCTCACTTCTTGTTATTACTCTCTGTCTGAGGACTCAACTCCGTGGACCAAGCCCCTTATTGCAGCAGCCTACTGTTGGATAGAAATCACCCAGCAAGATGACAGATGCGTCTGGATTGTCTCCCAACTGTGCTCAGGCCCCGCTGCCCCAAGAGGTCCAAGGGGTGTCTGAGAAAGTCCATCTTCTCAACTGCCGAGTTAGTAATTGTCTACACTTGGCCATTCCTCAGTTTCCATGTTTACTTTAGTTCTTCTGCGACTCTGTCAACAAACGCCACGGTCTTATTAGTTTTAGCAAATAACAGGATGTCAGAACTGTTAACCAGGATTCACTACTTTGCTGTTATACCTCTATCCCAGGACATAGGGGCCAGTGTTCCTCTTATTTTTTAAGATGTATGAGATTTGGCAGGAAGCCTTTCCCGGGCAGGCCCAATGCGCTCTGCTCCGTCTATAGGCCTTTAAGGCTGCTCACTGCCAAGGCTCCGCCCACCAAGACCTGGGCTTTTCTGACTTTGCTTGATGGCACAAAGACATCGGGCTTCCCAGGTAGCAGTAGTGGTAAAGAATCCCCCTGCCAATGCAGGAGAAGTAAGAGATGCGGATTCAACCCTTGGGGATCCCATCCCTGGGTCAGGAAGATCCCCTGGAGGGGGGCATGGCAACCCGTTCTCTTGCCTGGAGAATGCCATGGACGGGGAGCCTGGTGGGCTACAGTCCATGGGGTTGCGCAGAGTCAGACACGACTGAAGCTGCTTATCACTGAAGTGACTTAGCATGCACAAAGATATCTGTCAAAAGAAAAAAATCAATATGAATACTTTGAATTTTCCTTTTCTTGTGCTTTACCCATACACTCTTACAGTGCCCTTTAAAAGCAGTCTGTACTTGGTAAGGCAGCTTTGGGACTTAACATTCACGTGGAGAAGGGCGAGGGGATGGTATTTCAGGCTGGCACTAAGGGTTTCCAGGCTTTTGACGCAAAGTAGGTTGTTCTTCCAATCCCGCCCCCAACACTGCCTGTCTCAAGGAGTGAGAGGTTAAAAGGGTCACTCGCTTGCTGACAGAGAACCAGGAAGTCCAAGCCTTGGGGGAAACACAGCCTTTGTTTACTTAAGCCCCAAACCTAGCAGGCAGTGTAAATTAAACATAAAAATAAAATAAGATACCAAAACATAGGCCGGATGCATACCACAGAGAGCAGTGAATTCCCCTTCTGCTCTCCCTGGGGAGAGGGGGAGTCAGTGAGCCTCAAGGGCGCCCTTCTGGCCAGGCAGATGCTAGCAAGCCACGAGATGGGATGAGGTGGTAGGGGCAGGGGAGAGCAAGGCTTGGCTCAGGGTGGGGATGGGCACATTGGCAGAGATCCTGGACAGTCTTTATCGTTAGCCCAGCAAGCTCCTTGAGGGGGCACTGAGTCACAGCCCTCCAGCCAACCTCAGAATGGATCCATGTTTGACCAGGCAGTGACAACCACAGGGCTGGAGGAGAGCTGGCTTTTATAGAAGGGAGGTAGGGCTGATTAATTGACCAGACCGTGCTGTTGGAAAAAAAAGCAGCCTCTCTCCATTCTCACCCTCTCTCCAGGTTCTTCTTCTCCCTTGTCACCCTGATGCCCACCCCCATACCTCCAACCTCCCAGGCCAGGAGTACCCACCAACAGCTGGGAAGTGTCTCAGAAGCAATCTGTTCCTCATAATGGAGAGGCCAGATTTGCCAAAGGTTGACTTATAAATCAGAGCAGATTGGGGTTATCTTTCTAATAGTGGCTCTCATTCATTTTCTGATTAAGCGTTTAGGAGTGAGAGGGAACGAGGTAGCCAAACAGGAGAGGGAAGGAGATGACTGAACAGAAGTTAGGCTCAGAATGGTTGGATGGCATCCCCAACTCAAAGGACATAAGTTTGAGCCAACTCCGGGAGATAGTGAAGGACAAGGAAGCCTGGCCTGCTGCAGTTCATAGAGTCACAGAGTTGGACATGACTGAGCGACTGAACAACAGTGCTCAACCCCATCATGGTGTGTGACACAAAGTGGGTCATGGTGACTGGCATTATGGTGACTCTTCAGGTAGACCCTCTCGTGGCTCTCACCTGTAGACCAGTGACTCCCAAAAGCAGTTCCATGGACTGGAGCCACAAGCGCTGTATCCACATCTCCTGAAAGGACCCTTCCCAATCCACAGACATCCGTATTCTCCTCATCTGGACGCATTTCTTGCCCTCCGCAGCCCACCAGCAAGGTGTACCTGCTGTGTTTGCTCATCTTATGCTGATCGGCCACTGACCACTCTGTAGAAAGTAATAGAAAAATTGAGTTCATCCCGATTTAAATATTTGTAATTGATAGTGGCAGAATGTGGCACTCTCCCAGGGCTTTTGCATGGGGAAAAAAAATTCCTAATTCCTCAAAGTGTCAAGAATTCTATTAGAACTCTAAGGTGTGACTCGGAGGGTGGCATTTGTAGGCACTGCAGTAGTCTGGTCAGGCAAACAGCTTGGACTGAGGGGGAATTTTCCTCAGTGCCATTCAAATCATGCTTCTCAGACCATCAGTCACATATGATGCCTATGCCAGGACTGGGTCTCCTTAGAACTGATCTCATGAGGAGCCTGCAGGAATCATCTCTTAGGCATTCATATGATTGATGGTACACAAATGGTGCTCGTTTTTATTTCTTTGAATGTGTAATTGACCTCTTTGAAAACTGTGGGCCTGGCAGCACCAGCACTTCCTTGCAGCCAGTGGACAGTGTGTAGTGTCAAGCTGGTTCCCCCTATACCCACCTGACTTCCACTCCCAAGACCCTGTCACCCATGACCCTTGTACAGTACTCAGTCATCCTTGGATGTCAGAGTAGAGGCTGTGGCTTGTGACACTCTGGCTGGGTCTAGAGTATCCTGCCCTGCCACCTTGCCATGTCCTATTGCTTTACTACCCCTTTGGGGTCACGGGGAAGCTGGCATCAGCTGAGAGAGAGAGAGAGAGAGAGAGAGAGAGAGAGAGAGAGAGAGACTGAATGATGCCCTGGGCTTGCCTATCTCTATGAATTGTGCTTAGTTGCTCAGTCGTGTCTGATGGTTTGTGACCCCATGGACTATAGCCTGCCAGGCTCCTCTATCCATGGGGATTCTCCAGGCAAGAATACTGGAGTGTGTTGCCACGCCCTCCTGCAGGGGATCTTCCCAACCCAGGGATCGAACCCAGGTCTCCCACATTGCAATTGGATTCTTCACCGTCTGAGCCACCAGGGAGCCCAAGAATACTGGAGGGAGTAGCCTATCCCTTCTCCAGCAGATCTTCCCAACCCAGGACTCGAACCAAGGTCTCCTCCCTTGCAGGCAGATTCTTTACCAGCTGAGCTACCAGGGAAGCCCCTCTCTGTGAATTAGACTTCGTCGAAGGCCGAAAGGGTGTTTGCATAAATGTGTGTGCATGTGCTTCTGTGCTGCTCTTTCCTCCTGATAAGGTGTGTGTATTCCTTGTCAGCAGTTCTCAAACCCTGGGCAGGGGGCCTTCCTTAACCTCTCCCAGAACTCCTTTGAGCTCCCTGGCTCAGTTCCCATGTCTGGGGAGGGTGGGGGCAGGGGGCCTGTCCAGGGAGGAGCTTGCCTTGTTTCTCTCCTTTTTTTCTGTTCTGGGAGTAGTGTGTAGCCTGCCCCTTCCTGCCATTGCCGCACCTCAGCTGGGCTGCCTTCTTTCCATCCAGGAAGCCCGAGGGAGGGGGGAGGTGGCTGGAGAGCCAGAGGCCCACAGAGTCCCACAACAGAGGATCAAGGAGCCACCTCAAGTGAGCCTCCTGTGAATAGCTCCACTGTGAGTTAAGCAAGGGCCTCAGGAGTACAATGTGGGAGCCCGGGGAGGCTCATAATGCTTACCCATCCTGGCCTGGGAGCCTCCCTGCGCCTGAAGAGGCCGGCATTATTACCAGCGTTTTGTTTCCCAGGGAACCTGGACCACTTCAGAGGTCACCCATTCTATCGCGGGGGCCCGCAATAGAGCCAGGTGCTCCACCTCAGAGCCCCTGGCCTCTTCACAGGCCCCTCGTCTGCTGGCTCAGCGTCCCCAAGATCCTCCTGGTTCTCATCTTCCAAGCATTGCCAATCATCGCAAGTCCTTCACATACCACTCAGAGTAACCCCAGCAACTGCCAGAAAAAATGGCTTGCCTTGGAATTTCGGCTCTTGTGGCCGCTCCATAGAGCCGAAGGGCTGGGAAGAGGCCCTGCCAGTGTCGGTTGCCCTGGCCCAGAGAAGCTGGTGGAGGGCTGGTGCAGACGAACACACGTGGAGAGTGGCCGTGTTCTTGCTGCTTCCTCTCCCAGCCTCTGGGAGGGCTGTTGAGCACAGGGATTCCCAGAAGGTGGGCCACAATGAGGGGGGTTATTTGCCCACCTGAAGATGCTCACTAGTTGGGAGGGCCATATGAACAAGGATGAGACCACTAGGAGCTGGGCAAAGAGGGGAGACCAGGAGGTTGGCAGACAGAGGTGAACACCCCACCCATGCTAAACATAGATTCCCCCCCTACTCAGAAGGAAGACACTGGCAACTGTGAGACCCTTAAGGACCTGTGCTTTGTTCCCTTGGTTTACAAAGGAAGGGAATCAGAGTGAGGGACCCTGGCACTATCAACCACGTCACAGGAGCCTTAGGTCCCATGGAAATTCCAGGTTTTAAGACTGCTCTGTTGCATGCTAAGTGGCTTCAGTCGTGTTTGACTCGTAGCAACCGCATAGACTGTAGCCCACCAGGCTTTTCTGTCCATGGGACTTTCCAGGCAAGAATAGTAGAGTGGGTGGCCATTTCCTTCTCCAGAGGATCTTCCTGACCCAGGGATCAAACTAGAGTCACTTATGTCTCCTGCATTGGCAGGTGGGTTCTTTACCATCTGAGCCACCAGGAAAGCCCCTGACTGCTGTGTTATCCCTGTCTAGATGGACAAGGACCAAATGACAGGGTGGGGAGAAACAAGCGTGCCCAATTCTCAGGAATGGAGTGATGATGGTGGTATGGCCCTCCCAAACCCCAGACTGCCATCCTGAGCACCCTGAAGCCCTAGGCTTTTTCCTGAAGTAAATATTTCACAGAGATCTAACCAGTAGGGAGACTTCAGAGTTCGCCACAGGCCTAGGATATTGTAGAAGGCAGCACAGCTGTTGATCTGTACTACCAGTTTGTTTATTTGCTTTTTTAATTTCCATAAAATGTGCCTTCTACTTTGAATAGGTGTTAATCTAGTTTGATTTAAGTTGAGTTGAACTGAACTGAATTGAATGATAATGGCAACTAGTGTGGGGAGGAGGGACGAGAAGGGTATTCCATTTACTCAGGTGAATTTGACATCTCTTTTTTTTTTCAGGAATGTCTGTTTCATACTTGTAGATGGGTAATGGGGACAGTGGAAAATGGGAAGAGAAGTTAGAAAAATTATGGAGGTAAATTTTCCCAGCTGCAAGGCATAAGGAGAAGGGAGACAAGCATAAATATTG
This sequence comes from Ovis canadensis, assembly GCF_042477335.2. NCBI lineage: Eukaryota > Metazoa > Chordata > Mammalia > Artiodactyla > Bovidae > Ovis > Ovis canadensis. The sequence goes on from NC_091727.1 coordinate 129,800,887, forward strand.
ACACAAGGTTCATGAAATTTAAGATCCACTGAACTAAACTGCATTCCTGGATAACGTTGCCAATACTTCCAGTCTTGCTGAGATGCCAACACAAATCGTGCCCCCCCCCCGACAAAGTGAGATGCCAGAGGTGGGGCAACCAAGGTGATTTGACAAGAGCCCTTTCCGGCTTCTTTGAATGAGGGTCAAAAGGGTGGAATGCCTTGTCCAGATGGCGCTTGGCGTCTGCCTGTCATCCATAGTGTCACTGGGAGATTGTTTGTGAAGCTCACGTGGGACCCCGTCCGGAGGGAGCTGAAAGGCACAATTCATTGCTTCTGCCACCATTCGGTGCCAAGGTTTGGCCCAAATTGGTTGCTAGAGCCACTTTTCCAAGACAGCGTCCCTCTTGCCACAGTTCCCCTTGGGCTCCCTGAAGCCCACCGCTGCCTTCTGCATCTTCGCCTGCAGATTCCTCCCCAGTTGCCTGCCCCCCAGAGTCGACGTTCTGGGTCCCAGCCATGTGGGGCAGTTCACATGACCCTCTGAGGACAAGGCACTTTGTCTGTCGCTGTCTTTCCTTCTTGCTTCCCTCCTTCTGGACTTTGGGGATTTTCCATGAGGCCAGAGTAACCATGTAAGTGGCAGCGTCCTTCCTGTCTGTACTCTCCCACCCCTGGCGTGGAACCTGAGGGCAAGAGAGAAGAGTGAAGCCAGGACAAGCTAAATGATGGCCTTTCAGCCTCCTTTCTCCCCCAGCCTCTTCAGAAAAAGGGACAAGTAAGTACTTAGAGGTAGACGGAGCTTCAGGCAGAGGGGGCACGGAGGGGAGTGAGTGGGGAGGGTTGTTTGCAGCCACCCCGTCAACTGTGCTCAATAGCCTTTATGATTTCCTTGTCCGGCTCCTAACTCAGCGTTTCTTTGGTGGCCAGTCCCATACCTTCCCACATCTCCTGACACAGACCCTGTGTTTTGCTGGCAACAGGGCTGAATCTTGGGGGTGGAACATATCCTGTAGAAAATAAGGAAGACTTGCCTATAAATAGTTTCCTCTGGGCTGCGTGGCACACAGTGCTTCAAGTGTGACAGAAAGGGAAGTGAGATGTTCCCCCTCCTTGCCACCCCCAACCTACCGCACCCACCCCAATCTGGTCCCCACACCTCGGCAGCATGCTCAGATCCTGCCCACGAGTTCTGTGGCCCAGACTGGCCACTCTCCGTCTTCCTGGGCTGTGGGAACCCAAAATAGGAAGGGGCTCCAGCCCTAGAGAGTCTGGCTTTTGAAGGAGAAGAGACTGGTGATAATGTTGAGACACCTCTTCCAGTTCCAAGGGAACAAGTGTCTCAGCATCCAGCCTCAGGTGGCTTCCAGGGCCACCTGAGATGGTGGGAGTTGAGGAGCTGACTCGCCCTCCTGCTGCCCTCCATCTAGAAGGTCACCCTGGGAGGGGGAGGGTCAGCTGTGTCTGTTTAACCACAGAAACCCCCAGCTGTAGGGCTAGGATCAGAGCCGGCAAAGGAGCCGGCTCATCAGCTGGGTGCTGGGACTGTGGGGGCTTTCAGTCCAGCCTGTCATGTAACTCACAGCATGGGAGAAAGGGAGTCGGGAAATACACACATTGGCGCGGCTGTGCTGTTGAATCCTTAGGCCACTGTTTCCCGCCTGAGGCCCACGTCCACAAGGCACAAGGATGCTGACAGCCTCATGGATCAGCACTTTACTCAGAAAACTCAAATCAGATCACAGATGCCCATACAGCGTGCACTTCCACTCACTGCAAGGTCTGGTGCAGCTATTCCGGACAGAGGAATTTTCCAGTGTGCCCAGGGTTCAGCAGAAAGCCTTCTGGGTTCCTCCAATTTCTCCCTCTCCCCCTACTACCTGCCGCATCTCTCTTATGCCTGCTGTTTGAAAATCTTCCTACAGGGACAGTTTTTATTTAGGTTGGTGGCCTTAGTTTAGCAAACCCTGGGGTCCAGGGATCCAGCCACGATTTGTAAACTGAGAACCATGAGGCCTCATAGGGAGTACTTCTCACTACTGGTTGGTGAACTAGAGGTGAACAGGGGAGAGAGATCCGCTGAGTGTGGGCTGATCCTGGGACATACTTTCCAAGTTGTTTTCTTAAACTACATCCCTGATACGAGCTGGTTTTCTTGTTCTTGGTTTCATTCTTCTAAAAGCTGAGCACAGCAGGAATGAGGGGAAAGAGTTAATTAAGGGCGTCAGTTAGCGGGGCCCTGGGGACTTTAGGTTTGACTGGATTATTATTCCCAGACTCCCTACGTCATGTGGGGCACTGTGTAGTCCATCCTGGGAGCCACCTGGTGGGAGTCATGGTTTCAGTTTTCTAGACAGAGAGGGCTTTCATTGAGGACTGCGTAGCTGCCTTTTGAAATCATGCGGGTGAGCAAAGCCCTCTTATAAAGCTCATTTAGACACTTTGGATATTCTTCTGGTCCCACATGCTGCTGGTGTCCTAGACACTTCTAGGTGGGCCTGCCCCCACCTTTTCTTCCTCCCTCACTACTTTCCTGGCACCTCCAACACATCCACCAACTGCCTTGATTCACTCATTCAATAAACTTACTCCCTGCCCCACTAGTAAGTGTAGTAAGAACAAACTTGGTCTCTAGGTCAGGAAGACCTGGGCTGGAGTCCCAGCTCTATAATTTATTCACTGTGCCACCACCTTGGGCAAGGTAGCCTCTCAGACCCTCTGTTTCTTCATCTGTAAAAATGACAGTAACAGCGCCTACACTGCCAGGTTTGTAACTCAGCCAACACAGCGTCTGGCCCATAGCCGAAGCTCAGTGTATGGTAGCAGTGATTGTCAGCGGGTCTCAAACTGAGCTTATTTCTAATCGAAGTATAATTAATGTACAGTTACAGTACACGACTTAGTGACTGAGCAACAACAGCAATGTACAGTTCAAACACAGCCTCGCTAGCAAACTTCACCTCTTTGCTTTCCCCTCCCCGAACTACCTGGAATTTTATGCCTCTCTCTCCATATAAGGGAGTTCCCATTGAAGGAGCCGGTTTTTCTCCTCTCCTATGCCCTGTTTTCCTGGTGGTGTTTTCTCCCTCCTGACCTAGCTTATTTATCTCTCTTTTTTCTTTTCATCATCTCCCTTGGAATCTTGAGGTGGGTAGCAATACTGAGTTTAAGAAAGATTTACAAGCAAATGAAAGGTCAGCTCAGACCCTTTCTGGACCAGGAAAACTCTCTGTGACACAGAGGGCAAATTAAGACATCAGGGAATTCCAATATCGATTAAGCTCCAGATTTAAGAAGGTTTGTTTTTTTGTTGTTGTAGTCGTTTTTTGTGTTTTTTTTGTTTTTTTTTTTTGCTCAGATAATGTTCCTGATGATCTATAAATACAGTCTGCACTTTGTTCCATATACTACACGCAGTTTAGTGTGAACACCTTGTTCAGAGAGTTTGTGACCTGAGGATAACCTGATATCCTGAGATTGGAATTGTCTCCCAGCCAAACTGGGATGAAGAAAATCACCATCCAGGGCTAGTGCAGTAGGTTTGCTTGAGTAGATCTGTTTGTCAGTCCTTTGCAAATAGAATGGTCTTTGTCCATGTATCACTGCTGGTGGGGTCCAATGGAGGGCTTCCTAGGTGGTACTAGTGGTAAAGAACCCACCTGCCAACGTAGGAGACATAAGAGACTCAGGTTTGATCCCTGGGTCAGGAAGATCCCCTGGAGAAGGAAATGGCAACTCACTCCAGTATTCTTTCCTGGAAGATCCCATGGACAGAGGAGCATGGCAGGCTACAGTCCACGGGGTTGCAAAGAGTGGGACACGACTGAAGCAACTTAGCACGCACACATGATCCATTGGGAGCTTCACATCATACTAAAAAATGTTGGCTGTTCGGTGGCATAACTGCACTGGCAGCCTAGAGAAAATTAAGGCCTTCAGACTAGGCTTAACTGGGGCCTTGGCCAGGGTGTCCATGCCAGGCACCTGGTTAGGTGAAATATCCTGAAGCAAATAATAATAGCCTTTGCTGATAAGCCCCCAGTACTTTTCCAGTAGTGTGATTACACTAAGTTATTTCTTTGGACCATAGCCTGAATCACAAACTGATTCATGGGTACTGGCCCTAGCTTCATCGAAACTATTGTATATGTGGTGGAACCCGATGTTCTTCTTATGGTCCGGAGTTGGTGTAAATACTACTCCTAGTTGCGTCAACTGTCCCGTTTCTCTAGATTGCTCCATCTGTCTGCAGTTCTCCTTCTGTCCACTAGGTGCCTCACTTAGGAAAGAGCAGGATAAAAGGACTTAGAGCCTCTGATGGTTTGGTTTGTTTTTGTTTTTTAAGATTGAGGCTAGAAAGAATGAAAATATATTTTGATGGAAACGTGTAATTTTTAGTAGGCAACAATCACCTCATCCTCCTTGTGACTTGGAATCTGTTTATGAAGTATCCTGTAACCTTGTATATAACTGGACCCCATCACAGGGTATTCTCCTAGAATGGTTTATATATAGCCTCGACTCATCATTTTGTTGTCATTAGCTGTTTCTAGGAAAGTAACAAAATCTTGTCTTTAAAAATAAGGACATGAGGGACTTCCCCGGTGGTCCAGTGGTTAAGACTCTAGGCTTTCAACGCAGGGGGAGTACGTTTGATCCCTGATCAGGGAACTCTAAGATCCCACCTGTTGTGTGGCATGGCCAAAAAATTTAAAAAGTATTTTCTGGCATCTTGCAGTCACTGCAGTGCCCACTCCCCTACTGGCTGCTCCCCATCCCCTCTGCCACCTGCCTGCCACCAGCTGCTCCCCTGTGCATGTTCCCCAATTCATCTGAGTTCCTAAACACTTACAGTGTCCTCCATACAAGCACACTGGCAATACAGATTGGCTAGTCTGTACATGCCACAGATCTGTGCATGTGTCAGTACATGGACAGGTACATCTGAGGATGAGGTGAGTGGATAGGTACTGGGGATAGGGGCAAGCCAGTGGGCAAGCTGGCTGGGAGAGGGGACCTGCAGGTGACAAAGTCTGTGTGCAGGAGAGAGGCCAAGAAGGCAGGTGGCAGGAAGCAATGAGGAGACTGGTGGTGAGGGTGGGTATCCAGGGCGGCAGCCTGTGATCGCATGGCAAAGACAGGCGAGTGTTCTGGCTGACATCTGAGGAAGAGCTTTTAAAACCAGCGCCACCCTCTACCAAACGCTTCCTAGCTCCTACAATGGCATTTCTACTTCTCATTTCTCTAAGAAATCAGCTCCAGTTTGTTTTTTACCAATCTCCAGAGCCCTCTTTGGAGATGCCAGTTGGCACAAGAAAGTGCTGAACTGTTTACAGTCCCAGCCTAAGGTTCAGGGAGGGGATGTGGTTTAACTGGGCCACAAAGCCTGGTACAGGACTCATTTGCATGGCCCCTGACGCCATGTGACGCAGCCGGCTCCTCCTATATAAAGAAGAAGGAGCCGAAATATCTCCGAGTCTGGGTTGGACCGGCGGCCGTGGAGTTTGTGACACACTAGGTGACACCCCTCGAGTCACTTCCCTTCAACTCTGGAACGCCCGCCCGGCTTTGGGTCCTCTTGGCAGCCTTCGCCCCGCTCCTAGCTCCAGGGCTCAACGCGCAGAGCCCAGCCCCGCGCAGCGCGCCAGCCGCCGGCGGCCGCCCAGCCTGCCCAGCCCAGTCCAGCCCGCAGCCCGACCAGAGCTCCCCGGCAGCCCGAGCCATGAACACCGAAATGTATCAGACCCCCATGGAGGTGGCGGTCTATCAGCTGCACAATTTCAACATCTCCTTCTTCTCTTCCCTGCTTGGAGGGGATGTGGTTTCCGTTAAGCTGGATAACAGGTAACAGCTGGCCACAGCTCCGGAGCCCGGGCGCCGGCGGCGGGGGCTGGGCTGCGAGCGGGATCTCCGAGCGAGCCGTGTGCCGGCGGCCCCCGTTCCCCGCGGTGCAGCATCCTGGGAAGGGGCGGAGGTAGGGGACGCGAGGGGGGGGGGGTCACCGCCGCGCTGGGATCCGCCGTCGGAGCGTCCCTGCGGCCGCTGCGCCGTAAGAACGAGCTGCCACAGCCGGAGGCAGAGGCGGCAGGGCTGGGCGGGAGGCTGGCCGCGCGCCGTGCGCCGTTGGGGAGCAGGCCGGAAGCTTCTGAGCCGAGGAGGAATTCCTAGCTAGCTACAGAGCTCGGTAGGTTTGCCTTGGACCTTGTGGGCCGGCGCCGTAATGGGCCGGCAGCAGGCGACTCACTGGGCCGCGCGCCCCCATTGTTTGCACGTCGCCGAGCAGGCCACGCTGGCCCGTGCACCCCCGGACCTGCGCGCCGCTCCCCGCGGAGCTCCATACAGCAGTGGCCGGCAGCTAGCCTGGGTGGGGAGGTGCAGCTTCCTGCAGGGGCCAGAGAGGGACCTGGGGACAAAGTGCCTGAAACTCCCGGCCAGGGCTGCGGTAGAGAGGAAGAGCTGGGCCAGAGGGAGAACCTTGTGGCCACCACTACCAGGTACTTAAGACTGTGACCAAGTGGGTAACGTGGTCGCTTTCCTTTTTGTCTTGACAGTGCCTCCGGAGCCAGTGTGGTGGCTATAGACAACAAGATCGAGCAGGCCATGGTGAGCGGCATCACTGCGTCATTGTCATTCCCAGACCTGTCTTCTGCTTATGTAACTCAGGGCAGTGGTGAGGGGGTGGGTGCGAAAGCTAAGAGCCTGGGGAAGCTGACAGCCTGTCTCCTCTCCCCTTAGAGGCCTTGAGTAGAGTCCCATAGGAATGGCACCTTTTAGGGCATTTCCAGTCCACACTTGCTGGGCCCTCTCCTTTCCTCCTCCTCCTCCTCCTCCAATCGCAGGGCTTTACAGCCATGTCTGGCTCCCTCCTGGGCCCATGGCAAGGCAGGGAGCTCAGACACCTGCATTTGTCTACATCCCACACTTGGCAGGGGCCAGAGCTCATTGGATATAAGCACACTGCAGTGCCTCTGCAGAGCCTGGGCTGGGGTCAGGAATTGGGAGGAGACAGGAGGCAAAGCAATCCCCCCACAATCCCTTCTTCCTCTCCTTAGCAGGTAGAGGTCATATTCCACCAAGCAGCCACAGTGGCTACAGGGCTTTGGGGCATCGAACAGTTAGCAACCACGTCATTGTGCCCCGGAGCCTAAGGACATTGTTCTCTGCCTCCAGTGCAGTTATCCAAATTCAGAGAGGATGCGGCCATGCTGGTAGCTTCCCCCAGGGCCAGTGTCCTGTCTGGCCAGGCTGCAGAGCAGCTGCAGCTCAGTATGCTGGCTTATGAGGAGTGGGAGAGGCTCCAAAATAGCCCATTTTCCTCTCTTGGTGAAGATGTGTCAAGCAGACTGACAGTAGGGGGTGCATTGCAGGTGTTCCCTGGGATCAGGGCCAGCAGCGGGACCTTATATGGAAATGGAGATAGAGCGAACCACCACCAGCCAGCATACGTCGCACCCCAAAGGCTCCCAAGAGGCCAGCTTTGAAAGTTATTAGAAACTTATCAGGGGAGAATCCTATGTAGTTCAAAGCTGGGCTCCCAACTCAGGCATGGCCCCGATCCCACAGCTCTTCTGAGCGTGGCTTTAGGTGCTTGGGAGAAAGGGGTGGGAGGGGCAGAGCCACACAGGGCCAGCATGCTGAGGGAAGTATGGTGGTCAGTGATATGAGAGACAGCAGGCACCCCGATGGCCAGGGCGCAGTGCTGCAGAGGGGCCGCCATGGCTAACGGATGCCTCTGTCGTCATCTTCTCCGGGACAGGATCTAGTGAAGAATCACCTGATGTATGCTGTGAGAGAGGAGGTGGAGATCCTGAAGGAGCAGATCCGGGAGCTGGTGGAGAAGAACTCCCAGCTGGAGCGGGAGAATACTCTCTTGAAGACCCTGGCGAGCCCAGAGCAGCTGGAGAAGTTCCAGTCCCGTCTGAGCCCTGAGGAGCCAGCTCCTGAAACCCCAGAAACCCCTGAGGCCCCCGGTGGTTCTGCGGTGTAAGTGGCTCTGTCCTCAGGGTGGGCAGAGCCACTAAACTTGTCCTACCTAGTTCTTTCCAGTTTGTTTTTTGGCTCCCCAAGCGTCATCTCACGTGGAGAACTTTACACCTAGCCTAGCTGGTGCCAAGAGATGTCCCAAGGACATGGCCACCTGGGTCCACTCCAGTGACAGACCCCTGACAAAGAGTAGGTCTCTAGAGGCTGAGTTGCATGGGGCCTCATCACCCCAAGCCAGTGAGCCTCTAATGCCACTGCGCCCTGTGGGCTCCCAGAGCCTGAGCAATTTAGCTGCAACTGGCAAAGGAGAAAGGTAGTTTAAGACGGGCCGCTCCAGAAAGTCTAAGGGGTCTGTTTTTTTTTTCATTTCCATGGACATCTTCAACAGCTTCAACCTGACAAAAACTGTCCTATGGAGAAACCAATTGTGGTTTAAGCAGAGGCAACCTCTCTCTCCTCCATTGCCTCACCAGGACAGGGCCACAGTTGGGAGAGATTGAGCCAAGTCAGCCTTCTGTTGGTGAATATGGTGTAATGCATGGCTTTGTGCACAGCCCAGTGTGCGATTATGGCTTTGGGATGACCGCTTACAAAGTTCTGTTTGGTTAGTATTGGCATAGTTTTTTCTATATAGCCATACATGCGTATATATACCCATAGGGCTAGATCTGTATCTTAGTGTAGTGATGTATACGTATACACATACACCTGTGTGTTGAAGGGCCTAATCAGCTTTGGAAGTATCGAGTGGTCCCTTATCTCTTAAAGCTAATTCTTAGATTTGTTTATTTACTAAGTGGATCCAGTTTGTCCTTTAGGTTAAGTAAAATTAAAGAGTAAAGGCACGTGTATACCCGTGGCGGATTCATGTTGATGTATGGCAAAACCAATACAATATTGTAATTAGCCTCCAATTAAACAAATTTATATTAAAAAAAAAGAGTAAAGGCAGGGAGGGGGCCAGCCTCTAAATGCCTTGCTGCTGCAACCTTTGCCCCATATGTCCCCTGAATACATGTGAGGTCCCCTTCTGAATGCCAAACCCACCATTCACTGGTGCTGACTACATAGAATGGGGTTGAGAGAAGATCAGCTGGGACTTTGTCATCTGAAAACTTTGTTTTGTTGTTAACGGTTGTGGAAAACTTTCAAGTGCAGAGAATGATCAGCTTGCCGGTGTCCTCTCATGGACAAGGGAATAACTCTGACCCAATGATGCCTGGGTGATGTGCTCAGGGAGCTTGTCTCTAGGGAGTTCTGTGGCAGTTGAACACTTCCCACTTTCTAACACCTTATCCTGATGTTATGTCTCCAGGATTTGGATTTTGATTTTTCAAATGTAGCTTGACATTTCAATAAACTTTGCTCTTTTTTTTTTTTTTTTCTAAAAATAAACCTGGTGTCCGCCTGAGCTTAAAACAGAGTGGGTGGTAGAGGCCCTAATGGTGGTTGGGGGCACTGTTTTTCTGACTCATCTGCTCATGGGCACCACCTGAGTGGCAGGCCTGTGCTACACCAATGATCTTGCGTAACTGTCACAACACCCCCATTGTACGGGTGAGTAAGCGGAGACTCAGCCCGCTGAAGTGACTTGCCAAAAGTCACACAGCTATTATGGCAAATTGGGACCCAATCTTCCATCCATCCCTCTCTCCCACTCCTGCTTTCATATGGCAGCTTGGGAGTGAGTGGTGAGGTGACTACTAATGTACAACTTCAGCTTGAGGGGTGATTTGCAAGGAAGGGTCCCCCAAGAAAGGCCCCAAAAGAAAATGGCACGGTGTCCATGTGAGGGAGCAAGAAGAGGGGAACCAAATAAACACAAATGGGCCTCTCCCCTCTGAAACATCATCCAGATCACTTAGTACATTTACCTTAATACCACCCACAGGAGACCACTGACACTGGAAAAGGGGCTAAGAGGGCCTCAGTGAGAAAAGGACACACAGTATATACGATGGCCCAAACCCCATCCCACTCCCCCAAGGGGAGATGCTCTCAAGCTCTGCTGCTGCACTTGTTACTACTGAGATTTTGCTCACAAAACCCACCAGCCCCTTGGGCACGGCCAAGTCTAAGTATCCCAACTCCACTTCCCTCCTCTGTCTCTCCTTGGAGGCATCCTTACTTACCCATCACCCTTTCCTGGGCTCCATGTCTCTGGCATCTGGGGTCCAGCCATTTCTCTGATTCTGGGCATTCACTGTCTCCTCCACTGTGTCCTTACCTGGAGCCACTATGGGCCCTAAGCTGTGGTCTAAGCCTCCCAGTTTCCCAAGGGAGGGAATCACTCCTGTGTGAGTGACTCCGTTCCATCTCAGCTTCCTATAGCATATGCACCTACCTCTTTGTCACTTGAAATTTAAAGGAACTCCTTGACCTTCCTGAGCCATAAACCTCAAGGGCCAAGAGGTCTTGGCTCCTTTTCTTGCACCCATCACTGACTGGATATATTCCCAATGGCAGGCTTCTTTCACTGTAAAGGTCACACATGTAGGCCTATTCGTTTAGAATCACTAAACCTCTTCTTCACAACCTTACCCTGCTTGCTGGTCTCTCAAATCCCAACTTCTCTTTCTGCTCCTCACCTCTCAACTCATGATGCCAAGCTCATTGTCTGCACCTGCCCATTTGATCAATTTCCTGGCTGTGCAGACTTCACAGCTGGTAGAATGGACACAAAGGTTGCATCAAGCAGCTACTCCCCCAGTTCCCCTCATCTCTCCACCCAACCCAGTTCTCCCCAGTTCCCACTTACTCCCATCCCCTCCCCATCTCACGAACTGAGGGACTTTTCCACTCTTAGGCTCATCTGCAGACTTCCCATATGCTGATTTCCAGCCAAATAAGAACCAACAGATGAAAAAAGGAAACTCAGGAGATGGCCCAGCAAACATACAGCCCTCTCTGGTCATCCAGCCCTTCCCTATGAGAAAGGGGAAAAACATACCCACAGTCACACAGTGGGAAAGAGAGAACAAGTACGTTGCCCAGGCAACCATGACTAAACAGAGACAAACACTGCACCTTCTGAGGCCACAGCAGTTGCTAGACTAGATAAGAGGAACTTTGTGGCTGTTTGTCAGTCACATAGAGGAGCAGCTCTTGTTGTTTTTGTTCCACAGAAAACCAGCAGGGGTGGGGAAAGGCAAAAGAAAACATGACTCCTGGAAAGACCTTCACAGCTTGGGGCTTCCGGGCCCAGCTGGTCGGGCTGGACCCAGTACAAGGAAAAGAACCAGAAGTACCGAAGCGGTATGTTCCCCTGCCTGGACATGCTCCCTCTCCCAGGACCCTCCTACCACCGTCTCATCTGATCCTCATGCAGCCTGCCGCCCCCTCCCCACCGCCACAGCCATGTTTCCTGCCCTTACAGAAACAGACACTTGTGATTCACCTCCATTTCACAGATAAGAAAACTCAGAACCAGAGAGCTCAGTGCTACTCCCACTGATCTCATGGGACCTTGGTGACATCAGGAGCCCCTTTTAAATGTCAAAACTCTCCCCCAATCTATCCCAACCCAAAAGTAGTTGAACTCTTAATATAGTCATACCTCACTTTATTGTACTTTGCAGATATTTTTTTTTTTAAACAAAGGTTTCTGGCCACCCTGCATCAAACAAATCTATCAGTGCCATTTTTGCAACAGTGTTTGCTCACTTTGTGTCCTGGTGTGACATTTCAGTAATTCTTGTGATGTTTTCAACTTTTTCGCTGTTGCTATATTTTTATGGTGATCTGAGATCTTTGATGATACTATGACTTGCTGAAGGCTCAGATGATGCTTGGCATTTTTCAGTGATAAGGTATTTTTTAATTATGGTATGTACATTGCTTTTTCTGAATGTTGAGCTTTAAGCCAACTTGAAATAGATGGGGAAACAGTGGAAACAGTGTCAGACTTCATTTTGGGGGGCTCCAAAATCATGGCAGATGGTGATTGCAGCCATGAAATTAGAAGACGCTTACTCCTTGGAAGGAAAGTTATGACCAACCTAGATGACATATTCAAAAGCAGAGACATTACTTTGCCAACAAAGGTCTGTCTGGTCAAGGCTATGGTTTTTCCAGTGTTCATGTATGGATGTGAGAGCTGGACTGTGAAGAAGGCTGAGCACTGAAGAATTGATGCTTTTGAACTGCAGTGTTGGAGAAGACTCTTGAGAGTCCCTTGGACTGCAAGGAGATCCAACCAGTCCATTCTAAAGGAGATCAGTACTGGGTGTTCTTTGGAGGGAATGATGCTGAAGCTGAAACTCCAGTACTTTGGCCACCTCATGTGAAGAGTTGACTCATTAGAAAAGACCCTGATGCTGGGAGGGATTGGGGGCAGGAGGAGAAGGGGACGACAGAGGATGAGATGGCTGGATGGCATCACCGACTCGATGGACATGAGTTTGAGTGAACGCTGGAGTTGGTGATAGACAGGGAGGCCTGGCATGCTGCGATTCATGGGGTCGCAAAGAGTCGGACACGACTGAGCGACTGAACTGAACTGAACTGAACATTGTTTTTTAAGCCCTAATGCTACTGCACACTTAATAGACTACAGTATACTGTAAACATACATTTGATATGCACTGGGAAACAAAAATATTCACGTGACTTGCTTTATTATGATATTCACTTTATGGCCACAGTCTGGAACTGAACACATGGTGTCTCCAGGGTATTATTCACTGAGATAGAGAAAGAGAATACGTAATGACAAGCAGTGACTGTGAATTCAATGGGGCTTTTAAAGAAGCTTACTGTATTTGCCACATGAGCATAGAGGTGGGTTTGAAAAGTAGAACAGAAATGTGGGTGGTAGATTATTTACAGACTAAGACTGCAGAGGCGCAAGGCACAGGGCTCTCAGACTGGGAACCACTACAGAAGAAGGTACTTCTGGTGAAGCTCCAAAGGAAGAACCCACGGAGTGAGATGAGGAAGCGGGGCCACTAGGACCTGAGGTATAGGGAGAAGGAGTCTAGAAAGACCAGAGGAAATAAGCTGCACATTCTCTTTAGGGTATTTTGAAGTATCCTAACATCATCCTACTTACCCTGGAAAAATCTTGATTTCAAATCTCACCTCCTCTCCTCCTAGTTGGCTAGAAATTAATGGACGTAATTAACGCTTTGTAGGCAGCCCAGTTCCTCAGGTTGTCTCATGCAGAGCTGCTTATTGGAACCCAAATACTTAGCAATTAACCACCTCTGCCAGATCTGGCAAGGTCTGACAGAGAGCTCAACCAGTTAGCTATTCCAAACAGAAGTGGTTTCCAGGGAAGAGCTCGCTGAAAGGGACCATAATAACAATGATTAAGTAATAATAGCTACCACTTACCATGGCACTTACTTCATGTCAGGCAATATTCTAGGTCCCCTTGACACCTAGTTCTTTTCATCGTCTCTGCAAACCTATGAGGATGTACCATTAAGATCTCCATTTTACAGATGAGAAAATGAGAACACTAAGGCACAGAGAGGTGAAACAACTTGTGCGAAATGAACGGCCAAGCCGCGATAGGGGGAGGGGAGATGGATGTGCTGAGAAAAGGACTAGAGAGTCTCAACAGTTTTCGTAATTCCCCCTAAGTCACAAGAGGTGTTCTGGGCACGGTGCAGCGGGGGTGGGGTGGGGGTAGAAAGAAGACCACCCCCAACTAGCAGAGGGGCTAACATAACATTTAAAGTGACCAATGAAGCTGGCTGGCTGGCGTGACTAGGAAAGGAGGGGAGAGAAAGAATGGGAGGCCGAGTTGGCTGGCTCCCAGCTGGTTGACTTAAGCTAGGATCTCATAGATCTGGGGGAGCCATAGTAAACTTCTGAGCAGGGAAGTGATGTGATGCCAAAGATATTTGCAGAAGATGGGTCCTGGCAGCTGGGGAGGCTGGAGCAGAGAAAGGCTAGCTGAAGGCAGGCCAGCTGTTGCAGTAATCCAGGTGTGAGGTGATGAAGGCCAGCCGGGGCGGGAAGGGGTCGTGGAAAGGAGACAAAGGGACAAAGCCAAAAGGAGGTGAAGGGCAGTATTTCTCCAAGTGTGGTCTACGGTCCACTCGCGTCAGGTTTGTTGGGAAGTAGGTTTAAAATGCAGATTCCAGGGGACTTCCCTGGTGGTCCAGTGGTTAAGAATCCGCCTTGCAAAGCAGGGGACATGGGTTCAATCCCTGGTTGGGGAACTAAGATCCCACATGCCACTGGGCAACTAAGTCTGTGTGTGGCAACTATTGAGCCACACACCACAACGAGACATCCTGCCTGATGGAATGAAAATCCTGAGTGCTCCAACTAAGACCCAATGACCCAACTAAGACCCTCTAGGTGAGACCTACATAAATAAATAAATATTTTAAAAGGCAGATTCCAGGCCCTACCCCCAAGACTAAAGAGGGAAGCAGGTGGGCCTTGGGAACTGATAATTCTAACAAGCTCCCCTGGTCATGCTGCAGGATGTGAAAGTTTGAGGAACCTCCGCTAAGTGAAAAATCAGCATGACCTGGTAACACAGTGAGTTGGGATGAGAAAGCAAAGTAGCCACAGGCCAAGGATGACTTGAAAGTTCAGTGTTTTCTCTTCTTTTTAACTGTGACAAAGTATATATGACATAAAAGGGACCACTGCAACCATTTTAAAATGTGCAGCCCAGTGGCATTAAGTACATTCACACTGTTGTGCAAACGTTGTCACCATCCATCTCTAGAACTGTCTCCTCCTCCAAACTGAAACTCTGGACCCATTAGACACCAGGTCTCCATTCCTGCCTCCCTACCCCCTCAGCCTCAGGTGATCTGAAAGTTTTGTGTCTGGAAGACCGGGTGATCCTGGAAGCCCCAAAGGAGACAGATTTGCAGAGGAAAGATAAATTCAAATTTTGATCTCCAATGGAGCTAAGCCTATTTACATAGGGAAATACCCCAGAACCAGCTATGGAAAGAACTGTCAGCTTCAAGGCTAGAGCACCAGATGCGGGTGTGTCCACGTGTCACAGGAGCTAGAGTGATGCGAGGGGACATGTGCTCCAGGAAGTGGGTGCCGAGGAGGCCCAGCAGAAAGCCTAGAGCTGCACTTCGGAGGCTACCCACAGTGAGGCTGGGTGAGGCAGGATGGAGGGCCGGCTGAAAAGTGTCAGAGAAAGACAAGACAGGCCCCCCAGGGAACACTGAGGTTTGTGATCTCTTCCCCGTCTTTATCTTTTTCTCTATTCTTTTTGACATTTCCTCTTCAAAGTCTTTAGCACAAGCCCCACCAGCTTATAAAATTAAACAAGTCAATGAAGGTCATTTTGGGGTAGAAGGAGGCAGCTGAGATATTCAGAGAAGAGGAGTCAGGAGTCTGGGCTGTCGTCCTGTCTTCGGCCAATAAGCTATAGGACCTTGGGCAAGTCATTGGCAGTGTTGCCAGACCTGAGCTTCCCAATCTGCTAAAGAAAGCAGTTAACCAGAATCAATTCTCAGCCAGGTACCTAATAAGTACCCTGGCCAGGAAGAACCCTCTCGGTGTGAGAGTGAGATTTATATAGCTTCCTCCTTGCTCTAGGCCTGTTTCCCTTCCAGCTCCCAGATTCTATTCACCCTCATATTGAGCTCTTAACAAATTGCTGAAGAAACAGACACTTCTTAAAATTTATGTTTATTAAACTTTTTATTTTATATTGGAATGTAGCTGATTGATAATATTGTGATAATTTCAGATGGCAAAGGGACTCAGCCATACATATACATGTGCCCATTCTCCCCCAAACTCCCCTCCCATCCAGGCTCCCACATGACATTGAACAGAGTTCCCTGTGCTATACAGTAGGTCCTTGTTGGTTATCCATGTTAAATATAGCAGTGTGTACAGGTCTATCCCAAACTCCCGAACTATTCCTTCCCCCCACCTTCCCTTTTCCCTCTGGTAACCATGCTGCTGCTGCTGCTAAGTTGCATCAGTCATGTCCAACTCTGTGCGACCCCATAGACGGCAGCCCACTAGGTTCCTCTGTACCTGGGATTCTCCAGGCAAGAATGCTGGAGTGGGTTGCCATTTCCTTCTCCAATGCATGAAAGTGAAAAGTGAAAGTGAAGTCACTCAGTCGTGTCTGACTCTTAGCGACCCCATGGACTGCAGCCTACCAGGCTCCGCCGTCCATGGGATTCTCCAGGCAAGAGTACTGGAGTCGGGTGCCATTGCCTTCTCCGTCTGGTACCTATAAGTTCTCTAAATTTGTGAGTCTGTTTCTATTTTGTAAATGAGTTCATTTATATAATTTCTTTTTAGATTTCACATATAAAAATATCATATATTTGTCTTTGTCTGACTTACTTCACTCAGTATGCCACTCTCTAGGTCCATCCGTGTTGCAGAAACAATCACTTTTAAAGGCCAGTACATTGCTCCCTGACACTCCATGTGAATTTATAGAAGGAATTATTGACAATCCTTAGTCCCCAGGTTTTCTCGTTGCATGAATCACTTCTGGTTGCCTATATTGTGACAACACATTTATGAGTTCTTGGTCACCAAATTCATGTGGCAGGAAGGAGGGCGGGTGGCACCAATGATGTCTCTGGTCGGCAGAAGGAATAGGCTCACCTTCAAAACACTTGTGACTGATGCCAATACATAGAGAGGGCAGGAAAGGCAGAAAAGGAGATGACTTAGCAGTGGGTGGGCAGAGCCGGACACAGAAGAGGACAAATGTGGGCCCAAGGGGCATCCCCAGCCCATTAGGCCTTTCTTAGCTGGGCTCCTCTGCTGTTTCAGTGGTGAACTTCCTGCTAGAGATCAACTGTCCCAACCTCATTTCCCAGAGAAGGACACTGACCCCCAGAGACAGAAACAGGCTTGTCCCAGCCACTCAGGCAGTCAGCAGCAGGGCTGGGACGAGCCCACAAGTTACAGATGACCCCCATAATTACTCTACACCTCAGTATTTCCGTTGGGAAAATGAGGAACTGGGTCAGAGCAATGGTGTTTTGACTTTCACAAAAAACTTAAAAAAATTTTTTTTGGTTTATTTTCGGCTGCACCACATGGCATGTGGGATCTTAGTTCCGCAACCAGGGATTGAACTCACAGCCCCTGCAGCGGAAGCACGGTCTTAACCACTGGACCACCAGGGGATTCCCAAGAGCAATACTTGTTAACTTTGGCTGCACAGTGGAATCACCCGGCAAGACTTGAATGGAATACTGTTGCTTCCTTGAACTCTGTCCCCAGAAATGTTGATAAAACCAGATTATAACATGGATTGTAACATGGGCCCTGGCATTGGTCAGCTTCCCAGGGAATTCCCGGATGATCTGTGAGGTTGGTTTCAATTTTGACATCCATTCATGCCATGCACATGGGCACCTGCTGAGTGCCAGGCCCTCAGCGATAGCCGGGCAAGAGCAGAACTGGACACTGTGATCCTGGGGCTGGTTTCCTGTTTCTATGTGGACAGGGTGGTTGAGACAGGCTGCTCATATTAGCAGCCTATTCACAGACAACTCTACTTTCTCCAGGCAGCCTTATGATTAATAGAGGTGATATTCTTATCTCCTGTCTGACTCATAAGTGTGTCTCTTTTGATTGATTCTGATTTTAGGTGGAAGAAAAGAGATGTTATTTATCAGCCTCCTCGAAACTCTAAACCATTCTGCTGGAGATGACAAGCAGTATACAAATAACCTTAAGGCTCCCTTCTCAGCCTCCCTTGCAGACTTGTCTTTCTTTCAATGTTGGAGCACCTCTAGGCTTGGCTCTACCCTACTCTCTCTCTCTCTGGTTGATTCCATCTATTCCAAAGGTCCTCAGTAACAACCCCAGGCTAGTGACTCTCAAATTTCTATTACCAATCCTAAGCATTCCCCTGAGCTCCAAACTGAAATATTCTACTTTCTCCTTGACAGCCCCATATAGTATATTTTACAAGTACATCAAAATCTATGTGATCAAAATCAAAGTCTTGACTCCCACCTCCCCCAGCATATCTGACCTCAGTGTAAGGTAGCACCACCTACACAGTTGCTCAACCAGACACTTGATCCCTCCCCACCCACTCAGCTCCCACATCTAATATATCACCCAATATGGGCCACTCTGCCTCCAAAACACACCCTGAATCCCTCCACTTCTTTCCAGCCCCATCACCACTCCCTGGTCTAAGCCATCCTCCTCTCTCACATGGGGGCCGTCTCACACATTGGTCTCCCTGCTTGCATGCTGGCCTTTGTCCAATTCCCCACAGCAGCCAGAGTGACTTTCTTAATGCAAAACTAGATCCTCGTGTTCCTTTACTTTAAGCTTATCAAAGGGCTTATCATTGTGCTTAGAATAAAGTCCAAACTCCTGCTCATGGTCTGCAAGTGCCCATGTGATCTCACCTGCGCTGACCTCTCCGGCCTTTATGTGTCACTCCCCTCTCTTACGAAGCTCCAACCCCCTTTCATCCCTGGAACACACCTCAGAGCGTTTGTGCATGTGGTTCCCTCAGTCCAGATGATTCCACTAGCTCTGCCATCCAATTCTCTTCATGGCTGTTTGTCCTTTTATTTAAAAAAATTTTTTAACTTATTTAATTGTTGGCTGTGCTAGGTCTTCATCGTTGCTACACAGGCCTTCCTCTAGTTGCAGTGAGCTGGGGCGATTCTCCATTACGGTGTGTGGGCTTCTCGTTGCAGTGGCTTCTCTTGCTGCGGAGTACAGGATCTAGGGCATGTGAGCTTGGCAGTTGTGGCTCCTGGGCTCTAGAGCACAGGCTCAGTAGTTGTGGCACACAAACTTAGTTGCTCCATAGCGTGTGGAATCATCTAGGACGGGATCAATCCCATGTCCCTTGCATTGGCATGTGGATTCTTTACCTCTGAGCCACCAGGGAAGCCCACAGCTGTTTGTTCTTGTCCTTTAGCTGTCTCCTTTCCTGACAGGTTTCACCCCTGACCTTGTCCACAGGAGTTTCCCTCGTTATTATTTCTTTCCTTGCTCTTATTCCGAATGGTAATGAGTAGTTCACATGCATATATATATTTTTTGGTTGCACCACTTGGCAAGTGGGATCTTAGTTCCCCAATTAGGGACCCAACCTGTGCCCCCTGCAATGAGAACATGGAGTCTTAACCACTGGACAACTCGGGACATCTTTAGTTCACATATTTTTGTTTGTTGTTTCTGCCTCACTGCACTGAAGCTCTCTGACGGAAGGACCCACACCTGTTTTGCTCACCACTACCTCCCGTGAAGTTGAACCCATGACCTGACACATGTTGATCAATAAAAATATATATATATGGGGGACTTCCCTGGTGGTCCAGTGGTTAAGACTCCATGCTCCCAGTGCAGGGGACATGGGTTTAATCCCTGGTAGAGAAACTAGATCCCATATGCCTCAGGGCAACTAAGCCAGTGAGCTGCAACTACTGAGCCCACGAGCCCATTCTCTGCAACAAGAAAATCCACTACAATGCCCATGCATTGCAACTAGAGAAAGCTCACATGCAGCAATGAAGACCTGGTGCAGCCAAAAATGAACAAATAAATAAACATTATGAGAGTTTCAGATGTTGTAGCAGGTAATGGTAAGTTAGGGAAGAAATTTTGGATGGGGACAAGGTGGGAACTTTCCCAAAGTTTTTCAGATCACACAAGTAAATTGAGCTGTTGATTATGTCAATTATGAAAACAACAAGCTCTTTATTCTTTCAACAATTTTTACTTGGGCTTGTCCTATGCGTGAGGCACTGGCTGAGGCACTGGCTGAAGCACTGAGGATACTGTCATAAATCTGAGAGTATAATGTGGGTTCTCACGGGATTTGCTCAGAAGAGAAATTGCATACAGCCTAGTTCTATTCCTATACCTCTTTCCTAGGGAAATTCCCTCTGTTATCCCTTGCTGCTGCTGCTGCTGCTGCTGCTAAGTCGCTTCAGTCGTGTCCGACTCTGTGCGACCCCATAGACAGCAGCCCACCAGGCTCCCCCGTCCCTGGGATTCTCCAGGCTAGAATACTGGAGTGGGTTGCCATTTCCTTCTCCAATGCATGAAAATGAAAAGTGAAAGTGAAGTCACTCAGTCGTGCCCGACTCTTCGTGACCTCATGGACTGCAGCCTACCAGGCTCCTCCGTCCATGGGACTTTCCAGGCAAGAGTACTGGAGTGGGGTGCCATTGCCTTCTCCGCTGTTATCCCTTAAGTTAGTCTAAATGTTCACTTTCCTCCACATCCACATTTTCACCTATAAAACTTCACCACATTACCTAGAGCTACTTGTCAAACTCCAGTCTCAGGTTAGGGAGAGGGTATACTATTAGTTAGGATTAGCTCTGGTTGCAATAATGGAAAAAATAATGATAGTTGCTTGAATAGATGTTCATTTATCTCTCCCATAAGAAAAGTCTGAAGGTAGGCAGTCCAAGGTTGATAGAGTGACTATAACGTCACCAGAGACCCAAATTTCTTCCAAGTTGCTGCTCCACTAGATATATAGCATGTTGCTTCATTGTTGACAATTGCTGTTCAAGCTCCAGCCATTGCAAAAAATCACTGCTTCCTTTTGACGAAGCTTCCCAGAAATACAGTATACTTCTGCTTACATCTCATTGGCCACATCTTAGTCTGGCTACTCCTAAGGGAGGCTTCTTTTAAACTATGTGCATGGCCACCCCCAAAGAAATTTAAGTTTCTGTTTTTGTGAGACCTTTTATTTTAAACTGCCTCAGTTATCTACTGCCATGATCACACTGCATAGCAAACAACCATCAGAATCAGAAACAGAAAACAATAAATATTTATTTGGCTCATGACTCCGTAGGGTTCAGCTGATTTGGGCTGAGCTCATTTTCTTTCAATCACACTCACTTATGTGCCTTGATCTTTTCCTAGAACCAGCTTTGGTTTCATCGACTTTTTTCTATTTTCCTGTACTCTCTATTTTATTTCCATATTTGCTTTTATACTTTCTTCTGCTTACTTTAACTGGTTGTTTTTGTAGTTCTTAAGATGAAAGATGAGGTTATTGACTTAAAATCTTTATTTGAAATATAGATGTTTCAGTTCAGTTTCAGTTTAGTCGCTCAGTTGTGTCTGACTCCTTGCGACCCCATGGACTGCAGCTCTCCCTGTCCATCACTAACTGCCGGAGTCGACCCAAACTCACGTCCATTGAGTTGGTGATGCCATCCAACCATCTCATCCTCTGTTGTCTCCTTCTTCTCCTGCCCTCAATCTTTCCCAGCATCAGGGTTTTTTCCAATTAATCAGCTCTTTGCATCAGGTGGCCCAAATATTGGAATTTCAGCTTCAACACCAGTCCTTCCAATGAACACCCAGGACTGATCTACTTTAGGATTGACTGGTTGGATCTCCTTGCAGTCCAAGGGACTCTCAAGAGTCTTCTCCAACACCACAGTTCAAAAGCATCAATTCTTCAGCACTCAGCTTTCTTTATAGTCCAACTCTTACATCCATACAGGACTACGGGAAAAATCATAGCCTTGACTAGATGGACCTTAGTTGGCAAAGTAATGTCTCTGCTTTTTAATATGCTGTCTGCTGCTGCTAAGTCACTTCAGTCGTGTCTGACTCTGTGCGACCCTATAGACGGCAGCCCACCAGGCTCCCCCGTCCCTGGGATTCTCCAGGCAAGAACACTGAAGTGGGTTGCCATTTCCTTCTCCAATGCATGAAAGTGAAAACTGAAAGTGAAGTCGCTCAGTCCTGTCTGACTCTTCGCGAACCCATGGACTGCAGCCTACCAGCCTCCTCCGTCCACGGGATTTTCCAGGCAAGAGTACTGGAGTGGGTTGCCATTGCCTTCTCCAATATGCTGTCTAGGTTGGTCATAACTTTCCTTCCAAGGAGTAAGTGTCTTTTAATTTCATGGTCGCAGTCACCATTTGCAGTGATTTTGGAGCCCCCAAAAATAAAGTCAGCCACTGTTTCCCCATCTATTTTCCATGAAGTGATGGGACCAGATGCGATGTTTACAGCTATACATTTTCTTCTCAGCACCACTTAAGCAGTACAAGTTTGGTACCTAGTGGCTTCTTTTTATTCATCTCAAAGTATTTAAAATTTTTGTTTGTGATTTAATTTTTGAACAGTGTTTAATTTGGTTTTGTGTGATTTGCACATACTTTTTCATTTTTGTGGAGTTTTTTGAAATTGAAATATAGTTGGGTAGCAGTATTATATTAATTTCAGGTATAAAACAAGGTGATTCAATGTTTTTATAAATTATACTCCATTTAAAGTTATAAAATAATGGTTGAGGGGCTTCTCCGGTGGTCCAGTGGTTGAGAATTCGCCTTGCATTGTAGGGGACACTGGTTTGATCCCTGGTCTGGGAAGATCCCACATGCTTTGGGACAACTAAGCTTGTGTGCCACAACTGCTGAGCCCATGTGCTGCAACTGCTGAAGCCCGAGTGCCTAGAGCTGTGCTCCACAACAAGAAACTGGCACGCTGCAACTAGAGAGTAGCTCCCATTCACTGCAACTAGAGAAAGCCCTGGCACAGCAATGATGACCCATCACGGCCAAAAATAAATAAATATTTTTTTTTTAATTTTTAGTTTTTTATTTTTTAAATTTTAAAATCTTTAATTCTTACATGCATTCCCAAACATGAACCCCCCTCCCACCTCCCTCCCCAGAACATCTTTCTGGGTCATCCCCATGCACCAGCCCCAAGCATGTTGCATCCTGCGTCAGACATAGACTGGCGATTCAATTCACATGATAGTATACATGTTAGAATGTCATTCTCCCAAATCATCCCACCCTCTCCCTCTCCCTCTGAGTCCAAAAGTCCATTATACACATCTGTGTCTCTTTCCCTGTCTTGCAATTTTAAAAGATGTGTTTTTAAAAAATAAAATGATGATTGGGACTTCCTTGGTGTCCAGTGGTTAAACTCTGGTCTTCCAATATAGGGAACACAGGTTCCATCCCTGGTCAGAGAAGTTCTGCATGGTACAGGGTGCATCAAAAAATAAAATAAATAAAAGAAAGTAATGGCTATATTTTTCTATGCTGTACAATCTAAACTTGTTGCTTCTCGATTTTATACACAGTAGCTTGAATGTCTTAATCCCCTACCCCTATTTTGCCCCCCACCTGGTTACCTCTTCCCATGGTAATCAGGAAGAGAAGGACAGATGTTGGAGTAAACAACCAGAAGTTTCTTCTTCAGGTGTTTGGATATATTGAAAGATGAGAAGGAGGAAGAAGAAGAAAAGAGAAAGAAAGCATAGCAAACTGTATCATAAACGGGCCTGTGGCCACTGACTTCTGCATAAGAGGATGTGCCTACTCCAGTGGGCCAAAGCTGGCTGGCAGGTGAGATCTGTGCCCTGGGAACCAAGTGAGCAGAGCAACCTTTGGAGGTGTAGTGTCTCTGCTACTGCAAAACTGTTTTCCCAGAATTTTCCAGCCAAGAATTTTCGGGCCTTAGAAGCTGACCCAAGAGGCCTCTCATTGGAGAGATTCCAGAAACGATATCCTCTTAAATGTCTCTGTGGAGGCAAATGGGATAGTGATATGTGAAATACGTGGCTCCAGGTCAAAATCTGGGGCTTCTGTTGTAGCTCAGCTGGTAAATAATCTGCCTGCAATGTGGGAGACCTGGGTTTGATCCCTGGGTTTGATCCCTGGGTTGGGAAGATCCCTTGGAGAAGAGAATGGCTACCCACTCCAATATTCTGGCCTGGAGAATTCCATGGATTGTATATCCATGAGGTCGCAAAAAGTCTGACATGACTGAGCAACTTTCACTTTCAATAGGTCAAAATCTGGGACACCAGTAGTCAAAGTCAGAATTCCAGAGACGATCCTCTTAGTTTTAGGTGAATATAAAGGGAACATCAGCACACAATCTTCAGATTTGGGGACTGCAAGGGGTCTTGCAAATCACCCAGTCTATCCTCATCCTACCAATCGTCACTGTCTTCCACCCTCCAAAACCTCACAGTCAAGACACGAAATTCCCTGGTGGTCCAGTGGTTAGGATTCCAAACTTCCACTGCAGGGGACAAGGGTACCATTCCTGGTTGGGGAACAAAGATCCTGCATGCTGTGTAGGGGCAGGGAAGACAGGCTGCATGGAGAAGACATTTATTTGAGGGGATTATTTGTTACGGGAAGGTAGCTTTTTGCAAAGCTAAAAGATTTTTGTGGGTAAAAATTACCCAATCACACCTAGTTCCCCAAACCTAGGAATACAGGATCTGTTTCAACAGTCTTCACATTTGCTGAAGAGCAGTTGCTGACCTTATGAAGAATAACAGACGATTCAGTGTCCCTGAAGGACCAACTTGCTCTCTCGATTCCCTTCCCCTCACTCCAAAGGCATCCATGTCATCTTAGCAGCTTCTGCCTTGCAGAAAGTCAAAGAATGGGTTTGTTTTGCTTTTAGCAAAAAGCAAGGGACTCTTTAGAACTTTGGTCCTCCAGGCTCCCAAGTGAATTCTTCTACAAGAGTTTCCTTGGAAGGTCCCACAGGTTAATGACTTAAGATTCTCCCTATCAAGCCCATAAAATGGGCCACCAGGGAATGGTTGGGGAACGCTGAGGAAACTAGGACTTCAAGAAAATATTGCTCCTGTTTCTGGCCAAGCTATGGAAGTCAGTCACCTGACCCTGCCCATCCAGCAAGCAAGATTCCTCAGGCAAAACATAACTCCTGCCCCTCCCACAAATGCTGAACATTCTGTTTTTTGCCCTGAGGAAGAAACTGGTAAATAACTGCCTTATCGTCTCCCCGTTGCACACTCTCTTCCTTGCAAAACCAAGGAATTGGGTGACATTATCTGAGTCTGTGTGGTTTAGCAGGGCTCAATATCAAGCTTCAAATTGTTGTCAGACACACATTGGAGTGCAGCCTGTGTTCTCCTGGGTGCCACCAAGGGAAGCCACTGAGCTCCAAATTTCAGCAAGTTGTTTTTCCAGACACTTCAGATCATCTTAACTCAAGCGACCTATTTCCGTCCCTGTCCTAGGGAGGCATGAAGCTCTCATAGAAGTACATAAAACTAGTTCAGACAGGCATGCCCGTTAGGGTATGGGAAAGGGAAAGTTCCCAGAAATTTCTGCCATCAAATTACCAAGGCTAACCCCCTCCTTTAGTAGATTAAGTCAGTCAGTCATCCATTGCTTCATTCAAGAAATATTAATAGAGAAACCACTGTGTGCTGAGCTCTCTGACAGATGAGGTTCCTGATCTCCTGGAGCCTACATTCTAGCTGAGGGAGACAATCAAGACCCAGAGAGATGGGATGGGGAGGGAGGGGGAGGGGGTTCAGGATTGGGAACACATGTACACTCGCGGCGGATTCATGTTGATGTATGGCAAAACCAATACAGCATTGTAAAGTAAAATAAAGTAAAACTAATAATCATAAAATAAAATTTGCAACAACAATAAATAAATAAAAAGAAACAAACAAGGACTTCTCTGGTAGTCCAGTGGTTAAGACCACACTCCCAATACAGGGCCCATGGGTTCAATCTCTGGTCAAGGCAGATCCCGCATGCTGCACAGCCAAAACAAAGAGGCAAACAAACAGCAGCAACATCGGGTGGTGAGGAACTGAGGCTACAAGACAGGAAGAGACTTGCCCAAGATTATATTGTCCATGTCTTCTGACCCTCTGTCTCTCAGTTTTTCATTGAATATATTTTAAGTGTCAAGTACCTACTATGTGCCAGGCACACTGCTAGACACTGAAGATACAAGATAAATAGGACAGACAGGGTTCCTGTCCTTACAGAGTTTATAGTATAATCAGGGAGCGTGTGCGTGCTCAGTCATGTCCAACTCTTTGTTACCCCAGGGACTGTAGCCTGCCAGGCTCCTCTGTCCATGGGATTTCCCAGGCAAGAACACTGGAGTGGGTTGCCATTTCCTCCTCCATGGGATCTTCCCAACTCAAGGATTGAACCCACATCTCCTATGCCTCTATAAATAAACACACAGAAAACCATAGAAACTTATGGTTTCTAGTCCAATATGTAAGGAAGCCCTGGTGGCTCAGTGGTAAAGAATTCGCCAGTAATACAGGAGAATCGGGTTTGATCTCTGGGTTGGGAAGATCCCCTGAAAAAGGAAATGGCAACCCACTCCAATATTCTTGCCTGGGAAATCCCATGGACTGAGGAGCCTGGAGGGCTACAGTCTGTGGGGTTGCAAAGTTGGACACAACTTAGTGACTAAATGACAAAAAAGAAACACGTAAGGAGTTTAGAAGTCAGCACTCCATTGAACAACAAATAAAAAGCTTAGATTCATAAGAGAAGTGAGGTCACTGAGTAAACTGTTGCCTTCCAAATTGGAGAGACAGACAAGGAGATACAGACTCACAACTTAGAGCAGAAACCTTCACAGAAACCAGTACTGGAGTAGGAAAATCTGAACGTAATTAAGGAATTGCTGGTGACTCAGTGTGGACGAGCTGCAATTTTAAAATTCCAGGGGACCCAGTCCACAGGGAGGCCATGATACTTTTGTTAACTTTATATCCAGGAGCTCAACCAGGTCCTTAGAGTGAATATTGGAAAACAAGAAACTTCTTGTGTTTCAGGCAGAAGGGAGGCAAAAAGCAATCATTTTGAAATATACCAGATCATTCTGCACTTCTTCAAATGACCTGCCTTCTGGAGAAGCCAATTAACCAATGCCTAACCTTCTGGGGTTTTATCAGAGCCTAACTGACCCAGGAGAAGGAAGTAGTCAATTCTAACCATCCTGCTGGAGGAAAAACTGAGATGCACTGGTGGTATTCAAAGTCGAGGGGCACAGCATCATGAAGGGTTGAGACCTAATCACAGACCTGTGGAATTCTTCCCCTCCCTGACAATTTACCACCATTTCACTATTACCCTGGTTCCTTTCGCCCAGTGCATCATGTCCCCCTTTCAACAACAATGAAAAAAATACAAAGCCTATTAAAAGGCAAAAAACACAATCTGAAGAGACTGAACAAGAATCAGAACCAGACACAAATATGGTAGGAATGTAGAAATTATCAAACCAAGAATTTTTTAAAACTATGAAGAATAT
Organism: Ovis canadensis; assembly: GCF_042477335.2. NCBI lineage: Eukaryota > Metazoa > Chordata > Mammalia > Artiodactyla > Bovidae > Ovis > Ovis canadensis. The sequence goes on from NC_091727.1 coordinate 129,827,859, forward strand.
GCTAAGGGCTTTAATGGATAAAGTAGACAACATGCAAGAACAGATGGATGATGCAAGTAGAGGGATGAAAGTCTAAGAAAGAATCAAAAAGAAATATTAGAGATTGAACACACTGTAACACAAATGAAGAATGCTTTTGATGGGCTCATTAGTAGACTGGATACAACTGAGGAAAGAATCTCTGAGGTTAAGGATATGACAATAGAAACCTCCAAAACTGAAAAGCAAAGAGAAGACAAAAGTGGAGGGAAAAAACACAACAGAATCCAAGAACTGTGAGACAACTACAGAAAGTGCAATATATATGAAGTAATACCACAAGGAAAACAAAGAGAAAAGACATGTTTGAAGCAACAGTGATTGAGAATTTCTCCCAAATTGTTGTTATTGAGTCACTTAAGTCATGTCTGACTTTGTGACCCCATGGACTGCAGCACGCCAGGCTTCTCTGTCCTTCACTATCTCCCAGAGTTTGCTCAAATTCATGTCCATTGAGTTGGTCATGCCATCTAACCATCTCATCCTCTGCTGCCCTCTTCTCCTCCTACCCTCAGTCTTTCCCAGCATCAGGGTCTTTTCCAAATTAACGTCAGACACCAAACTACAGATCCAGGAAGCTCAGAGAACACCAAGTGAACAATGATAAAGAAACTGCATAAGGGCATATCGTATTCAAACTTGAGAAAAATCCAAGATAAAGGAAAAAAAAACAACTTTGAAATAAAGCCAGAGGGAGAAAAACACTTTACCCATAGGGGAGCAAAGATAAAGATTACATTTGCCTTCTTCTCAGAACCCATGCATGTAAGAAAAGAATGGAGTAAAATATTTAAAGTATGGAGAGAGGAAAAAAAAGACACCAACAGAGAATTCTATAGTTTGTAAAATTAGCCTTCAAAAGTGTAGAAGAGGGCTTCCCTGGTGGCTCGGTGGTAAAGAATCCTCCTGTCAATGCAGGAGACATGAGTTTGATCCCTGATCTGGGAAGATCCCACATGTTGTGGAGCAACTAAACCTGTGCGCCACAACTACTGAGCCTGTGCTCTAAAGCGCAGGAGCTGCAACTACTGATCCCATGTGCCACAACTACTGAAGCCCGTGCACCCTAGGGCCCATGCTCCACAACAAGAGGAGCCGCCCCAATCAGAAGCCCACACACTGCAACTAGAGAGTGGCCGCCACTTGCTGAAACAAGAAAAAACCCTGAGCACCAATGAAGACCCAGCACAGCCAACATAAATAAACAAATAAAATTACTTTTTTAAAAAAGTGAATGAGAAGTAAGGACTTCCCTGGTGGTCCAATAGTTAAGACTTCACCTCTGTGTGTGTGTGTGTGTGTGTGTGTGTGTGTGTGTGTGTGTGTGTGTGTGTGAGGGGTGGTGGTGCAGGTTCGATCCCTAGTCAGGGAGCTAAGAACCCATGTGGCTTCTGGCTGAAAAACCAAAACACAGAACAGAAGCAAAGTTGTAACGAATTCAAAAAAGACTTTAAAATGGTCCACATTAAAAAAAATCTTTTAAAAAAACTGAAGGAGAAATAAAGAATTTCTCAGACAAATGAAAATTGAGGGAATTTGTTGCCAGTAGACATGTGTTGTAAGAAACATTAAAAGAAGTTCTTTAGTGACAAGAAAAATAATACAGGTCAGAAACTCAGATCTGTATGAAGAAAGGAAGAACATCAGAGAATGAATAAGTTAAGCTAAAATAAAAACATTTTTCTTATTCTTAATTGATCTTACAATAGCAGTTGTTTTCAAAATAGTAATAGCAATAATGTATTTGATTATGTATGGGGCTTCCCAGGTTGCTCAGTGGTAAAGGATCTGCCTGTAATGCAGGAGATGCAGGTCAATCCCTAGGTTGGGAAGATCCCCTGGAGAAGGAAATGGCAACCCAATTCAGTATCTTTGTCTGGAGAATTCCATGGACAGAGGAGCCTGGTGGGTTACAGTTCACGGGGTTGCAAAGAGTCAGACATGACTGAGTGACTAAACAACAATAACCATTTGATTACGTATGTTTGTGTTTAAGTGAAATGAACAACAGTAGTAGTACAAGGGACAAGAGAGAGGACTGGAATATTGCGTGACTATAAGGTATGTGCACTGCCCATAGGATGGGATAGTATTATTTGAAAGTCGATTTGGATGAGTTGTAAGTGTATATTGCAAACTCTCGGGCAACTCAAGACTGAAGGAGAATGGCATTGAAACATGTATAATATGATATAAGGAACGAGTCACCAGTCCAGGTTCGATGCAGGGTACAGGATGCTTGGGGCTGGTGCACTGGGATGACCCGGAGGGATGGTGTCGGGGGGGAGGTGAGAGGGGGAGTTTGGGATTGAGAACACGTGTACACCCGTGAAGGATTCATGTTGATGTGTGGCAAAACCAATACAATATTGTAAAGTAAATAATAATAATTTTTTTAAAAAGACTGAAGGAGAACAATGTCAGAGGGCTGACACTATCTGATTTTAAGACTTACTATAAAGCTAAAGCAATCAAGGCGGTATGGTATCGATGAAAGAATACACAAAGAGATCAGTGGAACACAAAAGAGAGCCCTATAAATAGACCCAAATAAATATGCTCAACTGATCTTTGCCAAGGGAGCAAAGGCAATACAGCAGAGCAAAGGTAGTCTCTTCAACAAATGATACTCGAACACCTGGACATCCATATACAAAAGAAAATGAATCTAGACACAGATCTTTATCACTGTGGCTTCATAGTAAGTTTTCACATTAGATAGTGATCAGTCCTCTGACTTTATGTGTAAATGTAAAATGTAAAACTATGACAACGTTGAGTTCTAGAAGCTAACACAGGAGAAAACCTAGATGACCATGGGTTTAGCAATGACTTTTTAGATACAATTCATGAAAGAAATAATTGCTATGCGGGACGTTATTAAAACGAAAACTTCTGCTTTGTGAAAGACACTGTCAAGTGAATGAAAAGGCAAGCCACAGACTAGAAGAAAATATGTGCAAAAGACACATCTGTTAAAGGACTACTATCCAAAATACACAAAGAACTCTTAAAACTTAATAATAAGAAAATGAATGGCCTGATTTAAAAATGGACAAAAGACTGAGAATTCCTTGGTGGTCCAGTGCTTAGGACTCTAGGCTTTTGCTGCTGAGTGCCCCGGTTCAACCCCTGGTCGGGGAACTGGGATCTCGAAAGCCTCGAGGTGTGGCCAAAAAAATTTTTTTAATAAAAAAATAAAAGTGAACAAAAGACCTGAAGAGACATTTCACCTGAACAGACACTATACAGATGCAAGTAAGCATATAAAAAGATATTCAATATCATATATCATCAGGGAAAGGCAAATCAAGACAGCAATGAGATACCACTACACACCTATCAGAATGGCCAAAATCCAAAACACTGAAAACATCAAATGCTTGGATGAGGATGCAGAGCAAACAGGAAATCTTATTCCATGCTGGTAGGAATGCAAAATGGGACAGCCACTTTGAAAGACAGTTTGGTAGTTTCTTAAAAAACTAAACATACATTTTCATAAATCCATCAGTCATGCTCCTTGTTACTTACCCAAATGAGTTGAAAACTTATGTCCACACAAAAACTTGCATGTGGATGTTTATAGCAGCTTTACTCATAATTCTCAAAACTTGGAAGCGACCAAGATGGTCCTTCAGTAGGTGAATGGATAAATAAACTGGGATACATCAGACAATGGGATATTATTCAGCACTAAAAATAAGTGAGCTATCAAGCCATGGAAAGACATGGAAGAATCTCAGATGCTTATTACTAAGTGAAAGAAGCCAATCTGAAAAAAATTACAAACTGCATGATATCAATTATATGATATTCTGAGAAAGGCAAAACTATGGAGACAGGGAAAAAGTCAGTGGTTGCTAGGGGTTGAGGGGAGGGAGGGACAAATTCTCAGAGCATAGAGGATATTTAGGGGCAATGAAACTATTCTATGATGACAGATACATTTGTCAAAACCCCATAACATGTGCAACATGAATAAGGACTTTTGAGTGATAATGGCATGTCAATGTAGGTTTATTGATTGTAACAAATGTACCCCTCTGGTGGGGGGTGAGCGTAGTGGGGGAGGCTGTGCATTTGGGGGGACAAAGGGTATTCAGAAACTCTATACTTTGCACTTAGTTGTACTGTGAATCTAAAGCTGCTCTAAAAAATAGTCAATTAAAGAAAAAAAAAAAAACAGAATGTTGGTGCAGCAGTTCCCTTAGAGATCATCTGTCCACTCTACTGATTTGGCAGATGCAACGGCTGAGGCCCAGAGAGCAGAAGGTACTTGCCTAAAGTCACACAGCAAGCTGGCAGCAGAGCCTGGGCCAAAACCAAATGTTGTGTTTCTCTGTCTGATAAATATCACACCAGGCAGCAAGGGTCAGCACATTAGTGCTTTTGTTTTTGTTTTCTTTTTTAGTTAGAAATGATTTGCATGAACACATCTGAAATAGCTTACCAGCTCCACTGTCTGCAAAAGGACAGAATGTTTTAGCCCGCAGTCCTTCACCCTTGGAGAACAAACTCTCTGCTTCCCAGATCAGTGCCACACCCAGGCCTCACTTCTATCCAAGTTCTACTGAACCGTCAGGGTTAGGGGCGGCCCTTGAGGCCAAAGCCAAAAAAGGAGCCTGGGGCCCAGCTCTCTGTCCCGTTCTCAGCCCTCCAGCTCTTGCCCAAAGTCCAGAACAGGGAAGAACAGTTGGTAAACCCATTCATTAGGTCCTATTTATTCATCGTAAAGTCTCATAATTTGTTTTAGGGGAGAGTTTTTACTTTGATTAACATCCAAAGCTCCCAAGCATGTGTGAAGCTAAGTTTGAGTCTGTACAAACGTACCTGAAGTGTGCGTTGTCTGCAGTTCCCTGCGGGCAACTAGTGCCTCTGTCAACGCTGTCCTTTGTAGATGCTTCTGACCACGGCCCGGGTTCCTATTTGAACTGACACATGACTACACCCTCACTCTCTGACTTTGCACACAGCCCCAATTCACACGTGGATAATTTGATCTTCGCTCTTTCCTTCATGTTGAAATGATTCCACGGGCAGATAGATAGATATATGCTTTTTCCTGCTCAACCCTAGCCCCAGTCTCTGGGCTCTCCATGTCATTAGGCCCCCACCTTCCTCTGCTGGAGAAGGATACTGCAACCCACTCCAGTATTCTTGCCTGGAGAATCCCATGGACCGGGGAGCCTGGTGGGCTCCAGTCCATGGAGTTGCAGAGTCGGACATGACTGAGTGACTAACACTTTCACTTTCCTCCACAGGTGAATTCCTTCCTTTTCTGGGTTTTCAGTCTTGTGTGTCTACTGACTCGGGAGTTAAAAATGAGCTTCCTTGTTTCTTCCTTATAATAATGGCTCTCTTCCAATCCTTCACCGTCCCCTCCTCCAGCTGCCATCCCACCTCACTCCTTCCCTTCACAGTCAAAGGTCCTTGGAGAAGAACCCCATCACTGAGCCCTTCTGCTCACTCTGCAGCCCTTGTAGTTTGCCTTTAGCTGCCCCCATCCCCATCTGTGCAGCTCTTGTCTTGGGCCCCCCCCCCATGCAGCCCTGGGCACTGCTGAGCATGCTCCTCTTGTAACCCCCTCCCCCTGGGCCTCCAGACCCTATTCTCTCCTGGGCCTCATGCTATTTCTACTACAATTTCATTCTAGCCACCTTCATGAGGTCTTCATCTTCTGCCTCTCCTGTTAGTGTTCCCCAGGACTCTGCCCTTGGATCTCTTCTCACAGTGATACCCACGCTCTCCCATTCTGGCCTCATCTTTCCAACCTCCATCTATATGGTTCCACATCTATGGTCCCTGCCCAGACTTCTCCCCTGAGCCCCAGACCCATACATCCAACAGATCCAATCTGCTGACACCTCACACTTGACACATCTGAGGTGACTTGACCTTTCCCCACAAATTCTACTTTCTACTGTCGTCCCCATCTTGCTGAATGGCTCCATTAGACACCCAATCACTGAAGCCAGATAGCTGGGAGTTATCCAGACCCCTCTTCCTCTTTCGTCCTTCCCTACACCCAATCCATCGGTTTGTCCCACCAGCTGCACCTTCAAACATATCCAGCACATGACCACTCTTTTCCATTTCTACTATTGGGTTGGCCAAAAAAATTCATTTGTGTTTTTCCACTACATCTTACGGAAAAAATCTGAATGAACCTTTTGGCCAACCCAATACTACCTTCCTGCTCCAAGTCACCATCCTCTGCCGCTTCAAAGTGGCCTCCCTGCTTCTACTCTCTCCCACTTCAGTCCACAGCCCACATTATAGCCACAGGGATCAATGTAGCATAAACTGACCGTATCACTCCTCTGCTCAAAATATTCCCACAGCTTCTCATGTTCCTAAGAATAAAATTCAAACTCACTACCGTTGCATAAAAGAAAGTCTACTTTCGGATTCCCGCCTGCCCCATCCAGCCGTTCTCACAATAGTCCCCCGTCCCAGCCCCTTTCCCTGCCACGCTCTCTCCCCTTTCTGGACTTTGCTCACAATTCTTCCCTCTGCCTGGTACAATCTCTCAAAATGGCCAGCCGACAATTTGACCACAGACTCATGTTTCAAGCTGACAATAGAAACCCTTCCTGTTATTCCCAGCTGAATCTACCATTCCTTCCACAGTGTCCTCTATAGCACCCAACGGTCATTATCAGGAAATGCCTGTAATGCACCTACTATGTGCTGCCCCCACCCTCTCTGTAGGTAACCAATTCTATGAGTTTCCAGCTTCTACTTCTTGTGTTTCTGTACAAATGAGCAGATGCATCTATATTTACTTACTTCCTCTTCTTTTTACACCAAAGGAAGCATACTACAGATACTTTTTTGTTTGCTTTTGGCCTTTTTCATGTACCAACCTATTCTAAAAATCACTCCCTATCAGTTCATAAAGAGCACCCTCCTCCTATTTTATAGCAGCTTGGGACTCCATCCTGTGGTTGTACCAAAGTCTGCACAACCACTCTCCTCTGTAACGATACTTCAGTTCAGTTCAGTTCAGTTCAGTCGCTTAGGTAATAATTTCAAATATTTTGCATATATGTAAACAAAGCTGTAATGAACAACCTTGTGCATATACATTTTCACATTGTTTGAGGTGTATTGTCAGGGTGTCTGTGTGTGTGTGTGTGTGTGTGCTCAGTCATGTACAACTGTTTGTGACCCCATGGACTGTAGCCCGCCAGGCTCCTCCATCCACGGAATTCTCCAGGCAAGAATACTGGACTGCGTTGCCATTTCCTCCTCCAGGGGATCTTTCTGACCCAGGGATTGAACTGACATCTCCCACATCTCCTGCATTGCAGGCAGTTTCTTTACCACTGAGCCACCTGGGTAGGTTCCTGGAAATGTGATTGGTAAGTTAAAAAGTAAATGCATATATGATTTTGTGAGATATTGTCAAATTCTCCCCTGAAGGGTTGTATCCATTTTGTTTTCCACCAGTAATATATGAGAGTCACCTCAGGAATTTTTGGAAGAGGGTTTTCTCAGGGCATGAGCTCTGTTTCCTAGCTCACCTGTCTTTGTGACTGATCCACCCCAGCACATACGAAGGCTGCTCAGCCTCTCAGCACACAATCCTGCCCTTTGAGAATTCTCCTGGGTGGAGCAAGGCAGAAACCCACTCCCTGCATTGCTGGCAATGTTCCTGCATCTTCTGCCTTTCACATTATTTGTGAAAGAAAAACAATCAGCAAATTTTACACTGGCACCACGTGCACAAGGCTCCAGACCTATCAGAAGGTTCTTGTCTCAATCAGCTTGAGGAACAAAGGAGGAAGTTCAAGGAAAGTTTGGTACTTTTCTAGGCTCAATGAGTACCAATTTGGTTTGTTCAAAGGTATCTCATGAGGACAGGCATCCATCTTGTAAATAAATAAACCATCCTATTCAGAAAAATAATAAAAGTAATTTACTGTGCTTCAAGGATCACAAAGGGCTTTCATACACAGACACACACACAGACACACAGACACACACACACACACACACACACACACATTATCTCATTTGATCCATACAACAGAAGCATCCAAGCTGGGACAATTGCTTCCTTGGCCAATCTTTGATGTACATTAAGTGGTTCGTGGACTTTAATTGTAATTTATCTACCCAGACTTCAAAGGGTTAATGAGAGTTGAACTCCCAGCAACCTGAACTTATTAGAGGAACAGGGTTGCAGGGAGCCTGGGAGCCGGAAGTGGTCAGGAAGCCCAGTCAGCCCCAGGCTCGAATTTCCCTGACTGAGAGCCTCCAATGAATTATGATGGAAAACCCCCAACTGCACTGTATCCTCTCCCTTTAATTTAGGCATTTAATAAACAGATTGCATCGTTCTCCAAAAATGAGGAAGGTTAATAATTTCCTTGGACAAATAGTTTCAAGCAGCCCTTGTGGCTTTGTGCAGACCTTCAAAAGAACTTCTGCAGACAGAGTCTGTGAAACTTTTTACACTTGTCTATTAAATTTTCACTAAGCTCCCCTGCCTCATTAATATCATTAGGGTATAGACTTGAGAACTTGTCCAGTATTTGTCAGATATCCCAGAACCCAGGGAAGGGATCTGAAGCTATAAATCGGATGATGCCCTCATGGGGCATTTCTCCTGCCAGTTTTCCCAGCTGGCAGTGCCCTCCTGCTTCTCCCTGGGCCCCCAGGACTCCCCACCATTGCACCCTTGCCAGGAACTAGTTGAAAGAGGCCTTCTCTTGACCCGTCAGCTCATGGCAGAAAAGTGCCCATCTACCAACATAACAGGCTGGCACACAAAATGTAAAATGAGGAGGCAAGGTCATCTGCCTCTTTGGCCTTCCCAGCTTGTCTCTTGGGCTCCAAGGGCAGTTTGGATGGTGTGGAGCCTGTAAAGTCACAGCTTAAGGAAGCAGTTATGAGTATGGGATGTGGGATCAGATAGACCTGAACTCAGATCCTGGCTCTGCCTTTTGCTGGCTGTGTATTCTTGGGTAAGTCACTTAGCCTCTCTGAGTTTCATTTTCTTTATCTGTAAAGTCGGAGGAGGTGAGACATAATAGTACCTATGTCACAGGAGTTGCTGTGGGAATTTAATGAGATGAGGAATGTAAAATGCTTGGCCTGGTATCTGGTGCACGGTAGCTATTAGACTCCTAATAAAAGAACCAGGGTTAAACAGAAGCAGACTCAACAGATAGAAAGAACAAATTAGTGGTTACAGTGGGGAGAGGAAAGGGGGGAGGGGCAAGATAAGGGTAGGGGTTAAGAGGTACAAACTACTAAATATATATATATATATAACAACAGGGACTATAACCAATATTTTATAATAACTATAAATATTGATACTAATATTGAATCAATGGTTTAGTGAGTAAGGAACCTGCATGCAATGCAGGAGATGCAGGTTTGATCCATGGCTCAGGAAGATCCCCTGGACAAGGGAATGGCAGCCACTCCAGTATTCTTGCCTGGAACATCCCATGGACACGGCTACAGTCCAAAGGGTCGCAAAGAGTCAGACACAACTAAGCGACTAAGCACACACACATGTTGTAAATCTGAAACTTACATATTGTAAATCAACTCCAATAAAAAATAAAGAAAAGGAAAGATTCCCTGGCTCTTTTCAATGCACCTTTTCAATGCCTCTCTTGCCCAAGGAAGGGCACTCGCAAAGCAGAGGTTAGGTAGTGAAGCCAGGCCTGACCTGCTGGGGCCCAGGGAGAGCAGATGGCAAATGCCTCTTTGGCCTGTGCAGTGTATGGAGGCACCAGAGCTAACTAGCAAGCGAGGCTTTGTAAGAATTTTCCCGTCTAGGGTTATTTTCATGATTAGCTACACCTAAAGGCTATAACCTTGGTTGACTATCCATTTGGAGTCATTTCTCCCTACTAGAACTAAAGAGCCTCTTGACGAAAGTGAAAGAGGAGAGTGAAAAAATTGGCTTAAACCTCAACATTCAGAAAACTAAGATCACGCATGTGGTCTCACCACTTCATGGCAAATAGGTAGGGAAACAATGGAAAGAGTGACAGACTTTATTTTGGGGGGCTCCAGATTATGACTGCAGCCATGAAATTAAAAGATGCTTACTCTCTGGTGGCTCAGAGGTTAAAGCGTCTGCCTGCAATACAGGAGACCTGGGTTCGATCCCTGGGTTGGGAAGATCCCCTGGAGAAAGAAATGGCAACCCACTCCAGTATTCTTGCCTGGAGAATCCCATGGACGGAGGAGCCTGGTGGGCTACAGTCCACGGGGTCGCAAAGAGTTGGACACGACTGAAGGACTTCACTTCCACTTTACTCCTTGGAAGAAAAGCTATGACCAACCTAGACAGCATATTAAAAAGCAGACATTACTTTGCCAACAAAGGTCCACCTAGTCAAAGCTATGGTTTTTCCAGCAGTCATGTATGGACGTGAGAGTTGGACTATAAAGAAAGCTGAACACTGAAGAATTGATGCTTTTGAACTGTGGTGTTGGAGAAGACTCTTGAGAGTCTCTTGGACTGCAAGAAGACACAACCAGTCCATTCTGAAGGAAATCAGGCCTGAATATTCATTGCAAGGACTGATGCTGAAGCTGAAACTCCAATACTTTGGCCACCTGATGCAAAGAACTGACTCAATGGAAAAGACCCTGATGCTGGGAAAGATTGAAGGCGGGAGGGAAAGGAAACGACAGAGGATGAGATGGTTGAATGGCATCACCGACTCGAAGGACATGAGTTTAAGTAAGCTCCAGAAGTTGGTGATGGACAGGAAAGCCTGGCGTCCTGCAGTCCATGGGGTTGCAAGACAGGACTGAGCGACTGAACTGAACTCCCTAATAGGTCTTCAATGGAGTTCTCCCCCCAAAGCAAACATTCCGCTTTGGGAAGCAAAGCACTGATACTCCTTGGACTGTGAGCAGGACGCCTCTTCCCAAGGCCTGGTGTGAGGTAGCAGAGGAAAGAGACTTCTCTCCCCAGCTCACTTTGTGGTGGGAAGTTCTGTGGTTTTCACAAGGACAAGTGAGGGGCGGGGTGGAGAAAGCAAGGATGTTGTGGCTCTTGTGATTGGCCATCCACGGAAGTGGTGTGTCAACAAGCAGCCAATTCCACGCAAGCTTGGGAGTGCAGGCCCCGCCCCCTGACCTCACGTGGCCCTGCATGAGGTTGCTGCTTGCTTGCTCCTGGACCCAGGAGCACTGGGAGTTCTGCCCAGCTCAGCACTTCATTATACTATGGAGGCAGGAAGGAACTGGCCAGTAAGTACTTAGCTCCTGGTTGGGCCACGGCCAGACTAAACAGAGCTGAGATATGTGACTGAAGGTTGGTGCTGGCTTCACTGCACCCCCAGGCAGTGGAACTACAGAGCACCCCCAAATAATGGATACCAGAGTCACTTCATTTCCTTCCCCCTCCAAGCATCTGCTTTGGCTGCCAGAACCCAGATGTGCCACGAGGCATCCATGAATTCATCCTACCAGAATGCACTCAGCTTTCTCTGCTTGGTCCTCTGTTAACCTCTCTCTTGTGGGAGAATAGGACTGGGGGCAGGGTGAGTGTGGGCAAATCATTCCCCTTCTCAGGGCCTCAGTTTCCTCATCTGTAAAACATGTGGGCTGAACGCTTTCACTGAGGTCTCCATAGCCACTATTCTCAGCCAGGTCACCATCATAACCTCCTGGTTTGTCTCTCTGCTTCCACTCCAGTCCCCCTTTTCATCCATTACTAACACAGCAGCCAGGGGACCCTCTTTAAAGATGCAAATTAAATCGTAACTCTTCCCAGGTTAAAAGCCTCCCATCCCACTTTAAATAAAATCTGAAGTCTTTACCACGACCCACAAAAAGCCCCATGTGATCTGGTCTAGTCTCTTCACCTGCCCCCCACCCCCTGCCTCCTCACTCCCTCTGTTTCAGTCCCAGCATTCCAGCACGTTCCACAAGCATGTCAAGCTTGTAACTGCCTCAGGTCCTCACATGGCTGTACCCTCTGCCTGAGATGCCCTTCCCCAGCCTTTTGCCTATTTACCTTCTGGCTATGCTTATGGTCTTGATTCAAGGTCAGCTCCCTGGGAAAATCCTCCTTGTACAGACAGCATGCTACTGCTAAGTCGCTTCAGTCATGTCTGACTCTGTGCGACCCCATAGACAGCAGCCCACCAGGCTCCCCCGTCCCTGCTTGCCCCTCCCAAATATACACTTTTACTGGACACTGTTTTTTGCCTTCATAGCTCTCTCACAACTATTAAGTCTTTCTACAATTATTTGACATCTGTCTTCCCCACAAAACTGTAAGCTCTGTGAGGGCAGGAGTCTTGTCTGTCCTGTTCCTCTTTTTATCTTTAGTACCTTCCCTGACTGGTAGCTCAGACAATAAAGAATCTGCCTACAATGCAGGAGACCCAGGTTCAATCCCTGGTTTAGAAAGAGCCCGTGGAGGAGGGCACGGCAACTGACTCCAGTATTCTTGCCTGGGAAATCCCATGGACAGAGGAGCCTGGTGGGCTACAGTCCATGGGGTCACAAAGACTTGGGCATGACTGAGCGAGTAAGAATGCACCTTGTGCAGTGCCTGGCACATTTGCTTCAGTGAACGAATCAGTAAATGAATGAAGCTCCTTGCTGGCCTGGGCAGCCCACAATGTCAGCCCCATAGCTCCTTAATCTGGTCACTGTGTTCCCACCCTCTCTGCGGCTCGAAAACAGCAGTGTTGATCTATTGACCTCCTTGGCAGGCAAACATGGTCTCCGAAAGGCAAATGTGAAGGATTTTGGTTTATGTCATTCAGTCCTCTTGCTCCTTTCTTTAGTGATTCATTCCCCCCTAGTATCCATCCAGCACCTACAGCATGCCTGACCTTTCCTCAAGGCTGCTGGTCTAAATGTATTGGGCTCTGAAAGAGCTCGCGTGTAAACAACCAGCTTTCACACGCTGCAGCCTGTGCTGAGTGCCAGGAGGACAGAGGAAAGAGCAATTGAGAATTGATTGTCCTGTGGAAATTTAGTGGGGGAAGGTGGGGGGGCAGAAGATTGTGCAAGAGGGTGATCAAATTAGTGGTGGGGCAGGAGTGCTTTTCCTGATGGAAAGAAGGATGCCCATGTCAGAGGCAGCATTTTGGGGTGGACTCTGTCCATCGGGTGCCCACCAGGGACTGCCTGCTGGGGTAGCAGGGCCACCAGTGCCCCGAATACAGTCACACATTGCTGGCTCTCACAACCATCCAGGGAATTTCTGAAATATGTGGAACCCACTCCTTCCTCCTACTCAGCCCTGTAGATTCTGATCGAGTGGGGTCAAGTGTGGAGTCTGGCTATCTGCCTGTTTAATAAACACCCTCCCCCATCCCCCGCCACATCATCTTGAGGCAGGGGATCTAAAGAGAGCACTTAGAGGGACACTGGCCCATTGCTCTGGCAGGCGACTCATGCCTGAGTGGGAACTTAAGTGGAAGCTTAGGATGACGGTACTTCCTGAGCACTTGGGATGCATTGCTGATGGATGCGGGAGGGGTTAGGGTTAAGTAACAGAGTCCTGGTGAGGGTGGCGGTTAAGGATGTAAAAGTCCTGAGCCCATGACAAGAGTCCTCAGGGCCTATGGGGCCTTCTGTTCCCACGTGTCCCCCACCCCCAGACCAAGGATCCCTTGTGTGCTCGGGTGGTTGGGGGACCAGAAGGGAAAGAATAAGATGCGGGTTTCTTAGAGGTAAACTGGGAACAGTGGAATCTCCAGGCTGCTCCGTCTCCAAATGGGCATGAGTACACCAGGGTCCAAAGGTCTAGCCTATGGGTGAAATAGAGCAACAGAGCAGGAGATGACACGAATGCACTTCATTCATTCATCCAATCATTTCTTCATTCCACAGACCTGTGCTGAGGGCCAAGCACTGTACTAAGTGCTGTGAGGTTTGATGGTGCCACCACCTGGCCACCCATCAAAGTCAGGAACCAGAGTGTTGTCCTAGACCCTTCCATCTCTCTTCCTTATCCCCTCCAGGCAATCTGTTTACCAAGTCTCATTGATTCCACCTCCTAAATGTCTAGTGATTTCAGCCCTCCTCCCCCAACCCCTCCAGCACTGCCTGAGCACTGCAGCTCGCTCTTTCGCAGACCTTTGCAGAAGTTTCTTCACTGCTCTTGCCAAGCCCAGGCTTGCCTCACTCTGATCCATTTCCCACACTGACCAGACTGATGGTCTTATTCTGAAACAGCTTTATTGAGATATATGTTATATACCATACAATTCAGGGCTTCCCAGGTGGCACTAGTGGCAAAGGAATCACCTGCCAAAGCAGGAGACATGAGAGATGTGAGTTCGATCCCCGGATCGGGAAGATCCTCTGGAGGAGGACATGTCAACCCACTCCAGTATTCTTGTCTGGAGAATCCCATGGACAGAAGAACCTGGCTAGCTACAGTTCATGGGGTCAAAAAGAGTCAGACATGATTGAAGTGACTTACCACTCAACACACAACACCATACAATTCACCTGTTTTAAACATATAATTCAGTGATCTTTGTATATTCAGAGTTGTGTAATCATCACCACAAGCCAATTTTAGAACATTTCCGTCACCCTGAAAAGGTCCCTCGTGCCCATTAGCAGTCACTTCCTTTTCTCACCCCTAGCCTCAGATAAGCACTCATCTACTTTCTGTCTCCATGGATTTGCCTTTTCTGGGTATTTCAATATAAATGGAATCATGCAGTATGTGGTCTTTTGTGTTGGGCTTTTTGATTGCTTCTCTTAATATACACAGGCTCAGTTAAAACCCTTGGATGAAATGATAATTAGCTGGTGGATGGGACGTGTTAACTAACCTTACTGTGATAATCATTTCACAATATAAATGTATATCAAATCATCAGATACACCTTAAGTTTACACAATGTTTTATGTCAATTACATCTCAATAAAGTTGGGAAAAAAATCTTGAGCAGCTGTTCATCATTCACCCATCAGACACCTCATGTTACTGTTCCAGGTTATTTATACCTTACCCTATGGTTCCCTAACATATAGGAATGCACTTTTTGGCCAATCCAATACACTCTTTCCTGCCTCCACACCTTTGTGCCTGCAATTTCCCTGCCTGGAATGTACTTTGTTGTTCAGTCACTAGTCTCTGACTCTTTGTGACCCTAAGGACTGCAGGATGCCAGGCTTCTCTGTCCTTCACTGTCTTCCAGAATTTGCTCAAATTCATGTCCACTGACTGAGTGCTGGATGAGTCCAACCATCTCATCCTCTGTCATCTCGTGCTCCTCCTGCCTTCAATCTTTCCCAGCATCACAGTCCTTTCTAATGAGTCAGCTCTTGGCATCAAGTGGCCAAAGTATTGAAGCTTCAGTTTCAGCATCAGTCCTTCCAATGAATATTCAGGATTGATTCTGTTAAGGACTGACTGGTTTGATCTCCTTGCTATCCAAGGGACTCTCAAGAGTCTTCAACACCACCATTCAAAAGCATCAACTCTTCTTCACTCAGCCATTTTTACAGTCCAACTCACATCCGTACATGACTCCTGGGAAAACCATAGCTTTGACTATATGGGCTTTTGTCTGCAAAGTGATGTCTCTGCTTTTTAATCCACTGGCTAGGTTTGTCATAGCTTTTCTTTCAAGGAGCAAGCATCTTTTAATTCATGGTGGCAGTCACCATCCACAGTGATTTTGGAGCCCCCCCCAAAAATAAAATCTGCCACCATTTCCACTTTTTCCCTATCTATTTGCCAAGAAGTGTTGGGACCAGATGCCATGATCTTAGTTTTCTGAATGTTGAGTTTTAAGCCAGTGTTTTCACTCTCCTCTTTTGCCCTCATCCAGAGGCCCTTTCCATTCCCCTAAAGAGGCATAATCTCTGGTAACATGTCTCCAACATTCCATATCCCAAATTCTGCTTATCACTTCCTCTGTAAGCACTTTACACTTTGTATATGCTTTATTCATTGCACAACTCATGTTGCTCTGTAAGTAACCATACTGATCATACCTCTCTAGACACACCATGAGTTCCTTGAGCAGTAGCACGATGCTCCCTGTATGCCATCTCTGTATCCTCAGCAATAGAGACGCAGACATAGAGAATGGATTTATGCACATAGCTGGGAAAGGAGATGGTGAAACTAATTGAGAGAGTAGTACTGACATATATACACTGCCATGTGTCAAACAGATAGCTAGTGGGAAGTTGCTCCATAGCACAGGGAGGACGGCCTGGTGCTCTGTGAAGACCTAGAGGGGTGGGATGGGGGGTTGGGGTGGGAAAGAGGCTCAAGAAGGAGGGGAGATAGATTAGATTAGATAATTATGGATGATTCACATTGTTGCATGGCAGAAACCAATACAACATTTTAAAGCAAGAATCCTCCAATTTAAAAGAAACAGTTGTCAAACCAAAGAGAACTGCATGAGATTGAGTCCACAGACCACCCTTGAGGAGCTCACCGTCTTGTGAGAGAGCAAATAAACCACTGATTCACCAGTGTACATTGATTGAGGCCCCATTCTGTGATGGTGGGGGAAGGAAAGAATAAAAAGCACTAATGGTGAAAAAAAAAAAAAAAACCCCACCTGCCAGTGCAGGAGACATAAGACGCTTGGGTTTGATCCCTGGGTGGGGAAGATCCCCTGGAGGAGGGCATGGCACCTCACTCCAGTATTCTTGCCTGGAGAATCCCATGAACAGAGGAGACTGGCGGGCTGCAGTCCGTGGGGTTGCAAAGGGTCAGAGAGGACTGAAGCGACTGAGCACCCACACATGATGGCAGCCATGATGAGGATGCAGACAAGATGCACTCTCCACTGATCAGTGCATTGCAATGAAACCACGACATAACCAAGTGTTTAGCTGCAACAGTGCGATGTCCTAAGGGCATTCCAGAAGACAGGGCAGTGACCCATGTTAAGACTCTTGAACAGAGCATAATGGAGGAAGAACTCGAGTGTGGAGAGGGGTCTGGACAGGAGCAGGAAATGTAAAAAGCAGTCTTCCATGGCAGCAAGAGAATGACCCAAGCAACATCTTGGGATGGAGGGTAGGATGGTTTGGAAGAGGGAGAGCCCAGGGGTGAAGCAATCAGTTTGGATGCTGATTCCTTGGCAACTTCATCCAAGAGAGTGTGATGCCAAGGGCCTGAAATAGGGCTCTATCAGTAGGAATGGCAACACAGCTGAAGTAAGGTTTCCAGATTTAGCAAATGAAAATACAGGACACAATACAAGGGACACACTAACTAAAAAATAATATGTTGTGTGTATTTGAAACTCACATTTAACTGAGCACCCCTGCATTCCACCTGACATGCCTACACTGGTGGAGAGCAAGATGGGGCCAAACTTGGAGAAAGTTGAATGCCACACCAAAATGTTCACCCTGTGCCCTGGTGGGTAATGAAGAGCCACTGGAGGGTTTTAACCACAGGTGAATAGATACCTTTTACGATGGTTCAGGTAGTGGCAAGGGTAATGGGCTCAGGCATGGTGGTGGTGGCTGGAGGCCTTAACAGTAATTCAGAAGACAGACGCTCAAGGGTCTGAGTCCTGGCAGAAATGGTGGGCACAGGAAGGGGTGGAGAACCCAGCTCAAATCAGATGATGGTCCATTAATGCTAAATTCACACGGCAGGAGTAAGGCATGGGGGCTGTGACTCAACACCTAGGGCCATCGTGGGAGCTGCCTCCAAGTTGGGGCACCCGTGAGTGATTTCACCTGCTACTTCCTGCCACCCAAGGTGGGGAATCCAGCGTCAGTGGTGACACTTAGGAGGAGGAGACTGAGCAGCTGCCAGAGCAGAAGCCCCTCGCAGTCTCCCCACTCTCTTCCATTCTGCACTCTTCCCTTTCCCCTCGGGCTCCAGTGCCAGTCCAGAGCACACAGTGTCCTCCCAAACAGATGCATGAATTCTGGGCTGGGTGATTCACTCTCCCTGGCCAGAAGGCCCTGCCTGCTGGGATAAGGACCAGGCCACCCCAAAGGGCCCCCTGGTGCAAACCCTTACAGAAAAGTACACACCGAGGAAAACAACAGGTGTCTAAACAGTGCTGGCTTTCTCTGAGGGACAATTTTTAGCATGGCTGATGAAAGAGATGCCCCATCTTAGCCCTGCTGGCCAGGAACATCTAGAACACTCTCCCAGCTCAAACCTAGGGCTCCCTGGGGCTGCAAGAGCCAAGAAGGCCAAGCCTCCTGCATGTTGATTTGTTTCCCACCAGCCAAGACATCTGCACCACCCTCTGGTCCCGCCTGGTCCCATGATCCTTGGGGCTGCACGTGGATCTACACACGGTTGGGGTAGACACCTATTGCTGACAGAAGGAAAGGGCTCATCACAGGCTGCAAAGCTGGGCACAGAGAATGGGATGAGATTTTCTTCCCCACAAGCCCCACTGTCTTTCTTCAGGATCTCTGGGAGGCAGTGGTCCCTCAGGGCCTGGGCTGGAGTTGCCAGCACCTTTCTTGGTAATTCTGAGGCCATTATACCAGCAGTGAGGAGGCTATTGGTCCAAGGGTAATGGCTCTAAACTCAGATGGAGCTGAGGTCTAGGCTTCACTTTCCTTTTACTACCTATGGGCCTTGGACAAGTTATTTAACCTCTCTGAGCCAGAATTGCTACTAGCCATGGGTAAAACGGAGCCAATTAGGGTAGTTGGGGGACTTTCCAAGTGGCACTAGTGGTAAAGAACCCACGTGCCAATGCAAGAGACATAAACGCGAGTTCGATCCCTGGGTTGGGAAGATCCCCTGGAGGAGGGCATGGCAACCCACTCCAGTATTCTTACTTGGAGAATCCCATAGACAGAGGAGCTTGGCAGGCTACAGTCCATAGAGTTGCAAAGAGTTGGACATGACTGAAGTGACTTAGCATGCACATAGTTGGGAGGATTAAATGAGATTATATACGTAAAGCATTTAGCCCTGTACCTGGCACTTAGGAAGCATTCAATAAATGCTAAAGGGTATAATTGCCCACCTTTATGTCCATCTCCCCTTACCAGATTTTTCCCCAGAGTCACAGCTCAGAACCATCCCCTTCAGGCCACCACTGCATGGTCACAGAGCCCTGCTTAAGGACCCTTGTCTCAGGGACTCAGTTCTTGCTCCACAGACAGTGGTCCTTCCAGGGCCTCTCATCCTAATTCACAGCACCCTGCCTCAATGGCTCAGCCTTTTGCCTTTTATCTCGTGTGCCATTGTTGGAGAAGAAGCCAGAGACAGAGGGCAAAGGGCAAGGGCAGAGAGCCAGCAGGCTACGCCAGGTGGGGCCAAGGAGATGCTGACAGTCTGTCCAATCAGCACTTTTTCAGTGTGGGGAGGCAGACCGCCAAGGGAGTAAGTTTTGTAAGAATGTCCAACCTTGCTCTTGCCCTAAGCAGGCATGCTGGGAGGTAGCAGCAGGTGTATGTGGTGGAGGGAGGGTGGGGTGGGGGGAATGGCCCCTTCCCACCCCCACCCCACCCCCGCAAGCTCTGATCTCTTGGGGGGAAGGAACAAGGAGCTCAAAGAACTCAAAGATCACCTCCTACCTAGCCATCCCCGAGGCCGTTCAACTACCCTCCTCCAGTGCAGGCACCCATGTGCCCAGATTCATACCACACACTGAAAAACGAAGGAGAAAAGCTAGTCTTGAAAACAGAGGGAGTCTTGGAGGGCCAGGCAGTGACCCACCACTGGAGGCATCTGTTTGCTCTCCCAACTGTACACCAGATCTCAAAGGCACCTCCTTGTTCCTGCACCTCCCAGGAGTTATCAAGAGCAAGTGTGAAAATGTCCCTGCTGCTAAATCAATTAGGATCGCCTTGGCAATCTAGCCTTTAACAACAGCTTTCACTGCACCTTCTAGATAGAAGCCAATTAGATCTTCTCCAATCTCTAGGAAAAAGAGACAAACACTTGAGAAAAAGAAGACACAAATAGCTGCATTTAAGGCAACTACACAGAGAAAATAAGGAGTCAGTGGGGGAGAAAATATAGATGTTATCCTTAAAACATCTGGGAAACGGTGTCAGTCCTATAAAAGCAAGGCTGGTTGGGGGGGTGGGGGGCTTTCCATTGGCCTTGCCCAGATGTCTTCCTCCCACTCAGAACGAAATGTTCTGTCTTTCTGTGGTTATAACCTCTTTTCACTTGGAATGACTTGCCCGTGTCTGGACCTTGCTCAGGGCTGCCGCTCTAAGACGCTCTCACGCAATCACAATCGTGAGTTACCCAAGTCAACCTCAGCGGACGCTCTCCTCCCCCGCCCTCTCTCCTGCCCCACTGCTGCCCTAGTCCCACAGGAAGAGCCGCTGTGGTTGGTTCTTAAGCGGCATCCAAGGCATCCCTTGCCTCCCGCTCACCCTCCCCGGTGGGCACATGGCTTCCCATGGCAGCGGCCGGCCGGGGAAGCTAGAGGGCGTGTGAGTGGGCCAGGCGGACTCCCGACGAGGGCTGGGTGGGGAGGGGAGGCCCGGCGGCCGCGGAGCCCTACCTGGGTTCCTGGCGAGCCCCGGCTTACTTACCAGAGGCACCTGGGAGGATCTGGGGCTCTTTCGATTTCCCAAAAGCCTCTGACAAACGTCCTCACCCAAAGCTGCCTGGGAAAACCAAACGACCTACGCGAACTCCCAGGCACTTGGGAGGAGTTGTGTAGGAGATGTTTGGGTTTAGAATCCCAGAACCAGCGTGGGATGAGGGCGGTGGGCAGGGCCAGGGTGGCCAGTCACGGCCTTCTTTCGGGGGGCTTGGAGCGGAGCAGGGATTCAGATGTCTTGGGGAGCGCCAAGGAAGCAAAGGGGAAAGCAGCCACCGGCCAGGACAAGGGTTCTCAAAGTTGGCTGCCAAGAAGAATCAACTGAGGAGCTTAAAAAAGAAATCCCGGTGCCCGGGCTTCACCCCAGACCAAAGTGATCTGAGTCCATGGGGGTGGGACCCGGATGTGAGTAGTTCTTAAAAACTCCCTAAGTGGTTCCAGTGCGCACCCGAGGTTGAGAGCCCGCGGTGTCTAGAGCCTCAGTGAGCTGGTCTCCAGCCTCACAGCCCTGGCCACGCCCGGGAGCTTGTTTGAACTTCGGGCTTCTCCAGCCCCACCTCTGGCCCTACTGAATCAGTTTCTGCATTTTTAAAGTAACCGCTTTATTAAGATATAATTCATGGCTGGTGCACTGAGACTACCCAGAGGGATGGTATGAGGAGGGAGGAGGGAGGGGGGTTCAGGATGGGGAACACATGTATACCTGTGGCAGGTACACGTTGATGTATGGCAAAACCAATACAATATTGTAAAGCAATTAACCTCCAATTAAAATAAATATATATATATATAAAAGATATAATTCACACACCACAAAATTCACGCTCTGAAAGGACAACTCAATCATTTTTACTATAAGTTTCACAAATTTGTGCAACTACCACCTCTTGTCTGATTTACTTTTCATCACCCCCCAAAGTAATCTGGTACCCATTAGTAATCACCCCGCCTCCCCCAATTCCCTCCTCCATGCAGCCATTGGTTGGTCAGTTCAGTCGCTCAGTCCCGTCCCACTCTTTGTGACCCCTTGAATTGCAGCCTCCCTGTCCATCACCAACTCCTGGAGTTCACTCAGACTCATGTCCATGGAGTCAGTGATGCCATCCAGCCATCTCATCCTCTGTCGTCCCCTTCTCCTCCTGCCCCCAATCCCTCCCAGCATCAGAGTCTTTTCCAATGAGTCAACTCTTCGCATGAGGTGGCCAAAGTACTGGAGTTTCAGCTTTAGCATCATTCCTTCCAAAGAAATCCCAGGGCTGATCTCTTTCAGAATGGACTGGTTGGATCTCCTTGCAGTCCAAGGGACTCTCAAGAGTCTTCTCCAACACCACAGTTCAAAAGCATCGATTCTTCAGCACTCAGCCTTCTTCACAGTCCAACTCTCACATCCATACATGACCACAGGAAAAACCATAGCCTTGACTAGACGGACCTTAGTCGGCAAAGTAATGTGTCTGCTTTTGAATATACTATCTAGGTTGGTTATAAATTTTCTTCCAAGGAGCAAGCATCTTTTAATTTCATGGCTGCAGTCACCATCTGCAGTGATTTTGGAGCCCCCAAAAATAAAGTCTGACACTGTTTCCACTGTTTCCTCATCTATTTCCCATGAAGTGATGGGACCCGATGCCATGATCTTCGTTTTCTGAATGTTGAGCTTTATGCCAACTTTTTCACTCTCCTCTTTCACTTTCATCAAGAGGCTTTTTAGTTCCTCTTCACTTTCTGCCATAAGGATGGTGTCATCTGCATATCTGAGGTTATTGATATTTCTCCCGGCAATCTTGATTCCAGCTTGTGTTTCTTCCAGTCCAGCGTTTCTCATGATGTACTCTGCATATAAGTTAAATAAGCATGGGCAGCCCCTATTATACTTTCTGTGGATTTGCCTCTTCTGGATATTAGCATGTGCATTTTAACAGAATACTCGTCTGCCAGTGCAGGAGATGTAAGAGACATGGGTTCGATCCCTGGGTGGGGAAGATCCCCTGGACGAGGGCATGACAACCCACCCCAATAATCTTGCCTAGAGAATCCCACGGACAGAGCAGCCTGGCAGGCTACAGTGCACAGGATCGCAGAGTCCGATGTGACTGAAGCAATTTAGCACCTACATCAGGTGATTACTCCGAGAATTACAGTTTGAGAAACACTGGTGTGAGGAGAGACCTTGCAGAAGCAGCACTTGCTGGCTCCCTTCCCATAATCACTGTCATGCAAACATGTGGGTCCAGGATGGCTAGATTTTCTGCTTTCTCAAGAGAGGCCAGAAATATGTACTTTCATGTGAAATCTTTCACATTTTAAAAGGTTGGCAAGTAATTCAGATTTTTGGAAAACACTGTTTGAGCCAAAGGAAACATGCCTGAGGGCTGGATTCAGCCTGTCAGTTTGCAACTTCTGATGATCACCAGGTTCTGACCCACTCCTACCAAAGTGCTTCCTACTCCGGTTGTCGTCCATTTCTCCTTGTTCCATGGATATGGGAGAACAACTACTTCATAACCTCCTCATAAAATCCTCTGTATCTTATTCTTCCCTCTCCAAACTGACAGCTATGCATTTATTGAGGACCTACTATGTGTTTTGTGATTTATGTCTCTGGAATCACTTAAATCTTCACAAAAATTATGGCAGATATGATGATTCCACTTTTAAAGACAAGGAAACTGGAGCTCAGGAGGTTAAGTACCTTTCCTGATGCTGCAAAGTAGCTCAGTGTCCAGCTCCTGAATGCTGGTGCCTGGGTTCTTTCCACCTTCTCGTGCTACCTTTCCTTTGCCAATTTTTGCTCAGAGGTCCCATTTCTCATCTTTTTTCTTCTTTTGAACCTTCTCCATTTCCCCCAGATTCTGGACATAGCTCTCATACAGAGCATGGTCACAGTGAGCCTAGGACTTAGGTTTGCTGGGGAGAGAGTCTCAATTCCAACCACTGAAACTTGTTTCCCCTAAGTATACTTATCCTTGCTTAATAGGCATTCTGATCTTTGGTTTGGAAAATGCAGCCGATGTAAGTGAGCCATGCTCTCTTCTGAGGCTGATTCATATCCAACTTGTGGTCAACTCCCTCCTTCACTTGGTGTTTTTGTGTTTATTTGTGTTGAGCCAAATTATGTTGTCAGGTTTTGTCACTAATGAGCCCCTTGCACTTGTCCCCACTGAATTTCATCTGGTTTCAAAGGACCTTCTTTCTCCAACTCATCTGACCAGAAGTCCTTCCGTCATTTTCTGTGGGTTTGGCCTCTTCCCAACCTGCTTTCATTTTCAAATTGCTTCAAGAAACTGTCTCCACCCTCCCCAAAGGTCTCATCTGGCTCTGTGCTTTCACTGCTCTGGGAACCCTGGTGAGGCCTCCTGGGCTTGGAGCAGACAGGTGGAGGGGAGGGCAGAATCTGTTCCCCGAAATTGGTTGGGGTGGAGGAGGGTCTGGTTGGGACTGGGAATGCTCCCTCTTGGTGGTCTTAGGCTGGAAGCTCTCCTAGGTCAGCTCTAGACCTAATTTGGCCCAGGAGGGTGCCAGGGGTCCACAGACCTCTCTCGGATGAGAGGGACCCAGGGTCCTGGGAGATCCTTTGGCAGGAGGTCCCTTAACTCAGTCCTGGCCCTCTTGGGACATCCCATTGTCCAAATGCTGTGGCATCCCAAGCTAGTTGCTAGGCACAGGGCTCTCAAACAATGTCGTGTGACAGTTTCCCAGCCCGCCCCAGGGGCCTCCCCAAGCCACAGGGTGTGGTTTGCAGTCTGGGTACATTCTGTACCCTCAACTCAGGGGACGGGTTTGTGGTTCTTGGTGCTGTGCAGCAGAGCCCCGCCCATGCCTTTCCTCTACAGCCACAAAAACAAGCTTAGACATCAGGAGGCGGGAATCGAAACAGTGGCTGTTACTGTACAGCTGGCCCTAGGAGACATGAGAAGGACACATCCCCTTCCCGTTCTCCTTCTCTGAAGGTGTCTGGGGCTTGGAAGATCAGTATTACCACCAGCTCTCTGCTGCTGGCTCTTCGCTTCCCTCCTGAGACCCATCCAATAACAACCTAGGGGGATGCAAGGCAGGGCTCTCTGGGGACTACCTCTCACTGTCTTCCCCAGAGACCATGAACCATAGCTTTCCTCTCTGTGCAGGCACTGTTGTGAGCACTTGACAGATCTCATTTAATCTTTACAACACCTGAAGAGCAGTCCCTGTACTAGTATCAGTCACATCTTACAGACAAGGAAAGTGAGGCACACAGGAGTTAAACAGTGTGCCCAAGGTCATACACTACCAAGTGGCATAATCAGGATTTGAACCCTAGTCTGAATCCCTGATCTTGCCACTTGGATTAGACTGCCTACTTTCCCCCCAGCATTCCTGAGGACTGGACAGGTAGCATATGTGTATGCTAAGTTGCTTCAGCTGTGTCCAACTCTGTGGGATCTTATGGACTGTAGCCCACCAGGCTCCTCTGTCCATGGGATTCTCCAGGCAAGAATATTGGAGTGAGTTGCCATGCCCTCCTCTAGGGAACCTTCCCGACCAAGGGATCGAACCTGTGTCTCTTGTCTCCAGTATTGACAGGCAGGTTCTTTACCACTAGCACCACCTGGGAAGCCTGGACATGTAGCACCTCCCAGCAATCTTTTCACTGGAGAATAAACCGACTCAGGCCTTGGAGGGGAGGACTTACTCCCTGGAGAAGCTGGGAGAAACAGGCATGACCTCTGCCCAGTTATAGGGATTCCCCAGGACTCCCGGAGAGTCAGGCCACACCCAACACTGCTGGCTTGGCCTGCAGTGTCTTCTCTGCAGAGGGGTGTGTGTGTGTGTGTGTGTGTGTGTGTGTGTGTAGAGGGTGTATGTATCTGGGTGTGTGTGTCTGGGTGTGTATGTCTGTGTACAGGCACAGACTGTGCATGGGGTGGGGTGGAGTAAGGCGCTCCCAGAGCTCTCTGGCACCCTCTTGAGGCAATGCCACTCACTGCCGCTCTTCTCTGTGTGTGACCTGCTTCTGACGTCTCAGGCTCTGTCCTGGGACCTCAAAACCCATTTCTTGTGGGCTGCAAGCTCAGCGTACCAGGCCGCTGCTGGGCCTGTTTTGTTTTTATTTTATTTATTTTTTAACCATTTTAAGTGTACAATTCAGTGGCGTTAAGTATATTCACATATTGTACAACCATCACCTCTATTCATCTCTAGATTTTTTCATCATCCCTAACTGAAACTCTGTACCCATTAAACAATAAATAACTCCTGAGTCCTCCCTCTCCACAGCCCCTAGCAACCACTATGCTACTTTCTATCTCTATGAATTTGACTATTCTAGGTACCTCATGTAAGTGGAATCATATAGTATTTGTCCTTTTGTGACTGGCTTAGCATAATGTCTCCTGTTTGACCACTTCCAATTTACCTTGATTAGTGGACCCAACATTCCAGGTTCCTATGCAATATTGTTCTTTACAGCACCTGACTTTACTTCCATCAGCATCTACAACTGGGCATTGTTTTCCCTTTGGCTCTGTCTCTTCATTCATTCTGGAATTATTTCTCCACTCTTCTCCAGTAGCATATTGGGCACCTACCTACCTGGGGAGTTCCTCTTTCAGTGTCATATCATTTCCCTTTCCATACTGTTCATGGGGTTCTCAAGGCAAGAATGCTAAAGTGGTTTCCCATTCCCTTCAATGGCGAATTTAATTCAGATGATCTTTGTATCTACTACTTTGGGCAAGAATCCCTTAGAAGAAATGGAGTAGCCCTCATAGTCAACAAAAGAGTCCAACATGCAGTACTTGGATGTAATCTTAAAAACAATAGAATGATCTATGTTCTTTCCCAAGGCAAACCATTCAATATCACAGTAGTCCAAGTCTATGCCCAAACCAGTAATGCTGAAGAAGCTGAATGGTTCCATGAAGACCTACAAGACCTGCTAGAACTAACAACCCAAAGAGATGTTCATCATAGGGGACTGGAATGCAAAAGTAGGAAGTCAAGAGATACCTGGAGTAACAGGCAAAGTTGGCCTTAGAGTACAAAATGAAGCAGGGCAAAGGTTAACAGAGGTTTGCCAAGAGAACGCACTGGTCATAGCAAACACCCTCTTCCAACAACTCAAGAGAAGACTCTACGCATGGACATCACCGGATGGTCAATACTGAAATCAGATTTATTATATTCTTTGAAGTCAAAGATGGAGAAGCTTTATACAGTCAGCAAATACAAGACCAGGAGGCTGACTGTGGTTCAGATCATGAATTCCTTATTGCCAAATTCAGACTTAAATTGAAGAAAGTAGGGAAAACCGCTAGACCATTCAGGTACAACATAAATCAAATCCCTTATGATTATACAATGGAAGTAACAAATAGATTCAAGGGATTAGATCTGATAGGCAAAGTGCCTGAAGAACTATGGACACAGGTTCATGATATTGTACAAGAGGCAGTGATCAAGATGATCCCCAAGAAAAAGAAATGAAAAAATGCAAAATGATTGTCTAAGGAGGCCTTACAAATAGCTGAGAAAAGAAGAGAAGCTAAAGGCAAAGGAGAAAAGGAAAGATACACTCATTTGAATGCAATGTATAACTGAATCACCTTGCTGTGTACATGAAACATTGTAAGTTAAAATATATATATTAAGAAAAAAAAAGAATAGCAAGGAGAGATAAGAAAGCCTTCCTCAGTAATCAGTGCAAAGAAACAGAGGAAAACAACAGAATGGGAAAGATTTGAGGTCTCTTCAAGAAAATTAGAGATACCAAGGGAACATTTCACGCAAACATGGGCTCAATAAAGGACAGAAATGGTATGGTCCTAACAGAAGCAGAAGATATTAAGAGGTGGCAAGAATCACGGAAGAGCTATACAAAAAATTTCTTCATGACCCAGATAACCACAATGGTGTGATCACTCACCTAGAGCCAGACATCCTGGAATGTGAACTCAAGTGGGCCTTAGAAAGCCCAATACAAACAAAGCTAGTGAAGGTGATGGAATTCCAGTTGAGCTGTTTCAAATCCTAAAAGATGATGTTGTGAAAGTGCTGCACTCAATATGCCATCAAATTTGGAAAACAGCAGTGGCCACAGGACTAAAAAAGATCAGTTTCCAATCCCACAGAAAGGCAATGCCAAAAATATTCAAAGTACTGCACAATTGCACTCATCTCACATGCTAGCAAAGGAATGCTCAAAATTCTCCAAGCCAGACTTCAACAGTTCATGAATCATGAACTTCCAGGTGTTCAAACTGGATTTAGAAAAGGCAGAGGCACCAGAGATCAAATTTCAAACATCCGTTGGATCATCAAAAAAGCAAGAGAGCTCCAGAAAAACATCTACTTCTGCTTTATTGACAATGCCAAAGCCTTTGACTGTGTGGATCACCACAAACTGTGGAAAATTCTGAAAGAGATGAGAATACCAGACCACCTGACCTGCCTCTTGAGAAACCTACATGCAGGTCAGGAAGCAACAGTTAGAACTGGACATGGAACAACAAACTGGTTCCAAATAGGAAAAATGCTGTGAACATGGGTATTCAAAGATCTGTTGGAGTCTCTGCTTTCATTTTGGCAAATATGCCTAGAATGGATGCTGTGGTATTAGCCCCTTCCCCACAATAGGCTAGTGGCTTGGCCCTCCTCAGAGGAAACTTCGCTTTGTCTCAGCGCACCTATCAGCATCTCTAGGAAAAGCTCCTCACTTCACCCCGTTCTGCCGCAACATGCGCACTTTGACCCCCTGGACCATAGACTGCTGTGCTTCTCTGTCCATGGGATTCTCCAGGCAAGAATACTGGAGTGGGTTTTCATGCCCTTCTTCAGTGGAACTTCCTGACTCAGGGATCGAACCTGGGTCTCCTGTGTCTCCTACATTGGCAGGTGGATTCTTTACTACCAAGCCACCTGGGAAGCCCCATCCTGCCTTTAGGCTGTTGCCAAAGTTTCTCAGCACCAACTCTGACTGGTGAGCCTCTCTGGGCTTCAGTTCCTATTTCTGCCTTGTGCACTTATGGTCATATCCTCTCCACTTGAAGACCACGTTGGTTTTGATTGCCTTCTTTGTCAAATCCACGAGGACCACGGCCGCAACTGCCATGGCCTTTGTACAAGTGGGAGAGTGTGGTGCCATGGTAAACGGTGTGGGCTCTGTGGCCAGACTGCGGAGGAGTTTGAATCCTGGCTCAGTCCTAGTGTAAACTGGGGCAACCTACTTGGCCTTGTCACACCTCAGTGTCTCTATCTGTAAAACGGGGACAATAAGGATAGTAATCATCTCAAGAGCTTAAAAAGGGAAGTGTTAGTTGCTCAGTCATGTCTGACTCTTTGTGACCCCATGGACTGTAGCCCGCAGGCTCCTCTGTCCATGGGATTCTCCAGGCAAGAATACTGGAGTAGGTTGCCATTCCCTTCTCCTGGGGATCTTCCCGACCCAGGAATCAAACCCAGGTCGCCTGCATTGCAGACAGATTGAGCCACCAGGAAACCCATCTGGTACATGAAAGTGAAAGTTGCTCAGTTGTGTGACTCTTTATGACCCCAGGGACTATACACTCCATGGAATCCTCCAGGCCAGAATACTGGAGTGGGTAGCTGCTCCCTTCTCCAGGGGATCTTCCCAACCCAGGGATCGAACCCAGGTCTCCCACATCGCAGGCAGGCAGATTCTTTACCAGCTGAGCCACGAGGGAAGTCCAAGAATATGGGAGTGGTTGCCTATCTTCCCAACCCAGGGATCAAACCAGCGTTTCCTATATTGCAAGAGGTTTCTTTATCAACTGAGCTATCAGAGAAGCATATCTGGTGCATAGTGAACTCTTAATAATTGGTACCTGTTAAGCCACTTTTTTCCTCTTCAGTGCCTCCTTGGCTACCAAAACAAAACAACCACCACCCCATCAGGAGATAGCAGGTGCCACCTCAGTCTGATTTCCAGGGAGGGTTGTTGTTGCATTTTTAGACTCCCTCCTCCATCATCCTCCACACCTTCCCTGTGATGATCTGTCTTAGGCTGCCACCCCTCCACTTGTGTGCAGTGTTTTTGTTAAGTTGTTGTGAACAATAAAGACTAGAGAGATTGTTCTCTTCACCCAGAGCCCAGCACATTGTAGCCATTGTGTGCTTGTTAACCTGGAGGTGACTCCTTGGGCTCCCACACGGGTTAGATATGGTTGAGGAAAGCTGCCAAGAGCAGCTGGCTTGAGGAAATTTTTCTTCCCCTCTCAGGAACCTGAAACAGAGGGGAAACATTGTTTATGGCTTCCAGGATAGGAGAGAAGAAACTGGGCTCTGGGGAGTTCCTTCTTATCAGTAAAGATAGCTCTATCTACTTAGTCCTGTTGGTTAAAGCAATATATTAATAGGGTCTATTCATGGGGTCAAGACCATCACTTCTGTCTCCCCAGCCATTGATTGGGTACCTGTTACAAGCCAGGTGCCATGGTTCACACAGAGAAGTAGAGGAAGTTGCCTGCTCTCCAGGGCACCCAGGCCAAGAAAATGGGAACACAGAGATTAAAGAACCTCAGACCTCACCTATACAAGTCCTCCTAAGAGGAATAAGGCAAGGCTTCAAAAAGGCAGTGTGGACTTTTGTGAGTGGATGCTTGTGACTGGTGCACTCGGACGACCCAGAGGTGCCGGGGGCCAGCGTGAGGAATCCCGCCCGTGACAAGGTCATGCGGAAGGAAGCCTGACAAAACGCAAGGATGTGATCAGGCTTCAGGGGTTCCCCCTGGAATTTCTTGAGCATCCACCCCCCAAGACCAGAGTCTGCCTGCTTTTCCACTCTTCTAATATTCTCTGGAAAAAGTCAAATCAGGTCTTTAGTCTTCTGCATTTGAAAGGGATGTTTCAGTTAAACCCCTCTGATAGCTCTCTAGCTTGCCTAAAAGTTTCCCCCGGCACAGAGGGATGGTACGGAGAGGGAGGAGGGAGGGGGGTTCAGGATGGGGAACACGTGTATGCCTGTGGCGGATTCATGTTGATGTGTGGCAAAACCAATACAATATTGTAAAGTAATTAACCTCCAATTAAAATAAATAAATTTATATTTAAAATTTTTTCATTTTTATTTTAGATCATTATTTTAACTCTTTCTTTCTACTAGTAAATGCATTTTATTTCTTTTTTATTTTTTAACCATGGGACTGCCAAGGAAATCCCTGCACTGACTCTTGAAAGAGAAGTTTGTTGCAGTGAGACAAGGCACGGGGCATGGGGCACTCCCCCTGGGGACATTACATGACACTTATGCACCAGGGGACTGAAGCTGCTGGGGTGCTGAGGGCCGTGCTGCGGCCTTGGCCAGTGCATAAGGAATGCGGTAGGGTGGCAAGATGGGCAGGGGAGCAGAACCCAGAGCATGGGTTGTTGCTGTTTGTTTTGTTAATTTAGACTTTATTCTGCACATTTCCCCATGGCCTCCTTGGAGCTGCCCTGCTTTCCTCGGGACCTGAGAGGGGAGGAAGGGACATGGAGGGACACTGAGCAGATGGGGCTTTAGGATACTTGCCCCTCTCCAACTAGAACAGCTCCATTCTGACCTTTGTTTAAAAGTTTCATTTGTTTCCATAAAAACTTTTTAGAAAGTTCCTCTGTTAAAACCACCAACCACACAGAAGTTTCAAACCTGTTGCTGTGGACAGTGGGCAAATGTCAAGTGATTTGGAATAGGGGACTTGATTTATATGCTTCCATATACATATACATATATATGATAAATCAAAGATTGTGATAAATCAAATACATATATAAGTCAAATATATCAGCTTGCTTACTCTCCAATCCGTTAGTATCTGCCCATTGTCCATAGCACTGGAGGAGGGCCTGGCAACCCACTCCAGTATTCTTGCCTGGAGAATCCCCATGGACAGAGAAGCTTGGTGGGCTATAGTCCATAGGGTCACAAAGAATCAGACATGACTGAGCGCATAGCACAGCATTGTCCACAGCAGCAGTTTTTAAATATCAAAATTTATATATATAAAGATATATCTGCTATATGTATAGAGAATGGATTCTAGGACAAGAATGTGTGTTCAGTTGCTCAGTCATGTCTGACTCTTTGCAGCCCCATGGGCTGTAGCCCACCAGGTTCCTCTGCCCATAGAATTTTCCAGGCAAGAATACTTGAGTGGGGTGCCATTTCCTGGTACCAAAAAGGTTAGGGACCACTGTACTAGAGCAAGATACAAATTAAGCACTCATTTCCAAAAGAAATGTACATAATGACACCAGTAGTGGAAAATAAGAAAAACAGAAATCGGGGCTTTTCTGGTGGCTCAGTGGTAAAGAATCCGCCTGCCAAAGACGGGACATGGGTTTGGTCCCTCGTCTGGGGAAGATCCCATGTGCCCTAGAGCAACTAAGCTCATGTGGCACAACTACTGAGCCTGTGCTCTAGATCCTGCAAACCACAACTACTGAGCCCACCTGCCCCAGAGGCCTTACTCTGCAACAAGAGAAGCCATGGCAATGAGAAGCCCACACACCGCACCCATTGAACTGCTGCTAGAGCCTGGGAACTACAGCTGCTGAGCCCACTTGCTCAACTATGTCCTAGAGCCTATGTCCTAAGCCCATCTCCTCTATGTTCCACAACAGAAGCCACCGCAATGAGAAGCCCTCACACTGCAACCAGAGAGTAGCCCCTGCCACACAATTAGAGAGAAGCCCACGCAGCAGTGAACACCCAGCACCACCAAAAAACAAAAATAGGAAAGTATTTTAAAAATTAAAAATTATATACATCAATACTACAGAATGTTTATGGATATGCAGCATGTAGTAAACCTATCAAAGCATAACTAGATGGGACTTCTCTGGTGGTCCAGCGGTTAAGATTCTGTGCCACCAATGCAGGGGGCATGGATTCAATCCCTGGTCAAAGAACTAAGATCCTGAATGGCACATGGCACAGTCAGAATACATAAAGTCTCCAACCACCGACATTAAGAAAAAAACCAACATAACTAGGAAAGATCCTTTCCCACCGACCAGCAACTCCACAATAATAGTTGACAGTGGGGACGGCAGAAGAGGAACAGGCTAGGGAGAATGTTAACTGTTTCTGCAGTGTCACATTTCTTTCTTGTTTGCTGTTGAAAGGATCCTAGGTAAATATGGGAAAAAGGGAACATTTGTTAAATCTGGCAGGTGGCTCTGCAAGTGTTTATTATAACAGCACTGCTTTCACTGGGTTGTTGTGAAGCATGGTTAATCCACCAAAAGTACTTTGAATAGAACTGGTACATTACTGCACTCAAGTATGAACGTTTCAAAGCAGCTATTATTGTTTCTTTATTTTTCTGTGTGTTTGAAGGATTTCAAATTTTATTAAATATGTTTTTCCACTCTGTGGAAAAAGTAACAATTAACTTCTGAGCACTTTGAGCTCCTAGGGGAATGATCACTGTGCTAATACCATTCATTATAATCCAGACCATTTACCTACTGTAGCACTGCAGTGTGAAATGGGCAATACTGCAGAGGCATCGAAAGAAAAACGCAACTAGCTAAGCGGTGGGCCCATCAGATCTTCCAGCTGCATTTCCCTTGAACTTACACTGTTCAATTTGAATTCAGACTATTATTGTCAAAAGGAGCTTCTCTGCCAGTTTGGAAGATTGGCAATTGCTGAAACTGCTCTTCTGTGGCCAAGGGGTAGAAGTGTCTCAGTAGAGAGGCCAGGATAGGCAGACCTGCAACAGATGAGAGGGGTGAGCACACTGTTCAGCGGGAATAGACCCAGTCGACCTGCTTAGATCTGTGGACTGGCTAACAGAGGCTGGGAAACACCTCAGGGCAGGAGGAGTACAGAGGCCCTAAAAAGAGTGATCCCAAGTATGAGACTATGAACTATGAAAGCTGGAAGGGCCCTTGCATGCATGCTAAGTTGCTTAAGTCTGGTTCTTTGTGACCCCATGGACTGTAGCCCACCAGGCTCCTCTGTCCATGGAATTCTCCAGGCAAGAATACTAGAGTGGGTTGCCATGCCCTCTGCCAGGGGATCTTCCTGACCCAGGGATCAAACCCACATCTCTTATATCTCCTGCATTGGCAAGTGGGATCCTTAACACTAGCACCTCCTGGGAAGCCCAGAAGGCCCATTAGAGATCATCTATGATCTAATTTTCTATCTATTTTTTCTATCATTATGAATTCAGGAAAGCAGGGTCCAGGAGGATACAAGACATGTCCAGTATTGCCCAGCCACTCAGTGGCAAGTCTGGGAACAGAACTCCAGACTCCAAATTTTTCTGGTGGGTCTGCAGGATCTCTTCCAGAGGCCACCCTGCCTTCCTGGCCCTGCAAATCCTTTACCTGGAAAAC
This sequence comes from Ovis canadensis, assembly GCF_042477335.2. NCBI lineage: Eukaryota > Metazoa > Chordata > Mammalia > Artiodactyla > Bovidae > Ovis > Ovis canadensis. Next base: position 129,861,704 of record NC_091727.1, read on the forward strand.
AAGGTTAAGCCTGAGAAAGCAGCTCCCTTCAAAATGAATTCATCTCTTCTTGGAATCCTCCCTTGAAGCTTTGACCATGTTGGTCCAAAGATGCAAAATGAGTCTGTGAAGGCTCTGTTCTTTTATCATGCACCAATGACAATATGAAATGCAGGCCAGGCTGTCAGGGGCGCAAGGTGGTACCTGGGGTAGATGGAGAAAGCCTCTGATGTGTGGCCAGGCACCAGAGTCTTCAGTCCTAGAATGATCAAACGAAGCATGGAAAAGCTGCCCACAAAGTATATTGAGGTTGGGATGATGGTGAGGGGTTGAGGGGACAATGACAAGCAAGAGAAGTCCCTCAAGGCCAAGACCAATGAAAACAAGTTGAGATAAAAGGTTGGAGGGGAGAGTAATTACCAAGCAGGCCAGAGGGGAGTGCCGGAAGCAGCTGAAAGGATATGATGGGGGTTGGGGGGTTAGTGGGGACTGGAGGGAGGGAGTAAATAAAGCCAGGAGGTTATTTAATTATTCCAACTTCGCCCTTTCTTGGAAGAGATTTGCAGTAGCTTACCAGGGCTCACAAGATAAGACAGCATAGATTAAAGATAGAAAAACAAGAGTGGGCAGCACGTAGAGCCAAGAATAAGGGTAGGAATGCATACCATCAAAACCTCTGCTCCCACCAAGGGTGGGCCTGAAAGTCGCCTCTAAGCTTTCTAGCAGCAAACAGGAAAGGGGAAAGAAATCTTGGATACAATTCACAATGTCCAGGAGATAAAAACAAACTAATTGCTCAGAATGGCAACTGTTTCCAGTACTCAGATCAGACAGGAATTCCTCCCGGGGGGTCCTCAGAGAGGATGCTGTGGGATACAATGAACAACATCCTTGACGACATACTTACAACAGCGGTAGCAACAAGTTTCAAAGGACTGTTTTTCATAAGGACCCTCAGGATCGGTAGCCTGTATCCCACTGCAGTCGGGCAATTAAATGCTAAAAATAGCGTGTGAAGGTGCAGAACTGTGTGGCTAGTATGTTCACACTGGTGGGAAAAAAAGAAGGTTATATATAGGCATACATATGCATAGGGCTACTCTGGAAGAATAAATTGGTAACAGAGATTGCCTCAAGGGAGAGGAAGTGGAGGACTGTGGCTGGGATAGGAGAGACTTCCTTTTCATAGTATACCATTTTGTACTGCTTGGATTTTTGTTAACCATGTCTTATCTTTTAAATAAAAGCATTCGTTACTAAAATTATAATGACATGCACAGTTCCGAGGGTCAGCTGGGTTTTTATCTCTGAGGCACAGACAGGCCGAGGATGTTGGGAAGTTCTCCTTGATGTTTATGGAAAGTTTATATTTATTGAGCAACTCCTGGGTGCTAAGAGGTTTCATTTCCATTTGCTTGTCTAATCCACACGATAATCCAGAGAGAGAAATCTACCTCATAGACAATCAACTCAGTTTCCTTGGAGAAGAGACCTGAGTTAAACTGCTTATTTTTCTTCAAACTATTGCTTTTTCTATGAGAGGTTTGAAAATTGGGAAGAAAAGAACCAGCTATGAGGAATGTAAAAAAGCAGTTGCACAGGACTTACTTATATCACAGAAATCAGTCATTTTTTCAAAAATTATTCATTTTAATCTGAAATGCAAACTTAGCTGGGCATCCAGTATTTTCTTTAGCTTTTTACAAATGCAGATCTAATTAAGAGAAGACATTATATTAGTTTCAGATGTGCAATATGATTCGCTATACATATATATTTTGAAATGATTACCACAATAAATCTACTTAACATCCATCCAGTACTTTTTTTTTCATGTTTTTTAATCGATTATGTAACTTGAACACTTTTTAGGTATATTTAAACCATATATAGTACATCAGATAGAATTATTTGCTATATATTCTGGAGATTGAGACCACTATTTTACTGTGGTGTTTTTTTTTTCTTTCTTATTCTGGTTTTTTTGTTGTTGTTGTTTGTTTTCCTTTTTCTAACTTCCTGTTGGTTGCTGCTAAGTCACTTCAGTTGTGTCCGACTCTGTGCAACCCCATAGACGGTAGCCCACCAGGCTCCCCTGTCCCTGGGATCCTCCAGGCAAGAACACTGAAGTGGGTTGCCATTTCCTTCTCCAATGCATGAAAGTGAAAAGTGAAAGTGAAGTCGCTCAGTCCTGTCCGACTCTTCGAGATCCCATGGACTGCAGCCTACCAGGCTCCTCCGCCCATGGGATTTCCCAGGCAGGAGTACTGGAGTGGGGTGCCATTGCCTTCTCCATCCTATTGGTTACTTGCATCATTTTTAGATTTTTATTTTAATTATCTATAGTGCTTTTGGGGTTTAGCTGTTTGTATAATTTTTCTAGTGGCTTCTTGAGGTATTATATAATATATGTTATATATAATAATGTAATAAACTTATGACAGCCTAATGGTGTCAATTCTTTTCCAGTCTGAGTGAAGTATAAAACTCTTATCTCTCTTTACATGCCATTATTTGTAATATAGTGGTCTTTTTTCTTATTTTCTTACATTTTTTCTAGCTTTAATAAAGTATAATTTATAAATATATAATTATCTTAAATATTACTTCTATATATGTTGAGAACCACATCAGACATAGCTATGTTTTGTTTCAACCATCAAACATAATTTAGAAAGCTCAAGAAGAGAAAGCAAGCCCATTGCATTTACCTATGTTTTTGCTTAACCATGTTCTTTCATTTTTCCTCATGTTCTAAGACTTGATTCCTTCTTTTATTGATTCCTTTCTGCTTGCATGCGCACTTGCTTCAATTGTTTCAGGCTCTGTGCAACCCTATGGACTGTAGCCCACCAGGCTACACCATGGGATTCCCCAGGCAAGAGTACTGTAGTGGATTGCCATGCCTTCTCCAGGGGTTCTTCCCAACCCAGGGATCGAATCCGCGTCTCTTATATCTCCTGCATCGGCAGGCAGGTTCTTTACCACTAGCACCACCTGGGAAGCCCTTCTTTCTGTTTAACCCCTATTAACTCAGAAAATCTTTTTCTTTTTTTAGGGAATTAACTTAAACAGCCAATTTTGTTGCACATTTCTGTTAATCAAAGTTTTACAGTGCTTCTAGAACCTTGGCATCGAAAAAGGAAGAGAGTTCCAGAAAAACATCTCTTTCTGCTTTATTGACTATGCCAAAGCCTTTAACTGTGTGGATCACCTCAAACTGTGGAAAATTCTGAAAGAGATGGGAATACCAGACCACCTGACCTTCCTCCTGAGAAATCTGTATGCAGGTCAAGAAGCAACAGTTAGAACTGGACATGGAACAACAGACTGGTTCCAAATAGGAAAAGGAGTTTGTCAAGGCTGTATATTGTCACCCTGCTTATTTAACTTATATGAAAAGTACATCATGAGAAACGCTGGACTGGAAGAAACACAAGCTGGAATCAAGGTTGCCGGGAGAAATATCAATAACCTCAGACATGCAGATGACACCACCCTTATGGCAGAAAGTGAAGAGGAACTAAAGAGCCTCTTGATGAAAGTGAAAGAGGAGAGTGGAAAAGTTGGCTTAAAGCTCAGCATTCAGAAAACTAAGATCATGGCATCTGATCCCATCACTTCATGGAAAATAGAAGGGGGAAGAGTGGAAACAGTGGCAGACTTTATTTTTTGGGGCTCCAAAATCACTGCAGATAGTGACTGCAGCCATGAAATTAAAAGACACTTACTCCTTGGAAGAAAAGTTATGACTAACCTAGACAGCATATTAAAAAGTGGAGACATTACTTTGCCAACAAACGTCTGTCTAGTCAAGGCTATGGTTTTTTCCAGTAGTCCTGTATGGATGTGAGTGTTGGACTATAAAGAAAGATGAGCACCGAAGAATTGATGCTTTTGAACTGTGGTGTTGGAGAAGACTCTTGAGTGTCTTGGACTGCAAGGAGATCCAACCAGTCCATCCTAAAGGAAATCAGTCCTGAATATTCATTGGAAAGACTGATGCTGAAGCTGAAACTCCAATACTTTGGCCACCTGATGTGAAGAGCTGACTCATTGGAAAAGACTCTGATGCTGGGAAAGATTGAAGGCAGGAGGAGAAGGGGATGACAGAGGATAAGATGCTTGGATGGCATCACTGACTCAATGGACATGAGTTTGAGTAAGCTCCGGGAGTTGGTGATGGACAGGGATGCCTGGCGTGCTGCGGTTCATGGGGTCGCAAAGAGTCAGGCAGAACTGAGCGACTGAACTGAACTGAACTGAGAGCCTTACAAACATCCCTTCCCATGTATGTCAGTGACATTGAGTTTGTGCTAATGAGGCCCTCTGCTGTCTGCAGAGAGAAGGGCAACACCATAAATCTAGAGGGTGTGGCAAATTTTTCTACACTGAAACAAGGCAGAGCAGTTTATAAATTACATTCAATTAGCACAGTAGCTGACCCCCAAACTTGGGGACTTGTAATGCCCTAGCTTTTTTCAACTTCAAGATACTCTTTCCTTCTCTTCTCACAGAAATGTGTAGTGAGATAGTTTGAAAATGAAACTTATGTCAAACTACATTTTGGATATTTAGTGACAAACTCTCTCCTTAACCCCCAAACTGGGAGACAACTTGTAGCTTCATGGAAGTAGGTCTGGGCATGGCAGTCAGTACCATTTGCCAGAGAAAGGAAAAGACTCACAGGGGCCATCCTGGAATATGGAGTGGTACTAGCCTGGAACCCTCCAGGGCCTTTATTCTGCCATATGAAAGAGGAAATACAATAGCGTCAGAGCTGAGGGGCCAGGTCCACCTTAACCTGTGGAGAGGAGGCTGGCTTTCCCATGAGCATTGCCTTCTGCTCCATCTAGACCTTTCCCCAGAAGAGTCTAGAGTCAGGGCATGAAGGGAGGCAGCGGGAGCTGAGTTTGCTTCCAAGAAGGAGAAGGAAATCTGTCAAAAGGGAACCTAATGCATACTCCCAGGAAGCATGGGAAGGACACCACAGCACAGCTACTATTCCCACTGAAACTTTTCCTTCTCTTCCCCCGACCCATGACAATAAAATTATCAGTACCAACTCCTTAGTGTTCCCCTGCAAGGCTTCCCTGGTGGCTCAGACAGTAAAGAATCAGCCTGCAATGCAGGAGACCCGGGTTCCATCCCTGGGTCGGAAAGATCCGCTGGAGAAGGGAATGGCAACCCACTCCAGTATTCTTGCCTGGAGAATTCCATGGACAGAGGGGCCTGGTGGCTACAGTCCATGGGGTCGCAAGGAGCTGGACATGACTGAGTGACTAGGCAGGCAGGCGAGAAGGAGGAGAGCCCACACTTACTGTTAGGAACTGTATCAGGCACTTGACATAACTGATATCCTTTAAGAGTCACAACAGCCCTCACACTAACCATGCTGATACCTAAGCTGATTGAGGGTTGGTTGGCCTCTGTGTCAAGCATTGTTCTAAGCACTTCGCATGAGTTGTTTCACGTAATCCTCACAGCGCCTAGACATAAGGCCCTACTGTTATTACCCTTTTCTAGACCACACAGTCAACAAGTAGGAGAACTTGGATTTTAAGTCATGTTTGGGGGCTTCCCAGGTGGCACTAATAGTAAAGAACCTGCCTGCCAACACAAGAGACATAAAAGATGCAGGTTCAATTCCTGGGTAGGGAATATCCCCTGGAGGAGAGCATGGAAACCCACTCTAGTATTCTTGCCTAGGAAATCCCATGGACAGAGGAGTCTGGTGGGCTACAGTCTATAGTGTCACACAGAGTCAGACATGACTGAAGTGACTTAGCACAGCTTGACCCCAAAGCCCACGTTCTTAGTTACTACACTAAACTTTAGGTAAATAATGGAACTCAAATTTCAACCCAGGTCTGTGAAGAACTTGCAAACCTAAGGTGCCTAGGTGAGAAGGTCAGATGAATAGAAGTTGTGTGAAAAACTCTACCAGCCTGTGCATGAGGGGACAGGTGTGAGCACGCACATACACATGCACTCACGCTCACACGCTGAAGAGAGCTACAAACCAGTCAAGGTGGATCACCAGCTGTTGCTGCCCTTCTGCTGGGCCACCATGTAAGAGCCACAGAGGCAGTAGCTACTCCAGTGTGGAGAATGTGGTTGAAAAGGGCTGTGAGGAGACTTGTGGGGGTACTGGTAATGTTCTTCACCTTTTTTTTTAATCTGGATGCTAGGTGGGTTCAGTGTGTGAAAATTCATTAAGCTGTAAACTTGTGAATCGCACACTTTCCAATATGTTACTCATCAATACAAAGTTGTGGTTTTTTCCAAAGGCAAAAGGAGGTTTAGGAAGATGAAAATTAAAGTGTTGGTCACTCAGTTGTATCCGATTCTTTGCGACCCTATGGACTGTAACCCGCCATGGTCCTCTGTACATGGAATTCTCCAGGCAAGAATACTGGAATGGCCATTCCCTTCTCCAGGGGATTTTCCTGACCCAGGGATCAAACCTGTATGTCCTGCATTGCAGGCATATTCTTTACCATCTGAGCCACCAGGGAAGCCAGGGTAGACTTAATTTTGCTGATTCCTTCAGCCAAGTAAAACTGACAACTCTGGACAGTTTGTATGAAAAAACCACAAGAGACTTTGAAAGATGGAGAAGGCAGACAGGCTAGGGGTTTTTGGACTCAAGCAATGACACATGGTGGTGAGTCTCCTGAGTTTTCTTCTTGCCTCATTTTTTCACCCTTGGAGCTCAAGAAACTGACAACCTGGAAAGGCTAATGGTTGCAGATTAAAAAGCCCCAGGAAAAGTCGTCTCTCTCTAGGAGAGGGGCAGCTTAGCAAGATAGAACACTTTATTTTTATCTTTTTACTTTCATTTATTTATTTATTTGGTTGCACCAGGTCTTAGTTGCAGCATGCAGGCATGTGGGATCTTTAGTTGGGGCATGTGAACCCTTAGTTGCAACATGCAGGATCTAGTTCCCTGACCAGGGATGGAACCTGGGCCCCCTGCATTGGGAGCACAGAGTCTTAGCCACTGGACCACCAAGGAAGGCCCAAGACAGACCATTTTAGATAAGAAGCTCTCTAGTGTCGCTGAACACATCCACCAGCAAAGGCTGAGTAGGGAGCAGAGATTTTAACGTCAGGCTCCCAAGCTCCCACCTGAGTCCCTTGCCAGACAGGATGCCAGAGAAGGTAGAGGAGGGAGCTAGGTGGTAATTTGCTCCCTGCTTGGGCATCAGTGGAGACCACGTGGGGAGCCAGGACTTCCACACCCACAAGGTGGTAATTCGACTACTACACTTCCCTTCCTGGCTAGGTGCTGTCAGATGCTCTAGTAGAGAGTTAAGACTTTCTCTGGGGAGTTCCCTGGTGGTCCAGTGGCTAAGACTCTGAGCTCCCAGTGCAGGGGGCCCAGGTTTGATCCCTGGTTGGGGAGCTAGATCCCACATGCTACAACTAAGACCCAGAGCAGCCAAATAAATAAATAAAAATTAAAAAAAAAAAAGACTTTCTCTGTCACCCAGCAGTAATAGAGCCATACCCTTTCCACCTGTGATGTCTATTGAGGAGCGGTAATGAGGAATTCCTATGCCTCCCAGCCAGGAGGTATCAGTGGAGACTGGAACACCCAAACCTGCCCACCAGTAACAGGGAGGTTCCCTACACAGTTGTCTGTGGAGGCTGAGTGGGGACCTGTGTTTTGACCCCCAGCTGGCAGTCCTGTGGTGGTGCCCCAATCCCCTCCCCTTTTTGCGCTAGAGCCCTGTCAGAGGGAGCTAGGCTGAAACAGAAAGCTTAGAAAAGATCCCCCTAAATTTGATCAGACACTATAGCAAAGAGGATCTAAGGATGGCAAGTAAGCACAAAAAAAGATGCTCAACATCATTAGCCTAGAGAGCACAAATGACAACCAGGAGACATTACTACACACCACTCAGACTGGCTAAACACAAGCCGAAAATCCAAATGGCGACACAACCAAAGGCTGCGGAAAAATTGGGAATGTTAAAGTGGTGCAGCCGCTGTGAAAGTCAGTTTGGCAATTTCTGAAAAAAAAAAAAAATGAAACATGCAACCACTATAAGACTCAGCAACTGTGTTTCTGGGCATTTATCCCAGTGAAATAAAAAACTTCTGTTCACACAAAAACCTGTACATAAATGTTCACAGCAGTTTTATTCTTAATAGCACCAAACTGGAAACCAGATGTCCTGAGATGGATGAAAGGTTTGTATACCACGGAACAAACTATTGATAACATGCATTTTGTATTAATAGCCAGAGAATTAGGCTCCGTTTAAAAAGAAAAAAAGTCAGTCCCAAAAGGTTACATGCTGTGTGATTCTATTTACATGACACTCTTGAAATGACAAAATTATGGAAATGAAGAACAAATTAGTAGTTGCCAGGGACGAGGGAGGGTGCAGGGGTGGCAGGGAAGCGGCTGTGAGAGCTCCTGGTGGTGATGGCACTGTCTGTATCTTGCTTGTGTCAATATATTGATTCTGGTTGTATATTACACTCTAGCTCTGCAAGCTGTGACAAGCGGGAGAAAGTGGGTAAAGGGGGTATGGGATCTCTGAATTATTTTTCACAGCTGCATGTGAATCTGTAACTATCTAAAAATGAACATTTTAATTAAGAAGAAAACAAGGATCCCGTTCAGCATGGACACAAGGCTCTGAAGCCTTTGCCCTCCTTTGCAATGAGTCTCCGATTGCCATTCCTTAGCTGGGTTGCTGATGTAGCCTTCTAAATCTGGCCTTGGACCCTGTTAAACTGTTACCATAGATTTTCTCTAGTTCACCTGCTGTTTCCGCTCTTGCTTCATGCCTACCTGCCAAATACACCAAAATCATCATCCCTGTCATGGAGCAGCAGATTATGGGTGAAGGCTTTTTACACTCGTCTCCCTTAATGGACACATGCTGTTGTAAACTGTAATTTTTAAAATATCCACCTTTCTTTCTTGTAGAGCCTTCTATGTTGGCTTCCATTTATTGTTCTCTTTTACATAACCTATAATCCAGGTTTCTACCTTGTGCATTTAAATCTCTTTTTACCTTTCCTCACTGTTCCCTAGCTTTCCTCCTGTTCCATATCCTCCCCCCACTTTTCCTTATCCTTTGGATTCAAAGATCCAAGATACTTAAGGCTGGCCTGGTTTGCAGCCCCACTGCCTCATGACTATCGGGAAAAGACATTTGGGCAAAAATATATTGATGACCACAACCTCTCCACAGGCAGCCCCACCCTCCACAGTACCAGCAGCCACCAGCTTCTGTTGCGTTTTGCTGCCCAAGAGTGCAAATTGGTTTTCTCCCTACCAACACTTCTCTCGCCCCGGCCACCTTCATCTCTCCCTTGGACAACTGCATGGCTCCATAACTGACCTCTCTCCACACTTAGCTCCACCCAATCCATTCTTCACCTACTGCCAGTCTATTTCATCTGTCTGGATCTGATCCTGTCAGGTCCCTCTTCAAACTTTCGTGTGGTTCTTCTCTGCTCCTAGGATGAAGCTCATACTCCTTAGTATGTCTTACAAGTAGGAAAGCATGTGATAGCTTCCTCAGTTATCCAAACCAGGACAGCATGTAAGGGGGTGCTGTTACTATGTACCCTGGGAAGGCAGGCATCCACTCATTCTTATACCATCCTTTATGATCTGGCCTTACCACCCCCGTTACTCATCACAGCTCCCCATCTTACCTGTAAACACACACACACACACCCCAGCCCCATTCTTTTTTTGGCTACCCTGGGTCTTCATTGCCATGCAAAGAATTAGTTGCCCCAGGGCATGGGGGATCTTAGTTCCCCAACCAGGGATCAAACCCACATCCCCTGCATTGGAAGACAGATTCTTAACCACTGGACCACCAAGGAAGTCCTCCTCAGCTACATTCTTTTTTGCTTTTTTTTTTTTTTTTTGCCTGAAACTCTTCTCCCCAAACCCCTTTGGCCAACTTGTAAGCAACTGCTTTAAGTCAAAATGTTTTCCTTGAGGAACCTTTCCCTGACTTCCACCACTGGCTCAGGTGACCCTCTTGTGCTCCCATCGCACTTGGCTCTTCCCTCATCATAATCTCTATCACACCAAGTTGTGATGCCTTATTTCACCCTCTAGACAGGCGCTTTGGGTAAAGAACACTTTCTGAGTTCTTAGCATCTAGCATGGCACTTGGAATGCGCTTACACTGTGTGCACTTTCCTCTGCTGAATGAGTGAGAATTAAGCACTGTGTTGTCACCCTGACTGCTGGCAACATAAAAGGGAAGAGGGGACCTGGAGAACGCTAAGCTCTTAGCAGGTGCTTAGAGCCCTGAGCAGGTTTGGCTCCCCCTGGTGGCAGCTGAATAGTAGTAACAGGCCCAGTTGGAAACGGCTGCAGGACAAGGATGGGAGGGGGAATCCTCCTCAAGCCAGGCTTCAGCAGCTCTCCCCATTGCTGCAGCCCCTCCTGCATAGTAAGTTCCCAACCCCAAGAACTTTGAGGATGAGAACTACAGTTCAGTGGAGTGGCTCCAGGCTGACTTACTGCTCTGGTATTGCCCGGGTGAAATGGACAAGGCTGACTGTTCTGTTTTTATATCCAAACCATGAATCAAAACCCCAATATGTGTGTGTGCTCATGGCAACTGTATGGGTGAAGTGACAAGACCTGGCTGCAACAGCAGCTGTGGAGGTAAACTTGGAGAATAGATACAGAATTGAGCCAGTTAAAAAACCAAAGGATAGGGAGGAATGGGACAAAGGCTTCTTGTCACTCCGCAGGGCTTCAGAGATTTTTGTCTCAAAAGGAGCCTTCCTCTCCATTTTTTTTTTTTCAACGTATCACTCTACCTTTTAAAATTTTTACTTTTTGGCCATGCTGTGAGAAATGTGGGAATCAGTTCCCTGACCAGAGATCAAACACGTGCCCCCTGCATTGGCTGTGTGGTCTTAACACTGGATTGGAAGTTCCCCTTCCCATCCCTTCTGTTTTTCACAGGTGGCTGCCTGGCTACTGGAGAAATGTGCTGGGGAAAAGACTGGGAAAAGATGAACAGTCAGACTCTGATGGCTGGCTTTGGTCTCCCTCCAGGCATGGGGTGGGGACAGTGAGCTGTCACTGGGGGGCATACAATAGATCAGCAGCAAAGTGGAGCTAGCCACAGGGACTCAGCTGGAAGAGGAGCCAGCTTTCTGAAGCTCTGGGGCAGGTAAGGTTACCCAGGGTTGGGATGGAAAGTTTCCCTGCCCCTCTGGGTTTCCTTTCCTTTCATTCTGCAAGCTAAAAACCAAGGGAACATGCTCAAAACACAGGGCCTAAAGACCTTCATGGCATAATCAATGTCCTTAGGAACATCAGAGGCTAAGGGCATCCAGGCAGGAAAATGGGGGAGGGGGGAATGAAAGGTGGTGGACAGGGCCTCGGTGCTGAGACAGGAAAGCAGCCTCGGGAAGGGAGAAGCAGTAGGGCCTGTTCAGCTCCTGCAAGGCCTTTGCAATCTTAGAGGCCAATTCAACTTCCCGAAAGCTTTAAGGAAAGAACCCTTGCTTCTTTCACCCTCTGTAGGTTAATATCACCCTCTGTATCTCCCGCCCTTCATTTCAATCCTTCTCATTAACATACATTCAAGGGAGGGAGGGGAAGTATTTATACCCGTGACTGATTCATGTTGATGTATGGCAGATACCAACACAACATAGTAGAGCAATTATCTTCCAATAAAAAGGAAAAAACATACACTCAAGGGGATTCCTGGTGGTCCTGTGGTTAGAACTCAGCTCTTTCACTGCCAGGCCTGGGTTCAATCCTTGTTTGGGAAGCTAAGATCTTGCAAGCCACAAATTGCAGCCAAAAGAAAAAAGAATACAGTGGGCCCAACACCATCCAAATGAACCAAAAGAGTGAAAGTGAAGTTGCTCAGTGGTGTCCGACTCTTTGTGACCCCATGGACTGTAGCCTACCAGGCTTCTCCATCCATGGGATTCTCCAGGCAAGAATACTGGAGTGGGTTACCATTTCCTTCTCCAGGGGATCTTCCCGACCCAGGGATCGAACCTGGGTCTCCTGTATCGGAGGCAGACGCTTTAACCTCTGAGCCACCAGGAGAGCCTCAATGTGACCTCAAATCAGTCTCTTGGTTATCAGATTTATGGGAAACTGACTTTACACTGCTATTTCCTTGAGATTTGACAACTAACATCTGGCCTTACATTCAATTTTATCCCTGAAACAAGTTTTCCTAACACAGGTTTTTCTTAACAGCATAAAAGTCTGAGGCAGCTAACATCACTTGCCCCAGCAGAAATCAACCCAGAAGGGCAACCCAAGAACCAATGGCAAGGCCCGATGGATCTTAACTCTCATGTGTGCATAGTACAAGGGATCTGAACATACTTGTTAGCATCTTAACTCCCCTGTGGTTGTCCTACCAAGACCTAGACTTTGGAAAAGGTGATTTTTTAGAAGAAATATTTGAACCAAGCAAGATTTTACAGAACATCAAGTCATCAAAAATCTGTCATAATTTGGAGAATTTGCTTTTTTTTTAAACAAGGCGTGTAAGACTTGCAAGAAAAGCCCAAGAGAAAACAAGCCTCAAGAATAAAACTGTAGCTCCACTTCAATCATGACTGTCAGAAGAACCTGTTTCAGGCTTCCCTTGTTGGTCCAGTGGTGAGGACTCCACGCTCCCAATGCAGGGGGCCTAGGTTTGATCCCTGGTCATGGAACTAGATCCCACATACTGCAACTAAGAGTTCACATGCTACAACTAAAGATCCTGCACACTGCAACAAAGATGGAAGATTCTGCAAGCCACAACTAAAACCCAGCATGGCCAAATCAATGAATTTAAAAACCCTAGTTTCCTACAATGGCAGGTGGATTCTTTACCATGGAGCCACCAGGGGAAGCCCCTTTGGGATCTTTAGAAGACCCCAGACACAGGGCCCTCCTATAAGGACCTCTTTTGGTCCTTGATGCACAGGTTGCAAAAGGTCTGTGCCTTTTTTCACGGTAATGAAAATGAATCCCTGGCAAAGGCAGGGCAAGGGAAAACCAGACACAGAGGAGACTGGGGCTCAGGGCTGCAAGAGCCAATCATCAGGGCTGAAGAAGCATCCATCTCGAGACCGGAGGTAGAGACTCAAGCCAGGGTAGGGGGCTGGCTCCAATTCCTGACTGCGGACATAAGGGCTATTCTTGCAAATAGGGTACTTACACTTTTAGTGGTCTCCAGTCCAAGTGGTAGGCCCTCGGGGTGGCAATACAGAGCTTTCTATCCTGCCCCCACACCTCACAACGTGACTTCTTTCTGGAGGTCTCCTCCCCTTCCCCCACAACCAAGAGGGAGATGGTAGGAGGGCAAGTTAATAGGAGAGCTTTTTCTTTAATTTCAACTTTTACATGATTCTAATAACCCTCAGGTTAAGGGCTACATACTATTGATGGGCAAATTAATAAAACTCTTGAGCAGAAAATGCTTTTATTCCAAATCTGGAAAAGCCCCAACTTGAGATGAAATAAACCTCTGATAAAGACATTAGGTTTGAGAGTTGCCTAGTTCAGCCTTGGTCCAAGTAATCTCCTTTTCTCCGGTTCTAAGGGTAAGGGGAGGTGAGGGCATGTGAAATCAAACCTGGTGATGTCTTTTGCTCAGAAGTAATTACACGGCTATTAAGGCTAGTCTCTTCTCAACTGTGCTTTCCTTGCAACTCCATTCAGCTTTTATGCCTCCTCCCTGGCCCCTACAGGCCTGTTCCTGCTACTGTTCCCCAGTTAAGAATTGCCATCCAGGACACTTGGGACTCTCACTGGAGGAAAAAAGAACAGTTCTGGCAGTACTTCAGGCACTATGCTGGGTGTCACAGGGAATTGAATCCTGACCTGCCCTCAGGCACAGGAATCAAAGATGGGGGCTAAGGGCCTTTCCTGAGGGCCTCAAAAGCTCATCCTAGGAACCGGATTGCCCAAGAGGGCCCAGAGTAGGGGGTCCTGATGTCAAAAAAATTCTGACATAGCAAACCCTGATTCAGTGACCCAATACTTCAGGAAATAGCAGAATAAGCAATTTATGGCATCAGTGTTCCACGTCAGCTGGCCCCAGATCAAAGACCTGAAATCAAAGAGGCCTAGAGGGTCAGAGGAACACATTTCACAGCTCAATTCGGTTCCCTTTTGAATCACTTTTTCCAAAAGATCATTGTAAATACCCTGATATTCAAGATACAACAAAAACAAAAGCCGAACCAGGCTTCAAAGACAAGGCAGCACCCTTCGCAAAGCTCTAGAAGCATTTAGTTTCTCAAAAAGTCAGTGTGCTTATTTGATAATGCACACACTCACACAAAAAACCCTCATGTAACATTTTGGAATGCATTATAATTAGAAGAGCTGAAATTAAATGCTAAATGTGTGTCAACTACAGATGGAGGGAAGTTTTAACCACATTTGGCAAAACTGGCTCAAAAAATGAATAAATTATAAAAACTACTCCCTTCCTCTAAGAAAAGACCTAATTCCTATCATCAGGATTAAGAACCAGAGATCCAACAGGCATATACAGCCTATAACTTAGGTATAATGCAAAGAATTACACTATACCTAGTTCTCAATTAACCCCAGGCATCTTCAATTCTTATAACTGAAGAAAAGTGCAGCTGTGTCTATTATTGGCTTAACAATACAGTTAACAGCTTGGAAACAAAGAAGTAAGAACCATGATTGGGCGGCCAAGACACCTAAACCAAAGCTTCAGCAGGGAAACCAGTACAGATATAGACCCACAATCAAAGAGATAACTTTATTAGTTTCTTCTACAAGAGACAGTAATATCAACTTTTTTTAAACAGAAATCTCAGGTCATTTGAGAGGCCAAATAGATCCAAAGAAAGATGATAAACAGTTAAATTAATCAAAAGGCACTACACCACCACCTAAAACCTACTACCGCAGTGGTAGTGGCCTAAGGAAGATTAAGCTACAGCAGAATCATCTCATGTTAATGTTACAGATCATAGAGCAGGAATTGAGTTTGCTTTCCAGAAAACTATGGCACAACAATCACTTGGGACCAAGTGGATATTTGGCCAGGAAAAGAAGATCAGGCCAAATGGAAAGGAATAGGGACAAAAAAGAATCCAAGTGACAGAATCCAAGCAAAGGGTGATGGATCAGGCTTTTTCCTCCCAAGAATCATTTGCTCTATGGTGGGTTGCTTCCCCTCAGGCTCCTGCCCTAGGGCTTCTCTAGCCTTACAGGGGCTCAGCCACCAGATCTGGGTTCGGGTTTCCCTAGGCTCTTGCATAATTTAGTACAGACTTTAGAGAACTTATCACACATTGCGGGGTGGGGGCGGTTGCTGAAGCATTCACATGCAAAGTAGTCTGAGCTTCCCCAAACATATTTGGGACACTCTACACAAAGCTTTCCAAAGTCCGACATCTTGTAGAAGCTGAACAGTTAAAGCTGCAAGGCTCACAAGATCAAAGAAGCCAGGATGAGACAATACAGGTAGAAAATCCCAGCAGCTACTGTCACTCTACATTTCTCTAACGTATTGGGTTGACCGATAAGTTCATTCAGGTTTTCCCATAAGCTGTTAAGGAACAACCCAAATGAACTTTTTGGCCAACACAATAGTAGTATCGCTCATATAACTGATGTGGGATGTAGAGAACTACACTGCAACAAGCTGGGTCTTCTGCTGGATTTTTCATCAAACACCAAAGAAAAAAACAAGGGGTGGGGCTCACTTTATTTTTGAAAAGCCTCAGGAGTTATTCTATTATAAAGGGACATGGCTGAACAGATAGGAGACGGACTCTCCATTGTGAGTTCTCCTGATGGCTTCCGCGAGGATCATGGAGATGTCAATCACCTAGGAAGGCAAGGGGAGCATCAGGTTAGCACACAGACAGAGATGATTGACTGGCCATTGCAGACACTGATGAGCAGCCCAATGAGGGGCCTTCCTCTTAAGACTGTGCACTGTGCTGTTTCCCCAAGTGAGCCCACAACCAGCTGCTCTTCATACTCACATTTTAAACGTAACCAACCACTTAAGAAAGAGTCAAAATGACAGTGGAGAAAACACTCTTGACTCACCAAGATGGTGGTGGGCTGGCATTTAAAAACCAGTTTGAAGGTTTCACATTATGTTTGCAGGGGCTGACAGACAAGAGTGACACACACAAACGGTAAAGCATGGACCTGATGTGCATCACAAACACTGGGAGAGTCTGTTAAAACAAAATCCTGGGTTCCACCTTCCAGAGTCTGAGGTCAAGCTGTTTGAATTTTTAGACACACGATCCTTCCTTTTGGGTCACAGATCCTGATGGCTAACCCTTGAGAGCAATGGAGGAAATCTTCAGAATCCACCCAGAGACCTAATTCAACACATGTAATCACCTCCTAAATACTCAGAGGAGTCTTGTTTTGCAAGAATCTCAGTCTCACCTGTATTTTGGAGCAATGCTTCATCTTATCCTCCTGAGGTATGGTATTGGTGACTACTACTGCTTCAAAGCATGCATTATTAATACGAGAAATGGCTGGGCCAGAAAAGATTCCATGAGTCAGGATAGCATAAACCCTGGTGGCTCCAGCTGAGAGAAGTCTAGAGGAAAAAGGAGAGTTGATTAGGAGTAATCTTACTTGTTACTATAAAATCCAAGTTAGTGAAGAGGAATGTTTTAGTCAGCTTGCACTGCCATAACAGAATACCACAGACTGGATGACTTAAACTAAATTTTATTTCTCACTTGTTTCTGGAAGTTGGGAAGTCTAAGATCAAGGGGCCAGCAAGGTAGGTTTTGTTCTGAGACCTCTTCTCTTGGTTTGTTGGTGGCCATCTCGCTATGCGCTTATGTGATCTCTTTGTGTGCACAGATCGAGAGGAGGAATGGGGTTGGGAAGAGCTCTCTGGTGTCTCTACTTATAAGGACACCAATATCATCACGAGGGCCCCACCCTCATGCCCTCACCTAAACCTAATTACCTCCCAAAGGTCCCATCTCCAAATACCATCACACTGGGGGTTAGGGTTGAATTTTCAGGTGATACAGTTCAGTGAATAACTTATCTGAATAGGTTTGGATTAGTGTAAAAGGACTGTGGCACAAACAGCTATGCTCAACAAAATCTGTCTCTTCTTCTTTCTAGTACACAGCTGGACACTTCCCAGCCTCCCTTGCATAGTTAGGTATGGCCAAGTGCCTTAATTCTGGCTATCTAAATGTGGACAGATTCTTATAAAAAACTTCCCATGGATGATCCTCCATGCTCTTTTCCCTTTCTGTCTGGCCACAATGGAAATGTTAAAGACGCAGTGCCATAAGACTGAAAGGGGCATACTTGCACTGGAGAATACCATGAACAAGTAACTTTACTGTGTTAAGGGAGTTGATCTGTTATGAGTAATTAGCATTATCTTACTAATATGACAGATAAAAGGAGTTTTATAAATTCACACTCCAGGATCCAAGCCAGGAAATCACTCTGCATACAAGTTTTTTGTTTTTTTTTTAAACACACACACACACACACACACACACGAGAAGAAAATTGCAGCCACTTCAGTATTCTTGCCTGGAAAATCCCATGGATAGAAGAGCCTGGCAGGCTACAGCCCATGGGTTGCAAAAGAGTCAGACACGGCTTAGCAACTAAACAACATATTTATATATATATATATATATATATATATATATATATATATATGAGATTTTAAAAAATTATGAGAAACAATGCTGTCCATAGTGACTTGGATTATAAGCAATGGGGAGCCATTTACAGTTTTAAAGAAGGCATGAGGGGAATCTAGTTTTAGGAAGATAAGCCAGTGGGGCAGCAATGTGAAAGATGGACTGGGAGCTTAGAGACTGGTGAATGGCAGCAGAGAAGAGAGGCAAGGTTAATTCAGAACAGTGCAGGCAAATGATGAGAAAGAGTAAGAATGAAGGAAGTAGCAGCAAAAATGGACGGTCTAGAGGTAAGGCCAGGGTTTCCAGCTTAGGTAAAATATAGTCTACAAGCAATAAATGCTGGAGAGGGTGTGGAGAAAAGGGAACCCTCTTACACTGTTGGTGGGAATGCAAACTAGTACAGCCACTATGGAGAACAGTGTGGAGAGTCCTTAAAAAACTGGAAATAGAACTGCCTTATGACCCAGCAATCCCACTGCTGGGCATACATACCGAGGAAACCAGAATTGAAAGAGACACATGTACCCTAATATTCATCGCAGCACTGTTTATACTAGCCAGGACATGGAAGCAACCTAGATGTCCATCAGCAGACGAATGGATAAGAAAGCTGTGGTACATATACACAATGGAGTATTACTCAGCCATTAAAAAGAATACATTTGAATCAGTTCTAACGAGGTGGATGAAACTGCAGCCGATTATACAGAGTGAGGTAAGCCAGAAAGAAAAACACCAATACAGTACACTAACACATATATATGGAAGTTAGAAAGATGGTAATGATAACTCTGTATGCCAGACAGCAAAAGAGACACAGATGTATAGAACAGTCTTTTGGACTCTGTGGGAGAGGGCGTGGGTGGGATGATTTGGGAGAATGGCATTGAAACATGTCTACTATCATGTAAGAAATGAATCGCTAGTCCAGGTTCGATGCATGAGACAGGGTGCTCAGGGCTGGTGCACTGGGATGACCCAAAGAGATGATATGGGGAGGGTGGTGGGAGGGGGGTTCAGGATTGGGAACTCATGTACACCTGTGGTGGATTCATGTCATTGTATGGCAAAACCAATACAGTAAAGTAAAAAAATAAAATTTAAAAAAAAACATAAAAAAATAAATATGGGAATATACTTCTGTCTTCTCAGGGCTATGGATTTCTTACCTTAACCTGTTTTAAAGAACTATCAAAAGTAGATTACTCAGGGAATTCCATGGCAGTTTGGTGGTTAGGACCCTATAAGATTTCACTGCCAAGGGCACAGGCTCGATCCCTAGTCAGGAAACTGAGATCCCACAAGCCGCAAAGTATGGTCACTCAGAGAGATGAGATAATTTTTTGGAAATACAGTGGTGATAGTTGCACAACACTGTGACTATAACTAATGTCACTGAGCTGCACACTTAAAAATGATTAAAATGGGGAATTTCCTGGTGATCCAGTGATTAGGACTCTGTTTTCACTGCTGTGGGCATGGGTTCAATCCCTGGTCAGACAACTAAAATCCCAAAAGCTGCACGACCCCCTCAAAAACAGTTAAAATGGCAAATTTCATGTTGTATACAGTCTAGCACAATAGCAAGGAAAAATAAAACTAAGAAACTCTAGAGGAAAAAAAGTAAGAATACCCGTCAATCTACATGCATTGCAATTCAAGCCTAGGGTGACAAAACAGTCAGTTAGAATTCCCTAAACTGAGCTGCAAAGAGAATCAGCAGGCTTAGGGCAGTCAGACAGTAGTTTTTCACGTCCAGCGCCCAGCCCCACCAGCAGGCACTCACTTGTCAGCTGCATGGCAGATTGTGCCGCAAGTGTCAGCCATGTCATCCACGAGGATGGCCACACGGTCCTTCACGTCCCCTACGAGCACCATGCGGTCCACTTCATTGGCCTTCTTCCGTTCTTTGTGAATCAAGGCAAAGTCCACATTCAACCGGTCTGCGATGGAAGTCACTCTGCAACACAGGGTATTCACAGTTAAAACCTCACTTAAAACCAGTGTGTGTGTGTATCTTAAGACAAAGAAAGGAACTAAAGGATGGGCTTATTTTCTAGGTGAGAATACTCCATGAAACTCAACGGGTCCCAGGGTTGGAAGAAAGTAACTGCAATTAATTGGCATCACAAATTGGGTTTCATAGACGAATGCCTTCATACTCCAAGATGCCTCTGACATCTTAAGAGTAGTTTAGATTAAAATTCACTCTGGGTTACAGTAGGAGATAGACAACTAATTCTCAGCAATCCCAGGAAGCAGTATAATGAATGCTAGGGCATGTTCGTTTACTGGACTGGCAGCAGAAGGGGAGAAATACACAACTTGGTTAACCAATGCCGGGAGTGTCGACGGTCCCATTATGACATGTGAATGTGGTGAGAAGTGAACCTGAATTTGGTGGGAGAGAAGCAGTGCCCAGCCTGTTCTGTTGTGCCCTCATCACACTCTGCTCAGTGATCTACCAACTGTTGATGTCAACCGTACCTGGACACCAAGCTTGGGAGTTCCTTTAATGACTGCTAGAAAGAAAGTTATACCAATTAAGCAGGCAAACTGGGCATCTTGCTGTACAGACCAAAGGATTTCCAAATCAAAACAATTCCTTTTGTTTAAATTACAAGGTAATACAAACCAGACTAGAAGGTGGGATGGAAGACAAATCTGTCTGGTGACAAAGTACCATGTAATCTCTCAAGCAGCAATCCATTCAGCGCATGGTTGTGCTGCCTGTGACATCTGCGGCCACATTCCACCCTGCCATCTTGTTATGTGTGAAGAGGCCTGTGCTTTGGGCTTTGTTTCTTAATGGAGTGCTGATCCAACCAAGTATCATGTCCTATTTCCCTTGTGACTATGCTCACATATTTTGAGTCTGTGCAGAATACGGGAGAAGCTGTGACCATATAATAGAGAACAGACAAGACTTGGACCACAACCTAGGCAGCATCTGCACCTGATCTAAACGCCCCATATCCTGTGTGCTCTCCATCCCTACTGTGTGGGCGCATAACATCAAGAGTCACCCATCTGCTTGGAATGATTACTTAGATGAGGCAAATGCATGATCACTTCGTTCAAGCATCCTAAGCCATCCATACTCAGTGGCCAACAAACTCAGTGCCTGACAAAGTATGAACGGCTCCAAAAAGTCACTCCCTGTGTCCTTGAGAGGAGAACTGCATGCAGGTCACAACTGCACAGGCATTTCTACCTAGCCCCCAAACCCTGCCAAGACAGATGTGATAGCCACTCACTTTGAAAAGATTCCATCACTAGAAGAAAATTACAGGACTTCCCTGGTTAAGAATCTGTCTGCCAATGCAGGGGACACGGATTGGATCCCTGGTCCAGGAAGATTCCACATGCCTCAGGGCAACTGAGCCCATGCACCACCACGACTGAACCTGCGCTCCACGAGAGAAGCCACCACAATGAGAAGTCCACACTGCACAACTAGCCCCCACTTGCCACAGCTAGAGAAAGTCCAAGAGCAGCAATGAAGACCCAGGACAGTAATAAACAAATAAATGATTTAAAAAAGAAAACAGTAAACACAATTATGGAGCAATAAACCATCTACTTGGAGAAGGAAATGGCACCCCAATCCAGTATTCTTGCCTGGAGAATCCCATGGACAGAGAAGCCTGGAGGGCTACAGTCCACAGGATCACAAAGAGCCAGAAACGACTGAGCAACTTCACTTTCACTTTAAACCATCTACTGAAGGCAGTTTTTCTGTATCCAACTTTGGAAAGAAAATTGTGCTTGATTACTTATTTCAAATGAGACTGTTTTCTCAGTCTCTGTGGAAGATGATCTTCACAAGTATGACAACCACTGTGAGGGGGATGTGTTTTAGGCTCTATCTCTAGTATTATAGATGGTAACTAGCAACAAGGGACTCGCAAAACCATGCATCTGGCTGGAGAACAGAACTCAAGCTCTCAGCTTATCAGTTCTGTTGAAGTTCCTGAAATGAAGAGGTCGTTGAGAAATAGTCATTGAAAATTTGAATGGCTTTTGCAAAGATGTGAATTGGCATTTCCTAATCATCTGTGTTTTGTAGCTCTTCATTCTATTTCCACAACAAGAAGAACATGCGTCACACTTCTGAATGCATTACTAACGAGTGAGCCACTAAGAAAATGAAAAGCTCTTAGTCTGTACCATGTGAGCTGAAGCACTGCAACTGGCAATCCCTGGCAATCAGTTTGTTTCGAATGCTCAGCGCTTGGCTTAAAGAAAATCACCACACTTTCTTTTCCGTCCTATTTAGTATTCTAATTCAAAAGGTCAAAATGGTTTAACCAGCAACATTAAGAGGTATGCACAAAAGGTTGTGCATGAGTACTAGGCGGCTTCAGTCTGTCCGACTGTTTGCGACCCTCTGGACTGTAGCCCGCCAGGCTCCTCTGTCCATGGGATTCTCCAGGCAAGAGTACTAGAGTAGGTGGCCATGCCCTCCTCTGGGGGATCTTCCTGACCCAGGGATTGAACCCGTGTCTCCTGCATTGAAGGCAGATCCTTTACTGCTAAGCCACAGGGGAAGTCCATGTAAAAGCTTACTTGTTCACTATCATCATGGGTTTTGATAGCAAGTGGCATTCATTAGAAAATCAAACTGCCTCCTCCTCCTAATGGGTCATAGTGCTGTCACTGACCCTGCAGTGCTGAGTCACTGATGGGTTTTGGTCAAGCCCATGATGCCAGACTATTTTGTGCCCCTCTGCTGCTATCTTATCTTTCAGGCAGTGACTCATGCCAGTAAAACCATATCCAGCCCATGTCCTAAGCTATCAGAATATCCAAATACTTAAAAACTGTTGCTTCTCAGTATCTTGTAATCGCCTATACTGAAAAAGAATTGGAAAAAAACTTTATATATATATATATATATGTAGTCTTTATAGTCTTTTTCAGACCACTTTGCTGTATACGTGAAACTTAACATTGTAAATCAACTATACTTCAAGAAAAGAAAAACTCAGTTCAACAACAAAAGATCACTTCCTGACACAACTGTCTGAAAACTTTCCCTACTACGTTGGGAATAATATGAATTTCAACCATACCTCTTTGCTCCTCCAGCATCAGGTGAGACAATTGTGCAGTTCCTCCACTCAGAGATGTTCTCCCTTATCCACTTGAGGACCGCTGGCTCTGCATACAAATTGTCTACTGGGATATCAAAAAAGCCCTGCAGAAAGAACGAACCTGGGTCAGTTTGGCTTGTTTTCCCTCTCTTCTGTTTACAAATAATGAACACAAAGAGAATAGTAACTTGCCCAAAGAATACTTTACTGGAACATTCAAACTGATCCAAAAACATGCCCAGTATGGCAGACTATAAAAGCAGACTCCTAGAGTGTGGGTTGTGCAAGAAAGCCCAGCCACAAAGTGAACCCCCCGATGACCCACAACTGACCACAGCCATATGAACAAGCTCCTGAGGAAAACAGCCAAGTCCAGCCAAGATCAGAACTACCCAGCCAGTGTGCAGACCCAAGGGGTAATATATACTTACTACCTTCTGCCACTCAATGTTGGGCTGGCTTGTTAAGAGAGCCAAAGCTAACGGTACACCAGTTAGAGATGCTATGGTATATAAACCTAGTGGAAGGCATTTATAATAAATGGTCACAGTAACTAGTAGTCAGGAGATTTGTGTTCTAATACTAGTTGCTACAGATTTGTTGTACTTCACAACTAATCTGTCCCTCTTCTATAAAATGGGTATATAATCATCTGGCCTGTATCTCACTGAATTCTCAGAAGCCTCCAAAGATAATGATTTCAAAGTCTCTTTAAAAAGTATCAACTATAAGGTAGTATTCTGCTCCCCAACTCTTTTAATGCTAGAAAGTAGGCTCCAATATCTATGGTTCTAAATTTAATGATAACAATAACAACTCCCATTTATTTCATATCTTTCATGAGCCAGGTGTTTCACTATGAATTTTATATCTTGTTTGATACTCACGATAACAAAGCAGTGTGTATTCAGAGAAGTTAAATAACCTGCCCAAGGTTACAAAGTTTGTAAGTGTCAGAGCCAGTCTTCAAACTCAGACTGATGCCAAAGCCTACTACGTTCTTCCCAGAATCCCAAACTGCCTCCCTGTACAACCAGCCCACATGACTAAGACCATGAACTATGCTTCAGGTGAGGATGCTGAAAATGTCATCAATGTCTAGTTTGAGTTGTACTTGGGCAGTTTTTGCTACCCTGTGGTTTTCAGCATTCAGTCCTCTCTTATCCCATGTCTAATCCCTAATAATCCCTAAGCTAATATTTAGCTCCCAATGATACCTGAATTTGAGAAGCATGAAGGTCCATGGTGATGATATGATCCGCGCCAGCTACAGAGAGCATATTTGCAACCAGCTTGGCTGAGATTGGAGCCCGGCTCTAAAAGGAGGGAAGGAAAGAGGAAAAAAAGCCAATCTGAAAAAAAATTCATTTGCTCAAGAAGCATTTATTTATTGTATACCTATTGTGTTTAAGGCACTGTGCTACCAGAAAATTCATACAAAGTGACACAGCCACTGATTTTCAGTTCATCACAATCTGGCACAAATAGGAAGTGGAATATCATTTTTCCAAATCAGGATACATAACTCAGAAAAAACCTTCCCAACCTTTCACTTTCTTCACGTACATATTTTCAGCCTATTAAAGTCTTTCCAATGCTCAATTATTTAAATTAGGCATACTGTATACAAATCTTTTTTAAAAGAATTGTATTAAAATCTCTTTTAAGACATACATACTCAAACCTGTGCAACATCTAACATGTCAACATTTAAAGGCACATCAAAGGATGAAAAGCATCAGTTCAGTTCAGTTCAGTCACTCAGTCATGTCCGACTCTTTGCGACCCCATGAATCGCAGCACGCCAGGCCTCCCTGGCCATCACCACCTCCTGGAGTTCACTCAGACTCACGTCCATTGAGTCAGTGATGCCATCCAGCCATCTCATCCTCTGTCGTCCCCTTCTCCTCCTGCCCCCAATCCCTCCCAGCATCAGTGTCTTTTCCAATGAATCAACTCTTCGCATGAGGTGGCCAAAGTACTGGGGTTTCAGCTTTAGCATCATTCCTTCCAAAGAAATCCCAGGGTTTATCTCCTTCAGAATCGACTGGTTGGATCTCCTTGCAGTCCAAGGGACTGTCAAGAGTCTTCTCCAACACCACACTTCAAAAGCATCAATTCTTCTGCACTCAGCCTTCTTCACAGTCCAACTCTCACATCCATACATGACCATTGGAAAAATCATAGCCTTGACTAGACGGACCGTAGTCGGCAAAGTAATGTCTCTGCTTTTGAATATGCTATCTAGGTTGGTCATAACTTTTCTTCCAAAGAGTCTTTTAATTTCATGGCTGCAATCACCATCTGCAGTGATTTTGGAGCCCAAAAAAATGAAGTCTGACACTGTTTCCACTGCTTCCCAGTCTATTTCCCATGAAGTGATGGGACCAGATGCCATGATCTTTGTTTTCTGAATGTTGAGCTTTAAGCCAATTTTCACTCTCCTCTTTCACTTTCATCAAGAGGCTTTTTAGTTCCTCTTCATTTTCTGCCATAAGGGTGGTGTCATCTGCATATCTGAGGTTATTGATATTTCTCCCGGCAATCTTGATTCCAGCTTGTGTTTCTTCCAGTCCAGCGTTTCTCATGATGTACTCTGCATAGAAGTTAAATAAGCAGGGTGACAATATACAGCCTTGAAGTACTCCTTTTCCTATTTGGAACCAGTCTGTTGTTCCATGTACAGTTCTAACTGCTGCTTCCTGACCTGCATACAGATTTCTCAAGAGGCAGGTTAGGTGATCTGGTATTCCCATCTCTTTCAGAATTTTCCACAGATTATTGTGATCCACACAGTCAAAGGCTTTGGCATAGTCAATAAAGTAGATGTTTTTCTGAAACTCTTTTGCTTTTTCCATGATCCAGCAGATGTTGGCAATTTGATCTCTGGTTCCTCTGCCTTTTCTAAAACCAGCTTGAACATCAGGGAGTTCGCGGTTCACGTATTGCTGAAGCCTGGCCTGGAGAATTTTGAGCCTTACTTTACTAGCATGTGAGATGAGTGCAATTGTGTGGTAGTTTGAGCATTCTTTGGCATTGCCTTTCTTTGGAACTGGAATGAAAACTGACCTTTTCCAGTCTTGTGGCCACTGCTGAGTTTTCCAAATTTGCTGGCATATTGAGTGCAGCACTTTCACAGCATCATCTTTCAGGATTTGAAATAGCTCAGCTGGAATTCCATCACCTCCACTAGCTTTGTTTGCAGCGATGTTTTCCAAGGCCCACTTGACTTCACATTCCAGGATGTCTGGCTCTAGATTAGTGCTAACACCATCATGGTTATCTGGGTCATGAAGATCTTTTTTGTACAGTTCTTCTGTGTATTCTTGCCACCTCTTCTTAATGTCTTCTGCTTCTGTTAGGTCCATACCATTTCTGTCCTTTATTGAGCCCAACTTTGCATGAAATGTTCCCTTGGTATCTCTAATTTTCTTGAAGAGATCTCTAGTCTTTCCCATTCTGATCTTTTCCTCTATTTCTTTGCATTGATCACTGAAGAAGGCTTTCTTATCTCTTCTTGCTATTCTCTGGAACTCTGCATTCAGATGCTTATATCTTTCCTTTTCTCCTTTGCTTTTCACTTCTCTTCTTTTCACAGCTATTTGTAAGGCCTCCCCAGACAGCCATTGTGCTTTTTTGCATTTCTTTTCCATGGTGATGGTCTTGATCCCTGTCTCCTATACAATGTCACGAACTTCATTCCATAGTTCATCAGGCACTCTATCTATCAGATCTAGGCCCTTAAATCTATTTCTCACTTCTACTGTATAATCATAAGGAATTTGATTTAGGTCATACCTGAATGGTCTAGTGGTTTTCCCTACTTTCTTCAATTTAAGTCTGAATTTGGTAATATGGAGTTCATGATCTGAGCTACAGTCAGCTCCTGGTCTTGTTTTTGTTGACTGTATAGAGCTTCTCCATCTTTGGCTGCAAAGAATATAATCAATCTGATTTCAGTGTTGACCACTGGTGATGTCCATGTGTAGAGTCTTCTCTTGTGTTGTTGGAAGAGGGTGTTTGCTATGATCAGTGCATTTTCTTGGAAAAACTAATAGTCTTTGCCCTGCCTCATTCCACATTCCAAGGCCAAATTTGCCTGTTACTCCAGGTGTTTCTTGACTTCCTACTTTTGCATTCCAGTCCCCTATAATGAAAAGGACATCTTTTTGGGGTGTTAGTTCTAAAAGGTCTCGTAGGTCTTCATAAAAGTGTTCAACTTCAGCTTCTTCAGCGTTACTGGTTGGGGCATAGACTTGGGTAACTGTGATCCTGAATGGTTTGCCTTGGAGACGAACAGAGATCACTCTGTCGTTTTTGAGATTGCATCCAAGTACTGCATTTCAGACCCTTTTGTTGACCATGATGGCTACTCCATTTCTTCTGAGGGATTCCTGCCCGCAGTAGTAGATATAATGGTCATCTGAGTTAAGTTCACCCATTCCAGTCCATTTTAGTTCTCTGATTCCTAGAATGTTGACGTTCACCCTTCCCATCTCTTGTTTGACCACTTCCAATTTGCCTTGATTCATGGACCTGACATTCCAGGTTCCTATGCAATATTGCTCTTTACAGCATCGGACCTTGCTTCTATCACCAGTCACATCCACAACTGGGTATTGTTTTTGCTTTGGCTTCATCCCTTCATTCTTTCTGGAGTTATTTCTCCACTGATCTCCAGTATCATATTGGGCACCTACCGACCTGGGGTGGGGGGGGGGTTCCTCTTTCAGTATCCTATCATTTTGCCTTTTCCTACTGTTCATGGGGTTCTCAAGGCAAGAATACTGAAGTGGTTTGCCATTCCCTTCTCCAGTGGACCACATTCTGTCAGACCTCTCCACCATGACCTGCCCGTCTTGGGTGGCCCCGCAGGCATGGCATGGTTTCACTGAGTTAGACAAGGCTGTGGTCCTAGTGTGATTAGATTGACTAGTCTTCTGTGATTATGGTTTCAGTGTGTCTGCCCTCTGATGCCCTCTTGCAACACCTACCATCTTACGTGGGTTTCTCTTACTTTGGGCGTGGAGTATCTCTTCACGGCTGCTCCAACAAAGCACAGCCGCTGTTCCTTACCTTGGATGAAGAGTATCTCCTTACCGCCGCCCTTCCTGACCTTCAACATTGGATGGCTTTTATTTTATTAATTACACGACTCCCCTTACTCATCCGGAGGCTAAACTTCCAGTAACCTCAACCCCCTTAAATAACAGGTAAGCACACCTGACTGCACTATAAAATAACAAGGCCCATGTCCTACACTCTACTCCTTAGCAGCACTGTATTCTATTGAAATAAAAGTATCTGGCCTTCTCCCAGGTATCGTACATATTAATAAAATTTGGGCATCAATTACCATGGACCGGCAAAGTTTCACCTATACGCTTTATCTTCTAATACTCCAAAGAAGGTGAGGTGTGCATGTGTGTAGTCATGTAACAGACTTCAAGTTCTATGAAGAGGTCACAACTATAACCAAGAGGGTCCCAGAGGATCTACCAGTTTAAAAAAATTCTCTACTCCATGGGAGCTGGTGCTTAGTCTTACTGCTGCTGCTGCTAAGTCACGTCAGACGTGTCCGACTCTGTGTGACCCCATAGACGGCACCCAACAGGCTCCTCTGTCCCTAGGATTTTCCAGGCAAGAACACTAGAGTGGGTTGCCATTTCCTTCTCCAATGCATGAAAATGAAAAGTGAAAGTGAAGTCGCTCAGTCATATCTGACTCTTAGCGACCCCATGAACTGCAGCCTACCAGGCTCCTCCATCCATGGGATTCTCCAGGCAAGAGTATTGCCATTGCCTTCTCCTAGTCTTACTGATACAATGAAAATAATAGCACCAAGTTAGCCAAAAGTCACATATGTATGACTGGGATAAAACAGACAGACTGCAAATGTGTTGCTTTATACAAACCAATCACATCAATTGTTTTGAAAATCAGATAATGCCTAAGATAAAAACTAATATCCTCTAAATATACATTTGATAATTAAGGAAGTTTTTTTGACTTTGGGCAAGTGCTCCTGCTTCTCCTGATTTGAGAAAATAAGAATTAAAAAAAAAAGAGAGAGATTCCACTCCTACCTTATCCTTCTTATCCTGCCGGGCATAAGGGAAGCACGGGATGACTGCAGTAACCCGGCTGGCTGAAGCAATCTTGCAGGCATTAATCATAATCAAAAGTTCCATGAGATTGTCATTGATTTCACCGCAGCCACTCTGAACAATGTAGACATCCTCTCCACGAACACTTTCTCCGATTTCCACACTATAGGAAAAAGAAGGAAAGACAACAAAAACAGATTTTAAAGCACTCTACTGTACATCTACAGTAAAGTCTAAAAAACACAGCTTCCCCACTAGTATGCTATGAATGGATTATAGGAGATTCCCCTGAAGGAGCCGCTGTACCAGAAACTGTGTACCGCCTATTTACCCCAGTGTACTATACCTATTTTTATAGGTGACATGACATGAAAAAAATTGGCTAAGGTACTTAGTAATTGGACCATAATTTCAGTAAGCAGGCTGTATCTCATTTTATATGTGTGAATGATAATTTGATACAGCATCTATGACTGTCATCAGTATATAATAAAGGAACCAGAAAGCTCATACAAGGAATGAATCACTACTGTTTTAGGATGATGCCTTCTACAGAAGACTGTACCATGTCTACCACACTGGCAGTTCACTGAACAAATGCTCATATCCCAGTCAATGTGCTAGGTGCCAGCAACACGATGGAGAACAGATGTGGTCCTTGCCTTCATTCTATGCTTACTGTGCTCTGGTCCAATTAGTAAGTCTTATTTTAAAGAATTCCATAGGAAATTACTCTAATTATGGAATAAGGCTATATTTTACTATAAAATGCAAGTTTTAATATTTGTACTTGGATCCTTACCAAGAATAACTTATTAAAAATAATAACCTCAATGATACCTCAAAGCAAAACCATTTCCCCAATTAATACTGTAGGTGACGTGGGGGAGAGGGGAGTGTGTGGGTATATGTGCATGCATGCTTGTGTAGGCAAGCAGATCAGAACAGTTAATAACCTATACTGATGAAGAGGAAAACTTCAACAGGACATAATTCCATTGTCAGAAGCTGATATCAGACATAATTATTATTTAAAAATCATTTGTTCCCAATCCAAGTAACAGTTGTAAGGATCCTACTTTTTAAAAGAATGGGGTTACTTTATATTGTAAAGCAAGAAAAATAAAAGCAAATGGTAAAACTCAAACCAAAAACCAGTTAGAACAGGGATGTTGAAATTCACAGCAGTCCAAACAAAGACAAAAACATATTAGTTTGGAATATCTGGAGAAAAACCTTCAGGCACTGAAAAATGGGCAAAATGAACCCAAAATAAGCAGAAGGAAGAAATCAGACATGAAGAGCAGGAACCAATGAAACAGTAAAACAATAAAGAAAAACCACTGAAACAAAAAGCTCTTGGTGGGGGGGAAATCAATAAAATTGATAAACCTCTAGAAACGCTGACCTAAAACAACTTTACCAGAGAAGCTTACCAAACATTTAAAGAATTAACACAAATTTTGGGGACTTCCCTGGTGGTCCAGTGGCTAAGACTCCAAGCTGCCAATGCAGGGGGCCCAAGTTAGATCCCTGGTCAGGGAACTAGAACCCACGTGCCCCAACTAAGGCCAGACACAGCCAAATAAATAAAAACAGATTTTTGCATAATCTTTTCAAGAAAATAGATGAGAATACTTTTCAACTCACTTTATGAGGCCAGTATTGCCCAGATACCAAAGCCAGACAAAGGCAATATAAAAAAAGAAAACTACAGAGGAAGAGAAAGATAAAAATGGGTGTGGTTGCAGCAGGGCAATAGGAAGGATCCTTGCGATGACAGAATGTTTTTTTTTTTCCTTGACTCTATCAATGTCAGTATCTTGGTGGCTGCATTATATAACAGCAACAGCCAAGAAAACTACACTTTGGAAAACTAGAGTTGGGAACCTTGGGAAAACTGCATAATGGGTACACAGGATCTCTCTGTTATTTCTTACGATTCCATGCTAACCTACGATGACTTCAAAATTCTATTTTAACAAAATATGTATTATTATACCTTGTGCATACTTGAGTAAATTACTGCAGCCCTCAGTGAAAGCTGAGGTCATAAAAGTACTGGGTTGGCCAAAAAGTTCGTTCTGGTTTTTGGTAACATTCTATGGAAAGAACTTTTTGGCCAATCCAATATATCTAAAAACAGGCACTTCTGTAATAAGTCAAAAGAAACTAGTCTGATTGTATTAATATTTTCTGAGAAATGAGTTCTAGTTTGAGGTTCACTTGAGAAGTAGCTCATCTGGAAAAATATTTTCTCCCTAGTTTACTAGGTGACTTCCCTGGTGGCTCAGAGGTTAAAGTGTCTGCCTGGAATGCAGGAGACCAGGGTTCGATCCCTGGGTCGGAAAGATCCCCTGAAGAAGGCAATGGCACCCCACTCCAGTACTCTTGCCTGGAGAATCCCATGGAGGGAGGAGCCTGGTAGGCTACAGTCCATGGGGTTGCAAAGAGTCGGACAGGACTGAGCGACTTCACTTTCACTTTCACTTTACTAGGCATCAGTCAAACCATCTTCCTTTACATTCCTTGATTCACCCTTTCCCGCCTTCCCACACATATTCCCACTATCTGGAATGCTCTTCCTACTACTAACTCATTAATTTCTTAGGTCTCCAATCAAAATATCATTTCTGACCATCTTAATACAAGTGACTTTCCTAAGAACCTATAAGATTAAAAATGACTTTAAAAATATCAACCAATTTTACTGTGTGAACCTTATTTGCATACTAATTCAAGCAACTGTTAAAAAAAAAAACATTGCTGTTAATTTGCTTTAGGTGAGAAAATGGTATTGTGGTCAATGAAATGTATGCAGGTGATATGACAGAATACCAAGGTTTGCTTCAAAATAATCCAATTATGGGAAGTGTGGGGAGGGGGAATATTAGATGAAACAAGATTGGCCATGAAGTGATAACTGCTGAACCAGGTGATCAATTCTTCGGTGCTCAGCTTTCTTTATAGTCCAACTCTCACAACCATACATGACTCCTGGAAAAGCCATAGCTTTGACTAGATGGACTTTTCTTGGCAAAGCAATGTCTCCACTTTTTAAGATGCTGTCTAGGTTTGTCATAGCTTTTCTTCCAAGGAGCAAGTGTCTTTTAATTTCATGGCTGCAGTCACTATTTGCAGTGATTTTGGAGTCCAAGAAAGTAAAGTCTCTCACTGTTTCCATTGTTTCCCCATCTATTTTCCATGAAGTGATGGGACCAGATGCCATGATCTTAGTTTTCTGAATGTTGAGTTTTAAGCCAGCTTTTTCATTCTCCTCTTTCACTTTCATCAAGAGGCTCTTTAGTTCTTCACTTTCTGCCATAAGGGTGGTGTCATCTGCATATCTGAGGTTATTGATATTTCTCCTGGCAATCTTGATTCCAGCTTGTGCTTCTTCCAGGCCAGCGTTTCTCATGATGTACTCTGCATAGAAGTTAAATAAGCAGGGTGACAGCCTTGACATACTCCTTTTCCTATTTGGAACCAGTCTGTTGTTCCACGTCCAGTTCTACCTGTTGCTTCTTGACCTGCATATAGGTTTCTCAGGAGGCAGGTCAGGTGGTCTGGTATTCTCATCTCTTTAAGAATCTTCCAGTTTGTTGTGGTGTTGGAGAAGACTCTTAAGAGTCCCTTGGACTGCAAGGAGATCCAACCAGTCCATCCTAAAGGAAATCAGTCCTGAATATTCATTGGAAGGACTGATGCTGAAGCTGAAACTCCAATACTTTGGCAACCTGATGCGAAGAACTGACTCATTGGAAAAGACTCTGATGCTGGGAAAGATTGAGGGCAGGAGGAGAAAGGGACGACAAGATGAGATGGTTTGATGGCATCACTGACTTGATGGACATGAGTTTGAGTAAGCTCTGGGAGTTGGTGATGGACAGGGAAGCCTGGCGTGCTGCAGTCCATGGGGTCACAGAGTCAGACATGACTGAGCAAATGAACTGAACTGGGTGATGGGTGGAAGGCAGGAAGATCATTTACTCTCTCTACTTCTGCATGTATGTTTGAAATGTTCTATAACTGAGTTAAATAAATAAAGTGACTCTCCCCAGGTATTCTCTCATTATCCCGGTTATTCTTTTCAGAACACATCACAATTTCTCATCACCTTATATTTTATGCACTTGTTTATCTGTTACCCTCTCTAGAATGTAAGCCAGCTCCATGAAGGCAGGAACCGGATCTGTCGTGCCCAACCAGCCAGTGCCAATAACACAAAGAATGAATGAATGAATACCACTCAGGATTAGGATGCCCCTTGAATCTGCTCACTTTAAGGCAGAATATGAACCTTCTGCAGGCCTGCTGTTGTGAATTCAGAAGACTGTTGATTGTCCCTCACAAACTAACTCACCTCACACTAGAGGTAAGTGGGTCCAACATGTTTCTTCCAAAGGTTTTGACAGATCTGCTCATCCCTTTAACAGGCACTCAGCTGACAGATATTTAATGGGGGTGGAACTACAACCTGATGAGTTCACCAGGATTTGATGGCTACAAAGAATTTTATGGTGGGATCCTGAAATAGTGATGCCAAGCAACATAATGAGCCAAACATCAATTTTGTAGACCCTAAGACATACTTGAACAGACATCTATTAACTACCAAGATCAGCCTTAAGAAACAACTAAAGTGGGCTTCCCTGGTGGTTCAGTGGTAAAGAATCTGCCTGCCAATGCAAGAGACTTGAGTTCGATCTGGGAAGACCCCACATGGGGTGGGTAAACTAAGCCCATGCACCACAACTATTGAGCCTGTGCTCTAGAGCCCGCAAGCAGCAACTACTGAGCCCACATGCTGAAACTACCGGAGCTGCAAACCCTAGAGCCCATGCTCCACCACCGCAATGGGAAGCCTGTGCACCACAACTCGAGCAAAGCCCACGCAGCAACGAAGAGCCAGCACAGCCAAAAAGAAGACATTTTTTAAAAGATTAAAAAAAAAAAAAAGAAAAGCAACTAAAGGGACTTCCCTAGTGGTCCACACTCCCAATGCAGGGAGCCCATGTTCAATCCCTGGTCAGAGAACTAGATCCTCCACAGCACAACTAAAGATCCCACCTGCCACAAGAAAATTGAGCATCCTGCGTGCCACAACTAAGACCTGGAGCAATCAAATAAATATTTTTAAAAAAGAAAGAAACGACTAAATCTGTCGGCAATGTCAACTACGCTAATGCCAAAATTGCTTTCGGGAGACGTTGTTCTAAATTCAAATAAGCAGGCAGGAGGGGACCAGGGAAAGCTTCCTGGAAGAACAACTTGCATGTTGTCCAAAAGTAGGCCCAAGAGCACTACTGTCCAATGTGGGAGTCACTGGCCTCGTGTGGTTATTGAGCACTTGGATGTGGCTACTGCAACTGAGGAAGGGAACTGAGATGCGAAGTAACATTAATACCATACCTTTCTGTGAAGACAGTAAAAATTTTTTAAATGAACTGATTTTTATATTGACTACATGTTAACTTAAAATGGGGGGGGGGGAGGTGGGAGGGGAGTTCGGGATTGGGAACATGTGTACGCCCGTGGCGGATTCATGTTTATGTGTGGCAAAATCAATACAATATTGTAAAGTATAGAACGGACTTTTGGACTCTGAGGGAGAGGGTGGGATGATTTGGGAGAATGGCATTGAAACATGTATACTATCATGTAAGAAACGAAGTGCCAGTCTAGGTTCAATACAGGATACAGGATGCTTGGGGCTGGTGCATGGGGATGATCCAGAGAGATGATATGGGGTGGGAGGTGGGAGGGGGATTCAGGATTGGGAGCTTGTATACACCCGTGGTGGATTCATGTCAACGTATGGCAAAACCAATACAGTATTGTAAAGTAAAATAAAGTAAAAATTAATAAATAAATAAATAAATAAATAAAAATTCCAAACAAAAAAATTAAATAAAATAACAATAAATAAATAAACAAAAATTAAAAAAAAATACCACTCAAATGGATAGAATTCAGTAACACCTGTGGAGCTAAGCCGGCTCTGCCAGTTCCTCACTGAGGTGGGCCCAAACAAGAGGCTGAGGGAGTTTCAAGGTGCTTCCAAATCTCCTTTACTAACACTGCCTGCCCTTTGAGAGGTTCCAGGCTAAGAGTCCCTTCTATGTTTTATGGTGCACAACTCTATGGTCCTGACAAAGTAGTATTTCAAATATCTGAGCAACTTCAAAACTCAAGAAAATTTTAGTCCTGCCCACTGGCATCCCTACTACATCATCTCCTTGTCCAAGACCAAGCTCTGCACTTCTCTCAGGGAGAATGAAAGTCAGGCACATCGATTGCCCATAAAAGCCAACTGGATCTTCCATACTTGGTATAGGAAGCCTATGGCCCTTGTTTGAGTCAAGAACACTATGAGAATCATCTGTGCTCCATTCACTCACCAGTCAGACTGCAGGATTAGGAGCCAGGAAAGAGCAGTTTGACAATTGATCTAAGATAGTATAAGGGACAGGCTAATTATCTACTACTCTAAAGCTGTCTTTTTATCAAATAAGGCCAGAAAGCAACATACCTAACACCATGGTGGCTTATCTCTTTTTTACAAATGCCTCTACTATCAAAGTCAATATAAAAAATTGCTTACATTGTTCATTATATTACTGGGTATCATTATTTAAGGATCTCACCCCCAAAATTTGCAGAATTGTGTGTCTGGAAGTAGTATCTAAAGATTTTTATGAAAATAAAAATTACATAATTTATTGCACAAGTCTTTATCCCTTTGGCTGCCAGGAAGCCAAGGGATACAGTTAAAGTAACACTAAATAAACTTCAGTAATCACTTTATGCCAAATTCTTCACATAGTTACTATAGTCCTTTGTTCTAATAGGCTTCTGCTGTACCTATCTAACTTTTTGTATGTGTGACTATCATGAAACACTAAACCTTTCTTGAAAGCAGGCAAGGTATTAATTACAAAATTAAATTTTCACTGCCAACTTGTACCACTTTTGTAT
The DNA here is from genome assembly GCF_042477335.2 of Ovis canadensis. Classification (NCBI taxonomy): domain Eukaryota; kingdom Metazoa; phylum Chordata; class Mammalia; order Artiodactyla; family Bovidae; genus Ovis; species Ovis canadensis. The sequence goes on from NC_091727.1 coordinate 129,897,537, forward strand.
TATATCACCTAAGGATAATCAACGAACAGTTCGGCCATTTCCCAAAGCCAAACTTAGGACTAGCACTTACGTTTCAAGCATAGAAGGACGTTATGACCAGACATGCATTTAATAACTAGAAAAAGTTATTTAACTATATGAAAAATAAAAGTAGCACATGTAAATTAGGACACTGTCCTTGTTTTACTGTATGCAATTCCAATCTCACTAATCAAGACCAATCTTTTCCTCCAGTTAGTACTATGATGTATTTTCATAAAGTCTTTTTCAAAAGCCCAGGAACTACACTTAGATTATACAGTTTGGTCAATAAACAGTTCAATGAATCCTCAAAAAACCTTAATATTATTCTTATGGTTTCCTCTAAGTCTCAGAGATAATAAGTTAGGCAGTGATATATGGCAGAAGAATTGATGGTGTGCCTGAAACCTGTTTGCTTTTAAACCAGGCAGGAAGACCTGGTTTAGCAACTGAAAGGTAACACTTCTTGTTCTTTCCCTCTAGCTAATGGCTGCTGCTGCTGCTAAGTCACTTTAGTCATGTCTGACTCCATGCAACCCCACAGACCTAACCCTAACCCAACAGGCTCCTCCATCCCCGGGATTCTCCAGGCAAGAATACTGTAGTGGGTTGCCATTTCCTTCTCCTAGCTAATGGCATGTCCTCCAAACTGGCTTTGGGCAAGTGATTCTCTCAGCTGTTCTGGGGAGGCCAGGTGACTAGCTCCATCCACTTCGTTTAAACACAAAACAGAAAATAAAGTGAATTTTAAATGCCTTTTAATTGGTGGTATTTTTAAGAAAATCTCAAGAATTTAGATGGGTGCTGGCACATGCAAAACACAGGGGATTAACTATAGGAAAATCCTAGGGAACCAAGGTTAGTCACCCTCCTTTCAGCCTATCTAGAGTAACCAAAGAAAACAAAGTTATTTAACAATATTGAAGAGAGTTGAGTCCAAACATTCAGTACATATCTTTTTGCCTTTTCATACTGTTCATGGGGTTCTCAAGGCAAGAATACTGAAGTGGTTTGCCATTCCCTTCTCCAGTGGACCATATTTTGTCATTGGAAAAGCCCCTGATACTGGGAAAGATTGAAGGCAGGTGGAGAAGGGGACGACAGAGGATGAGATGGTTGGATGGCATCACCGACTCAATGGACATGAGTCTGAGCAAGCTCTGGGAGTTGGTGATGGACAGGGAAGCCTGGCATGCAGCAGTCCATGGGGTCGCAAAGAGCTGGACATGACTGAGTGACTGAACTGATTTAGTACATATAATAAAAAAAGAAAAAGACCCAGGGGACTTCCCTGGTGGTTCAATGGTTAAGAATCTGCCTTCCAATGCAGGGAGTGCGGGTTAGATCCCTGACTGGGGAACTAAGATCACATGTGCAACAAGGCAACTAAGCCCACGCACCACAACAAAGAGCCTGCATGCTGCAACCAAGACCCAACACAGCCGAAATATTTCTGAAAAAGAAAGAATCACACACAACCAACCAGTGGTTACCAATGAAGAAGGGAAAGGGGGGAAGATAAAGGTAGGAGATTAAGAGTACAAACTACTGTATATAAAATATAGCTAAAAGGATATATAGTACCACACAGGGAATATAGCCAACATTTTATAATAACTATAAATGGACTATAACATTAAAAATTATTTATCATTTTGTTGTACACCTGAAACCTTATATAAATACTGCATGTCAACTACACCTCAGGTAAAAAACTTAATACATTCAGAAGTTCCAAAAGCCAGATAAATATTGTATCAGCAAAAAAATTAAAGGACTTGCCCCAGAGGTGGGGAAGTTACCCTCTGAATTGTAGTTCCTTCATCCATAAAATGGGGATTGTAAGAGTAATCTCTTACAGCAGTGTTGAGGGGATTAAATGTGAAATGTGTATAAAGTATTCAGCATAGGAACTAGCACATTTTAAGCACTCACTATTTATTATTATTAATATCACCATTACTAATAGCAGAGACTTGTTCAACTTTTTTGGAGATCAATTTGGCAATAAGTATTAAAAGGCCTGAAAAGTAGTGTATACCCTTTAACCTAGTAATTCTTCTAGAGATCCAGGAGTTTTCATATAAAAGCATTAGATCAAAAATGATAAATATTGAATAGGGACTTGGTGATCTAAAATTATAGTAAAACCATGACAAGACTGTACAGCTATTTAAAACAGTGGAGACTAAATATTAAGAGGAGAAGTATTCAAAATATAGTGCTGAGTGAAGAAAGCTATAAACAATATGCCATACTTTTTTGAAAAAGTATATAAACACACAAACACCTGGAAGGTCATAAACTGAAATGTGAACAGTTTATCTTGGGTGGTAGAATTATTTGGGACATCTTTTATCCTATATTCCCCACATTTTTTGCAATACCATCACCATCCCTTACCAACACTGAGAATCTGTTAAGACAATGTTCTAAGAATTTTACTCCCATCTCATTTAATTGTCACAAAAGACTCCAAAAAACGTGTATGCTCAATCATGTCTGACTCTTTGAGACCCCCATGGACTGCAGCCTACCAGGCTTCTTTGTCCATGGGATTTTCCATGCAAGAATACTGGAGTGGGTTGCTATCTCCCCGCCAAGGGTTCTTCCCGACCCAGGGATGGAATCCGAGTCTCCTGCATTGGCAGCTGGATTCTTTACCACTGAGCCACTTGGGAAGCCCAAATTTATTATTTTATAGTTTTATAGAGCCATTCCCTTCTCCAGAGATCTTCCTGACCCAGGGATCAAACCTAGGTCTTCCCCATGGCAGGCATGTTCTTTACTGTCTGAGCCACCACAATACTCTGGGTAGATGATATTTTACAGGTGAGATTACTGAGACAAAGAAAGGCTTAGGATTCAAATCCAGCTTCTCTGATTCCAGAGCCTGAACCCTCAACCTCTCTCATAACTATCCGTGTGCCATACACCCACATGTATGTATGTATGTTTCTCCTTAAAAACTGGACAGCAGGAACTCCCTGGTGGCACAGTGGTTAAGAATCTGCCTGCCAATGCAGGGGACATGGGTTTGATCCCTCCTGGGAAGATTCCACACACCACGAGGCAACTAAGGCCATGTGCCACAACTACTGAGCCCATGTTCTAGAGCCCGGGAGCTGCAACTACTGAGCCCACGTGTTCCAACTACTGAAGCCCTTCTCTGACAACAAGACAAGCCACCGTAATGAGAAGTCTGTTCACAGCAATGAAGAACAGTGCGCCCCCCCCTCCCCTGCCAACTACTACTCGCTGCAAATAGAAAAAGCCCACTCACAGCAAGGAAGACCCAGTGCAACCAAACATTAACGAATTTAAAAAAACTGGACAGCAAAGGATGATCCTGACTTCAGGAGAAAACTACTCGAGAGAGCATCAACCCCTGAGATTGTGCCAAATTGCAGCAAAACAGTCTCATCTGAGGATGGGCTCTGCAGTTCCCCATCTAATGACCCCCAGCACCCACTGTGGGTAGGTGCTATCCTGTCCATGACCTTTAGATCCCAGAGTCAGGGCAGCAATGACCACTTCTGCAGTGCAGAAAAGCCAAAGGTTGGGGGAGGGAGGTGAAGGGGAAGCTCCATAGGCAACATATTCAATTATGTTCAATGAAGATTTCAGAACATCTAAGGAGCCAAAAAGCTAATTAAGCCAGAAACAAAGCAACCGAACCAGTCAGCAATTTTCCATTGGGCTTAATCTTATTCAGTGCTTCCAAGCATGTTACTGTCTGGTTATTTAAAAATGAAATCAGCCTTTTAGCTCAGCGAAGTAGATTGGGGCTCCAGATAATTTTAGAGAAATCAATAAGTAGACCACTAAACTGTTCTCCTCTCCTCTCCCAATTTAGCCTCAGGTTCTGATGTGGTGCACTAGGCAGAGGGTGCACAGGGAAAATAAAGTCTTTGTATTTTTCCTGGAAGCATACAAAAAAGATTTAATAGTCACAGTTCTCTAGGGAACAACAACAACAAAAAAAACCACCTCCAAATGAAAATCATTCTGGTCCCCTAGCTATACTGCCACTTGCAAAGTCTGGTCCTGTTTTATTACAGCCCGTGAGTCATAATGGTGTGGTTAAGCTAAAGACAGCAGCTTGGCTAGCCTTCTGACTAAGGTTTTGTCTGGTTACAGACCGCATCAGGGCTTGCACCATCATCTGCATCACAACCAATGACACAATGATCAAGCATCCAGAAGGAAGCTGTCCACTACAGATGAATGCTTTTACCAGCAGGGTCTACAAAGGACAGGGGAAGTTACACTTTGGGAAGAGAAAAGGAAAACAAAAGCACTTAGGAAAAAATGTTCAAGGCAATCTTCACTAATTTAACTGACTCATTAGGTTTGGTGTAAATTTTCCCCTTAATAGAGGACTGACTGTGGGTACTGCTCTGATTTGATCAACAGGATAACAACAAAATACAGAAAAACACTTAGCAGAACCAGAAGATTCTAGATTTAGATGGAAGTGGTACTGAAAGGATTTGGTGACCAAGTTATCTCTAAGATGGCCCCAAGGTTCAGGAGCATGGTGGAAGTGGGGGGGAGGGAGCAAATTTAATCAGCAAAGCAATGACAAAAAATTCACTGCAATGAACTATGCATTTCCAGCCTTCCACTCCATTATCTTTCTTCTATTATCTTAACATTCAGGGATTAAAATGTTTCTTAAATCCCCCACACAACATTAGAAATGCAAGTTCAGGATAGACTTTGGTTCTGAAAAATATGCTTTTGCACTGTTTTACAAACAGCTACGCTTGGGAAGATCAAGGATTCCAGAATTAAGGTTCCCTATTATTTTCTGGATGGCTCAAACCAAGATGCCGGCAATCGGGATGCAGTTAACGCATCATTTTATTCAATCGACTAGATTTAACTTCGAGTTTAAAGATGTGAAAATTCAACACTCGCCAATCTAAGGAAGTCTTCGGTATTAATTTTGGCGCCCTCAGCACATAATGTCAAGTTCCCTCAACAGGAAATCGGACCAACACGGTTTCAAATTGAAAAGCTGCTTCTCAGACACTAGGAGGAACACCACGAGGGCTCAGTAAGCAGTAGGATCTCCCAGGCGAGCCGGTCTAACAGCGGAAGAGAACCCAGTCTGGATGGCTCAACAGCTAAGCGGCAAAGCCACGTGTCCCCACCGCGAAGCCCAGGCGTTCTTCCCCTCTAGCCACTCTAGGAAGCCACCATCCCCGCCCTTGGCTTCAAACCCAGTAGCTTCCCCTCCTGCTCCATCTTGACTCCACCCACCACACAGTGAGAATGAACGTGACCCTCCCGCGAGAGGTAAAATAACGGAAACAGCCCGTGAGGCACGCTCGTCACAGAGCTGCCCCTTCCCCCCAAACCCGGCCCTTTGGAACTCACGCTGTGACCTCATCCCCCTACCCTCGGCTGCCCTGGCCTCTCCGGCAGGTGAGGCCGGTCGGCGTCCCAACTTCATCCTCACCAGGTCTCCTGGTTGCTGAATTTCTTAGTCACCACCTTGCCCAGTTCCAGGCCCAGGCGGTCGGCAATCTTCTGGGATAGATCCTGGTGGGAGCTGCCGCTGAAGATTTTGATGTTCGGCATCTTGGCCAACTACCCTAGGCTCTCTTTGCTTAACGATCACTGCTGCCGCCGCCGAGACCCGAACCGAGTGGGCCCAGAGACTCAGTACTAAGCACTCGCGTTTCTACTCCGCCATCTTACATTCCCGCCCGGTGCGCGGCTCTAAATCGCCGGCGCAGGGTAGGTGTAGTCAGCCGGGAAGCCCTCTCTCCGATTGGCTGAGCGCTAGTGGGTCCTCGCTGTAGTTCCGCCTATCCCTGACTGTCTCGAGGATTGACTGGAGGCCCTGAAAGGGGCGAGGCTAACGAATCGCCCCGCCCACTGTAGCGAGGCAGTTAGGGAGGGCAGAACGCCTAGAAGCCCGGGTTCCAATGGGGGTGGAGGGATGCTGGTGACGCGTAGGGCCAGATCTTTCCCGCAAGCGGGAAATCAGCCACCCTTTTTTTTTTTCCTTCAGCACCTGAAAGTAAGCCTGGCTCTGGTTTACAGTTCCTTTCTCTTTTCTTTTTTACAGTTTCTTTTAAAAATATCTATTTCTCAGGATGGCAGCCACAGTTCATACAAACATGAGTTTGCATGTTTCTGAACATGATTTTTATCTTTTTGTAAGGATGGGGCTGAACTTAAAGCATGATTGCATCACAGACAGACGCCATAGCACAGGCTCATACAAAGGGCAAACCGGTAATTTCACTATCCCCTTTGCCTGACAGACAAGTCCCAAGGGGAAAGTGACTGAGGGCAAGCTACCTGAGTCATCCAGAGACACTGCAAGAGAAGTCACATTTTGTTTTTAACACTAGGACCAAGTACGTTCAAACAGGTGCTGGAGTATGGATTTTCCACAATATCTGGGTGATAAAGGGTCTGATTTATCTGACCCTTGGAAAGGAAAGAAAGTACAGTATACTTATAGGACTTCAGATAAATAGCCCCAAAGGAGTCAGAAAACCTAGTTTTTGGTCCTATCTGCCTGATGTTATCCTCAGCATCATATTCTATCTGTTGCTAATGTGTTCTTTTACACCACTATTTTATTACTTTTATGATGATACCAGCTAATTAGACCAAAAAGAGCCTTTATTCTCACACCACATTTTCATTAAGCATATCCCAACCATGAGTTAGAACACAAAAATCATGTAATTTTAGAATCATACAATTTTAGTTAGAAGTGCTATAATGCTCATAACTACAAGCTGTAAAAATAGAAGGGACTTCAGAAATTATCTAGTCTACTAGCTTCATTTTACATATGGTTGAAACGGAGACCAGAGATGGAAAGAAATTTGTCCAAGTGGCAAAGGCAAAAAATATTTCAAGCAGCACCCTAGCTTTCTCTTCCTGCCATTTTCAGCAGTGCCCACAGAGACCGCTCCTTCTGACCTTTTGTTATGATTTTATGAGTTCAGAAATTCAGTATAAGCCCAGGTGTCTAGGAATACTTGAAGGAAGTAGACTACAGGCAGAATATTAGTAGTGTTCCATCGCAATTCATTCATCAAATATTTACTGAGTGCTTCATTGCATACAAGGCAGTATACTAGGCATTCAGGGGACTGTAAAATATTTGCCTCCCAGGAATTTGTTCATTCAGTATTTATTGAAATTTTTATTGAATTCTTCTAATGTACCAGGCCCTGTTCTGAGCACCAAGAATGCAGTAGTAAACAATCAGAAACCCCTGCTCTCATAGAGTTTACATTCTCAAACAATAAACATGTAAGTGAAGAAATTGTGTAATATATCAAGTGGTGATAAACCATATGGAGAAAAATCAGGGGAAATGTGCCATGGTGGTTGTGGAGGGAAGGGAGAGTCTAATTTTAAGTAGGGGAGTCAGAGAAGGCCTATCTGGGAAGGTGACATTGGAGCAAAGACCTCACGGAGATAAAGGAATGAGCCCTGTTGATATCTGGGACAAGCAGAGGGCACAGCAAAAACTCTAGGAAAGGAGTGCACCTAACTTGTTCACAGACTAGTAAGGTGATTGTTGTGTCTGGTACAGAGTGAATATTGGGACCACGGGGGTGGAGCACACTTGTAAGAGAAAATAAGATCAGTGAGATAAGAGTGATTGGTGGGAAGATGTCAACCATGTAGGACCGTGAAGATCATTTAAAGGATGTTTGCTATTACTGAGTAAGGGTTTTTACCAAAAAATGACATGAGCTGACTTATCTGTTAAAAGGAATAGAGTGTAAGCAACAAGCCTTTGACTGTGTGGATCACAATCAACTGTGGAAAATTCTGAAAGAGATGGGAATACCAGACCACCTGACCTGCCTCTTGAGAAACCTGTATGCAGGTCAGGAAGCAACAGTTAGAACTGGACATGGAACAACAGACTGGTTCCAAATAGGAAAAGGAGTACGTCAAGGCTGTATATTGTCACCCTGCTTATTTAACTTATATGCAGAGTACATCATGAGAAACGCTGGACTGGAAGAAACACAAGCTGGAATCAAGATTGCTGGGAGAAATATCAATAACCTCAGATATGCAGATGACACCACCCTTATGGCAGAAAGTGAAGAGGAACTAAAAAGCCTCTTGATGAAAGTGCAAGAGGAGAGCGAAAAAGTTGGCTTAAAGCTCAACATTCAGAAAATGAAGATCATGGCATCTGGTCCCATCACTTCATGGGAAATAGATGGGGAAACAGTAGAAACAGTGTCAGACTTTATTTTTGGGGGGCTCCAAAATCACTGCAGATGGTGACTGCAGCCATGAAATTAAAAAAACACTTACTCCTTGGAAGAAAAGTTATGACAAACCTAGATAGTATATTCAAAAGCAGAGACATTACTTTGTCAACAAGAGTCCATCTAGTCAAGGTGAAGTCGCTCAGTTGTGTCCGACTCTTTGCAACCCTGTGGACTGTAGCCTACCAGGCTCCTCTGTCCATGGGATTCTCCAGGCAAGAATACTGGAGTGAGTTGCCATGCCCTCCTCCACGGGATCTTCCCAACCCAGGGATCAAACTTGTGTCTCTTACGTCTACTGCTTTGGCACTCGAGTTCTCGAGTTCTCGAGTTGCTCATTTCATTTTCCATCACATCCCTTTGGAATGAGCTTAGTCACATGGCAAGAGCTTAGTTGCAAGTCACATCTACCTGCAAGAAAGACTAGGAAATGTCTTGTACTCAGGATGCAGAGAAAAAAGGTACAACTAGACATCCAACCCAAACAAAGTGATAATGCAGACTCAGTGGTAAAAAATGTCTCCTCTACCTGGGATATCCTGAGTTTTTCTGGCAGTGAAAGCACACAAGCTAGGCCTCCAAGGATGGGCAGGGTTTTGGCAGTGATGAAATAAAATTCATATTTTGTGTCAAGACAAAATTCTTCTCTGCCCATCTGGGCCTCCTCCTTCTCTTTTAGTGTGTATTATTATTATTAACCAGACCTCTCTAGAAGATAAACTTCCTTCTCATTCTTGTGATGGGTCATGATGACCCACCACTCACTTTGTATACACAGATCAGGATTATGTAAGCTGTCAATCAAACTGTGATTGGATGTATAACTCTATGTCTCAGGTCAGGGAGGCCTGGTGTGCTGCAGTCCATGGGATCACAAAAAGTCAGCTATGACTGGGCGACCAAAGTGAAGTTGCTCAGTGGTGTCCAACTCTTTGTGACCCCATAAACTGTAGCCTGTCAGCCTCCTCCATCCATGGGATTTTCCAGGCAAGAATACTGGAGTGGGTTGCCATTTCTTTCTCCAGGGGATCTTCCTGACCCAGGGATTAAACCTGGGTCTTCCACATTGCAGGCAGACTCTTTACCATCTGAGCCACCAGGGAATCCCTGACTAGACAACTGAACAACAAATGTCTCAAAAACTTATGTAACAGTGCTTTGACCTCTGATGGGCAGAACAGTCCTTAGTGCTGTCTGAAAGACTGTCTCGCAGATTACAATCCTCAGGTTGGCTTGAATACAATTTTTCATTCTTTCTTAGGTAGACTGTTGATTATTTTTTTTTGCTGACAGCAGACAATGATTGGAAGGAGGTGGTTCTCCCCTGACAGGAAGAAAAGGTGAGGAAGTAGAGGTGTTGAGGTAAGGTAAGTAGCCTGCCTTGACTGGCATATCACGTACCATATTGATTTTATTCTGCAGGTGATGGGAAGCCATTTACTATTCTGGAATAAGGGAATGACATGATCATAATTGTGCTTTTAGCAAATTTAACTGTGTGGGTTAATAATAGGGAAGAGAAGATTGGAGGCAGGCAAACCAGCTTGGGAGGGTAAGTTAGTAATGTCCTTAATTGGGCCAGTAGCTTTAGGGTTTAAGAAGAGGGATGAGAGATGTAAATCTCAACCTTTTCGATGTCATGGACCCCTTGGAGAACTTTATGAACACAAGGGATCTTCTCTCCATATAAACGATCAAAGAACCCTGGGCTCATTGGATTAAAACTAATAATGATCCCATTAGGGCAAAAACTAAGTCACCTAATCAGAGAATTCCAGAATATAAATGTGTGTGGGGAAAATGCTGTTATCTTTATTCAATTTTTCTCTCTCTAAGAAGGTAAACAACCTTAGGGCATGGGGGATGGGAGTCTTAGTCCTTATCTTAGGTAAGGTGATCCTGAGGAGAAAGTTTAAAGGAGACTTGAATTAAAGTCATCTAGGAAAAAATGTCCACAGACCTTTAGGGATGGATGAACATGGCCAAATTTGTTGTTCAGTTGCTCAGTCATGTCTGCCTCTTTGTGACCCCGTGGACACAGCATACCAGGCTTCCCTGTCCTTCACCCTCTCCCTGAATTTTCTCAGACTCATGTCCATTGAGTTGGTGATGCCATCCAACCATCTCATCCTCTGCCACCCTCTTCTCCTCCTGCTTTCAATCTTTCCCAGCATGAGTCTTCTCCAATGAGTTGACTCTTCACATCAGGTGGCCAAAGTATTGGAGCTTCAGCATTAGTCCTTCCAATGAATATTCAGAGTTGATTTTCTTTAGGATTGACTGGTTTGATCTCCTTGCTGTCCAAGGGACTCTCAAGAGTCTTCTCCAGCACCTAGTTCTAAAGCATCAATCAAAGGTGCTCAGCCTTCTTTATGGTCTAGCTCTCATATCTGGGCATGACTACTGGAAATTAGGTCATCAGAATAGGAACAATGTATGTGAGGCTGGCATAAGGATCCTAAAATATGAAATTTAGAAAAGAGTGTGCTGAGTTATATGTAAATGGTGATGAGTTCTGTAAGTTTGATATTATTCCAAAGAAATATGCTGAGTTCCTTCTATATGTCAGGGCTTCTATATGGAGGGCGGAAATGCAAACAGTACACAATCTTTTCTTCTTAGCATGCAAGACAGATACAGAAATAAGGTTAAATATGGGGGGCAGGGGTGTGAGAAATGCAGTCAAGTTGAGAAGATGTAGGAAGAGTCTTGAAGGAAATGGGTCTCTTAAGATTAGAGAGGTTTGTTGCATGGCAAAAAAGGATGGTCATGTCCCAGGTCTGAGGTGAGTCCCTGGGATGGGCCATGAACTGTGGGTTCTTGGCTTCATGCAGGAAAGAATTCAAGAGCAAGGCATAGTAAAATGAAAGCTGTTTTACTTAACAATATACATGCCACAGACAGAATGCAGTCTGTCTCAGAAAGTGAGAGAGGCCTTGGGAGAAACACATTCCACAGAGGGCCATCTCAGAAAGTGAGAGACCCTGAAATATGGGATGGTTAGTTTTTTTTTTAATATTTTATTTTATATTGGAATACAGCCGATTAACAGTGCTGTGATAATTTCAAGTGGATAGCAAAGGGACTCAGCCATACATATACATGTATCCTGCTGCTGCTGCTGCTGCTAAGTCGCTTCAGTCGTGTCCGACTCTGTGCGACCCCAGAGATGGCAGCCCACCAGGTTCTCCCGTCCCTGGGATTCTCCAGGCAAGAACACTGGAATGGGTTGCCATTTCCTTTTCCAATGCAGGAAAGTGAAAAGTGAAAGTGAAGTCGCTCAGTTGTGTCCAAGTCTTAGCAACTCCATGGACTGCAGCCTACCAGGCTCCTCCATCCATGGGATTTTCCAGGCAAGAGTACTGGAGTGGGGTGCCATTGCCTTCTCTGATACATGTATCCATTCTCCCCCAAACACCCCTCCCATCCAGGCTGCCACACAACATTGAAGAGAGTTCCCTGTGCTATACAGTAGGACCTTGTTGGTTATCCATTTTAAATATAGCAATGTGTACATGTCAATCCCAAACCCCCTAACTAACCCTTTCCCTCATCCTTGGGGTGGTTAGTTTTTATGGGCTGGGTAATTTCATAGCTAATGAGTGGGAGGATTAGGATTAGTCCAACTATTTGGGGAAAGGGGCAGAGATTTCCAGGGAACTGGGTCACCATCCACTTTTTAGTCTTTAATGGCTAGCCTCAGAACTGTCATGGCGCTGGTGGGTGTGTCTTTTTTTTTTTTTTTTTTTGGCACACCACATGGTATGCGGGATTTTACTCCCCTGTCTAGGGATCTAACCCATGCCCCCTGCAGTGGAATTGTGTGTGTGTGCTAAGTCGCTTCAGTTGTGTTCGACTCTTTGCAATCCTAGACTGTAGCCCTCTAGGCTCCTCTATCCACGGGATTCTCCAGGCAAGAATACTGGAGTGGATTGCCATGCCCTCCTCCAGGGGATCTTCCTGGAGGATCTCTCCTCCATGCAGAGTCCTAAACACTGAACTGCCAGAGAATTCCCAGGTGTGTCATTTAGGAAAGTTGATGTATACAATGAGCATTTAATGAGGTTCAAGCTCTTCTAGTGGAAGTTGACTCTTCTACCATCTTGGGCCTACTTACTTCTAACCAGTTTATATTGTGTTCTCAACATCTAAGTCATTCTTTTAAAGGTTGTGCCCTTCCCCTTTCCTGTCTCAGGTTTATCAAGGGCCTTGGGGCAGGTAAATGCACAGATGGGGAGGTGAAGTAAGGGAAGGTATGTTGGGAGCTCAGGCAAGAAACCAACTCAGAAGCTTATGATGGTCAGTTTTATGTATCAACTTTTCTAGGCAGTGGTCTTAGTTATTGTATCAAACACTAATCTGGGTTGCTGTGACAGTGTTTGGTAGATGTGATTTATATTTCTAATGACTGTCTTTAAGTAAAGGAGATTTTCCTAGACAATTTGGGTGGGTCTGATTCAATCAGTTGAAATATCTCAAGAGGACAATTTCAGTTTCCCTGAGGAAAATGGTATTCCCCTAGTAGAATTCTAATCTCTGCCTCCTGATGACCCGCCCACAAACTTCAGACTTGTCCAGCCAGCCCCTGAAATGGTATAAACCAATTCCTTGTAAGAAATCCCTTAATATATACCTCCTACTGGGTCTGTTTCTCTGGTTGACACTGAGTTATACACAACCAGGTTGTGGAGGGTTTTGAATGCCAGTTTCAGGGTGCTAAGGATAAAGGCTTCCCTGGTGGCTCAGAGGTTAAAGTGTCTGCCCACAATGCGGGAGACCCAGGATCAATCCCTGGGTAGGGAAGATCCCCTGGAGAAGGAAATGGCAACCCACTCCAGTACTCTTGCCTGGAGAATCCCATGGACGGAGAAGCCCAGTAGGCTACAGTCCACGGGGTCGCAAAGAGTTGGACACGACTGAGCAACTTCACAAGGGTAAAGGACTGGAGTCCTGGTCCCCAAATAGGAGAGAAGGGGAGGGGAGAACTTAAACTATTTTGTTCTAGAAAGGGCTGAGAAATGTCCTCTTGCCTGTTTCATACTTCCAACTAACTCCAAAGCTCAGGGCTAGTGGGAGAATTTTGTAAGCACCTTCCTTGTTGAGAGTCCCCTCCCTCCTCTATAGGGCAGGTCTGGTTTTGCTTCCTTCTGAGATTCCAGGCTTTATGTTGTTGTTGCCAGGCTTCTCTGTCCTCCACTATCTCCCAGAGTTTACTCAGATTCATGTCCTTTCAGTCAGTGATGCTATCTAACAATCTCATCCTCTGCCACCCCTTTCTCCAGACCTTATAAAAGTGAAAGTGTTAGTGGCTCAGTTGTGTCCAATGCTTTGTGACCCTAAGGACTATAGCCTGCCAGGCCCCTCTGTCCATGGAGTTTTCCAGGCAAGAATACTGGAGTGGGTAGCCATGCCCTTCTCCAGGGGATCTTCCAGACCCAGGGATCAAACCCCTGTCTCACTGCCTTGGAGGCAGATTCTTTACTGTCTGAGCCACCAGGGAAGCAGGCATTATCCATCCTAAGTCACTTCAGTTGTGTCTGACTCTTGCAATACCATAGACTGTAACCCATCAGGCTCCTCTGTCCATGGGATCCTCCAGGCAAGAATACTGGAGTGAGTTGCCATTTCCTTCTTCAGGGGATCTTCGCGACCCCAGGGATCAAACCCTTGTTTCTTATGTCTCCTGCACTGGCAGGCATGTTCTTTACCACTAGCGCCACCTGGGAAGACTGTAGCATTATAGGAGGGTCTAAATTTATCCATTTATTCAGTCATTTCTTCTGCAGCAATTTCTTGGGCAGCAACTATGGGCAAGATAACAGTGCTCAGCCTGTGGATTACAGAAATGAATAAAACATGACCTTTTCTTTGAGAAGCTTTACAGATTCGTAAATGACTCCTTTAACAGCAGGCAGAGAGAGAGAGTTCTGGTTCTCTCCTCCCATCCCCTGCAGGAATATAAGGAAGGAGTTTCAGTAGAGGCTTTTCTGGTCCTGCCACTTCAAGCAGTGACTTTGACCAGCTGGACTTCCTTGTCATCTTCAAGCAAACTTTCCTGCTCCTTCTGGGTATTAGCATTTCTTTCAAGCTATTTTCTCTTTTCTGCCTATGTTCTGATTCTTCCCTCTCGAGGTCAGTGTGGCCTCTCATTGTTCATATCCTCACCTTCACGTTTTCAGCCAACTCCTAACTCAGTGCCAGGGTGATGGCAGGTGGCTATCTCTCTTTTGTCAGAACACCAGAGGGCTTTCAAAGGCCACCACAAAGCACATTACATCTATAGAGACAGCCTGATGTGCTGAGCCCACGCTGAGCACACCAGCTCTCAAGAGTTAGCCCTTCTGTGGGCCCTGAACTCCCAACTTATGTTCTCTGTGTCTTCAGTGAGCACACAAGCTCTTTGAGGCCAGAGACCATGCATCTCTCATAGCCCTTGGCACAGACCCTTAGAGTGGATGCATTTTAAAGATTTAAGAATTTGAACTGAAAATCTGAACTGATGCCGAAGATATATTAGGAGGTGAGTAGTAACAGCTTTTCAAAAGGATTCACTTTAGGAGTCCTTTGAAAGAGCAAAGGGCATAAATGTAAGTCATGGTTTTATTAACAGAAGTCTATCTTCTTTTTTTTTTTTTTTCCCCCCAGGTGCCTTATGGGATTTTTAGTTCCCTGTCCAGGGATTGAACTGGGGTTCTCAGCATTGAGAGTTCAGAGGGCTAACCACTAGACTGCCAAGGAATTCTCAACAGTTTATCTTTAGGTTTACTTTTTCTTTTCCTCTAGTGTTTGGCTGCACCCTGTAGCATGTGGGATCTTAGTTCCCTGACCAGGGATCAAACCTGTATCCCCTGCATTGTTGTTCAGTCGCTAAGTCATGTCTGACTCTTTGCAACCCCATGGACGGCAGCATGCCAGGTTTCCCTGTCCTTCACCATCTCCCAAAGTTTGCTCAAACTCATCCATTGAGTCAGTGATGCCATCCAACCATCTCATCCTCTGTCATCCCCTTCTCCTTTTGCATTCAATCTTTCCCAGCATCAGGATCTTTTCTAATGAGTGGGCACTTCACATCAGGTGGCCAAAGTATTGGAGCTTCAGCATCAGTCCTTCCAATGAATATTCAGGGTTGATTTCCTTTAGGATGAACTGGTTTGATCTCCTTGCAGTCCAAGGGGCTCTCAAGAATCTTCGCCAGCACCACAGTTCAAAAGCATCAGTTTTTTTGGCTCTCAGCCTCCTTCATCATCCAAATCACATCCATACATGACTACTGGAAAAAGGTGGAATCTTACCCACTGGATCACTGGGAAAGTCCAACAGAAGTCTATCTTAAATCCAGTTCTGGGACTTCCCTGGCACTTCAATGGTTAGGACTTTGTGCTTTCATTGCTAAGTTTATTCCAGTTTATTCCTGCTCGGGGAAGTAAGACCCCACAAG
This sequence comes from Ovis canadensis, assembly GCF_042477335.2. Lineage (NCBI taxonomy): Eukaryota > Metazoa > Chordata > Mammalia > Artiodactyla > Bovidae > Ovis > Ovis canadensis. Next base: position 129,913,269 of record NC_091727.1, read on the forward strand.
TCATACAGCAAGGCCAAACCAACAAAAACAAACAGACAAACAAAACGCAGTCCTGTTCCAGAAGATTTATCTCATAAAGCCAAGTTTGCTGCTTTACCTTAGGGTTTGCCTCAACCCTTTAGATGGATTTCACTCTCTAGGGTTCTTGTGAGTTGGTTTCATGTGAATGTAGGCTTTACTGTACAAGGTCAGTATTCCAAGAGTGAGAATCATCTGGGGATTTAAGAAACGGGAGATTTTATCCCCCTTGACAGAAGGGGATTAAATGAAAGCAGCAGGGCTAAGCTGGCTCTGTGGTCTGTTCTGGTGCTTAAATTTTATGAGTTGGGGAGTTCTCCCAGTTTAATTATTGACCTGGGGAATGTTTGGGTGATGCTAGAAGAACTTGTCTTTGTCTAAAAAAATGCTTATATGAAAGAATGTAGGGAAAATGTGCTCTTTTAAAGCTAATAGACCCTCTAGTTCAACCCATTCCTTTTATTAATGTATAGCAAGACACTGATACTCAGAGGAAGGAAGTGAATGCCCAAGGTCACACAACTAGTTCTTGAAAGAGCTGCAAGTAGAACCCAAATCTCCTGGCTCCTAGTGCCGCTCTGTTACAGAGCCAAGCTAGCATGGGCTCAGGGCTGCAGAAACGCAAGTCAGATCAAAGCCTCTTCCATTGTTCAGCAGGGGGAACATCTGCCTGTTTTCGACTCAGTTCTTTGAATTTTTCCAGGTCCCTGGAGGCATTGTACATTCCTGCTGTGCCAGGCTAGGAAAGGGGCAGGAATGCTTGTCCTTGTCTCGGTTTCCTACCAATTCTCCTGTCCTTGGGGGCCAAGAATCATGCCATTGCCATATGGCATTCTCCCCCTTTTTCCTCTAAATTGTACTAGGAAGCAGGAATTTATAGGAAATGTACCATTTCCTATTGTACTAGGAAACAAGAATCTGCAAACAGCTTGCCCATACTGCAGATTTACCTTCAAATTTATATGAGGGAAATTCCCTGGTTGTCCAGTGGTTAGAACTCTGATTTCCACTGATGGGGGCATGAGTTCAGTCCCTGGATGGGGAACTCAGATCTCACAAGCTGTGTGGCTTTCCCCCTCACCCCAATATTTTTTATATGAGGTAGGGAGAGATGGGTGGGTGTCTGAGTTTACAAGTAGACAGGCTGAGGGACTGAATGATTAGGATTCTAGAGAAGGCAAAGAGAACTCTGTTTACCTCAGTGCTTAGACCATCCCCACTGGCATAATGCCATAACTGAGAGAAGGGATTTCCAATGGCCATGTTACCTAGGTCACAGGCATGCATACAAATTCAAATATCACATTCATTGCATCCTGCACTGGATATGACTAAAGCTAGCTTTGTAGGAAGCCGTGAGGCATGGTATAAATTGATTTGAGTGTTAATCAGATGGCTCCGAAACCAAACATAGGCCTGTAATACTAGTTTTTATGTGGGGAGAGGAAAAGGAGGAAGAGGTCATTTTGTAGGGGGGGGGAAGGCCTAGAGGGTTATTACCATGTCGGGCATTGACCGGAGAAGGCGATGGCACCCCACTCCAGGACTCTTGCCTGGAAAATCCCATGGATGGAGGAGCCTGGTGGGCTGCAGTCCATGGGGTCACTAAGAGTCAGACACGACTGAGTGACTTCACTTTCACTTTTCGCTTTCATGCATTGGAGAAGGAAATGGCAACCCACTCCAGTGTTCTTGCCTAGAGAATCCCAGGGACAGGGGAGGCTGGTGGGCTGCCGTCTATGGGGTCACACAGAGTCGGACACAACTGAAGCGACTTAGCGGCAGCAGGGCATTGACAAGCCAGAGGAATGCTTGAGGGCCCAGAGTGTCCTGGCAAGGGAGAACAGGGGTAGGGAAAGAACCAGGGGGTGGGAACAAAGCCAGCTTTGCCTTCTAAGCTGTCTTGCTGTGATCTGGGAGCTGAACTGCCTCCCCACCCCCTGCCCCCATGGGTCTTCAAAAATCATTTCCCCTGCTGCCCTTGGCCCACTGCCATAGGTTGGCAAACTTCAAAGGTGGGAGTGGGATGCACAGGAGCTAAACACAGGCGCTGCAGCAAGAACTGAAGCTGTCCCTGAGAAGCTGGCTAAGAAGTTGAAATGGAAAGTTGTTTCCTGTGAACTAAGCCTGAATGTTGAAAAACATAAAAAATGAGAAGCTCAAGTTTCCTTGAATTATAGCTGCTTTAAACAAAGAGGATAAGAATGGAGAGGAGAGGAAGGTGTCAGAGAAACCAGCTGGGGTACTGGCCAATGGCTGAAAAGAGCTTTGGGTCTGTCTGACAGGGAGCCTTGGGTCCCAGGATGGGGTTGTCTACTGAGGGAGCAGGTGGGCTTTCCAATTTCAAAAGAAAGGCCTGAGAGGGCAGGGACCTCACACATGCCTTTTTGAGGGGAAGGTGATTTTTGTCGGAAAATAATGGATATTTGAAGGAAACAGACACCCAATTTCCTAGTGCCAGGCTCTTGGTACAAGCTTAATTAGTTTCTGTGGACTGGCTGCAAACGGAGCAGTTCGATTTGCACTTGTTAAGCTCTATAGCTAGGACTTTTTACAGCTGTTTTTTCAGCACCACCTCATTAATCCTCCCAGCTGCCGAGGGAGGCTGAAGACTCAGTCATCTTCATTTTAGAGAAGAGATCCAAAGAGAAGAAATGATTTGTACCCCATCAGATGACAAGTCAGCAGCTGCGCTGAAAATAGAACCGAGCCCTGATTCCAGGGGGAACTGCTCACCTTACGCACATGGCTACCCTGCTTTGCCTGCTCATTGCAGAGGAAGAAATTTTGGTTGGCACAGAATCTGACTTCCCTCAGTCTGTGCCCAGGGCTGTGGTTGGTGGTTTATTTGCAAAGTCGTGTCTGGCTCTTAGCGATCCCATGAACTGTAGCTTGCCAGGCTCCTGTGTCCATGGGATTTCCCCAGGCAAGAATACTGGAGTGGGTTGCCATTTCCTCCCCCAGGGATCTTCCCGACCCAGGGATCGAACTCATGTCTCCTGTATATTGCAGGCAGATTCTTTACCACTGAATCATGGGACTGACCCTGTGCTAAAGTGTGTCAGAGGCAACACTGGGGCTGAGAAGGAGACTTTGATAATGTGTTCCATCTCCTCCTAGCGCCCCTTCCTGGGACTCTGTCATGCCAGGTCTCTCATACCCAAAGAGGTGCCTGACCCCCAGGGCCCAGATACACAGAAATAGGTGAGCCTTAGCTGTCCTCCCCTTGGGGCTTGCATCACTATATAGTTCATCTGATGGACTCAGAGCATGTCCAGCATTTCCACCAACACACATCTAGGGGTAAAGAAGGGTGAACCTGGACGCTGGTGCAGTAGACATGGAAATGAAGCCAGAAGTATCAACCATGCATCTTGAGTGTCTTTTGAAATGATATGATATGTTTTCTTTACAGGAAGTTCAACTTCTTCATTCCTCTCCAAATTTTTACATAAAAACATTGAAGATAGGGACTTCCCTTGTGGCCCAGTGGCTGAGACTCTGCACTCCCAATGCAGGGAGTGGTTCAATCCCTGGTCAGGGAACTAGATCCTGCATGCTGTGACTACGACCCTCTTCAGCCAAATAAATAAATAATAAGTAAAATAAATATTTTTGAAAATTTGAATATATCATTCATGTGGTACTTGCCTACAAAATCTTTGAGAAAAATGCCAGTGCATAAGGAGTATGGGTCAGAGCCATAGGAAACTCAGATTTCCATTTGAGGAACATGCAGGAGGGGTGTTCCCCTCATTTTGATGATGGTGATTTTTTGGACACAGCTGCTTTACATGACTCCACTGGTTCTGAGAGTCACATGGCACTGGGGGCGCCGGGTGAAGAGTCAGCTGGGCTTGCAGTATCCTGCACCTTCCACCCCAACCTTACCAATGACCCACATGCTGCCTGTACCTTGAGCAACAGTTATAGGCCATCCTCTGATGAATGTGGCTGCGCCTGTGCCTCTGTTTTCAGGGGGAGGGGCTTTAAAGTTGGTGCTAAGCTGAGTACTGCAGGGTAGCAGGTGAAAGCTTGGTCTGAGTTTGGAAACCAGCTAGCTTACTGCTTACCAGCTGTATGACCAAGGTAGTGACTTAACCTCTCTAGGCTTCAGTTTCCTCCAAGAAAAGTGGATATGCTTGTGGTATCTCTAAGGATCTTAGAAAGTTTAAATAAGAACATGCACGTGTGCACGTGTGCTAAGTCACTCAGTTGTGTCCGACTCTTTGTGACTCCGTGGCTGTAACCCATGACCAAGCTCCTCTGTCCATGGGATTCTCCAGGCAAGAATACTGGAGTGGGTTGCCATGCCCTCCTCCAGGGGATTTTCCTGACCCAGGGATCAAACCCATGTCTCTTGTGTCTACTGCATTGGCAGGTGAGTTCTTTACCACTAGTGCTACCTGGGAAACCCAATAAGATCATGCATGTAAAGTACTTAACATAGCACCCAGCATATTGTAGATGCTCATACACATGTGTGTGTGTGTGTGTGTGTGTGTGTGCACGCACAGACATTTAAAGGCAGGGATCAAATTTTTCTGTGTTGTGGAAGGCTCCCAACTCATTCATAGTCCTTTCAGCCAAAGCAGTGAATATTAGAATGAGGCGTCAATATGCAGAGGGGACAGTCATTGCAGATGGGAGGGCAAGAAGCTCACAGTGAGCACACTGCTAAGTGGTAGGTCCAGAACCTGCAGCTGGAAAGGTCAGTGAGGGCACCAGGCAGTGTCCCTGAGATACTGGGAGCATGGGCAGCACCTGCAGACTTGGTGGTGTGTGGGCCTTGATCATGAGTGGGAAGCAGAAACCCAAAGTGAAACAAGAAGTTCTGTACCTGTGAGAAGTCAGGCCTCCATGGTTTCCATGTAATGGTTGCTCCCAGCAAGTCAAGGCGTCGAAACCAAGAAACCCACCTGGAATCCAGGACATTTTGCCCAGACCCGAGACTGAACCCTCAGGGGTCATTTCCTCTGAAGACACACACCCAGAGTCTGGCTCCCAGCGTGACAGGATGGAGCATGGGATGGAGTTAGTGCTCCCATCCTAGTGGCTCTTTGGAGAAATTTGATCCTAAGACAGAAAACCATACCCCTTCCTAGTGCTGGTAGCCAATCCTCCCCTGCCCCTTTGGCAGTAGAAGTTCTGGCTCAGGTGGGCCCTTTCAATTCATTGTTGATGAAATTGCCTATGATCCACAGTGTCTTGATAGCAGTTTGGAAAAAAAAAATGTGACTGTGCCAACACCACAGGCATCCTGGGCCCATGCCAGTAGCGTGAACTTATTTTCCTCGAATGGCCTGAAGTTGGAAAGGCAGGCATCAGGCTCTGGGGACTTGTGTCAGGTACAGGATGGCTGGAGAGGATCAGCTTCTGGCTCCAGCTCAGGCCAAAGATGGTGAGGAAGGTGCTGGTGGGGAGAAGCCTGTGCAAACCCCCACCCAGGTCTCCCAGCTACTGCAGAGAACCACCCCAGGTCAGGAGAAAAGGAGTCCATTGAGCGCCTCAGGGGAGTTTGTGAAGCTTTTGGAAAGTAACTGGTGAAACTCAGCTCTGAGTCTGTGGTACACTTTTTCTAGTTGGCACAAAGGTATCTCATAGACTTGTGGGGACCTGTGATTACCACAAGGACCCAGAACAGGAGAAATAGAATCAGCACCCACCATTAGATATCTCTGAAAACCCAGAGAAGTCAGCTCTGTGTAGGGTCCTGCTGCTTCTATTGTACGGAAATACCCCTCTCCCTAGAAATCACCAGAGGCCATTGCAAAGTCTGTAATGGACGTGACTCCTCATCTTTGATAGGAGGATGCCAGGCTGCTGGGCCTCGTCCAACTGCACTGACTAGGGTTAGCCATTCCCAGAGAGAGGGCCTTTTTCACGAGGGACAGAGGTCTGGCAGGACTCTCTCATGGCAGTCATGTCATTCAACACATTCATTCAACAAATATTTATTGAACACCTACTATGTGCCAGGCAGGTACTGTGTGGGTGTGCACCCAGACTATAGAACTGAATGAGATATGCTTTCTGACTATAAGGAGCTACCGGTGTGGTACAGGACTGCAAGTTTCTGGACTGTCCAATCAGGTCATTGTGAGTGGTGGCAGGCCTCCGTTCACACTGGGACTGACTTCAAGAGTCCCAACCTTGATGTCATGGGATGTATCCCTGGCGGCTATTTCCCCAAAGAGTTCTGCCACCAGGTTACCCTGTGTGGCTTCCCAAATGCAGAGCCACCCAGCCTGACTATGCTGTCTCTGGTTCCTCCTCCATGCTTGGCTTCCAAACCACCTTAGCCATGACCTTTGCAAACATGAGAAAAAGCATCTGTGCCCAAGCTTTGGGAGGAAGTGACTCTTTAGGGCTACTGTACACAGTTGTATAGGATGTACACTCGGCCAGCGAAGCAAGTGGGGCTGAAATTACCAAGCTATGTGTCCAAAGGCCTACCATCACCCAGAGGACTAGGTCTGCCCCCACTAATTCATCATGGCAGGTGGGTGCAGCAGGGAGAAACTTTTCCTAGTTGGCACAAAGGTATCTCATAGACTTGTGGAACTTGTGATTACCACAAGGACCCAGAATAGGAGAAATAGAATCACTACCCCGGTTAGGTAACTCTCTGAAAAACCATCTCTGCTTAGGGTCCTGCTTCTTCTATTGTATGGAAATACCCCTGTCCCTAGAAGTTGCCAGAGGCCATTGCAAAGGATTGGCTAGTTTTAACTACAGGCTAGTTCTGAGGTAACTGGGAGCAGTTTCAGAGGGAGAGGCCCCATTTCCCAAAGCAACTTGAAAGCTGACCTGAACCTCTGTCTCTCAACTCCTGGGCTGCCCAGGGCTCCCGGCACGGAGCACATGGTGTTTCTGTGCTGCCCTTGCTGGCAGCCACAGTGGCCAGTGGAGTCAAAGGCCGCAGGGCCAAGTGAAAGGAGCACCGTATCCAACTCCTGTGACCAACAGGAGACTTCTAAGAGGGGCAAAGGGGAGGCTGGAAGAGCAGGGTTCTCAGCTCTCCTTGTCCACCGGGGCCCAGATAGATGAGGGGCCCAGTGGCAGCATTCAGAGGGTTGCCAGCAATCAACAATTCAGGGACACAAGGACTCCCACACAGAGGCACTGCAAAGACTTATTGGGATAGTAAGATGAATAGATTTAATCATTCTTGTTTGAAAAACAAGACATAAATTAGTATATATATAGAATTTATATATTTTATGTAGTATATATACTATATACAGACATTAGAAAATGTGTCCTCTCCATGAGGCTGAGGGAGAGGTGAAGGATGGCGGTGGAATGAATGACACAGGTGGGGCCTAAGTGGTGAAGAGGCAGGATCAAAAGGTTGGGAGAAGAGGGAGACCATGTCAGCACGTGGGCTCACAGTGGTCGTGGGGGCAAGGGTTCCCCACCTGGCTGCATCTCTGGCCCATTAAACAACTTGGTCCTGTGGGAGGAGAGGCAAGGAAGAGGGGGGGCGCTGGCTTTTGCAGAATGAGCTCCTCTAATCCTTGCCGGGAGGAATTGCCACTCAGGGGGTCTTTTATCACACTCGGGGGTACCAAGGATAGGTGGGGCTTGAGCACAGTGTACATCTTTATAAAACTCATATAAGAACGGGAGGTTTCACATGAGCCTCTCACGGAACGATGAATGAGGCAGACACAGGGCACGAGCATGTGGGAAATGGGGAGTATGGAGAGGTGCATGAGAAGCAATCTATACAGAAGAAACATTGGCTTTCTTTTTTCCCTACAATGGGCAATTAGTAGGGACTCCGTGTCTTCACTCCCAGGAACACTGTTGGGGGACGGTGACGGCAGCAGATGTGTGTCAAGAAGAATGCAAAACAGTGTGAATTCCCTTCCAGATGACTCCAGGGGAGGGGAGAGAGAGAGAAAGGGAGAGAGAGAGGTGCAGGACTGCACCGGGTAAGGCGCTCAGCTTCTTTTCTTAGAGAGACAAATCCACAGGGTCAATACACAGCCAAAAGCATATACTCAGGATTAACATATCACGCTAGCTTCCAGAAGTTTAAGATATAGTCATCGATACCCCCCACCCCCAACCCCCTGCCCCCCACCCCCCACCCCCCACCCCCAATCTGTAGCTAAGTCGGACTCCTAAGGACAGTCTGTCTGGTAGAGAGATGTTGAGAGGAGTCGCATGCTGGCAGCGACAGCCCCTGTGCTGGGCCGGGCTGGGCAGGGCGGGCTCCGAGGCCTGCACTGGGTCTCCCCAGGGCAGACGTGGTCACCAGGTACCTTACCCAGGACAAGCAGGGTAATCCCAGATGCCTGCTCCCTAGTGGACTGAGCTTCCCTGCCCGTCAGCGAGGGACAGGGCACTTTGGGGATGGCTGGTGTGGAGCTACTGGGCCCAGGGGCGAGTGCTCCCAAGGCTGCCAGCCTATAGAGCTGGCCACCAACAGCCCGGAGTGGCTGTTTTCTGCAGACCCACCACCTGGGCACCAGCCCTCAGGGTGGCTCCTGCCAAGTGAGAGCTTGGGCACATCTGGGCTGTGTGCCCTCTCCCCTCTGCTCGCTCGGCACCGCCGTGGCCCTGGAGGGGAACAGGTGCCAAGAGGAGCTCGAGACCCAGGGGTCTCCGGCTTCAGGCCTGCCTCCCTCTGACTCCCACAATGGAGCAGGAAGTGGACCTGACGTCACGTCTCAGCCCTAGAGAAGAGAGAAAATACAGCTCTGTGACGGGCGTAGTGACGGGGGGGCCGTGGCCCTCACAGTGACGCCCAGAGGCCAGGGAAGGGGCGAGGATAACCAGGGTGGCAGCTGCCTGGAGCCCTCAGGGACAGCCTCCAATCCAGGGACTTCTCAGTCCCTGGAGACTGAGGGCTCAGGGGGCCCCTGACTGGCCCAGCAGACACATATACTCACCACAAGATGCAAAGACCACAAAGCTCAAACCTGGGGCCACGGTTGGAGAAGGGGGGCAGGCCTGGGCAGATGGCCTACTTAATAAGGGTCTTTAAGGAGCGGGTGAATGTGCTCATAACAGTCGCTGAAGTTGGGGAGCCTGGTGGGTGGCCCCCAGCTGCCCCCATAGCTGTTGCTGCCTGCTGTTGCTGCTGCTGCTGCTGGTTAAGGTTCCGGGCAGTGGACTCCTCAGCTGCGCGCAGCAGGAAGGTGTAGTTCCTCACCACCTCCTCCACCTTGGCCAGCAGCTCCTGGCGCTGGGCCTCAGAGCGCACGATGAATACCAGCCGCACGAAGGTCTCAATGAGGCTGCTCAGCACCTGGAAGCTGCCCGTGATGGCTGCCAGCATGTGCGTGGGGCTCTTGTCCACGTTGGCCACGCGGCGGCAGGAGGCCCGGAGCTCCTTGAACTTGAGAGCCAGCTCCAGTTTGTATTCAGAGATCTGGGAGACATAGGGCTTGGGGGCACGGGCCTCAGGACTGGCCACACACTGCCGCAGGACCGTCAGCAGCTCGTTGGTGTCCAGCCGGGCGGCCAGGAAGCCGTCGGGCAGGCCATAGGCGTGGGCCCGCAGGGCATTGATCTTGGCCAGGCTTCCCTCGAAGGTGGACACCCGCAGGTCTATCTCCTGGGTGCGGGATGCTTCGGGGCTGCTGCTGCTGCAGGTGGCGGCATCTAGCACCTGCAGGGTCCTGCTCACCACGGGCACTACCTGCTCGTCCAGCTTCATGCCGGGCAGGATCTTCATGGGGATGGAGTACGAGAGCTCGTCCTTGCCATCGCTGGCGTCATCTGCCATGTCGCACTTGCGGTAGTAGAAGCAATAGCGGATGGAGCAGCACTTGCCGCTCTCACTGTCCTCGTCCAGCTCCGCGGGCTTCCGGTACACCTCTTCTGGCAGTGAGAACACGGCCATCTGTCGGGGCCCTTTGGTCTCAGGGACGACATGGACATAGGAGGGGTCTCCCAAGGTCGGGGACTCTAGCGACTTGCTTTTGGGACCCACGCCTAGGGGGAGGCCCGCCTCTACCTCCTTGGCCTCCCTGGGCAGCATGCCCAGGGGTGGGTGCGGGTAGATGTCTGAGGTCAGGGAGGCCCTGTCACCCTGGTCCAGCTCACTGATGCTGTAGCGGCGCATCAGTTTCCTGTAATTGGGAGCTCCGAGACACTCGCCCCCGGAGGCACACGTGGTCAGGCAAGAAACACCACTCTCAGGGTCTGATCGGCATTCTCGGGACTCCAGGCTGGTGGAGCGGATGCGCCTGACACTGGTTGGGGTGTCGAGGCTCAAGCCTGGGCCGGCCTCTGGCTGCCTCTGGGTAGGGGGTACCCTGTCCCGATCCTTGCCCCGGAGGCTGGGCACTGGCGTCTGGGGAGCCTGAGGGCGGGCCCCCCTGCACATGCGCTTGCAATCGCAGCTGCGCCTCTGCTCACGGGACATGCCGGGTCCCTGCTGCACGGGGCTGCTGCGGAGCTGGCAGCTGCAGCGGCCTGGCGCTGGGGGTTGCAGGTACTCGGTGCTTGGCAGCTCCCCCTGGCTTGGCGGCTTGAGGAGTTCCTCGAGGAACTCCAGCTCATACTGCTTCACCTTCTGCAGCTGGGCCTGCCGCTCATCGGTCTCCTTCTTCTGGCGTGTTGGGAAGGTGGCAGAGAATAAATTACGGAGCCGGAAAGGACCCCGGGAAGATTTGGGCTTGGCAGGGCCTTCGGAGGCTGAGTGGGCTCCATCCAGGGTGGTTTCGATCTTTCTGGAGGGCATAGTGCTCACCTGCCGACTGGCGGCTTGAGGCCTCAGTGGGCTCTGGCCTCGTGGTGGGCCACTGGGGCTCTGCAGAATCATGGGGTAGCCGACTCGGGGGACCAGGCTGGTCTCCTCAAGTTTGCTGCTTTGGGGGGTGCTCTCCAGCTGCCCCTTCTCCCCATGGCCAGAGACGGTGCCCTGTTTGTGCACAGAAGGCTTGGCACCCTCGGGCCCACCCTTGCCTGCCACCTCCCCAGTACCTTGCTTGCCCGCTGACTCTCGACTCGCTCGAGACAGATAGGTTTTGGGAGGGAAATTTTGAACAGGCAGCCTGTCCTCTTGTGGGGAGAGGTGCAGGCTCTCAGCTCGGCTGCCTGTGGGTGCTCTGGAGCTGGAAGAGACCTCTGGGCTCAGCTGCTGCTGGGAACTGCGTGAGGTCTCCGGAGCACTGGGGCTCATTTTGAACTTCAGATTCTTAGTGGCACTGCCACTCATTGTGCTGATTTCTGGCCTTACTAGGCTGACCTCTGACCTCCCCATGCTGGCCTCTAGCCTTCTCTCCCCACTGCTGGGGGTGTTTCCCAAGGCTCCGGCAGGGGCAGGTAGGCTCTTAGTGTGAACCACCTGCTGTAGGGCAGCTGAGATGATGGCTGGGGTCACGCTGCCCTTTGGGTCCAGGATAAGCTTGGGGCTCAACCTGACCTCCTTGGGCAGATTCTCCCTTAGCTCAGAGATCTGCTCTTCACTAAGGGATGGCGTGGCCGCCCTCAGTGACATCTCTAGGCCTGCCCTAGTGTGGCCAGGCCCTTTGTCCTCAGGAACTGGGGACAGCAGGCTCAGATTCTTCGGCTCACTCAGCTGTGGGGACAGTGCTGGGTGCACTGCCAGGGTGTATGTTCGCTCACGCTGTGGCTGGGCCTCCGATGAGGGCAGCTTCCTCCGAGCACCAGGGGGACCGGGACTCTGGCCTGCAACTACTGGCTGGAGGGATGAATTGGGATCTGGGCGCCCGAGAGAATAAGGGGCCGTGAGAACAGCCTGGGCTGCGCAACTCTGGATCCGGAAGGGCAGGTCTTTGCGGGCCAGGAGGCTGTCCTTGTTGAGGTGCTGGGCCAGGAAATAGGTGGTGTTCTGGTGCTGCTTCATGGCCGACATCATCTCCGACATGTCTGTGAGCTCTGAAGAGTTGGTCTCATGGCCCGAGTCCAGTGATGATTCAGGGGTGATTGTGGCCAGCACAATCAGACCTGGAGGGACAGGAAGAGGGGTCTGCAGCACTTACTCAGATCAAGTCCTTTCCGATCATATGTAGACAGTCTGTGAGGGTCAAGGTTAGTCAATAGGATTTCAAGCTGGGAAAATCCAGTCAGCCCTGGGGGCCCTGCAGGGCTGAGAGTGTGAAGCGGGGAGGGGAGGGGACAAAGAGGCAGGCTGGGAGAGGGGTGATGAAGGGCTGGAATCCAAAAGAGAAACAATAGAGGCCAGAGAGAAGATCGGGCAGTTTGATGGCAAATTAACATGCAAATCACAGGCAACATAACATGCTAATAATCATCACTATTTTTAGACTCAACAGCCTAGGAAATTTTTGTTAATTGTCCTGAAGAGAGCTGACAAAGAGAGCTCCCTCTCTCTGGCATTCCTCATTTGGCCAGGCCAGCCTACTGTCCCCGCAGCTGAGACCATTTAGCAGACCTTGGCCTCTCTCTGGCTACCACATGGGCCTCTAGCCTGGGAGCAGCTAGTGCTTGGAGCTCCAGACTCTGAGTAGAGAGTCATGCTAGGCCTAGGGGATAAACACATAGGGGCTGCCCAACACCAAGGATGCTCTTACAGACAGAAAAGGCACATGCTCACCCTGGTCAGCTAGGCTCCCTCTGACCTCAATAGCTTCACTTTCTGTCCACACTTGTCCGTGCCTCATATGCTTTCCCATATGCCTTCTTCCTCCCTATTTCTTTCCTTTCACTACAGCACTGACCTCTTTTAGGCATATGTATATGGAAGGATGACACGTGGCTATGGGTGCATGTCAGACATGTGGGCTTGTTTATAAGATGGATGTATGTGGGTCTATAACAGGGAATAGCATGCATGTTGTATGGCTTGCCTACCAAATAATAATAGCAATGGCTACGACTTACTGAATCCCTACTATGTACTAGGAAGTGTTTATGTACTTTGCAGGAATGATCTCAATTTAATCCTCACAACACCCCTATGAGATAGGACTGTTGTTCTCAAATCCATTTAAGATGATGAAAGTGAGGCTCAGAGAAGGTTAAGTGGCTTGGAAAAGCAAAGGTGACACTGAAAAGTGGTGAAGGAGCCAGGACTTGGGTGCATCTGACTGAGAGCCAAAACTCTGAGGCGGGATAAAGCCCTTAGCCCTGAGCAGTGATGGCTCCTGGCTCCTCTGATCCCAGGTCCCTACATGGTTAGTTGGTCATTTTGTTTTTCTTCCAGACACATGCATGCTGAATGCTCTTTGCCTGTCTTCTATCTCTCTCACAGTTTTGCTCTGATCCTCCATCCTGGCCTGGCTCCGTAGCTGTCATGGCCCCAATCCCTGGGGTCCATCCGCAAGACATTTCCAAAGCGATGGGATGGTGAGAGCCAGACCTGTAGTGGGGGCTGAGCAGTAGCTCCCTGTCACAGCATCATTGCTTCCCCGACCCTATCTGAACTGCCTCTGGGCCATCCACTGCCCTGACACACCACGCTGACTTTGAACTCTGCTTGGGAAGAAGAAATGTCACCTGCTGGCCCTGCCTGGCCAGGACAAGGAAGGGGGGCAAGAGAGAGGAGGAACGGGCTGTTACCTGCAGTCTGTGGGGGTGGGGGATGTGGTCCATCCTCTGAGGCTGCCAGGGCTTCCAGAGCCTGCAGAGTGGACACCAGGGCATCATCTAGCTCCTGGGCATGATCTCGGACTGTCCGGGTCTGCACGCTGTCAATCAGTGTCACTGGAATCTCATCATACAGGAGCCCCCGCAGGTGGCGTCCTTGCTCCTGGCTCTGGGCAGCCCGGCGCTTGGGGTCATCCTCATCAGAACTGTTGTCTCGGAAACCAGGAGGTGGGGCAGCGATGGCAGGCAACAGTGAAGTGCTCTCATCTTCTTCCTCTTCCTCCTCCTCACTCCCAGGGGGTGGGAGGGACATCAAGTCCACCATATTGTCACGAGAGGAGCCAGACCTCCCACCTTTGCGAGGGCCCAGCTGCTCCTGGAGTTTGGCTTTGCAAGAGTCACAGTAGAAGTTCAGGGCTTCAGCCCCAAGGGAATTGTCCAAGGTGTAGGAGCGGGCCCTGCTGGCACAGGGCTCGTGGTCTAGGCTAGCTGCATCAAAATCATCAGGGATCGCCTCATAACCTTGGCCAGAGCTCTTGGACGTGGGGTCAGACTTGGTCCGGGGCCTGGTCTCCTCAAAAAAGATTAAGTTTTCATTGACATCCATCCGGCTTTCCTGTTCCTTCCTTTGTTCCCGCATGTGGAGGTAGCAAAAGCTGACAAGCTCAGAGTCGGCAGGTGGGGGTGTGCAGCGGCTCGACTTCCTGGGGCTGGTGCCCACGCTGCCCACATAACTACTCTCCTTTTTCCCCAGGTGGCCCCCAGTGACAGGGCGGTGGGCGCTGTGCATGTAATCTAAACCCAGAAAGAGAATCAAGAGATGAGTCCTGGTGCTGAGGACTGTGGCTGAGTTCACTTGGCGTCTTGGGCCTGGGTCTCTGGTGCCCAGCTGGGTGGTGGGTACTGAGAGAGAGCATGATTTGGCTGCTAGAGATGAGGGGAGGGGCAGCCAGGCTGCTGCTGACCCTGAAAGTACAGTGAGTAGAACTGAATGGCCTGGGTGGCTAAGAGCCCCCAGGGATGGGGGCAATGGGGGCCCCCATGGGGGGCCTTTTCTGCAATGGGAAAAGGCATGCGGTGAGGTGGGGTAGGGATGAGCACCTTGGTGTCTGGGCACAGCTGGACTCTTATATGGGTATGCGTCTGGCCCAAGAGTCAGCTGTACGGGTAAGGTTTCTTTCATGTTCCCTCAGAACTGTCACTGCCTCCAACCCCACTCTATTCAGAGCCTGTGTTATACTTGTGTGATGTTGTATTCTTCTAGCAGAAGGAAATGAAACTGACAAGTTAGTAGTGCTTTAGTGAGAAAGTGTACAACAGGTAGTACAATTCCAAGAGTGTGTATTTCAAAGAGGATGGTCAACGGAGGGCACCTAAAAGAATAGAGCTCTACTAGTAGAATTTGGGGCATCTGAATGTGTCAAGCATATGAGAGAGATGCTGGCATGTACATTATGTGGGAGGAGAGTAGGGGGAGCATTTTTTTTTTTCAATTCCTCAAATCACATCACTTCTCTGTATTCATACAGGGCTAGCCTGCCTGCTCTATGTATATGTGGCCAAATATTCTAGTCAAGTATTTTTTTTTTTTCCTGACCATGCCTCACTTAAGAGGGATCTTAGTTCCCTGACCAGGGATGGAATGCCCCATGCATTGGAAGCACAGAGTCTTAACCACTGGACTACCATGGAAGTCCGCTACCAAATGGATTTTAGAGAAAGTAAGTGCAGGAGGAGTTCAGAGAAGAGAGAGGCTTTCAGTCTAGAATGATCAGAGAAGACTTTCACAGAGGTGATTTAACAATGGTAAGTGTGCAGATCTGAGGATTATTCATAGCAAATGCTTTCTTTCTGGATGGCTTCTCTGTTTTAGTCTGTTTTTTGCGGCCCCTTCCCATGTTACTTGTGAGAATATACTCAGACAATGCCAGTTTCCTTTGCTATCAGCAGACAGACTGATGGCAAACGCTAACTTAGGCTAAGGCTATATATACATGATCCCATTTAATCCTCACAACAACCCAATGAGGTAGGTGCTATCATTATCCCCATTTTACAGAGAAAGAAACTGATCCATTCATTTTGTGACTTATCCAAGGTCACATGACTTGTAAATGGAAGTCTGGATTTCTTTTTTTTTTTGGCTATGCTACACAGCTTTTGGGGTCTTAGTTTCCCAACCAGAGATTGAACCCAGGACCTTGGAATTGAAAGCTCAGAGTCTTAACCATTGGAACAGCTGGGAATTCCTTGGCAGTCTGTATTTGAGCCCAGGTTTGAGAGACTACAAAGCCCATGTATTTTTTTTTCTTAAACTTTTTATTTTATGTTGGAGTATAGACAGTTAACAATGTTATGATAGTTTCACTTGGGCAGCAAAGGGACTCAGGCATATTTATGCATGTATCAAAGCTAGTGGAGGTGATGGAGTTCCAGTTGAGCTATTTTAAATCCTAAAAAATGATGCTGTGAAAGTGCTACACTCAATATGTCAGCAAATTTGGAAAACTCAGCAGTGGCCACAGGACTGGAAAAGGTCAGTTTTCATTCCAATCCCAAAGAAAGGCAATGCCAAAGAATGCTCAAACTACCGCACAGTTGCACTCATCTCACATGCTAGTAAAGTAATGCTTAAAATTCTCCAAGCCAGGCTGCAGCTACATGAACCTTGAACTTCCAGATGTTCCAGCTGCTTTTAGAAAAGGCAGAGGAACCAGAGATCAGATTGCCAACATCCACTGGATCATGGAAAAAGCAAGAGAGTTCCAGAAAAACATTTATTTCTGCTTTGTTGACTATGCCAAAGAAACAGTATAGAGGACAGGAAAACAGAGAAACAGGAGTGAAACTAAGAGCTGGTTTTTTGAAAAGATCGATAATACCAACAAATTGTTAGCTGTACAGACCAAGCTAAAAGAGAGATAATTCAAATTATTAAAATCAGGAGTGAAAGAAAGGACATTACTACTGACTCTCCAGAAATAGAATCATTTATAAGGTGAATATTTTGAATAAGCTTATGCCAACAAATTAGATAACCTAAGATAAAATGGACAAATTCCTAGAAATACACCAATTACCAAAACTGAATTAAGAAGATAGAAAATCTAAATAGGCCAACAGCAGGAAGATAAACGGAATCAGTAATTAACTCTCCCCAAATTAATCAAGTCAATCAGTCAGTCCGTCCAAGCCCAAAATGGCTGCACTGGTGAATTTCATAAAGTGCTCAAAGAAGTAATTTATAGTAATTCTTTGCAAACCCTTCCAAGAAATGATAAGGAACAGACACTTCACAGCTCATTTTATGATTGTCAATATTACCTTGATACTAAAACCAGACAAAAACATCACACAGGAGAACTACAGACCAATATTCTTTATGAATATAGATACAAAATATAATATAGTCCTCAACAAATTACTAGCAATCAGAATCCAGCAACATATATCAAGAATTACACATCATGCCCAAGAGGGATTTATTGCAGGAATGCAGCATTTGTTTAACATTTAAAAATCAATTAATGTAATATACCACATTAATAGAATAGAGGACAAAAACCACATGATCATCTCAATAGACACAGAAAAATCATTTGACAAAGTCCAACATCTTTCACGATAAAACTCAACAAGATAGCAATAAAAGGAAATGTCCTCAACATGATAAAGGTTAACTGTGACAAACCTAAGTTAATTTCATACTTGATGGTGAAAGACTGAAAGCTTCTCCCTAAAATAAGGAAAAAGTCCAGGATTTCTACTTTCACCACTTCTATTCAACACCATACTTGGATTTCTAGCCAGGACAATTAGTGAAATGAAATACAGTCATCCAGATTGGAAAGAAAGGAGTAAAAATCTCTCTATTTGTAGATCTTATATATAGAAAATCCCAAGGAATCCACTAATAAACTATTAGAACTAGTAAACAATCTCAGCAAGACATCCCTGGCAGTCCAGTGGTTAAGACTGTGCTTCCACTGCAGGGGGCACAGGTTCCATCCCTGGCTGGGGAACTAAGATCGTGCATGCCACACGGTGCAGTGAGAAAAACAAAACCAAAAAAGCCCCAATATCAGCAAGCTTACAGTATAAAAGCTTCATATACAAAGATCAATTGTATGCTTATGCAGTAGCAAGAAATAATCTGATAACAAAATTAGGAAACAATTCTATTTACAATAGCATAAAAATAATATACTTAGGTATAAATTTAATAAAAGAAGCACAAGAATTATATACTGGAAACTACAAAACATTTGTGAAAGAAATCGAAGAAGATTTAAATAAATGGAAAGATACTGTGTGTTCATGGACTGGAAGACTTAATATTGCTAAGATAGCAATACTTGATCTATAAGTTGATCTATAGATTCAACACAGTCCCTATCAGAATTCCAGCTGACTTTATAGAAGTGAAGTGAAAGTCATTCAGCCACATCCAACTCTTTGCAACTCCATGGAATTCTCCAGGCAAGAATACTGGAGTGGGTTGCTGTTCCCATCTCCAGGGGATCTTCCCAACCTAGGGATCAAACTCAGGTCTCCTGCATTGGAGGTGGATTCTTTACCAGCTGAGCCATAAGTAGAAACTGACAAGCTAATTCAAAAATTCACATGGAATCACGAGATCCAGAATAACCAAAACAATCTTAAAAAGATCAAAGTAGGAGGACTCATATGTCCTGATTTTAAAACTCACTATGAAGCAATGGTAATTAAAACTGTGGTACTGGCATAAGCTTAGACATTATAGGTCATATGGACTAGAACTGAGAGTCCAGAAAAAAAATCCCTTTTTTATGGTCAAATAGGCCAATTTAAGAGCTTCCCTGGTGGCTCAGAGGTTTAAAAAAATCTGCCTGCCAATGCAAGAGACATGAGTTCAATCCCTGTGTCAGGAAGATCCCCTGGAGAAGGGCATAGCAACGCACTCCAGTATTCTTGCCTGGAGAATTCCCTGGACAGAGGAGCCTGGTGGGCTACAGTCCATGGTGTTGAAAAGAGTTGGACACAACTGAGCACACACACACATGCTGCCTCTCTAAATATATAGTCATGACGCCACATTGAGTGGGTTCAATTTAGATCATAGTGGCTGACCCTAGGGAACTCTGGGTCAGCGGGGGAATGGTATGTAATGACCTCTGTGCTTTAGGTAAAAAGTGCTCTAGGGGAGCAGCGAGCCAGGAGCACGAACTAGCAGTTCAGGAGGTCTCTACCCACAGGCACTGTCCATAGGACCCAGCCATGTACCAGGTTCTAACTCTCTGTGAGGCAGATGAATAATCAGCATAGCCAGCCTGGCAACAAGCTGCCATCAGAGGTGGGTCCCAGGGGCATGTGCACTAAGCAGATGGTGACTTCTCTCAGCCAAGGTCCTGATGTCCAAAGGTGGCTTCCCTCCCTGCAAGATGGAAACATCTCCCAGCACCAGGTTGTCAAGGCCAGGTGACACACAGCCTGCCACTTGGTGCTGTGGTGTGCAGATCCAAGGAGCAGCATGGGGCTGTGTGGCAGAGAGAGTATGCCTGGAAAAGCCCACATCTCCAGACAGAAGGTTACAGATGCCAGTAAAGTCAGCTATGATATGCTGACGGCTGGGACAGCGTGGCTCTCAGACTGAATCTGCTATAAATTGCTCATCAGCTTTCCTCAAGAGGGATGCCCTAGTCTAGCCCCCTGTACTCAGCTACTCTTAAATGCTTGCAAAGAAATAGGATGGTGATTCAACTGTGCTGTGCTTAGTTGCTCAGCTGTGTCCGACTCTTCACGACCCCATGGGCTGTAACCTGCCAGGATTCTCTGTCCATGGGGATTCTCCAGGCAAGAATACTGGAGTGGATCGCCATGCCCTCCTCTAGGGGATCTTCCCAACCCAGTGACTGAACCCAGGTCTCCTGCATTGGTGGCGGTTTGTTTGCCGTCTGAGCCACCAGGGAACCCTGGTGATCCAACTAGATCACTATATAAGTATATGTGTGTGTGCGCTCAGTTGTGTCCAACCCTTTGCAACCCCACAGACTGTAGCCTTCCAGGCTCATCTGTCCACGGACTTCTTCAGGAAAGCATGCTGGAACAGATTGCTATTTCCTCCTCCAGGGGATCTTCCTGACCCAGGGATCAAACTCGCATCTCTTGCGTCTCCTGCATTGGCAGGCGGGCTCTTTACCTACATATGCTCAAGTATATCTTACACACATATACACACACACAGCAGGATGTTGACTTAGCTAGCCTCCTATTACTTGGCCTTGCTATATTCTACAGTTCAATAATCACTACTGGTTATAATAATGACCTAGAGGCTTTGGAATAAGTTCATGTTCTTTCTGACTCATCATTAAAAAAGCCTGTTACGTTCAATCTAGCTTCAGCACTCTGTGCATGTCATGGAGTTTTAACTTCATGAGAATCAGTAAGCCATGCATGGGCTATGTAGTAGCCATTAAGCATAATACTTAATTCACTAGACCAAACTGCTTTATAACCATGGGAGAAAACGTAGAGTGAGTTCCTCCAACTGTCGTCCCAGTTGGGGCCCCCAAACCTTATTTTCATGGATTTCCCCAGGATAGAAGGGAATACAAGGCTGGAGAGAGAAGGTGTCTGCCTCTGGATTTCCCACAGCTGCAGAACTGGGATTTGTCTGAGTCTTTCTCAAGCCCAGGCATTGTTCTGTTGTGTCAGCTGAATCTCCCCTAAATAAATGCAAAGGCACTAACTGCACTGCGAAGACAAGCACCATGTCTGTTACTCCTGGCTCTATCCGCACTGCCTGGCACATAGTGAATACTAGAGAAATAATTGTTGAGTGAATAAATGAAATACCTCCTGTGGGGAAACTACTGACAAAACCCAAGAGGTAAACCCTTCCTTCCCACATCCCCATTTTCCTTTTTCATTCAGTCTCAGAGGAGAGGAGGTGCTTTCTCTTTTCAACTCTTTTCTCTTTTCTCCTTTTCTACTTCTCTTTTCTACTGCTGTGGGTTTAACAGCATCCTTTTGGCCCAGCCAGCTGAGAACTGAATCGAGCTAGTTGGCAGTCAGTAACTGCCAAGGGACAAGAATAGACAGCAGGCCAGGGAGACCAGGCCCTGAGTGGTCTGGAGCTTTGGTTCCTGAAGGTAAAGCCCAGCTGAAGTTGGCAGGATTCCTTTTCCCTATAGGCCTTGGCTAAGTAACACAGCACTGGGCCTTCTGTTCTGAAATGAAAGTGTGGGCCAACAGGGG
The DNA here is from genome assembly GCF_042477335.2 of Ovis canadensis. Taxonomy (NCBI): domain Eukaryota; kingdom Metazoa; phylum Chordata; class Mammalia; order Artiodactyla; family Bovidae; genus Ovis; species Ovis canadensis. The sequence goes on from NC_091727.1 coordinate 129,934,059, forward strand.
AAAGCCATCTCAGCTTTGTTCCAAGGACTGATGGCCCCTCACTGTAACCTGGGCAGAGGGCTCCTCAGTGGTACCCATTGCTGTCTTTCTAGCCTGTCCTTGGGGCCAAGGGAGAAATGCACACCAGCCCCTGACAGGCAGAGCCAGGAGGCTCGCCCTGTGCCACTGGCTGAGAACACTGGGTGGCTGCTATTGAACCCAGCATCTGACAGTCCCAAAGGCCATACAACTAGGCCCTGCTGTGGACTCAAGGCCTTGGGGAGGTGAAGCACTGCAAAAGTCAGGGATACCACTGTGGTCTGTGTGGCTCCCACATGGATAAGTGAGGCCCTATGGTAGAGACAGCCTGAGCCCCCATCACTCCGCAGGCCCAAGGGGGCTCTCAGGAATCGGGGAAGGATCGAAAAGCCACGTCCAGTGTTTTTGGAAACCTCCTTCCAGGCTGCAACACCTCCATGAGAAATGGATTTGCCTTTGGAATAGCAGCAGGGTTGCAACATACAATGTGCTCAGTGGAACTGCCAGGACACAGAAGCCTGTGCCGCTTACTTGGTGCCATTGTTCCCACAGCAAGGAGAGTACTTAAGGACAGCACTGGCTAGGGTGAGATGACAGAAACACTTTGGCAGGCCGGGTGGGACTGGCAGAGTCACTCCCAGGGTCTTGTGAAAGTGGATCCCTTTAAACAACCGTCATTTCCACACCTGGTCCTCAGCTGGGTTCCAGGCTTTTCTTTCTGGCTTTCCTTTTCCATTTCTCCCTCTTGGTGCTGTTCAGTAAGAGGTATCACTGGATGTGATGACAGAGAAGAAGACCACAGGCGACACTGACAAGGTTAACGCTGGCCTTGGCATCCTTTGGCCATCAGAGGTTTGATAGTGCAGATGGCAGCTCAGCGCCTCGGCTCCTTCTATTCTAAGTCAGGTCCTATGCTTCTCTACGTAGAACCTCCTTCATGTGCCTTGAGGCCACTGATCCTTTCCTACATCTGTGTTTGGTGGATTGCCTTCTAATTCCTTTGGACAGGGGCTTCCCCGGTGGTCCAATGGCTGAGACTCTGAGCTCCCAATGAAAGGGTTTGATCCTTGGTCAGGGGACTAGATCCCACATGCCATAACTCAGAGTTCACATGCCACAACTTAAAAAAAAAAAAAAAGATCCTGCATGCTACACAAAGATGGAATATCCCGCATGCTGCAACTAAAACCTGGCACAGCCAAATAAAATAATAATAATTCCTGTGAACAATGTGATGAGATGTAAATACAGGCTTGTCACCACGTTCGTGATGAAGAGATTATGAAGTGAGAGGGTGGGTGTGAGTGTACACAGCCCACAGGCTGCTGGTTCATCCCCCGGAAGTGTGTTTCTACTCCTCACTCTGCATCACAGGTAACCAGACTGCAAACCAAGACAGCCTTAAAGAGAAAAGAGGCAAGCAGCAAGGCAAGCGGATGGAGCCGTCAGCATGTGAGGAAGGCAACTCCTGGACAGTCAGTCTCAACTTCGGCCCACGATGTTTGGGTGCTGGGACAAGGCAGGCCTCGGGGGTAATACATGGAATGTCTGTTGTTTTGGTCTCCTCCCTCTCCTCCTACTGTGGTTCAGGACAGTAGTATCTGGACTGGGTTGATCTGTCCTAAGGCCCCTATGTGTTGCATCACCAGCACAGCTCTGGGTGATACACTGAGTTGCCTCACTGAGAAGCCTTCTGTTGGGGGCCAGCCCTTGACTCTGTCTGATTCTAGTGATCACTCCCTCCTATCTCTGAGCCTCTTGCTGGGCTTGCATAGCCCCTGCCGTCCATGGCCTTTTACTCCAGGCGGCTCTGGCAGTGCCCACTCTGATGAACAAAAGACAGGTTTTAGCTTCATTTTCAACTGAGCCAGGACATCTGTGCATCTCTCCTAGATCACTGTACCTCTAAAGCTTTGCCTTAGATCCCATGTGATTCTCCAACTGGTTCTATGGATTGCTCGTTTGCTGTTTTTATGTTATGCTTGTTGACCAACTCAGACACAATGTATTGTCACTGGCATCCTTTGTGGGACAGGCCTATATGAAGGCCAGCTGTCTTTTCCACTGGCTTGGGCCAGGTGAGACACAGTGGTGTATCATGGACTCCTGGTAAACCAGGAGCTGGAAGAAAGGGGTGAGCCTTCCTCCATGTCTGCAGGGTCCAAAGGGCCTCTGAGACACTGAAAACTCAGGCTGAGCCCTACCTGCCTTGATCATTGGAGGTGGAAGAGGCTGGCTGGCGGGCCTGGAGAAGACCATCTTCTTGGAATCCAGCAGGAGGCGGCAGTAGCCCGCAATCAGGCAGGCAAAGTTGGTGGCTTCGGGCCACTCCATCAACAGCACCAGAGGCTGGGGGAGAGACAGGAGAAAACGTGAGGAGGCAGGAGGGAGGGGAACAGGTGCATGTCCAGGAGAACAACAACAAAGACGAGATGACTTGCATAGTTATGAGAACATCCTTTCTGAACCCCACATTAAGGCACCTAGGCTGACAGATAATTTCTTCTGATTTGAGAATTTATTTATAGTCAACTCTTCCCCAGGTATCAAAACTAAATCAACCTTTAATTACACATTTAATGAACCACTTTTACTGAAACAGACTAAAATTATATAACATCACATGACTGCCGTGTGGCTGTTTGGGTTTATTGAGGCTCGGCAGATGGGCAAGCCTGCTGAGAGAACAAGGCTGAACCTGGGAGTCTAGGCTAGTTTGGGGAAGATCCTTGACAGGAAGTTCCTCAGATGCATGAACTATCTCTTACTCAACTGTATAACCTGCTATGATACCCAGAACAGCTCCCCGGACAGGAACACTCTGAGCAATCCAGTCCTCACTGTGTCTTCTGGGCCACAAAATCTTTCTGGTCTGTAGTCCTGCTCAGACCTGCATGCTATTCCCCCCATTTCCCTCTATTTCCCAAAGTGCCCTCACAGTGTTAACTTGTGCCACTTAAAAGAGTTTCTTAGTCAAATATGTATGTGAAACACTGAGTTAAACAAAGCTATGCACACAATTATACTTACGGGAATTCTCAGATCCTTTAATATATTAATATACGCTGTGAAACTTCAAGAGGAGGGCTTTAATACTGTAACTTTTCCCAAGTATTTGATCAAAAACTCTATTTTTATAGAACATCTCATAGTAGCAGGGCTGCTTTTTTTTTTGGGGGGGGGGGTTGTTTCATTTAACCCACACTGGAAAATACTAGCATACTCTGTTGACTTCTGTTCCTGACCCTAAATCAGTCAAATTAATCTTGGGGTTAGCCAGCTAACTACTTCAAAGACCTGGCAATGATATACCAAAAAACAAACAAACAAACAAAAAAACACAAAAAAACCCCCAAAAAACATCAACAACTTTTCCAGAAACCTTCCCAATATCTGTATTCTTCAAGCGTGGCTTGAAAATAAATTTGAGTCAGACTGAAGCCAGCCATGAGAGTATTTTCCCTGCCATAGTGAAGTGGCCTCCAGGTAAAGACCACTGAACACTAGCTGAAGAGGAAGCCATGGGGTCATGAGTCATCTTGTCTTTTGAGGGTTTCTGGACCAAACATTAAGAGCAAAAAGAATTAAGAGGAGGGAATGAGCCTCCTGTGGCTAGTGAAGAAACTACTGCAACAGTCCAGGTGAGGGGCGATTAGGACCCTACTAGGCGGTGTTGGAGAAGACTCTTGAGAGTCCCTTGGACTGCAAGGAGATCAACCAGTCCATTCTGAAGGAGGTCAACCCTGGGATTTCTTTGGAAGGAATGATGCTAAAGCTGAAACTCCAGTACTTTGGCCACCTCATGTGAAGAGTTGACTCATTGGAAAAGACTCTGATGCTGGGAGGGATTGGGGGCAGGAGGAGAAGGGGACGACAGAGGATGAGATGGCTGGATGGCATCACTGACTCGATGGACGCAAGTGTGAGTGAACTCCGGGAGTTGGTGATGGACAGGGAGGCCTGGCGTGCTGCGATTCATGGGGTCGCAAAGACTCGGACACGACTGAGCGACTGAACTGAACTGAACTGAGGGGCTTTCTTGATAGCTCAGACAGTAAAGAATCTGCCTGCAATGCAGGAGACCTGGGTCCGATCTCTGGGTCAGGAAGATTCCCTGGAGAAAGGAGTGGCTACCCATTCTCATATTGTTGCCTGGAGAAACCCCATGGACAGAGGAGCCTGGTCGGCTACAGTCCATGGGGTCACAGAGTTGGACACGAATGAGCAACTAACACTTCTACTTTCATGGCAGTAGCAGTAAAAAGGCACATCACAAACACTTGATGGAACTTGGTCACCAACTTGACTAGCCCTATTTGGCTGGACCATCACCTTGGGAACAATTCTGAATCCAAACCAGCTCAGCTTTTAGCTAAAGTTGTACCAGACGGTTTTTTGCTATCTCTCAGGATCCTGAAACATAGCTTGCATTGAATATTTTCAGTTCATATAGACCAGGGATTGGCAAACTTTTTCTGCAAAAGGCTGCTGCTGCTGCTGCTAAGTCACTTCAGTTGTGTCCAACTACGTGCCAACCCATAGCCGGCAGCCCACCAGGCTCCACAGTCCCTGGGATTCTCCAGGCAAGAACACTGGAGTGGGTTGCCATTTCCTTCTCCAATGCATGAAAGTGAAAAGTGAAAGTGAAGTCGCTCAGTTGTGTCTGACTCTAGACAGTAAATATTTTAGGCCTGGGAGGCCACACAAGCTGTGTTGCAGCTCTGCTTTTGCAATGTGAAAAAAGCCATAGATAATCTGGAGGCTAAACAAATGGTTGTGGCAGTCTTCTCCAAAAACTATTTCTAGAAACAAGTGCTGGTGGGTCAGGTTTGCTTCATAGTTTGCCACCTAATCTATGAGTAAAGCTACTTTCCAACTAAATACAATAGTCTGTATTCACATTCACACCTCTCAGCTTGTTTCATTTGTCAACAGTGATCTCACAGTCCTTTGAAATTCTTCTCTGGACTTGTTTCTGAGAGATGACACTGTGCTTTAGTTCTATAAGCTCTGACCACATTTGTCTCTTTCTCTCTCTCTCTGGGTCTCTTCTTGTGTAACCTCCCTGAGACCTGATGTCTCAGGCTCAGTCCTCAGGCATCATCTTTCATTTTTGAGCTAGGGATCCCAAAGTCACTATTTCTAGTCCATTCCCCTCTTGAACTCTTTTCCTATCTCAGAGCTTGTACTGTGCTGGGTCTATATCACACAGTCTTGTGCTGGATCGAATCCTACCTTAAGTTGTTTAATAGTTATTGTTCATCCAATTATACTGCACGCCACAGTAAGGCATTTTGCATTCTGCCCCACAGGCAGTGAGTCAGTGATGCTCCTATGGAACTCATTCAACACCATCAGGAAAAAAAACAAAAAGGAACCATCTTTACCCAGAAGAGCAATGACTATTCTCCAGTGATAAAGGGACAAGGGATGAGACACTACCTTTGAATCATTGTTTGGAAGGGGTAGAGGAGATGTTTGTACCTCCAGTTAACACATGCTTCTCAATCACCACAGAATGGTCAACTTTGTGTACAACAAAGTAGAGACAGAGGGGAATGGGATGGGTGGTGAGGCGGGGGGAGCACAAGATCCCCTTCCTTTCTGCCTCACCCCCTGCCACCAATAGCAGAAGGATACATAGAGTGGGTGTGGATAACTGCTACTGCCATTACTAAGGCCTCTTGCCATTACTACAAGCTAGGCTGGCCTCTGGAGCATTCACAGACATCATGGCCATTGCTTCATTCTGGACCCTCATAATCTTCCTCTAAGACCAAATCTTCTCAAGGTACATGTAAATGGGTCACAAGTGTGCTGAGATCCTGAGCCCCTCAGCCTCTGGCCAAAACTGCCTCATCTGTTTATTCCAGTGGGCCATACAAATTGTGATATTTTCATGATTAGGAAAAGGTGAGGATACACTAACCTGAGGACCTTTGATAGCCTCCTGATTGGCCTGCCTTTTTTTGTTTGTTCGTTTTCCGGCTATGCTGCACAGCATATGGGATCTCAGTTCCTGAGCAGGGAGCAAACCTGTGCCCCTGTAGTGGAAGCACAGAGTCCTAACTACTGGACCACCAGGGAAGTCCCGGCCTCTCTGCTTCTAGTCTCTACTCACTTCACCTCCATCTCGCTGCCTGAGCATCTGTCTAAAACACAACTCTCACTTAAAATCTTTACTATCTCATCACCTAAAATCTGCTGCCTTCCAACATCACACAAAGCATCTCGTGACCCAACCTGCAGCTCCAAGCACATCTCCCACTAACTCTGACTCATCTCATCACTGTCCTTCACCATATGCTTCAGCAACACCACATCATTTACAGGGTGCTAGACAGGCCCTGTGTCTTTACCCTCTCATACCTTAACCTATGCCGTTCCCTCTGGCTGAAATGCTCCCATGCCCTGTCCACCTAGCAAGCCACTACACACTGGCTAAATGGCTCAAGGACCACACGACCCCCTGAGAGATGCAGCCGTTCATCCTAGAGCAGGGCCAGCGTAGGTCCTGCCCTCATGGAGCTTATAATCCATCGGAAGATAAGACATAAATGAAGGGAACTTCCTCAGTGACTAGGACTCAGCACTTTCACTGTGGTGGTCTCGGTTCAATACCTGGTTGGGGAACTAAGATACCACAAGCCTCTCAGTGCAGCCAAAAAAATAAATGAAGTAATCATACAAAGGAATATGATTGCAAGGTGTGATAAGCACTATGAAGGGAAAGTGTGTGTGCACGCTAAGTCATTTCAGTCATATCTGACTCTTTCCAACCTCATGGACTGTAGCCTGCCAGGCTCCTCTATGTGTGGGATTCCCCAGGCAAGAATACTGGAGTGGGTTGCCATTCCCTTCCCCAGGGGATCTTCCTGAGCCAGGGATTGAACCCTTGTCTCTATGTATCCTGCCTTGGCAGGCGGGTTCTTTACAACTAGGGCCACCCAATATGAAGGGAAAGTTGAGAGACCTATCAGAACATAGAATGTAGTGGACTGGTGTGTAGGCGGGTGTGAATGTGTGCATGGGTGACTACTTTGGGTTCAGAAGCTGGAGAGAGCTTCTTTGCGGAAATGGCATTGACTGACAAATAGAATGAGAGGCCACTGGACCAAAGCACAGGCTGACTGACTGATGGACAGACTAGCTGGCTGCAAGCAGTCTGACTCACTGATGCCCTGACTGATGAGGTGGCTGCAGGACAGGCAGAATGCCTAACAGCCTGACATCTTGACTGGTTAGCTGGCTACCTGGCCAATGGATAGATCAGAGGCTGAGTGCCTAACTGGCTGATTGACTGAACTGTCTGCCTTCAATGTCCCCTCTTCTCTCCTACCCCCACTATGGCCCAATGTCAGTAATAAAACAGTATGAAGCAAAATCTTATGCCCAGAGAGGGCCAAGCGTAGCCTGAGTTGGCTCAGCAAAGCACATCAGCAGCCTCTCATCTGCATCCCCATACAACCCAATCAGCTCCAGCATGGGCCAAATGTAGCTCGTGAAAGGAACACAGAGGCAGTTTTTGCCAGCAGGGGTAAAAAAAAAAAAAAAAAAATCAAATCAGAGGCAGGCAAGCAGAGAGATTGGATAGGTTTTCTTAGAAACCTTCAAAAACAACATTTTATTTTAAATAGGATTTTAATGATCATGACGTCTAATGTAATGCTTGTCCCGACAGAAACCACTAGAGCAATAAGGCTCAAACATGAGAACAGGAGACACACTGGGCCACAAGAGATCCTTTGGGACTTTCGTGTGATGATTTCTTTCTCCCCCTTATAGGTTTCCGTGGTAATGGGGTATGGTAATGGCCCAGAGCCATCTCAGTCCCAGACTGCTGTCTCCTGGAGAAAGATATTTGCAGACTACCTCATGTTCACCTCACTCAGAGCAAGTAAACTGAGTGAAAACTGTAACTAAATAGGCCTAGTGAAAAAGTGAAAGTGACAGTCACGTCCAACTCTTTGCAACCCCATGGATGTAGCCTGCCAGGCTTCTCTGTCCATGGGATTCTCCAGGCAAGAATACTGGAGTGGGCGACCATTCCCTTCTCCAGGGAATCTTCCTGACCCAGGGGCTGAACCCAGGTCTCCGACATTGCAGGTGGATTCTTCACTGTGTGAGCCACTGGGGAAGCACTTAAATAGGCCCAAGCCATCTTCAAATGGAAAAGAAGAGGAGAATGGAGTTGGAGGCATGGCCAGCCCTGAGAAGGTACAGCAGGGATTCATCGGACATGCTCTAGCACCAACTTCCTGGGGTGCCCTGGGAGTGTGAAGGCATCCAGCACTTGGGGATGCCAGCTAGGGAGGGGACTGGCCTTGGGGGAGCCTCAGCTCACACTAGCATCCCTGAAAACAGGAAAAAATGGGAATTTAGAGGCCTGGAGGAGTAATGAACAAGATAGTTGTCCTTGAGTCCCAGGGGGCTGTCCCTTTGCATTCTTGCCTCCACAGCACCAGGAAAGGCTAATTGTAATAGTCAGCCAATTCGGGGGCAAGGCAAAATATCACTTTAAGGCAGTGGTTCTCAGGCCAGATGCACATTAAAATCACCTGGGAAGCTTTAAAAACTTATCTACTCCTGACCTCATCCTCAGAAATTCTGGTTTTTAAATGGTTTGAAAAGAAGGGTCTGGGCAGCCAGTGGTTTTTAAATCTCCATATGTGAATCAAATGTGCAGTCAGAGCTGACTGCCGTAAGTGGACAGTCTCAGTTATTAAGGCCCTTCCAGAATATTCCCAAACCAGAATAGCACATCTAGGGGGAAATGGCCAACTCGGGTTTCTAACTTCATGTTCCTTCTTCAGTAAGTTCAAAGAGTCTTTCCTCAGTGTACCTCATGCAGTGGTGTGCTGGTAAACATTGAACAACCAGGTCTCCAAAGTCCTGATTTGTAGCATTTGCTAACTTCCCCGGCATACATACTCTCACCATGGCTGTGTTCCAGTTATCAACATGACCTCACTGAATGCAGAGCTGGGAGGGATATATATGCCCAATCAGCTCTTATGTGCCTGTGTGAGTTGGGTCCAGCACAACACTGGCCCTACAGAGAGACTCCTACTGAGCCCAGGAAGTCACCCTCCAGTGCAGAGCTTCCCAGACTGTCTTCCCAAATCCTCCTCCTTGTGCACATATATGGGAGAGGCATTGCTCAGTAACCACAGATACTGCTAATATAAAGTGCCTCCTGGAAGCGTCCTTAATCCCCCAGCCAAAATTAATTTTACCCTCCTCTGTATTCTAACATGGTCTTCCTATGTTAAGAACCTGGCAGCCAATACAGCAGACTCAAGAGACACACTTTCAGTCTCTGCATCGAGGAGGAAATGGTAACCCATCCCAGCACTCTTGCCTGGGAAATCCCATGGACAGAGGAGCCTGGTGGGCTACACTCCATGGGGTCACAAAGAGTTGGATGTGACTGGGCATGCATGCAAGCACTCTGACATGATCTTGCTACCTCTTCTAAGGTATCTCCTTTGGTGTGCATATAAAGGTGTACTTCTTTCTTTCCTACAAGACATAAGCTTCTTGAGGGCTAGGAGCCATGTTTTCTTTTTTTTTTTTTCATCTTTGTATCCCCCATTGGGTTTAGTGTCCTTCCAAGCAACAGTAAATTCATAGTAAATGACTGTCTAATGAAACCTGGATCATTTTGTCCCTCAGCCTTCCTCTTTTCCTCCTACCAGTATATCACCAATTCTGCCAGTTTACCTGAAAAAGGAACACTTCCCTGTCCATTTCACAGTGCACTGACTTGTAAATAGAGATGCTCATGTCAGACATCTGTGAACACAGATGTGCCAGATTTTATGTTAACAGAAGTTGGGTTGTAGATGGAACATTTATCAGAGAAATGACACTTGAACGGAGTGAATGAGAGCTTCCTATTTGAAGGAATCTTAGTTTCCTGTTGCTTCTGTAACAAATTAAACTTAGTGATTTAAACAGTACATGCGTATTCTCTTATAGTTCTGGATATCAGAAGTTTGACACAAGTCTCATGGGCTAAAATCAAGGGTAGGCAGGCCTGTGTCCCTTCTGGAGGCTTTAGGGGAGAATGGGTTTCCTTGCCTTCTCTGGCTTCTAGAGGCTGTCCACATTCCTTGGTTCATGGTCCCTTCTTCCATCCTCAAGGCCAGCCAGGTCGGGCTGATTCCTTCTCACATCACATCACTCTGACCTTCTCTTCTGTCTCCCTCTTCTACTTACAAGGACCTTTATGTTGACACTGGGCCCACCTGGTTAATCCAGGCTAATCTATTTATTTTAAAGTCAGCTGACTGGCAATCTTAATTCCATCTATCACCACAATTCCCCTTGCCATATAACATAGTGTATCCACAGGATCTTGGGCTTAGGGCATGGGAATTTTAGGGGAGGTGTATGATTCCGCTTACCACACATGATAAACCTTTTGACAAAATGGAAACATTTTAATAGAAATTAGAATTCTCCCGTGGTTTCTCATATGCATTTTATCAGTTCCTTTAAGTAGAGCCAATCTGATCTATCTACCACTTGACGGTCGTATCATCTACCTAACGATTTGCTGCTTCTCACTCAGCAAAGCATAACCTTCTCATACCCTCCTCCATGCACCAACAAGATGTCCTCTTTACCCTGTGATGTAGTGTCTCACCACTTCAGCCAGCCATAGTGTGGACCGTCTGTGAGCCGTCTGCCCAGCACTGTGCTTCAGTGCATTTGGTATACAGGCAGCAGGCAGCAAGGGGTAGGTATAAGACCTCTGCACTGTGTGTGTAAGAGAGAAATGTGTATGGGGATACGCAAGCAAACTCTTAGTGATTCTATGTTTCACCCTCGCTCTTGTCCATTATCACAGCTATTCCTCCAGTTCAGGCCCTGCCCTGGCCACGTTACCCTTGTACTTGCGCTACTTTCCCTCTCTGCCTCCCTGACTTCGCATTAGCCTTGCAAACATCCATCTGGTACGCTGCTCTCAGTCAGCTTTTGGCTTGTCATTCCTCTCTTCAAGGGCCTACAGTGGATTCCTAGTATTCAAACACATTGAATCTCAGTTCCTCAGACTGGCCTTTGAAACTTTTCACCAGCTTATTCTGCCCACCCCCAATCTCTCTCCAATCTCTTTTCTCATTATTCTCCTCTCCAGCCAAGCAACTATGCTTATCGACCCGCACATATGGCTTACTTATTTCCGTGCTTGCTCTCTGTCTGTGAACACATCCCACTTCTCCTTGCTAATCCATGCCTATCACTTCAAGATCCAGCTTCAAACACTCTCCTGTGGGAAGCAAGTTCTGGTTAACCCCTTCCTCTTCTTTTGTTCCAGATTCCACACCACACTTAACCACAAAATTGACTTCATATGAACTTTTCCTCAATGCTGTTTTGCATTGGCAAAAATAACAGGTTGCATTTGTTGAGTACTTACTCTGTGTCAGACAGTGTCCTAAGACATTTTACCTCATTTTCTCATTTAATCCTGAATGACGACCTTTGGAGACAGGCACTCCATTTTGCAGTTGAGGAAATCAGTGTTCAGAAAGGTTAAGACACTTTCTCAAGGCCACACAGCTAGGAAGTGGCAGAGCTGAGATTTGAACCTGGTCCGTCTGATTCCAGAGGTCCATACATGTTCTGATGTGGTATGATTAAGGCAGATCATGTGCCTTTGTGAGTCTCCCCCAAAAGAGCGTGACCCCTCCTGGGTGGCATTCATGCCCACAACTGTGGCCAGATCACTCCTAGAAATGAGAGGAGGGTTCCTCACTCAGGCAACACCCAGCAACTCTGCTGGGGCTGGTTCCTCCCAGAACCACAGATGCAGAGGTCAGTGGTTCTCAAACTTGACTGTACTACAGAATCACCAGGGAACTGAAAAAGAAAGAAATCCTGATGCTCAGGCTGCAGCCTGACCAATTAAATCACAAACTCTGGAAACAGGGTTCAGTCATCTGTATTTAAAAAAAAAAAACTCTAAAGGAAATTCTGTTGTGTAGCCAATGTTGAGAATCACTCGCCAAACAGAGGAGACTCAGTTGGAAACCCGTTTCTCAGTTTTAAACCCTTTTAATTTCTCAGGAAGCCATATCTTCCCTGTATGTCTTGTCTTTCCTCCCCCACTTCCCTGTCTGTTTGGCTTTTCACCCAACAACATCTGAGGAGGGCAGCAATCATTGGTCGAGGCCACAAGCCAATTAAATACCAGCTCCAGGAAGGTTCCTAAACCAATGGAAAGCCTGTGAATCACAGGTGGAAAAAATTAACATATTAAAGCTTCCTGGGTTTCACAAAGACAAAAATAAATAATTTGCTCTTTTAGAAACAGCAAACATTCCACCTCTTAATCTGCTAACAATATCCCCCCCCTGGGAAATCCTTTAAGATTAAGAAAGGAAACTTGCACCTCCTCTAACAGCTTCCGCCAGCTGGCAGGCAGGCCTGCCCCCCATCCACACTGGTCACTGGGTGTTCAAACAGGAGAGCCATAGAGAGGGGCGGCTGATCACGGCTGCCAGATTCTGTACAGGCGACAGCTGCTTGCCAGTCAGAAGGAGCTGATCTACGGGAAAGGTTGTAAGATCCTAGAAGAACTTGACTCTGGAAGGTGAAATGGGGACGAAGCTCTGCCTGCTCCCTTTCCCCCAGGACCCCTTGGTTCTGTCCATACACTCAGACACTCCTCTCCTCCATGAATCCAAGTGTGTCCACATATGGCACCCAACTGGTGTGCACACATCCCTTCAGCCTCAGGGGAAGCCAGGGGGGCCTGGGGAGGCCAGAGTCCCAGGGGCTGGTCCATTTACCCCAATTCCTCACATGAATATCAAGTCCTATGTGTGCTGTGACATGAGAAGGATTGGGAAGAGATGGCCTGGGGGTAATTCCAAGTTCCCCAATCTCTGTGCCCATTGCTAAAAACCTCTCACGGGCAGATTAGACACTTTCTAGCCTTCCCTAGCATGGGCTGACCTTAATAGGGGGTCAAGGGCCTCCCTGGCGGCTCAGTGGTAAAGAACCTGCCTGCCAATGCAGGAGACTCCAGTTGAATCTCTGATCTGGGAAGATCCCACAACTGCTGAGCCTGTACTCTTGAGTCCAGAAGCTGCAACTACTGTGCCCTAGAGCCCATGTTCCACAATGAGAGGCAATGAGGAGCCCGTGCACCAAAACGAAGAGTAGCCCCCACTCATCGCAACTAGAGGAAAGCCCATGCAGGAAAGCCCGTGCAGCAGTGAAGACCCAGTACAGCCCGTAAATAAATAAATACACCAAAATTTTAATTGCAAAGGTGATTTTAAAAAAATGAGGTCAAGATAGCATGTCCCAGAGGGTTCAAAAGAAGAAGAAAGATAAGCCCCCAAAGGCCCAGGATCTGAACCACTTCAGAATCACTGAACCTCACCTCATGGGCTAAAACTGTTTGTCAAGTTTACTTCTTCCTCTCTTCCCCAGGCCTGTTCCTGGGAAGGAACCCCTCGAAGCTGGACTTACCTTGGCATCCATGATGCTGGTCTCCACCCGGGCCACGCCCTGGTTCTCCCGGAACAGCTGGATCTTGCTGATCTTGCTGAACTCGGACAGCACAGTGGTGAGGTTGGTTTTGAGGTCAATAACATGGCTGATGCCGTGACGGGGTCCCACCAGGAGGGTGGTGGCTGACTGCTTCTCATCCTGGGGCCCCAGCGTGGTGCACAGCATTCGCAGAAAGAAGGGCAGAGGAAGTGGGGCAGAAGAGGTGGAAGACGGAAAGAGAAAACAGGCATTGGACTGATTCTGCTGGGAGATCTGGAAATATCTGGAGCTCAGGGTCAGGGCAAGAAGGCAAACTCGAGGGGAAAATAGTCTGGGATGCCCCTGTTCCCAGGACAGGGCCCTGGATCGTTGGTCTAAATGGACACATTAGCTTCAGTAGCAGGGAGAGTGAAGTGGGCAGCAACAGGGCTAGTTCTAGCAAAATCATCAAATAGGTGAGGTCTGTTTTGGTGCCTTTGAAGTGCCCTTGTCCTACTAAACCCCAGAGATTTTCCCATTGGTTGCCTTGGGCCACTCAAGGCTCCCGTGGTGCTCTGTCTGAACAGGTGGCATCCTGTGTTTGGTCTTTACCCTCCCCCCCAACAGCCTGCACTTCTCACCTGGCGCTAAAAGCTAAACTGACAAAGTAGCCTGGAGGGGGATCTCCCTCCCTAAGAAGCTATTTGCCCTCTATAATAGGCACTATGGGCTTCCCCAGTTGACTCAACAGTAAAGAATCCACCTGCAATGCAGGAGATATGGGTTCGACCCGTGGGTCAGGAAGATCCCCCTGGGGAAGGGAATGGCAACCCACTCCAGTACTTTTGTCTGGGAAATCCCATGGACAGAGGAGCCTGGTGGGCTACAGTCTATTGGGTCGAAAGAGTCGGACACAACTAAGTGCACACACACGTAATAGGGACCACAGTAGTCTCACCCCAGAGGAATGATCTATAAGAATTTCAGCAGTGGACTTCCTAGGACCCTCAAATCCCAGTACATAAATGGTCACCTCTGTGCCTGAGGGACTGGATTCCCTTAAGTGGTCCTGACAGGCCCCTTGGTGCTATCAAGCCTGAGCCCTCTGCCGGCCCATTCCCTGGCATTGGCATCACCCCAAGGAACCTCTTCCATCTGTTCTAGACACTTTGATAAGTGGCTTTCCGTCAGTGTGCCCCATGAGCATGACAGCGTGTTCCCCAGAGCATGACAAACACCTGGATCCAGTAAGCAAATGATTTGAATTTCCTTTCACGGAAACACACGAGGGTAAACTAGCCTGGGGCACAGTCTTAGGGGGACCACTTATGCCCTACCTCAGAGGAGCATTCCTATACTGAAGGCCCTGGGTGGGGCTGGTGCAAGGGGCATCCAGGCTGGGGGATTGAGGGAATATGGGTAAGAACAATGAAATAGGGTAGGGGTTGGCAAATTCTGGCCCACAGGCCAAATCCAGTCCTCTGCTAATTTTTGTCCAACCCACGAACTGAGAATGGTTTTGTACATTCTTAAATGGTTGGAAACAATTCCAAAGAACCATATTTTGTGACACATAAAAATCATATGAAATTCACGTTTCAGTGTCCGTAAACAAAGAGCTATTGGAACAGAGCCAGGCCCGTTTGTTTAGGCTTTGTTGACGGCCATTCTTGTGCCACAATGGCAGGGCTGAGTGCTTGCGACAGGGACCCCTGTGGCCTGCCTGCCAAGCCTAGGCAATTCACTTATCTGGCCCTTTACAAAAAAAGTTTGCTGACCCCTGAAACTGAGAAAAGGAGGCACAAAAGAGCCTGGAGGGATACTGAAAATAAATATTGTCTCCTCCTTTACATTTTATTTTTTGGCTGCACCACATGGCCTGTGGGATCTTAGTTCCCCAACCAGGGATTGAACCCAGGGCCTTGGCAGCAACAGCACCATGTTCTAACCACTGGACTTCCAGGGAATTCCCAAAAGTTTTTACATTTTACTTCATTTATTTATTCATTTTTTTTGCCTCCTACTTTAACCATTTTACCAGAGGTGGGACCAGAACACCACAGGGCCCAATAGGGAAAAGGAAGAATGGGAGGGAAGTCTTTTAGAAATATTCACTGACAGGGAATGCCACCCAAAAGATCTAATGGAGTCCCTTCTGTCCCCCCAACCCAAGGACAAGTGCCCCTAAAGAGCTCCCACCCTCTCACTGGCCTCACTTACCAGGCCCACAGTGTTGAACAAAACACCCGTGAACGTTGGAAGTTCATTCAGAATTCGAAGATACTGGAGTTTGGCCTGAATTGCAGAGCCCTGTGGAAACAACCCACCCAGAAGTGTGAGAAACTTGAAGTGCAGAGGAAAGGCAAACCCATGTTTTCAGGAAGGAGGCTCAACAGTTTTGGATAGGCACTAGTCAGACCAGTCAGCAAGCCCCAATGCGGGACCTTTGGGAGAAAAATCACAGGAAGGTTCCAGTTTGGACAGCTCTTGCCAGACTTTAGCATCCCACCTCCCTTCCAAAACCCTCCTGCTACCTCCAGGTCCTCATTCCTGAAGAACTGAGCTTACTCATTTTGTTCCTGGGTTAATCTCAATGCATTTCCCCAACTTCAACACCCCATGACATCTATACTTCTCTCCTGAGATCCTTGATGACCACTAGGTGCTGGCCATCCCCAACTCGATACCTTTATCCTGAGCACTCCTAACTCCCCACCCTGCTCTTCCTCTGGCAGAAAAATTTCCAGCAGTGGTCCAGGCATTCCCTGGGCATTCAGGCCAGAAACCTGCGAGTCACCAAGTCATCTTGATTCTACCTCTTAACTCCCTCTCCACCCTACATCCCTCTTCTCTTGCTCCATGGTCATTGCCTCAAGGTCTGCCATTTGCACATGGCAGCCAGGTTACTTTCAGTACCAACACTCATTTCCCTTCACATCTTCAGTGAGAGGGAGCAGCCTAAAACTTAAATCACATCAGCTGCCCAATTAAACCCTTTGATGGCTCTCTGCTGCCTACAGGATGAAGGATAATCCCTTTTCACAGCACACGAGGCCCTCCACGAACAGGTTCCTGCCAACCTCTCTGGCCTCTTCTCTTGCTTGCACCCTACCCAGGAAGGTTTCTTGAACCTTCTCTACTGGTTTATGTCAGATTTCTCTGCCTGGGGATGTTCCTCCCTGCAACTCGTCTAGACAAACTCCTATCTGTCCTTTAAGACCTATCTCTGGCATTGGATGGCATCACCAACTCAAGGACAGGGAGGGCTGGCATGCTGCAGTCCATGGGATCTCAGAGTCGGACACAACTGAGAGACTGAACAACTGGCATCAAATGCACCAATTCCTGGCCTTTTCTATCTCCTTCAGGCTGGGCTGGCTGTTTCTCCTCTAAGCTTCCAGGGAACCTGCATGGGTTGGATTTGTGACTGCCTCTGGTTTTCCCATCAGCCTATGCTTGACTCAGGGCAGAGACTCGGCTGGCTTTCTTCATCTTTATGTCTCCAGCCCAAGTGCTGGGGGGGGGGGGCGGGAGGGGGGCGGCGGTGCTCAAAAATAATGTTTGCTGAGGAGATGGTTAGGAGCCCTGAAACTCTCCACTGGGAAGAAAACAATCTGATTAAATATGCGCAGCAAGGTAGGAATGGCTTAACTCTCTGGGGAAATTTGCATCTTAAAAGAGAAGCTAGTTGGGCATGCAGGGAATGGGTGCGATATAAGAGGGCAACTGCGTCTGTGTCTCCATCTGCGTGTGGATTCTGGGGCCTCTCACCACTGCCTCTTAGGAGGCAAATGGACTGAGCCTTAGAAGTCAGAGAAGGGCCTTCGGGGCTGGGGAGGCAGGGAGTGGGAGTCCCTCAGAGGGCACCCCAGAAAGGGAAGGAAAGTACAGCAGTGACCTGAGCCCTCAAAGTGACCTGGAGTGCCCAGCAGTGATCTGGAGTCCTGTTATCCAGCTCAGACCTTGTCCCATGGGGCTGGGCTTTTATCTCCCTGTACCAGGACTAATGAACTAGAAAGCTAATGGAGGACAGAGTAGTCGTTTCCACGGGAAATGTGTCTCCTCAGGGTTCGGGGCTTGTCCACACGACAGGTGCTTCAGCAACAATGACTAAATCAGTGAAACAACCCAAGAATTTTTTCTGCCTGCATCTTGGTCCCTTTGCTTTGTGGATCCTGGGCTTTCCCAGTGACTTGCCACTGAGCTGTCTCTGGGGGAGGCTCAGGCTTAGGGAAAAATCCTCTCCACAATCATCGTCCATATCTGGTCAAGCTGGATGTGTATCCAGGTCAAAAACAGTGGGGAGAGTCCCCAGAAGACCAGACTTGCTGGGAAACCACGCAGGAGTCCCCCAGTGCCACTAGTGCCCCAGCAGGGGGCCCCGGGGCCGACTCTGGATACCTTGGTGCCACTGGAAGGATGTGTTTGGTGTGCCTTCAGCTGCTGAGAGAGAGATTTCCGGAGGGTCTTTTCTTTGATGCCCTGTAGGAGGGAGGGGGGAAGAAAGGGTTCCAGGCCCCACTCCTTCCTAAAAGCAGAAGAAAAGTAGGAAATTAGAGAGACAAAGTGAGACAGGAAAGGAATATGGCAAGATAGAAACGGACTGAAATCGGAGACAGAGGTGGAGGAATGGAGACTAGGGAAGACAGGAGGCAGACAAGTAGAAGCTGGAGCTCAAGGGCATCTTGGTCTAGGGGTTGTGAGGAAGTCCGGTTCTCACTCTCATCCAAGGCCCATGGTCCTGAAAAGCATAGCACAGCTCAACCACTGTACCTTCTCCCTGCGTAGCTATGTGCCCCCCTCCTGAAGGGCCCTGGCACAACTCACTCCACATTCTTGAGTGAGATCTTCTGACTAGGTCGAGTAGCTGAGACAGTGATATAGATGTGGAGGGCAGCAAGGCCCAAAAGCATCTCCGGCTTGGGGTCCATTCCAAAGCGTTCTCGGATGACATCGTTCCGACTCTGCAAGAGAGGGCAGTCCAACCCATCAGTTAGAGATCTTTCAGCCACTGCACCACGGACTCCCTTACATCCCAGAAGAGAATCCTGGTGTCAGTAAGCATCCCAGATCAAAGGGAAGAGGAAGGTTCTGCCCTTTGGGGAAGAGACACTATTTGCTTCATTCAGCAGGTAGTTGACTGCCCCCTTCTCAGTGCCAGGTACACACAATGGCAAGGCACAAACAGGTAGAATGTCTAGGGCATTACAGAAGTGAGACGTGGCACTACTCCCCTTCTTTCCTCCTGTTCCAAAAGACCTTTCTGCCTTTCTGCCTATACTCACCACTGTTCACCCCCAGCCATCTGAGGCTCCTCTACCAGTTCAGATAAGAACAAAATAAGAGAGGCACTGGGAGGGATTCTCTATAGGGCTCTGGCCCAGAAGCCCACAGTGAGAGACGGATGGCAGGCATGGGGCGGATATTCTTTTCCTTGGTGTCTGAAGATCAAAAGCAATAATGAGTCAGTCTTCCCTATGCTATCCTAAAAAGGATCTCCTGGAATTAATGGCCAAAGGTAAGACAACCCTCAGACCCTGAAGGTCAGAATCCCAGCTATCAAGGATCAGCCTAGGTTAGACCAGTTGCCCACTGTGTTGAGGTGGAACCAGAATAAGCTAAGAGACTAGAGAGCCACAGTGGTATCACTACAGCAGAGGAGAGAGTGTAAAAGGAATGCTTCATCAATGATCATCTATGTAGAAAATCCAACAGAATCAACACAAAAATCTACTAGAACTAATGAGTTAACAAGGTTGCAGGATATAATCAATATTTCAGTATCAACATAATCAATATACAAAGCCAACCATATTTCTACATGTTTGCAACCATCAGAAAGTAAAATTGAAAATCAAAACCATTTATAATAGCATCAAAAACATGAAATTATTAAGGACAATCTGTCAAAACATGTGAAAGACCTATACACTGAAAAGTACAAAACCCTGTTGAGAAAAATTAGAGAAGACCTTAAGAAATATAGAAATGTACTGTCTTCATGGGTTGGAAGATTCAAACCAATGTATAGATTCAACACAATCTCGATCAGAAGCACAGCAGGTTTGAGATAGAAACTAACAAGCTAATTCTAAAATTCACACACAAATGCAAAGGTCCTAGAATGGCCAAAACAGTTTTGAAAAAGAACAAATTTGGAGGACAAACACTACCTGATTTTAAGACTTGTTAAAAAGCTTCAGTAATCAATAAAAATGATAATAATCAATAAAAAGCCTCAGCAATCAAAAAAGTGTGATGGTAGCATAAAGATCAACAAGCAGATCAACAGAATAGAATAGAGACTTCAGAAATGCCCCACACATATACAGACAACTGCTTTTTCACATAGGCACAAAGGCAACTAATGGGAAGAAAGGCTGCTCTTTTTTAATAAATGGTCTGGAACAATTGGATATCCATATGGAAAAAAAAAGAAATTTGATCAATGCTTTGTACCACATACTAAAGTTAACTCAAAATGGATCATAGACCTAAACGCAGAGCCTAAAATGATAATGCTTTTAGAAAAAAACAATAGCAAAATCTTTGTGAACTTGGGCTCAGCAAAGATTTCTTAAATATGACACCATAAGCACAATCCATAAAATAAACCAAATTGACAAATTGGACTTCATCAAAATTCAAACTTCTGCTCTGTGAAAGACACTGTTTAGAGACTGGGATGAAATAATTGCAAATAACACATCCAATAAACAACTTGTATCTAGAATACACAAATAACTTTGAAAACTCCGTAATAAGTAAACAAACAACCCCAACTTAAAAAGTGGGCAAAAGATTTGAATAGATACTTCACCAAAAGAGATGCATGATGACAAACAGGCACATGAAAAGGTGTTCAACATCATTAGTCATTAGGGAAATGCAAATGAAAACCAGAATGAGATACTTCTATACGCTATTAGAATGATGGAAATTTAAAAATACTGCCAAGTGCTGATGAGGGTGTAGAGAAACTGGGACTCTAGCACATGCCTGGTGTGAATGTAAAATGGCACGGCCACCTTGGAAAACAGTATTGGAATTCCTTCCAGAAATTAAGGAAAGATAGATCTACCATATGATCAAGTCATTCCATTCTCTGGTATTCACCCAAGAGAAAAGAAAGCATATATCATACAAAGACTTGTATATGAATGCTCATAGAACCTTTATTTGTAGTAGCCAAAACCAGACAACCCAAATATCCATCAGCAGGTGGACTGGTTAACAAATTTTTGTATATCCATACCATAGAACAGTAGTCAACAATAAAAGGGAATGAATTACTGATACACACAGCAACATGAGTGGGCCTCAAAATCATGCTGAGTGAAAGAAGCAAGATCAAAATAAGTGTTTATACTGTATGATTTCGTTCCTATCAAACTCTAGAAAATGCAAACTAATCTACAGTGACAGAGAGCAGGTCAGTGGCTGCCTGGGGATGGGGGTATGGATTACAGAGGAGACTGAGGAGACTTTTGGGGGTGTTGGATGTGTTTAATATCTTGATTGTGGTGATGGCTTCATGGATATAAACATATGTCAAAACTTATCAAATTGAAAAAAAAAAAAACTTATCAAATTGTCATTTTAAATATGTGCAGTTTGCTATGTGTCAATTAGACCTCACTAAACCTATCTTCAGTATAAAAAGGGAATACAGCTGAACACATCATCATAAAGGGGAAAGGCAAGGTGGACAAGATCTTGTCACGAAATGCCAAAATACCTGAACCAAACATCCATCTCTGCACCCAGCAAACATTCATTCATCCTTCAAGGCTAAGAGCATGCATCTATCCCTTCCACTGTGAAGCCTTCACTATGCCTCACCCAGGAAGAGTTGGCAAATTGCTTCCTGAGTACCCCTACTGACATTGTACCCTGCCATCCTCATACTGCCTGTCACACTGTCTTGTATTTATTTGTGCACATGTCTGTCTGAGCTCTAGCAATCTGTGACAGTTTTTTGATCATTTTGATTGCCAGCACCTAGCACAGGGCCTGGCCCAGAGTAAGTGCTTCACAAATGTTTCTGGATGAACTGATTTGAGAACTGTCTCCTTATTGGAGCTTAGAACTGAGGAGTGGGACCTCCTAGTACCCAAATGCACTTGTTAAACCAGGGTATCCTGTGAAGATGCCAGAGTTACCAGGGTTGCTTCCTCCTGAAAGTTGATGGGATCTGTCTAGACAAATAGACAAACAGACTGGTGCCCCAGACAGCCCAAGTTGCCAGGCCAACCAACTTGACCATGCCCTACCTACCATGGTAGCCAAAAAGGAAAGAGCTACCTGAAGGTTGGTAAAATTTACAGAGCGACCTCATTGTGACAGCAGAGCAGCCTGCCTGCTTGTTTGTCCATTGATCTGTTTGTCTGTGTATCCCAAAACCCGATTCTACCTGGATGTACAGGTACTCGAAAGCAGCAGGATCCCGACGCAGCAGCTCCACGGGGTCTTTGGGAAAGAAGCTTATCCGGAAGAGGCATTTCATTCCATGATAGTGTGTCCGCTGCACTACCTGAATCCCGGAAGTGAGAGGTGGGAGGAAAAGAGATTGGGAATCAGTGGCTGGGGTGGCAGGAGCGTGCTCAGGGCCCCCTGGGCAGAGCTAGGTGCTATTTCCTACTCTGTCTTCTGCCTGGCTGATTCCAATTACCCTTGGGGAAAGTGATGAGGAGCCGAGTCTTTTTTTGCCCTTCTGACCCAAAGCGATTAGAATTTTTCAAACCACTGATCCATGACTTGGTTTTTATCAACAACCCAAGGCCCAAGACACAAGGTAGGAAGAAAGGGCTCCCGGCAACTTCTCTGACTCTTCTGGCTGTGGGGCCTTTGCCTTGCAGAGGGGCTCAGCCTCTGGCAGAGGAAGTTGCTGATGAGCAACCAAATCAAGGACTTAAAATCCTATTTGGAGGTATAGCTGAAACAAGCTGGCAATATACCAGTAACTGCTGAAGCTGAGATGGGTAATGCGGATTCGTTATCCAATTCCTTCTACTTTGGTGTATGTTTGAGATTTTTTTTTTATAATAAAAATGCTTAAAAATCCCCATTTGGAACAAGAGACCAATTGGATCCATAAGCTCCCCTGATGAGCAGGGAGGTGATTAGGCCTCCATCCAGGCAGGACATCCACCTTTTTTCCTTCATAGGTGGGAACCTAAGTCTCTGGACTACATTTGGCTGAGAACTACCCTTGAAGAATTCCTCTCTTAAATCCTTTCATTTTGGTGTGTCTAATTTAAGCTTTTGCTTTGCTTCCTTTAGACATTTCTTTCTGGCCGTCCCTCTCCAACTCCTTCTCTCCCTCTCTGAGAATATTCTTTTTTTAAAGCAAATGAGAAATTCTTTCTTTCTTTGGCCATGCCATGTGGCATGTGGGATCTTAGTTCCCTGACCAAGGATCGAACCCATGTCCCCTGCATTGGGAGAACAGACTCTTAAGCACTGGACCACCAGGGAAGTCTGCACTTCCTGGGAATACTGATTGGCCCTGGTTGCCTGTCTTCCTCTTTGTGGTGAATCACCATTAGTGAAACGTTATCCAGCAATCCTGGATTTCACTGGCTTTTTTCCATAGGCTGGGAAGATAAGACACTTTCTCCTACTCCACTTTGGAACTTGGCATGGGTGTCACATGGGTGACACACTGTCCATTCTTGGCTTCACTCAGCCCCTCCCCAGTCCACATGTGTCGGCCTCGGGGGTTTCACTAGACTCTACTCGCGGACACTTCCATATTACAGCCCTAATCTGAAGGCTGAATGTCCTCTCGGAGGCGGAAAAGTCTAGCAGGCAGGGACTCCATGAGATGGTGGAGTTGACACTGCTCTTCAGCTCAGCCTTCCACACAATGAATTGCCACTCCATGCCTTCCCTACTAGTGACCACCAAGACCAACAACCGTCATGCCTTTTTTAGGTTACAAGAGACATTTTACAGAATTTATTCATTTATTTATTTTGGCTGAGCTGAGTGGCTTGTGGGATCTTAGTTCCCCAAGCAGGGATTGAACCTGGGCCCTCAGAAGTGAAAACACAGGGAGTACTAACCACTGGACCACCAGGGAATTCCCAAGAGACATTTTCTTTAAAATTTTTTTTGGCTATGGACCATTTTTAAAGTCTCTATTGAATTTGTTACAATATGCTTCTATTATGTTCTGTTTTTATTTTATTTTATTTTTTTTTGGCCATGAGGCATGTGGGATCTTAGCTCCTTGACCAGGGATCAAACCCATACCCCCTATATTGGAAGGTGAAGTCTTAACCTCTAGACTTCCAGGAAAGTCCCCCAAGGGACATTTTTAAAGGCCTCTGTGGGTGGTTGGGACAGACCTTGATTGAGAACTGGGACTTCTAGGAGCTGGCTGAGCAAATCATGATGAATTTTCCAGTAAGAGATTGCCTGGTGGCCTCTTGTCTACTAGAGGCCACTTGCAAAGCTATGAAGCTGTGACAGAGGAATTACTTACATAAGCCAGGGGCTGCTTGTCCTGGAGAAGCAGGAACTTGTGGTTCTGTTCTGGTCCGGCATACTCAAGGACAAGAGCAAAGTGCTCAATGTACCTCAGGGAAAGCCGGTCCTGTAATGTCACCATCACATCCTGTAAAGACAAAAGAGCCTTGAGAGAGAGATCCAAAGACAAAAGAGCCTTGAGAGAGAGATCCCTTCCAGCTCTAAGATACCTTCTGCACCCAACATGGCAGAAGGGGACTGAACATCAAGAGAGTCCTGGGGAGAAGGCTGAGGGTGGGAAAGTGGGCCAGACAGAGCCACTGGCCTTCAGGGTGGCCCAGGTGCAGGGCTCCAGGATGAGGAGAGTGACCTAGGAGTGTTGCTCAGAGGCCTGGGCCCTGGAGAACACAGAAGGGGTGAAGGGAGGTCTTCCTAAACTTGGCTGGTCCACGTAGACGGCAAAAGAAGGTCCTGGCCCTTCCTCCCCCTCCCCCCTCCATTCAACCAATGATCTCCTGAGCCTGTCCTTAGTGCCATGTGTGGTGTGGGTTCTTCCCTCAGCTTCTCATGTAAATGAGGATGTTCCCTCTGGTTTGTCCAGCAACTCTTTACTTAGGAATCAACAAAAGCCAAGGCCACAATTACATGATTTCAAAGGTACATGGCTTCTGGATTCATAATCTAAATTGAATGACTTGCAGTTACTGGCAAAATATTCATCTCTGTCACCGGCTTTTAGAGATGATCAATTTAGCAACTTGAAAAATGTGTCCGTGCAGAGGAACAACATCACATGTTCTATGTACAGTCAGGAATCTGACGACTTCCAAGCTCCATCTGCTCTGCTGCCCTCCTTTTAATATTAGGGTGTCTGGAACAGATCTGTGGGGGCTGCCCACATGTCAGTTCTGACACTTCCCATCTATCTGCTGTGACTTCGGCATACACCGGCCTCTAACATGTGTGTTCCTAGAGTCAGTGTGGCTCAAGCCTCCAAGGGCCAGAGAGAAGCAGACTTGGGAATGCAAAGCTCCCTTCTAGCCAGGGTTGCCAAACAAGCCCCTCCTCAGTGAACACTGAAAGCCGGTTTGCTATTCAAATGCTAGGCTGGAAACTGGCGGGTACTTGAGAGTGTCTCTTTGTATTATGCAAGTAGTCACAGAGGCCCCAGTGTTGCTGGAGTGCTGGCACGGACAAATGAGGTCGTCTTTGCTGTTCAGCTGCAGTGGGACTGTGGATGGCCAAGCTGGTGATTGCCAAATTGTGTTACAAGTGTAATGGCCCCTGTGCCAGGCTGTCTATTCACTCAGGTACCTCTCCGGGACAAGTGGCTTGGCAGCCTGTCCAAGTTCCAATGAACAGCCAGTGCACCCTGAAGTCAGGGTATGGTCACCAGCCAGGGGCCGCCATTGTTTTGGAAAGCTGGGGCTACCTGGAAGCACCGATGGTGGTGCCATTGTGAGGGGAGAAGCTACTCAGGCAAAAGAGAGTGGTAAATGCTCCAGTGTGGGAACAGATCAACAATGGCCATACCAGTCCATGATGTAACACACAGGAAGATTCTGACACACATAGACCCACTTTTTGGACTTGGACTTGGGAGGGCACTTGGACATCACTGGGAGGCTTAGTTTTAATGTCTGTCCCATAGATGGAAGCCTTCAACAGTCAAGAGACCACCTCAGGACAGCTTTGGGAATGTGTTTCAGTCCTAGGTTCCCTGGGGAATCCACCCAGGCCTAAGCCATCCAAAGAAACTCTCGGTTCAATCAACACAGGTTAAATAAAGCCCAGAGTTTTGCAACTCGGCTGCTACTAGCACTTTGGACAGGACAATTCTTCATCATTTGGGGACTATTCCATTTCTTGTAGGACACTTGGCATCTCTGACCCTGAGACACTAAATGCCAGTAGCACGCCAAACCATGGGGATGACCCCCCATACCCTCAGACATTCCCAAAAACTACCTGGGAGGGGGCAATGCTGACCCAGGCTGAGAATCGCTGGCAAAGGCAATTCTGAACACCTGGTAACTCCTCTTAGGGAAAGTTTCCTGGCCCACAGCTTGCTTTAGTATAGGGTTGTATTGGTCCCAGCAGGGGTACCTCAGGAGAGCCCTGGGCCAAGTGGGTTTTCTGGGCAGGTGCTGTAGCTGCCTGGCAGTCTTGTTCAGTCACTAAGTCATATCTGACTCTTGTGACTCCATGGACTGCAGCCTGCCAGGCTCTGGGAAGCATTAACTGCATGGAAACATTCACTCTGAGGATGGCATTCTCTTTCTGGAGAGAATCCAGAAGCAGCAGGAACAGATATTTCTGTCCCAAAGCAGAGTAGATCCTGGTGGCTAATGGTATATGCCTCTCCTCCTCAGGACTAAGGGAATCACTACAACTTCCAGATGCCTGGCTGAGCTGTTAAGAATCAAAGCTCTTTAGTTGCTCTTCCTGTGAAAGGAATAGCCAAAGGGACTGTTGGTGGACTTTTTTCAATCTTGGTTCAGTGCTTAAGAGCTGGTTGTTATTTAAAAAGCAAGGCATGGCTGAGCTAATCTCCTGAGAGGTGGTTTGTTGATTTCTGTGTGTAAATTTGCATAGGTGTTATTGTATCAATACAAATCACTTTTGCTTTATAAATGGTTTAATGATCATCACACTCCTTAGCTCCTAAAAGTCATGAGGGACACAGAGTAACATGACACAAAGCAGTTTGTTAACAGATGTGTGCACACACGCATGCCTACACACATCCACGCACATGTACCTGTATGCACACACACACACATTTACGATCACTAGCACACAGTTGGGCAGGCAACTTTCCCCCACCACAGTCATTCAAGGACTGTACGTTTTTACAACCGGGTACTTCCGGGAGCAGGAGGTCAAAGACCAAGAGCACCTTGCTCTGGCAGTGAGCAGCTCTGTGCAGACTCAGAGGAACTCTGAGACCAGCAGCTGTATGTGCTCCAGAGAGTACAGTACCAACCCGCGAGAGGAGACTTTGGGGGTACCTTAACAGTAGTCCGGCCATCAAATGTGAACGATTTGATCTGCCCATTTTCTAAGAAAACCTTCAGGACATTGGGGATGAGGAGGAGAGCTTCTTTCTTCATCATTTTCTGTGAAAGGACAAGGAGGGGGCTCATTTAGGAGGAGGGAAGTGGAAAGGAAGAGAAAGGAGTGAGTGAAGGAGAGGGAGCCAAAGGCGTGGAAGGACAGAGAGACAGACGAAAGAACTGATCAAAGATAACATTACACAGAGACCAAAAGCAAATTCTCCAAGAAGACAATGGGCCATATCCAAAGCTCACCCTTCATTTGATGTCACAGCACACCCACGGTCTACTGTGGCTCAAAGCTCCACAGCTCAGAGGGGGCTTGGCCAATAGAGACCACCACACACTGAAGGGCTGATGGGAGGTCTTAGGAGCCCACCTCACTCACCGGCTCCTATCTCCTGCCTCCTTCCTTTCCACCGGGCCCTTCATACATTGAGATCACTTCCATGCCTTTGCCCTGCCAGTCTCCCTCCATCCAAGCACCTTAGGTCTTCTCTGACCTAGTCCATGCCTACTTCTCCAGTCATGTCTTATCATTCCTGGTACCCACACTGTTTTTTCATACCTGTACACCTCTAGTAACTCATCATTTGAGGACTGCCTCACTCCCCGAAGGACATTTAGCATCTCTGACTCTGAGACACTAAATGCAATAACAAGCCAAATCATTGGGATGACCCCAAACACCCTCCAGATATTCCCAAAAGCTCTCTGAGAATGGGCAGTACTGACCCTGATTGAGAACCACTTGCAAAGCCCAGTTTTGAACACCTGACAACTCCTTAAAGCTTTCTTGGCTTAGGCATTTCTGTATTTATAGAGTGGTTCATGTTAGGTTCTTGATAAACCTTTATTAAATAAAGACTGTTCCCTCTGCCTCCCTCTTTTGATACCTGGAAAACTCCTACTCATCCTTCAAAACCCAGCTTAAATATGAATTCTGTAAAGCCTGTCTAATATCATCAGGTACTTGAACCTGGTGTTCCCACGTTGTTCCTTTAGCAACTTATACACACCTATCAGTTGTTGTTCAGTCGCTAAGTCATGTCCAACTCTTTGCCACCCCATGGACTACAGCATGCCAGACCTCCTTGTCCTTCACACACCTCTCTAAGTGCTCTTAAGTATTTTCTTATGCATTCATTTTTTTATTATTTTTTTTATCTTTTGGCCACAATGTGTGGCATGTGGGATCTTAGTTCCTTGACTAGGGATTGAAACCACATCCCCTGCATTGGCCGCATGGAGTCTTAACCACTAGACTGCCAGGGAAGTCCCAGTGCTCTTTTTGAAGAATGTGTGTCTTTTGTAACCAAACAGTTAACGCAGCACTGTGACTATGTCCTATTCAATCTTTGTGGCCCTGACATTGAGCAGAGTTCCCAGCACACAGATGGTGCTCAATAAATGGCTGCTGAACATATGAGCAGGAGGTGCTTAATATGTGCTTATTGATTAGACTCATTATGGAAATCCAACCATTTCCTTGGGCCAACATCATCAGTTCTAGAGGACCTGAAAAGCTGCCTCAGATGTGCAGTGTCCTGAATTCTCTGAGCCTCTGCTAAACACTCAGCACTATATTAAGCCTCATGGGGGTACAGCAAAAGCAGAGGACCAGGGTCTAGCCTTATACTGTTTTAAAAAAATTATTTATTTATGGCTGTGCTGGGGTTTTGTTGCTGTAAGCAGCCTTTCTCTAGTTGCTGGTGAGCAGGGGCTACTCTCTAGTTGTGGTGGCTTCTCTTGTTGCAGAGTATGGGCTCAGTAGTGGGATGTAGGATCTTCCCTGACCAAGGATTCTTAACCACTAGACCACCAGGGAACTCCAAGCCTTACACTCTTACAGTGACGTGGCACACACATGATCGACTAGAGAACAATAAAACCAAAACAAACCAAAAGGTATAAGTTAAGGTCTCCTAGATGAGGTGAATTGCATTTTGATTGTAAAGGAGATGGCAGGCGTGGACTATCAGAGAAGCCAGACAAGAACAGTCCAGATCTAGGGACTGTCATGGACAAGTACAAAAACATAAAGCAAGTCCTCTTGGGTCAGGGTGTGGTAGAAGGGGAGGTGGCACTGTTGTGACATCAGGTCATTTCCTGATGGAATCAAGCCACAATGGGGAGTGATGGGATCTAAAGTTGGAAAAGTGACTCCCTGGTTTTCTCCCTGATCCCAAGATGCTTCGCTCCCATCAAGCCCAGAGGCCCCAGATTCCCAGGCTGATGACGCTCTGTGGTGGCAGGTTTTATTTAGCACACTGGTTTGGACTCAGATAATTACTTAATTGATTTTGCTTAAAAATAGAGTTGGCAAGGAATGCCCACAGGATTTATTTTTGTTCTTGTTGCTTAATAAAGTCTGGAACACCAAGAGAAAGGGATTCTGGAGTCATCTGGGCCTGGACACCCTGCCCCTGCCCCCCAGACCTAAACAATGGGGAGGCTGCTATGGTCCATGCTGGTGGCAGCGGTGGTGGAGGGGAGTGTTGTGAATTCGGGTCATTTCCTGAGCACAGCTAGGGTGGGAAGGTTGATGTCTCGGTCTCTCCCAAACGAGAGCCTCCCACCACCCGTGGTTAACCTGACCAGGAGCAATAGAACCTGGGGTGGGTTCTAGCCACTCTGGGGCATTTCTGTCTAGATTGGTCTGGAGTGGGGGCTTTCTTCTGCCTGTGGCTAGATGTGACATATGGAGAGGCGAGTCATGGTGGAGGGGAGAACACAAGGGAGACGAAGAAAGGGGAGGAAAAAAGGGGGGAAAGAATGGAAGGGGGAGGAGGGATACGATTCTTCACTGGGTGACCAGGCCTTGGTGGGTTTTTCTGTGATGTTGATAGTTCAGTTGGTAAAGAATCTGCCTGCAATGCAGGAGATCCCAGTTTGATTCCTGGGTTGGGAAGATCCGCTGGAGAAGGGATAGGCTACCCACTCCAGTATTCTTGGGCTTCCCTTGTGGCTCAGCTGGTAAAGAATCCACCTGCAATGTGGGAGACCTGGGTTCAATCCCTGGGTTGGGAAGATCCCCTGGAGAAGGGAAAGGCTACCCACTCTAGTATTCTGGCCTAGAGAATGCCATGGACTGTATAGTTCATAGGGTTGCAAAGCATTAGACATGACTGAGCGACTTTCACTTCACTGAGATGGGAGAAGCTGAACCTGTCTATCATGTGTGCTAAGTCTCTTCAGCCCTGTCTGACTCTTTGCGACCCTATGGACTGTAGCCCGCCAGGCTCCTCTGTCCATGGGATTCTCCAGGCAAGAAAACTGGAGTGTGTAGATCTTCCTGACCCAGGGATCAAACCATCTCTCTTATGTCTCCGGCACTGGCAGGCGGGCTCTTTACCACTAGCGCCACCTAGACTCTCCAAATTCAGGTCCCATTTTCTTTGGGTGTTCAGGGCTCAGGACACAAATGTACCCTTAGTGACTTGTACCTCAGCTGATACACAAGGACTCCACACAGCTCCCTTTCCTCTCTGTGGCTCCTGCTTCTCCTCAACCTCTTCTGCTGAGACTGACATGGAGCCCAGCCACCAATTATTCAGATGGCTTAGCCAGTGGGGCCCAGTTGTCCTTTGGGCTTCACAGTCTTCCTCAAATGGAGAGGGAGGAGGGCCTTGGCAGAGTTTGGGGATAAAGGTCAGGGAAATTGAGTCATAAGATATCTCTGACCTCTATCCATCCCGTCCTCTGGGTGGCTCTGCCTCAAAGAACTAGAGGGGTGCTGGTGCCCCACTGATTCTCCACTCAGGCTTGTCCTCCTGCCTTGTCTCAGCTGCAGCTGTGCTTCACTACAGAAATGCCATGGGCCTCCCGAGAGCCCAGTCCACGACAGCCTCGAAAGCACACAGCACCTGTTAGCGCTGCTGGCCTCCTCCCACCCGCGCCCGTGGGATATCACCAACTTCTGCCGACTCCTGGAGGACTTGGAGTTATCATCCATGGCCGCCTAATACGCATCTTTATGTGCTCTACCCGCCTCTTCTCATTTGCTTATCTGCAGCAGACAGCTCAGTTCATGTTAACCTCATAAGGCAGTGAGAAAGACACTGGGCTGGCCACGACCCCTCCAGACTGGCTGCTGCATGACATGGGTGGTCAAACACCACGTGCTCCTCAAAATCCCATCACTCAGCGGTGGATTCTATACTGTCTCAATCTGAGTCGCCTGTCCTCCCAACATCACTGAGAGGAATCCAGAGGCAGGGAACAGATATCTATTTTGCATCCCTTGTAGTGCTGGGAACACAGCAGGCATCTAATATTAATAAAAGTTCTGTGACTTAATGAAAGTCTATATCATTTCCCCTAGGCTGCTTCGCCCTTCACTGCCCAGTCTTCTCTAGTTGAGACCTGGAGTTGCAGGATCACTTCAACATGCTGAGGGCTCAATTTCGCCGCATCTTCAGAAAACCACTACTTCCTTTCTGTTTCTATCAAGTAGCCAAATGATGTTTATGGAGCACTTGTTCTGAGTACTGTGCTAGAGATGGAAATTTCTTGAAGTACCATGAGGCTTCTGAGTGAATAGATATGTATTCCTTCTCTCCACGATGCCCAGGGCTTCTCTGGATGCCACACACCCCTCACTCGCTCCCCACCCAGAGCCCCAAGGTCCCCCCTCTGACCCCTTCATAATGCTGTCCACTTTGAGGAGCAGCAGATGAGCAACTGGCCCAAAGGGCTACTTCGACAGCCTGGCTGACTCTGGCCAAGGGCTGAGGGGGGGAGGCAAAAGCTCACTTACTGCATCTGTTTCTCCAACTGCCACCTGCTCGGAAAACCGGACCTTCACAGGATTGGATCTCAGCTTGGCCTTCTTTGCCGCACTGATGAAGGCAGATCTGGGGGACTGGAAAAAACAGAGAGGGCTCATGAGTTCACCATACTTGGAGAAAACCTGACATTTGCTGCATGGAGTTAAGATGTCTCAGTACGGGTACCCCCCTTTGCCTTGTGGATCAATAAGCCAATAAATAAGTATTGATTCCCTACTAGGTGCAAGACAATGTGCTAAGTGCTTCCTTAGATGATTGGTATGTTCTGAGTAAGCTGGGCATGAATCGAATTTGAGTAAATTGAATCCCATTATTAATGCTCTAGGCCTAGGGGAGTTTGCAAAAATTCTTGGTAATAACGTACACTGAAATTTTATATATTTGGTTTCCTCAATGTGAGATATACCTAAATGGTGGTTTTTATTACATCTGAATATGAACATTGCAAAGGATTTATGGAAATAATCTTATTCATTTCAAAGATATGTCCTGCCCCTAGGAAGGAGGTTCATAGAAAATGTTATTTTAGATGCAGAAGAAAGGAGGCTTAGCACGCCAAAATGATTTATCCACAGTTTCTACACTATTCGACAGAAGAGATATTAGCAATTTTACCCAGGTGTCCTGGCTTCCTAGTTCTAGGCTTTCTACTACTTTGTTCATCCAACTCTGTAGAGACACTCAAACAATCAGCTAGGGTCTCTCGTTTTTGAAAACTCCCACAAATTCAGCAGGATGCATGGTTAGCAAATGCTGGAAACTGAGTCTTTCCTGGGTGCACTGTGGATTTGAGAAAACGCAGGAGTCCTAGTGAGGGGCACCCTCATGTCTCTGGGGCATTTATTCATTCGTGTAACAAATTTTGGGAGGGCCCACTCGGTGCCAAGCACTGTTCTACGTGACGAGGATCTAGCAGTGAATAAGATGGACAAAACTTTCTGGCCTCAAGGAGTGCCTATCCTAGCAGGGACAGACAGACAGACAAGAAATAGAGAAACACCTCTTAGGAGGCAAATAAGGGCTATGAGAACAAAATGAGCAGACTGAGGGACCACAGCACAAATTGAAGTCATGAGGGTGAGAGTGGTGGGGGTGTTATTTTAGACAAGACAGGCGGGGAAGACCTCTTTCAGGAGGTGACATTTAAGCACAAGTCTGAAGGAAGTGAGGGAGAGACAACCATCAGGATATCTGGAGAAAGAGCCTTCCAAACAGAAAGAACAACACAGTGTCTGAGGTGGGAGGAGGACTGGGGTGCATGAGGAACAGTCAGGAAGCCAAGTGTGGCCACAGGTGAGTGAGTGGGGAGCTGGGGGCTGCGTCAGGCAGGGCCTTGTGCGTCCATGCGTGCATGCTAAGTCATTCTGGTCATGTTCGACTCTGTGCGACCTTATGGACTGTAGCCTGCCAGGCTCTTCTCAGGCAAGAATATTGGCATGGGTTATCATGCCGTCTTCCAGGGGATCTTCCCAACCCAGGGATCAAACCTGCGTCTCTTATGTCTCCTGCATTGGCAGGCAGATTCTTTACCTCTAGTGCCACCTGGGAAGCCCAGGGCCTTTGTAAGTGGAAAAACTTTGGCTCTTGCTCCAGTGGAAGGCTTTGAACAGTTTCGCTCAGTCATGTCTGACTCTGTGTGACCCCATGGACTGTAGCCTGCCAGGCTCTCTGTCCATGGAATTCTCCAGGCAGGAATATTTGAGTGGGTTGCCATGCCCTTCTCGAGGGGATTTCCCTGACCCAGGGATTGAACCCAGGTCTCCCACATTTCAGGCAGATTCTTTACCATCTGAGCCACCAGGGAAGTCCTTTTCCTCATCTCAGTAGATGGCATCTCCAGTCTTCCAGTTGACTCCTTTCTTTTTCTCACCTCCCACAACTGATCCATCAACATAACTTCTTGGTGCTATCTTCAGAATCTAGCCAGAATCCACTCACTTGTCATCATAGCACCATTATTACCATCCTGGCGCAAGCCTCCATCATGTTTTAACTGTATTCTTGCAGGAGACTCCAAACTAGTCTCCCTCCTCCGGCCTCCAGTCTCTGGTACTATTTTCCACACAGCAGACAGAGGCGTCCTTTTTAAATGCAAGTCAGACCCTGTCTGTTCAAAACCTTCCAGTGGAACAAAATCCAAAGTTTTTGCCTTGGCTTACAAGGCCTGGACTTCCCAGGCAGCACTAGTGGTAAAGAATCTGCCTATCAATGCAGGAGACGTAAGAGACGCAGGTTCGATCCCTGGGTTGGGAAGATCCCCTGGAGTCAGACACGACTGAAATGACTTAGCATGCACACACGCACAAGGCCCTACCTGACGCAGCCCCCAGCTGCCTCTCTGAACAGGACCTCTCCAGTAAGGAAGGAGGAAATCAGGTTTGGGGCTCTTTCAAACCACCACCACTACCAGCCTTGCCACGCAGCCTGTGAGCCCTATAATCAAGCATTTCTTTGTGTTCCCAGACCTGAAGGGTCCCTGCCAGCTGGGAAGGCAATACATTAAGCAATTTTCTGCCATTAATGCTGTAGTTGAGATTCATTTACCAGATCAGCCACAGGAGGGCAGGGCCCTAAGATAAAGACACACCAGAAACAAACGTCCTCATCAGCTCTTGGGCCCTGGTCCCAGCTGTGTTCTCTTCCGGAGCCAACAATCTCATTCCCCACGGAGGGCAGATTGCAGAAAGCCACCTGTTCAACCCGAGTCCAGCCGAACCTCAGGCAGTGGGTCTCCGTCCTGGCTAGAGGGCAGAAACACCGGAAGGAGGAGCTTTACAAAGCACCAGTACCCAGTCCCCGCCCCCGATCAATGACATCAAATTCCTGAGGATAGGACCCAGGTATTAAGCTTCGAATGATTTCAAAATACAGCTAAGGTTGGGAACCACTGCACTAAAGCAATCTTAGACTTCTCATCCCGAGCCACAGGGACAATTTGTTGGCAGCAGACAATACAGCACAAGGAAATCCAGGGCTGGAGATGGTTGCAGAAAGTGATTATAGTATCGATTGTTCACAGGAGTCCAGGAATGCCTTTGTGTTACATAGCTTGGTGCTCAGATCCTGGGGGCGGGGGGTGTGGGGGCATGGGCTATGGCAGGAACAAGGGAAGGGGCGAGGCAGAAAGATCTGTAGTTCTGTTCAGGCAGCTCTGTTTGACTTGTCTCCACAGTAGTCCCATTTCCACTGGAGGTGCCAGACACAAGGTAGAGGAACTCTTTGTTCCACCCGACAGTCACCCTGTCTTTTCCCTGTGATCATCTGTCGTCCTCGACTATCCTCATGTACAGTGTGGAATGAGACATCTCTAGAGACCTGAATGGGCCATGTAGTCCGCCCTTCATTTTTACATAGGAAATGGAGCCCAGGGAAGAGGCTATGGTTTATTCAAAGTGTCAAAATAATTGAGTAGTGGAGCAAAACCCAGAACCTAGATTTTCTGAGTCTTGGATTAGCTATATAATCCCCTGCAGTGGACTGAAGCTGGAAGTCCATTCCTGGTCTTTTGTTCAATGGTCTGGTTCTATCTTGGTCCCAGTGAATGGATTTGTGCAAATAAAGAACCCTAACTGGTACCCTATAGGCAGAGGGGACAGCCTCTTTGCTATCTCTACCAAAAGTCCATGATTAGATCCTGTCCTAGAGATACAACAACAAAAACACTCAGATATTTATAGGAGCAAAAGCAGCAAGTGGGATTGGCAGTATTTTCAAGGGTTTTAGTCATTTCCAGTGTCTGTTGTACGGCCATTTTCAGCTTGCTTGTGCCTCATTACTCACTGACCCCTGCCTGTTGGTTTCCAAGACTCCATCCTATTCTCAGTCTTCAGCCTCGATCACTGACAGTGACTCACTCATCGCCAGCTGGTCTCTGCTATATGTCATGGAGTCATGTCTAGCCTTGTGCTTTGACACAGATGATGCCTGCCTTGCAGTGTGACATGAGTGACTCTCAAAGGTTGCCCTGTCCCAAAGCATCTTCAGAGTACAACTATGGGGCCTGAAGTTTTTGATACTAGAGTGGCCCATCTGAACCGAAGTATTAAGAATTGGGAAGGCCCTGGCCCAAATTCAAATGTAGTACCTGGAAGGAGTAACGAACACACTTCAGAGGCCAGCAGATTATGGGCCTGTGTGGGCCAGCTCCTGTCTACCACGTGTTTTTTGTAAATACAGCTTTATTAGAACACAGCCATTCTCTTCATTTCTGCATTGCCTATGGCTACTTCTGTACTACCACATATGGTCTGCACGCATGTGTGCTAAGTCACTTAATTTGTGTCTGACTCATTTGTGATCCCATGGACTGCAGTCTGCCAGGCTCCTCTATCCATAGGATTTCCCAGGTAAGAATACTGCGGTGGCTTGGCATTTCCTTTTCCAGGGGATCTTCCTGACCCAGGAATTGAACCCACAGCTCCTGACATGTCTCCTGCATTGCAGGCAAATTTTTTTTACTGCTGAACCCCTGGGGAAGCACAAAGCCTAGAGTATTTACTTTATGGTCCTTTACAGAAGTTCACAGACTCCTGCACTAACTTATTAGCATACTCTCACTCACTGTTTCTAAACCTTACCTGATGCTAAAAATCACCAGGAAATGCTCATTAAAACACAGATTCCTTTGGGCATTCCCTGAAGTCCAGTAGTTAGGGCTCTGCACTGTCATTGCCAGGGCACAGGTTCAGTCTCTGGCCAGGGACTAAGAACCCACAAGCCGAGCGGCATGGCCAAAAACAAAACAAACAGACTTCTCAGCCCATTGCAGACTTCAAAGGTCAGACTCTGAGAGGGCAGGGCCCAGGAATTGCTGAAAATGTCCTAATCCACGAAGCACAGATTAATTGAGTACCTTAAAGCTGGGACATCTAAGCTTTTGACTGACCCCATTTTTCCTCTAAGCAGCTGGAAGTCTCATTTTGCAACAGGCACCCTTTCTGGCAAAAATGAATTTTGGCTTGAAACACGGGACTAGAATTTCTAAGCACCTCCAGGGCCATTGCAAGCCCCTTGAAGTAAATATGAAGCCAGCAGCTTGGTGGAATAAGCAATAGAGGAGAGAGTCTGCCTTCTCCTTCGGGGCTGAATTCAGCAGCTGGTGATTCTTTGACCATTTTTTAATTTGGTGGCTCTATTCGTACAGATTTCAGGGTTGTGTTCACATATCTTGGCCGAAGACAGGTATACGGCCGAATGTTTTAAGTGTACGACAGGGCCCCACTTTGATAATTGTGAAAGGATTTGAAGAACACGGAGCTCAGGTTCCAGAAGCTTTAACAGCCTCCTGGTTTCCCCTTCTGCTGCCTCATTTTCTCTGACACCGGAACCTACTTATAAGCAATTCCCATAGCAATCATTGTGGGAGCCTGGGACTATGGAGGGCCATCCTGATCCCAGGGGCCCACTGATAAGGGACCTGGGGGTCCTTCCTTCCTGCATTCAGGACTGCCTGCAGGGGAACATGTCCTCTCCCTGGATTTCAAGGTCCCCCACAAATCACACATAACCCTCACTCCCCATCGATCACCTAGTCAGTTATTCTGCCCACAGCTTCTTCCCGTTTCTGTGCCTACGTCATGCTGTCTCTTCACCATCCCCACCCTTCAGGGCCCCCTGGTGTCCCTCTTGCTCAATAAATGCCATCTCCAAAACCCAGCTCAAATTCTACCTTAGTCCTGAATCCTTTCCCAACCTTGCCATTCCCCTCCCTGGATTTCCTGTAGTCCTCTTTTGTGAATCCACATAGCCATCACTCATCCCTCCAACTAGGTTGTAAAAGAAGAGGTGACATTTTGCATTACTGTGTCTCCCCCAGCACCAAGCACAGAGGAGGCACAGAAGAGAAGACAGTCGTTGATTGCGGGGGCTAGTATTAAATTAATTCATCAATCCAGCAAATAGGACTTGAGTACCTACTGCCTGTCAGGCCCTATACTCAAGAAGCTCTGTGGAAAACCAGTTCTTCTGCAGTGGTTCCCATGATTTTGGCTTTTTTCTGGACGGGTGGCTTCAAGCAGAGGGGACTGAGACTCTCTGGGTACAGGCTGTTTTCAGAACCAGAAAACTAGTTTCATTTGAAGGGACTGTCTGCTTGCTTTGCCAGCACTGTTCTAGGTCACCAGTCAGTACTTTATTTTAAAATATTTATTGAGGACAAATGACGTGGCAAGGTCTAAGGGTACTGAAATTAATGCAAATTCAGTCAATCATGGGGAATAGTTGATCATTCAAAGATTAAAGAACATTCTTAAATATATATAGACTTAATAAGTGGCTACCTATGCAATACTGTTTGAGGATCCCTGGGAAAGGATCCCTATGGCTGCTCAAAATACTCCCCAATGGTCTGCTACGGTAAGAGTCACTCTCTTAAAAAGAAAATGCCATCTGAAAAAGACTACACATTAGACCGTGCACCTTGGCTACATATCAGAATCATTCAAAAGATCAATACCTGGGCTCCATCCCCACAGCTTGTAATTCAATTGGTCAGGGCTAGAGCCCAAGGATCAATATGTTTAAGAGTTCTCAGAAAGTTCTAATGTATAGCCAGGGTAGAGAACCACTGTATTAGACTATTGCCAACTATACAACGTACAAGTGGCAGGACCCTTAAAGACAGTCTGGTTCAATGTTTCCCAGATTCTACTGAGCATCAGAATTATTTACTTGTGGCTCTTATTAAAAGTACAGATTCTTGAGCCACAACATGAACCTATCAGGAGGAGACTGTCTTCTGAGAGACTGTCAAGCCTGCACATGAGAGTTTGATAAGAAGAAGCAGTCTTCATGCACCCATGAGATATCAAGTGCTACCTTGTTATGTGATGTAGGAGCTACAACAGTAACGTCTGCTGGGGGTAGGGTGCGGTCTTCAAGGAGCTTTCACTTCAGTGTAAGAGAGAAGATTCTCTCCCTTGATTTTTGTTATTCACAGTTGTGTTAACACTGAACTAATGAATACTGAACAACTGTTCCTAGGGGGATTGTGTGTGTCTCACATA
Source organism: Ovis canadensis (assembly GCF_042477335.2). Lineage (NCBI taxonomy): Eukaryota > Metazoa > Chordata > Mammalia > Artiodactyla > Bovidae > Ovis > Ovis canadensis. The sequence continues at coordinate 129,972,888 of NC_091727.1, forward strand.
GATTACAATCTTAAATTCTAAAAACAATTCATCCTGGTAGATTCGATTTTATTTCACCAGGGGAAAATGAGGTTCTGAAGTGTTAAGTGACTTGCCTGATGCCGCCCCGCTAACAGGTATCAGAGCTGGCATTCAAACCCCATCCCACTGTCCCCGAGCTGGAGTTTCCTGGACTACATTGCACTGCCCCCTACCGTCTCCATCCTCAGGGCGACTCTGCATGACAACTAAAACAAGACAGAGCATCATTTTGCCTGACCTCAGCTGGGAACAGGTACACTGGGAGACTCAAATGTTTCATGCTCCGCATATGGCAGCAAACAACCAGGAAAACGCTGTAAGTCTGGCTTTTGGAGTTACAAATAAATTTGAGGAAGTGGGCAGATTTGCAAATATGGAATCTGTTAATAATGAGGACTGACTATACATGTTTGCAAGGCTAACATTTGGTCGGGACGTGCTGGGCTGGCCATACCTGTTGTAAACCATTGAGGGATTTTTGCTCACTGACTGATAAGTAGTCTGTGCCCTAAGCTTTTTGGGTGCCACCTGATCTCTCCCCTGGAATCTCTTTATAAAAGATCAACCAACAAAGGGTTAACACTTGGCACAGTTAGGTGGCCTGCAAGACTCTGCTCCACCGCCTGTGGCTGGCTTACATTCTCATTGGAAGGCCCTTCCTGTATAGGCTGCTAACTGTTTTGACTATCACTTCTGTGTATATGTGCTCTCATACATTTCTATGTTTCTAGGGTTTAGAGGAGCTTCTCTGGTGGCTCAGTGGTAAAGGATCTGCCTGGAATGCAGGAGACCCCGGTTCAATCCCTGGGTCAGGAAGATCTCCTGCAGAAGGCAATGGCAACTCCAGTATTCTTGCCTAGAGAATCCTCATGGACAGAAGAGCCTGGTGGGCTATAATCCACAGGGTCGCAAAGAGTCAGACATGACTGAAGCAACTTAGCAGGAGCAGCAGGGTTGAGAGGGCACAAGGCCAAGAACTAGAATGTAAGCTCTCCAAGGGTAGGAACCCTGTTTGTCCTGTGTGCTGCTATATTCCCAGCCTGGAAGACTGCCTAGAATAGTGGGCATTTAGTAAATGTTTGATAAACAAATTAATGAACTAGAAACTTTCATTGAGGTTAGTCAGGCAAAGATGTTTGGAAGACATGAGTCTTAAGGCAGGTATTCAAGGAAGGAGCCATGTGTTACAAGAGATGTGGATTACAATAAGGATAGAAGTCTACAGGGTGGTGAGAACTAAGAAATGGACAAGGAAGAGGAGGAGAGCACCCTGGCCGTGACAAAGAGGTGTTGGGGGCACTGGGATAAGAGTTGGGACAGAGATGGGGGAATGTTAGGCTCTTTATTCTGCACCTAAGTTTGGACACTTGAGTTTGATTTAGGTTTCCTTTATTCCAACAAATACTGAGCATCTATTCTATGTCAGATACTGTTCCAGGTGCTAGTGATACAGCAGTGAACCACAGTCTACTCTCATGGAAAGCAGTCTGGCAGTTTCTTAATAAACTAAACATACACTTAGTATATGGCTGGACAATCACACTTTTGGGCATTTGTCCTAGAGAAATGAAAACTTATGCTCACAAAAAACCCTGTACATGAATGTTTATAGCAGCTTTAATATCATGCTAGCCAAAGCCTGGAAGGAACCAAGATGTTCTTCAGTGGGTGGATGACTAAACAGTAGTACATCCATACCATGGAATACTACTCAGCAATAAAAAAGGAGCAAACTATTAATACAAGCAATGGCTTGGATGAATTTCAAGGGCATTGTGCAGAGTGAAAAAATCCAATCCCCAAAGGTTACATACTTTATGATTCCATTTATATAATATTCTTGAAATGATGAAATTACAGGAATGGAGAACAGATTAGTGGTTGACATGGATTGAGGGTGGGGAGTAGGTGCCCCATAAAAGGGCAACATGAGGCATCCTTTCAGTAATAGAACTCTCCAGTATCTTGACCGTGTTGATACATGAACCCACACATGTGACCAAGTAACACTGAAGCATTCACATCATTGTACCAACGTCAATGTCCCAGTTCTGATATAGTACTGTTAGGTATGTAACATGTAATCACTGGGAGAAACAGGGTAAAGGATACCCAGGGATGTCACTGTACTAGCTTTGCAACTTCCTGTGAATCTACAATGATATCAAACTAAAAAGTATAAACAAAGTCAGGGATTCCCTGGTGGTCCAGTGGTTAGGACTCCATGCTTTCACTGCAGAGGGTACAGGTTTGATCTCTGGTCAGAGAACTAAGATCCCACAAAGATTACTACGAGGATGTGACCTAGTAACAGACACAGTGCCTCTTGATTCCAACTTTTGAGAAGGGCCTAGGGACTTCTATTTTTAATAAATAGTCCTGGTGACTATTATGATCAGGCAAGCAAGGGGAACACTGATCTAGTCTAAATCCCTCAATTCACAGATGAGGAAACAGGTTCAGAAAAGGGAACTGACTCCCCCAAGGTCACGTAGGCAGTTAGTAACTGAACCTAGACAAAGATGAACCTATTTGTCCAACTGTATCTCCCCAGCAACTTTATAGTAAGTCCTCCACATACAGGGTTGTGTCTAATACACCGTAGGCCATTTAGTATATACCTGTATAAATGATTGAATAAGATTAGCACCCACAGTCTGCAAGGATTAATGGAATTGGACACTGGACAGGTAAATTTTGATGGGACACAGCAAAAAAGAGGTAGAAAATATGTGTGGAACTGGGGCAGTGGTGGAGTAGCTTAAGTGGGGAAAGCAGAGCACACAGGGCAGCACACAGGACTATGGAGCCCTTCAAAATCCTCAAGCCTGGGCTGTGAGCATAGACAAGATGTGCAGAAGGCACGATTTTTGGTTCACTCCTAAATCCTTGGCTCACAACAATGCTGGTCCTAGTCTCTCCCATCTCCCTCTCCCGTCACTGTCACTTTCCAATGTGGGGATGCTCTTGTCTCAATCAGGAGGAAGGGTGGATGGCAAAGAGGCTCACTCACCTGATGAGTGTGCAGAACTGTAAGAACGATGAATTCCTTAGCGCTCCTACAGAGAGAAGAGGGAACAGGAGAGTCGTGTATCATGCACTGGGTATTCATCTAGCACAAGAAGGAACACCAGAATTCTCCCCCGGGCTGCATTCAGGTATATGGATTAGGACAGAGGGCAATCTAAATATCTGCATGGCTGCCTCGCCTCCCATCATTTGTGGCAGCTGACATCCACCATCCATAGAGGTTCACACAGGCTTCTGAAAATGGTATTATCATTACCTCTGGGGTTGTCATTTTTCAGGTCCTCTTTTTATATTCCTTCTCACATTCTCTCTATAGAAATCCTCCAACCCTAGGAGCAATTTTATCTATAGGCAAAAAAGTTTGCAAGGAAAACCAAAGACCTGAATTAAGGAACTCAAAGGGAGCACAATCAGAGTCCTGGGAACCATGTACTGTGATTATTGGCAATTTGGTATTTAAGTAAGAGGAGAAACTCAAAGGAAAAACCCAAAGGAGGTCATTTGGTCATCATGACTCATACTCAGCAGATTTGTTTTAATTGAAGGACCAAAAAAAAAAAAAAAAAAAAGAGAGAGAGCCAGAGAGCAACAGATGGAAGACAAGACTCTCCAGATAGCAAACATTCAAAAGGATGAAGAATTTGAAACTCTTCAGACAAGAATTATGCCAATGATCCAACAAGCTGTGAGGTATGAAAATTCTCTCCCGATAGTACATCATCCTTTACAAGAACTAAAAGAAATGGAAAGAGTTCGCCTTGAAGGAGTTTCCCCTCTCTTTGCTGGTCTTTTTTCAAATGTTTCTGGGAACAAAGGTGTTCAGGAAGCAGAGTCAAGACACCCTTGATTCTGGGTATTCAAGAAAAGCCCAGGGCCCCTGCTCGAGGACTTGGACTGGTACCATATTCAATGAGGCAGAGTCCAGGGATGTTGTTAGCTCCTGGGTCTGGGAAGCTCCTGGAGTAAGGAAGGAGCTGTGTTCCAAGGAAAACACCTGGAAAGTCCTGTCTCTTGGCCAGGGCAGGGAACTAGTATAGATTGAATTATGTGACTCCTCTGTTCCAGCCCCTGCCACATCTCCCCATATCATGTAGAACAAAGCTAAAGTCCTTGCAGTAGCTACAACTCCCCCCTTCCTTACCCCACTCCACACGTGGGCTTCTCTCATGTTCCCCAAACACATCACACACGCTCCTGCCTTAGGGCCTCTACACTGGGTTCTTCTTGCCTTCTCTGATATCCTCATTTCCTTCACGTCTTTCTTCAAATGTCACCTCGTCATTGAGGCCGACACTGGCCATGCTATTTAAAGTTGCACTCTGTACCCCTGTTCCCAGCATTCCTGATCTTTATCCTGACCCCCTTTCTATTTATCAAAAACATTCATCAACTTCTAATATACTGTGCAATACTTATTTATCATGTTTACTGCTTATGATGTGTCTTCTTCCACTAGAATGTAAACTCCAATGGGCAAGGATTTTTGTCTGTCTTATTCACTGCTGTATATTCAGTGCCTAGAACAACAACTGATGCACAGGAGACACTCAATATAATAAATATTCACTGAATGAATGAATGATCTGCCAGTCCCAGAGATTATCAAATGTGTGAGCTCTGACTTGACCCAGAAGGTGCTCTGAGCAGTCTCACAAAATTGGGCTACTTTGGTTCGGGGTACAAAGATATCCACAAGAAGCAAAGCAAAGACTTCTGAGGGGTCAGCCTGAAAGAACCCCCGAACATGCCCTGATGGGGTTGAAAGAATTCACCCCATAGTGACATGGTGGTGGACCATGAAGGGTGGAGAGTGGGGGAATGCAATGGACAAACTGAACTTGGAGAAGAGCCAAACTAAGGGTCATTAGGGACCAGACACATACCAGGATATTGGGCTGGAAGGGGAGCCTGTGGAGGAAGACCTGCTCTGGACTTTAGGAAGGGGCAGTGCCAGGAGTAGCAAGGGGGCATCACTCCTCTGCCTTTGAAGGGGAGGGAGGGGCCCTGGAGGCAGGTGGGCTTTGGAAGAACAAGAAAGATGAGCGGAATGAAAACACTCCAAATGGAGAAGGGTTGAAGGAGATGGAGGCAGAAATGGAGCAGACTACGCCAGGCAGAGAGAGAGAGTAAGAGAGCAAGCATGTGAGGATAGATAGCTGAGGTCCCCCAAACTGAGGTTTTCCCCTAGAATTTAGAGCTGAAAGAATCTAATTCCTTTCTCTCACTTCTACTGTCTCCCTCCTTATCAAAGTGTCTATGCAAGGGGGCGTGGGGTGGTGCGTGTGTGTGTGCAGGTGATAGTTGTGTGGGGTGGGGGAGTATCTATGGCACAGGTGTGTGTGTGTGAGCATGTGGTACCTGTGGGTATGGGCGTGCTTTTAGTGCATGGTGTGTGTGTGTGGTGTCGTGTTTTGTGTTTATGTGTGTATGGTATGCACGGGGCTGTGTGTGTGTATGTGGTGTGTGGTGGCATGGTGTGCAGGGGGAAGAGGTATGTAGTGTGTGTGTGATATGTGGTGGCATGGTATATACAGAGCTTGTTATTGTTTAGATGCTCAGTCGTGTCCAACTCTGAGACCCTGTGGACTGTAGCCCGCCAGGCTCCTCTGTCCATGGGATTCTCCAGCAAGAATCCTGGAGTGGGTTGCCATGCCCTCCTTCAGGGGATCGTCACCACCCACGGATCGAACCTGCATCTTCTGCTTTGGCAGGTGGGTTCTTTACTACTGAGCCACAAGGGAAGCCCCATATACAGAAGTAAAGGAGGGGAAAAGTCAGTGTGATGACTCCATGGACAGCGGTGGTCCTCCTCACGTTCCTTTCTCTCTCTGACCTGCCCCCATCTGGGGAGGGCACTAAGGGGTCACACACACTGTGAGCAAAATCCAACATGGCAGGTTCCATGCCTCAACCTGCTGGCCAGGCATTTGGATTTTATTCTCCTTGTGGTTTTTTTTTGGGAGGGGGGCGGATAGGGAGTGGCGGGTGGGAAACAATGTCTTGCTCACATTGTGCTTATCTCAGAATGTTGTTTGAATGGCTTGTTTGTTTCTCGTTCTTTACTCACTTGGTCTATGTCACTGGTCACTCACTTGTTCTCAGTGGTCACTGCACAGTTAAGTTGAAAACCAAAGGGCTTGGGTGAGGGGAGTTGTTGGGTGAAGGAAGGTGAGGTGAGCTCTGCCAGGAGGCTGTTCTTTGTGTCTCCTCACATCACTGAATGAGGCTAAGCCAGAGTGTGTGAGGGCCCTCAGGCCCCGGAAGTTCTGGGTACCCAGGAGCCCTGGCTCGGGTTGCTCTCCCTGGGAAGACCCCTCTCTCAGCCAGGGCTGCGGCAGCCATAGTTACACTGCTGGCGGGATGGGGATAGCCGTGCTCAGCTCTCACAAGGCCCAAGAGGCTCCTATTACCTGATGAGTTCTATGAACCTCTCCCTGGGGGCTTCACTCACGTCCTCCTCATTAATAGCCACAATCTGGTCACCAGCCAGGAGCTTGTCCTCAGAGGGGCCTCCTGTGGAGGAGAGGAGAGAGGCGTGAGGCCTGGGTGGGAGGGAGTCGCCAGTGCCCGAGGGAGCGGCTGCAGGCACTGAGGCCTGCAGGAGATGCGGGCCAAGTGGTGCCACTGACAGGGCTACTCTTCGAGCCCTGGGCCACTGTTGCCTGTAGCAAGTGGAGGGCAGAGGGCTGGAGAAAGTAAATGGAATGGCCCTGCTTAGGCTGGGAGTGGTGTGGTAGCAAAGGCCTGGTGCTCAAGCGAGGTTCACCAGTGATTCCCGGCTGGGACCTAGTGAGGAGCACAAACTTCAGTTTCATCAGGAGGGATCTGCTTGGGCACAAGGCATGGCTTCCAGACTACTTGTGGGGTTACAAGTGACAGCAGGGGGTGAGGAATCTTCTTACTTGAACATAATTCATACTCACTGGTCTGGAAGGATGTAGGCATTCACTTCCCTGGAGACAGGGGGATGAACTACAGGACCTAAAGTGAAAGTGTTAGTGTCCGACTCTGCAACTCCAGTAGCCTGTCCACCAGGCTCCTCAGTCCATGGAATTCTCCAGGCAAGAATACTGGAGTGGGTAGCCATTCCCTTCTCCAAAGGCTCTTCTCAAACCAGGGATCAAACCCAGGTCTCCTGGATTGCAGGCAAACTCTTTACCATCTGAGCCACCAGAGGAGCCTAAAAGGCATTTATTTTCTTTCACCTAAGAGATGTGCTGCTGTCTGAGAAATGAGAGGAACGAGGCACAGACCCTAAATCACTGGCAGTTGGAAATTTGCTTTCTCTCCTTCTCATGTCTACTGTTGAGGTTTAGAAAGCAGACCTGCCTGAGGGCCCTACCTTCCTGATGGTGGTAAAGGGTGGGTTGGAGGGGCGCCCTGGGCTGTGATGCCTCTGGTGCTTAGCAAAGATCTCCTTGGAGAAAAGGATTTTAGATATTTAAGGAGAATGACAAGTAGAACTCAGCTTAACTCAAACCCCAAATAGGACATGTGTAAGGACATGTCTCACTCTCAACCCAGGCTGGATGCTTGTTGGGGTCCACTTGAAAGAGTCAGATCCCAACTATTCCTCTTTCTGCAAAAAAGTGTGCTGTGTAAATACGACAAACATGAACAACATCCAGGTCACCATGTCAGTTGAGCATCACGCTATGGCTCTGGAGAGTGGGGCCTGTGTGCTGAGGGTGAGGCCTGTATGCTCAGTGAGCAGGATTCCCCACTCCAACTGCAAAGACCCTCAACCCACTCTTCTGACAGCACAGGGATGTCAGAAGCAGGAAGCCTGGTGGTGCAGAGACCATTCTTTGCATCAAGTCAGGCTGGGACGCTCAACTCAAATCTACAACTTAATGGCTGTGGGACCTCAGAGGAGACATTTCATCTCTCTGAATCTCTCTTTCCTCATCTAAGAAATGGAAAAATAACGGCAGAAGAATGTTGGGAGGATAAATGGGATGATGGATGTAGAGCATTTAAAACAGTTGATGGATGTTGGTAAGAATTCAATCAGTGGTACTTATTACGTCTTCCAAGGGACAGTTCCTTCCACTCATTTCATTCCTCCTATTCATTGTTGTTTAGTCGCTTCAGTCATGTCCCACTCTGTGTAACGCCATGGACTGTAGCCCGCCAGGCTCCTCTGTGCATGAGATTCTCTAGGCAAGAGTACTGGAGTGGGTTGCCATTTCCTTCTCCAGGGGATCTTCCCCACCCAGGATCAAACCCACATCTCCTGCATTGGCTGTACTGTGCTTATTGACTCAGTTGTGCCCAACTCCCTGTGACCTTTGGACTGCAGCCTGCCAGGCTCCTCTGTCCATGGGATTGTTCAGGCAAGAATACTGGAGTGGGTTGCCATTTCCTCCTCCAGGGGATATTCCCCAATCAGCGATTGAACCCATGCCTCCCGTGTTTCCTGCATTGCAGGCGGGTTCTTTACCCGCTGAGCCAGGTAGATTCTTTACCACTGAGCCACCAGGAAAGGCATTCCTCCTATCTACTTCTACCAAATATGCCAATCTTTTAGGTACAGGCCACTCTACCTATTCCCTCCCTCCCTTCTTTCCTTTCTCCTGTACATCCATTCATCCCTCCATCCTTCCTTTTTTTTTTTTCCATCCTTCCTTTCAATGGAGGAAGGTCCTCATAGAACTTGGCTCTCTGATGGCAGTGGTAAGCTCAGTCTACTTACTATTTTCATGGAATGGTTTGTTGGCTTGTTCAGCCTTAACTGTTCCTTTATGCTGCTGCTGCTGCTAAGTTGCTTCAGTCGTGTCTGACTCTGTGTGACCCCATAGACGGCAGCCCACCAGACTCCCCCGTCCCTGGGATTCTCCAGGCAAGAACACTGGAGGGGGTTGCCATTTCCTTCTCCAATGCATGAAAGTGAAAAGTGAAAGTGAAGTCGCTCAGTCGTGTCCGACTCTTCACGACCCCATGGACTGCAGCCCACCAGGCTCCTCCGTCCATGGGATTTTCCAGGCAAGAGTACTGGAGTGGGGTGCCATTGCCTTCTCCTGTTCCTCTATAGGATGCATCTTATCTTTTCTTGTGGCCTCGCACTGGATGGAGGGGCACCTGGGTTGGAGGCAGGCCTGCAAGCAGCCTGCTGGCCCCATGGCCTCCTGTGGTCTCCCTTGTAGCTTTTCTTCTCTCCACTCCTCCAACCCCTTCTTCATTTTCAGACCACCTGCAGCAACCCTGTGAATTCTATCTCCTCTAAAGTTAAACCAGGGTCTCCTGGTGATCTGTTACTAAGTTTGATCTGGTCCCTCTTTCCCAGGATAAATTTGATTTTGGATCACAGACTCAAAAACCTTTTGCCAAACTGCACGACTACCTCAGGAGCCTTAGGTCAGCCACAAACTCCTGTACTGAACTGTTTTTTTACTTTATGCCCTCCAGTTGAAGAGCAAGCTTACAAAAATCTTTTTCTTTTCCTTGGAGGATTGCAAAATTCATCAAATTTCTGCTAGACCAGTTTGTACTCCGGCTGCTCCTCTTGACTGAGCAAGAAACTGTTGTAAACATCTAAAGCCTCAGGCCCAGCAATTCAGGAATAGAGCTCCTTTCCGTCTGTCTTTTCTTGTCAATGCCTAGCAAGATTTGGAACAAAACAGTGCTCAGGCCCTTTCCCATTTCATTCATAATGACAGGCTTTCACAGTTTTGGTGGGCTCACGCTTGGTCCACCCTGCATGGTCCCATTCAAGCCCTGGTCCCCACCCCACCCCCCTCAGTGGCATCACACAGGCACAGGTGCAAATCCTAGCTCTTCTACTTCTTAGTGGAGTGACCCTGGACATGCCATTTCTCTTCTTCTCTGCCTCAGTTTTCTCATCTGTAAAATGGGAATGGTATTACTTACCTTGTGGACACAGCCACAAGCACTGAACAAGATGATGTAAATTTGTACAGTCTAGGGGGCTTCATCAGTGGTAGGTGTTGTATTGCCACTGTGGCTTCAGAGATTTCACTTCCTCTCCCCTTCTCTGCCACCTATGGTCTATATCCTGACTCCAGCCTTCACTGGATGACCTATTTGGTGAACGTATACTAGTCTCCACAGCCTGATGATTAGATTCCTGGGGTCAGGAACTCTGTCTTGTATATCCCTATAACCTTGCTTAGAGTAGGCAATCAATACATACTTGTTGAACTGAATCAGATCAGTATGTCTCACTCAAGGCAGTATGGCTCTTCTGTGAAGGTGCTATGCAAAGGGAAGTTTTGTTAAGACCCAGACCCTACTAAATTATCAACCGCAGCCTCAGTGTTGCGTGTGGATAAATCTTTAAAAACCAGCTCCCTCACACAGTTATCGGCGGGCAAGTCTTCACCCACTCTTCATGAATTCCTTGGCAACACAGTATACTTGGGTGCTCTTTTCTCTGGGACGATGTGTGGCTGTTTGGGGGGGTGGGAGCCAGGGCCAGAGGGACACTGTGGGTGACACCTACCTGGCCTCACAGATCGCACCACCACAGGCCTCTCACTGCCAGCCACGAAGCCAAAGCCATAGATAGGGTCCCGGTGAATGGCCACTTGTCGCAGCATCTCTGCTGGCAGCTGCTCACATTCCATATCATTTGTGTTCTCTTTCTGCATCACATGGCTGCGGGGGAGGGGAAGATGGGAGCAAAAGAAGACGCAAAGGCAGCTAAGCCTTAGAGCAGCTGCGAGGGATGCTGACAAGGGTGCTGGCCATGGCGCCTGGGAGTTCACACACATTGCTTCCTACATCCTCTGGCACCAGCAGAAGGGATGACCAATGCGTATTTCACACTGGAGAAAGAACAGTCTACAGAGGAGAAGCCACTTGTCTATAGGGCCAGGGCCAACAGAGGACATGGGTGCCATGGAGCCTGACATTAGCGTCTGTCCTTTCCTTAAGATACTGGGACTCAGAAGGAGCCTAAAAGCAAATGTGTTGTTGGAAGGTTAACCAGTATCACCCATGGAATTGGCTATTAACTCCCTGAGAGAAAACAAAACCTTGAGGGAAGGGACTGCAAAACAGGCAAGGCCGTGGGGAAGGAATGTGAAGTCATTTCAGAGTATGGAGCACCTTCATGAAGTCCTTGTGTAATTTTAAACTTTAATATCCCTTAGGTCATATATAAAAAGAAAATATTGAGACGCCATATGAAAACAAACAGGCTCACATGGGGGACCAGTCCCTTATAACAACTGTGCATAACGCTAACTTCTGTTTGTTGCTTTTTGGCCACACCAAACAGCATGTGGGATCTTAGTTCCCCAATCAGGGATCAAACCCGTGTCCACTGCAGCAGAAGTGCAGATTCTTAACCACTGGACCACCAGGGCAGTCCCAATGCCAACTTATTTCAGTTAATGGGACAGCTGGAGAATAGCTGCCAAGGGCAAGTAGGAAGAGCCACCGCTGGAGGCTGTCAGCAGACCTGAACCCAGGTGAGCTGGGAGAAGAGAAATCGCTGCCCTGATACTTGGGAGAGTTATAGATGGCGCTCCAATGCCCGTAACAGATCTTACTGAGGCTTCAGAATTACGCCAGGACTTTACAAAGGGTTAACATCAAGGGCAGGGGTGAAACATATTGCAGGCAAGGATGGGTCTGAGCTCAGTATTTGAATGAAGAGCCCTAATGAGTGAAGGCGTGGGGACCCTGGGCTGTGTGAAGGCACTGGGTTCAGGGGCAGAAAAGAGGAAAAAAGGGAAATGAATGACCAGGAGGCAGGATAGGGCAGGTGGAGGTGGAAGAGAGGGGACCAGAGCCAAGAGGCTTTCTGGCCTAATAAATGAGGTTGAGTTTCCTAGTCTCGGTGTGTATTTCTGAAAAACTAAGGTTCCAGGCAGGGCCCTTCTGAACAAGATACAGAGGGCCAGGAGCTTATTAATCAAACTAGTGTAAGATTTGGAAAAGAAGTGGGAGGTTCTGACACTAGGAGAGTGATTGTTGACTAACTAAGAACACCAAATTCCTCAGGAGCAAATGGTTGTAAGCAATTAGGTTGTTTATCAGGACACAGATTTGCTAATTAGAGAGGAGCTTTAGGACTATCAGGGTGGGAAGATTTAGAGTAATTGTGTAAAAGAGAAATTCATAGTCCCAGACTTATCTCTCTCATAGAAGAACTCAGGAAGAAAGATGGACCGTGGCTGATTGGAATCTGACCACATCAACTGTGGCTGCTCCGGAGCTGACTTGGGCTCTGTCTGCTGTCCCTTAGGGAGGTGGAAGGGGCTGCCAGGGCTAGGTCAAGGCTCCTGAAGATGAGTTCAGGAACTGGCTCCTTCCATTTCACACTGGGTAAGACAAATGGTCACTCTTTGACAGAAAGTTAGTTGGGAGCTGGAATATGGCTAGTTGGTGTTCTAGAGAGGTACCCTTCCAGGACAAGGGCTCAGCGAGGGTGGCCTCAGGCTGGCCCCTCTCTCATTTCTGCTCCTGGGGGCAGGCAGGCACTTGAAGGCTTGAAGGGAGCTGAGATCAGGAAACAGCAGGCCAAGGGCTCATTTGGGAAGCAGCCACCACGGGCTACACAGGCTGTGGCGTGGGAATCGGGGACACCACAAGGAAGACCCACGCATGCATGAGAGCGCTCGATACCGTGGCCTGTGCTCAGGGCCCCCTGGTCACTGCAGCCTCCCTTTTGCTGCATTTTTCTTTTTCTAAAGCTAGCGACACTCTAGTCTCCACTGGGCCTTGAAGTACCACCAATACTCATGAAAAGAGACACTCCTGGTGCCAGGGGAGCCAACAAGCTAAGAGCCTTTTGTGACCCAAGTGTTCTGCTTTACCGTTTGGACTATGTTAATCCATCAACAAGTATTTATTGAGTGCCTACTCATACAGCTGGAGATTTGGGCAGGGGGCACAAGAAGTTACAGATCTCTGCCTTCAAAGATCTTCCAGTCTGGGGTTGGGGGAGGGGGAACAGACGAGTGTACACTGAACAGGAGAACAGAATAGTATGAAAAGTCAGTGTTAGTTGCTCAGTCGTGTCCCGGTTGTTTGCAATGACTGTGGCCTGCCAGGCTCCTCTGTCCATGGCATTCTCCAGGCAAGAATACTGAAGTGGGTTGCCATCTCCTTTTCCAGGGGATCATCCCAACCCAGGGATCAAACCCAGGTCTCCTGCATTGTAGACAGATTCTTAACCATTGAGCCATCAGGAAGCCCATGAGAATAGTATATGAAGTTCATAATTAAGGTCCCAATAGTATGTTCATAGAAGGGAGTGGAGGACTGAAGGGCTCCCTGGAGGAGGTAGAACCTATGCTGGGTAGTCAGAAAATGGCACTGATGGGAAGAGAGACAAGAGGGTAAGCTCTGTCCATAGGTGGCCCCCAACTTTTCACAGGGGACCCAGCTATTTCTCCCACAGCCACAGGCATGTCTCCAGGTGTGACTGGAGCACTTGGTCCCTGGGTTGTCTCTGGCAGAGCTGGACTATCTGTCCCTAATTAGTTCTTCCTTGTGCTCAGTCGTGCCCCCATGGGTATCCATGGGCGACCCCATGGACTGTAGCCTGCCAGGCTTCTCTGTCCATGGACTTCTCCAGGCAAGAATACTGAAGTGGGTTGCCATTTCCTTCTCCAGGGGATCTTCCCAAACCAGGGATCAAACCTGTGTCTCCTGCACTGACAGGCAAATTTTTTACCATTACCACGGTGCCAACCACTAGATCCTGCCCCAATTCTGCAAGGAGTCCTTTTTTTGCACTGCTTGGGTCTTCCCAGCATCTGTGGTCAGAGAAGAAACCCCTCTTTTAACACACTGGGAGGCCATTTTGCAGTGCAAATGGCAGCTGTCCCCACCCTCCTGGGGTTGGCATCTTTCAGTGTCTGAGGCTCAGTCAGTCCCTCCGAAATTTGCTCAGTGCATAGAGACTTGGGAGTGACATTGAAGGCCAGTGGTGACGGATGACAGCAGCTCAGCTGTCCACGGGCCACGTGACTGCCCTCCTGGGGGAAATACGCACTTTGACTTTGAAAGATGTTTGGCTTCTGGTCTCATCAAACCGGGCAACTCTGAACAAAATTATGAAGCAGCCACAGCTTATGGTCCTCTCTCCCCACCCTCTGCCCAGCTTTGTTTCTGGGATTGGCCATTTTGTTCTTCAAACCACACAGTGCCTTCAATCTGTCCTGTTCCTACCCAAGGTCCCCAAAGGTATATCCCTTCAGCCTGCACCAGGCTTGCCCTCTCTGGTCAGTGACCTGGGTAAACGTCTAGCCTTTTCTTTTCTGCCTAATGAATACAACACTTTATAGCCAAGTGGTTATTTCTTTTTTCTTCTTAAACCCATTACCTCATCCAATGAAAAGGTCCTTTCACATCCATTATCACCTCCCAGTTGCCAAACAGACTAGGTCTCTGCTTCTCCTCCAGCCCAGACTCCAAGGTGGAGGCCAATGAGGGACTCAGCTGGAACCAGATTTCTTGGACAGGGCTCACAATCCCAGCACCCCCATCTATACCCACCCAGGGTCCCGGACCTTCTGGCTATTTAGTCTCCATTGCAGGATTGGCCTAACCCTGCAGCCAGCAGCTCTCCACATCCCGGCCAAGTCTGACGGGCCAGCCCTCATCTTAATTCATCTGTCTTGGATCCCATTCACTCAGCGTCATTGGGAGAAGGAAATGAGATCATAGTTACAGCAACACATTAGAAGGTTAAACATATCATGTAGATGTAGAGGTGGTGATCTTACCAGTGGCATCATTTGGGGTGGCAGGCAGAGCACAGAATAAGGGCTGAAGATAAACTTCGCTTTCTACAGTCCGGGCCCTCCCCCCATCAATTCCTGGCCTCTAAGTGGCAGCCCCAAGAGGCGCTCTGCCCCCTTTTTTTCCAAGCAACTGTCCCCACTATCAGATGACCTGGCTCCCTATGGACACCCTGGCTCCAGTTCCTTTGTGGGCTAAACTGATCCCCTACACCACCACCACCACCAACTCCCACCCTCCCCCCCAACATCTCTGTCTAAAAAAGAGCTGGTGGCTGGAGCTCATGCTGACAACTGTTGCTAGGCAGGATGTGGTTGAAGGACAGACAGGTGAACTGAGAAGATGGACTGATTGTGAGCTGCTGCTCTTTCCCCTGAACTTCTGGGCAGGAAGACAGAAATGTTAACAGCTTAACTCCCAGACATCAGCTTTGAGTTCCCCACCCCTCCTTGCCTTTGGCTCCTTCTTCTTTACATTTATTGGCTTCTTGGGGAGTCTTGTTGCTCCCTTCGAAACTGTCAGGCTGTGGAGCCACGTGGGGCCAATTAGCCCTCTGCTTCCAATCACAGAAGGCTGATTCTCCTGAAAGCTCCAGAGATCCCACGTGGCAGCTGGGACACCAGGAGATGCCATCTTCTCCTTGTGGCAGGAATGGGAGATCCTGGGTGAAGGAGCTGCTCTGGGTGCCCTCTTTTCAGGAGCTTGAACACAAAACCCTTGTTTTGCTAAAGGAGCCTTCACTTGGGCTCACTTATTCTAAGCAAGGTGGCTCACCCTTGAGTGTGTAGTTGCACCACCTGGGGGTAGTACTAGAATGATTCTGATGCAGTAGGTCTGGAGTTAAGTCTAAGATTCTAGCAAATTCCAGGGTGCTGCCCAGGTGGCTTGTTCAAGGACCACACTTTGAGGAGCAAGATATAAAAGAACACCTTTGTCAGACAAAGGTTGGGCCACAATCAGGTGGGAGGGACAAGGTGCTTTCATTCTGTTGGTTTATGGCATTGAAGGCACAGTTAAAACACAAATGCTATCTTGGGGAAACGATACAGAAAGCCGTGAAAACAAATGACTGACTGGCTGAATCAGATTTACCCCAGGAGAGAATAGGGAGTGATCTATAAGGATAAGAAATGACAGGTAAGGCTGAATTAGGGGAAAGGAGAGAAAGATCTGGAGAGATGGGGCACCATTTACCCTGAAGAGTCTGGTCAGCCAAAGAACAGCCTGAGGTCTCACACAACATCTGGGAGTAAGGCGAGGACAGTACTGAGAGAGGACAGTGCTGAAAACAACAGCTACCATTTATTGAGGACTTGTGGTGTGCCAGGTACTATGCACATATTGCCTCACTCCAGCCTCACGACAACCCCATGAGTAGGAGATGTTATCACCATTTTACAGATGAGGAAACTGAGATTGGGGAAGAGAGATTAATTTACTCCACGACATCCACCTATTTACACCGTGGTGTAGCTATAATGTCAACCCAGGTCCGTCCAACTCCAGAGCCAATTTTCTCACATGATTTGGGCCAAGAACCTGTGGGTAAGTAATGGGCATGAAGAGATGTTGGGGGAGAGTCAGCAGACTGCTCCTCTGCCAGGGCACAGAAGGCCACGCCAGTGCAGTGTGTCAGAGCAGCCTCCCCTGAAGCCACCACAGCAGAGGGGACAGGTGGGAGACTCCAGCCCCAGAACTGACTTCCTACCTGCCTCTAAGTCCACCCTCCTACATGGGAGACCGAGCCCAGGGGGCCTCCCATGCCTGTTAACCTCAGTCCCCACCAGAGAGAAGTCCATTCAACTCTGGTCATCCCTCGGAACCCAGGGGTTCTCATCCCTGTGGGCATCTGTTCACCCTCTAATGCCACCCTTCTCTTCCCTTCAAACTCTTCTGTGGTGCCCTTGGGAATTCTCGGTCAACAGCAAACTCCTCTGTATCTTTCACTGACTCTCTGGAAGTGCCCTTTTGCCTCTTTCTCAATGGAAGCTGGCTTTATTCCTTGAGGACATCACTTGCCCACCAAGCCCTCTCAACAGGAAGCTGGATTTTTTTCCCTCTCAAATCTCAAGACCCTCAGGGCCTGTGTGTGTGTGTGGGAGAGGGCAGGTAGGTGTCTCATTGCTTTCCAGGAGACACCTTCTGCCCCAAATCCTGCTCCCTTGTGGAATACGCCTGCCACCCACCTCTACCTCTCCCTCTCCGTTGCTGTCTATGATATCCTGGGTAGTTCCCACAGTGACATTGATTTATGTTACTAGTCATATGTGATCTTCCCCTCTGCTCTAACTTTTTATTTTATTATGAGAAAATGTATCTAACATAAAATTTACCATCTTAATAATTTTTAAAGCATATAGTTCAGTGGCATCAAATACACTTACATTGTTGTACCACCATCATCACCACCTGTGTCCAGAACTTTTTCATCATCCCAAAGTGAAATTGTGTACCCATTAAATACTGACAGGCCATTTCCCCACTCCCCACTGTCACTGACAAACATTATTCAATTGAGCTGGTTAAAAGTTTGTTTGAGTTTTGCCATTACAGTACATGGAAAACTCCGAATAAACTTTTTGGCCAGCCCAATACCGTCTCCATTGTCTGGCCACCACTTTCTCACTCTCTCAGATGACTATTTTATAGCTCCTCCTCTCCTCCATCTGCCCCACCTCCCCATTTATCCCAATGAATCTCATCTGATGACCTTGTCCTGTATGTTATTGAGAAAACATAAGTCATCAAATGGGAGCTCCTTTATCTTACCACCACTAAATCTATACACCACCCTGTCTGCATCTGTACCCATGACTCTGTTTTCCCTCCTACTAAAATGGAGGATCTTTAGTTTCCTCTGTCAATGGCAGATCTGCTCGGTTATGCCCTAGAACCATAAAGAAGACTCTCGTCGTCTCAAAGACTTCCCTCCTTTGAGCATTCACTCTCTTCCCTAAGTCATCAGTCTCTTCATCTCTCCAGAATCATGCTAGCATACTGATGGAAATCATCTATCCTTAAGAAAACTAACAGAAACGACCTGGTTCCACTCCATAATCCCCTTACACTGCTCCACTTCCTGTTCCCTTTCATGGAAAAATTGCTCAAGAGTTTTCCACAAATATTTTCTCCATGTCTTCATCTTCTACTTGCTCCTCAATCCACTCTAATCTGGTTCCTACATCTCTCACCTCCACAGAGTCACTCTTGTTAAGGCCACCAATGGCCTTCATGGTTCTCTCTCAGTCCTTATCTTACTCAGCCTCTAAACACCCTTGGACACAGTTGACCACTCCTTCCCTTTTGGGAGGCTCTCCTCCTCTGATTTCTGCTGCTGTTTCCTGACCCTCCAACTACCTTTCTGCCCAATATTTCTTAGTCTCCTTTGTGGGCTTCTCCTGCACCAAATCACTGGATACCACAATTCTTCCCAACTCAGACCTTCTTACCAACTTCCCAGGCCTTCTCTTCTCTCTAGACTCTTTCCCAGGTGATCTCATCGGTCCCCTGGCTTGAAATACAATCTATGTGCAGACAACGCCCAAATTTCCATTCTATCCACACCTCTTCTGTGAGCCCCCAAACGCCTACATTCCAACGATCTACTCTGACATCTCTGCTCCCATGTCTCAAGGGAACTGTAAATTTAACATGTCCAAAACTGAACTCAAATTTTTCCCCCTCAATCCTAGGCCTCCCTCAGCCCTCCTCATCTCAGTACATGGCACCATCATCTCTTCAGTGACTCAAGCCAGAAACCTCAGAGTCATTCTTGTGTCCTGTCTCTCTGTTTCCCTCACCCCCACCTCTAACCTCTCAGTAAATGCTTGCAGCTATTCCTTCAGAATCTGACCAACTCTCTCAATCTCCATGACTGTCACCCAGTTCAAGCCACCATCATCTCTCTCCTTGATTGCTGCAGCAGCCTTCTTTCTGGTCTCCCTATAGACATTGCTGCCCCCCTTTAAGCCTGTTCCCTATAGATATTGCAAAAGCCCAAATCAGATCCTGTCACTCTTCTGCTTAATACCCTGAAGACATTTCCCACTGCAAGTGAAGAACATCCAAAGTTCTTTTCCATGGCCTATGAGGCCCTGTTGTGATCTCTTCCTTGCCAAACTTCTCTTGTACGTGTGTGCTAAGTCAGTTCAGTCATGTCCGACTCTGTGTGACCCTATGGACTGTAGCCTGCCAGGCTCCTCTGTCCATGGGATTCTCCAGGCAAGAATACAGGAGTGGGTTGCTGTGCCCTGCTCCAAGGGATCTTTCTTACTCTTGCCTAGAGCAATCTGGTCCCACTAGCCTCCTTTCAGTTTCTGATCAAGCTCTATGCTACCTTGAAGCCTTCCCAGTTGGTATTACTTTCTTCCTGGAAACCTCTTTCCCTATTCTTCACGTGGCCAATCATCCTTCCTTCAAGTCTCATGTAAATATCACCTCCTCGTGGAGGTCTTCCTTGAAAACTCTGCCCCGTGATAGTCCTAACACTGTAAACTGATCTGTTTCCTTCATGATACTCATCAGGATCAGTAATTATAGCCTCATTTCTGTGATTATTTGCCTGTAAACCTCATAAGAGTATTGATTATGTCTTTTTTGTTCAACAGTGTATCTCCACCATCTAGTGTGTACGTGGCACACAGTGGGTGCTATAATAAATATTTTATAAATGGCTTGATGGATGGGTTTTGAGGCATAAGGATTAGAATCCTCTGGCTAGTCCATGTAATTCATTATCAAATGCCTACTGGCTCTGCCTCAGGTTTCTAAATGGGGAGTCTGGTCCATGGAAGAAAGCTCTCAACATCCCTGACCAAAGACAAAAAGAGGGAGAGAATGGAGTAAAAGCAAGCACACAAGGAGGGCTACAGTTTAAGAAGAAATGGCTACAGTTCTTTGAAGAGTATCAGGGTGGGAAATTAGATGACTGTTTCCTTCCTGGGACAGAAAAGTCTCTTTAAAGGGCAACAACTCTTGTTTCAGAATGGCCAGAGGCCCAGGGGTGGGCAGCATGACTTTCCTTCCACGAGCCTCTAGGCAGACAATTCAATCGATTACTGTCCCAGGGCTGCCTCCAGGGCTTTCCGCCCTCTTTCCCTCCAGGTCTTCATGGCCCTGACACTTCTTTCTCAGCTGAGACTGGAGAGGCATCTTCTGGAAAACTTGCTGGTGTCTGGATTCATTTTCTCATTGTCCAAACAGTTGTTCTTCCCCAGAGGGCTGGAATGGAGACACCTGTCACCCATTCTAGCAGGTCACAAGGGAGCAGGTAGAAAGACCAAAGCTGTTGGTCCTTCCACAAATACCCGGGAACCTGGAGTCACCTCACAAAAGACCATCCCCATGATCCGTCTGAGAGGAGGCTGCAGTGGACCCTCTGGGAAGCTGCCTCCTCCCCTCCCTACTTCTCCCCCTCAAGGGCTACACACCCAAGAAACTCAGACATGATGTCTAATAGGCCCAGATATGCTCCTCAGCCCTCCCTGCCAGCCCAGTGACAGATGTGAGGGCTGTGCCAGCTGTGAGGCTGGTACCATATGGCACCACGGGTCACAAGGTCTGAAGCTGCTGCCACTGAGCTGTGGCAGAGTTTGTGGGGAGATCCTTGCATTTTAGCCCCCACTCACCTGTCATTGGCAGAGGCAGTGAGGGGGAACTTGAGCTATGAAATACTCACGGGAGCTTGCAGGAATTGTCATGTCACTCCAAAGAGCACCCTGGCCCCCACCCTCCACTTACACATGAAGTATTTCTGAGGAAGGCTGAGAGAGACTGACCGAGCCAGTGCGGGAGAAGTGAGGAGTGGAGGGGAAGACAGGCGTGGGGGCCAGACAGAGCCAGGAGGGAGAAGAGAGGTGAGGTGAAGCCGAGAAACCCAGACAGAAGCGGAGATATGAGACAAGAGGAGGGCTTTGGAGACAGTGAAGGAGAAAAGACAGGGCTGAAGAAGGCAAGCCTGGCAGAGAAACTGTGCCCGCCAACTCATTTGCCTTAGCTTTTTGGAGACCCACTTCTGTGCCTTGCCTGTTCTCTAAATACCCTCAAGCTGCTCCCAGCTCTGTCCTCAGGCTCTGGCAGTAGGCCACATGGTAACGAAAGCCCTCTGTTATAGGACTTCCAGCGTTCCATCTCTTTGGGGAAGGGTACTGCTATTCTGCCACACTGACTGCATCCATTTCATGGGTGGGGATGCGGGTTAGCGAGGGGCAAACCTGAAGTAGGCTGAAGAAGAAAACCCAGGACACTGTCCCAACTGGGGCCAATTCCCCAGCCACAAAAAGCTGTATATTTTTGAGGAAAGAGATCAAAAGGAGAAAATAGGATGGAGAGAACATTCCAGAAGGTGGGAGGGAATGGTCATGATGGGAAAAGTGGAGCTGGCAGGGAAGGGAGCAGCAGGCCTTAATTCTTCCCCTCAGTGAGCATACATCTCTGAGGCCAGGCTGGGCTGCAGAGCCCTGGCACAGAACACTAAGCTGGGAGAGGGTCCCTGGCCACCCAGATCTTTCTCTTTTCTTAGATCGTAGCCTCTAGTCTTCCCATGGCTGAACTGTAAACAAGGCTTGGAGGCCAGAGAGGGGGAGCAGGTGTGAACAGGGGCTGCTGGGAATATCCCCATAAGTAGCTACCTCCAGCAGCCAAAGACCTGGGACTCCAACAGCGGCCCTGTGGGGTCTGCTTGGCAGGCACCAGCTGCATAGGGCTCCAGGCAAAACCTCCTGAAGCCAAACGAGGGCCTGCTCCTCGGCAGGCTGGCTGCGCCATCTCCCTCCCCTCTGTGAGCCTGCCAGGCATCCATGGCCTGGGCCGCCAGCCTGAGAGGTCCCAGCCTAACTCCGATTAAACAGCTGGAGAATCTTGGAGTTGCCAGGGCCCTGGGAAGAAGTTATTTATTTCACCTTTATTCACTCTCTGAAGATTTGCAGAATGACAGGGGGAGGCTTTCTGGAGAAATTGCAGCTGGGGGTTATAGGAGGGGCCAGATTTGGACCCTGAGATAGAAGCGGGTGGCGAGGTGCTGTGGCAGGAGGCAGAGGAGACAGCCCAAGTACAGGGGCGCTGGGGAGAAGTGAGCCGGGGGAGCAGGCAGCTGGAGCTGACCCAGGGAGACAGTGGGTAAACTTTGTCCTCCCTCCCTTGCTCACGTCTGGCTCTGCTGGGGCATTACGTCCTCTCCGCAGTGCCCTCTTAGGGAGCCAGTCTAGTCGTGGCTGGACAGAGAAAGGCACATCCTTCCCGCTGTTTTGCCTAGATGGCCCATCTGCCCCCTCCTTGCCTGAGATGATGCAGGTGGTAGCTGAAGCCCAGGCACCAAGCCCAGCAGGCACCAGGCTCACCTCTTGTGAGAGAACAAACTGGAGCAAGCCCCGGCTTCTCCCACTGTGCACTGGCTCCAAGCTCTGTCCATCGGGTCCATGGCGGGAGGGGTGGCAGGGCAGAAATCAGGCCAAGAAGCAACTCAACAAAAGAGGTTATGTGAGCAGAGGCCTGGTAAATTCATGTTACCCCATCTGGAGGCGTCCAGAGATGCCAACTGCAGCTTCAGGGCAAAGAGATACCTTTTATTCTGCCTAATTGCATCTTCCTGCAGAGAGTGAGTAAGAAATTAGAAGGTTTTTCCTAAAGCAAAGAGAAGATTCCATGGGGATCAGAGAAAGGGGAACAAGGTTGGTGAACCCTCCACCTAAGAATAAAAGTAAAGGGCAGGTGCTTCCCTGGTGGCTCAGTGGTAAAGAATCTACCTGCCAATGCAGGAGGCACAGGTTCGATCCCTGGTACAGGAAGATCCCACATGCCTTGGAGCAACTAAACCTGTGTGCAACACTGCTGAGCCTGTGCTCTAGAGACTGGAAGTTGCAATTACTGAGCCCATGTGCCGCAACTACTGAAGCTGTGCACTCTAGAGCCTGTGGTCTGCAACAACAGAAGCCATCACAATGAGAAGCCTGTGCACTGCAATGAAGAGTAGCTCTGGCTTGCCACAACTAGAGAAAAGCCCGCGGAGCAGTGAAGACCCAGCATAGCCAAAAACTAAAAATAAATACATGAAATTATTTTTAACAAAGTTAAGGGCAAGGGCAGGTGCCGATCTCATAAAGCGTGAGTTAGCCAGCACCTCCTCCACGTTGTTAGCTGGTTTCCAGGATGTGAATGGCAGTAAAACTGCAAAACTCAAAGGGCCTGTAGACTTGTGTTTGAATGGCTGTGGGAGTGATAAGGAGATTACACCCAACTGTGCAACCAGGCTTGAGGGAGACAGGATCCTAAGGAATCCCAAGAACCCACAAGCTGCCTACTTGG
Organism: Ovis canadensis; assembly: GCF_042477335.2. Lineage (NCBI taxonomy): Eukaryota > Metazoa > Chordata > Mammalia > Artiodactyla > Bovidae > Ovis > Ovis canadensis. The sequence continues at coordinate 129,995,958 of NC_091727.1, forward strand.
CAACACTGCTTCAGTGATGGACCCCCCAGACTCAACTTGTTATTTCTGGCTTTAAAACTAGACCCAAACATTGTAGAAAGAACCAAAAAGGGTAAGAAAAATAACTTTTCTTTAACCTAATCCTCAGTTACCCAGAACATTCTATTAACCAGAAAAGTCCTTCCCCAAGCGTTCCGGTTTTGGCATTACAGGGTATTTGTATTTTTTTCAGTGATTCACATATGCAGAGCTGGGACTCTTTGTTACATCATAATGCCAGCTCTGCTCCCACCTGCCCTCTTGTAAGAGGAATAATAGCAGAGCTATTATTATTAGCTATTATGTGCTCAATCACTCAGTAGTGTCTGACTCTTTTTGACCCTATGGACTGTAGCCCATCAGGCTCCTCTGTCCATGGGATTTCCCAGGCAAGAATACTGGAGTGGGTTGCCATTTCCTCTTCCAGGGGATCTTCCCGACCCAGGAATCGAACCTGCATCTCCTGAATTGCAGGTGGATTCTTTACCACTAGTGCCACCTGGGAAGCCTTATTAGCTATTCTCCTCGTTGTAAGTCAGGGGCTCCCTCCACATGCTCTTACATAGCATTCATTCTTACATACAATGAAAATTTACTGAGCACCTCCTATGTGCCAGGCACAGTGCTGGGTACTGAAGAAAAACTAGGGCCAGTCTCTCCCCTCAGGTAGGCTGCAGTCTGAGGTGGGGGCAGGTATGTCAACACACAAATATAAAACCATGTGTCACCTGGCACCACAGGGGGCAGCAGGGGATGCCATGGGAAAGAGAGGAGGGCTCTTCCTCCAACCCTATGACTCCCACTAGAGCCCCCTCACCCCAAGCTGAGTGGTGAAGGTGAGGAGTCCAGCAGATGGACAAAGCAGAGAAGGGCATTCCAGGAAGGGAAAAGATTCAGTAAAGAGGGAAACCTCTAGCTACTGAAGCTGCTATAATGAAAAAAAGAACTCATAGAAAAAAATCAGGCATAATTCAAGTCAGTCTTTAATTTCTAGGTATGGGAATGAGGGCGGAGGGCTAGTGCTACCCAGTGGCCCCTTTCATGTAGCCTTCTGAGATGATGCACTGAACTCAGAAGAGGTCACAGACACAACCAGGAACACAGCCCAACACTGGGTTACCAGCCACATATCTATACACCAGCCAAAAGGTATACACGGAAGACCCCTCTCTCATGGGAAGAGGCAGAAAGGGTGGCCCACTAGCAGATGCACTGAAATCCAGCCATAGTAATGGAGACAGACCAAAGCTGCAAAGCTCAAACGCCATTATGCCCACATGGCAGCAGGTCTGGGTAAGCCAGTTCTGTGAACAAGACAGGGCTAATAGTATGAAATGACAAACATCCTGACTGCAGGGCCACCTGTGCCCCAGGAAGAGGCCCTCCAAACCTGGCCACATTTCATTCAGTTCACAGGGGCCATCCTGGGGGAAGGAGGGACAAAAATCAATAGAAACAGCAATATTTCTACATAAGCTACAGTCTCAGTTATTGAAGTCCTGCCAGAAAAAGAGGCCCCCTCTCCCTCCCTGGGAGGTAGAGAGATGACTGCTCAGCGCTGCAAATCAGGCTCTAAAAACTTTTTAGAAAACAATTCTGAACAGAGGTACTCAGATAGAGCCATAATGTCAGATTAACAGCTCCAAACCAGCAGACCAGACACTTGTCTAATTAATAAAACTTATAAAGCATAACAACTTATTGATGTTACAGGCCCAGCACTTAGTACAACAACAAAACCCAAATCCATGCAGAACACTCCATGTTCTTTAGGAAACCCTTTCTCCACCAACATGTACAATCCTTTCATCAATGCAAACAGAGGGCTGGGGAACGGAGGGCACAGTGCAGTTGTTCAGCCGCTCAGTCGTGTCCAACTCTTTGAGACCCCACGGACTGCAGCGCAGCAGGCTTCCCTGTCCTTCACCATCTCCCAGAGTCTGCTCAAAGTCATATCCATTGAGTCAGTGATGCCATCCAACTGCCTCACCCTCTGTCGCCCCCTTCTCCTCCTGCCCTCAATCTTTCCCAGCATCAGGGGCTTTTCCAGTGCTGAGCAGAGCCCTGGGCAACTGGCTGGGGAGGAGATGGCTCAAAGAGTTGGTGCACATCTGCCAAAGGTCTGGTCCAACCTGGACTTTGGAGCCAGGGGATCTGGGCTGGAATCCCAGCTCTGTGGCAAGTTACTTAACGTCTTGAGCCTCAGTTCCCTCATCTATAAAATGGGGCTCATGAGAGTACCTACTTCAAAGTACCTACATGAAGATGAAAGGTACAAAGTAAGTGTCAATTACTAACGGCTATTAGCAATGACTGTTATCCTTGTTATGTTTAGATATTAATAGGATCTGCTGTCCTGTTACAGCCCGCTAGGTTTGCCTCTCACCACAGAATGTAATGAGGATGATTTGGAAATTGTTTCAAATCTCTTTGGACCTTGGGCCCTGACTTCAGATCTACAGAATAAACAAGCTTTGCTATGGGGAAAACAAAGCCTGTATTATCACTTCATTAAAGTCAAGTTCTCATCCTATTTCTAGCCATTAACAGTGGGGAGTGAAGATCATGGTGGGAGCAGGGTGGGAAGCCCAGCTCTGCTTCTCACTAGCTGTGGGACCTTGGGCTTTTCCATCCGTCAGTTTCTACCACCTCAATTTCCTCATGTGTAAAATGGGGAAAATATCAGGTTTTATCTCACAGAGTTGTTCTGAAGATTAAACACAGGTAAAGCACTTACAACAACTGTGTCCCCATACACAGAAAGCACTGAGTGAACACCAGCTACACTTCTTATTGTACACAACTTCTCATTACTACCTAAAGAGCTTAGCACAATTCTTGGCATATAGTAATAGTAACTACTATGATCGTTGGTTCTCTTGAACTCACCTTTGTGATTTCACACACTATCCTCCCCACCCCTCAACTGTACATACCTCAAGAAAAAAAAAGTGACAGGTACGGGCCTACATATTCCCGCCTGCCAAGCTTTCTACAAGTAACCATCATCTCGGGTGGTCTCGTTTCTCAGCCTCGCAATGCTTCCTGAACGCGAGAGGGCAGGCCAGCCTGGGTGCATCCGCCCTTGGGAAGACTAGGTGCTGTGAGGAGGGCGGCTTGAAGTCCCCATCCTCGTCCTCCCCCCACCCTCCCCGGCAGTTCAGACAACCGGCTCCCTCCTAGGGGCTGAGCTTTGGGGGCGGGGCGGCAGCAGGGAGGGCGGGGCCGAGTCCCCCGGAAGGGTCGCCCCTGCCCCCGCCGGCGTGTGCGTCGCGGTTTCCAGCTCTCCTTCCCAACCCCCACCCCCCCCCCCCGCGCCGGCCACCCCCACTTCCAGCGGAAAACTTCCCGCTTGCGCTGCCACTTTTCCAGCGGCATCCAAACCCTCAGCCCCGCGCATCTTGTCTTCCAGTTTCATAGCGAGTGGCTCCGCGAAGAGGCACGCGGGTGGCCTGTCGATCCGAAGGGTTCCCTGGGGACCCAGTATGGGAGGAGGAGGGATGTCGGTTGTCGACGCGCCAACTCTGTCTCCTCGTCCATCGACTGCTGGCGCCCGGCGGACGCACACCCTGGATCAGGGACCCATGCCAGTGCCGCCCCGAGCCGCTGCGTGGCCGGCGAGGACCCCCAGCACCCGACTCCCCCAACCGCAGACACCGGCCTCATCAGCTGGGCGCCCCACTTTCTGGTCCTTTCCTAGGCGATCTCAAACCTGGCTGCTCGGAGGGCGGTACTTACTGTCGGGGCCCTCTTTGGGCCGGGGCTGGGCAGCTGCCCGGCCCGGGGAACCCTCTGGCCACCCTCTGGCTGTCTCCCCTCGCGCTGCCCCCGGCTGTGCCCAGCACCGACGGTAGCACGGTAACGGCAGCGGCGTCTCTAAGAAGAGAAAGATCACGCCTGCCTTAGAAACCCAGCCCCTGCTGTGACCAGAATCTTAAAGACGGAGGCGACTGGCTCGGCCCCAGAGCCGCGGCTGAGCTGAGGTGGCGAACTAGCGAGGCAGCTGGTAAACACGGCGTCTGCTGCCTCTCACCCGCAGGCAATTCGCTGCGCAGGAGCTCCCCCCTCATCCTCCCCCTTGGACGGGCCCCCGCGGGGGAGCAGAGGAGGGGGGCTCCAAGTACTGTGACAGGCAGACGATCCAGCTGCCGCTGGGTGAGCACTTACTAAGTGCCGGGCACTGTGCTTTCCAATCATCTTCTCATCTCAGCATCCTCCCCATTGTACAGAAAATAAAACGGAGGCTCAGGGGAGCAAAGCAAGTAGACCCAAATGCAGCAGCTGGGAATAAGTGGTGGGAAGCCAAGTTCAGAAACACGAAGGATGGCAAATTCACTGCTACCTGCCTCAAAAGCCACTGTGCTGCTGCAAAGCACTTATTTGAAGGTGTAATACCCGTGTCCCCACCTCCTCTTGCCCCATTTTCCAGACAGGACTAGGGACAGGTGGCGACTCCAGGCCAGTCTGCTGGTGGAGGTGGGGGGTAGAGGCCCTGAGAGGTAGGATCCGGACCACGGTGCTAGTGCCCGGGAGTGGTCATCCCTCCTTACCTCAGACAATTCACCTGCTAGTGCCAGGCCTTGTGGAAGACAAAAAGGTCGAGGAGGTAGTCTCCAGGTGTGATTCAGGAGACAGCCAGTGAGTCTGCGAGGTGTGGGTTATTCTAGAAAGATCAAAGGTGGCAGGGGCAGAGGCCCTTAAAGGAGCAAGTAGCCAGTGTTCTCAGACACCCATGGGAGGATCTTAGGGAACTGCTGGCAGGGACCACACCACCCACTCCTCTTTAAAGAATGCGTGGTGGAAGGCAGCCTTCTGGGGTGACTGAGCCCCGTAGGTTCTTAATAGCAACTACCCTAGTCTCCCTGCCATGGCAGTGATATCTGTGAAATGAGAAAGGTCTCTTATTCCTTCCTTCCTGGTTAAAATGATGAAATAACACAGTATTCTTGCCCTTCTATTCTGATCATAAAAAAAGAGCAGTTCGAGAACTTGTATTCTTCCCTCCCTTGCCCTGCTTATTCACTCAGTCATTCATTTGGCAAATGTTTATTTGCCTCCACTATGCACCTCCACAGTTCTGTGGGGGAGTCTACATGGGAAGTGGAAGGCACACAGGGCTGGTAGTTAGGAAACACATTTAAAGTCCTAGTTCTTTCGACTAAATAGCTGTGTGACCCTGGATGAGTCATGTATCCTTTTGGGACCTGTTTTCTTGTTGGTCAAACAGGGATAATAACACCTTCCCTTCCTACTTCACGGGGGTGTCTTGAGGCTCAATGGAGATAATGGATGTGAAGGAGCTTTGAAAAGTATAAAGCCACTAGACAAATGTCAAGGATTAGCTTGTCTCCAAGGTGGGAGGGGGCTGCTGGGAAGAAAAGCTTAAGAGAAATCCTGGCTGACTCTCCCAAATTGATTGCACTGAATTCCGTCTTCCCCGAATCACTGATTCTGCACTCACAGGAGTCTCTGCTCTGTAAAACGTCTTCCATCAGCAGTGCCCATGACACCAAGGTTAGTGATGACCTGGTCTTAAGCCAGGGGGATTGTTTGGGGGACTTGAGTGGAAGCGGGGTGGGTGGCAGTTTTGCCTCTGGGTCTCTCATTCCTGGCAATGGCAGTATCCTCCCCCTCCCCTACCTCCACTGAGCCCACCAGACATATCTGGGTAGAAACCATTTGAGGCCCCCAGAGACACCCTTTCAGGAAGCAAAGGGCTCATGTCACACAGCAACAGTGGCCCTCAGGGTGAATGCTCTACACTTTCGGAAGCTAGGCCTTCTGGGTTCAGTCCAGCTGACTGAAATCTACAACAGAACTAGTGGAGCCTCTGGGAGGGTCTTAAATTTGCTCAGTTCTCTCCTGCAAGTGCCGTAAAATAGACAATAGTACACTTGCTATGCAATACAGTTACAAGACATATCCCCAAATTTCCAAAAGTACTCTCCCCTACCCTCTGCTACCCCAAGTAAACACACAGACTAAGGAAACACAGGGTCTTTCCAGGCAAACCATTTCCAGAAAAATCTGCTAGCCTCTTTCCTTCTTCCCATCAGACCGTCACCCCAAAGCTTCTTCCATATAACAATACAGAACCAATGCAGAACAGGGAGGCCTCTGGGGACCATGGCTGGCTGAGTCCAGAGCTGCACCCCACAGCTCTGGGGCCAAACCAGGATGGAAGTCAGAGGCAGTGATACAAAGGAGCCTGGCCTTGGGCCAGGGCACCTTCAGTCAGCAGGTCCCTGGGGGAGGCGCAAACTCTACACCCAGCCTTCTTTGGCAGCCTCGAGGCTCCACTCAGTGTCTTCACAGATTTCTTGGTCACATCCATTTCACCCAGGCTGCTCCTCTTAATAAAGTGTTCCTGCGACCACTCCAGACAGCCTGATGTTGTCCTTCACTCCCCCACCCTTCTCCCCAGCATGGGCCACACAGCAGTGATTCAGGCCTCCTAGGTTACAATACAGTTTCCTGGGGAAACGCTTCCTGAGCACCCAAGCCAGGCTGTGACAAAAGCTTTGGATGTGGGTGTATCAAATACTCCTTCCTTGCCCCCTCAGGGTGGCCTGGGCCCTGGACTGAATCTCAGCCCGAGTTCCCACACCTATGCCAGTCTGCATCCTCCTCCCTGAGCTGGCTGCTGCTGGTCTACCCCCAGCTACATAACCTGAGTCCAATTTGCAAAGCCTTTCCTTGCTCATTGTCAATAAATCCCCCATCTATATCCTCCTGAAAGACCAGAAAGCTTCAAGATCTGAAGGAATGAATCACCGATGGTGAAATTTCAGGCACAGTGACAGGCAATTGAGGAGACATATTTGATCACATCATGTTTACCTATGTGTGAGGCTGGCCCTGAGAATATTCTGGCATTTTCCCTTGACTATAATGAAGACTTGGAATAAAAGCAAAGGAAAACATAGAAAATACACCAGGCTGGGAGCACAGACATCTTCCTGCTCATCCCAGCTCCATTAGTAATTAGATGTATGGTCCTATACTTTTCCTTCCTAGAGCTCCATTTCCCCATATGTCAAAAGAGAGCACTGGATTAGCTGATTTGCCCTTTGTGTTTAACAGGCTCAGGTTCTAGGTGATCTGGCATGGAGATAGACTGATGTTCCCTCCAGAGTGGGCCCCTACTAGGAGGACACTGGGCAGGGTACTGTGTATGCACGGGCATCAGAGGGGCAAAAGGGTTGGTACTGTGTGCATAAGCTTGGTGCTGCTATTCAACAATGTAGCCAGTGTCTGACCCACATTTGCTAGGAAGCAAAGAGAGGATTTCTTCATTGCCCCCCACCGCATCTTGCCGCCAGGATCCCTCAAGTTCCTAGCTGCATCTTTCTGCCTGTGAACCCCCACTATACCTCCCAGGACTTATTCCAGCTGCCCTGGGATCAGGATTGACATTCTCCAGTGAACACCTGTGCCCCATCACACGCTCCTGATTGAGTGATGGGTAAACACTGCCCCAAGTTTCCTGAGTGCCCTCCAACTGTCTCCGCTACCTTTGGATCCAGTGTCTGTTAGTTGCTCAGTCATGTCCAACTCTTTGCAGCCCTATCGACTGCAGCCTGCCAGGCTCCTCCATCCGTGGGATCTTGCCATTTCCTTCTCCAGGGATCCAGTAACTAAAGGGTTAATGCTTGGCCCAGTAGGGGGTGCTGACCATTTTGCCTGTTCAGCCATACAGGTGATATAAAAAAAATAAGTTTTTCCAGCCTCATTGGTATGTGGAATCTTAGCTCCCTGATCAGGGATGGAACCCGTGCCCCCTGCAGTGGAAGCACAAGGTCTTAACCACTGGATGGACCACTAGAGAAGTCTGGCAATAGAATATTGTTAATATCACTCTACTCTAGGATTCCACTCTAGTCTAACACACCAGCCCCTTCCCAGGCCATGTCTCCATGAAGATGTGTCAAGGGCTTTCTGGATTGAGGAATGCCCTTTGCTGCCTCAGTCAGGTGGGTCCTGATTGCTTTGCCAGGAAGGAAGAAAAAGTAGGAAATAGGGGGTGGGGGGACTGGCTCTGTACTTAGCAGCAGCTGACCTGGTGACTCTGTCCTGAGGTTTGGATCCACTCGCCAGAGGATGAAACCAAATGTGTTGAAACTGGAGGGACACTCCTTTTGGCTCTAGCCTGAACAGGGTGTTGATTCTGTACCCCTCACTGGTCTCCCCCCATCCTCGCTGCCTCCCACTCCCCAGCCCCTCCCTGGCCACCTCCCACCAAGGGCTGTGGGCAGTCTTACCTGCTCCTCAGGCCCACCTGGGGTGCCTGCCACCATTTTCTTTGCCTCCTTCATAGCTGACCCCATCGCTTCTGCTCTTAGCCACGGTGAGCCTCCCCAGCTTTGAAGACCACCCCCCCCCCCACTTGGCCTGTTTCCCCTCCCTCTGCTCTTCTACTTCCTCTCCCTGCTCAGGTCTGGCTGCTCCAATGGGTGCTCTGCCCCTGCGGTGCGAATGTTCTGTTCTCTCAGGGCCCAGTATTAATTTGCTCCCATTTGTGCACTGCTTTGTTACTGTGCACGGCCTTTTCTCGATGTGCCATGCTGCTCCTGCTGCCTCCATTACCTCCCCACCCACACCCTCCTTAATCTTGTGGTATGTGGCCCTTCCCTGTGGAGAGGGGGTTGGGCTTCCTCAAAGCTCTTTCTGGTACAGTCTTTAGTCGTTCAGGACCTCTTCACAACTACCTGAGGAAGAACAGCCGGTGCGAGTACTGATCGCTGGGGGAAACCATGAGGAAACCAAAGCTCGGAACGCTTGCTTGTCTACATGGAGATACAGAGTGATCACCGTGCAGGCCTAGAACATGGCTCTTTCCCACAGGACCCCGCATGCTTATGGTTTTCATCTTCAACACTGTTCTTTGAGGCCCCAATCAAGTCCCCAGAAAAGTCCATATCCACACACACACCCACATGCACTTTTGCTTATGAATTTGTGAGGGGTCATGGAACCTCAGAGGGTCAAGCCCCAGCACCAGTATTTTTTGAAGCTGCCCAGGTAATTCTAATGTGCTGCCAGGGTTGAGACTCACGGCTTGAAAGGAAGGTGTAAAAATGAGAGATGAGAGTGTAAAAGCCTCAAGAAGCCAAGAGCTTTCTTATAAACATTGGGTGTCCCCAGTAAGAACTCAGTGTAGACTGGGATGGGAACTTACGATCTAGCTTCCCTGCCTCAGTTTCCTCCTTTCTGCCTGAAGGAAACCATTCTGCAGGCCTTTGTCACCCCTCCCCAGCCCTGGACAGGCTCTGTAAACCAGTCAGCACTGATTTTGTTATGTGAAGGGATATTAAGAAAGAAATGTACCTCTCTCTCCAAATACACAGGCTGGCTAATTGCTAGGTAAGCATACCTTTAGCTTCCTCTGCCTACAAGGGTGGGGCTGAATTCCCCTGAGTAAGGCATTGGGTCTCTCTCGAGGTGAAGGATAGAGACTCCCATGTCAATCATCTAGAATGAGGTACTCCTTAGGTAACAGGCTGGAACTCCTAATAATAATCATATGTATAGCTATTGTGGATCACTTCCTACATTATAGGCAAGAATATTGGAGTGGACGGTCATTTTCTTCTCCAGACCTTGCCCTACTGAATACATTTACTCTTTTGGGTCTGGCCCTATAGACATCTATGCCTATGAACCCTTCACCCCACTCCGCTGCACTCCTCTTTACTGTGGGGAGAGGGAAGGCTGAGTATCCCAGTTTGGGAGAGTACTTGCTAGTGGTTGGGACTATAGGTGTTCTCTGGCCCATGGAGGTGTGCTGCGAGTTAGGAAGGAGGACCCCAGGGACACCAACAGTGAAAGATGACTGAGAGATATTATCTAGGACCGACTGTCTAGTCCAGCACCCTGGCCCTTATCTGTGAAATGGGCATAAAGGTGGTAACAGTACCATGTCTACCTCATGGGCTTATTATGAGGATTAAAATGAGAATAAGTGTACATACACATTTAGAATCATGCCTGGTTCAGAGGAATTGCTCAAAAAACGTTAGCTATTTCATTCTTCCTCTTCTCCATGTTGGTTTCCCAGAATTTTGTCATCTCCTAAGCTTTTTAAAAAATATTTATTTCTTTACTTTTGGTTGGGCTGGGTCTTTATTGCTGTGTGCAGGTTTCTCTAGTTGCAGTGAGAAGGGGCTGCTACTCCTCATTGCAGGGCACCAGCTTCTCATTGTGATGGCTTCTCTTGTTGTGGAGCATGGGTTCCAGGTGCACAGACTTCAGTAGTTGCAGCACGCAGGCTCAGTAGTTGTGGTGCACAGGCTTAGTTGCCCAGTAGCATGTGGAATCTTCCCAGACCAGGGATCAAACCTGTGTCCCCTGCATTGGCAGGTGAACTCACATCCACTGCACCACCAGGGAAGTCCTCCTAAGCCTTTGACATATGAAACTATCAGCCTGGTCTAAACAATACTGTAAAGTGTTACTGATAAAAGACTCCTGCAATGGGTCAGTGTTACAGGGGAAGATGAATCTCACAGATGCTTCTTCTCATGGAAACCATTTCATTCTAGTGCCAACAGTGGAGATTCTGGGTGACATTTTATTAAGGGAGATGACATTTCCTTGCCTTGTTCATGGGACCACATCAGAAGGCCCTCCACCCTCTTGTCTACCTGGCAGTCTCCTACACATCCTTCTGAACTCAGCTCAAATCACTTTATCTGGGAAACCCTCTGTGAGCCTCATCTGCATCCCCAGGTGGAGTTAATTTCAAAGTCTACCCTACACTAGAATATAAGCTCACTGAAGGCAAAAGAGGGCACGACTCATCCCCTGGATCCCCAGTGCCCGGCACAAGTATCAGTATGCAGTGAATGCTGGTGGGATGAACTGGGAGCATGAGGATGTGGGGAAAAGAAAGGTTCAAGCCACATTTTGGGGGGATTCTCTGGCTCCCAGCACACCTTCTAAGTGATTCTGTGTGGCTCCTTAACTTCTTCAAACCATTACCAAACCATCACTTCATGGCAAATAGATGGGGAGACAATGGAAACAGTGACAGACTTTATTTTGGGGGCCCGAAAATCACTGCAGATGGTGACTGTAGCCATGAAGTTAAAAGATGCTTGCTCCTTGGAAGAAAAGTTATGACCAACCTAGACAGCATATTAAAAAGCAGAGACATTACTTTGCCAACAAAGGACCATCTAGTCAAGGCTATGGTTTTTCCAGTAGTCTTGTATGGATGTGAGAGTTGGACTATAAAGAAAGCTGAGCACCGAAGAATTGATGCTTTTGAACTGTGGTGTGGGAGAAGACTCTTGAGAGTCCCTTGGACTGCAAGGAGATCCAACCAGTCCATCCTAAAGGAAATCAGTCCTAAATATTCATCAGAAGGACTGATGCTGAAGCTGAAACTCCAATACTTTGGCCACCTCATGCAAAGAACTGACTCATTTGAAAAGACCCTGATGCTGGGAAAGATTGAAAGCAGGAGGAGAAGGGGATGACAGAGGATGAGATGGTTGGATGGCATCACTGACTCAGTGGATATGAATTTGAGCAAGCTCTGGGAGTTGCTGATGGACAGGGAGGCCTGGCGTGCTGCAGCCCATGGGGTCATAAAGAGTTGGACATGACTGAGCGACTGAACTGAATCATCCCAAACTCTCTGTGCCCTTCCCAGACCTATTTTAAGGCTTACCTGTAAGGTAGATGGATGGGACTGTTTTGTGGAGCCTTCCCAAACTTTCACTATGCCCTTGCTCCTTTGAACAGCCCCTCACTATGAGGGATCCATGGGATTCCATCCCCTAGGCTCTTCAGGGTGTCCCCAAAGCACTGAGCATTTCCTGGCACATCCCTCTTGAGCATCAAAGCTGAGATGCTTTATGTCCGCATAAAACATGTGAGGCCTTGCTGTCCCACTAGGTCTTCCTTCCCAGACAACATATTTGAGTCTCCAGTGCATCCATCCAATGGGGATTTTGAGCCCTGAGAGGCTAGCTGGGGAGCTACTTCCACGTGAATAGGGTTCCAACACTACTACAGCTGGGGTGAGATTTGTACTCTCAACCCTGCCACCCTCCATTAACAAAAACACAAGGCCACTCTGGACTATGCTTGCAGCTCTGCTCCACAGTTTTCACTCCTCCACCCCAGGTCACTGTGGCCTGGGTCACCATCTCCCACCCCACTGGAACTTCCCCACCCATTTCCTCTGGATGATTGAGTTCCTTTGCCAGGAGCAACCTGTCTTCGTGCAAAAACAACTTGAAAGCCATTAACAGAAAAGAGCATATTTCAGAAAAGCCAGATGATTTTAAAGCATTAATGGACATCTTTGCGATTCCATCTCAGGAGGAGTTAATGTCTTGTAAGGTGGCACTGGGTGGAGGACTGCTTGACACAGCAGCCCTCCAACACTGAAAAAACATGCTCTAGAACCCAAGATTTTGCCAGAAGAGCCAGGTGAGATCTGAGGAACAGTGAGAAAACCCAAGATGAGAGCTCCCACAGAGTGTGGAGCCCAATGCCACACGCGTGCATGTGGGTACACACACACACACACACACACACACATCCAGAGACACAGGTGGGGCCACCGTTGGCACAAAAACACCACCCACACTCTTGCTGTAAGACCCACATGTGATTTGCCAACAAATTGCAAATTAACCTCCTAGTGAACAGATTAATGGTATTCATGGTAATTTACACTCCAAGTTTCATAGCAACAGACTTTGAGCATTCTGGTTGCATAAGAATTCAAGGATTTTCAAGTTCCTGGAGACATTGTAGTAATTAACCTGATAAGCCTATGCAAATTAGCCCCAATTTGACACTGTCATTTTTGAATCCAATATCCAAGGTATTTGCCCAGAAGGTTGCCCGTCGCCTTGCGTCACTGATCCAGCTCCTTGGCTTGAGGTGCTAAGCTGACAGATGCCAGTCTGCATTTGTCTATGCAAATGAGGCCCCAGAGCAGAACTCCCCATCAGGCTGGTGAAGGGACTGGACAGTTACAAATGGGCTCCTTGCACAGTGATGAGAATTGAGTTAAGGCTTCCAGAAGCAATGGAGAGGGGGCTGCAGTCAATCTACGCATGACTGACTGAGCTATCGTTTTAAGATCCTTGTTTGAGGACAAAAAATCCTGATTTGCACAAGAGTTTGAGCTTTCCACCTGAAGGTTGGGAAGAAGCCTCTTTGTGGTCTGTGGCTAAGTGCCACTGGAGTTTTTTTTTTTTTTTTTTAAATCCTTCCAGAAAGATCAGCTTCTTAAAATAGAATCAAAAGCTGGGGTTCCCTGCTTCTTTCCTAAGAAGATGAAGTTTAATTGGTTCTATTTCCCATTTTGAGCAAAAAAAAATCACAGAACGTACTCAACTCCCTCATCAAATCAATCAGCCTATGGGCACAGCGTGAATGCTCTTTCCACAGGTTGACTGGTTTCTGTCTAATAATGTTTAGCTTCAGTGGGTGGCCACTCTACCATCCCCCAACCCAGAGCTCCATCCTTGACTTCCTTCTTGTTTGAGCCCTTGAACCACCAGAAGTCAGTGAACCCCCTGGGTATCTGCCCTGTGCTTCCTGCTCTGCAAGGCACAGTAATGAAGTGCCATGAAGGACATATTCCTGACCCACTGGCTACCCACTGCCGCTTCCAGCTCAGCTCTCCCCAGGACCTCAGCTGGTTGCTTGTGGGCCCGCCACCCCTAGAGATTATTTTGGAAATGGCTTTCTGGAGCCCTGGTTTGGGGGCAGGGGTTGAGGACGGAAATACTGCAGAGAAACTGTCCAGGTCGCCCAGATCCAACCTACCACTCAAGGGCCGCCAGCTGGTACTCAGCATTCTATGCAATACAAGGCCAGGCAGGGTAAGGATCAGAGCAGCCTCACCACTCTAGAAGAGCTAACACTTGGAGTGATAAAAACTTGAATCTTCTACCAGGGACATTCAATAATAACTATCTTTATCTGTATTCCTGAGCAACCTTTGGCTAAATCAGGATTTCAGAAGTATTGGAAGGCCTCCATTGGCTTCTTCTCTGAAGGCATACCTTGAGCCACCATTCCAAGATGATGCCTGGGGCCACTCTCCCTCTTGTCTACCTTCCCCTTCTCACCACGACCATGTCTCTATTCATCCTGCTACTGGCCCCTCTTCTTTGACTGCCAAAAAGACTTAGAGCCTACCACACTGGCCCCCAGAACTGTGAGCTCAGGACCTCTGGGCTGCAGCATACTGCCAGAGGAATGCACATCCATACATTATGAAGCATAACCTGTGGATACGTCAGTCAAAAACCTACAATGATAATGATGATGATGATAAGAATTTCCATTTGGGGAACATTTACTACATTCCAGACACTTTACATGAGTTTGACATGCAATATCTCATTGCATCTTCATCACTACCTTGCGAGCCTGGTACTATCATTAGCCCCATTTTGCAGGCAAGGACACTGAAGCAAAGATTTGAGCAACTTGCTCAAGATTACACAGGTAATACTTAGAAGTGCTGGAAATTAAACCCTGGCTGACAGATGCCAGAGACTAGGCCTTTAAGCACCATCCTAAAATACCTCATACGTGTGTGTACCACCATTTGATGTGAGGCAGATGTCGTAATGAAATTCCTTTTAAAGTATCGTATATTCAGATTTTCTGGTCATTATATATTTCTCAATCAGTGGATGCATGCATGTATGCATGCTAAGTCAATTCAGTCATGTCCAACTCTTTGCGACCCTAGGGACTATAGCCCGCCAGGCTCCTCTGTCTATGGGATTTTCCAGGCAAGAATACTGGAGTGGGTTGTTATTTCCTTCTCTTGGGGGTCATCTCAACCCAGGGATTCAACCCACATCTCTTACATCTCCTGCATTAGCAGGTGGGTTCTCTACCACTAGCACCACCTGGGAAGCCTGATGTCTTTGTGTTACCAAGCAAAGTCAAAAGAGCCCAGGTCTAAATAACTGTAAGAAGGGTCCAGAATATGGGTCCTTGGTTTTAGCCAGATTGAGAACTGTGCAGACAGACTGCACAGACTGTGAGAACTGTGGGTATTTTGTGCATGGAGTATTCCATTTCATGTCCTCTCAGCCATGAAGGGACACATTCTTTTATCTGCTCACCTTTTGTTTTATTTCAAAAGACCTGTGTGTTTCTGTAGCTGTGACAGGGTAGGGAGCCATGTTGAAAGCTATCTGCACAGTCCCATTCAGCAAGCATTTATTGAGCTCCTACTGCCTGCCAGACATTGTTCTAGACCTGGGGGGACACTGCAGTGAGCAAAATAGCAAAAAAAAAAAATCCCTATCCTCATGGAGCTTACCTCCTAGTGACAATATACAAATAAATAAGTAAAATTACATCATATTTTAGAAAGTGAGAAAGTGCTTTGGAAGGAAAATTGAAGCAAGGAATTGGGAGCGAGTGGCTGCCATTTTCAATAGGGTGGTCAAGAAAGGCCTGTATGAGAGGGTGAGAGTCTGTCTGCACAAGGAACAGCACAGGTGCCAGCCGGGGGATGGAGCTTGCTTGAGGCAACCAAGGCCTGACAGGGAGTCAAGCTGGTGGAAGAGTTTGTCTGAGAGAATGTTCTATGTATAGAAGCGGATTCAGAAATGGGCTCTGCCATTACCTCTCCAAGTGGCCTATAAGGGTCACCCTAACCTGGTTTGCAGAACTAGCTCTAGGCAAAATTATGAGGCAAACGCTTCTGTCTCTCCTCAACCCCCTAGTCCTTTCTTGTTGCCTCCTCGGGAGCCCATTTGCTCCTCTCTCCCCAGTCTTTGGGGCCTCTTCAGTGCTTTCTGCCAGCAAAGCCAGTCCCATAGCCTCAGAAATAAAGAACACAGCTTGGGGGTCCAACAGGTCTGGGCTCGACTCCAGGTTCTGCCTCTTACCAGCTGTAGGACTCCCTCTGGATAAGTCATGTACTTCTATGAGCCACAATTTTCTTATTTTTAAAACAGAGGTAATAAAGTATTTGGCAGTTTCCTTAAGTGGCTCAGATGGTAAAGAATCTGCCTGCAACACAGGAGCCCCAGGTTTAATCCCTGGGTTGGGAAGATCCTCTAGAGAAGGGAATGGCTACCCACTCCAGTATTCATGCCTGGGAAATCCCATGGACAGAGGAGCCTGGCAGGCTACAGTCCATGGGGTTGTAAAGATTTGGACACAACTTAGTGACTAAACAACGCAATAAGGTATTGGGAGGATTAAATGAAATAAATGCATGTGACATGTTGAGCCCAGTGCTGGGCACATAGTCAGTGCTCAAGAAACAGTAGCTGCTACTATTCATTCACACCCACGTATAAACTCTAGAGACAACTGTGTGCCTGGGGACCCCGTGAAAAGCCTGTGGATTTCTTGCAAGGAAAATTCTCAAATATACCAACTGTGGGTTGTCAGTAGAGAGAGGGGGAAAAATGCAAGTAGAATCACCATCGTGAGGAGTGTCTTACATTGTTAACATTACAAATGGGTAGTGATATTGGTTTGGCCAAAAAGTTCATTCAGGTAATCATCATACCGAAAGACTCGAATGAACTTTTTGGCCAACCCATTACTTAGAAAGCCAAGCAGTGCCATCAATTGGCACTGCCAGCATCGCTGAGAAGGTAGGAAATTCAAATGAAGCCTTGGATCTTCTGAAGAGATGTGAGGAGGTGTTTCCATAGTTTCTTCCCTTTACTCTGTTGCTTTTGTTCATATGGGTGCATGGGAGAGATCAGAATCATGGTTCCAAACCCAGAACAAGCAACCTCTATGGTTGGCAGGCCCTCCAACCCAAGAAGCCTAATAGTGGGAGTGTCTTCTGCTTTCACGCATATCATCCTGCTGGTCCTACTACATCCTTTTCCTGTACTCTGAACAAAACTTCCTGGCCAGCCAGAGAAAGTAGCCTCTGAGGAGGTGCTTGGTAACGACATCCAGGAAACTTCAATGACAGCTTCACCATGACCTAACCAGAGCTTGGGCATGTCAGCCCCTTATTGTACGGAATGATTGCAACCTGGACAAGTTTCTCAGAAATCAAATCTTCACATATCAAAGCCTATTTTCCATTTAACTTTTAACATAAAATTGAAGATGTGTTTCTCTGAGAAAAAAAATGAGGCCCTGAGACTTAATAAAAAGCATGTTTATGAATGCGATGTAGCAACACACTTGAAAAATCACAAATGTGAATGGCAAAAAATGAGAATTTTCTTATAAAATATTAACTGTGCCCCCAAATGAGTGGCAAGATCTGAATACAAAATAGCTAGTGTTATTTTGATGTCTGGCACAGTAGCTTAAAGGCCCCAAAGAAAAACAATGACAGCTTAACTGAACAGAACACATCGGACTGAAAAGTTGCCCAGCTCCTATAAAATTGCCTTTTTAATGTTCTACAGCGGGGTCCAGGCACATTATTTGGAGGCTCAGAGCCTGAGTTCTAGCACTCTGGAGAAGTTGCTGGATTTCAGAAATGAACAGGTTGATCTGGCCCAGAGAATAGACAAAGTGGCACAGCTGAGGCAAGGTTTAAAAATTCCCCAGGAAATGAGTTAATTGGGGCCATGGAGGTAATTGGAAGGCTATCTGATAACACAAGACTTGAAACTCTGTAAAGGTGAGACTTTGGGTAATGTATAATGAATCAGTCCCCCAGTCTCTGTTGCTCTGGCGAATGTCTTTCCATGGAGTCTCTGGACAATGAGAAATTCCTCTGGCTTTCCACTCTTGGCACTTCCCCCAAAGTATGCTGCAAGGAACACCAAGAGGCTCCATAAAGGAGTTCCATTTACAAAAAGTTTAAGAAATGCCTAGGACTCCAAATCAGTACTTCTCCAAATTTAATGTGCCTACAGATGGACTGAGGATCTTGTTACAATGTTGATTGTGACCCAGATAGTCTGGGGCAGAGGCCTGAGATGTTCCATTCCCAGCAAGCTGCCAGTCCTCACACAACACTTTGGTGGCAAGGCTCTAAATGTCCTCTTGGAGATTCATGATTCTCATTAGTATGTTAAGGGCTCTGTGAGACCCTGTAGTAAAGTTTAGCTTATCTAACCCAGCATTTATCAAACTCATTTGAACCTGGAAACCTTTCTCTTCCCATGGTACCTATTAATCCCACACACTGTGGAAGCCAATTGGGGAGTGCTGTTCAGGCTAATACTACTCTACCTGGAGTGACTTCACATCATCTGAGAAGTCGACATTTTGGGTTGTGGCCACAAACTTCATCTAGGGCTGGTTAATGGCCCTGCAGAGACAAAGGTATGCCAGGGCTGTGAATTGCCATTGGTTTTCAAAGATTCCAAGCTCAATGACAGTGAAATATCATAAAACTCTATTTACCATCCTGCCATACTCACCACTTTCCAAAGTGCTTTTACAACATTAATGTGGCTCAAGCTGAAATGAAAGCAGGGAAAAGTGAAGAGATTTGGAACAGAGAGGAGCAGGCATTTTCGAAAGAGCAATGAAATGAGATGATGAGCAAATGGCACTGAAAGCAGACAGGAGGTAAGGGACTCAGGGGTTAGTTGGGGTGAGGAGGAAGGAATAGGCATCAGTAAGTGATGCTAGTGGGCAGGGTGTCCTGGAAGTGCAATGAAAAGAAAATATACAGTCTATAAAATCCAACCTTGGGACTTCCCTGGTGGTCTAGTGGCTAAGACTCTGTGTTCCCACTGCAAGGCACCTGAGTTTGATCCCTGGTCAGGGAACTAGATCCCACATGCCACAACTAAGACGTGGCACAACCAAATAAATAAATAAATTAGTTATTAAAAAGAATTAAGTGGAAACAGTGGCAGACTTTATTTTTGGGGGCTCCAAAAATCACTGCAGATTGTGACTGCAGCCATGAAATTAAAAGATGCTTACTCCTTGGAAGGAAAGTTATGACCAACCTAGACAGCATATTAAAAAGCAGAGACATTACTTTGCCAACAAAGGTCTGTCTAGTCAAGGCTACGGTTTTGCCAGTGGTCATGTATGGATGTGAGAGTTGGACTATAAAGAAAGCTGAGTGCCAAAGAATTAATGCTTTTGAAATGTGGTATTGGAGAAGACTCTTGAGAGTCCCTTGGACTGCAAGGAGATCCACCAGTCCATTCTAAAGTAGATCAGTCCTGGGTATTCATTGGAAGGACAGATGCTAAAGCTAAAACTCCAATACTTTGGCCACCTGATGCAAAGAGTTGACTCATTTGAAAAGACCCTGATGCTGGGAAAGACTGAAGGCAGGAGGTGAAGGGGACGACAGAGGATGAGATGGTTGGATGGCATCACTGACTCAATAGACATGAGTTAGAGTAAACTCTGGGAGCTGGTGATGGACAGGGAGGCCTGGCGTGCTGCAGTCCATGGGGTCACAAAGAGTCGACCCACAACTGAGCGACTGAACTGACTGAAGTCTCAATAAAGCAGGGAGGAAAAAATAAATAAAATACAGTGTAAATAAGAAAAAAGAATTGAAGGTAATAAAAAGAAAAAAAAACAACCTCAGAATGAGGAGGAAGACAATACAAAGAGTCATCTTGATTAACTGGCTTCCACCTGTACAGGTCTCAGCTATGTATTTTCTCAAAGTTCTGTGGCACAAAATGTTTGGCCACGACGCCCTCTCTGGGCAGATCTCTCTTTCTCATGGCATTGGCTGCCAGATGGAAAGGGTCTGGATTGTCAGTTCATGCAGGAGGTCATCTGCTCACACCCACGGTGGCCTGTCACTCCAGCCCCTCTCCCAATTAGCACATGGATCCGAGAGGGCTCTCCAATGATCAGAAGCCAGATGGTGCTTCCAAACTGGAAAACACAAGAGATGGGAACTCCTGCCCTGGGGGTCAGATGGAGGCCACACCACAGCTCTGTTACTCTGTGAGGCCATGGGATAAACAAGCTCATCGAAGCCTCAGTTTTCTCCTCTTTAAAACAGGGTTAAGTACACTCATGGCCAGTTCAAGTCAATGTATGGCAAAACCAATACAATATTGTAAAGTAAAATAAACAAACAAACAAACAAAAAAAAACCAGGGTTAAGAATGGGATTTTCTGTCTCCCAGCAACTTGGTGAGGAAATGATTAGAGTGATCCTGGTAAGCTGGTCAGGACAGTGCCTGCCACAGAACAGGAATCCAGTAACTGTTAACTGCTATCAGTTCAACAGTATTCTTTTATTATTATTATTAAAAGCTTTTTAGTGCAATTACTTGGCACAAAGAAAGCAGTTGACAAATGATAGCTGATGTGATGACAGGATGACAATGACCAAGACAATGAGGACAGTGATAACGTTGCTCTTGAGGGAGCTTGCTTTGCCTCAGCCCTGCTTTGGCAGTAGCATCGGAAGGGGGTGTGGTTTGAAAGGCTCTGGGGTCACACAGTCCTGGGTTTGAATCCTGGCTCTGCTATTGACTAGTAGGTGAGCCATTTTGCCATTTGCAAAATGGGGATGAGCGTTCTACTCACCTTTCCCTTGTGAGGAGGGAAAGAGACGATGCATGTGAAGCAGCAAGCCTAGTACCTGGTGCCCTGCGAGCACCAATACCTGAGAACCTGCTAGCTAGCCAGTCAATGTCTGAGAATTTTCGAGAGTTCTGGAAAGTAAAGTCATAGGAGTCAAGGTGCCCTTACAGTCCAACATGAAAATCACAGACAGGCCTGTAAAAGGCATGATGTGCCTTTTCACTCATCACCATTTCACACACACAAAAGGGAAATAACTTGTTCAGGCCCGTGTGCAGAAACCCACCCCTGAGCTGAAGAGAATATCCAGTGTATGGAAATTCCTAACTCAGTTTAACCTGTTTGTTTTTCTTTTTAAAAATAGTGCTTTTTTGTTCAGGAATAGTAGTTAAAAAAAAAAAAAACAACAAAACAAGATGACTAAAAGCCTCTAGACTGCCAGCAACAGGCATGCAGGTTTGGGTCAACATCAAATCCAAAAAAACACCTAGTCCAGTGGCTGGCAGACGATGGTGCCCAATACATATCCACTGAAGAAAATATTGCATTTTTTTCATCTCAAGTAGTTTTGTAGCAACAGTATCTATCTATTTTTTTAGGTCATGAATCAAGGATGCTTTTCTCAGCACTTGGGAAAGTCCCGTCAACTCTGCAAACGGGCCAAATTTGAATATTAGCCATAAGGGCTAGACACCCACAAGTACACAAAGACTCCCTCAAGTGCATACACAGACAGTCACTCTACACATGCTGTGCCAACTTTGGGCCTCCCCTGCAAGACGTGGGCCCTGCTTCTCTGGATGGAAATAGCAGAGTGCATGTCTGCAGTGGTTCTTGGAGCCAGAATGAAGGGGCCATCCAGGGTCCTTGTCAAAACCAAATGGATCTGGGGTGAAATTTCAATCATCTCATCAGCTGGCACCAGATCCCTCTTAAGGAGAGAACTGGGACTGCCTTTAGGAAGAGATGTTGATAAGCTACTTGCCTTGACAGCATGGGTAGGCAGCAGTCAAGGCAACAGAAAAGGGAGCGTAATGCCGGGTGGGGAAAGTGAGCAGAACTTGGGGGGGGTTGCTGGGGAAGCAGAGAGTAGAGGAGTAGACAGAGGAAAGAGAGGGGGACTGGGGAACAGGCTGGAAGGCTGGAGCCTGACTGGGAAAATGACCAAGGCCTAAGGCCCAGGATTCCCAAGTTTACGTTTCCGGTTGTTTGTGCAAGCTACCAGACAGAATCCCCTGAGGGAGCTTTCTAAAACCTGGGATGGCCCTGGGGCCTCCCTTCAGAGATTCTAATGTAATTAGTCTGGGGTGGGGCCTGGCATCAAGGCTTCTAATAGCTCCCCAAGTGATTCTGCACAAGTCAAAGCTTAGAACCACTGCTCCAGATGGAACTCTTTCAGGAGAACCAGGTGCTTGGGGTGGGTGGGGGGTGAGGAGAAAGGAGGCCTTTCCTGGAAATGCAGGGGTCTGGGAGCACGGCAATTTGGAAGGATCTTTTGGGCAGGGAGGACCTGGATTAGACGGATAACTGATGCCAGTTGTTTGATTTGCGCCTCAGCTGCCCAGTCCTTCCTCCCTGCCCAAGTAATTATGACTCCCAGCTCAGCTAGCCCATTATGCTTCTCCTAATTGCAAACGTAACTTCTCTCCCCTTCCCATCAAGCATTATTTGCCCTGGATCCTATTTTGTTCATGAGCCTGCTTTTGACAAGTAAAGGCCAGTGAATCTGATATATAAAAACTTTTCTTGGACCCCCCCCCCCCAAAAAAAAATAATTGTATAAGGTCTTCAGAGGACAATGCCCAGACTCACAACAATAATGACAAAGCATGGAGAACATATTGTGGGGTGAAAGGGACCTGTGTGTGTGTTAGCTGCTTGGTAGTGTATGACTCTGCAATGCCAGGCTCCTCTGTCCAAGGGATTCTCCAGGCAAGAATACTGGAGCGAGTAGCTGCTGATCTTTCCCACCCAGGGATCAAACCTGGGTCTCCCACATGGCAGGTGGATTCTTTACCGTCTGCACCACCAGGGAAGCCCAACTTCAAAGCACACTTTGTGAGTAGATGGCTAGCCATGAAGCTAATGACTGGAGATGCACGTAGAAGAAATGTCAGGAACAGCTGGGCCCATTCTTCAGGCGGTGACTGGAGACGGCACCCAGGAAAGGTCCAGCCATCCTCCAGCCTCACGGGGCTCTTCTGGCCCCCAGCCACCAGCATCTTCCTCCCTACTTCTCCACCAGCCCTTCTAGCTCTTTACCCCTTCATTGTTTGCTACAGCTCTGAAGAAAATAAGCTCGACAGGCCAAGCTACCCTGTTAAAAGCTCACTCCATCACGGACATGGCAGGACTCAGCATTTTATTGGCGCTTTAGCCTTCGCCAGGGAAGACAGGCAGGGAAAGGCAGATTGCAGGTGCCAATTCTCCGGTTTTTATAGGTCCAAGCCCGAGGGATGGATCATTCTGTCACACCTCCTGAAGCTAAATGTGACAAATGAGCACTTTCCAGTGGGAAAACCATTAAGCAGGATGGCGCCACGGAGGAATGGTCCTCCTTCCCCTAGGCCCCTCCCTCCATGCGCTCCTGCCCTTCACACAGGGAGAGTCTGAGAGAAGGTGATGCTTCCGGAGACCCTTGGGCCTCAGAGGCTACCAGAGACCTGTCTTCACAGCTGCTTTTCCCAGGCTGACTGATTCAGAGGCAGAAGCTCGAATGGAACAGGTTGCAAACTCTACGTCAGAATGAAACCTGTTAATTTGCTGACCCTTTCCTTCACCGAACTGGGCTTCCTGTCTTATCAAACACAGAACTTGAATGCTTTTTCAAACCTAGTCAGTTCAGTTCAGTAGCTCAGTTGTGTCCGACTCTGTGACCCCATGGACTGCAGCACACCTGGCTTCCCTGTCCATCACCAACTCCCAGAGCTTGCTCAAACTCATGTCCATTGAGTCGGTGATGCCATCCAACCATCTCATCCAGAGGTCAAATTGCCAACATCTGCTGGATCGTAGAAAAAGCAAAAGAGTTCCAGGAAAAACATCTACTTCAAACCTAGTAAGCCCAATAAACCTGGGAAGGAACCTGCATATTTTCTAACATTTGTTGTTGCGGTTCAGTCGCTCAGTCGTGTCCGACTCTTTGCAACTCCATGGACTGCAGCACACCAGGCTTCCGGCCCATCACCAACTCCCAGAGCTTGCTCAAACTCATGTCCATTGAGCTGGTGATGCCGTGCAACCATCTCTTCCGCTGTTACCCTCTTCTCTTGCTTTCAATCTTTCCCAGTATCAGAGTCTCTTCCAATGAGTTGGCTGTTCACATTGGTGGCCAAAGTATTGGAGCTTCAGCTTCAGCATCAGTCATTCCGATGGATATTCATTTCTAACACTGAACAAAATTTAAACAGCTAGTACATCTGAGCAGGAGTAAGCATCTAAGTTGGCCCAGGATTGTTCTCCGAAGACTGGAGCTGCTTGTTTGCGAACTCTCTACTCTGCCTCTATCTTGCGAACTCTCTACTCTGCCTCTATCTTTCTGTCTGCTCCCCTGCCCCGCATCTGTCTGGTGTCGCTGTCCCTGTGATTCCCATCCCTGCAAAGAAAATCTCAACTGACCAGTTCCTGTAGTTGAGACCTCCTCAAGGACTCAGCCAGCCCTAAACCAGATCCCTCAAGACCTGCCTTAGCAGCAGAGGAACCCAAGTTCCATGGCACAAGGAGTCCTTCCATCCCAGGGTGCTTGCCTCTTTCCCTTCTCCTCACCAAATTACTTGGTTGGCTAAGCCCATTGGCACAACTAAATTAGAACATTCTTCTAGGAAGAAACAGGAAGCAGACATTTCTGACTAAGGGCAAACTGATCTGGGGTTCCCTCCACTCTATAACTCTTACACCTTGGGATGACCAGATCTTTGGCCTTCCCAATTAGTGAAACATCTCCTTGGGGATTTGCTCCCACACCTGGGGAGCAGATAGAACTCTGAGAAGTCTGGAAGGTTGAGGATGGTGCTGAAGCAGGCACTGGGAAAACCAGCAGCTTTGATTTCCATGAGAGGCAGCAGCAGGACTACTGTTGAACTCTTCAAAGCCTGGGGCCCTGTCCAGCTGGTATCCACCTAGAGTTGTACTTGCCCTGGTTTGTGCATTTCCTAAAGGTCCCGGGCTTGCTGGGTCTCTATGCACCCTGGGCCAAGACCCCCTCCTTCTGCCCTGGCCCTTGGTTCTAAGCCCCAGCACCTGCCTGTGCCCCATCTCAATCCCCCTGCTCCTCTTGGCAGGGACCCGCACCCAGCTCCCCTCCCTCTTGCCCCAGGGGAGCCAGCTGGAGCCAGCGATGACGCAGCTTGTCAGGGCAGGAGATTGATGGCAGGCCCTCTGCTTTCCTTCCCCGCCCCTTCTTCCACTGTCTGGTTCCTTCCAGCTCTGGGTTTTGGAGAAGGAGGGAGGAGGCAGAGAGGGAAAAGGCTTAGCTGTTCCATTCACATTCTTGATTCAAGGGCTTTTGTTGGTCCTCACTTGAAGGGGCTCAGCTGAGAGGACACTCGTCTCTTGTCAGAGTGGAGAGGTTTAGGGAACTGGGCTCCTTCCCTGTTGCCTCCTCCACCCCCCAAGCTGGTCCTAATCCAAGGCCCCTTTCTGAGGCCCCTTTCTTTGTCCCAGAAGCACTTTGGGCAGTGGACTTCAGGCCCATCTGTTCCCATAATCCCCTGGTCTCTGAGAGGTCCCAGGGAGCTCATTTGGGAGCCTTGGGCCTGGGCCTCCAGGAAGTGGGGGAGGGGACACTTTAAGCATCATGAGAAGGAGCTGCTGGATCCTAAGGACTAAGCTGTCTTCCCCACCCAACCCCACCCCCAACCACGCAGGTTTCTACCTGTTCCTGGACCTGCCACAGGGAGGACAGGGAGATTATCTGCTGGGATCTGGATAGGCACTATGTGGTGACGATAAAGCTCTGCAGCTGAGAGCCCCTGGCCACCGTCATCCTCCCTGCCCACCTCGTACACTTGTTCTTCCACAGAGAAAAGCACCAACAGGAGGCCTCTGTCCAGATCAGCAGGCAGGCAGGGAGCAAGAGTGAGCTGGTGTGCTGGAGGTGAGCCTCACCTGCCCCAGCATCAGTGCCCTACAGGCTGAGGGGCTGTGTTCTGGCTGCAACAACTGATTCCAGAGGGGGCAGCTGGGAGGGCAGGGCACAGAAAAGAGGGGACACAGCAGTCAGAGTCACGATTCAGACAAACAGTTGGCACCAGACTGGCAGGAAGGGAACGGGCATCCAAGATGTGGTGGCTGAGCCAAACAGGTGGGCAGAGCACAGGAGCAGAAAATGCAGGGCTGAGAGAGCTGCGAAATCTGGGAGTGTTCCTGAGGCGGGCCCCGGCCCCAAGAGGCCTGCCTCACTAGATCTCCCACCCTCAGGCTCCGAAGGTGGCTGGCAAGAACAAAAAGCCTGGGACCAGGGGGTACACAGGGAGGAGAAGGGCCTCAGGGGGGAGCTTGGGAACCCAAGGGCAGGTCACCATGGAGCACAGGAGCCCATGGCTGATGGCAGCCAGAACCACAAGTAGTCTATTCAGTGCTTTTGTGTATAAAGCTTAGGAAAAGCTACTTTCTCTGGGTAAACACAGCTCCATGAACATATGGCTTTGTCAGATGAAAAATGCACCCCTTTATCCAGGTAGACTCAGCCCTCCAGGAGGACACATGATGTGGGGAGCAGAGCATGAGCGGGATTTCCTCTCCTACTTATTTTGTCCAGTCATCACCTTTATGCAGTTCACAACCTGCACAACTGTACATGGCAACCCAGACTATAACAAATAACTCCCCTCCTCCTCCATATTGAGGTGCATGGAGACTGAGCTGCTGAAAGCCTTGCCTGCATCCCATTCTCACTGGGTTAGAAGGAAAGGGATGGGCCTATGGACAGGGAAGATGGTGAACCTGGTGGGGTTACCAGACCAGTGGGAGGCTACATTGTGACGTGGAGATAGATCTTTTCCTTTTTGGGGGAGTTATTCTCTAGGTCCTTCTGCCCATAAACAACTTTGCAACTTTTTGTTTTTACTGTGCTTTTTTTTTTTTTTTTTCTGTCATAGAAGCAATACAGGTATCATGTGTGTGTGTGTGTGGTTTTTTAGAGGTCAAGATTTTTGGTTTGGGAATTTTATTATACTTTTTAAACTTTTAATTTTGTATTGGGGTATAGGTGATTAACAAATAATGTTGTGATAGTTTCAGGTGAACAGCAAAGGGATTCCTCCATACATATACATGTATCCATTCTCCCCCAATTTCCCCTCCCATCCAGGCTGCCACATAACATTGAGCAGAGTTCCCTGTGCTGTTCAGTAGGTCCTTGCTGGTTATCCATTTAAAATATAGCAGTGTGTACATGTCCATTTCAAACTCCCTAACTATCCCTTCCCCCCGGCAACCATAAGTTTATTTTCTAAGTCTGTGAGTCTCTTTTTGTTTTGTGTAGGTTCGTCTGTATCATTTCTTTTTAGATTCCACATATAAGGGATGCCATATGATATTTTTCCTTCTCTGTCTGACTTACTTCACTCAGTATGACACTCTCTAGGTCAATCCATGTTTCTGCAAATGGTGTTTTTTCATTCTATTCTTTTTAACGGCTGAGTAATATGCCATTGCATATATGTACCACATCTTCTTTAGGGTCAAGATTTTTAATGCAATACAAACCCACAAAAACCTATATTTATTCTAACACCAACACTTATTTAGGAATTACTTTATATATTTTTTTTTTATTTTTTAAATTGTGGTAAAGTATACATAACATCAGGCTTTCCTGTTGGTTCAGTGGTAAAGAAGCTGCCTGCCAATGCAGGAGATGCAGGTTCAATCCCTGGGTGAGGAAGATCCCCTGGAGAAGGAAATGGCAACCCACTCCAATATTTTTCGCTGGGGAAATCCTACAGATAGAGGAGCCTGGTGGGCTACAGTCCATGGGGATAGCAAAGAGTCAGACATGACTTAGCAACTTAGCAACAACAACAACAAATACCTAACATCAAAATTATCATCTTAATCATTTTAAGTGTCCAGCTCAGTGGCACTGAGTACATTCATATTGTTGTGCAATGTACATATCTTTTTCACTTACCAACCTCTCCCTTGCATTCCCCACCCCCAGAGCCCTCCACATAACCTCCCTGCCCAAAGGTGCTGGCATGCAAGCCAACTCTCTGGGGACCCCATTCCCTCTTGCTCTGTTCTCAAGTGGAATCTAAATTGCAACAGCGCCCCTCAGTTCCATTATCTATACAATGGAGGCAGATCAAGGTCCCTTCCTGTTCGGAAGGTCTGTAACTCTGAAAAGCCTGTCCCACCTCCTGTCACAAGGTTTGCTTCCTGGCCCCTCCTCTCCAGCAACTCAACAGAGGGTCCTGAGGCGGGAAGCTGGTGAAAGTGAAAGTGTTAGTCGCTCAGTCATGTCCAACTCTTTATGACCCCATGGACTGTAGCCCATCAGGCTCCTCTATCCATGGAATTCTCCAGTCAAGAATACTGGAGTGGGTAGCCATTCCCTTCTTTAGGAGATCTTCCTGAAAGCTGAGGTGGGGAAAAAATATGAGCCCCAGGGCAGAATCTGGTCAACCCTGTGCTCAGAGTTGAAGGTAAAAGTTGGGCCAGGTACAGCAGAGATCAAGGGCCTCAACCTGGGACCAAGGGAGATAGCTGAGCCTGTAGTCAGGCAGCGGCTACCTGCTAACAAGCACTTCACTGACATTACCTTCATTCCAGAGTGGCCTTTCCAGTAAGTCTCTGCTGACAAAGGCATGGGAGGGGGAGAGGGCTGGAGACAGAGTGAGGACCTACTGGAGCTTGGCCTGACTCCAGAGTACGGCTGCCTCGCTGGGTAAGACAGGAAGGGAGGAGGGGCGGGCCTCTTCCAATTCCTCGCAGAGATGTTTGAGAGAATAAAGAACTCTCAGTTCATGCGGGCTTTGCCTGCCAGAACGTGTGTTATGATTTATACACAGCAGACTGGAATAGGATTCAGGGGCTGGACTAATTAATTAGCGGGGTGGTCTTGGGTAAGTCCCTTCCCCTCGCTGAGTCTCAGGTTCCTTCTGTGTACCGTTCGGAAGGAAACTGAACTAATCTATCATCTCCAGCATTCTAGCCAATCCTGCTCTGTCCAATCTCCCACCCGCGTTCATTTGTTATGACGACACTGCGTCAGGCCCTGCTTACAGCCTGATTTCTTGCAGCTTCAGTCTCCATGACTTTGGAGCATGGCCATCAAACATGACGTGGAAGGGAATCCAATTTTCCAGAGGCTGAAGTGAGAGCTCACTGAGGATTCATTCTGGCCAGCTCTTTTCCAGACCACCTTGCTCCCCTGCCACTAGGCCCTATTGCTTGCTCAAGCGCTTTCTCTCTCTCTCTATCGTTCTTTCTCTCCCTGGCTTGCTCCATTCTCTTGGTAGCATTTATCCATTATGGTGATTAATGTAGACACCAGGCAAATGCTGGCCAAGGGAAAATGCAAATTAAGTCCCTGTCCCTTTCCTTTGTGGCTTGAGAGGGGCAGTCAGAAGCCCTTCTATCCTTGTATGCTGGGGATGATGTGACCCTTACAAATTACAGCTTGTCAGGACTTCCCTGGTGTTCCAATGGTTAAAACTCTATGCTCCTGATCCAGGGGGCATGGGTTCCATCCCTGGTCAAAGAACTAGATCCCACATGCCTCAACTAAAGGTCTCTTGTACTGCAACGAAGACCCAGTGCAGCCAAATAAATATTAAAACAACAACAACAAATTC
Source organism: Ovis canadensis (assembly GCF_042477335.2). NCBI lineage: Eukaryota > Metazoa > Chordata > Mammalia > Artiodactyla > Bovidae > Ovis > Ovis canadensis. The sequence goes on from NC_091727.1 coordinate 130,025,225, forward strand.
CACTTTGTCCTGTTTGGGAGGACCAGATCCCACCCTAATGGCTCTCTTTGTTGAGTTCTGAACTGACCCTTAACCCCTGCCAGCAGTGAGATGGATGGCACCTTCATACTCCAGGCAAGAACATCTGGAAGGTTCCCCAGCACTAGATCCTTCTAGATCCTTCTCTCTCATCAGTAAAGGTTCAAGTGGCTGACAGAATACTTGTGACTGAATCACAAGTCTTTCCTTTTGACTTCTCCTCTCACCTAACCTTGGACCACCAAGCCATTATGTATTAACTTTCAGCAAGCCATTCTGACGCCCACCTAGAGGATGTATATTTTGATAAGATTTCAAGAGTGGTGAAGAATTGCACAAAACCAACCAAAATGAACTGATGACAGTTTCAACAGCTTCTGTTTCTCTGTGTCAATCAGTCAGGGAAGACTCACAAGCATGCCCATGGTCCAGAGGGAGGGGTGAGGCAGAAACTGGACAGCTGGCTTCTGAGTAATTCAGAGCCCCTGAGATACCTGTAACTCTGAGCTGTGCTTTGTTGCAATCTAGGGACTCTCTACATAACAACTTTCCTATCACATACGCCACATGACATCCAGAGTAGAAAACTGCCATCTTACCTGCCAACTAACTAACAATGGCCAACCACACAGCAACTCATTCATTGTCTCCGCTCCATCATGGGTTCCAAATTGTACTGTGCCCATGAGGCCCATGACTCCTCTCTGGTACAATCTTTGGCTGCTTCTGACAATCATGTGTCCATTTCTCGATAAGCCTACTCACATTGAGTTCTATTATGAATATTTATAGAGAGCTGCTAAAGCAGCCCTAAGCACAGTATGATAACCACCTTTGTAGTCATCACCTAGATTCAACATTTATTAATATTTTTGCCATTTTGCTTTATCTCTGTATGTATATTTATACGTATTATTATTGCAGTAAAATATCACACATAAAGCTTACCATTTTAATCATTTTTGAGTGTACAATTCAATGGTTTTAAGTACATTCATACTGCTGTGCAACCATCACCATCATCCATTTTTATACCCATTAAACAACTCCCCATATTCCCAACCCCTATTTATATCTTTTGAAATGATGTATCAGTTTAAAGTTTCAAACATCATGATGCATCACCCCTAAATACTTCATCATTCATCTCCTAAGAATGAGAATATTCCCACATAATCACAATGTCATTCTCACACTGAAGACAATTACCGATCTGCTACCCAGTTGTCAGGGTCTTCTTAAATAAGCAAAGGGTTCTCTACATGTAAAATGAGGGGAATGAGTCACATCCAGTCATTTCATAAACCATGGAGTGGTGGATAAATGTGAGGCATTAATAATGTTATTAGACGATCTTACAAATTTGTTTCAGCTCTAAAATTCAATTCTTGTTTATGATTTTCCAAAAGGTTCCACCTCCAGATCAGCTGATGTGCCAGAGGCTGCCCCCCACCCCCTTCCCAGTGCCCCAAGGCAGCGAGACACTCCTGGGGGGTGAGAGCCTTCATTCCAGCCCTGCCTCTTCTACCCTTATACCTGATCAACAATCAACAAATATATCAAATCTGACTTTGCTGGTGGCTCAGTGGTAAAGAACCTACCTGCCAATGCTGGGGACACAGGTTCAATCACTTGTCTGGGAAGATCTCACATGCCTCAGAGCAACTAAGCCCGTGTGCCACAACTACTGAGCCCACATTCTAGAATCCGTGCTCTGCAACAAAAGAAGCCCCACAATGAGAAGCCCACACACCACAACTAGACAGTAGATTCTAGTCGCCACAACTAGAGAAAGCCTATGTGCAGCAACAAAGACCCAGGGCAGCCAGGAAAAACAAAAACAAAATCAAAAACCTCCCCCACAAATATATCAAATAAATCTGTACAAATCCAACGACTGACTCCACAAAGGAGTAAAAGGGCCATATAAAGTAGGTTCTCGAGACTTGAAGCATGAGAGAAGCCATGCCAAGGAGGCCTTTATCAGACCACCAATGTGGCCACTGGCCCAGGGAGCAATAGGTCCCAAAGAAAGTGGGGTGTCTAGGGCCCTCCCTCCCCACCTCTAGCATGCTCCCACCTCTCCTCAAACCAGATTCTCAGCTCACTCAAATATTTGAGCTCCTTGGTGTCTGTATTTGTCTCTGCCTTCAGATATCTGTGCACAGTCACCAATCATTTGAGTTTTTGGCTGCTTTTTTCCCAGCCATCTTAACAATCAACTTTGGTATGATTGCACAGCTTGGCTTTGCAGTCTAGCACAACCAGGCACTGAGTCAAACATTTTCTTTTTTCTTTATTTATACTGTGTCTTGTTTCAGAAAGGATTTAAAACGAGGAGACAAACATTTAGTAAACACCCTGGACCAGATGCTTGAAACTCTGCTAGGTGTTGTGGGAAATGCAACAGAGTTTTTTTGGGTTTTCTTGTTTTGTTTGTTTTTACCCTCAGTCGAGTTTACAATTCATTTGGGGAGAAAAGACTCTCTAAGGAGGCAACTAACTCACAATAGCTCTGGCCCTGGGAACTGGGAACTTGAACACCTGGGTTCTTAACTTCAAGCCTGGCCACTAGTTAGCTGTGTGTTCTTGGGCAAGTTGCCTCATGTCTCTGGGCCTCAGTTTCCTTACAGATAAAATGAAGAAGCTGTGTATGAGTGTAGAGACAGAATGAAGAGATTGGTAATATTGGTTTTCTGAGGGGATGGGATTAGAGGGGCAGAAGTGGGGGATAATTTTTTTTTCTAGAAGCTTCTCTGGATTTTTTTTTTTACTTGTAATGAGCATGCATGACTTTTGTGGTTAAATACATCTATGATTTACAAGTGGGAATGGATGGAACTTGCTACATTCTGGTTTAGCTCTAACCACGGTCTGTGAGTATTTGTGGTTTGGACAATTCTTAACCTTTGGAGTTAGGAGACAGGAAAGCTCACTGAGGGCCCTGATAATCAGGGAGAGCTTCCTGGAGGAGGGGAGACTCCAGGCAGATCTGAAGGACTTGCATGCTTTGGATTAGTAGAGACATGGAGAGAGCATCCTTGGCATGGGGTGGAGATGGGCAACAAACGAGCTGAGGCCATAATAGAAGATGGAGGACCAAGAATAGAATAACTTTCCCGAGGCCCAGAACCATCTTAGGTTGGGGATTAGGGTTAGCATCCCAGGCTGGGGAGGGAGCCTGAGAGCAGGAACAGTCCAGCTCAGTCCCTTTCCGGGGGCAGCCCCCCAGGCCCACCTGCCATCACAGCAGCTGCGAAATCTGAGTGGCAGAATGTCTGGAGGCCCCAGCCTGGTGCTCTTGGATCACGGAGTAAGCATAATACTTGGGTATTAGCTAATCAATCTCGTAAATTCATCTCTCTTTTACTGGGATCTGTCAGGAAGCTGATTAAATGCTGTGCGAGTGGGATTTGGCTCAGATGCTAGCCGGGAGCTTGGGGCTGAAGTTTTTCAATGTTCAGCTCATGCATAAAATTCATAGTTTATCATTATCCAGACTTGCTTCTCTAGAACTATCCAGATGGGACTATTTCTATGTGACAGTCCTATCCTGGGTGAGCTGGTTGCCTGGCCTCTCTCCCCACAGTTCCCTCTGCAATAGGTACTGCCCCTACCCCCACTGAGCTCTGTCTGTAGAATCACAAGGCCAGGATGCCAAGAGCCCTGGGCACTCAGCTGGCTCTTTCTCTTTCCTGGGTCCCCAAAGGGATTCCCTGGGACAAAGCCAGCACCCTATACCTCCAGTATCCTTGGACAAAACTGGGGAGGAAGCTGGATGTCTTTAAGGAGTGACATGTGTATGCCACCCCTACCACCTCCTGCCCCCATCCCTGGCTAGATGCCCTCTGGTTGTCTTTCTAGCCTGGGTGCCCCTGTTCGTCCCTGCTCTCCCCTCTCAAGACCCCAAATTCTCCCAAGTCATCTAGGCCTGGGTTCCTTCCCCAGAGGCCAGTCCCTCCTTTATCCTCAACCCTCGGTCTAAGCAGGTGAAGTAGTCCCAGCTAACAGGCAGATGGGAAAGGACCAGGGAGGAGATGGAACCCAGACCACAACCTTCTTCAGCTTTTGCCTCTCCGTCTTCCTTTCCCCCATCTGCTCTGAAGGGATGGTGCTTAGATTTTCCACCGGTGTACTGCCTCTGACCTTGTTTCCTCATCTGTAAAGTCTCTTCCAGCTCTGCTATTCTTGCTATGACTACAATACAATTCTAGCAGTCCCAGTGGAACTGGTGATTCCATGTTTATTCCTAGTATCTTCTCCAGTTTTTAGGTAGCCCCCAAAGAAGAATGATACTACGACAAGCAACTACCATGTGTTAAGCACTCACTGAATGTCAAGCCCTATATTTGTCCAGATCTCAAAGCAGGGATTCTGTCTGAACCTGCAGCTTGGCCAGTGGTGGAGGGATGAAGGCATCAACAAGGCACCACTGTGAAAGATGACTAAGCATTGGGTAGGTGCTTGTGACTGAACTGGAAGGAAGCTAAGGGGTTCAAATGGTGTGCAGTGGATATAGTGTGTATCCTCAGGGGTTAAAAAATGGGACAAATGGTGATATTTCAGTCAACAAAAGACCAATCTTCTAATGCATCAGTGATCATATACATTATTTTCTTCACTTGGCTGTTTGGGAAAAAAGGCAAAGGATAATGAAATAAAGCCAGCATGAAGGAAAGATTCAAGTAAGTAATTTTCAGGAAATAGTCTGGATTCAGGATTTTCAACTATATTTTCTCCATCCTATAAAAATAACAAAACTCCATTTGACAGATGAGGAAATGAAGGCTCTAATAGGATAAGCTATAGACAAAAGTCACACTGCTAGTGGGTGTCTACATCGGAAGTAGAACCCACATCCTCTGACTTCTAGAAATCAGTGTTCTGACTGATATACTATACTATCTTCCTGTGACCCCAAACATCAGGGCTGATATTTAGAAAACAAAGTCCTTAGTCATCAAACAGAATCCAGTTCACTGAGCCTTACATTCTAAGGCAAGAAAAGGGCCTCAGACTTTGGAGAGAATGTCAACAATGAATCAAAATAAAAATCCCCAATCCACCAGAAAACTGCATTATTATCTGCCCATTCTCAAATATTCTGGTCAACAGAGGTTTCACTCCTTCTATGGATAATTCTCTTTTAGGCATCTGGAAACAATGGCTGAGCTGACATCTCATTGGCTCAGAGATTCTTCTCAAACCAATGACTGCTTCCCCCTTTGGATGTTGTTGAGGAAATAGCAGCTCAGGCTAAGGTTGGGGCAGAGGAAAAAGGAACTGCAAAATACAAAAACATATTCCCAGCTGGGGCCCCTCTTCCACAGAGCAGAGCAGACACTTGACAGAGCTCAGGGGGGAAAGGGAGCTGAGATGAAATGGCCTTCACAGGCCAATGAAAGATCCTCTGTCCCCTGGATAGCAGACAGGGTGCATAATCCCTTTCACATACACTCTGTGTGTTATCCATGGGTGTGCAATGTGTCTATGTACAGGGAGAGGAAATGTTCCTCTCTAGGAGCACACACAGATATGTGTGTGTGTGTGTGTATAGAGAGAGATTCGGTAACAGAGCTAGCCCTACTTTTGGTGGAGGTGGGCCTGATAATTCTCTAAAATAAAATTCTGGAATATACACCCATTCTCTTTGGGGCATCTCCTGTATCAGGTTTTGATTTAGTCAACGTGTCCTCCTCGGACTGCTGAGCAGAAAGTCTCTATCAGCTCCCCTGCCCTCTATCCCCTTCAGGACCGTTTAACCTGTTGCAGCCTTCGTAGGGGTTTCCCAGGTGGCGCTAGTGGTAAATAACCTGCCTGCCAATGCAGGAAAACAGAAAAGACAGGGGTTCCATCTCTGGGTTGGGAAGATCCCTTGGAGGAGAAAATGGCAACCCAGTCCAGTATCCTTGCCTGCAAAATCTCATGAACAGAGGAGCCTGGCAGGATATAGTCCATAGGATTACAAACAGTTGGACACAACTGAAGTGATTTAGCATGCACACACAGCTTTTGGATACTGACCCTTCTGCTTTTTTCCCTTTTCTTTACTTCCTGCTATTTGATTTTCTTCAATCTCATGTGCACATAGGAGGCACTATACAAATGCTGCTCATTAGTGCCAGCAGGGCCAATGGGTGGATGGGGGAGAAACCACTTTCTCATCAATCTCTAATAACATCTGCCCTCTGCAAGCTACGCCCCCCCCCCAACAATATGTACCCTAAGTGAAAACCATGTGTAAAGGCAGCTTCCAGACAAGGCCTCTCAACTCTCTACCCATGAGACTGTTGCCCCTCCGTGTTCATCCTGTATGACCATTGCAGAGATCACTCTTTGAGGATTTCTCTGCATTTTGCAACTCTATTCCTTAATTTTCCACCATTCCTCACATCTCTCACACTCCACTCTTTCTTCATTTTCTCTTCCCTTTCCCTTAGCCATTCTCTCAATCCTTGTGCTTTCTATTCTGTCCTCTTTTGACCTCTCTGATCTGCATATGCCTCACCTTGCCTCCCTCTCTCTCCACACCAAGCCTCAATTCTAGAATCTTCTCCATTATGTATTCCTTGCCTCAAGTACCAAAGCTTTCCAGCACTTCCCTCTTTGCAGGAGTGCAGATAAAGGAGAAGAGGAGTCTATCCTGAGCTTACTCAGGGCCCCACCGCAGGGACCGCGGTTTCCCTTGGTAACGAGGGGAGGGATGAGGGGAGTGCATCTCTCTGTGACAATGACTGTGCTCTTAGAGCTTAGCATTTCGAACAGGTCCTCAAAACACATCCGCATTCACTTCCCCATTTCTTCATCTCAGAATGTGTTTGAAAGAAAATTAGCTATTTGGTAGAAAAGTGTGTGTGTATTTTGGGGGTGGGGGTGGGAGAGTGTTGCTACACAAAGGAGAACCTCTACTCCTGGCTTAGGCATGTGGAGATGGAGTAGAAACTGCACTGCAAAGTCAAGTTTGTGGGGCTCCAAAAGGTTGTATGATCTGTACCCCAAGCCTTCCTTCGTCTGGCTGTCTATCCCCATCATGTCCTGAAATTGGTCTAAGGGCCAACAAACTGTGGGTAGGATAGAAAAAAGGGCAGATTTGGGAATATGACCTGGATTATGGTCCCAACTCTGCTACCTGTTATTAGCTGTGCACCCCTGAGCAAATCACTTCAGCTCTCTGAACCTCAGTTTCCTCCTATGTGAAATGGTCAGTGTGCCTAATCCACAGAAATCCATGTAAAGCCCTGACCGAGAAGAAGACACTTACACTCAGAGAGGTTTTCTGATTGGGTTGGGAAGTGGGGTCTTGTGTTGTGAGAGATCTGCCTCATTTGGGTTGGGTGCCCTGGGTCAGAGCCAGGTATATAAGTAACAGCAGCTACCATTTACTGTTACTTTCCCTACAGGAGCTCACAACATCTCACAGCAACCCTGCAAGCTAGGGACAATTCATCTCCATTTTGCAGAGGAGGAAATGGAGGCACTGAGAAATGAAAAGACTTGCCCTAGGTCAGGAAATCAGCAAGTGGTAGAGCCAGGATGAGAACACAGAAGCCAAAACGGAGGAGGAGGCACTGGCAGATAGTTGCTACACGCACCACTACTGACTGAGCCCCTACCCAAGGCCCAGACCCATCACACCCAACGGAGCCCACAGTCCATGCAGCCCTTCTTCACTGTTAGCCAAGCTCACCACCCTGCAAACAGCGTCTTGGAGCTGACATGGCTGCAGTGGCCTGTGGGAGGCATCCAAGGGCTAGCTCAGCAGAAATGACAAACCCTCCTGCTTCAGCCCCTTGTGTGAGGCTAAAATTAACAACTTTCCCCACTGCAAACAAATGCAGTTGCTGAACCTGCATTCCCCTCTCTTGCTTCGGCTGCCACTGGGCTTCCTGGACCTTGTCCCAGCTCCCTCTTCTCTCCCTGGCCACGCCCATAGAGAGGGCCTGGTGGGCAAGGGCAGGGGCGCTGATACCACTGGAAACATTTGGGCTTGGAGCAGAGGGTCCCGGGACATTTGGCAACCCCAGTTGTGGATCAAACACCTCCTAGCTACCACCCAGGCTACTTTTTTGCTCCTCCCTTTGCCTCTTTGGTATGCAATATTTCTGGCCACCACTAAGTCCAGTAACCATTTTATGCTGACCCTGAATTGGCCAGGATGTTCCAAGTTTCCACTTCACTGAGGCCTTTTTATCACCTACCATCAATCCTCATCCATTTATGGTAGGCAACCTCTACAATGGCCCAAATAATCTCCACTTTCTGATACTTACATTCTGTATATCCACTCACCCTGAGCTTGGGCTAGATCTCAGGGCTCACATGTAATGAACAGAATATGGCAGAAGTGATGGGATGTAACTTCCGAGATAAAGTTATCAAAAGACTGTGGCATCTGCCTTGGACTGGCCTACCCTTGGTCACGTACCTGCTCTCTCTGATCAACTGTACTGGAAGAAGCAAGCTGCCATGTTGTGAGACACCTAATGGAGAGGCCAAGAGGCATGACAAGGAACTAAAACTCTAAGTCTGCCAACAGCCACATGAGTGAGTTCGGAGGCAGATTCTTCAGCCTCAGTGGAGTCTTTGGCTACTACAGCCCTGACCCATAGCTTGACCAAAACCTCAGGAGAGGCCTTGAGCTAGAACTGCCCAGCCAAGATGCTCCCAGATTCTTGACCCACAGAAACTATAAGATGATCACTTTGTTGTTTTAAATGGCTCAGTTTGGGCCATTTATCTAGCAGCAAAGGATAACTAATATACCATCTTGTGTCCCATTCCTTCAAAGCTCTGCTTTATTCCAGGTAACAATGGCCAATGAGCTAATGTTTTGATTTTTTTTAACAGCCAGACAAGAAGAAACCCTAATTTAGTTAAAAATGCTTGAGGGACTTCCTTGGTAATACAGTGGATAAGAATCTGCCTGGCAGCATAGGGGACATGGGTTCGATCCCTTGTCCAAGCTGATTTCACATGCTGAGGAGCCACTAAGCCTGTGCACCACAACCGACCCACGCTCTAGACCCCATGCTCTGCAACGAGAAGCCACTGAAATGAGGAGCCTGCACACTGCAACTAGAGTAGCCCCCACTTGCCTCAATTAGAGGAAGCTCATTGCAGCAAAAAAAGACCCAGTACAGCCAAAAGTAAATAAATTAATTAATTTTTAAAAGTATTTTAAAAAATGCTTGAGCCTCTAACTCACCACTAAAGAACAGTGATGGTTTTAGCTACTGGTACGAGGCTAACAGAAAAGATTATTGGGGAAGAAGTCCCACGTTTGCTTTGTATACATTGGGCCCTGAGCCCAGGCAATGCAGGGCTGATCAAATTGTGACCAGAATAACTCAAGGTTCATGGCAACATCCACACTGTACCTCTTCATACCAGTCTCGTCCTTGGATAACAGTAGCTAAGGTCGAAGCACTTCATATATTGTACAACACAGGAATATAGCCAATGTTTTATAATAACCATAAGTGAACTATGATCTTTAAAAATTACGATTCACTACATTATATACCTGTAACTTAAATCATACATCAACTATAATTCAATCTTTTAAAAAGTCTAAGCACTTCATAATGATTAATTCATTTAATCCTCACAATAACCCCATTCTACAGAGGAGGAAACTGAGGCATAGAGGAGGTAAGTAACTTACCCAAGTTCAAAGTCAGTAAGTGGCAAAGCAGAGATATGAGCCCAGGGTCATAACCATGTGCACTAGGGGAGCCCACATGTACTGGGCAAAAGGATGGATTCTGGTTACTCCTAGTTGTCAGAATCTTTCCTTTTTTTCCTCTATCTTCCTTGCATTCAGTTCAGTTCAGTTCAGTTCAGTCACTCAGTCATGTTCAACTCTTTTAACCCCATAAACCGCAGCACGCCAGGCCTCCCTGTCCATCACCAAATCCTGGAGTTCACTCAGACTCTTGTCCATCGAGTCCGTGATGCCATCCAGCCATCTCATCCTCTGTCGTCCCTTCTCCTCCTGCCTCCAATCCCTCCCAGCATCAGAGTCTTTTCCAATGAGTCAACTCTTCACATGAGGTGGCCAAAGTACTGGAGTTTCAGCTTTAGCATCATTCCTTCCAAAGAAATCCCAGGACTCCTCTCCTTTAGAATGGACTGGTTGGATCTCCTTGCAGTCCAGGGGACTCTCAAGAATCTTCTCCAACACCACAGTTCAAAAGCATCAATTCTTTGGCGCTCAGCCTTCTTCACAGTCCAACTCTCACATCCATACATGACCACAGGAAAAACCATAGCCTTGACTAGATGGACCTTAGTCGGCAAAGTAATGTCTCTGCTTTTGAATATGCTATCTAGGTTGGTCATAACTTTTCTTCCAAGCAGTAAGCATCTTTTAATTTCATGGCTGCAATCATCATCTGCAGTGATTTTGGAGCCCCCAAAAATAAAGTCTGACACTATTTGCACTGTTTCCCCATCTATTTCCCATGAAGTGATGGGACTGGATGCCATGATTTTCGTTTTCTGAATGTTGAGCTTTAAGCCAACTTTTTCACTCTCCTCTTTCACTTTCATCAAGAGGCTTTGTAGCTCCTCTTCACTTTCTGCCATAAGGGTGGTGTCATCTGCATATCTGAGGTTATTGATGTTTCTCCCGGCAATCTTGATTCCAGCTTGTGCTTCTTCCAGTCCAGCATTTCTCATGATGTACTCTGCATAGAAGTTAAATAAGCAGGGTGACAATATACAGCCTCGACGTACTCCTTTTCCTATTTGGAACCAGTCTGTTGTTCCATGTCCAGTTCTAACTGTTGCTTCCTGGCCTGCATACAGGTTTCTCAAGAGGCAGGTCAGGTGGTCTGGTATTCCCATCTCTTTCAGAAGTTTCCACAGTTTATTGTGATCGACACAGTCAAAGGCTTTGGCATAGTCAATAAAGAAGAAATAGATGTTTTTCTGGAACTCTCTTGCTTTTTCAATGATCCAGCGGATGTTGGCAATTTGTTCTCTGGTTCCTCTGCCTTTTCTAAAACCAGCTTGAACATCAGGGAGTTCACGGTTCACGTATTGCTGAAGCCTGGCTTGGAGAATTTTAAGCATTACTTTACTAGCGTGTGAGATGAGTGCAATTGTGCAGTAGTTTGAGCATTCTTTGGGATTGGGATGAAAACTGACCTTTTCCAGTCCTGTGGCCACTGCTGAGTTTTCCAAATTTGCTGGCATACTGAGTGCAGCACTTTCACAGCATCATCTTTTAGGATTTGAAATAGCTCCACTGGAATTCCATCACCTCCAGTAGCTTTGTTCATAGTGATGCTTCCTGAGGCCCACTTGACTTCACATTCCAGGATGTCTGGCTCTAGGTGAGTGATCACACCACCATGATTATCTGGGTCATGAAGATCTTTTTTTGTACAGTTCTTCTGTGTATTCTTGCCACCTCTTCTTAATAGCTTCTGCTTCTGTTTGGTCCCTACCATTTATGTCCTTTATTGAGCCCATCTTTGCATGAAATGTTCCCTTGGTGTCTCTAATTTTCTTGAAGAGATCTCTAGTCTTTCCCATTCTTCTGTTTTCCTCTCTTTGCATTGATCGCTGAGGAAGGCTTTCTTATCTCTTCTTGCTATTCTTTGGAACTCTGCATTCAAATGGGTATATCTTTCCTTTTCTCCTTTGCTTTTCGCTTCCCTTCTTTTCACAACTATTTACCTTGCTCAAAAACTGACAGCAACTACCCACTGCTTACTGGATCAAGTCCAAAGTCCTCTTCACAGCCTTTACCATAATTTGGCCCTGGTCCACATATCTTTTTCTATTCTCCACGATGTAACTTCTACTTTTAGCTCCAATAAATCCTGATTTTCTCCCACTGATAAGCTATCTTCCTGTTTTGTCTTACCTGGAAAGCCTCAATATTTATAGCTGGAAACTACTAGGTGTGACATAGAAAGGTTTTTATACTCAGATCATCTGGGAAAATCCTGAAGACCCTTCCTCTCTAAGATTCAAAGATTAGGAATACTCTACCTGGATGTAAGTGCAGCTCTCAGTGGTCAATGCTCTGTGCCAAGCATGCCACCCAGCCAAACCCCATCTCCTCCTGAAAGCCCTCCCCACTTTGTTCTGTTGGTAGGAAGTCTCTGTCTGAAACACACAGCATGGACTCTGCTCAAGCTATTCCATTTTGAGCTTGAACATCACCTCTGCAAAAATGCCTTTCCTGTTACTCCCCATCCCTGCCACTGTTAATTTCCTTCCTGGCACTCACTGATACAAGTAGTTCTTGCTTATTTGTTTGCTTTCAAAATGTTCCCATATAGCACATGAACTCTGCTCAATGTTATGTGGCAGCCTGGACTGGAGGGGAGTTTGGGGGAGAATGGATACATGCATATGTATAACTGAGTCCCTTTGCTGTCCACCTGAAACATAGTTAATCAGCTATACTCCAATACAAAGTGGGCTTCCCTGGTGGCTCAGATGGTAAAGAAGAATATGCCTGCAATGCAGGAGACCGAGGTTTGATCCCTGGGTTGGTAAGATCCCTTGAAGAAGAGAATGGCTACCCACTCCAGTATTCTTGCCTTGAGAATTCCATGAATAGAGGATACAGTCCATGGGGTCACAGAGTTAGACATGATTGAAGCAACTTGGAAGGAATGATGCTAAAGCTGAAACTCCAGTACTTTGGCCACCTCATGTGAAGAGTTGACTCATTGGAAAAGACTTTGATGCTGGGAGGGATTGGGGGCAGGAGGAGAAGGGGACAACCGAGGATGAGATGGCTGGATGGCATCACTGACTTGATGGATGTGAGTCTGCGTGAACTCTGGGAGTTGGTGATGGACAGGGAGGACTGGCGTGCTGCGATTCATGGGGTCGCAAAGAGTTGGACACGACTGAGCGACTGAACTGAACTGAACTGAACTGAAGCAACTTAGCATACAATACAAAATAAAAAGTTTAAAAAACCAAACGTGTTCCCACTGAAATGTATATACCACGAGGAATGAGATTTCATCTATCCTGTTCACCATTGTGTCCCCTGTGCCTAAAACATAGTGAGACACATTGCTGATACTCACTGAATATTTGTTGGTTGAGCAAAAATGATGTTTCACCTGGAATTTCTTTGTTTTTTTTCCCAGAAGTAGTTGAGAACAAGTGTCCTAAGGGCAAAACCCATGTCACAGTCTTCAGTTTTCCATGGCATGTAGTATAACACAGGATGTAAGTAAATCCTGAGACCATACGTGTGGAGTAAGACTGCTGGGATGTCTTGCCCATGACAGTGGTTTTCACCCATTTAACTCCAACTTCCTGGGCTGTTGGGGATGGGAGCTGCAGAGTGGCATGGGTTTTATTTAGTGCATGATGTTCTAGTCTCAGCGCTTCCAAGGGGGTGATCGGGATGGGGTGGGGAGTTTGGCAGGTTTTCTGCAGGGCCTGGGTAGTGGAGATGGTCTTTGCAGGGGAGATGGTACAGCAAAGTCAAAAGGAAAGATGGAAGGGGCTACCCTGATAGGCAACAGCTGAAGCCCACGTAAGTCAGAGAACAGGAAATCTTGGTGGTGGAGCAGAGGGTGAGGGGAGAGCCATTTACGGTATTCAAACTGCAGCATGGTCATGGCATTTTGAGGCTTCAAAGCAAATGCTGGAGGTCTCTATGTGAGCAGGAATGTGGACTGTTATTACTGCAGGCCTCGGTGACCTGGCGTGAGAGAGGGAGACAGAGAGAGAGAAGAGAAGGAAAGCCTGGGGTCTTCGTGTCTAAAAATAGAAAGAATCTAGTGAGAGGAAAAAGCCCATTTCCGAACCTTAATGCAGTTAGGCAGCGGAATAAACTGCCTAGCAAGGAGGTTGAGTCACTGGCATTAGAGGCATTCAGACTAGGTAAGATCAGATCCTAAGGGGGTTTTATCAATACCAGCAAGCCATCCAGGCTGTGGGCAGCGGGGGAGGTGGTGGGGCTTCAGATGGATCCACTGAGAGGCCTTTTGCACGGTCAGTCCCCAGGGGCAGCTGCGTGTGTGTGTGCTCAGCCAACTCACACTCCTGCACCCTCCGTGGAGTGGAATGACCTTGCTTCCTCTTGTCTGTTTCACTGAGGATGAAAGGGGCTATTGCACTCCAGAGATTTCACCCCTTCTCCCTACTGCCAAGTCACTTATGTGATCCTGATGCCCCTGCAAGGGCCCAGGTGTCCCCTAGGCCTCCTCACTCAGGAAAGTTTTGACAAGCCTATGGATTTACTCTCTCTCTCTCTCTCTCTCTCTCACACACACAGAGGCATGTGGGCTTCCCTGGTGGCTCAACGGTAAAGAATCTGCCTGCACTGCAGGAGACACAGGTTTGATCCCTGGATCAGGAAGATCGGCTGGAGGAGGACACGGCAACCTGCCCCAATTTTCTTGCCTGGAGAATCTCATGGACAGAAGAGCCTGGTGGGCTACAGTCCATAGGGTCACAAAGAGTCGGGCATGACTGAAGCGACTGAATACACACTCACACAGGCATGTACATGAATACGTGTGTAGTCTGTATACTTCAAATACATTCTCTCCCTCTCTGGCTCCGTCTCTCCAACCTGAGCTACTTTCAATAGCTAGCAGTTGGACTCCTTCACACTTGTGTCCCGCTGGTTCCCAGAGGGCACCCCTTGCCTTTCTGACCCTCAGCGCTTCCTAGAGTCTCTTGATAAGAGACAGGAATTGTCTCTGCCTCTGGGAGTATCCTTGCTCTCTCCTCAAGGCCCAGCAATGGCTATAGAGGTGCCCGCCCATTCTGCTCTTAGAACACAGACAAAATGCAGACTATACTCGCCCAGGGGTCCGGCAGAAGAGGTCACGTTCTTTTCCTTCCCACCCCGCTCCATCCTCTTGTTTCTCCCCTCTCTGGGGAGCAGAGAACTCAAAACCCTCTTCAGTCCCACCGAAGGGAAGAGGAAAAAACAAGACCCAAATGAAATGGAGCAACTAGTAGTCTGAGAAATTGAAACTGTGCCAGAGGCCCAGGGAGGAAACGGAGAGCAGCGGGCGGGGAATGAAAGTGGAAAGACCCCAGCTGAGAAGCCAATGACCACAAATGGCCCTGCAAGGTCTTGGCCTGGCCAAAGCTACTCTGCTCTGCTCACTGGCTGGCTCAAAGCTGAGCATCTAGCTGGGCGGGCCGGGGGTGAAACTGGGAAGTAGGTGGAGCTAGTCTCTGGTAGCCCCTGGCTTGTTTTTCTCCCCATTTTGAGACCTTCTCCCAGGCACCCAGTGCTTTCTCACTGTCTCTCACCACCACCAGATTTCCCCAGCCTGGTGTCATTTTTGCAGAACCCTGGGTGCAGCAAGTCATTTGTGCACCCAGGTGTGAAATGGCAGGTCAGGGCTGAAAGCTGAATCCTCCATAGCTACTGCATGGATGTTCATAGATTGTATTCAAAGAGGAAAAGAGAAAGATGGTGGCCTGTGATCAAATATGTACTGAAAACCTTAAACAAGGATAGTAGTTTCTCTACTGCGGGACTTCTCAGAGCCTTTAATATGCTAAGATGCACTGTGAAGATCTAAGAGGGGGATCTAGCCACAGAATCTTTTTCTTTTTTGTAGAGCAGCTTACAAGAGTACTGGAGAAGGAAATGGCAACCCACTCCAGGACTCTTGCCTGGAAAATTCCATGGACGGAGGAGCCTGGTAGGCTACAGTCCATGGGGTCACTAAGAGTCAGACACGACTGAGCGACTTCACTTTCACTTTGCAAGAGTGGGTTTTTTGTTTGTTTTGTTTTTGGCCAAGCTGCACAGCTTGTGGGATCTTAGTTCTCCAAATAGGGATCGAACCCTCCCCCTGCTGCAATGGAAGCACAGAGTCTTAATTACTGGACTGTTACTACCAGGAAAGTCCCAAGAGTAGTGTTTTACTGGATGTATTTCCCCTCTCAGATAATATACTTGCATTTTAACAACAGTCTCTAACACCTACACCTGAAAGAATGACTGTGATAGTGGGAAAGCAAGTGCCCAGACAGTTAGCCCAAGTGGTGATGGCTACACTCAACCAACCACCAGGCTGTAAGAAACATATTTCTGGCCAGATGACCTGGGTGGTATGGCTGTCTCGTGTTGCACATTACAGGTGATTGTTACTTAGCAGCTGGCCTGCTCCTGCCCCATACAGTCCCGAGTACCTACTATTTATCTTTTTTGTGCTGTGTCTGAGTGACTGGCATGAAGGGAATAGATAGGAGCCTGGCTCCCCAAGACGTGCCTATTTCTCATGCTGACACACTCCTTCCTTCCTGAAGCATTTGACATTTGTGACCTTGTTCTTCACTGACACCACCAGTCCCCCACACTCCATCCTACAAAGCCCCCCTGGGCCTGCTACCTCAAGAAGGGCCAGGTGTGAGACGCATGTGCAAACCAAGCATTCCTTTACAGTGCACAGACTTGAGAAAATGGGGACAGTGCAGAGAACTTGAGGGCTCTGCCTGGTCACACTGCTCCTCTGCTGGCCTACTAAGTGTCCTGACCAGACCAGTCCCCACAGGGAAACTCCACTAGCTCCTGATGAAAGAAGTGAGAGGTTTTCAGCATGGTGAGCTGAGGAGTGGGTAGCAAGAAGCTCTTTGGAAAGAGGTGACTTAGTCCTGAAACTGTGCAACTCAGATTGGGACTTGAACCCAGGATCTTTTAACTGAGATTACATCTGGTCTCAAGACTTAATGAAGCTCAGGTTCTTGATGTCTCATCACAGTAAGAATTCAGTGAGAGACAAAGTGATAGGTAAGAAGTGGATTTATATTTAGAGAGAGACACATTCCACCAGGTGTGGAACATCTCAGAAGGTGAGAGGCCCTGAAATGTGGGACAATTAATTTTTTAAATTTTTAATTAACTTTTAGAGTAGTTGTAGATTTACAGAAAATCTGCAAAGAGAATGGACTTCTCATATACTCATACCTAACTTTCCTGTTACTCACAACTGGTTTTAGTATGGTGAATTTGTTACAACTAATGCACCAATATTTTTACATTATTATTAACTTAATTCTGTATTTTATGTAGTTTCTTAGTTTTTTAAACTCTATTTTTATTTATTTTTTGCTTTAAATTTATTTTTAATTGGGTAATTGCTTTACAATGTTGTGTTGGTTTTTTCCATACATCAACATGATTGAACTTCCCTCCCACCTGTCTCGTCATCCCACCTCTAGCTAGTCACAGAGCACCAGATTTGAGCTCCCTGTGTCCCACAGCAAATTCTCACTGGCTGTCTAATTTTACGTATGGTCCTGTGTATGCTTCCATGCTACTCTCTCCTTTCTCCAACCCTCTCCTCTCAGTGTGTCCACAAGTCTATTCTGTATGTTTGCATCCCTACTGCTGCCCTGCAAACAGGTACATCAGAACCATCTTTCTAGATTCCATATATATATGTTAATATATGATATTTGGTTTTCTCTTTCTGACATTTCACCCAGTTTTTTTTAAACTTGTTTTTGTATTGGGATATAGCCAATTGACAAGGTTGTGATAGCTTCAGATGCACAGCAAAGTGACCCAGCCATACACACACATGGATGCCTTCTCCCCTACTCCCCCCCCATCCAGGCTGCCACATAACACTGAGCAGAGTCCCCTGTGCTATACAGTAGGTCCTTGTTGGTTATCCATGTTAAATATAGCAGTGTGTACATGTCCATCCCAAACTCCCGCACTATCCCTTCACTTTGGGGTGGTTAGTTTCTATGGGCTGAGTAATTTCATAGGCTACTGAGGGGGAGGGATATTCCAACTGTTGAGGGGAAGGGGTGGAGATTTTCAGGAACTGGTCCACTGCCCATTTTTTGATCTTTGATGGTTGGCCTCAGGACTGTCATGGTGCTAGTGGGTGTGTCACTTAGCTTATGCTAATGTGTTACAGTGAGCATGTAATGAGGCTCAAGAACCACTGGAAGTCATATCATCTGCCATCTTGGATCTAGTTAGTTCTAACCAGTTTTTGTTCTGTCCTATGGCTTTGTCACTCTAAAGGTTGTGCCCTGCTCCCTTCCTTCCTGTTTCAGTCCTGGTAAGGGTAGGTTACCTGAGAACAAGATGTTTTCTCTGAGAGTTCTCCAAAGGTGAGAACTGTATAATATCAAGCTGTTCATAAAAGCACAGTGGCTACTGTGTGCTGGTTAGAGGACCCTGAGAGGACTGTTTTCAGCTCTGCACAGGACCCCTCAGAGGCACCCTGACAAACTGGAGTGTTACCGAAGACTGATGACTGAGATGCTGCAAGACCAATGGGTTAAGGCCTCTTCTAGGTCCTGGACTGGTATTGAATGTTATGAACCCAGGGTGAAGACATGTAGGCACACTTAGCCAAGTGAAAACGTGAAAGGGAGACTGAACTAGATGATCTTTCAGAACTGTCTTCCCAACTTCATCTTTCCTTCTGTCCCCTGTTTCTGTCTGTCACTGAGAACCTTCCTAGTTTATTGCAGATCAGAGTCACACTCTTGCCAAAAAAACTAACCCTAAAAGGCAAAAGCAGGTGGGAGGTGGCCCAAGCTCTGAACTGGCTGTCAGCCTCAATTCTCCACTCCCACCTAGAGTCTTGTACTTTGCTATCCCCCTTACTAGGACCCTCAGGGGTTGCTTGGTGCTATCTAGTCGATCTGATAAACTAATCTGCACTAATGGGATCATGAATGCTAATGAATTAATGTGTTACTTTCCCAAGTGACATATTTGCATTTTAACAGAGGTCTTCAAGAGATAATGCCTTAACTCAAAGGAGTGATTAATGTTGAAATTTCACCTGTTTGGCAGTTTAGTAAAGGAGATATATTTGGAAAGGGAACTTTTTCTATCCTTTACATCACACCATCTGCTAGAAGAGGAAAAAGTATGTCCCTGCCCTTGAGGGGTTTACAGTTTATAAAGTTGGGGAATTACAATGGCTGATATTTATTGAGCTTCCACCAAAGCGTCAGGCCCTGTGCTAAGTGCTATATAAATATTATCTTTCAGCCTTCTGATGTAAGTACATATTCTGCAGAGAAAAGGGTTGGGGCTCGGAGAGGTTAAATAACTTACTACCAGATTTCATTGACTCTGGATATTAGAGACAACATTTTCTTAGGTTTCCCTGATGAAGAAAAGATGCCGCTGACTTTGCACCATGGCATACAAGAAGCATTTCAGTTTCAGAAAGGTTCAAACTGTGTCTTCGAAACCATGGAATACAGTAAGTGGTGAGGCTGGCTCCAGAGTAGATACTGTGCCTAACACTATTCCCAGAACTCAGATGGGAACTAACTGGGCAACACACTTTGATATAATAATACAATGGCAAGCACATATTTTAATAGAAAATCATTACACAAGGACTGAGGAGGTTGCACGCTGAGTCTGAGGTTAGTGGCAGCATGGATCAATGGGGTTATGAAGTTCAGTAGTGAAGAGAAACAGGGATAGGGTTCCATGTACAGGGGTCAGGTTGTGCAGGGCTTGGGGCCCAGGTGGGGGGATAGTAGGTAGCAAATAACCTACTGTCAGATACCCTTTCACTGGGGAATTAGGATTTTGAGGGTATGGCACTCTGGCTGGCTCAGCTCAAGTGAAGGGGTTTGTAAGGGAAACCATGAGAGATACTTTAGCAAGATGTGATGGGGAAGGAAAGTGAACTGGCAGATGGTCTTCCAAGGCCGTACATGCATGCTCAGTCTCTCAGTCGTGCCCAACTCTTTGTGACCCCATGGACTGTAGCCCGCCGGACTCCTCTGTGCACGAGTTTCTCCAGGCAAGAATACTAGAGTGGGTTGCCATTTCCAACTCCAGGGGATCTGCCAAAGCCAGGGATTGAACTCGTGTCTCCTGCATTAGTAGGCGGATTCTTTACCACTGAGCCACCAGGGAAAGCCCCCTTCCAAGGCCAGGATAAGACATTTCAATTTGATAGTGTGGACAAAGTAAACAATTATTGATCCTCACAATTTAATGCCAACATATTAGGAAAGACTCATTCTGACCACTAGGATGAACTAACGCTCTCACGTTAAAGCCAGGGGCTTCCTGAAGGGGAGAAAACCCATCAATGTGCAAGGGGGTAGTGTCATTAGAGGTAGCAGAGTTCCAGGGTACCAGGAACCCCGGCCTCTTTGCTGTCTCTCTGGATGTGCAGTCCCCTCTTTCAGGTTGCATTCCTTTCCTGGAAGAGGAAATAGCAGCACCACCTACCTAGGGACCTGCTCTCCCCATGGTGATGAGGGAGGGGTACAGACTAGATGATGTACGGCTTATCTCCCCCCATCCACAAACGAGGGTCTGTTGAGCCCCTAATGGTGTGTCCAGCACCATCCTGCAAGGTATACATCAAAGAGGCCCCTGAAGAACTCATCCCCTAGCTGAAGAGAAAGGGGAAGACACAAGAAGTCGAAGTAATAAGAGATGATGGAATCAAGTGTTAAATGGTGGAAGAAAAATGGTCCAAATTCCAAAATGGAAGAGGGGGAACTGTGGGTGACAATGTCTTTTCCCATATTTTTCTGTATTCTCAGAGGTTTCCCCTCTGTATTGGTATTATTTTGTATCATCAGGGAAAATTTATAATTAAAAAGAGGAGGGCAACCAATGAGGGGTAGACTGACCAAGAAAGGCTTTACAACAGGGGCTGGACTTGAGCTTCTTAGTTAGAGGACGCAACGGAAGGATGTGCAGCGATGGAGAAAAGTTGGGGGGGGAGCTGCAGGTGGGGCAACAGCAGGGAGATGAGTACACAGAGAGGAGTAAGCTATAAGTGGGGTACAGTAGGGCATGGATAGTAAGAAGACTAGTGGAGCTTCGGGGTCAGGAAGAAATAGGTCAAAGGGAATATAGATTTATATGGTGACACTCAGCTGTTGTGGAAGGCTGGCCTTGGATACCAGGGAGAGGAGTTTCTATTTGACATCGTAAGCAAAAGGGAGCTATTATAGGCTCTTGAGCAGGGAAGTGACATGATGAAAGATGTTTTAAGGAGATTCCTTTGGCAGCAGTGTTGAAGGATCACTTGGCAGGAAGGGGAGG
The DNA here is from genome assembly GCF_042477335.2 of Ovis canadensis. Classification (NCBI taxonomy): domain Eukaryota; kingdom Metazoa; phylum Chordata; class Mammalia; order Artiodactyla; family Bovidae; genus Ovis; species Ovis canadensis. The sequence goes on from NC_091727.1 coordinate 130,046,262, forward strand.
GTGCAGCAAGCAGAGGGATCAGTCAGGAGGCTGCTGCAGGAATCCAGGTGTGAGGTGATGAGAGCCTGGGCTATGATAGTGGCAAGGGGGATAGTGAAGAAGGCATGAATTCACGAGGCATTTGTGAGAGGCAAACTGCCAAGGCATGCTGGTTGACTGATGGGAAAGGGAAGGGTTAAGTGATTCCAAGGCTCAGAATATGGGCTTTTCAAAGGGTGATGGTGTCACTAATAGAGGCAGAGATCCAGGGAGGGGCTTGGGATCAGCGTGGAGGGAAAGGTTGGAGAAGAGATCCTGAGTTTGGTTTTAGCTGTGATGAATCTAAAGCGATGGTAAACTCCTAAGAGAAGATGTCCTTTAAAGGTAATCATGAAATGGAACTGGAGTTTAGGTTAAAGACCAGGCTTTATCATTTCCTGCAGTCACCCAGAATTCCAAAGCAGGACAAGCTGTATTTACACTGACTGTGGAAACCACTCGAGAGAGGGGAGTGAAAAAAAGGAAAAAGACCTAACAGCCAATTCTGATTTGGACTTTGCAGGTGACAGACACTAAACTGTGTGGCAGCAGCAGGCTGGTGGCTCTGTTTAAACACCCCCCCCCCCTTCCTTTTTCTGTCAGTGAGTGATTTCCCTATATATTAGAAAGATTACAGCTTGACTCCAGGTGATGAGATGAATATGGAACAACACTCACTTTATTAATCATATCTGCATTCTCTGTGATTTCACTGATGGTGGCAACAGAGCCAGTGAGACACACAGCCCCCTTGCCAGCCCTGTGAGTGGGCTGGTTTTCAAAGTCCCAGCCTACAAACACAAGATGCGGACTTCTGAATACAGAAGTGAAGGCAAGTCCTATTCAAAAGTAATCTGTGGGACTTCCCTGGCAGTCTAGTCATTAAGATTCCATGCTTCCACTGCATGGATGCAGGTTTGATCTCTGGTCGGGGAACTAGGATCCCCCATGTGGGCAGTGTGGCCAAAAAGGAGAAAAAAATAATAATCTGGGCACCTCAGTCTCCCCTTGTGTTAACTGGAAATTGATCTGTAACTGACTTGCTTGGGCCTGGGTTAGAAGGGGGAAGATAAAGAGAAGGACTACTGAAGGGGAAATGGAGTGATAAAAGACAAAACTTGGGAAATAGTGAGTGCAGATTGCAGCAGGATTTCCAAAATGAGAGGATTTGACACTTTCCTGGTTGCCTCCTAGGCCAGTTGTCACCACCATGCCCTCTTCTTTTCTGCATTTAATGGGCTTTTCCACATGAAGAGTCATAGATGGGACAGCTGCCCTTGTCAGAGACTCGTGCTCCCTCCTCCCATCCCACACTTCAACGAGCATCTTCCACTTGCAACGCTTGCACACTTCTCAGCCACCCTCTATCCAGCCATCACCCCTACCTCAAACAGGAAGACTGATCAGAAATCAGAACACAATTCTCCAGCAGGAAAATGCTGGAGACCACTAGCACACAGACTACACTGTGTGTGTGTGCATGCGTGTGTGTGCGTGCATGTTCATCCACCAATCTAGCCATCTGTTCCTGTTTTCCCAGTGGGTTTGGATCAGAGCAAAGAGAGGCCTGTTTGGGTGGCCCTGCCCCCAGAGCTGAGTTCTCTTGGTGGTTTGGAGCCTGCAGCCTGCGCAGACTTACTCTCCATTCATTCTTTAGAAGGCATCACTGTCTCCAACAAGAAGAACCAGTAAGAGGAAGAGGGCTCAGGTCTTACAGCTATCCCTTTATCTGCAGTTCCCTATGCCCCGCCTACCCAGGGATGGGGGACTTGGTCCAGACACCTACCCAGGGATGAAATTCAGTGGTCTGGGCAGTGAGGGGAGAGCTGATGGGGGAAGAAAATGAGCAGGCAGAGGCCTCTACCATCAGCCAACCTCCCACCCACCTGTGGGATCCTCATTTATTTCCCTTATACCAGCTGTAACAACAGGGCTCCAGCTGGCATTAAAGTGCTGTGGTAGCTCTCACCATGCTCTGACACAGGTGTGACCTCCACTGGGATGATCCCAAGTGCTGAGAGGAGTTTTCAATCCGATTCTACCAGGGCCATTGGTTGAAAGGAGTCTCTGCTCTCACAGGTCTTAGGAGCTTAAAACAGCCTTCCTGTCAATGTAGGACTCAGCACTCCAGCTCAGCTGTCTTCCCCACTGGATTCTGTGGCCAGACTCCCCATTGCTCACTCCTTCAGGCCATAGCAAGGAGGCCCCAGGTGCAAATCTACTTTATTCTTAACTGATTAACTCATTGTTGTCTTAGCTCCAGTAAAATTCTACCACAGGAGGGCCCTGAGGCCTGGGGGCAAAAAGACTCTAAATACTGAGGCTAAGAGGAGGGTGTTGACACGACAAAGACCAGGACCAGTGAAAGTGTTAGTTGCTCAGTCCTGTCTAACTCTTTGTGACCCCATGGACTGTAGCCCACTGGACTCCCCTGTCTCTGGAATTCTCCAGGCAAGAATACTGGAGTGGGTTACCATTCTCTTCTCCAGGGGATCTTCCCAACTCAGGGATTGATCCTGGGTCTCCCGCATTGCAGGCAGATTTTTTTATTTTGTTTTGTTTTGTTTTACCATCTGAGCTACCAGGGAAGCCCAAGACAAAAACAAGTCAAGAGAATCTCCTTGGTGATTTACCAGCTATACCAATGCCTTTGATGCCTTTTGGATCTGACCTCTCTCTCTCTCTCTCTGGGACTTCCCAGATGGCTCAGTGGTAAAGAATCCACCTACCAATCCATGATATATGGGTTCGATCCCTGGGTCGGGAAGATTCCCTGGAGAAGGAAATGGCAGCCCACTCCAGTATTCTTGCCTAGAAAATCCCATGAACAGAGGAGCCTGGTAGGCTACAGTCCATGGGGTTGCAGAAGAGTTGGACATGACTTACCAACTAAACAACAACTCCTATCCCAGCGCCACCACCCTAATTACCTCTCACTAGGATTGGTGTCAGAGAAGGCAATGGCACCCCACTCCAGTACTCTTGCCTGGAAAACCCCATGGATGGAGGAGCCCGGTGGGCTGCAGTCCATGGGGTCACTGAGGGTCAGACACGACTGGGCGACTTCACTTTCACTTTTCACTTTCATGCATCGGGGAAGGAAATGGCAACCCACTCCAGTTCTTGCCTTGAGAATCCCAGGGACAGGGGAGCCTGGTGGGCTGCCGTCTATGGGGTCACACAGAGTCGGACACGACTGAAGTGACTTAGCAGCAGCAGCAGGCTTGCTGTAGTAATTGATAAGTTGGTTGCAATCCTTATTCCAGTCAAGTTTGGTTCCTGGGGCAGAGCTAACCATCCTAAAATAATTTGTGTTCATTGGCCAATAGCCCTCCAGAGCCTCCTTAAGTCCAAACTCCTCACGCTGATATCAAAGATGCCCTAAATCCAGGTACCCCTTCCCCAGTAAGTCATTTCTCCCCCACTGCACCTCCACACCCATCCTCTCCTCTAGTCCAACCTCCTCATTCTTCCATAATCACACCATGACCCTCTCTACTTCCATCCTTTCCCCTAATCATACCTCCCCCTTGGAAACTTGCTCCTTTTCTAGCCAACAGTCTCCATCTCACATATTATTAACAACCTAACTCAAGTTCAGCCTCCTCTGTGAAGCCTCCTCCCTCCAATCCAGCCCACACTGCTCCTCTCTCTGTGCTCTGAACCCCTATGGTGCTTACTGTTTAGAGCACCTAATGTGGTAGGTAATTGTTCCCCAACTTGTATTATTCTTAGTTGCTTTATATGAATAAGTATGATTTTTCTGCTAAATTATGAATTTCTAAAGAGCAGGCTCTTGGCTCCCTCCTTGCCAGAACACTGGCATTGGGCTAGACCCAGGAGTGCTCGAGAGACCCCTATTCCCTTGCCTTAACTCCATAATGAAGGAAGGATGAGATGAATGAAGGTCCTCTGAGGATTTTCGCCAGCCGTTCCCTCCACATGTTCCAGGCATTGGAGGAGCTGAGGCTGCCCAGAGAGGTCTAGCCAGCCAATTGCCTGTTGGCTCTCTAGTTTTCAGTCCATTCCCACCTCCTAAGGCTTTCAGAGCGATCAATAATGCTGCTTAAGTGATCAATCTGAGACACAATGGACTGCAGGGGCCAGTGTTTGATTAACTCGGAGAATAAATGTATGTTGGAAGAGATGGAGCAGGGAGGGAGGAGCAGAAGAGAAGGCAGGAAGAAAGATGAGCTAGGGGAAGATGGAGGGAGAGATTTTATGAATGAGGAGCTGACAGGATGGAGCTGAGAGTAGTCCTCAACTGATTCAACAGCTGAGGCACGTTCTTAGGCAACTACACGATCTGGGGAGCTTTCTCAGAGCCCAGTGAACATGCTGGGGCTGCTGGGCAATCTTTGACCTTGGCAGGATTACTGCTGTCATAGCCCACTGGGAGCCTAAGAGGCTGCAGGCTCCATACTGGATAGAGAAGTGGGTTGTGGGATGAAGACTTGGGGCTTGAGCTATGCTCGCTGGCTGAGTCCACAGAAATCCCAAGCCCTGGCATCCTTCGGTCTTCCACCCAAGACTGATGACTAGGCTATCCCTGATGATATTGGAGAATTGGCTTATCTGCCAGGGTGATGTCAGCATTACCTTTTCTCTGTCCATTGCTGTCCATACTACCCATAATCCCTCTACTCCAAGGCTCAGGGCCTGGAAATTTAATTATTTGGCAGCTAACAAAAAATAAGGAGTTTCTTTCCGATTTTTATTTTTCTGGAGGGCCCAAATCTCTAGCTGTACCACTTCATAGTTTTTTTTTCTTTTTTCTAGGAAAGATAGTGTTATCAGGAAAAAACAGAGCAGATGGCTTATTACTTTGAGAAAGTTCCTCCTTTCATCTAACCATGATTCCTGCTGCTCTCATTAAAAACCTATCCTTCAGATATGATATGATGGTGTTATGCTCACCATCATTCAGGCTCAAAGCCTTTGACTCTGCTTCTTTCCTCACCCTATTCATCCAACTGGTAGGTACATCAGATTTTTCTGCCTCCAACATCCATCCACCCACCTCCTTCTTCCTATCCCTAGCCAGCTACTGTAACAGCCTGCTAACTGGTCTTCATGTCAGGATGGCCCCCTTTAAATCAATCTGCCAAAAGGGAAAAAAGAAAAGTGAGCTTGAAGCTAATCCAGCCTAGAGATAACTTCCACATCCAAGAGATGCAAGAGATAGTGGAACAAGCTAAATGACAACAGGGTGGAGGAAGCAGACCAGAATGCGGGCTAGTGGACGGGACAACTGATGAGGCTTCTCCAAGTCACAGAGAGGGGACTGCCGAAAGGCCCTTAAAAGACACAATGACAAAATGTAATGTGCTGAACTCTTTTGGATCTTGATTCTAACAAGCCAACTGTACAACATGCTTTGAGACAGTTGACATTCATGCATGCACTGGGTCATGGATAATAAAAAGGACTGTTGTTACTGTTAGACATGCTAATGGGACTGTGGTTATATGAGAAAAATCTCCATTTTCCAATGTGCATAGAGAGGTATAAGAGTGAAATGACACAACTGATGTTTAAAATTTATTTTTAAATACTTCAGCAAAGGAAAAAAAAAAAGGATAAATAAGGCAATATGGCCAAGTCCGTCTAGCCAAAGCTTTGGTTTTTCCTGGAGACATGTATGGATGTGAGAATTGGACTATAAAGAAAGCTGAGTGCTGAAGAATTGATGCTTTTGAACTGTGGTGTTGGAGAAGACTCTTGAGAGTCCCTTGGACTGCAAGGAGATTCAACCAGTCCATCCTAGAGGAAATCAGTCCTGAATATTCATTGGAAGGACTGATACTGAAGCTGAAACTCCAATACTTTCGTCACCGGATGTGAAGAACTGACTCATTTGAAAAGACCCTGATGCTGGGAAAGACTGAAGGCTGGAGGAGAAGGGGATGACAGAGGATGAGATGGTTGGATGGTATCACTGACCCAACGGATATGCATTTGAGTAAACTCCGGGAATTGGTGATGGACAGAGAAGCCTCGTGTGCTGCAGTCATGGGGTCACAAAGAGTCAGACGTGACTGAGTGACTGAACTGAACTGATGGCCAAATCCTAATCACTACTTATGGTGGATAATGGGTATATGGAGTTACTATACTATTTTCTCAATTTTTTTGGTGTATGTGGAGGAAGATGTTCATAATAAAGAACAAAAACAAAAGTCATCCACTGTACCCCAGACTCCTTTCCTAGCTTTATCTTCTACTCCTACCTCATTTCTCTGTGACATCTGCCCTGTGTCCTTCCCCAACTGATTCTTGTCTCAACTTTATCCCTTCCCTCACTCATTAATTCATTTGTTTCTTCAATAAATATCTTGTAAGGACCTCTTATACACACTAGGCCTGTAAATGCAAAGATGACTGAGGCTGAGGAAGATGAGGGGACTTCATCTTTATATTCTTCCCAGCAACTAGCACAGAACCTTGCACATATTAGGTGCTCAACAAATATTACTGGAACTGATATGCAGGGGAAGATGGGAGAGAATCCCTGTCTCCTATGAACTCGTATTCAGTCCAAAGCAAGAAATGCTTATTGAACACATACTATGTGTTAGGTGTTGGGTGCTATGGAGATAAGAGATGAGAAACACCAAGCTCTTTCCTCCACTGAACTTAGTGTGGACAAGACAGATAAGAAGTTACATTTGCATGTGAAGACTTTATGAATTAATGATTCTAGCAATAATAATGGGGTATATCAATGATGTACTAACCAAATGTATTTTATTTTTTGGTGGCATGCAGGATCTTAGTTCTCTGACAGAGACTGCACCTGTGCCTTCTGCAATGGGAGCTTGGAGTCTTAACCACTGGACTGCCAAGGAAATCCCCTACCAAATGTATTTTAGAGACAATAAGTGTAGGAGTAGTTCAGAGGAGGGAGAGAGGGGCCTTTGGTCTAGACTGGTCAGAGAAGACTTTCACAGAGGAGTTGAATTTGAATGTGTATCAAAGGATGGGCACAGGCAGAGAGGAGAGGGGAGGGGCACTCCTGGTGAGTAGGATGGCATGAACAAGAGCACAGATGCAATAGAAAATGTACAAAAGACCTGCTTAGGAACCCTGATGAAAGAGATTTGCCCGGAGTAGAGAGTCCACATAGGGCTGAGTTTCTCAAGTAGACCAAAACCATCAGCATCACCTTAAAACTGAGCAGGACCCTGCGGAGGCCCTCCTGGGGACAAAACTCTTTTGGAGTCTCCAGGTTTCTTCTTTGCAGGATGAAGTCTTTAGCCCCATAGAACTCCCAGAGTTCCAATGGGCAGATTCCAACAGCTGCTAATTGGGGAAGGGAGGGGATGCAGAACCTAGCGAGGAGCAGTCAAGAAACAATAGTGCAGTCCTGGGGCAGGGCCCTAGTCGCTCCTCAAGGAATATGTTGTTGTTATTGAGTTGCTCAGTCATGTCTGATTCTTTGCAACCTCATGGACTGCAGCACGCCAGGCTTCCCTGTCCTTCACTATCTCCAAAAGTTTGCTCAAACTCATGTCAAGGAATATATATAACAAGATCTTTGAGTTCTTCTGCAGGAACTAAGGCCCCCACCCAGGTGAAGGATGGCAACTTCAGGCTGAGCCTGAAGGGTGGCTGGAGTAGCCACCCTGTAGCCCTTGCCCCAAATTCTGCCTATTTAAAAACTTCTCCCCGCAAACCATCAAGGAATTCAGGATTTTTGAGCAGGAGCCAAGCATTTTCATTTCAGAGCACTGCAATAAAACTTTCTCTGCTCCAAACTCTTGACATTTTGGTTTATTTGCATAGGGTACACAACAAACGACTTGGGGGAGTCTGTTCAAATGCATATTCTTGGACTCAAGCTCTGGACTTATTGAAGCTGAAGTTCAGATGGGGGACCCAGGAATCTGCATTTTAGCAGTTCCCCCAAGTGATTTTGAGACACATTAAAATTTGAGAATCCATGATATAGGCAGAGTAGAAAATAACCTTGGAAGAATACACAGTGTTAGGCCCACTCAAGGAGAACCTTGAATGCCAGGCTCAGGAAGCTGAAATTTACCCCAAGGGTAATCACTCTCTCGAAGATGATCATACATGTCATGAATAAAGGATATTAGTAATATTAATTCAGCCAGTGTGTCTACTATGGACCAGAAAGGAGAGAGACTAGTACAGTATACTTGAGGTGGTGGCAGGGTCAGGGTGAGCCAGGGTAGTCAGAGATGGTTCTAAAGGTTCTAGTCTGGGAGACTAGAAAGCATGTGTAATAGAGAGGTCAGAAAAGCAAGGCATTTTTAATGAGATGAATTTGTGAACGTTGAGTCGGACACGAAGGCAGACTATCCAAGGGGAAGCCCTCAGCAAGAAGGTGGAAATCGAAGACTGACATAGTGGGCAGGAGTTAAGTGGGTTAGAGAAGTGGGAATGGTCAGGAGCGGGGTGAGAGGGCAAGCCATGACCCCTGGCTGTGCACCCTTGCAGACAGAGGAAGTGGAAACGGGAAGAGGACACATGGATCTGAGGGGTAGGAAGAGTAATAGCGAAACAGAGGGAAAAAGAGGAGCCACTGAGGCGGAAGGGGACCCAAACAGTGCAGCCAGGCAGAGAGCATCTTCAAAAAGCTAGGGACGGCTAGCAGGGTGGTTAATGGCAAGGCGAAGCTGGGCTCAGAAAAAGGTCACTAGCTGGGGCATACCTCCAGAGAAACTGGCTCATCACCTGTTTATCACCAAACGCAAACCAGCACACTGGCTCCTCCGTCTAGCAGGCAGCAGCCGCTCCTCGCCGCCCCTGCCCTCCCGCCCCACCCACCATGTTATGCTGTCAAAGGCGCACTCCGGTTTCTAACTGCCCAGGGGAGCAGGCGCCAGCGTGCCACTGGGCTGTTAACATCCTATCAGAAGGACGGTGCCCACAGGAAAAGGGGCGCTGCCTGTCATGGGTGGGAAACAATACAGGACCCCAAGATCCCTGCCCTCAGCTCAGCTGGAGGGTGGGCTAGAAAGGAGGGAAGGTGGTGCCCTTTCCTCCCCTTGCTCCCTCCCTCCGCCCCAGCCCGCAGATTTCTCAGCAGGACCGCAAGGTCTAGCCCATTTTGAGAGTCCTTCGTTTAGGCTGCTGATAATGCAAGAGAATGTTTTCCTTTTTGAATTTATGGTAAGAAGAAAAACAGAAGTCCTTGAAAGAAGAGCCAGAACAGAGTTTTCTGCTGCGAATGCTAATAGTCTTAAGGCTGGCCCACAGCTAAAGCTATCTTGGGTGTGGCCTCCTCCCAGGGGCCTCTCTGAGCTAAGGGTCTTCACCGAGTATGGATGAGGACCCTCCCAGCCCCACTAAAAGTGATCGTCAGGTCCTCTGGGAAGCATGAACCCCCAGAAGCTGAGCTTGTCAGTGTGGGCCTCATTTCCCATCATTTGCTCCAGCTGTGTATGTCTTCGGGTCTATAAGTGCACGTGTGCACAAGTGTGCTTGTGTGTCTGTCTGTCTGTCTGAAGGTACTGTGTGCAATGTGCATGTGTGTGTGTTTTGTCGCTTCAGCTAGCCTCGAAGGCTTCAAAGGAACAGGGATCCTTGCTTCCATGGCGTTGGTACTGCCCTGTCAGGGTGCCTCCTCTGGTGCTGGGCTGCGGAACCCAGTCATTTCTGCAGAGTGGGGGTGGGTGGGCACAGTGCTTCCGCTGTCCTGCTCCCTCCAGGGACTCAGGGGGTGCTACTGCAGTGAGGCAGTGCAGGACCAATGCCTCTTCTCTGCCCCTGCCCCCCTGAACCATCCCCAAATCCCACCCCTCGTCCCCTCCTGCCTTGCCCAGCCTGCTGCTGTTCTTGGCAATCCCAAGGCTTTCCTGTTGCACTTTTTCAATCTACTATTGCTCCCCAAAGGCCAGGTTGGTGGCAAAATCCCCTGATCAGGCCACACAGCTCACTTCCCCAAGACCCAGGAACTGTGCCATTCACCAGAGAGAGGTCCCCAGACTCCTGCAGCCTCCTAGGAGTCCCCAGCCCCCTCACCCAGGGAGGCAGAAGTGGGACTCTTGGAAGCCACAGCACCAACAGCATCACTAGCTGGTGTTTATAGGGGTACTTGCTGGCTTTGGGCAGCTAGCCCAGCCAATCTGCAGGGCACCTCAGATCTGGGAGATGCTAAGAGCCAAGAACCTGGGGTGCCTAACCCCCTACTCTGGCTGGCCTCCTCTCTCTGGCGGTCACATCAGCTCACACTTGTCATCCAATTGTGGTAGTGGGTGTTGGTGGCAGAGAGGGGAGGATCTCTAAACACACAGCAAGGAGTGTCTCTCTCCTGCTTGGATCATATCCCCTCCCTTCTCAGAATCCTGCAGTGGCTCCCAACTACCTCTCACATCCATTTAAACCTTCTCTCTGTGGGCCTCCAAGTCCTCCATAATTACATCCCACCTTCCCACATCCCCATTCCCACACACGCGTCACGCACAACTCAGGGCCAGACAGACAGTCGACGCCATCCACAGCGGCTCCAGCCTGGGTCCTGCCACAGGTGCCCAAAGCCCCACCAACAGAGCCACTCCTCCGCCTCCTTTGAAAATGCAAATGTTAACTGAATGGGAAAGGCAATACACCGCCATCAGCTATTAACACCTAGGCCAGACCAGGATTCTGCCATTAGATTTGACTGAGCTGGGAGCTAAGCCCCATCTAAGCATCTAAGGGAGTGGGGGAGGGGACCCAGAGGTGCCGAGCAGCCGACAGGAGGGGTGCAGGGAAGGGGTTCTGACGTCGAAGCATCTCAGTCACGATTTTACCAAGGGCTACAGTCTGACTCGGCGTCTCCAGTTAAACCAGTCAAACCCCATTAGTTCTCCCCCCCACACACACACACCAAATTGCTTCCTTTCCACACATACCATACATCACGTCTTATTTCACCTCAAGGGTACCCTCACACCAAGCTGGTGAGATTGAATTGCTTCTCTCACATGAAAAAATAAAATAAAATAAGCTACGAAACTGGGTAGAAGCTAGCATGTCTGCCTGGGCATGGCCAAGTCTTGTTGAGGTTTCCCAGGGGAGAGCCAAGAGTCTTTGGCTCAGAGGAAATAGCAAAGGCTTCCTGGGAAGCCTCTCTCAGCTCCCAGGAAACTGGGTTCCCCAGTTTCTCCTGCAGTGAGCTTGACAGGCCCGGAAAGGGAGGGAGGGGCAAGGTCCCCTCAGCTGATGGCCCTGGTGGCTGAATCACTACAACAGCCTGGGGCCCTCAAGGCCAAAGTGTGTGCTTTTTACCCCAAGACTTCCAGGGGAGAAAACTCACTTGGGGCTTCTTTCTGCGTCAGCATAGAGTCCCCTACCCTCCACGCCAAGAAGGGCGCCCCCAAGCCAGCCTTGCTCTTAGAGCAGTATGTGATACAGGGCAGGAGTCCAGGGACTGCCCCGCCCTCCGCAAGAGCTGCAGGAGGTAGAGACCACCCAGTGGACTCTAGGGCTCTGCAGCTGGACTAAGATGCAGAGGGGAGGGGACAGGTCTGGCAGAATCGGGGGTATACTGTGATCAAGGGCTCTTTGGTGGCAAATGGTGGGCATACTACCTGCTTCTAACGGGATGGTGTCAAGCATTTTTGCCCCTGCAGTGGTTTCAGTGTGTGTGTGTGTGTGTGTATGTGTGTGTAAGGGTGTGTGTGTGTGTGCAAGAGAGGCCCAAGAGCTTGGGTATGAACGGGCACGACTACAAGAGTTGGGAACGTTTTTTGGCCAGAATGGAGTTCTTAAGGGCCCTGGTGGAGGGGTCTACAGCAGCACCTCGGGATGGGGGGCGCTGTGTGTGTCTTGGGGGCGCAGGTACTGCATCTGCAGTGACGTGCAGTTGTCATGTACTTTCTCTGAGACAACACACTCATTCACAGACATACTCTCCAAGCTCCAAAACACCCAGCTGGGGAGTCGAGTGTGTGTGTGTGTGTGTGTGTGTGTGTGTGTGTGCGTACATGTATTAGCGGTGCTGGGGAGGGGGTGCATGTAGGGGTCTGTGTTTGGGTGACTGCTTTATTAGCATCCTGGTGGGAGGGGGCCACTGTAGCTGTGTTTATGTGTGTGTGTGTTTCCTCTTTGGCTGGGGGTGACTCTGTAAGCTGAGCGCCGGGTATATGGTGCGGCTGTGTGTGCGTCCGTGTCCTCGTGTGAACATGGCCCCGGGAACCACGCACATGCTTCAGACAGCTGTTTCTGGCAGCCCCGAGGCTTGGGCTTCTCGGGGTACCCCGGCTAAGTGGCCACCTCCCAGCAGCCAGGCCCCGTGTCTCGCCGGCTCTCCCAAATGTGCCCACGGCCCCGGCGCGCACACAAAGGCTCCATAATGAACGCGCTGAGCTCCCCTGAGCTCGGCTCCTGAACCCGCACCCCCGGCGGCCGAGGCGAGCCCGCCAAGCCGGCGACTCACCGGGGCAGCGGGCACACCACCGGCTGCTCCCCACCCCGGCCATAGACCGCCCAAACTCCGGGCGGCCCGACGCTGGGCGCCCCCCGCCCCGGCTCCCGGCTCCCGGGGGCGCCAAAGCGCCCGGCATCCCCGAGCCGGCCCCGGGGCGGCACGCTCCCGCCGCGACTCACCCCAGCCGGGCTGAGACTGCGGGCGCGCCCCCCTGGAAGCAGCGCGCCTCTTACCTTCCTCCTCCGCCTCCTCTTCCTCCTCCTGCTCTTCCGCGGCGCGGCGGCGGTGGCGGCGGCGACGGCGGCGGGACTAGGGCGCCCGTGTTCCCGAGCCCGGCACGGGCGTGGGGCTCAGTGGCGCCGGGCGGCGGGGCGGGTGAAGGTTGGCGGGGCGGCAGCAGCTGGCCCGGGACGCGGGGAGCTGGCGCGCAGGCGGCGGGCTGCGGGCAGGCTGGCAGCGGCGCGCGCGGGCTCCTCGGGCGGGCTCCATGGCTGCGCCGCGGGCGGCACCATCGCCGTGGCTCGCTCGTCTCGCTCGCTCCGGGAGTGCGGCAGGCGGCGGCGAGGTGACGGATGGCGGCGAGGCGGCCGGACGGCCGAGGAGGGGAGGGAAGAGGGGGCGGGGGAGGGGAGGGGAGGGGGAGGAAAGGGGAGTACGGAACGAGGGGCCTCTCCAGCGCCTCCCGACCCTCGAGTGCTGGCGTCGGTTTCCCCGAATGGGAACGCGGCTTAAAGGCACAGCTGCCGGCTCGGGTCACAACTAAAAATAAGCACAACATTGACAATTGGGGAAAGAATCTCCCAAGATACAACCCCACCAACCCAGCTCCCCAGCCCGGCGCTGCCTCACTTCTTGAACCTGACCGTTCCGGCTGGGCTCTACCGGGGAAACTGCTGGCGGCCAAGAAGACAAGCCCATTTCCAAAGTGAACCTGGGGAAAGTGGGGGAAATGGGGGCGGGGGATGAACTGCGGAGAAGGGACCACGGGGCCGCTCGCCTCGGGACTTCATTCCCTGGCCCCTGACCTTGCCTCCAGCGCCCCCTCGCCCCTGGGGTTTACTCGCCTTCTGCTGGGGTTGCCCGCCCTGCAGCCCCCCTTCTGGTCACCACCGCCGGCATCCACACGCACCTTGAGTTTCGGCTCCGGCTCCAGCTCGCAGCGCCTCTCCCCAGCACTGGAGTGCGAGCTGTTTCGAGCCCAGGCCCAGCCTGGAGAGCTCACCACAGCAAGGGCGCGATCCGCCGGCTGGCAGAGGTCCACTCTGAGCATGCAGTCGGTTTGGTGAGAAGAGGAGGTTAAGGTGTGTGTGCGTGTTTGTGTTCACCAGCAGATGGAGGGAGGGTCCTGCATAACACACACACACACACACACACACAGACACACACACACACACACACACACACACACACACACACACACACCCTAAAGGAGAGTAGCCAGGCACACAGCATGGTGCCTGATGAATGATCTCAGGACATTTTTAAGAGACACGCTGTGAATACTAAACATGTAGCAACTGAGATTCAAGAAAGGCTCTTGGGAGACTTCCCTGGCGGCCCAGTGGTTAAGACTCTGCTTCCACTGCAGGGAACACGGGTTAGATCCCTGGTTGGGGGGAACTAAGATCCCACATGCCCCATGGGGCGCCAAAAAGAAACACAACAAAAAGAAAGGCTCTTGGTCTCCCTGGTGGCTCCAGACCCCTTTGGAAGAGTTTTGGCGATCTAGAAGGCAGATCTCCTCCCTTAAAAGGTGGCCTCAGTGGGGATCCAGAGGGCCTGGGAAACTGGTCAGTGGGTCTGGAAGGGCAAAGTTGAGTCCAGGGAAAAGGAAAACAGGAGGAAGGAGTGGAACAGAAGAGCCTCTGGTGATTCGGAATGCCTGCTAATTTTTCCCCTGTCAGAGGCCCCTCCCAGACACAGCTAACATTGGCATATTTGAGCCTCAGCAGTTCTAGGGTGAAAAGGGAGCCCATCTCAATTTCCTCTGTGTCCTTGGACTCTGGAAGGGAGGCTGTTGGGAAAAGGGGACCCATTTCAGTTGGAATCTTTTCCCCACCCCCAGTTCTATGTAAGCATTTGGGTGAAGCCTCAGAAGATACTGGAGGGCCATCATGGGGCAAGGGGATGGTCTTGTGAGCTGTGTGGACTTTCCAGGATACAGAGAAGAGCTCCGGGTGCAGGGCTCTGTGGCTGTTCGCACCTGGGATCATCAGTGGAGTAGCTGACTAGCAGATCTGGCCATCCATCCACTGAGCACACTTTTTGCTTCCTTCCTGGCACTTCCTACCATGAAAGAAAAGAAAGGATGGAAATTCCCTGCATCTGGATGGGGTAGCCTAGGCTGGGGAAACAAGCTGGTGGAATTATTAAATATGGATGGTAAGCAAAAGTAAAGACTTAGAGGGAGTGAAACACGGCCTTCCTGGGCAAATGCACAGGCAGACCCCCACACAAGAAGATGCTGTGGGGAGCACAACATACACACGGGCACACACACAGAGATCACACGTGGGGCCACAGGCAGGCTGAGCTAGTACAAGGAAAAAGAAGTCTAGTCTAGCCAGGGGAGTGACTCAGAATTGATTTCTAATGCTTCCAAAAGGGAGAGGTGAAGAGAAGAGGGGAAGAGCTGGCCTCCTGTCTCCAGGGACTGGAGAGGGGGCCTAGGAACCAGCTGTTCAGTATGAATAATGCTGTTTGCAGTCAGACAGTCCCTGGCTGGTTTCCTTTGGGATGGTGTCTTGGGGGTGTTCGCATCACCTCCAGAGTTCCCTGATCCTTACCCAGTTCTTTCCTTAATTTTAATATTAATAACACATGCCAACAAGTTGGGGCTTCCCCGGTGGCACTAGTGGTAAAGAATCTGCCTGCCAACGTAGGAGACATAAGAGACTCAGGTTCGATCCCTGGGCCAGGAAGATCCCCTGGAGGAGAGCATGGGAACCCACTCCAGTATTCTTGCCTGGGAAACCCCATGGAAAGAGGAGCCTGGTGGGCTATAGTCCATGGGGTCGCAAAGAATTAGACATCACTGAAGCGACTTAGCACGCACGCATGCTAACAAGTTGGTTTGTACCAGTTCTTACCATAAGACTCAGTGGGTTAATGACAAAAATAAATGCGTTTTGTGACTCTGATTAGCCATCTTCTGCTGCTTGCTGGGCTCACTGGGAGCAGATACCAGGCTCCAGTCAATCTGCTGTGTGATTAACACAAGTAAATAAGGGGTATTGAAGGGGAGAGAGTGTTGGGAAGGACTGTAACACTGGACACATGCATGTGTGAGGGTTCCTGGGTGAGCAGTGAGGCATGGTCCAGTCTGGAATAGTGATTAAGGAGACTGCCCTGCTGGTCCCGTGGTTAAGACTCTCAACAGCCAATGCAGGGGTTGTGGGTTCAATCATTGGGGAACTAAGATCCCACATGCCCTGTGCTGCAGCCAAAATATTAACAAACAAAACAAAACAAAACAAAAAGAATAGTGATTCAGTGCACAGCTTTTGGAATCTGGTTTTTATTAGAGGTGTGACCTTAGGTGGGTCACTTAACCTCTCTGAGCCTTAGCTACAACATGGAGATGCTGGCAGAATCTACCTCACAGGGTTATTGGAGGTATTTAAATGAGATAATGGAAGTAAAGATCATAGTACGTGGTAGCTGTCATTCTTTCTCCAGAGGAATCTGCCTCCTAGTCGGCTACTAAAAGCCTCCCCAGTTTGTTCTCACTCTGCTTTTTTCCAGTCTGAAGTGATGTATTGTGTCTTACTCTTGGCCAAAATGAGTTCTCGAGCCTGTGTGCACATTGACAGATTTCATTTTGGAAAGGAAAACTCCCTCTCCCACCCTCCATACCCCTCCAAGAATCACATAGTAGGATTTATTTTTGTTGTTTGACAAACTATGTGTACCCCCTATGCTCACCAGGCAGGAGGGAGAGCCAGAAGCAGGGTACAGAGAAGGTTCTTCAACGTTCTTAATGTGGCACCCAAATGCAGCAAAATAAACACTCGCTTGTAAAATTGGGACCCTCAATCCAATCACACTGCAATTTGGGGAGGAAGATCCCCTTGGGATAAACTTTTAGTCTCTTCAAATTTCATGACAACTGGATGACGAATGATGATCTTCCATCCAAAAGTTTATTTCCTATTGAAATCAATACATTGAGAGGAAGCTAATAAGTGGCACTATTTTGCTCCCTGGCACACTGAGAGTGGATGGAGGCAGCCCAGCCTCGCTGGCACCTTAGGCTGTAATCAACACTTAATGACCAAGTGACCCAACTCACCTTTAACTGAGAATCCAGGAATAAATGGACAGAGACTCTCTCAGCCTTCAATAATAATGGTAATACTAACCACCATTCATCCACCCATCACTCACTGCGAGCTGTGCACTCTGGTAATGCTCCTAGGAAAAGGCAGACGGTTCTTCATCCCAGGGGATACAATTAGTTCCACTTCCCTGGTAGGACCTCCAGCCAGCCCCGAGAGCATTACATGCATTAACTCATTTCACGACTATCACAACCCTCTTCTTAGGGAGCATGATCATCCTTATTTTACGGAGGAGGAAGTAGCCAAGACTCACATAGCAATAAGTAACGGAACCTGAATTTCAACCACAGAATGACAATGAATAGTGATAATAATGACACTTGCTAGCTTTTATTGGGCACTTATTATGGACCAGACCCCTTGCTAGCATTTTGTGTGCATTTGCAGATGTAATCCTCACAATAAACCTGAGAAAGTAGGTAGTATGATTATGACTACTTTAAAGGGAAATGAAGGCTCAGAGAGGTTAAATAATCTCCACAAAGTCACACAGCTGCTACGGCCTAATCCAAGACTTGGACCCATGCCAATTTGACTGCAGCGGTGATAATTTCTCCAACTGGGGTTATACAGTGGAGACAGCCTTTTCCAGAGACAAACTCAGCTCCCTGCCTCTGCTGGGACAACCCAGTCATCCACTAGCATCCAGGGAAAGATGAACAACTGAAGAGCAGAATATCCCCAATGGCCAATGGCAAGTTCACTCAGACTCATGTCCATCGAGTCCGTGATGCCATCCAGCCATCTCATCCTCTGTCGTCCCCTTCTCCTCCTGCCCCCAATCCCTCCCAGCTTCAGAGTCTTTTCCAATGAGTCAACTCGTCGCATGAGGTAGCCAAAGTACTGGAGTTTCAGCTTTAGCATCATTCCTTCCAAAGAAATCCCAGGGCTGATATTCAGAATGGACTGGTTGGATCTCCTTGCAGTCCAAGGGACTCTCAAGAGTCTTCTCCAACACCACAGTTCAAAAGCATCAATCCTTCGGCGCTCAGCCTTCTTCACAGTCCAACTCTCACATCCACACATGACCACAGGAAAAACCATAGCCTTGACTAGACGGACCTTAGTCGGCAAAGTAATGTCTCTGCTTTTGAATATGCTATCTAGGTTGGTCATAACTTTTCTTCCAAGGAGTAAGCATCTTTTAATTTCATGGCTGCAGTCACCATCTGCAGTGATTTTGGAGCCGAAAAAAATAAAGTCTGACACGAGCTATAGAGACCCCTATTCGAGAAGCTCTGAGTGAACGTATCATCCCAGAACCTGCTCACTTCTGACCCATTATCTCTATCGAAGACTGTGGTGAACAGAAAAGAATGACTGAAATGGTTTGGAGTGTTGAGGTGAAGCGAAGTCTAGGGGGAGCCTGACTTCTCGTGAAGCTCAATTTCTCCTGCAGAACCAGCCACACCCCTAGAAAGCAGTGGCAGCCTCCCACCTGATGTGACCCAAGCCTTCCCCTTCCTCACACCCTCCAGTTGCATGTGCCAGAAATTCTCCTTTGGGTTAAGGCCTAGTCTCCAGAAGGTCCTGGTAAAGTGCACATGTTATCTAGAATGGACAGCGCATTAAGTCATTAGTGCCTATTAATGCACACACCTGAATAAATCTATCAGATTGCCTGTCACCGCTTGGAGGGCAGAGCTGGAAGGGGAATGAGACAATGACCAGGGATCTTTTATTGGTGTGTCATGGGGTGGGGGGGGTGCTTTCCCCAGCTGTGGGCCTCAACCCCATTGCAGTGAAAAGGCTGGTTCCTGGGCCAGCCAGGACCTCCCCCCAGACTCTATATTTAACAAGTGCCCTGGGACAGACCTGAAGCCAAGCACAGACAAAGCAGGGTGAGAACGAATTTTGCTCCGGGGGAGTTGGGAGCCAGGGTCTAACGAGAGGCCACTGAGGGCGAGGAGTAAGAAAATCTTGCCACCAGCACACTGTCATTGCCCTGGCCCCACTCTGGAGCTTCCTCCCCTCCCCCACCCCCATCTTTCTTTCTCTCTCCTTTAAAGCTTCTGCACTACTGGCCCTCCTTGTCCACCTCCCTCCTGCACAGGGAGCCCCGTGGAGAGAGGACCAGTGGCTCAGGAAGGCCTTGGAGTAGGAGCTGAATTGACAGACTCTGGGGAATTGCCCATCGCTTCCTTGTGTGCCTTCCTTCTTTCCCTCCTGCTGGCATCTTAGGCATGTTTGCCCTCCTGGAGTTAGGAAGCAAAACACCAATTTAAATTGATGCTGACGGAGCCTGTCAGACGCCAAGTGCTTGCTGCTGCTGCTGCTGCCATCAGTATAGCTCTTCCCCGCAAGGGAGTCCAGGCTTGTGCTTGGGACACTGCTGCCAGGAAACACTCTCCCAGCCATTACTTCTATCTCTGTGGGTTGGGCTGGGAGTGGGGTGAAATTTGGAAAGGAGAAACTGGATGAATGACAGGCCATGTTCCCAGGCTAGTGAGCAGAGGCCTGGGTGCTTCTGAACTGATAGGCTCTCCATCCTGGCTGGGCCACTGTGTGGTCATGGATACTTGACTTAACTTCTCTGTGCCTAAGGTTCCCCTGGAAAAAACCCAAAGGAGGATCGAACATATGTCCACTGCTTCTCATGGGGCTGCACACTCACAGAAGGATGCATCTGGAGCTTTTTGGAAGGAAAACATCATCCAGAGACAAATGTCTCTTGAAAGACTCCAGGGAAGAATGGGTGTTTAAATCCACCTCTCCTCAAAGCCCTGGGGTCCGCACTAACCTGATGAATGGATTCTTGCTAATGTGCTGCATGCATATGTGCTAAATCACTTCAGTCATGTCCAGCTCTTTGCAACCTTATGGACTGAAGCCTGCCAGGCTCCTCTGTCCATGGGATTCTCCAGGCAAGAATACTAGAGTGGGTTGCCATGACCCCTCCAGGGGATCTTCCCCACCCAGGGATGGAACCTCCTGGTTTCTTATGTCTCTTGCATTGGCAGGCAGATTCTTTATCACTAGCACCACCTGGGAAAGTGGAAGTGAAAGTCACTCAGTTGTGTCTGACTCTTGGCGATCCTGTGGACTATATAGTCCATGGAATTCTCCAGGCCAGAATACTGGAGGGGGTAGCCTTTCCCACCTCCAGGGGATCTTCCCAACCCAGGGATCAAACCCAGGTCTCCTGCATTACAGGCAGATTCTTTACCAGCTGAGCCACAAGGGAAGCCCAAGAATACTGGAGTGGGTAGCCTATCCCTTCTCCAGCAGATCTTCCCAACCCAGGAATCCTACTGGGGTCTCCTGCATTGCAGGTGGATTCTTTACCAACTGAGCTATCAGGGAAGCGCCTGGAAAGCCCCTGTTAATGTGCTGCTGTGTGCTAGTGGGACTTCCCTGGTGGCTCAGATAGTAAACAATCTGCCTGCAATGCAGGAGACCTGGGTTTGATACCTGGGTCAGGAAGATCCCCTGGAGAAGGAAATGGCAACCCACTCCAGTATTGCTAGTGGGCCAATGAGTTCCCCTCCCAACAGTTTGCTGCCTTCTTTTTTTGTGTTTTTTTTTCTTTCTTTCTTTCTTTCTTTTTTTTTTTTTTTTTTTTTGGCCACATGATACTGCAGTGTGGGAATTTACTTCCACGACCAGGGATGGAAACTGTGCCCCCTGCAGTGAAAGGTCCTAACCATTGGACCCCTAGGGAATTCCCAACAGTTTGCATTCTTGTCAAGAGCTAAACTATCCATGTCCTTCTCCAAACGTGTGATTAATAGTGGGAATGCTTGCCATGGACGCAGGCGGCTGAGGACTTTGAGGGTACGGAGCCCTTTCCTGGTTTGCCTTCAGAGAATCCTTGTCTGCATGTGTGCTAAGTCGCTTCAGCCATGTCTGACTCTGCGATCCTGTGGACTGTAGCCCACCAGGCTGCTCCGTCCATGGGCTTCTCCATGCAAGAATACTGGAGTGGGTTACCATGCCCTCCTCCAGGGGATCCTCCTGACCCAGGGATCGAACCTGCATCTCTTGCATCTCCTGCATTGGCAGGCAGGCTCTTTACCACTAGCGCCATGGTTGGCTTTTATTTGATTTTCACAATAACACTGTGAGGCATGTAAGGCTGCTATAATCCCCATTTACAGATGAGGAAATTGAGGCTCAGATTGGCTAACTGTCCAGGACCACACCAGCAGGAAGCGATTGTTTCCTGCTGACACCATCCCCACCTCTTTTCCATGCTGACTCCACCAGAGCAAAGCACAGGGCTCAGTAACACCAGGCCTGGAGGGTTCAACTGGCTACTCCCATTCTCTTTTCCTGTCACTAAATTTCTCTCTTCCTCACCTCTATCTTTTTTGGATCTCGTTTCCTGTTCCTCTGGCTGCCATTCACCAGTTGGAAAGGAAAAAAAAAATTAGTTTTGCAAGGAAAAGCAAGTGTTGGTTTGTTTGTCTCAGTGGGCTAAAGCAATAACCCCCAGCATGGCCTGACTAGAACGTTCTCACTGCTGGACTGTCAGTAACTTGCTGTGTTTGACCTGGAGTCAATTGATTAACTTTTCTGTCGCGAGATCTCATTTTTTTCAACCTGCGGAAGCCTCTCCTGGCTTCTGGTGGGGTAGGCCTGGGGAAAGGAGGAGGAGAAGAGAGCGGTTGGAGATGAGGATGCCTAATGAATAACAAGAGCCGAAAAGCACTTTGCCACCATCCCTAAGTGATGCATCGATACTGAATGGCATCCTCTGCGTCCAAAGTCATGGCTCTGAAATGAGAGGCATTTGTTAAGGCACTGCAGGCAGTTCCCTGGTAATCCAAGAAGCCTCCTATTTAAGGAAAAAGTCTAATTATAGCTTCTTTTCTTTATCTCCTCCTCTTGTTCATTAAGACCAAAGGACATTTGCTCACGAAATCAGATCTTGGTTTCAGAAGATTTCATCTGCTCCCACAAATTGAATTTCCCACCTGGAGTCAAATTCTCCATTTATAACAGAGATATCATCTGCCCAGAAATCTGTCCTTGGTCCTGGCCTGAGCTTGCCAAGCTGTGCTTGGAATGGTGACCAGTTCCGTGGGCTTCGTGGGTCTCAGAGAGCGGAGGCCGTGGTCCCAGGGTGTGGAGGCCACACTGCATCTTTGGAGATATGCTTGAACTCTAGCTGTTTTGTCAGGTGAAGCCTGGCCCCTCTCTGCACTAGAGCATATTTTCAGGGGCTGGAGCTCAGGAGGTTTCTTAAGGGGTGTAGTCTTAGACTTGGTCTCCCTGTCTCCACCTCCGATCCACCATGATCACTAGTCATCGTGTTAAAGCATGGCTGGTGCCAAGACACCCCCCTGCTCAGCAGCCTGTAGCAGAGAATCCAAACCCTTTTGCTAATGCCCATCTCAGGGCAGTCCACCCCAATAGCTGCCTGCTCCACTAGGCAAGGCTCCTTACTCTTCCTTGCTTCTACCCTGCCTCCTGCATTTTGATCTTGCATTTTCTATAGCCTCTGTTTCTCTCCCTCTTTTCTGCCTGGCCACATCGTGTCCCTCCCCTAGGCTCCAGCCCCATCACTTTCAGAGGTCCCAGCCTCCTTTGAGTGCTGAGTACTGAGACATTCTCACTGTACCATTTGGCACATATCAGAGTGAGTGCCTTGTTGTAGCCCTTGTATTTTGGGCTTGGACTGTAATTTGTCCTTTTGTGGTCATAAACTGGTCTCCCTACCTTTGTGGGAGAGGGCCAAGCCTTGAGCTCCTTCTGATCTCCCAGAGTGCCTGGCCTGATGCTGGGTTCTGGCCGCTTGCAGCTTTGCAGTCCCAATGACTGCCTAGTTTTCAGCCTTCAGGGCCTCCCCCTCCCTTTTTCTTGCCCTTCACTGGAAGCTCCTCATACCATTCAGTAGCTTCTTCCTTTTATAAATTATTTTGATGGTTCTTCCTTGGATCTTCTTCAGTTTCTCTGAAATTAATCAATCCAGAGGCAGCCAAGAAAAAAAACTGGGAAGTCGGGGAAGTTTGTTTTTCATACAACGCTCTCTCTGCTGGTGGCTCAGTGTCGGCAGATGAGCCAAACAACCATTGTTTTCACTTTCTGTTTCCTGAGATTAAGCTTTACTTTTAAAGAAGCATGTAAATACATTTTTTTTATGATTAAAAACAATTGTGATTGCCTAGCAGGACGCTCTGTGTTCCTGAACTCTGAGTAGCTGGAAGCTGGGACAAAGTGGTTGTTCTAAGAAACTGAGAAATGAACTGTTGTTGTTCAGTTGCTCCATCGTGCCTGACTCCTTGTGATCCCATGGACTGCAGCACGCCAGGCTTCCCTGTCCTTCACTGTCTCCCAGAGCTTGCTCAAACTCATGTCCATTGAGTCGGTGATGCCATCCAGCCATCTCATCCTCTGTTGTTTGTCCCTTTCTCCTCCTGCCTTCAATCTTTCCCAGCATCAGGATCTTTTCCAATGAGGCAGCTCTTCACATCAGGTAGCCAAAGCTAAGGAGCTTCATCTTCAGCATCAGTCCTTCCAATGAATTCTCAGGGTTGATTTCCTTTAGGATTGATGGGTTTGAATTCTTGCTGTTCAAGGGAAACCTGTGTAATGCAGTGCCCCATCCCTCCTCTCCCCCTTTTTCCTCCTTTCTCTTTTCATCCATTCAAATATACCTAGGTCCACCTCAGTACCAAAATCTATGTAAGGTGGCCAAAGGCTTCAGACCTAGAATCTCACTGCACCACATTTAGCATTTTCTTTGGAAGATGTTTCAGAGTCAGTCTCAGGTTACAAGAGAGAATTCAGTCATACCTGACCAGAAGGAGGTAGGACAAGGCAGCCTAGGGGGGTGATTTATGGAAGGTAAGGAAATTGGCACCAAACTCAGCAGCTTGGGTCTCCTCCCTGCCTTCCTGGGAACATGGCTTCCAGACCATGACACCCGATTAGACTCTGCTGGACACTGCTTTACAGTAAACTGTAAACAACTACCACTGTGCCTTTCTCAACACATAAAGACTCTCCAGGGGACAAACACTCTGTGAATCATTTTTATGTGAATACCCAGAGTCCAGTTTGGTTTCACTCTGGGGTCCCCTGATTCAGGACTTATTACTTCATTCTATTCATGGTCACTCTCCAGCTCTCAGCAAAGCCTGTTCTTTTTCTAGGAGCCTCTCCTACCTGTGGTCCCTGCTGAGCCTTCCTTGAGTAATCAGTAGGTCTCCTTCACCTTCCAGGTCACACAGAGACTTACACTGCTTTCTTTTTGTCTTCCTTGAATTGTCATTTCCTTAGCTCCCACCACAAATAGTGGCACCTGTTTTTCATCTGCTTTTACAGTGAGGACCTGCTGGGTACATTCAGGACCAGAGGGACCTGTGCCCAAGACCAGTTCTACCTTAGTTCCATGTATGAGTGTATACAAACCCCATCATTTAGCATAGATATGCTCACTGTACTAGGGCAGAAAGATGATATTTAAAAAGATGGAGGGGGAACTTCCTTGGTGGCCAGTGGCTAAGACGTCACACTCCCAATGCAGGGCACCTGGGTTTGGTCCCTGGTCAGGAAACTAGATCCTGCATGTAGCCAACTAAGAGCTGGAGCAGCCAAATAAATTTTTTAAAAAATGGTGGGAGAATTCACTGAATTTTTCACGTGAATCTAAATTCAGTTATGTATACTTATACGTATATTTGTATTTTCACACATATAAAATAATATATACATAAAACTAGACCTAGATCCATGCCTATACATAAAACAAAAGAAGGGAAACCCCTGTTTCCTTGACACACAGTGCCTCGCAACCTCCCAAGATTCAATTTTCCCAGCAAGATAAGTGACTTGAGGCTATTTTTTAACCCTCCCACTGTCTGGACTATTATTACCACATGCATTTGCCCACATGCACACACACACACACACACACACACACACACACATGATCCTTAACAGGTATATGTTGAATCTTCTAGCATTAAATGTGGGTTAGGCCTTGGTGTCTGATGTTAGCTGGGGTTCTAGTTCAGCATGATCTTTATTAAGTCACTTTATCTTGCTGGCTCTGACTTTTGACATCTGCAAAAAGAACAAATTAAACCAGATGATTTATAAAATTTCTTTCCAATTCTGGTTGCCAATGATTATCTGGTGCTAGGGTCTACAGGAGATGGAAAGGATCCAAAGGAAATTCTCTTCTTTAAGAAAATGTAGCATTGAAACACTTGCAACGTCTGGATGGAAATGGAGTTGGGGAAAGAAAGAGCAGGTATCTGAAGTTAGAGGAGCAGTGGAATGCAACAGAAAATAAAGAACTGTTCATTCCATATAATAATAGCTTACATAGTGAACTCAATAGGCACCAGGCCTGTTACCTATTGCATTGAATCCTCACAACTGTGTGAGTTAAACACAGTTGTTGCTCTCATTTTAAAGATGAAAAAACTGGCACCAAAAAAGGTAAGTAGGGCTTCCCTTGTGGCTCAGTGCTAAAGAATCTGCCTGCCAGTGCAGGAGACAGGGTTTGCTCCCTATCCGGGAAGATTCCACATGCCTCGGAGCAACTAAACTCCTGCGCTAACAGCTGTTGAGCCTGCACTCTAGAGCCTGGGCGCCACGCCTACTGACACCAGGTGCTGCAACTACTGAAGCTGCCTGCCCTAGAGCCCGTGCTCCACAATGAGAGAAGCCGCCACAATGAGAAGCCCCCACTCACTGCGACTAGAGTAAGCCTGTGCAGCAACGAAGACCCAGTACAGATAAAAAGAAATTATTAATTAATTCTAAAGAATATATAAAAAGGTGAGTAACTGTGTGAGGCCACACAGCTGGCCATTGGAAGAGATGGGCTGCAAACCCTGGTGATCTGACTCCAGAGTGTGTGTCCTTAACGACTCTCCTGCCTTCAGGGACAGGATAAGAAGATGATATTGAATGTGAAGTGCCATTAGGAGGAAAGCAGTTCTCTCTCAATCCCTTACTTACACTAAGGCTGTCTCGACAGAGAGGCTCCTCAGCCCCCGGAGTGTAGTAGCTGCTTCTGTTCTCTGGGTGTGGATGTTGAGGGCTGAGGCATCCGAGGAGCTGCATTCTAAGGCCTGAGACTCCCTGGGTTACTGGGGGGCAGTGCAAGCTGCCAGCCCGGCTGCAAAGCAGTGTGCCATCACCAGCTTTTTCAATCACTGAGAGCAGGGACACCATGTCCTGCCTTTGCTCTAGGCCCCGAGAACTGTACCCAACAGGGGAGGGGCATTTTTCCTGATTTCCACGCCAAGCCCTCTCCACTGATGAGAAATGGCCTCCGTGTTTATCTCTCTCCTCACAACTCCCCATCCTCCCTCATCTGAATGAACCTGTCACTTGTCTCCTGAGGAGCAGCTACAAACCAAGCTACATTCAGCAGTAGCTCAAAATGAGTCAAATAAACGCCTGTCTTTGACTTACTTACTCTGGAAAGAGAGTGACCACAGTGTTTACTGAATATACTCTGACTCACCCAGCCCTGGGGAATCTGACCAGAGGGAGGTTCCAGGCACCTGGTAGACAAAACTGAAACCAGGAAACCCTTTGTTGCCTCTCTGGAAAGGGAGAGAGGCAGTTCCGGGTGCAGGGTCTCTAGATCTGCTGACCAGGAACCTTCTCCCTAGGAGCCATCTCGCTTCCTGCACACCCCTCCAGCAGGGCCACCTGAGATTTTTCAGTGGCTTTTTTTTCATGTCTCTTTTTTTCAACCCTGCTTTGGGTTCCACTCATGATTTTTCTTTTTTATTGTTTTTGGCTGCACCATGTGGCATGTGGGATTTTAGTTCCCTGACCAGGGATTGAACCCAAGCCCTCCAGCAGTGAGAGTGCAAATCGTAACCATTGGGCCTCAAGAGAATTCCCTGGGGTCCCCTCATTATAAGAAGTTTTTCTGCAGGAAAGTTCAGCCAGCCTACAGAGGGTGGTTCTGAGGGGTTGTCTGAACCTCAGAAATCTCTCTACCCATGACTTTGCAGTGGCCAGGGGTGGGGCTGAGGTCAGGAGGGAGAGGCCCCACAGGTCACCTTTCCTTGCCCAAACCATTGCCCAGGTGTCCCCCAGGTTCTTAGGGAATTGGCTCTATGAGATGACAATAGCCTGCTTCCCTTGCTCCCCACTCCAGGCTCTCTTATTCTGACCCTTGATAATCTACAGCTCAGCCACCAAACAGTTCCCAGATTCCTATAGACCAGCCTCTGCTTACCTGGCAGGTACAAGCCCAGGGCCAACAGAAAGGAGGCCATCTCCCAGCTGGTGTCAAAATGCTGGAGGCTCATCTCACCTAGGCTAAGAGGTGCCTCTGCTCTTCCCCCTTCTTTACTCTCCCTGTAGGCGGTCCGTTTAGAATTTCTTTTCCCCTTCAAGGCACTCTTTGATGTTCTTTTTAAGAGGATTTCAGCGCTGGAGGGATAATCACATACCTGATTCTCCTCAGCTCACACCCCCACTATGAAAGGTTTCCTTCCCTTTCTGGAGTATTATTTGACTAGATCCTTTCTCACGTACTGCCCATCCTTGCTCTTGCTCCTTGGGGAGACATTGCCTTTCCATGACAAGGCATTTTCTTTCTTTTCTTTTTTTTCAGCTGCAAATTGCGGCATCTTAGTTCCCTGACCAGGGATTGAATGTGTTCCTATTGCGGTAGAAGTTCGGACCCCTAACCACCGGACCACCAAGGAATTTCCCTAGGGCATTTTGTATCTCAACAGCCAGTTGCTCCTAGAGGGGAAGTTTGGACAGACCTTTGAATGAGAATTTCCCAGCATTGTATGTGTGGCACAACCCTGATTCCTGGGCCGTATTCTATGCTAGGCACTGTGGTGAAAAAAGATGTTTCTTGTCCTCATGGAGCTTACAGTCTGATGGGAATAAAGACATTAACTGAGTCATCACATGCATAACTAGAATAGTTATAAGTTGGGGACCCATGCTCAAGTAGAGGATAACAGAGGCAAGAGAGCTGACTTCATTTTTTTGTTTGTTTAAAGTCTGTACATAAGTTAGTTTTTGAAATGTAGTTAGATGTTTTGTTTTCCTTTTTAAAATTATTTGTGTATTTGTGGCTGTGCTGGGACTTCACTGCTGTGCATGGGGCTTTCTCTAGTTGTGGTTCGTGGGTTTCTCATTGTGGTGGCTTCTGTTTCTGTAGAGCAGGGGCTCAGGGTGCAAGGGCATATGGGCTGAGTTGTTCAGCAGCATGTGGAATCTTCCCAGACCAGGAATCCAACCTGTGTTCCCTGCATTGGCAGGCAGATTCTGAACCACTGGACCACTAGGCAAGTCCAAGTTGACTTCATTTTTATTAAAATGACACATGGACCTGGTTGAAAAAAAATCAAACACTACAGAACCACTTGGAATTTACCAAGCAGAATCCTTTGCTTCTCTCCCCTCAACCTTCAGTTAGTTCCATGAGGGTGCTACTTTTAACCTTTCTCTTTTAATTCTTTGGCTGACTGACCTCTATTTCTCTAAATAATATGCTTCTGTCCTCTTTCCTTGATTTATCAACTTGAGACGTTCACCTATTGGATTTCTCCTATGATAGATGTATGTACAGTGGTCAACAGTACACCCACTTTCATTTCTCCACGCCTCCCAGTATAGCTATATAATATTATAGTTCTATTACTAAATATTATAACATTAATCTATGTAAACCCTTATATATTGTTCCATCAGCTGTAGAGAGCCTCTCTTTGCTCTTTACTTTTATCCGATTAAGTATGATATGGTTCAAGTATGATACAGGTCTGTACCCTGCCTTCCCGCTTTTTTCCCATTCTACCTATAGTTTCTGTTCAAATGTGTAATTAAGTACTTTTACATTGCCAAGGTTGATAACATTTACATTCTCTTCTATAGCTATGATTATATGTACTATGCTTTATTTATAGGCTGATTCTGAAATTTGACAACCAATAAATACTGTTTATATTAGTGTGACTTTGAAAATATAATTCACTGCAGACAAGGAGGTCTTATGATTTTCATGGGCCACTTTTGCATTGGTGGGCCTTTTCTTCGTAAAAGGATCAAAGACAATATTTTGTGGCTGTATTAGTATAAAGACAAATGCATTCATCTTATATGTTAAAGGCTTTTCTTTGACCTAGAAGTTCATTTTTCCCTCTGGTTTTAAAATAAAATATTTTTGCGGTCTTCATATGATAGAATCATACATATGTATACTTCATTTGTGATCTTTGGTCAATTACGTTAGTGTAATTTTTACAATCTTTAAAAACAGTTTTGGGACTTCCCTAGTGGTCTAGTGGCTAAGACTCCACACTCCCAATGTGGGGGGCCTGGGTTGGATCCCTGGTCAGGGAACTAGATCCCACATGCTGCAACTAAGACCCAGTGCAGTCAAATAAATAAAATAAATTAAAAAAACAGTTTTACTGAGGCATAAGTAACCACAATAAATTGGACATGTTGAAAGTGTAAAATTGGTAAGATTTTTTTTTTTAGGTCCCACTGTGGGGCATGTGGAATCTTAGTTCCCCAGCCAGGGATTGAACCTGTGCCCCTTGCATTGGGAGCACAGAATCCTAACCACTGGATATCCAGGGAATTCCCACAATTTGTAAGTTTTGACATATGTATATATCCATGAAACCATCACCACAATTAAGGTATTAAACATATGCAACATTCCCCAGCATTTCCATGGGCCCCTTTGTAATTCATTTTCCCCATCCCAAGGCAACCACTGCCCTGCTCCCTGCAGTGCCCTGTCACTACAGATTAGAACTTTTTATAACTGGAATCATGCAGCATTTATAGTTTTGTGTCTGACTTCTTTCACATGTCATATTTGTGAAATTCATTCATGTTACTGTGTGAATCAAAAGTCAATTCTTTTTTATTGCTAAGTAGGATTCCATGGTATGACTATATCAAAATTTATCTGTTTGCTTTTACTGGGCATTTGAGTTCTTTCCAATCTTTGACAATTGTAAATATAGCCTCAAAGAACATTTGGGTACAAGTTTTGGTGTGGATATGTGTTTTATTTTCTCTCTAGGCATGGAATGACTAGATCATACGGTAGGTACATGCTCAACTTTAAAAGATACTACCCAAATGTTTTCCAAAGTGGTTGTACCATTTTAAAATGTCACCAACAATCAATCAGATTTCCAGTTGTTTGACATCCTTTTCAAAACTTGGTATGAAACTTCCCTGGAGGCATAGTGGATAAAATCAGCCTGCCAATGCAGGGGACACAGGATTCAGCCCTGGTCTGGGAAGATCCCATATGTTGAGGAGCGGCTAAGCCCCTGCCCCACAACTACTGAAGCCCAAGTGCTCTAGGTGGGCCCATGAGCTGCAACTACTGAGTCTATGAGCTGCAACTACTGAAGGCCACATGCCTAGAGTCTGTGCTCTGCAACAAGAGAAACCACTGCAATGAGAAGCCTGAGCACTTCAATGAAGAGTAGCCCCTGCTCAACGAGACTAGAGAAAGCCCCTGCAAAGCAAGGAAGACCCAGGGCAGCCAAAAAAATAAATAAATGATTAAAAAAAATTTTTTTTAACTTGGTGTGATATTTCTTTTAATTTTAATTTCTAGTGGTTGTGTAGAGGTATATCATTGTGTGCAGTTTTGTTGGGCTGCACCCCACAGGCCTGTACTTGCCCAGTTTCAAGTCTGAAGAAAGAGCTCAGAGTCAGTGACAGAGAGATCAATGGTTTAATGGATGCGGGAATCTTATATGCCTAACTGGTAGGCAGGACACGGCAGCAGTCTGTGCTGGGGGCGGGATGGGAGGGAGGTAACCATTATAGAAGGAATATTTTGTTTGTTTTTTTGTATTTTAGGGTTATAGGGGTCTTTATTAAGTGATGCTTTAGTCTCAGTCTCTGCCAGGGACTGGAAGTGGGGGTGATCCCACTCCCCCCTGGTTGTCCCAGACTTGCCATCTGAGAGGAAGAACACAGGAAGCCTGCTCTCTTCTGAGAACAGCCTGGGAAGCTGGGCTAGTGCTGGGGATGGTGAGGGGAGAGGAATAGCAGAGCTGAAACCCCCTCCCACCCTCAACCCCCAGCCCCAGCTAGATGTGCAGCTTGAGGGGGAGGGGCCAAGGCAGTCCTGGCCGAAGCCTCCCACATACAACCCCGCTTTTGCTGCTCCACACACCGCCCTGAGCTATTCATGATCTCTGCTCCCACATTCACCTCCATGTTCCAAAAGCTAGCCCCATGCTCAGCTTCTCCAGGCCTTTAGTCCTGGGGAAGGGCAAAACTGGGGAAGGTCATCAGGGCAGAGGGGGCCTGGCCAGGCAGCTTCAAGGGGCCTCTCCTTTCTGCTGCCTATCTGAATATAGGCCCTAGAAGGAATATTTTTGATATTTATTTACTGGGTCTTAGTTGTGGCACTCAGGATATTTTTTGCATCATACAGGATCTTTTCCTTGTGGCGTTCACACTCTCTAGTTGTGGAACACAGGCTTCAATAGTTGCAGTGTGAGGGCTTAGCTACTCTAAAGCAAGAAGTATCTTAGTTTCCAGACCAGAGATTGAAACTTCATCCCCTGCATTGCAAGGCAGATTCCTAACCACTGGGACCACCAGGGAAGCCCATACTCTAGTTTGATTTCTTTCATAAGTGTTTTCTAGCATTCAGCATATATACCTTGCATATGACTGGAAACTGGGGCTTTAAAAAAATATTATAGTTGACCTTTGACCAACTTGGGAGTTAGGGGCACCAACCCTCCTCACTTTGAAAATTTGCGTATAATCATATGCATGGTTCCTGTATTATTGTAGTAGAACTTTACTGGAAAAGAAAATCCCACGTAGAAGTGGAGCTGGGCAGCTCAAACCCATGTTGTTCAAGGGTCAACTATAATTCTGCATGACATTCAGTTGGCTTTTTATTTATATTTGTTGTTGTTCAGTTGATAAGTTATGTCTGACTCTTTGCAGTCCCATGGACTGAAGCACACCAGGCTTTCCTGTCCTCTGCTATCTCTCAGAGCTTGCTCAGACTCATGTCCATTGAGTCAGTGATGCCATCCAACCATCTCATACTATGTCGTCCACCTTCTCCTCCTGCCCTCAATCTTTCCCAGCATCAGGGTCTTTTCCAATGAGGCACTATTTGCATCAAGTGGCCAAAGTATTGGAGCTTCAGCTTCAGTATCAGTCTTTCCAATGAGTATTCAGGGTTGATTTCCTTTAGGATTGACAGGTTTCATCTCCTTGCTCTCCAAGGGACTCTCAAGAGTCTCCTCCAGCACCACAATTCAAAAACATCAATTCTTCGGCACCTCTGGACCAACTCTCACATTCTGAAAGTGAAAGTGAAAGTGAAAGTGAAGTCACCCAGTCGTGTCCGACTTTTTGCGACCCCATGGACTAGTAGCCCACCAGGCTCCTCCCTCCATGGGATTCTCCAGGCAAGAGTACTGGAGTGGGTTGCCATTTCCTTCTCCAGGGGATCTTCCCAACCTCCTATTTATATTTATTTTTCTTAAGAAAAATCTTTTGGGCATGCCATGAGGCTTGTGGGATCCCTGTTCCTTGGCCAGGGATTGAATCTGGCCCTCATCAGTGAAAGAGTCCCAACCAGTAAAATTTGATCATAGCACTCCTTTAAAAAATTTTTTTGACTGTGCTGGATCTTTGTTGTGGCACTCAGACTCTCTAGCTGCCCTGTGGCATGTGAGATCTTAGTTCCCTGACCAGGGATCAAACTCATGTTTCCTGCATTGGAAGGCAGATTCTTAACCACTGGATCAACAGGGAAGTCCCTGATCATAGCATTCCTTTGATAACTTTCTTTTTCATTCCTTTTGGAATTTCTAATATTTGGATGATACACATTGAACCTCTTGAATTTTTTTTTGTTTATTGGCTTTCTTTCCTCTTTTATTTGTCATCATTTTTTTCTTCATTGTGGGATATTTCCAATCCTCTCGGCTTCCTTGGTAGTTCAGCTGGTGAAAAATCTGCCTGCAATGCAGGAGACCCCAGTTTGATTCCTGGGAGAGGAAAATCCCCTAGAGAAGGGATAGGCTATCCACTCCAGTATTTTGGGGCTTCCCTGCTGGCTCAGATGGTAAAGAATCCACCCTGTAATGTGGGAGATCTGGGTTCAATCCCTGGGTTGGAAGGGTCCCCTGGAGGAGGGCATGGCAACCCACTCCGGTATTCTTGCCTGGAGAATCCCCATGGACAGAGGAGCCTGGCGGGCTACAGTCCATGGGGTCTAAAAGAGTCAGACATGACTGAGTGACAAAGCACAGCACAGGCTGAATTCTAAGATGGCTGTCAAGAGTCTTGCCCCCTGTGTACATTCCCTGTATAATCTCCTCCCTTTGACTGTGGGTGGGACCTAGGATTATGATGGGACATTACTCCAATGATTAGGTTACATGGCAAAGGTGAAGGGAATCTGTGGATATAATTCAAGTCCCCAATAAAATTTCTTTTTAGTTAATCAAAAGTGAGATCATCCTGGGTGGGCCTGACTTAATCAGGTGAGTTCTTTAAAGGAGTTCTGGGAATCAGAGTCAGAAGAAGTCGGAGAGGTTCTCCTGCTGTCTTTGAAGAAGAAGACAACCATGTTGTGAACTAAAGAGAGTGGTGGCTTCTAGAAGTTGTGGATTTGCTTACAACCTTAAGGAACTTAATTTTACCCACAACCTGAATGAGCTTGGCGTCTAGATAAGAATACATCTTGGGGACACCTTGATTGATTGCATCCTTGTGTGGCCCTGAACTGGAAACCCTGCTGTGCTGTGCCTGGCCTTCTGCCATACAGAAACTGTGAGATAATCAACGTGTGTTGTTTTCAGCCACTAAGCCTGTGGTAGTTTGTTACACAGCAGTAGAAAACTAATGTACCTTTCATGACTTTTTGCTTTGTCAATCAAAATGTTCATTTTCCAAGAGCTCATCACTTAAAAAAAATTAAACTCAGTTATTTCTAATAAGTAATACTTCCATGAGGTTCAAAATATAAAGACAATATACAAAGGTTTACATTAAAAATTTTGCAAAGAACTCAGTTGTATCCTTTGTTATTTTGTCTACCTTCCTATTCTTGTTTTACAGATGCAATGTATTCTCAGATTTCTCTGCGAATGCTACTTGGAGTTTTATTTAAAGCTATTTCCCTGCATTAGCTCTGCTTGTTCCATTTATCTTGTGATTTCTCTCTAATGTTCCAGCCTTTCTTCCCGTGTTTAACGTTCCTATGTTTCCTGTTCATCTTTTGAAATGAGGCGATAGAGAGTCTCACTGGGAGCT
This sequence comes from Ovis canadensis, assembly GCF_042477335.2. Taxonomy (NCBI): domain Eukaryota; kingdom Metazoa; phylum Chordata; class Mammalia; order Artiodactyla; family Bovidae; genus Ovis; species Ovis canadensis. The sequence continues at coordinate 130,080,216 of NC_091727.1, forward strand.
GGGTGTACGAGCAGACCTTGTCAATGGGCAGGTTTTGCTTAAGGATGATGGGAAAGGAGCTGGTTATGAATCTTTAGTGAGGGGATGTGGGGCGCCGGGGAGAAGGGTCCAAATAGCAAACTGTGGAAGGCCTAACTCTGAGGTAATGGCACCCAATTAGCTGTCTTCATTCTGTCTAGACACTTTGTTCAATTTCTGTAAAGAAGAAACCCTTTGTTTTCAGGTGGGCAAGTAAATATTTGGCTGCCAGATCATCTCCATGTAGGAGTCTAGGGGTGAGCTCTTCACTGTACAAAGATTCAGTTGTGAGGCCCTGTTGCTGGCCTCCCGTCTCACTCTGCTCTTTGTCATCCTCGTAGTCGCAGCAAGGCCAGACCTTGCGAAGGTTTGCAAGGTAGGCGGGCTGCCTCTAGTTGTAGCACTTCCACACATAGTCTAAGCTGATTGTTTGCTCTACTATGCTTCATCAGTTAGGACTCCTCCAGATGCTTTCTGACTTCAGAAATTTATTTAAATTTCTCATCTGCTGATGGCTCCCCTCCTGTTCTTTTTATTGTGGTGGGTTTATGCATTTTAAAATTTCTGTACTATTATTTTAATGAGGTCTCTGGAGGGAGAGGACTTAAATGTTTGTGCTCAGCCTACCATCTTGAACTGAAAAAAAAATGTACAATGGGGATAATAGTGGTGCCTATTACATAGGCTTTTTTTGAGGATTAAATGATTTTATGCACGTAAATTGCTTAGCACAGTGCCTGGCACATATTTGGTTATTTGTAAATATTGGTTGTTATTATTATTATTGCCTTGACAAACAATTGAATTGTGTCTCTGCATAGGAAATCTTTTCGCTGATGCCGTGGGAAGCCACACCAGGCAGCTGACTGCTATAGCCACCATTGAATTAAGTACAATTTCAGTGTCTTTGGTTCTAAAAACGATGCTTCTGGAAAAAGCTTTAGGTCTGGGGAGAAGTCATGGGGGTAGAGGGGTGGGTAGAGGGAAAAGCGTGTCTCAGGGGACAAGCCCTGAAATGGAGGCAATGAAGCAGAACCAGAGTGACAAAAATCTCAGCTTTCCCTTGCAGCAAACTAAGAGCCAGCTGTGCTGACGGATAGAGAGTGGTCTGCAGCAGCAGCCCTAGCAAGCTCAAGTAGAGACCAGTACCAAGGCAAAGAAGATGACAACAAAGAGATTTGCCATTGACTCAAGGAAGCCAGGGGGGATGGAAGCAGGATCTAGGAGGTGAATGAATAGGAAACGGATTTGTTTTTTTCTCAGAAGGATTGGAAATCTTCCCACTAGCCGCTCTTTCCCTTCCCTGTGCTTCAGGTTCCCTTGCTTCCTACTGACTAATTGAGGGCAATGTGCCTGGCTACATCTGCTAACCCCTGACAGAGGCCAGGAGGGTGAGTCGCCGTGGGCCTGGATCCCCAGTCCTCCCTTCCAGCAGAGCCAGCTCCCTGAGAACAGGGCTGATCTTATATGCAGTGGGAAAGGGTAGCTTGCCTTGGTTTTCTGAAACCTTTAGCAGATCTATCAAAACACCATCTTGACCAGAGATAACTCCCTTGCTAGCCTGCTACATGGTTTGAAGTCCCACAGTTAACTTGGGTTTGGTGTCTTTGCAGTTCCTAGTTACAGTGCTAACGTCATGAGAAGTTTGTATTCAGGCGTGAGTCCCTCACCAGCCAGAAGACATTAGGTCTGTTACCAACCAGAGTTCCTGGCCTTCCCCAAACAATAAAAATTGACTAGAGACCAGTCGAGAAACCCAGGCAAGGTTTCACTGGGGCCTCCTTACATGGGGCGAGCGTAGGGGCAGTCCAGGGTTCCAGCAGAGGGGTGGCTCGGGTTTTTTGTCCACCCTTAGGTGGTGGTGTGTGCAAGGGGCATGAGCAGTATCTTGCTTTTGCTCACAACACCCTGTTTTTGCTCCAGGTTCCTCAAATCTGCTAGTTGACTTTGAACAAATAAGTAAGACCTGGGGCCCTTTGCTAAAGGCGACAGTTGGGTATTTCGGTCTTGTTTGTACCTTTTGGGTGCTGAATTTGCCCCAGCTGAGCATGCACACAGTTATTTTTAGTCCCATATAGTTATTTTATATTTTGGTGCTCGAGGAGAGGTGTGCCCAGGTGCAAGCATGGCAGCACTGCAGCAAAGGGTCCCAGGCCCCAGGCCTGTCTCAAGTCTAATTTATTTGTTCAGTCAGTCAACTAGCAGATTTTCCAAAAGAGGTGGGAAAGAAGGGGTACCTATACCTGGCAGGGAGAGATGGGCAAGCCAGATCAGGAACACGGGTGCCCTCTAAACAATCTTCTCAACTTGGATGGGAGGTTGGGATGCTTTCCAAGGTTCTTTCTCCTCCATGATTTTAAATTTTTGAGAGACTAGGGGTAAAATAATTTGCAATTTCTCTTGTTTACCTGGGAATTCCATGGTATCCAGTCACTTCAAAAATAGAGGGAAAGACAATGTGGCTTAGCCAGTGGGTGAAATGTCTGGAAAAGAATTTAGAGCAAAGCCCTGGGAGGCTTCTGTCCTTCCCAAAATCTTTAGGGAAACGAGTAGAGATTTTAAAAAGCCCTGAAACCTGATGCTATGACTATGATTCTAGCCCAATTGCACTCTATTTTCTGAGATAATCACTTGTTTTCTCTGCCTCAGTCTCTTCATCCATACAGTGGGCATGGTAATCCCTGCCCTATCTTTTTCCACAAAATTGTGAGGCTTTAAAGAGCTGATGGCCATGGAAGTGGTCCAAATGTCAAGAGCTCTTTAGATATATTTTTGTGCATCAGGCTTCACAAGGACATAGTAGTTTCTATCAATTGGAAGGAAGATTTTTTGGAAGGAAAGTTATGACCAACCTAGATAGCATATTGAAAAGCAGAGACACTACTTTGCCAACAAAGGTCCATCTAGTCAAGGCTATGGTTTTTCCTGTGGTCATGTATGGATGTGAGAGTTGGACTATGAAGAAAGCTGAGCACCGAAGAATTGATGTTTTTGAACTGTTGTGTTGGGGAAGACTCTTGAGAGTCCCTTGGACTGCAAGGAAGTCCAACCAGTCCATCCTAAATGAGTCAGTCCTGAGTGTTCATTGGAAGGACTGATGCTAAAGCTGAAAACTCCAATACTTTGACCACCTCATGCGAAGAGTTGACTCATTGGAAAAGACCCTGATGCTGGAAGGGATTGGGGGCAGGAGGAGAAGGGACGACAGAGGATGAGATGGCTGGATGGCATCACAAACTCGATGAATGTGAATTTGAGTAGACTCCAGGAGTTGGTGATGGACAGGGAGGCCTGGCGTGCTGTGATTCATGGGGTCACAAAGAGTCAGACACGACTGAGCGACTGAACTGAACTGAACTGAAGCATTACATAATTATAGAAAATCTAGAGAAGGCTCAAGAGAAACATGAAGATTACACTTAATCCCAGCCAGATGTACGCACCTTTAAGGATTTGGATTTTTATGTATTTCCTTCTGGTCACTTTTCCTCCATGGCTATGTCTGTGTGGCCCACCACTATAACTCCCGAATCTGCCACAGTACCCAGCATCTATTAGATCTTCAATAAGTATTTGTTTGAGTATATATACTATTTTACATGTACTCATTTAATTTATATTTTAAATCTATGTACATATAAATATATTTATCAGGAAGCTTTCACAAACCCTTATCCATCAGAAGGCAGACAGAATGAAAACCACAGTCACTGAAGGCTCACCAGTGATCACATGGATCTCAGCTTTGTCTCACTCAATGAAACTATGAGCCATGCCATGTAGGGCCACCCAAGACAGACAGGTCATGGTGGAGAGTTCTGACAAAATGTGGTCCACTGGAGAAGGGAATGGCAAACCACTCCAGTATTCTTGCCTTGAGAACCCCATGAACAGCATGAAAAGGCAGAAAGATAGAACACTGAAAGATGAACTCCCCAGGTCGATAGGTACCCATTATGCTCCTGAAGAAGAGTGAAGAAATAACTCCAGGAAAAATGAAGAGGCAGAGCCAAAGCAAAGCCAACACCTAGTTGTGCGTGTGACTGGTGATGGAAGCAAAGTCCGATGCTGTAAAGAGCAATATTGTTCTTTACAATAGGCACCTGGAACGTTAGGTCTGTGAATCAGGGTAAACTGGAAGTGGTCAAAGAGGAGATGGCAAGAGTGAATGTTGACATTTTAGGAATCAGTGAACTAAAATGGACTGGAATGGGGGAATTTAATTCAGATGACCATATATCTACTACTGTGGGCAAGAATCCCTTAGAAGAAATGGAGTAGCCATGATAGTCAACCAAAGAATCCGAAATGCAGTACTTGGGTGCCATCTCAAAAATGACAGAATGATCTCTGTTCATTTCCAAGGCAAACCATTCAATATCACAGTAATCCAAGTCTATGCTCCAACCACTAATGTCAAAGAAGCTGAAGTTGAACAGCTCTTTGATGACCTACAAGACCTTCTAGAACTAACACCCCCAAAAGATGTCCTTTTCATCACAGGGGACTGGAATGCAAAAGTAGGAAGTCAAGAGATACCTGGAGTAACAGGCAAGTTTGGCCTGGGAGTACAAAAATGAAGCAAAGCTGAGGGTAACAGAGTTTTGCCAAGAGAACACACCAGTCATAGAAAACACCCTCTTCCAACAACACAAGAGATGACTCTACACATGGACATCACCAGATGGTCAATACTGAAGTGAGATTGATTATATTCTTTGCAACCAAAGATAGAGAAGCTCTATATAGTTAGCAAAAAAAAAAAAAAAAAAAAAAAAAAAAAAAAAAAGACCAGGAGCTGACTGTGGTCAGATCATGAACTCCTTATTGCCAAGTTCAGACTGAAATTGAAGAAAGTAGGGAAAATTACTAGATCATTCAGGTATGATCTAAATCAAATCCCTTACAGTTATACAGTGGAAGTGACAAATAGATTCAATGGATTAAATCTGATAGACAGAGTGCCTGAAGAACTATGGAAAGAGGTTCGTGACATTGTACAGGAGGCAGTGATCAAGACCATCTCAAGAAAAATAAATGCGAAAAGACAAAAGGGTTGTCTGAGGAGGCCTTACAAATAGCTGAGAAAGGAAGAGAAGCTAAAGGTAAAGAAGAAAAGGAAAGATATACCCATTTGAATGCAGAGTTCCAAAGAATAGCAAGGAGAGATAAGAAAACAGTGATCAGTGTGAAGAAAGAGGAAAACAACACAATGGGAAAGACTAGAGATCTCTTCAAGAAAATTAGAGATACCAAGGGAACATTTCATGCAAAGATGGGCTCAGTAAAGGACAGAAATGGTATGGACCTAACAGAAGCAGAAGATATTAAGAAGAGGTGGCAAGAATACACAGAAGAACTGTACAAGAAAGATCTTCACAACCCAGATAATCATGATGGTATGATCACTCACCCAGAACCAGACATCCTGGAGTGCGAAGTTGAGTGGGCCTTAGGAAGCATCACTACGAACAAAGCTAGTGGAGATGATGGAATTCCAGTTGAGCTATTTCAAATCCTAAAAGATGATGCTGTGAAAGTGCTGCACTCAATATGCCAACACATTTGGAAAACTCAGCAGTGGCCACAGGACTGGAAAAGGTCAGTTTTCATTCCAATCCCAAAGAAAGGCAATGCTAAAGAGTGTTCAAACTACCACACAATTGCATTCATCTCACAGTTGCACTCAGCTCACATGCTAGTAGATTAATGTACACAATTCTCCAAGCCAGTCTTCAACAGTACATGAACCGTGAACTTCCAAATGTTCAAGCTGGATTTAGAAAAGGCAGAGGAACCAGAGATCAAATTGCCAACATCCCTTGGATCATTGAAAAAGCAAGAGAGTCCCAGAAAAACATCTGCTTCTGCTTTATTGAGTATGACAAAGCCTTTGACTGTGTGGATCACAACAATGTGTGGAAAATTCTTCAACAGATAGGATACCAGACTACCTGACTTGCCTCTTGAGAAATCTGTATGCAGGTCAGCAAGCAACAGTCAGAACTGAACATGGAACAACAGACTGGTTCCAAATAGGGAAAGGAGTACATCAAGGCTGTATACTGTCACCCTGCTTATTTAACTTATATACAGAGTACATCATAAGAAATTCTGGGCTGGATGAAGCACAAGCTGAAATCAAGATTGCCAGGAGAAATATCAATAACCTCAGATATGCAGATGACACCACCCTTATGGCAGAAAGCAAAAAATAACTAAAGAGCCTCTTGATGAAAGTGAAAGAGGAGAGTGAAAAAGTTGGTTTAAAACTCAACATTCAGAAAACGAAGATCATGGTATCCGGTCCCTTCACTTCATAGGAAATAGATGGGGAAACAGTGGAAACAGTGAGAGACTTCATTTTCTTGGGCTCCAAAATCACTGCAGATGGTGACTGTAGCCATGAAATTAAAAGATGCTTGCTCTTTGAAAGAAAAGTTATGACCAACCTAGACAGCATATTAAAAAGCAGAGACATTACTTTGCCAACAAAGGTCCATTTCGTGAAAGTTATAGTTTTTCCAGTAGTATGTATGGACGTGAGAGTTGGACTATAAAGAAAGCTGAGTGCTGAAGAATTGATGCTTTTGAACTGTGGTGTTGGAGAAGAGTCTTGAGAGTCCCTTGGACTGCAAGGAGATCTAACCAGTCCATCCTAAAGGAAATCAGTCCTGAATGTTCATTGGAAGGACTGATGTTGAAGCTGAAACTCCAATACTTTGGCCACCTGCGAAGAACCAACGCGTTGGAAAAGACCCTGCTTCAGGGAAAGATCGAAGGTGGGAGAAGGGGAAGACAGAGGATGAGATAATTGGATGGCATCACCGACTCGATGGACATGAGTCTAAGCAAGCTCCTGGAGTTGGTGATGGACAGGGAAGCCTGGTGTGCTGCAGTCATGGGGTCACAAAGAGATGGACATGACTGAGTAACTGAACTGAACTGAACATAGTGAAAGGCTTTAACGTAGTCAGTGAAGCAGAAGTGTTTTTTTCTGGAATTCCCTTGCTTTTTCTATGATCCAATGGATGTTGGCAATTTGCTCTCTGGTTCCTCTGCTTTTTCTAAATCCAGCTCATACATTTGGAAGTGCTCAGTTCAATTACTGCTGAAGCCTAGCTTGAAGGATTTTGAGCATTACCTTGCTAGCATGTGAAATAAGTGCATCTGTGCAGTAGTTAGAATACTCTTTTGGCATCACCCTTCTTTGGGTTTGGAATGAAAACAGGTTATGATTCTAGCCCAGATGCATTCTATTTTCCAGGATAATCACTTGCTTTCTCTACCTCAGTCTCTTTATCCATACAATGGGAATGGTAATCCCTGCTCTATTTCCACAAAATTGTTGTGAGGCTTTAAAGAGCGAATGGCCATGGAAGTGGTCCAAATTGTCAAGAGCTCTTTAGATATATTTTTATATATTAGGCTTCACAAGAGCATACTGGCTGGCCTCAGTTGGAAGGAAGATTTTTTTAAATAATTTTTTTCTGATTATGTAGGCATTATATAATTATAGAACATATAGGGAAAGCTTAAGAGAAATATTAAAATCACACTTAATCCTAGCCAGATGTAGGTACCTTTAAGGATTTGGATTTTGGTGTATTTCCTTCTAGTCTCTTCTCCTCTCTGAAGGCAAAACTGTCTGTGTGGTCCACCACTGTAACCCCTGAATCTGCCACTGTACCTTGCATATGTTAGATTTTCAATAAATATTTGTTTAATGAATGCATATACTTATTTTAATTAAAAATTCTATATGTACAGTTTTATATCCTTTCTTTAATTATAATACGAGTACTTCCTATAACATTAAACATTCCATAAGATATGATTTCACGTGCCTGCATGCTCAGTTGCATCTGACTCTTTATGACCCCATGGGTTGTAGTCCACTGTCCATCCGGTTGTCCTGGCAAGAAATCTGGAGTGGGTTGCCATTTCCTTCTCCTGGGGATCTTCCTGACCTAGGGATGGAACCTGCATCTCCTGCAGCTCCTGCATTGGCAGGCAGGTTCTTCACCACTGAGTCACCTGGGAAGCCCATAATTTTTCATGTCTGTACTCTATTATATCATATCAATGTATCAGCTCTCTATTCTTGGATATTTGTGTTGCTTCCAACTGTTTACTATTATAATTAAAACAGATAAATATCCTCATTGCAAAATCTTTGTGTTCATACCTGCTTATTTCCTTTAGATAAATTCTTAGCAGTGGGATTCCTGGGTGATATAGTAAGCACATTTAAAAGACTTTAAATATATATACCAGATTGCCCGCCATGAAAGTTATGCCAATTTACTTACCCACCAGCAGTCTGTGGGTTTTTTTTTTTTTTTTTAGGGCACATAAGTTTTTTATTTCGACTTTGTCATATCTATCTATATTTTTCCTTTGTGACTTCTTCCATTGCATTTATACTTAGAAAGTCCTCAGGGAAGATCTTTTAAAATGATAAAAGGCCAATTTGTATGCAGTTCCTGGTTTTGCAATGCAGTGTATTCATGGAAGCTTTATCATAAGACAGTCCACATACTGGGAAATGGACCAAGCTCATGCATACACATAGCTGTATTCATCTATTCCAATTTTATTGGGTTTCATCAGCAGAAACTAATGAATATATGGGTGAAGGCAGCAAGGGGTGAAGTATAGGTGTTCAGAAAGCAGTGTTGCAGGGCAAGCAGTGAAGAACAGCACTTGCCTCTTAATGGTTCATCTTTGTTTCTTGAATAATAGAGAGTTTTCATGCAAATTCTGTTCAGAAAACCTCCTTTCAAAGCTGGAAGAGCCCTATAGTGCAAGGCATCTGTGGCCAGTAGGTGAGAGAGAGGCTCAAGGAAGACCTAGGGTTATCACCATATTCAGGAGATGCTAGAGAGTGTTAAGTACTTCACAGAAGTTTACCCTGATTTGACCTTTCTTGACTGGGAGTTTTGAGTGATTTGAGAGTTGGATGGCTGGGTTTCGGAATGAGTAAAGCTCAAGCTGGCCCTCACAGAGAAGTGGGGACTATGTCTCTGACCAGTGAAAGTTACTTGTGGTTCACTCTGGGGCAGAGGAGTTAAGAGACATTTCAGAAAGGAGAAGTTCAGCCATTGATCATCTCTATTCCCATAGACTCTATCAGAGTGCCAAGCACATGATAGGCACTCAGTAAATATTTGTAGAATGCATGCATGAATAAACCAATAGTTGCTTTGTTAGTCTGTTCACCCTGAGAGTTTTTTGGTCCACTCCCCACTCCCTGGTAGCTTCTGTTTGTTTGTTTGTTTTTTTGCCTCACCTTGGGGCATGTGAGATCTTAATTCCCAAACGAAGGATCAAACCCATGACCCTTGAAGTGGGAGTGCCAAGTCTTAACCAGTGGACAGCCGGGGATGTCCCCCTTGTAGCTTTTATTCCCTGGCTTCCTCCTTCACCATCCAAACTTCCCCATCCTGTTTCCCCTTCTCTCAAGAAGTGTTTCTCAAGATCCTGAAACTGAATATTTTAATTATAATAGTGGGTAGTGGTTAAGAGGGCTTCCCTGATGGCTCAGATGGAAAAGAATTTGCCTGCAATACAGAAGACCCAGGTTTGATCCCTGGGTTGGGAAGATCCCCTGGAGAATGGAATGGTTACTCACTAGTTCTTGCCTGGAGAATCTCACAGAAAGAGGAGTCTGGCAGATCCAGGTTGTTCACTTTGTTTTACAGATAGAGGAACTGAGGTTTATAAATGATAAATGACTTGCCCCATGCCACACACCACTCAGCAGCAGATTGAGGGTGCTGCTCATGATATACATGGCCCTAGAGCCCGTGCTCTTACCCACTGTGTGTGTGTTAGTCGCTCAGTTTCTCTACCTGTAAAGCAAAGTGAACAATAGCATCTATTTGTTTGGGCTATTGTGAGGATTAAATGAGATAATGCATGTAAAGACTTTATGATGGTTGGTAGCTATATCAATTCCCTGCAGTTGCTATAACAGCACATACAGGGTAGCTTACAAACAACAAAAATTTATTTCTTCTGGAGTCTAAATGTCCAAGATCAGAGGGCTGGCCATGGTTGGGTTCTGATGAAATCTCACTCTCTGGTTCATCAGTGGCGTCTTCTGGTTGTGTCCTAACATGGTTCAAGTGGTAACGGAGCTCTGTGGGGTCTTTTTTAAATTAAGGGCACAAATTCCTTTCATGAGGGCTCCACCTTCATGACAAAAGTACTTCCCATAGGCTCCACCTCCTGATACCATCACATTTACTTTAGGATTGCATATATGAATTCAAAGGGGACACAAACTTTCAGATCATAACACTGCTTTAATAAATTACCACAAATTGGATGACTTAAAACCACAGAAATTTATTCTCTGAGAGTTCTGGAGGCCAGATTCTAAAATCAGTTTCACTGGGCTGAAAACAACATGTCATCAGGGTCTCACTAGGAGGGAGCCCTTCTGGGGCTCTAGAGGAGAACCTATTATACTTCCTGCCACTTCCAGGTTCTAGTGGAATCCCATGGTTATAACTGTATCACCCCAACCTCTGCCTCTTGGGTCTCTGCCTTCTCTTCTTCTGTGTACTTATTCTCCTTCTATATCCCTCTTAAAAGCTGGCTTAAAACTCAACACTCAAAAACTAAGATCATGGAATCCAGTCCCATCACTTTATGGCAAATAAAAGGGAGAAAATTAGAAGTAGTGATAGATTTTATTTTCTTGGGCTCCAAAATCACTGTGGATGGTGACTGCAGCCACGAAATTAATAGACACTTGTTCCTTGGAAGAAAAGCTATGATGAACCTAGACAGCATATTAAAAGGCAGAGACATCACTTTGCTGACCAAAGTCCATCTAGTCAAAACTATGGTTGTTCCAGAAGTCATACACAGATATGAGAGTGGGACCTTAAAGAAGGCTGAACACTGAAGAACTGATGCTTTCAAACTGTGGTGCTGGAGAAGACTCTTGAGAGTCCCTTGAACAGCAAGGAGATCAAACCAGTCAATCCTAAAGGAAATCAACCCCGAATATTCATTGGAAGGACTGATGCTGAAGTTGAAGTTCCAATACTTTTGCCACCTGATGAGAAGAGCCGACTCATTGGAAAAGACCCTGATTCTGGGAAAGACTGAAGGCAGAAGGAGAAGAGGGCGGCAGAGGATGAGATGGTTGGACGGCATCACTGACTCAATGGACATAAATCTGAGCAAACTCTGAGAGATAGTGAAGGGCAGGGAAGCCTGGTGTGTTGCAGTCCATGGGGTTGCAAAGAGTCAGACATGACTTAGAGACTGAACAACAGTCCCTCTTGTAAGGATATATGGGATTGCATTTTGCATTGACCTGGATAAACCACAATAATCTCTATAGTGTCAGGGTTACAATTTCATGTGCTGCCTCAATCTCTTTGAGTTTCACAGAGCCTCAAAGTTCTAATTGCCTTCTCTCATCCAGTGAGAAAGCTCCCCCCGTCGGCTAGATCAGCTGTTCCTCACCCAGCCCTGTCTTAAACCTACCTGGTTTCACCTCCCTGACAGCCTGTGAAATTATTCACCTTCTCCTTTGGGAACTGAGGGGTATCCCACCCTTCTGTAACTACGAAGCCTGCCTCCTTCCCGCAGTGCCTTCAGCTTTACTCTGTTCCTGAGTGCAACCTCCATGTGGCCCTGCATGGCGCATGGTGTCTCATCCTCTGGGTTGTAACTATATGTGATTAATAAATTGCTGTCCATCTCATCGGTCCAGCATCAGGTGCCATGTATTTGACCATCCCAAGAACCTTAGAGTGGGACTCTCTCCCTCACCAGTGGGGTGACGAGGAGAGGAGCAAAACATCTCCCCCCATTTCAGGATGTTTCACTTATTCACATCTGCCAAGAACCAACCCCCTCCCTGCCTTCCACTTTTTTGCCAGGTAAGGTGTTATTCATGGGTTCCAGGGATTATAAGGAAGGTATCTTGGAGGGGGGCAATTTTTCTTATTTTTAAAATATTCATTTATTTGATTGCATCATGTCTTAGTTGTGGCATGTGGGATCTAGTTCCCTAACCAGGAATTGAACCCAGGGCCCCCTACACTGGGTACATGGAGTCTTAGCCACTGGACCACCAGGAAAGTCCCTTGCGGGTCATTTCTAGCTGTTCACAGTAGCTTTTATTATTATTTAAGAGAGCACAAGTTCACAAATCCCTTGGTAACTCTAAAGGGATGATTATTTAATTTGGCATATTTGAGTTCCTGCTGACTTTTCTGTTAACAAATGTTGTTGCTGTTCTTCAGTCACTCAGTCATGTCCGACTCTTTGTGATCTCATGGGCTTCAGCACGCCAGGCTTGCCTATCCTTCACTATCTCCTGGAGTTTGCTCAAACTCATGAGAGCCAGTGATGCTATCCAATTATCTCATCCTCTGTTGTCCCCTTCTCTTCCTTCTTGTTAACGAATACCAAGGACTTAGTTTTTTAAGGAAAGAGAATCAACATTGAAGTGTAAATAAAGATTGATTTTGAACATCATTTAATGGTGGGAATATTCCTCTGTACGTCATCTTTGTTTTTCAGTTCTCTCCTTATATCTGATTTCTACGGCTGTGGCAGAGCTTGCAGCTTGGCCCTTCATATCCATTTTCTTTTTCTTCCATAGTAATAAGTATTTAGGTGAGTACATGGCTTCCCAGAAATGAATATTCTATTTTCTGATTTTCCTTTGAGCTAGAAGTAGCCATGGGGTGTGAGCCAGTAGCATGTAACTTTCAGGCCAGTGGGGTATAAGCTTAAGTGAAATATGTCAGCTTCTAGGAAACTTCTTTAAGAAAGCTGTCCATGTCCTTAATTTCCAAAAAATATAAACAGCTCACATAATTCAATAACATAGGCAATGCAATTGAAAAATGGGCAGAAGATCTACATATACATTTCTCCAAAGAAGACATACATATGATTGATAGGCACATGAAAAGATGCTCATCATCACTAATTATTAGAGAAATGCAAGTCAAAACTACAATGAGGTGTCACTTCACACCAGTCAGAATGATCATCATTAAAAAGTCTACAAATTATAAATGTTGGAGAAAAGGGAACCCTCAGACTATTACTGGGAATGTAAATTGGTCTAGCCACTATGGAGAACAGTATGGAGTTTCCTCAAAAAACTAAAAGCAGAGTTGCCATGTGATCCAGCAATCCCACTCATGGGCATATACTCAGACAAAACCATAATTCAAAAAGATACATGCACCCGTATTGTCATGGAAGCACTATTTACATTAGCCAAGACATGAAATCAACCTAAATGTCCACTGATAGATGAGTGGATAAAGAAGACGTGGCACATATATACAGTGAAATACTACTCAGCCATAAAAGAACGAAATAATGCCATTTGCAGCAACATGGATGGACCTAATGAAAGTAAGTCAGAAAGAGAAAGACAAATGCCATATTCTATCACTTAGATGTGGAATCTAAAAGACAACAAATGAACATATCTATGAAACAAACTCATAGACATGGAGGACAGATACGTGGTTGACAAAGGTGACGGGGATGGAGGAAGGAAGGACTAAGAATGCAGATTTAGCGGATGCAAACTAGTATATATAGAATACATAAACAACAAGGTCCTACTGTTTAGCACAGGGAACTGCATTCAGTGTCATGTGATAAACCATGATGGAAAGAATATGAAAATGAATATATATATATATATATATATATATATATATATATATAACTGAGTCAATTTGCTGTACAGCAGAATTAACACACCGTTATAAATCAACTATATTTTAATAAAATTTAAAATAAAGAAAGTTGCTCATGTCTTTTGCCTCTTCTTTGTACCTTCCTTCGTCTACTTATCTAGATGGCAGATGTGGTGGTTGGAGGTCTAGTATGGAGGTCTGCTTTGGACCATGAAAACAAGGGCCATGCTGTAGGAATGATGGCTAGAAGTAGCCTGGATCCGTGAGGACATCATGGGGCAGAACCACCATAAGTCTGACACTCACATGAGAGAGAAACTATACTGTTGAAACTGGCTGTTTTGAGTTTTCTGTCAATAGCTGCTGCTGCTGCTAAGTTGATTCAGTCGTGTCTAACTCTGTGTGACCCCATAGACGGCAGCCTACCAGGCTCCCCCGTCCCTGGGATTCTCCAGGCAAGAACACTGGAGTGGGTTGCCATTTCCTTCTCCAATGCATGAAAGTGAAAAGTGAAAGGGAAGTCGCTTAGTCGTGTCTGACTCTTAGTGACCGCATGGACTGCAGCCTACCAGGCTCCTCCGTCCATGGGATTTTCCAGGCAAGAGTACTGGAGTGGGGTGCTATTGAACCTAATCCTGAACAAAAATGATTTTCTCTTCCTCCTCCTCTTCCTATTTTTGGTTGTTGTTACTCTCCAAAAGACCTACATGCTAAGAGACTTCAAGTATGATGAACTTTGTGCAACATCCATGTGGCCGACTCAATTATCTGGTCTTTCTGTTCTTTGGTATCTTATTCCAATAACCTTGTCCTCTATACCACGTCAGCCACACATGACTATTATTTCTAAAATCAGTAAGCCAAACATATCACTGTATGACCACAGCTTCCTCTTTGTCTTAACTACTTATTCTAATACTCCCACCATGACCCTTTTGATCTAACCAGCACTTTCAGTATATTGACCCCTTAATTTTATCAGGCCATCAGCTTTCTCTTTTCTTTTGTTCTTATTCTGCTTATATGATTCATCATTTCAACATTTTGTCGCTGCCTCAGGCTCTCTTGTCCCTCTAATTTTTGATGCACCTGCCTGGTAAAACCCTAATTATGGATGAACCTTATAATCTAGCTTCTTGATTCTTTAACCTAAGCACCTAAGCATTGCTAAAGAAGTTAACACAGTAAGGCAGACTAGGATCACTATGAATTTATGATAGTAGATTATTCCAGTTAAATATAACATATGGAACATCTACCTATTCTCTGATTAAATTCCGTTAAAATGGGAGTAAAACAAAACATTTCAAAGTATAAACCTATGAAAACAAATTGCAAAAAAATTATACCATAGAGGATAAGAGAGTGTAAACACATTTTTAAAGATTGAAAGCAGATGGAGGAGTTAGTGGAACTGAAAGTTTGAACACGAAGTTCATGATGCTGATGAGAAGTGTATTCACCTTCAGAATCCCAGAGAGGGTTAGGAATTGGAGGTGTTAGTTAATGAGTAAATGATGGGAAATGAATAGAGCTGAAAAAGAGTTTGCCTAAAAACATGTGTCATAAAGAATGACCCACCTTCCCACTCCCTGTCCACTGTGAATCTCTTCCCTCATCCTGGTAGGAGATAGAAGATTTATTCCACAGAGAAACTGAACCAGAGAGACTTTGGTTTGGGGGCTATCAGGCACAGAGCATGGTACCATTTGAAAATAATGTGATTAGGCAAAAGACTATATATTCAATGGTGGAATCCCACCAATGCCTCTTGTGCCACATGGCTCCAAGCATGTTAGCAGCTAAATATTTGCTTGGCCAAAAAATTCATTTGGGTTTTTTGAATGATGTCATGGGAAAATCTGAACAAACTTTACAGCAAACTCAATGTATAGTAGTCATTGGCAAAGGATAGAAAGATTACTCTTCAGAGAAACTGAGTGGTCCAGAGAAGAGATTTACTGATACAGACAATCCTTGCTTTCACAGTAATGAAAAGACTGTTGCAAGCTGGACCATGCAAAGTGACTTCATTATTTTAATTCTATTTTACCCTCTGAATGAAATGGCTGATATTTTTAATTAACTAATTTGACTGTGCCAGGTCTTAGGTGTGGCATGTGGAATCTTTGAAGCTTGTTGCTCTTTGTTGCAGTGTGCAGGTTCTTTAGTTGAAGCATGTGGAATTTCTCTGTCTTTTTTAGTTGCAGCATGCAAACTCTTAGTTGAGGCATGTGGGATCTAGTTCCCTGACTAGGGATCAAACCCAGGCCCCCTATGTTGGGAGCGCAGAGTCTTAGCCAGTGGACCACCAGTGAAGTCTCCAAGGTGACTTTAATAATCAATGGAAAAACAATTATGCTGTGACCTCCAACATTTTTTTTTGTTAAAACATTAAAATCTCTCTTACTGTTAGGTTTAGATGTATAGGGAAATGATGAAAATGTAAAACTGATATTTACTTAGTATACTGTAATTTAAAACATTAGGAACATTGAACCTGAAACTATCACAACATTGCTAATCAGCTATATTCCAATATAAAATTAAAAAAAATTTTTTTAAACATCAGGAACATTGAGAATTAAAGTGTTTTATTAATTTATTGTTTTGGAAGAAAATTACTAGGAAGTAGTCTAAACAGTTCTTGTCTTCCCATAGTATAATTTACAATATAGAGCAAGCATTCTATACCTTGGCTTGAAAATAGTCATACACTTCTCTAAACTTGGATCAATTGCCATGATTTTGTCCCTTGTACTCTCAATCTTGTGAAACATCTCTGAGAGGTCCTTTAATGTGAAGTTTTTTTCCAGTATCACTTCCTTTGCAACATCTTCATTGTCTTTGTCACAACCACTCTCCTCCTTTATGTTGATAAGTTCGTCTTCAGTAAGATGAAGCTTTTCCAGCTGCAGAAGTTTCTCCCTTATGGCCACTTCATGATCCTTCATCTTTTGTCAAGTAAGTTATTAATGGAATTGTCTTTTAAAAAAGACCTCTCTCCTCAACATCAAACGATTGATGATCATCATAACTCAGTTCACTTCAGTTCAGTCACTCAGTCATGTCCGACTTTTTGCAACACCATGGACTGCAGCACGCCAGGCCTCCTTGTCCACCACCAACTCCCGGAGTTTACCCAGACTCATGTCCATTGAATCACTGATACCATCCAACCATCTCATCCTCTATCATTCCCTTCTCCTCCTGCCTTCAATCTTTTCCAGCATCAGGGTCTTTTCCAATGACTCAGCTCTTCACATCAGGTGGACAAAGTATTGGAGTTTCAGCTTCAACATCAGTCCTTCCAATGAACACCCAGGACTGATCTCATTTAGGATGGACTGGTTGGATCTCCTTGCAGTCCAAGGGACTCTCAAGACTCTTCTCCAACACCACAGTTCAAAAGCATCAATTCTTCAGCACTCAGCTTTCTTTACAGCCCAGCTCTCACATCCATACATGACTACTGGAAAAACCATAACTTTCACTAGATGGACCTTTGCTGGCAAAGTAATATCTCTGCTTTTTAATATGCTTTCTAGGTTGGTCATAACTTTCCTTCCAAGGAGTAAGCGTCTTTTAATTTCATGGCTGCAATCACCATCTGCAGAGATTTGGGAGCCCAAGAAAATAAAGTCTCTCACTGTTTCCACTGTTTCCCCATCTATTTGCCATGAAGTGATGGGACCAGATGCCATGGTCTTAGTTTTCTGAATGTTGAGTTTTAAGCCAACTTTTTCACTCTCCTCTTTCACTTTCATCAAGAGGCTCTTTAGTTCTTCTTTGCTTTCTGCCATAAGGGTGGTGTCATTTGCACATCTGAAGTTATTTATATTTCTCCTGGCAATCTTGATTCCAGCTTGTGCTTCTTCCAGCCCAGCATTTCTCATAATGTACTCTGCATATAAGTTAAAAAAGCAGGGTGACAATATACAGCCTTGACGTGCTCCTTTTCCTGATTTGGAACCAGTCTGTTGTTCCATGTTCAGTTCTAACTGTTCCTTCTTGACCTGCATACAGATTTCTCAAGAGGCAGGTCAGGTGGTCTGGTATTCCCATCTCCTGAAGAATTTTCCACAGTTTGTTGTGATCCGCACAAAGGCTTTGGCACAGTCAATAAAGCAGAAATAGATTTTTTTCTGGAACTCTCTTGCTTTTTCAATGATCCAACGAATGTTGGAAATTTGATCTCTGATTCCTCTGACTTTTCTAAAACCAGCTGGAACATCTGGAAGTTCACGATTCACATATTGCTGAAGCCTGTCTTGAAGAAGTTTGAGCATTACTTTACTGGCATGTGAGATGAGTGCAATTGTGCGGTAGTTTGAGCATTCTTTCACATTGCCTTTCTTTGGGATGGGAATGAAAACTCACCTTTTCCAGTCCTGTGGCCGCTGCTGAGTTTTCCAAATTTGCTGGCATATTGAGTGCAGCACTTTCACAGCATCATCTTTTAGGATTTGAAATAGCTCAACTGGAATTCCATCACCTCCACTAGCTTTGTTCGTAGTGATGCTTCCTAAGGCCCACTTGACTTCACATTCCAGGATGTCTGGCTCTAGGTGAATGATCACACCATTGTGATTATCTGGGTCGTGAAGATCTTTTTTGCATAGTTCTTCTGTATATTCTTGCCACCTCTTCTTAATATCTTCTGCTTCTGTTAGGTCCATACCATTTCTTTCCTTTATTGTGCCCATCTTTGCATGAAATGTTCCCTTGATATCTCTAATTTTCTTGAATAGATCTCTAGTCTTTCCCATTCTATTGTTTTCCTCTATTTCTTTGCACTGATTACTGAGGAAGGCTTTCTTAACTAACTACTTGCCTTAACTAAGCCTTGGAATCTTGGTGCAAATTTTACAGCAGTATCCTCATCTCTGCTAGTAGCTTCACCAGATAAATGAATATTAATCAGTTTATGTCAACTTCTGAAATTATTAAAGCAACCTTTACTGGCAATAACTTCAGTGCTTTGGCCTGAATGCAGCCAGACTGATTAGGATTGTTTTTTATTACAATCTTTAATCCAAAGTAGAAGTAAACACTCCATTTCAATCATAAACAGCTTTCTCTCCCTAGTGTAACTTAAACTAAAAGTTGCTGATGGAACTTTATCTTTTTAAAAGATATATTAATCAAATTTCTCCAATGTTGTTTGTACCACAGCTTAATGCAGGCCTAGGTTTTGTCCTGTTTTTGCTGCAGTCCTTTTCAAATCACACTCAGTTTCATTTCCAGCATTTTCATTTTTTGGCTGTACTTTCATCTTTGTTAGCCAATTCCCTCTTTTGATTATCCATTTTTGTAAAATGCCATGTGCGTTTATCTGGGAGACAAGGCATCAACACAACTACAGTGCATGCTTTGTCATCTGTGCCTGAACTGAATAACAGATTTACAGGGACCAATCACCAATGGGCTTTGAAAGAAGTGACATGATCTTGATGCACATCTATTATTTACATAGTGATTTGTAGGCTGAAGAGCTAGCAGCAGTCTGTACTTTATTGCAATTACTTACAGTTAATATACTGTGGTAACTGAAATTTAAACTGTGCTATTAGGGACTGGTAGAAGCTGAAATTTGTTCATATAGGAATCAGACAAAATGAGGATTGCTGATATTGACTATTTTTGTTCCTCCAGTGAAATGTCTGGGCTTGTTCAATCATCTACAGTGAAACCTACCTGTTAATAAGCCTTAGAAGAGTTTGCATTTAAAATATAAAGGGACAACAGAGGATCATCAGGCATTTGAGGAAAGTCTTGGGCTTCCCTGGTGCCTCAGCTGGTAAAGAATCTACCTGCAATGTGGGAGACCTGGGTTCGATCCCTGGGTTGGGAAGATCCCCTGGAGAAGGGAACAGCTACCCATTCGAGTATTCTGGCCTGGAGAATTCCATGGACTGTATAGTCCAGGGGGTCACAAAGAGTTGGACACCACTGAGCAACTTTCATTTTCAGGGTAGGATAAATAAATTTTCAGACATGTAAGGTCTTAGAGCATTCCTATGCACCCTTTCTCAGTAATTGATTAGAAGTGCTCCAGGAAACAGGAACGTCTGGGACTCAGGAAATAGGAGATTCATCATAGAAGGGGAATGAAAGGAAGCACTAAGATGAGAAGAGTGTAGCAGGCCTAGAAGCCAATGAGTTTAAATTGGAGCCAGAAGATGGAGGTACAGGTGTCTCTGTTTAACAAATGGAACAGACAGAATCCCAGATATATTTGATCATAGTAAAAAAGTTTGGGAATGCATGTAAGAATTAAAGATTTTAAAATTTAAAAAATAAAAAACTAAAATTAAAAAAAAAAAGAAAATGTACATAAAAAAAACAATATTCTAGGGACAGTATAATTAAAAGCCTATTGATAATAACATATATAGTAAGCCCATGATTTTTTAAAGGAAAAATTCACTCTAGGGATAAAAAGGAAATATAATCATAGTATACTACTTTGCCCAGCAATGAAAGATATTAACAGTCATAATAATGTAAATGATAAGTATCAGGAAATTCCCTGGTGGTCCAGTGGTTAGGACTCTGTGCTTTCCTTGCCAAGGGGGTGGGTTTGATCCCTGGCTGGTATGGAAAAAAAAATGATGAGTATCAATTTAAGCAATAATTGTGGTGTAACTCTGTTGAAACAATGGAAGGTAGAGAAATCTGTGTGTGGTTTGGGTATGCTGTTTGAAACAGCAAAACTCTATCTCCTCCTTAAATTATGGATGATTTAATGATTTTTTTTCTCTAAATTAAAGTGTTCCCTATCTATTGGGTCCTTCAGCTTTTTAACATATTTTAAACCTCCAATTAATAAAACAGAAAACCATCTAGCCAAACAAATAAACAAAAAAATGCCCCACACTCACACAGTCCTTCAGCTAATAGCCCTCTCTCTCTCTCCTACTCCTTATCAAAGCTAAATGTCTTCACAGAGTGGTTTATAGTCACTCATTCCATTTCCTCTGCAAAAAGCTACTTCCTCTGCACAATAAGTGAGCTTGGGAAGGTTGCAGGGCATAAGATCAATATATAAAAATCAATTGCATTCTTATAAGACATCCATTCTCTGCCAATTGATCTATAGGTTCAATGCAATCCCAATCAATAGTCCAGTAGATTTTTTGGTAGAAACTGACAAGACGATTCTAAGATTTTTTGTGAAACTTCCAAGGACCTAGAATATAAAAAATTGTTTTGGAAAAAAAAACCAAAGTTGAAGTATTTGTACTACCTGATCTTACTGTGTTACTGTGAAACTGTACTAATCTAGACAGTGTGGTATTGGTATAAGGGTAGATCAGTGGAATAGAATAGCATATATATATATACATTCAACATATTAAATTATATATATATATATATTTATACACATATATATTTACTAATGTACCAAAGTAATTCAGCAGGGAAAATACACTCTTTAATAAAGAGTCCTGGAAAAACTGGATATCGTATTGCAAATTAAGTGGAAATAGATCATACGTGCTTAGTCGCTCAGTTGTGTCTGACTCTTTGCCACCCCATGGACTGTAGCCTGCCAGGCCCCTTTGTCCATAGGATTTTCCAGGCAAGAACACTGGAGTGGGTTACCATATCCTACTCCAAATGGATCATATATCTAAACATAAAATATAAAATATAAAACTTTAAAAGAAGAAAAATAACAGGAAAAAGTCTTTATGATTTTGGGGGTAAGCAAAATCTTAGAACACCAAGACACAAACTACACAAAGAAATTTAATAAATTGGACTTAACTAAAATTTTAGGGACATCCCTGGCTGTCCAGTGGTTAAGAGCCTGTACTCCCAATGCAAGGAGCCTGGGTTTGATCCCTGGTCAGGGAACTAGATCTCACATGCTGCAACAAAAGATTGAAGATCTTGGGTGCCACAACTAAGATTTGGTGCAGCCAAATAAAATAAATAAATAAATAATAAAAATTTGAATTTTGCTCTTCAAAAGACAGCATGAAAAAAGTGAGAATGCAAGTCATAGATTGGGAGAAAATATTCACAATACATACATCAGAAAAAGGAATTGCACCCAAATTTTATAATAAAAAAAAACCACACTTACAAATCAACACTAAGAAGACAACCTAATTTTTAAAAATGAGCAGAGGAATTGGACAGACACTTCACAGAAAAGATATGTAAATGGAAAATAAACACATTAAAAGATATTTAGTATCTTTAGTCATCAAGGAATTGCACATTAAAGCCACTACTCATCGAGCAGAATGGCTAAAACTTAAAATATTGACCATAGCAAGTGTTCATGAGGATGTGGAGAAGCTGCAACTCTAACACAGTGCTAGTAGAAATGTAAAATAGTGCAACCAATTTGGAAAACAGATTGGAAATTTCTTTAGAAGGTAAACGTACACCTAGTACATGACCAAGCTGTTCTACTTCTAGGTAAGTAGTTTTTACCCAAGAGAAATGTAAGCCTATGTCCGTACTATATCCAAAGACTTGTATACAAATATTACTTGAAGATTTATTTATAATAACTCCAAACTACTGGAAATAGTTCCAAATAACTGGAAACTACTCCAATGTTCCTCATTTGATGAATATAAAAACAAATTGTGGTAAATATATATAATATAATATTATTCATCAATTAAAAAGAACACAGTTCAGTCTCTCAGTGGTGTCTGACTCTTTGCGACCCCATGCAAAAAAACAGCAACAAAAAAGAACAAATTATTGGTATATTCATCAATGTGGATGAACCTCAAAATCATTATGCTGACTGAAAAAAGTTAGGTCAAAAAAAGTGCATATTGCATAAGTCCATTAAGATAAAATTATAGAAAATGCAAACTAATATGCAGTGACAGAAATCATACCACTAGAAGTTTGGGTATGAAGGTGGAGGGTAGAATAGATTACAAAGGGATGCACAGAAACTTTAGGGGGATGATGGAAACGTTTGTTATCTTAACTGTGGTGAAGTTTTCACAGATGTGTATATATGTCAAAACTGAGTGAATTGTATGCTTTAAATGTATGCCATTTAATGTACTTCGGTTACACCTCAAGAAAGTTTTTAAGATGTTTTTAAAAAAGAAACCAACTACTGATACACTACAACATGGAAGAATATAAAAATTATTACGCCAAATGAAAAAAAGCCAGGCGCAAAATACACAGTACATATTGTATGATTCCATGTATAAGGAACTCCAGGAAACACAAATCTAATCCGTAGTGGTTGCTAAGAACAAGAATGGGCTGTGGGGATTAATTGAGAAGGATCACAAGGTGTATACAGTTGACGAAACTCATTAATTAGTCACTCAAAATGGGTATATTTTATTATATGTAAATTATAGTTCAATAAAGTTGATTAAAATTTAAAATCATTACTATTTTCAGATGACATACCTGGTTACCCAGAAAATTCAAAATGATCTACAGTCAAACTATGAGAATTAATAAGTAAATTTCATAAGGTCATTGTTAATGAGGTCAATAAACAAAAATCAATTGTATTTCTATATAACCAGCACAAACAACTTGAAAATAAAAAATTTTCAAGCTATACCATTACTCTGGATTGGATCTTGGAAGAGAAACAGGAGACATGAATGGAAAAGCTGGTAAAATCCAGATAAAGTCTGGTGTTCAGTTAACAGTAAAGTACCAATGACAGTTTCTTGATTTTGACAAAAACACTATGGAAATGTAAGATGCAAACAATAGAAAAAAATTGTATGAGTGGTACACAAGAACTCTCTGTACTATCTGTGCAACCTTTTAGGGAATCGAAATTTAGCCAAAATAAAAAGTTTATTTTAAAAAAAGCAATCTTTAAAAATAAAAAATAACATAAAACAAATTGATATACATTTCTATCTAGTGATAGAATTATTCAAAAAATTTAAAAACAGTAATTTGACTGTATATCTCCAGTGAGATATACTTTGCAGGGAAAAATAATTGTAAAGAAACAAAAAACTTTATAAAAACATTTAGGAAGGATTTTAATAAATAGTTTTGTATCATGGAAATTTTGGCACAAAAACATCGTAAACAGTATAGAATGTCATCATGTGTCCTCTTAGCAAAAAGAGATGGTTCAGGTCCGTGTCACAAAACATTGCATAATAAAATATTTCCTGTCAAATGACAGTCATTCCTTTTTTTTCGCATGTCTTTTGTTTTGTTTTTGGACTTTTTACCACTCTTTTTTGTCTTCAGAAATATAGACTCATCAGTTCTTGAGTTTGAGAAAATTCATCTAGGATATATATCTTCATCTGAAGACTCATAATCTGAGATTTCACTTATCCAATCAAGTTCACTGTCATCATCGGAGTCTGGAGTTCTGTTATCTTTCTCATTACATTCATTCACATTCTGATTCATCTAATAATTGTGAAATTCTCTCCGTTGTCAATTTTCTTCTATTTGCCATTATGGAAAGACATTTGTTTTAAAAATTTGGATTTTCAAGTGGGTTTATTAAAAGTTAAAAGTAAGCTACAAAACGAAAACCAAAATCTTACACTGTTTACAATAGCATTGAAAAATATTTACTACCTAAGAGTGAAACTAGGAAAATTGTGCACAACCTCCAGGCAGAAAGCTCTGAAACACATTTGAGAGGAAGTAAAAACGACTCAAATAAACAAGTAGACTGTAAATGAATTGTAAATCTCAATACTGTAAAGTTTTCAATTTTTGCTGATTTGATCTGTTGATACAAGACATGTGCATGCTAAGTCGTTCAGTTGTGTCTGACTCTTCGCGGCCTCAAGGATTGTAGCCTGCCAAGCTCCTTTGTGGGATTCTCCAGGCAAGAATACTAGAGTGGGTTGCCATGCCTTCCTCCAGGGGATCTTCCTGACCCCAGGACAGAACCTGCATCTCTTATGTCTCTTGCACTGTCAGGTGGGTTCTTTACCAGTAGTGCCACCTGGGAACCCCAATCAAATCCCAGTCTTAACCAGTGGTAGAAAATGACAAACCAATTATAAAATTTATATGGAAATACAAAGGGCCAAGAATAAACAAGGCAATCTTGAAGAAGAATGAAACAGAACATAATACCAGAAACCAAGCTATATCTAGCTATAATTAAGACAATGTGGTATAGATACAAGGACAGACAAATAGACCAATGGAACAGAACAGAGAACATAAAAACAAATCCACATCTTTAGTCACCAGATTTATGTCAAAGATGACACTGCAGTTCAGTGGGGGCAAAGAACAGTCTCTTCAATAGATGGTACTGGATCACTTGATTATCCATACAGGAGAAATTGTATATCAACTTCTTTTCATGTTATACGCAGAGATGAATTCTGCATAAATTGCAGATATAAATGTGGAAGGTAAAACAATAAAGCTTTCAGAAGAAAATTTAGGAGAATATCTTTATAGAGCAGGCAACTCTCAGAAGCTAAGTCTCGGGAAATGTGAACAACAAAGTAAATAACGCTAGCAATGAATTATCACTCAAAGAATAGAACAAGTATACTTAGATCCATACACATGTAAGTAAATAGGTGAATAAACAAAGTAGGGGAGGGATAGATCTTTCTTACAGAAGAATTTTGATTAATAAATGTAGAAAGAATAATGGAAATAGATAACCATCAAGAGGCAAACACCACAGTAATATTTATTTCAAGCAGGAAACATTGATGGCCAAAAGCTTGAGGAGAAACACGGTAATATCAGTCTCAAAGTTCAGTTCTTCAGTTCAGTCACTCAGTCATGTCTGACTCTTTGCGACCCCATGGACTGCAGCACGCCAGGCCTCCCTGTCCATCACCAACTCCCGGAGTTTACTCAAACTCATGTCCATTGAGTCAGTGGTGCCATTCAACCATTTCATGCTCTGTCATCCCCTTCTCCTCCTGCTTTCAATCTTTCCCAGCATCAGGGTCTTTTCAAATGAGTCAGCTCTTCACACCAGGTGGCCAAAGTATTAGAGTTTCAGCTTCAGCATCAGTCCTTCTAATGAATATTTAGGACTGATTTCCTTTAGGATGGACTGGTTGGATCTCCTTGCAGTCCAAGGGATTCTCAAGAGTCTTCTCCAACACCACAGTTCAAAAGCATCAATTCTTCAGTGCTCAGCTTTCTTTATAGTCCAACTCTCACATCCATACATGACGACTGGAAAAACCATAGCCTTGACTATATGGACCTTTGTTGGCAAAGTAATGTCTCTGCTTTTTAATATGCTGTCTAGGTTGGTCATAACTTTCCTTCCAAGGAGTAAGTGTCTTTTAATTTCATGGCTGCAATCACCATCTGTGGTGATTTTGGAACCCAACAAAATAAAGTCTCACTGTTTCCATTGTTTCCCCATCTATTCGCCATGAAGTAATGGAACCAGATGCCATGATCTTAGTTTTCTGAATGTTGAGCTTTAAGCCAACTTTTTCACTCTCCTCTTTCACTTTCATGAAGAGGCTCTAGTTCTACTACACTTTCTGCCGTAAGGGTGGTATCATCTGTGTATCTGAGGTTATTGATGTTCTCCTGGAAATCTTGATTCCAGCTTGTTCTTCTTCCAACCCAGTGTTTCTCATGATGTATTCTGCATAGAAGTTAAATAAACAGGGTAGCAATATACAGCCTTGATGTGCTCCTTTCCCTATTTGGAACCAGTCTGTTGTTCCATGTCCAGTTCTAACTGTTGCTTCCTGACCTTTATACAGATTTCTCAAGAGGCAGGTCAGGTGGTCTGTTATTCCCATCTCTTGAAGAATTTTCCACAGTTTGTTGTGATACACACAGTCAAAGGCCTTGCATAGTCGATGAAGCAGAAATAGATGTTTTTCTGGAATTCTCTTGCTTTTTTGATGATCCAACAGATGTTGGCAATTTGATCTCTGATTCCTCTGCCTTTTCTAAATCCAGCTAGAACATCTAGAAGTTCACAGTTCACGTTCTGTTGAAGCGTGGCTTGGAGAATTTTGAGCATGACTTTTACTAGCATGAGATGAGTGCAATTGTGCGGTAGTTTGAGCATTCATCTTGAAGTAGCTCCTTTCAAATATTTTTCAATTGCAAAAGGGAAAGTAACTTTATAGTAGAGAAATCTAACAGACACCAAGTTAACCAAGTAATCAAGTTTACCAAGACCAATAATAGAGCATGTTGAGATCATGTACCCCCTGACATGATGGGACATGATGCACTGAGAGGGACACAACATCACCTCTGTGACGTTAGTGCAAAAGATGAGCATAGCCACGATCTCATCATGAGAAAACATCACACAAGCTCAAATTGGGAACATTCTAGAAAACTAGTACTCTTCAAAAGTGTCAAGTTAATTGTAATATTTTCCTGTTGCTGCTATAATAAATTATCTTAGCGGAAGAAGGCAAATTGATTCTCTTACAATTCTGGAGGTCCGAAGTTTAAAGTCAAGGTGTCAGTAGCTGTGTTCCTCCTGGAGGCTCTGAGGGAAGAATTTGTTTCCTTGTCTTTTCAGTCTCTAGAGACCGCCTTCATTCCTTGGTTTGTAACTCCCTTTTTCCATTGCTCCATCATTTTGCTTCCGTTGTCGCATCTTCCACTGCTGACTCTGATCTCCTGCCTGCCTCCTCCCTTATAAAGACTCTTACATTGGTCACACCTGGATAATGCAAGGTGATCACCTCATCTCAAGACCTTAACTTAGTCACACCTGAAAAGTACCTTTTGACACGTAGGCTAACACCTACAGGTTGCAGAGATTAGAACATGGACATCTTTGGGGTCCATGATTCAACCTAGGGATTCCCTGGTTGATTCAACCTACCATAATGATGAAATGTGAAGACTGAGGAATTGTCATGGATTGGACATGAGACTAAGGAGACATGATAATTAGATACTGTTAGATCCCAGAGCAGAAAACTAAGTAATCGGGTTAGCTAGTGGGACAACTAGCAAAATTTGAATAAGCTATACATTAGTTAATAATAATGTATCAATGTTAATTTCCTGGTTTCTCTAGTTGCACTATGGGTATATAATATATTAATATCTGAGGAAGCTAGGTGAAAGGTATACAGAATTTCCTGTAATATTTTTGTAACTTTTTCATTAGTCTAAAATTATTTCAAACTAATTAAAAGAAAGACACAAACAATAATAATAACAGCCCATGATAAGATACCACTATACATCCACCAGAATGGCTAAAATAAAGGACAATACCAACTGTTAGTGAGGATGAGGAGAAACTTGAATTTTTATTCATCACTGGTGGGAGTACAAATTGGTACAAATATTTAGTAACCTCTTCAGCAGTATCTTCTCAAGCTAAAACATATCCTGCTCTATGACCCAGGGGTTCCATTTCTAAGCATATACCCAACGTAAGTGCAAACATGAATACATTTACCGCAAGATATGTACATGGCTGTCGCTGCTGCCATAGTCCCTGAGAGCCTAAGCAGGGGGGAAATGAGAGGGAGCTGTCGACTGTCTTCGGATGGTGGCAACAGTGGTGGCGGCCACTGCCACTGGGGAGGCCCAGCGGCCAGTATGGAGGCACTGTGGCTAGAAAGCAGGATGAGCAAGAGGAGGCAGTGCTTTGCATCAGCCACTGGCAGTAAACACCAGAAGGCTAAAGAACCACCAAAGCCAGGAAAACTTCCAAAAAATAAAATACAAAAGAACCAGGGTGTTGCTGTCAAAGAGCTGGAATAACAGAGCTTGAAATTACCACTGAAAAATTTCAAAATGTTGGGCTCTTCAGCACCACTTCACAAGGATACTGGCAGCAGCAGGTCATATCAAGCCTGATACATGGCAGGTCATTGTGCAAATTATTTTGCAGAAATCCAAATTGATTCACTCATAGTTCATCTGAACTTTGAATTGCCTCTTACTTACTGATAGTTTTTCTCCCTAGTTTTCACCATCCTATTTCCACCCACTTCTGGCTCCACCCAGTTATCAAGTATGATTGACTCATGCTTATGAATTAGACCATTACTGTTCACATTTTTACTCTCCTGTCTCTCAACATTCTTCTTAATTTGAACATTTCAACCTGAACATTTCAAATAGGTTTGTTATTTTCACATCACTTTTCAAGCTTTAAAATATCACATCCACCATCACAATCAACTGTTGCTTTATCCTGTGAATTCCCCTCAGTTAGGACAGTGCTGTGCTAAGTCCTGCCTGACTCTTTGTAACACTATGGACTATAGCCCGCCAGGTTCCTTTGTCTACGGGATTCTCCAGGAGAGAATACGGGAGTGGGTTCATTGCCAGGACGGTAGATACTTCGGATTTCATAGCCTTGAGAGATGTAGAGAACTGGTACCAGTCCAGAGCACAGTAGCCCAAAAAGCTGGGAAAAAAATACTAGCAAAGAAAATATATATATTTTTTAATGTTAAAGAATGTGGTCACATGGTTCGTTGTTTTTTAAATATGTGAAAGGTAACACTGACTGGTTGTTTTCCAGTCTTACCAAAGAGAACATGGGGGAGAAGTTGGCTTCAATTGCAGAATACATATATATTTTTAGTTAGAAGCAAGGAAAAATTTGGCAGTATGGGTTTTTAGGTAAGGAAACAAGTCTTGGAGATTGGTAGTAGGATAGAGTGCTTTAGGTGAATCATTACAAAATAAAAGTGATGATTCCTGCTCCCCACAAACGTCAGCACATGGAAATTACTACCATCTGATCCAGCAGTTCTGCTCCTGGAAATCATTTAACTGCTGTGGCCGTGTTTCTTCTTCTCTACGATGATGTGATGAGCTTAAGATTTGGTTGTTTTTAATTATATTAGAGAGATTAAGCAGGATCCTTCTTGAGGGAAATTTCCCTACAAGATGTATGAACAATTATATTTTTCAATGTAATGAAGTACTGTTTAAGGCTATAACTGCTGCAGTGTGATTTTTACCTTTTCCCTATTTTGTTTCCTGAGTAAAGTGTATTAGTACATTTTTTTTTCTTTTTAAAATAGAACATTTGTTATAGACCAATACCACTTATGAATATAGAAGCAAAAAATCCTCAAAAAACTACTAACAAACTGAATCGAATAGTATATCAAAAGGATTATACACCATGACCAAGTGGGATTTATCCTAGGAATTCAAGGGTGGTTCAACATAGGAAAATCAATCAATGTAAAACAGTACACTAATAGAATAAAAGGAAAAAATATGCTCATCTTCATTGGATCAAAGGACATTACTAAGAAAGTGAAAAGACAACCTGTAAAATGGGAGAAAATATTTGTAGATCATAAATCTAATAAGGGTCTAAATGTCCAGAATATATAAAGAACTCTTAACACAAAAAGGCAAACAAGTCAATTTTTTTTTCAGTTTTTTATTTTTTAAATTTTAAAATCTTTAATTCTTACATGCGTTCCCAAACATGAACCCCCCTCCCACCTCCCTCCCCATAACATCTCTCTGGGTCATCCCCATGCACCAGCCCCAAGCATGCTGCATCCTGCATCAGACATAGACTGGCGATTCAATTCTTACATGATCGTATACATGTTAGAATGTCATTCTCCCAAGTCATCCCACCCTCTCCCTCTCCCTCTGAGTCCAAAAGTCCGTTATACACAATTTTTAAAATGGGCAAAGGACATTTATCCAGAGAAGATATACAAATGGCCAAGAAGCATATGAAAGGATGCTCAACATCATTAGTCATCAGGGAAATGCAAATCAAAACCACAATGAGATACCACTTATTACTCACTTGGATGGCTATTACAAAGAAAAAAAAGAAACAAAATAATGAATATTGGAGAGGATGTGAAGAATTTTGGATACACTGCTACTGGAAATGAAAAATGATTCAGCCACTGAACAAAATCGTTTGGAGGGTTCTCAAAAAATTAAACATAGAATTTGGGAAGATCCCCTGGAGGAAGAAATGACAACCCACTCTAGTATTCTTGCCTGGGAAATCCTATGAACATCAGAGTCTGGTGGCTACATACAGTCCACGGGGCTGCAAAAAGTTGAACATGACCCAGCGACTAAACAACAGCAACAAAAACATAATGATGTATATCTATCATTATAGTATCATACAGACTAGTTTCATTGCTTTTAAAAAGTCCTCTTTGCTTCACCTATTCATCCCTTCCTCGTCACTACCTTTGGCAACCACTGATCTTTTTGTGGCACTAGTGGTAAAGAACCCGTCTGACAGTGCAGGAGACAAAAGAAGCAAGGATTCAGTCCCTGGGTCAGGAAGATCCCCTGGAGAAGGAAATGGCAACCCACTCCAGTATTCTTGCCTGGAGAATTCCATGGACAGAGGAGCCTGGTGGGCTACAGTCCACGGCGCCGCAAAGAGTCAGACACGACTGAAGCGACTTAGCACATAGTTTTGCCTTTCCAGAACGCTGAATAGTTGGAATCATATGCTATGTAGTCTTTAGGTATACTTTTTTAAAATCTGGATGCTGGTTACATGGGTGTGTTCAGTTTGTGGAGATTCATCAAGCACATTTGATTTGTGCTTTTCTGTGTGTATGTTATACTTCCATTAAATATTCAAAAACGGGCAAGCAAGCAAACACAATTTCTCAGACTCACATACACTTTCTTTCAGCTCACTGTCCTGGTATCTCTTCCCTCCTCCTTATCACAGCCAATTTCTTGAGTTTTATATATTCACTGCCTCTATTTCCTCACATTCCACTCATTCCTCAACCCACTCCAATCTGGCCTTCTGTCCCCATAACTCTCCTAAAACAGCTCTCACAAAGATCACCACTGGCTTCGCATGTTGTTAAATGGAATGGAAATTTTTCTATCCTCAGTTTGCCTCCCTTCTCAGCAATATTTAACACAACTGACCACTTCCTTGTTTTTTTTTTTTTTCTGTCTCTCTAATCATCCTTCATGGAGGAGTTAGCTTTCAAACTTTATTTCTTTTCTTTAATTCTTTTTTAAGTTGAATTATAACTGAGTCACAACGTTGTATTGGTTTCAGGTGTACAGCAAGGTGACACAGTTATATGTATGTCTGTGTGTGAGTAGCTTAGTCGTGTCTGACTCTTTGTGACCCCATGGGCTGTAGCTGGCCCAGGCTCCTGTGTCCACGGGATTTTCTAGGCAAGAATACTGGAGTGGGTTGCCATTTCCTTCTCCAGGGGATCTTCCTGACCCAGGAATCGAACCCGGGTTTCCTGGATTGCAGGCAGATTCTTTACCATCTGAACCACCAGGGAAGCCCTTATATCTATTCTTATATATCATTTTTGCTTTTGAAGCATTCTTTTCCCAAGTAGTTTGTGACCTAATGCTCTCACAGTATTCTTCCTACCTCTCAGGTGACTCCATCTCTGTCTCCTCATTCTTCCAGGCATTAAACATTGAAGGTTTCCTGAAGGCTCAGCTCTAGATTTTCTCTTCTCTTTCCACACTCTCTCCTGAAGTGATCTCCTTCATGCTCGTAGCTTTTAACACAATATACATCCTAACTCCCAAGTTAGAACAATATCCCAGACTTCTCTAAGTTCATACTCATAAATTCAATTACCTAATTTACATCTCCTTTTGAATATTTCACAAACATCTTGAACTTTACTTGTCTAAAATTAAAATTTTGATTTCTCCCTGCCCCGAGGCTTTTCCTCATCCATCTCAATAAACTGCACCAGCATCCATCCATTTGCTCAAGCTGGGGAATTTTTTTGTATTCTCCAGTTGCTCACACCCCAAATCCAAGCATCCTGCATCTCTCTTCTCAAATGTCAATTCTAGCCATGAAAGAATGTGCTAGAAGATAGGTTAAAGTGGAAGGATTTATAGCAACCGGTTCTGAGGCTTTCTCTGAGGTCAATAACTAGTAGATATTGTGGTATAGGAGCTTCCCTAGGGGCTCAGATGGTAAAGAATCTGCCTGCAATGCAGGAGACACCAGTTACACCAGTTTGATCCCATGGAGTAGGAAATGGCAATCCACTCCAGTATTCTTGCCTGGAAAATCCCATGGACAGAGGAGCCTGGGCCAGCTACAGTCCATGGGGTGTGAAAGAGCTGGATACATTCTCTCCCCACCCCTCAACCTCTGCAGCTGTTGGAAGCATTGGTTGTTGATGGCTCACAGCTGTAACCTATTGTTGTTGTTGTTGTTTAGTGGCTAAGTCATGTCCGACCCTTTGTGACCCCCAGGACTGCAGCCCGCCAGGCCCCTCCATCCATGGAATTTTCTAGGCAAGAATACTGGAGCAGGCTGCCATGCCCTTCTCCAGGGGATCTTCCCAACCCAGGGATCAAACCCAGGTCTCCTGCATTGAAGATGGATTCTTTACCACTGAGCAACCAGGGAAGCCCATTCTCTTGGCCTTGCTATTAGCCAAAGGTGGTCTTGCCCCAGCTTATGCTCTTTTAGGCAGGGGCATGATAAGCAGCACATATCTAATGAGAGTATAAAGGCTAACCAAAGGCTCACATTCCTTGCCTCAATTTTTGGACAGCCCTGAAAGGCCATCCCAGCTCCAGATTTCCCCATAGGAACAACCAGTGGCTTTCCAGTTCTCCCTCCGCCCAGGTGCTGCTTTCCACAGTACCTGTAAGGTAGAGGTCCCAGTGTACTCACTAACAACCTTCTGTATGCAAACTTCACATCAGAGTCTGTTTCCAGGAAACCTAACCTAAGATAACAAACCCAAAATGTGCCTACCTGGAAAAGCAAAGGAAGAAGAGACAACATTCCAATTTAATACAAAGAGCTAAGTATTAATATCAGGGTGGGGTGGAGCAACTCTACCCACAAGGAAGCCAAGATGGCTACAGTCCAGGCAATGAACCGTGAAGCCTGTGCTTCCAAAGGCACAGCTGAGAAAGATTTCGCCTGTGCTCAGCAGCAAATTTCAGCTGGGCCCCCTCTTATGCAGCTAGTCTAGGTTACCCTTCTCTTCTATTGCCTCAGGAAAATAAATTCCTGTCCACCAAGCCCGGAAAACGGTGATATGCTCATGATCACAGTATTCAAAGACTGATGGTGGAGGCTCCTTCACTCTTTGTACATATCTGTCCCCAACGTACACAAACACAGGGAAACAGACATACACACAAGCAGACACAGACACACAGATAGACACACACACATATAGTATTGCTTATTATAGACCAGAGCTTAAAAACTTATTTAAATAACTCCCTGAGGATATCTATTTTTTAATTAAATTAATTAATTTATTTTAATTGGAGGCTAATTACAATATTGTAGTGGGTTTTGCCATACATTGACTTGAATCAGCCATGGGTGTACATGTGTTGCCCATCCTGAACCCCGCTCCCACCTCCCTCCCCATCCCATCCCTTAAAAATCACCAAATGTGAAGACAATACTCCAACTCAAAGAAAGGATTTGCACCTGTGTTTTCTATAGAATTTTACAGTTTTATAGTTAGGTCTCAGATTCATTTTGATTTTTGTATATGGTATGAGGTAAGGGTCCAAATTCGTTCTTTTGCATGTGAATAGCCACTTGTTCCATTGGAGAAGGAAATGGCAACCCACTCCAGTGTTCTTGCCTGGAGAATCCCAGGGACCGGGGAGCCTGGTGGGCTGCCATCCATGGGGTCACACAGAGTCGGACACGACTGAAGTGACTTAGCAGCAGCAGCAGCAGCCACTTGTTCCATTACCTTTTATTGAAAAGAGTATTTCTGAGCCATTTACATGTATTTTCCTCCTTGTTGAAAATCAATTGACCATAAATGGCAGGGTTGGCGTTCAGTTCTTTCTTTCAAAATCATTTGTTATATATTTTAAAGACAAAGGTATTATATGCTCATTGCAGAAAAATACATGTGAGCAAAAATGAAGATCACATATCATTCTACCTTTCAATCTCAAGGTCATACATTCTTCTATGGGTACCACTTTAAAAATATCCTTCCAGACTGTTTTTTGAAGTGTAGTATATATTACAAACATGATATTATACTATAATGCTGATTTGTGTCTTGCCTTTTAAAAAGCTTCACAATATCATTGGTATATTTCTATGTCAATAGATATAGATCAATATCATCATTGGTTTTATTGACCTCATGACAGTACATGGTATGGATATGCTTTTACTTTTTTTTTTTTCATTTTTTTCACCTCTCCCTCTATTAGACATTATGTAGTTTCCTATGTTTTTCAATTGTAATGTAGATGTCACAAACACCATTATGTATACATATTTACACATCTGTCCAGTTATTTCATAGATGGCAAACTGACAACCCACTGGCTGATTTCTGATCACAGATTTGTTTTTACTTGGCCAGCACATGTTTTTTAGTAAAAAAGTTGTTTTGAATTTGGATGACTTGTTAGCATATACTCCTAGAAATAGAATCACTGGGTCTCATGCATCCAGTTCTGATTTAGCCAGTTTCTGCTATTTGCTTGCCCCCAGATGGTCATTGGTCTTTTTCCCTGAGCTAGTGCCATACTGGGTGGGTGGAAGACAGAGAGAATGGTGGGAGGTAAGCCTTAGACTTGTTCTCTGAGTCTACTGGGGGCTCGACCATAAAATGTCTCTTTGGGGATGTAAGATACCAAACTAGGAGAACTGCTGGACTAAGAATTAGAAGACCTGGAGCTAGTTCAAACTCTACTGTTACATAGCTCTGAGACTTCGGGGGTAGCTATTATAGCTCTCTAAGTCTCATTTCCTTATGAGGTTGTTAGGAGAATCAAATGAGGTTTTGTGTGAAAAGTGTTTTGAAAAGCACAGAGTCCTACACAATTACAAGGCAGTGCTATTTTTGTAAATTGCCAGAAGTGTGTTTACATGAGGGTCAAACAGATCTAAGCTTAGAGTGTAAAGCATTGTCTGCTCTCAGAACCCTGCTTTTAGAGGAGCTCCTTTCCAAGGATAGACATGATTCTAGGTTGCCAGGATCTGATCTGGTACACTTCAGTTCCACAATCATTTATGGATGGTTTCACATGCCAGATACTGTGGGTACAAAAATGATTATGATTAGTCCCTGTCTTTGCAGAGCTTTACAGTCCACTAGAAAGAGGCAAATATGTATTCAAATCATCAGAAAACAGAGGGATAAAGAATGTAATGGAGGAGAAAGTCAAGACTGCAATGCATAGGAAGAACACTCAAGGCTTGAAAGGGGGCCTTTTGAAGCAGGGTTCCACAAATAGCACTGAGGAGAAAGGACCAGGGGTGTGTGTGTGTGTGTGTGTGTGTGTGTGTGTGTGTGTGTGTTAGTCTATGCCAGTTGAGCCAATCTAGGGCTAGACTTTATCTTAGATTCTGTGCTCATTTCTATGCATTTACATTTTCTTTTTTTAGTTTTGTGTTTCCCTTCATTTCCTAGTCAAGCTCTTTTTGAAAAATGCTAATCTGGTCTTCGCTGTACTAACAGGAAAAGAGATTTGTCTACACTCGTGCCAAGAGACTTGGAGAACCCAGAGTGTTCTGGAAGCCAATCTTGCTGGTGAAATAAAGAGCCCATTTGGAAACAAGGCAAGAGCTTGGAGGTGTTCTGTCCTGCCTGGGTGCCTGCTTCATCTTGCATTCTTCCCAGATCATTTCCAGACCCATCACCCTCCAACCATTTGTCTGCTGCCACTGCAGCAGCCACAAGCACAGATTTTAGAAAAAAGCCAGCTAAACATCTTCTGCCCTTCTCTTTAGCCCACCTCCTTCCCCCAGTTTGGGTCATCTGAACTTTTCCACTACAAATTAAAAAAACCAAATGCAACGATTATTGAAGCCAGAGGAAATAAAGGATGTTGTTCTACTCTTAATGCTTATTAAATTTGGACTTAATCTTCTTCATCGCTATTAAGCCTCCAAACTAGCCAATATACTTACACAAGGTGAAATGAAAAGACTTACTGTAAGAGATGACAGGAGGCTCTTCGGGAAATTAAAATTTCCAGAGATTTCCAAGTGTGAGTTACTGAGTCAGGAAGGCAAAATAAAGAAAGGGTTTTTAAAGTTTGATAAACAGGATGCCAATTAGTCCTTAGGGTTAAAAAGCTAGGTGATGTCAGTATTATTGATGGGAGGAGGGGTTAACTGGAGCCAGGGAATTAATAAGCACTGTGTCATTTCTAGATTCTTCTTTGATTCACTTTTTTGGGAACCTGCTGTGGGTGCATTTCCTATCTCAGTTTATCCCTCTGTGGCACAGGAAAAAACACAAGGCGATGAGGAAATTCCTAACTGCTTGTGTAAAGGTTCAAAAAAGGTCTTTCCTCATTTACCAAGTCCCTGATATTGTTCTGACACCTTTAAGGCTGTAATTCGGGTGAGCTCCCTGCCTAGTGACTACAGGAGAGAAAATGTCAGAGTTATCCAATAATCCAATATAGGCTTGGACTGGGAAAACGACCTCTGTTGGGTTCCATAGTGCCTGGTTTTCTATCACATTTTGGGAGAAAGAGTCCTTTCCCAGAAGCCCTCCTTTACCCCCTCCCCCAGCTCCCACCTCTGCACAGCAGAAGCAGCCCTAAGGCATGGGAAAGACACCTCCCATCTTGGGAGGATTTCCAGGGCCCCAGTTTCCACCAGCCAGAAGTTTGATTTACTGGCACCATCTGCGGGAAGACAAATGGCCCCTTCTGGCTGTGCTGGTCAGATGCAGAGAAGGAAGAAAAGGAGAAAAAAAATGGAGGAAGGCAGATTAGTAAATCAATAAATACCCAAGTGACGTATAACAAATGAACAAATAAAAATTCCTTATAGGAAGGTGGTAGGTGTCCTGAGATGGTAATGTTGAAGTGGAAGGGGTGACACTTCCTTTTTTTTTTTTTTAGCCCAAGGATAATCTCTTAAATTCTGGGTACAAACGATACAGTATAACTCTTATGGTTGCTATGACAACAAGAATCCCTCTCCTCTGATGTCAGGCTGCCCTCCTCCCCTCCTTCAGAATCCAGAATGCCAGTGTTTTCTGCTGTAATGCTGCGTTTGGTTTCAAGGGCTCAATCCTGGGCTTATCTAATAATTCCCTGTCTCCCAGGACTGTTTGTTCCAGACCCCTAAGGACACATTCCTTTGGGGGAGGAGGGAGTCTGACATGTGAGACTAGACCAAGGCAGACAGGTGGTTCCGGTGAGGCATGTGACCTATTTCTGCTGATGTCTGGGTTGGCCTCTGACCAAGCGAAGGTCCACACCTCTCCTTGTCTCCACCTTGGACTGGCCTATGCTGTAGGAGAAAGGCAGACCTGACTTTAGGGTAACAGAAGACCGGGATCTGCTTTGGGGAACAGACTGTGGGGACTATGGTATAATGTGAAGCCCTCCTGCCAAAAATCTCTTCCACAGTTGGCCTGCCTGAAACTCTCATTATTAGAATAATTTTTATAGATGAAAGCCTTAAAAGTAGCTGCCAAATGAAAATACTCCCCATGAATGGTAAGAATAATGAACTTGCAACACCCTAGCATAAATTAGAAAGGGAGGACAGAGTTCTTGAGGGACTGGAACATGGTATAGATCAATTTTGAAGCAGAGATGAGAGGGACTAGGTTCATAACACTGGGCGTGCCTCAAGATCTGCTATCTTCACATTCTCCCCAAGCCGACTCCCCTATCTAAGTCCTAGCTCAGTAAACCTGGAAGGCATACTTTTTCTTGACAAAGTAACTCTATGCGTTTTTCATGATGTAGCTTTTATTTTATTTTAAAATTGAGGTATAGTTCATTTATGGCCTTCCCTGGTGGCTCAGCAGTAAAGAATTCATCTGCAGTGCAGGAGACACAGGAGATATGGGTCCGAACCCTGGGACAGAAAGATTCTCTGGAGGGGGGCGTGGCAACCCACTCCACTCTTCTTGCCTGGAGAGTCCCATGGACAGAGAAACCTGGTGGGCTACAGTCCATGGCGTCACGAAGAGCTGGACATGACTGAAGTGACTGAGCATGCATACGTAGTTGATTTATAAGATGTTAGTTTCAGATGTACAGCAAAGTGATTCAGATATATATAATTATATCATATCTCCTTTTTCAGATTGTTTTCTTTTTTAGATTATTACAACAACAAAAGCCCTGGAACTTTCCTGGCAGTCCAGTGGTTAAGACTCCCAGCTTCCATATTTAAGACAGACAAGCAACCAGGCCCTACTGTCTAGCACAGGAAACTCTGCTCAATGTCATGTGGTAGCCTAGATGGGAGGGGAATTCAGGGAAGAATGAATACACGTATATGTATGGTTGTCCACCTGAAACTATCACAACATTGTTAATCAGCTATACTCCAATATAAAATAAAGAGTTAAGAAAAAATAAAAAAGACTCCAAGCTTCCAGTGCAGGGTGCTCAGGCTCTGTCCCTGGTCAGGAAACTAAGATCTCTCATGCCATGGGGCACAACCAAAAAGTGAAACAAACAAACAAACAAAAAAAAACAAATAAAAACTCTGGAAGGCATTCTTGATGCCACCTTTTCACTACTTGAGTCCAACTACTCATGAATTCATGTCTCATCTGGGTTACTTTCCTGCATAAGCCTCCTAATGCATCGCCCTGCTCTCACTGTTGCCCTTTTCCCACCCATTCTTCACCCTGCAGCCAGAGTGAGAACGTGATCATATCACTCCTCCTATTAGATCATTTCAACAGAGTTCTTTTGCCCACAGGGTAGAGTCCAGCCAACTGAGCACAGCATTCAAGACTCTCTACATGGGACCCAACTCCTGCATCACCAGCTATATATATGCCATATCTCCCACCCCGACCCAACATTTCCCATACATCCTAAGCTCCAGCTATTAAATACAACTAACTGCTCCTTGTGATTTTTTGCACAAGAGGCTTACTCTCCCTGGAACTCCCTTTCATTTCTTTCCCTTTGCCTAGTATACTCATATTAGTCTTTCCAGAATCAGCTTGTGTGTCACCTGCTCCAGGTCTTTCCTGACCCCTTCTC
Source organism: Ovis canadensis (assembly GCF_042477335.2). NCBI lineage: Eukaryota > Metazoa > Chordata > Mammalia > Artiodactyla > Bovidae > Ovis > Ovis canadensis. The sequence continues at coordinate 130,119,818 of NC_091727.1, forward strand.
CCTGCCCTCCCAAGTCCACATGAGTTACTTGTTTTTGCCAGGGGCCCACAGGACTTCTGGGACTTTCCAGGTGGCGCTAGTGGTTAAGAACCCTGCCTGACAATGCAGAAGACATAAGAGACACCGGTTCGATGCCTGGGTCAAGAAGATCCCCTGGAGGAGGGCATGACAACCCACTCCAGTATTCTTTCCTGAAGAATCCCAAAGGCAGAGGAGCCTGGTGGGCTACAGTCCATGGGGTCGCTAAGAATCGGACACAACTGAAGCGACTTAACATGCAAAGGACTTCTGCACCACTCAGGAAATGTACGAGCCACATTGTCTTGTAATTATTTTTTGATTATCTACATCTCCCAGTAGACTGCGAGTTTCATGAGGGCAGAGACTGTGTCATTATTCATTATTATATCTCCAGTCCTTAACATAGTATCTGTCAATCGGCAATACTCCATAAATACACGTCAAATGAACAAGCAATACCAGATGGTGTGGATAAGCTGTCATTCTTGGTAGAAGAGAAGCAGCAAAAGGGGAAACTGAAACTCAAGGGGAAAAGAATAAATAAAATAGGAAAATTCTGAAAGAAGAGTGTTTGAGGAGAAACAAGATGTTTAATATCAGATATTAAAACATGATGCTACCTTAAAACAGTTGAGTTCTTAAAGAAAAAAAAAAACAACACTTGAGTTCTTGAGCGGAAAAAAAAATGCCTATTAACAATCCTCAATACATGTGGGAAATTGGTACATTTTAAAGATGGCATGTCAAATCATTGGGGGAAAAGATGAATTATTCAAAAATTATATTTGCATAATGGGCTAGCTGAATTCTCTAACTTACTCTTTACATCAAAATTAATTATAGATGAATCAAAGATTTTAATGTGAAAAATGAAACCTTAAAAGTACTAAAGGAAAATATGGGAGTATTTAAATACATATAATCCTGATAAAGGGAAGGCCTTTGTAAGCAGGCCACCAATCTAGAAATCAGTAGAAAAATCCATAAATGTGACCACATAAAAATTTTAAGTTTTTGCACATCAAAAGTATACATAAACAAAATCAAAAGACAAATGACAAGCAACAAGATATTTGCAGCATTGTGACAGATAAAGGGCTAATTTCCTTAATTTCCAAAGAGCTCAAACAAATCAACAAGAAAAACACCAGCAAATCCAAAGACAAGCAAGCAAATGATAAGAACCAGCAGTTCACAGAAAAAGAAATAGGAATGGCAAATACACATATAAAAGTATGTTCAACCTTGCTCTTAAACAAGAGTGAAATTAAAACAGCAAAATGCCCTTTCTTCACCTACCACACTGGCAACTGTTTAAAAAGATTGATAGTATCTAGTGTTGATGAGGGCATAGGGGAACAGACAATTTAGCTACTATAATTTTTAATGTACATATCCTCTGGTATCCTACTGCCTGCATTCAAGTTCTATTTTGACAACTGGACTTTATGACTTTGGGAAGGTTCCTCAACCTCTTTAAGCCTCAGTGTCTTTATCTGCAAAATTGGAATAATAATAATACTGGAACCTTCCTGGAGGTGCAGTGGTTGAGAATCCTCCTGCCAGTGCAGGGTACATGGGTTCCATCCCTGGTCTGGGAAGATTCCACATGCCAAGGGGCAACTAAGCCCCTACCCCACAACTACTGAGCCCATGAGTCATAATTATTGAGCCACTGCCACAACTACTGAAGCCTGTTCACCCTAGAGCCCATGCTCCACAATAAGAGATGTCACCACAATGAGAAGCTCTCTCACAGCAGCTAGAGAAAGCCTGTGCACAGCAACAAAGACCCATCATAGCCAAAAATAAATAAATGAAATAATAATAAAAAAATAATAATGTTGTCAGTCTGCTTGGGCTGCTATTAAAAAATATCACAGACTGGGTAGTTATAAACAATAGAAATGTATTTCTCATAATTTTGTAGGCTGGGAAGTCCAAGATCAAGCTGTCAGCATGGGGGAGTTTCTCAGTAGTCCAATGATTAAGACTCCCTGAATATTTGATCCCTGGTTGAGGAACTAAAATCTTGCATGGCACAGCATGGCCGAAAAAAAAAAAAAAAAACCAACAACAACAAAAAACCGTGCTAGCATGGTTAGGCTCTAGTGAAGGCCTTATTCCAGGTTGCAGACAGCTACCTTCTTGCTACATCCTCACATGGTGGAAGGAGGCCTCTCGGGCTTTTTCAGTTCAGTTCAGTTCAGTCACTCAGTCGTGTCCGACTCTTTGCAACCCCATGAATTGCAGCACGCCAGGCCTCCCTGTCCATCACCAGCTCCCAGAGTTCACTCAGACTCGCATCCATCGAGCCAGTGATGCCATCCAGCCATCTCATCCTCAATCGTCCCCTTCTCCTCCTGCCCCCAATCCCTCCCAGCATCAGAGTCTTTTCCAATGAGTCAACTCTTCGCATGAGGTGGCCAAAGTACTGGAGTTTCAGCTTTAGTATCATTCCTTCCAAAGAAATCCCAGGGTTGATCTCCTTCAGAATGGACTGGTTGGATCTCCTTGCAGTCCAAGGGACTCTCAAGAGTCTTCTCCAACATCACAGTTCAAAAGCATCAATTCTTCGGCTCTCAGCTTTCTTCACAGTCCAACTCTCACATCCTTACATGACCACTGGAAAAGCCATAGCCTTGACTAGACGGACCTTAGTCGGCAAAGTAATGTCTCTGCTTTTGAATATGCTATCTAGGTTGGTCGTAACTTTTCTTCCAAGGAGTAAGCGTCTTTTAATTTCATGGCTGCAATCACCATCTGCCGGGATTTTGGAGCCCAGAAAAATAAAGTCAGCCACTGTTTGCACTGTTTCCTCATCTATTTCCCATGAAGTGATGGGACTGGATGCCATGATCTTCGTTTTCGGAATGTTGAGCTTTAGGCCAACTTTTTCACTCTCCTCTTTCACTTTCATCAAGAGGCTTTTTAGCTCCTCTTCACTTTCTGCCATAAGGGTGGTATTATCTGCATATCTGAGGTTATTGATATTTCTCCTGGCAATCTTGATTCCAGCTTGTGTTTCTTCCAGTCCAGCGTTTCTCATGAAGTACTCTGCACATAAGTTAAATAAGCAGGGTGACAATATACAGCCTTGACATACTCCTTTTCCTGTTTGGAACCAGTCTGTTGTTCCATGTCCAGTTCTAACTGCTGCTTCCTGATCTGCATACAGATTTCTCAAGAGGCAGGTCAGGTGGTCTGGGATTCCCATCTCTCTCAGAATTTTCCACAGTTTATTGTGATCCACACAGTCAAAGGCTTTGGCATAGTCAATAAAGCAGAAATAAATGTTTTTCTGGAACTCTCTTGCTTTTTCCATGATCCAGTGGATGTTGGCAATTTGATCTCTGGTTCCTCTGCCTTTTCTAAAACCAGCTTGAACATCTGGAAGTTCATGGTTCACGTAATGCTGAAGCCTGGCTTGGAGATTTTTGAGCATTACTTTACTAGCATGTGAGATGAGTGCAATTGTGCAGTAGTTTGAGCATTCTTTGGCATTGCCTTTCTTTGGGATTGGAATGAAAACTGACATTTTCCAGTCCTGTGGCCACTGCTGAGTTTTCCAAATTTGGTGGCATATTGAGTGCAGCACTTTCACAGCATCATCTTTCAGGATTTGAAACAGCTCCACTGGAATTCCATCACCTCCACTAGCTTTGTTTGTAGTGATGCTTTCTAAGGCCCACTTGACTTCACATTCCAAGATGTTTGGTTCTAGATTAGTGATCACATCATCATGACTATCTGGGTCGTGAAGATCTTTTTTGTACAGTTCTTCTGTGTATTCTTGCCACCTCTTCTTAATATCTTCTGCTTCTGTTAGGTCCAGACCATTTCTATCCTTTATCGAGCCCATCTTTGCATGAAATGTTCCCTTGGTATCTCTAATTTTCTTGAAGAGATCTCTAGTCTTTCCCAATCTGTTGTTTTCCTCTATTTCTTTGCATTGATCACTGAAGAAGGCTTTCTTATCTCTTCTTGCTATTCTTTGGAACTCTGCATTCAGATGCCTATATCTTTCCTTTTCTCCTTTGCTTTTTGCCTCTCTTCTGTTCACAGCTATTTGTAAGGCCTCCCCAGACAGCCATTTTGCTTTTTTGCATTTTTTTTCCATGCGGATGGTCTTTAGAAGACACTAATTCTGTCTATGGAAGCTCTGCCCTAATGACTTAATCACCTCCCAAAGGCCCCTGTTTCCTACCCCATCCCCTCATCTCTTAATACTATCACATTAAGCATTAGGGCATATGGGCATTAGATTTTCAATATAAATTTTGGGGAGGACACAAACATTCAATTTATAGCAGGTACTTACCTCATAGGACAGGGAGGCCTGGTGTGCTGTGATTCATGGGGTCGCAAAGAGTCGGACACGACTGAGTGACTGAACTGACCTCATAGAGTTGTTATAAGTATGAAATGAGATAAGACTTGTAAAGGGCTTGGCATAGTACCTAGCACATAATAAGCAGACAATAAGTGTGAGCTCTCATTATTATTACTGAGCCCCAAAGAGGCATTTATTAGTATATTCATTGCAGTATTATTCATAATATCAAACAGAAACAAACAAACAAAAAATATCCTAGAAACAACCTAAATATCCATCAATAAGGATTTGATTGACTAAATTATGCCATGTGTTATAGTGCTATGCAGCCATTAAAAAGAATAAAAGGTACATATAGAGGGAACAATATGGATGGATTTCTAGGTTATGAACTGTATAAAATGTATAATTCCATTTGTGTAAATGAAAAAGGAAATATGCCTCTCTCCACACACAAACACACACATACATATGTGTGTGTGTGTGTGTGTGTGTGTGTGTGTTTTATTTTTTGAAAGGTTATTCAGTATCCTGAAAATAGTGTTTATCTTTGGAGAAAGAGTCAGATAGGTATAGAGGGAAAGATGGAAAAGAGAGTTCTGATTTTCATTGCATACTTTTATGTACTGTTTGATTTTTTATCATGTCAGTTCAGTTCAGTCACTCAGTCATGTCTGACTCTTTGCGACCCCAAGGACTGCAACATACCAGGCTTCCCTGTCCATCACCAACTCCCGCAGCTTGCTCAAACTCATGTCCATCGAGTCGGTGATGCCATACAACCATCTCATCCTCTGTTGTTCCTTTCTCCTTCTGCTCTCAATCATTTCCAGCATCAGGGTCTTTTCCAATGAGTCAGTTATTCACATCAGGTGGCCAGAGTATTGGAGCTTTGGCTTCAGCATCAGTCCTTCCAATGAATATTCAAGGCTGATTTCCTTTAGGATTGACTGGTTTGATCTCCTTACAGTCCAAGGGACTCTCAAGAGTCTTCTCCACCACAACATATATATATTTAAAGAAATGCTCTGATACACTGATCCTGTCACTGTCTGCAATCCTTCAGCAGCTTCCCACCCCACGCTGGGGAAAAGCCTAAGTCATTCCAATGGCCTGCAAGGTCCTTATGATCTGATCTCTTGCTCTGTCATTGACTTTCCAACTTTCTATCCTGCCATTTGCTTCCTCACTCCCACTGCTTATATGGCTTCCTCTCTGCTCCATAGACAAACCAGCCAGAGTCCCACCTCAGGACTTGCTCTGCCTGCTTCCCTCTGCCTTTGAAGGTATTTGAATAGCTCACTCCTTCAGTGCCTTTAAGTCTTAAGCTCAAATATCACACTCTCAATGAGGCCTCCTCTGCCCCTCTCCCATTTAAAATGGCAACTCCTGACATTTCTATCCCCATATCTTGCTTTCTTTTTTTTTTCCCCCACGGTATTTATAACAATCTCTTATACTATATATTTTCCTTACTAGTTCATGACCTATCTCTCTCCACTATCATGTAAGATTCATGAAGACAGGGATTTGTGTCTATTTGGTTCATATTCATTGTTCTATCTCTAGTGCCTAGTGTCTCACAAATAGTAGGTACTTAAAAAATATTTGTTGAAAAAAAAAAAGAAAAAAAAATATTTGTTGAATGAATGAATAAAAGATTTTCAGGCAAGAAGCAGCCTAGGAACTCAGCCCTTCTTTTCCCTTATCTCAGCTTTATTTTGGGATTCTCTCTTAATTCTCTTCCTCTTGAATTTCCATCTTCTTCTTCATCCTTGTGCCTGGCACAAAGCTCAAAAAATATTTGTTGAAGAATGAATTTATATATTCATTCTGAGATATGTGATTGGTAACTAAAGAGTAAAACCCCAGGAATATTTAAATTTTAGTAGTGATCAAAACCTATCAGCAAAGGGATTAGCTGGCTTCTTGGCACTACCAAGATCTCCTCACAGTAACAGGTACATTTGCCACAAACTCTGGGAATCCACCACCTTCTCTTTCCCCTCCCACTTATTTAATGACCCTCATGACTTCCCTGATGGCTGAAATGGTAAAGAATCTGCCTGCAATGTGTGAGACCTGGGTTTGATCCCTGGATTGGGAAGATCCCCTGGAGAAGGGAACAGCTACCCACTCCAGCATTCTGGCCTGGAGAATTCCACGGACAGGGGAGCCTGGCAGGCTACAGTCCATGGAGTCCCAAAGAGTCGGACACGACTGAGCGACTTTCACAACAGTCACAAAAACAATGGGCCTAGGAGTAGCTTTAAGATGACTATTTGATTTTTACAGTTCCCAGGGCCTAAAGAGCGTGAGTGCGTAACAGGAAAGACAAACTCACAAGGCAAACTATGAATATTCTTCAAGAAACACACACACACAAAAATAGGTATATATACATGTAAATATGTGAATACACATTTACATACACCAGTTGTCAAATACATACCAGGGCAATTTCTAGGCAACTCCCCACAAACAACAGCAATATTTTATATTTTTAAAACAATAAAACCCTTGACAAATTCTAAGCCTTGCCAAGTCATGTATCTTTTATGCATCAATAAAAAGGTAATTCTAGATCCAGGCATTCCTAGATCATCACTCAAGTTGGTTTCTTCTCCAAAGAGGCAGAAGACAGGATGAGCTCCACTAATGGAATTATAGCTGGATATGTATGGGAGGGGCTGGCATCACAGTCAAGCCATTCCCTTTTATTTAGAGGACAGATAAGCACTGTATGTCTGTGCGTGTGTGTATGTAGGCATAATTTATCTTGGGTTGTGGGGTTCTAGGGTCTTAGGATCCTCTCAGCTCCTATCCATTGTCCATACTTTCCTTCCTCCAGTACAGACTCAAATACCTTCTCCAATACTCTCGTGGAGACTGGTCATTTCTGGGAAGTGGGAATAGTGGCTGCAGAGCTTAGAGTCTGATGGGAAGTTGTACTATGTGAAAATGAAGCCGAGATAAGGAAAAAGAAGGGCTGAGTTCCTAGGCTGCTCTTTGCCTGAAAATCTTTTATTCATTCATTCAACAAATATTTTTTAAGTACCTACAAGCAAGACCTTATGACAGTATCCCCCCCAAACAAGTGACTAGCAATAAAGTCATAAGCATGAAAGAACTCAGAGAGGAGAAAAATGGTGGTGTCAAATCCATCATTGTTCAGGCATCAAGTCATTTGATGCTTATAGAGAAAAGAATCTACTTGTAACTCAATGGGCCTCAAACTTTAACACGTTCATTAAAAGTCAGTTCTGTAGGCCTCATTCCCATATGTTTTTATTTAGTTAAGCTGAGGTAGGGCCTATGAATCTGCATGTATGAAAAGACCACAGGTGATGCCAATACTACCGATTCTTCAAGGACCACAGTTTGAGAACCAGAGCTTGTAATGTTTTATCTCACCACTTCTCAAGTTTAACATGCATATACACCACTAGAGGATCTTATTAAAATGCAGATTCTGATTTATCAGGTCTGGGTGGGGCCCAGGTTTCTACATTTCTAGTGAGCTTCTTGGGTGTGGCTGTGGTGCTGGTGCTGGCCCATGGACCACACTGGCTACTGAGAGTTTAGCATAAGTCCCCAGTGACGGCTGGAGAAGGCAATGGCACCCCACTCCAGTACTCTTGCCTGGAGAATCCCATGGATGGAGGAGCCTGGTGGGCTGCAGTCCATTGGGTCGCGAAGAGTCGGACACGACTGAGCGACTTCACTTTCACTGTTCACTTTCATGCATTGGAGAAGGAAATGGCAACCCACTCCAGTGTTCTTGCCTGGAGAATCCCAGGGACAGGGGAGCCTGGTGGGCTGCCGTCTATGGGGTCGCACAGAGTCAGACACGACTGAAGCGACTTAGCAGCAGCAGCCCCAGTGACGGCTAATTTTATAACTGGGCTATAGTGTGCCCAGACGTTTGGCCAGACATTATTCTGGGTATGTCTGTGGGGAGGGGCTTTTGAATAAGATTAATATTTGAATCAGTAGACTGTATAAAGCAGATGCCCTCCCTAATGTAGGTGGGCCTCGTCCAGTCAGTTAAGGCCTGAATGGAACAAAAATGTTGAGTAAGAGGGAACTCCTCCTGCCTGACTGATGAGATAGGATGGCTGTCTTTTCTCATCTTTAGACTCAGACTGATATATTAACCCTTCTTGGTTCTGAAGCATGCTGGGTGTCAGGCTAGAACTTATATTATCATCTCTCTTGGTTCTCAGGTCTTTGGATTCAAACCACAACTACACTATCTGCTGTCTTGGGTCTCCAAGTTGCTGACTACAGATCATGAGGCTCCTCAGTCTCAGCTTTTGCATGATCCAATTCCTCATACTAAATGTGCATCTATATCTATGTGCGTGCTCAGTCTCTCAGTCCTGTCTGACTCTTTGCGACCCCATGGACTGCAGCCTGCCAGGCTCCTCTGTCCATTGGATTCTCCAGGTAAGAATACTGGAGGGGGTTGCCATTTCCTCCTCCAGGGGATCTTCTTGACCCAGGGATAGAACCCATGTCTCTGGTGTCTCGTGCATTAGCAGGTGAATTATTTACCACTGAACCACCTGGAAAGCCCATCTATATCTGTGTCTATATCTGTTTCATCTATCAGTTCGATTTATCTGGAGAACTCTAACACACACCACTAATTCCAATTTGAAAATCTAGTCTAGGGACTTCCTGGTGGTCCAGTGGTTACGAATCTGCACTTTCACTGCAGGGAGCATGGGTTCGATCCCTGGTCAGGTAACTAAGATCCTGCATGCTGCCGTGCGATTCCCCCCACCCCACCCATCCCCAATAAAGAAAATCCAGTCTCCCAGTGACTGGAACTATACATCAATGGCAGGAGAGGTCAGTTTATATTAGCACTGTGGACACCTAAAGGGTCACACTCTTTGGAATTAGAAGCAGAGGCCAAAATCTGCTATGGGTTTCTGGTTCCCTGATTCCTGGACCCCATAAGCAAAAACAACTAGTGTTTACTGAACTCTCACAGTGTGTCAGGAATTATGGCAAATATTTACACAAATTATCTTATTTGAAACTTCCAACATGTACTACTATTATTATAGTTGTTTTATAAATAAGAAAATGCAGACTCAAAGAGTTATATTAAGTTAAGTAAGAGAGACACAACCTTACTCCCTTCTTTTATTTCCAAAAGAAATTTTGGTAAGTGCTTCTAGGCGGATTTGAATCCAGGTTGTCTCACAGCAAGCCCAAGCTTCTCTCCATAATATGACACTATTTTCTCTGTTAGTCACTTGTGCCATTGCCTGATTCATATGAGAGGTTGATGGAAGATTCAAGAGACACATCTGTCTTCTGGTTTCCCAAGAGACACTCTGAAAAAACTTACTTTGGTTTCCCTTTTCTCCAATGATCATAGTTTGTTTACATATTAAATATGATGACAGCTCTCAGATCTACATGGCTCATTTTTGAGCCAGGGCTATGTTGGATTTCGTTGGTATGGGTAGTTTACAACTACTAATAGTACCTTCTTCTGGCTCATATCAGCTCTGGTTTGGCTGTTTTCAGTAAGCCAACAGCATTTATGGGTCTTGTGTACATGCCTTAATATTGCAATTATTGGTAGATGCCAGCTTCCAGAATATCTAGCACTTTGGATGATGGGCTAGGGCCTGTAAATTTCAGTCCCAGGCAATGATTCCTATCTGTGTAGGTGGCAGCAAGCAGAGTGATGGACCACATGAAACACACAGTTCTGAGAGTGGCTCAAGTCCAGATCCAATAAAAGCTTTCTTAGAAGCTCCCCTTTTCAAAATAACCCATAATTCTCAGAGGAGAGGAGTATGGCTATTTATAAAGCCAAAACAACAACAACTACAAAAAACCTCTCTCTGAGCAGATGAAACCTTCTGCCACAGAGGTAGAGCTCAAAACTAAAACACTGGCCAAGGAGCTATCACAGTGCACAGCCATCAGCCAATCCAAGGGCAGATCAGATGGCACACAAGACGGGGGACAGAGTCAAACCAGTAGAGTCAACTGGGCCCTTAGCTGTCAGAATGAAAAATATTTTGGTTCAGCTGAGAAACAGCATTAAGACCATAAAATATGATGGTTCATTTATGGTGGTTGTTGCTAACTTTGTTTAAGGATCATGTGTGTGTGTCCTTACTTCTTTTCTGTGTGGGCCTCCTCTCTTCCCCATGCAATCACTGCTGCATGAACTCAGACTTTTTTCGGGCTGGAAATCTGAGTGGCTTGGCCTAGCATTCACCCTTTGTGCAGAGTAACGGTTTCATGAGGCAAAGGAACTGGGGCCGGGCATAAGCTCTGATCACACTTTCATGGCTTCCACTGAAGATGCCTGTGCTGTCGATGCCTCCATTTCTAGGCGTTTGCATTTGTTTTCTAATTCCCACCTTATTTCTGCTGAACTGAGGGATTTGTTCACAACTTGACAGCTGAGACAAGGAAACACTGGGCTGTCAGAGGTCAGGTATAGGCGTGGCAGCAAGCATCCAGGTTCAGGATTCTAGGGGTCGCCTGTGGAGGTGGAGGACAGGCAGACTGAAAGTGAAAGTCAGGAGGGGGAAGACCAGTTACTGAGGCTGATGTGCCCTCCTGGCTTGAGACTACCCTTCCCCTTTGATGTCTGTAACAGAAATGGCAGTACAACTATGTGATTTTTTTAAAGATTTTTTTTTTTTAATGTGGATCATTTTTAAGGTCTTTACTGAATTTGCTACAATATTGTTTCTGTTTTATGTTTTGTGTAATTTTTTTTTTTTTTGGCTGCAAGGTATGTGGGATCTTAGCTCCCCTACCAGGGATAGAATGCAGTCCCCTCCTGCATTGGAAAGTGAAGTCTTAGCCCATGGACTGCCAGGGAAGTCCCACTACTACCATGCAGTGTTAACGTCTCAGGCTGTGTGAGGACATGCCCCCTGGCCTCCCAGCACTAACCAAATCGGCAGGTGAAAAGATGGATCCAAGGGAAAGGTGCCTCAAAACCCTGCGTGGGTTTCTTTGAGCGGTTTGGGGACTTGCAAGGGGGCAGGGGAAAAACGATTGGGGACAAATCTGCATGTCACCTCAGCTTGCAGATTTACATTGATTTGCTTTTATTTTGATTTCATTTTGTAATGGCAAAAGACCCTTGAGTGGCTTCCTTGCTACTGCTGCTGCCGCTAAGTCGCTTCAGTCGTGTCTGACTCTGTGTGACCCCAGAGACGGCAGCCCACCAGGCTCCCCCGTCCCTGGGATTCTCCAGGCAAGAACACTGGAGTGGGTTGCCATTTTCTTCTCCAATGCATGAAAGTAAAAAGTGAAAGTGAAGTTGCTCAGTCGTGTCTGACCCTCAGCGACCCCATGGACTGCAGCCTACCAGGCTCCTCCATCCATGGGATTTTCCAGGCAAGAGTACTGGAGTGGGGTGCCATTGCCTTCTCCGGTGGCTTCCTTAATTAAGCAAATTAAGGCCAGATTGCACCTTTGTGCAAGAGAAAGAGCCTTTCAGGATCTTTTGTGTGATGTCTCTTTAGTGTCCCCTTGCCTACCACCCCCCACTCTAGCTGGGAAGAAAGGGAAGGGGACCTCATCTCTCCTCAATGACTTCAGGTTAAGGAAATCTGACCAAGTAGCTAGGTCTAACCACAGCCTCCTGGCAAGAAAGAACACTGCAGGCCCCCAAGGAACAGCTCGATGTGACAGAAGGGGAGTCAGCCATTCAGGAGGATTTCTTTCCTCTGCTCCCCACTCTGCTTCTGGCTTGTGCATCTGCTGTTTTTGTTTGCCTTGGGATGCCAGGCACAACCTCAGTCCCTTCTTCGATTTCAAAAAGAAGTCTACTAATCTCTGCCCGCGTGCTCAGTTGCTCAGTAGTGTCTGACTCTTTGCAACCCCATGCACTGTAGCCAACCAGGCTCCTCTGTCCATGGGATTTCCCAGGCAAGAATACTGGAGAGGGTCGCCATGCCCTCCTTCAGGGGATCTTCCTGACTCAGGGATGGAACCCACATCTCTTCCATTGACAAGCTGATTCTTCACTGCTGAGCCACCAGGGAAAGCCCTATTCATCTCTAGACTTCACTGATTTTGGGGGACGGTCCCAGGAAGGGGGTCCCAGCATGGAGGCTTCTGCCAAGTCCCTTGTGTTTTTCCTCTCCTCTCTCTTCTGCTCTTTTCTCACTCCTCCTCCTCCTAGATTGTGCTCCCGCCTCTCATGCAATTTCTTCTCACTCTATTAGACCATCTAGCAGGTCAATCATCTAGGTCTTAACAGAATTGAGAACGTTTCTTTCGTGTACCAGTAGCCATCCTCTTTAAAAGGAGATCAGGATTATAAATCACTTTATTTTTTGTGGGGTCGTTCATCCTCATACTTTCCCATAAGACAGATGGAAAAATTGAGGTACAGCCACCTAGCAATCCAACAGTTTCACTCGGCTGCAGACGCAAGTCCTCTGTATTCCAGCCTGCTTCTGTTTTCTTCAGAGCATGCTCTCTCTCTCTCTTTTTTTTTTTGTAGAAGCTTTGCCAACTATACACATTCTTTTTATTCAGCTGTACATATTCTTTTTTTCCTTGGCTGTGCTTGGTCTTTGCTGTGGCATGCGGGCTACTCCTTGCAGAGTGCAGGCTTCTCTAGTGACCTGCGGGCTCCAGAGCTTACAGAGTCAGTAGCTGTGGTGTGTGGGGTTCTGTAGTAGTGGCATGTGGGCTTCGAATATTTGTGGCCTGAGGCTTAGTTGCCTCATGGCATTTGGGAACTTAGTTCCCCGACCAGGGATCAAACTCGTGTCCCCTGCACTGGCTGGCAGATTCTTAACCACTAGACCTTCAAGGATATCTCCTCAATTGTACATATTCTAATGTGAAACCTTTTATGGATGGTGGTAGATGATCTTGCTGCTATCCCCTAGGCTCCATGCTTCTCTAGAATCTCAAGAGGAAACACATCTCCTCAAAAGATAGGAGCTGTTAGAATGCAGCCAAAAATCCTTCCAGGATCCATGAGAGCTGTCCAACTTGTTTGGGGTGTGTTTCCCACTTTTCAAACCCCTCTTCAATACTGGCTGAGAAGGGAGAAGTTGGGGAGAGATGACTGGAAAAGGCAGAGAAACGAACTCTGTCCCTGAGGATCTTTTTAAAAGCCAAATAAACACATACTGTTGTTTAGTTGCTAAGGCTCAGACAGTAAAGAATCTGCCTGCAATGCAAGAAATGCTGGTTCCATCCCTGGGTTGAGAAGATCCCCTGGAGGAGGAAATGGTAACCTACTCCAATATTCTTGCCTGGGAAATCCCATGGGCAGAGGAGCCTGGCAGGCTACAGTCCATGGAGTCACAAAAGAGTTGGACACTACTGAGCGACTGAACAATGAAAGCAACAACGACCACCTCCCGCTGTGGTCAAGGCAGGCAACCCAATTCTGGGCTTGTTAGAGGAAAGACCTGTCCCTTCCCCTTGCGCAAAGAATGCCGGCCTCTGAATTCCATCTGCGGGGAGATGCAGCAGAGCTGGGGGAGGCCCAGAGCGATGGCGAATGCAGACTGTGGTCACGACACCTAGGAGATGCTATCAGAGACCTCTCGAGGTTTTGAAAGGGATACATTTAGAAAACCACAAATAAATGTGATTTTATGCAACAGAAAACAAATATATGAAATTCATTATCCTCAAGAGTTAGTGTAAACTGAAAGTATGTGTAAATACCTTTCAAAAAGGGTTAGAAGCATTCATAAATTTATGCATAGCTGGTTACTAAGGGCAACTAGCATGTTTTCATAGGAAGCTGGAAACAGAAGATACTTTAGAGATCAGCTCATCTCTAGCATTCCCACTCCCTGCCCAGCCTCTGCAGTGAGGGGCCATCAGAAAGGGGCCTCAGGGAGCCAAAGGCGGAACCAGATGGGAAATGGGTGATTCTTAGTGGTCTCCCAGGTAACCCCCATTCCCACCCTCAATCTTTTTCTTGAAAGTTAAGTTTTAGAGAGGAGAGAGGGAACAAACGGCTTAAACACCTCTAATTAGCTAGAGGAGCCATAGAGACTCTTTATGTGTGGGGCTTGGGGGATGGGCAGAGGGCAAACATGCAAAAGATGGAGAAGAAAAAGATCCTGTCTTGTCCTTGAAGAGATCATAGTGTAATAAGGAATGTAAGTAAGTGAGAAAATATTACGAGATTATGTACAACACAGCAGGGTATACCCTGTGGGCATAGAAAAGGGCTGAGTAACATGAACAAAAAAATGGGGAGTAGGGCAAACTGGCTTCCGGATGTGAGGGAACCTGAAGCAAGTGTCAGCATTTGGCTTAAATACACAGGGAATGGTTATCCCTGCCATTGTCTAGTCAAGCCTGCTGCTGCTACTGCTAAGTCACTTCAGTCATGTCCCACTCTGTGTGACCCCATAGATGGCAGCCCACCAGGCTCCCCCGTCCCTGGGATTCTCCAAGCAAGAACACTGGAGTGGGTTGCCATTTCCTTCTCCAATGCATGAAAGTGAAAAGTGAAAGGGAAGTCGCTCAGTCGTGTCCGACCCTCAGCGACCCCATGGACTGCAGCCCACCAGGCTCCGCCATCCATGGGATTTTCCAGGCAAGAGTACTGGAGTGGGGTGCCATTGCCTTCTCCGCTAGTCAAGCCTAGACTCCATTTATTTATTTATTATCATAATATGGTAAACATTTTTTAATTCTTAATTTTTGGCCATGTTGCACAGGCACCATGTGGGATCTTAGTTCCCCGACCAGGGATGGAACCTACACCCCCTGCTTTTGGAAGCCTGGAGTCCTAACCACTGGACCACCAGGGAAGTCCCCAGACTCCATTTTAGAGCTCATGGTTCTTGAGAAACAATGGGAATGGTGCCCCCTGGAGTTGCCCATCTCAGCAACCCTCCTCAAAAATCAGCTATAGTGACTTCCCCCATTTCCAGGTGAGGCAATGGAGGCCTGGAGACATGACTGAATGAACTACTTGGGGCATACAGCTATTTCACGTCAGAGTGGGGCTCCATCTCACTTCTACCATACTGCCTTGTCAAGAAGGGTGGGCTGTCAAAGGCAGTCCGACCCTCTCACAACACACGCTTCCTTGAGACCCCTCTTCCAGCAGGGCCACCATTAGCCTATTCACATTAGAATGAAGTGTTTCATTGATTAGAATTAGAAACCCTTCATTTTTTATGAATGAGAAAAGGATATCTCTTCCCCTAGGCAGGCACAGATCCTCACAGGGTGCTCAGCTTGGCAAAGGGAGCTTGAGTTAAGCTTCAGCTCTCACCTGCTTCCTCAGGTGGGTGTCCTGCCCCAGACACCCTGCCCCACCCTACCTGGTAGCCCTGCCCAAGAGGAACATGAGTCCTGGGCTGTGAAGCAACCCCAGAAAGTGTCTGTCCTTGTAAAGACCCTGCTCCTCCAGAGCCAATCCCTCCCCTCCCAGACCCCCAGCCTCCAGGTGATGGCATTTCAGTGATGGAAGACATCAGCCCTGTCAAGTTGCTCTCAGATTTTGAAGTCTGGAAAGCTGGCATTGACTCCCTCAGGCTATAAGACAGTTCATACACATAAGATGTTACTATCTCACTATTAAATAAACAGTACAACAATTAAGTCTGATTTGAAAAACTGAATCAGCTTTCTTCACATGGCTGGAAGTTCTCAAATGAGGTGCCAAACTTCATGCTTAGTGCCTGTTGAATGAACAGCCCACTCAGCTGACTTTCTTCTAGCAGCGCCTCTCAGCTTTGAAATTCCAGTCACCTCCCAAGTCAGGTGGGGCCTCAGCTGTGGAGAGCAACCAGCCTCCTCTTCCTATAATTCTCTGTGGGCTGTGGGACCAGAGTGTAGATCTCATCCCCTCCCCTCTGGCCCATGCAACTTGTCTCCCTCCTAAACCATCTGTCAATATTATGACCGATTGAGCACGATACTGGAGCTTCCCCCTGGGCTCAGTAGTAAAGAATCTGCCCGAGATGCATAAGACACAGGAGACTGGGTTCAATCCCTAGGTGAGGAAGATCCCCTGGAGAAGGGCGTGGCAACCCACACCAGTATTCTTGCATGGAGAATCCCACAGAAGAAGAGCCTGAAGGGCTACAGTCCATGGGGTTGCAAAGAGTCGGACATGACTGAAGCGACTGAGCATGCGCACAAGCACGACCCAAGAAACTCCTGAGCCCGCACACTCCTCTTTCTATTGTTCCTCAATTTCCTAGGACCCAGAAGATAAGATTGAGTGGGAAGCCTGGGGGATAATTTCCCCACTGGCCCCACCACTTACTAGTGCTTGCAATTCTCCCAGGAGTCTAATTGCTTCCTAATATGTGACTCCAAGAATCTCTAGGTAATTGCACAGAGCTCTGATAAGGAGAACACACAGCACCAGTCACTCAAACTGCAGGGTGAATGCATTTGTCCTATCTTTTCCCACTGAGACAGAAGGATATGTGAATCAAGCAACATGCGATATCTTACACTTTAATGGAATGCATATACTCCACCAAAGGTAGCTGTGAAAGAAGTTCTAGTTCCTCATTAGCTATTTTCCTTTCTCTTTACTCCTTCCTTCCTTCTTCCCTCCCTCCCCCACCCCTTCTCCCTTCTTTCCATTTGGGAAGCTATAATAAAAGGATTTATTATGGGGTAGATTCTTTCAACAGGCCTAGTTTAACTGTCAGATCATAGTTTAATGGAACTTCAGTGGGAGAAACGGGAAAGGCTGTGAAGGCCGAGGGGTTCCTGTTCTTATCTGAGACTGTCCCATGGGATTGAGCTGCCATGTAAAACTTGGAATAGAGTAGGGTTGAAGCACATGCTGCTGGTTTTAGTGGGAGGAGGGTTTTTGCAATTCTTTTGGAGCCTAACTCCCTTTAATCATCAACCTTCATCTCCTGGGCAATGTCAGGACCTTCTGTCTCCTCACTTGTCCCTTCCAGAACTGTTTCTCTCACATTCCCTCCATTTTTAAAAATTAATTGACTGGGCTTCCCTGGTGACTCAGAAAGTAGAGAATCTGCCTGCAATGTGGGAGATGCAAGAGACTGGGGTTCAATCCCTGGGTTGGGAAGATCCCCTGGAGAAGGAAAAGGCTACCCACTCTAGTATTCTTGCCTGAAGAATTCCATGGACAGAGGAGCCTGGTGGGCTACAGTCCATAGAGAGTCAGACACGATTGAGCAACTAACACTTTCACATCTTTTAGAGCAGTTTTAGGTTTATAGAAAAATGGAGCAGAGAGCACATAGCCCCCTCTCCCTCTGCACGCAATTACCTCTATTATTAAATCTTGAATTAGTGTGCTACTTTAGTTTTAATTGATGAACCAATATATTCTTATTAAAGTCTGTAGCTTATATTAGGGTTCACTCTGTGTACTGTACAGCTCTATGCATTTTAACAAATGTATAATGACATGTACCCACCATTACAGTATCATAGAGAATAATTTCAGTGCCCTACAAATCCCCTGGGTTCTACCTATTCATGTCTCTCCTTTAGCCCCAGCCCCTGGCAACCACTAATCTTCCTACTCTCTATAGTTTTGCCTTTTTAAGAATGTGATATAGTTGCGATTATGTAGTATATAGCCTTTTCAGACTGGCTCCTTAGCGATATGTGTTAAGTGATATCTGGATCTTTTCATGCTCATCTTCTTTCATTGCTGAATAATATTCCATCATCTAGATGTACCAGATTTTATTAACTAACTTTTTGGAAGGTATCTTGATTACTTCTAGGTTTTGCAATTATAAAGAAAGCTGCAGTAGACACTGTGTGCAGGTTTTTGTGTGGATCTAAGTTTCCAAATCATTAAAAAAAATACTAAGAAGTGTGGTGGCTGGATTATACAGTAAGACTATGTTTAGTTTTGTGAGAAAGTGCCAAACTGTCTTCCAAAGGGCTGAACCATTTTGCCTTCCTACCAAGAGTAAATGAAAGTTCCTGTTGCTCTATAGCCTTCTTGCCAGCATTTGGTGGTATTAATGTTCTGGAGTTTAGCCATCCTAATAGGTATGTAGTGAGTGGCAACTCATCGTTGTTTTAATTTGCAATTCCCTAATGACAGGATGTTGAGCATCTTTTCATATGCCAACTTGCCATCTACATCTCTTCTTTGGTGAGGTTTCTTTCACCCGTTTTTAAGTTAGGTTGTTTCCTAAGTTTTAAGGATTTTCCTATATTTGAATATGAATCCTTTACCTCTTAGGTGTTTTGGAAATACTTTCCCTAGTTTGTGGCTTGTCTTTTTATTCTCTGCAGTTTCTTTAACACGGAAGATGTTTTTAATTTTAATGAAGTCCAACTTACTATTTTTTTCTTTCATGGACCATGCTTTTAGTATTGTATCTAAAAAGTCATTACCAAACCCAAGGTCACCCACATTTTCTCTTATGTTACCTACTAGAATTTTTATAGTTCTGCCCTTTACATAAAGGTCTGAGATCCATTTTGAATTAATTTTTGTGAAAAGTATAAAGTCAGTGTCTATGCTCTTTTTCTCTCTTTTTTTTCTTTTGTGTTGTGGATGTATGTTGTTCGGGCACCGTTTGTTGAAAGGATTATTCCTTCCTCATTGAATTGCTTTTATCTTTTGGCAAAGATCAGTTAGCTATATTTGTGTGGGTCTATTTCTTTTTTTCTTCCAGCTTTATTGAGAAACAAGTGGCATACAGAACACTGTATTAGTGTAAGGTGTACTGTAAGGCTCAGAGAACTGCACTCTGAAAAGGACACTCAGGGAGAGCCTCTAGTGGACTGACAAAGTTTATTATCCAATGGTGTAGTTTTATAATTTTCAGGGAATAGAGCATAATGCTGACTTGCACGTAGCCATTTCAGATAAACATCAAAGCATTTAAACATAAAACACAGTTCCCACCACCCAAGCCATAACATAGCTTTGGCGAAACTCTAAAGGGAGTCTTATCATGAAACAACAGTCCTTGCTCTCAGAAACAGGTGGTCAGAAGGAAGCCTTCAAACGCCTCAAGGCCGGGCGTACAACCCTTCGTTACCCGTTCCAAGCCTCAGGCACTTGGTGAACGCTCATAACCCTTTGTTATGCTCCTTCCAGCTTCCAACCTTCATTAAGAGTGGAGCAAATACATTTTCAGTATTTGCTCAAAGCCTTCCAGCTCCTCCACAGTGTACAGCATAGTAATTTGACATATATACAACATGAAATGACAACCACAAATATGTCTGTGGTAATTTAATATGTTTAGTGAACATTAATCATTTCATATACATACAAAATTAGGGAAAACAGAAAAAAATTTCTTTTGATGAAAACTTAGAATTTACTCTTTTAACAACTTTCCTATATAACATACAGCAGTGTTAATTATATTTATCATGTTGTACACATCCCTAATACTTATTTATAAGGGTAAATTTGACCTGTTGCCTGCTTTCATCCAATTCCCCTTCCCTCCTCCTCTGCCTCTGGTAGCTATAAATCTGATCTCTTTTTCTGTAGGTTTCCTTGTATGTTTGTTTTTGAAGTATAATTTACCTACAACACTATGCTAGTTCCTGTTATAGAACATAAGTGAAAGTTGCTCAGTCGTGTCCGACTCTTTGTGACCCGATGGACTACACAGTCCATGGAATTCTGCAGGCCAGAATACTGGAGTGGGTAGCCTTTCCCTTCTCCAAGGGATCTTCCCAACCGAAGGATTGAACCCAGGTCTCCCGCATTGCAGGTGGATTCTTTACCAGCTGAGCCACAAGGGAAGTGAATTGATATTTCTATACATTTCAAAGTGATCGCCACAAGTCTTGTTACCATCTGTCATCATCAAATTTATTGACTAATTATTGACTATATTCCCACCCTGTGCACTTCATATCCATGACTCATTTATTTTGAAACTGGAATTTTGTGCCTCTTATTCTCCCTCGCCTATTTCCCTCCTCTCCCCAGCCTGTGTGAGTCTACATCTGGGTGCTCTGTTTTGTTATATTAATTGTCTGCTCCTTTTCCAATACCACATCATCTTGATTATAGTAGGTCTTGCAGTTGGAGTGTGTCAGTCTTTTGACTTTCTTCTTCACCTTTGTCTTCATAATTGTGTTGTTTATACTGGGTCTTATGCTTTTGCATATAAGCTTTAGAATCAGTTTGTCTATATCCACAAAGTAATGCTCCGGGAAGTTGGTTGGGATTGAGTTCAATCTATAGATCAAATTGGGAAGATCTTTGCATCTATGCTTATGAGAGATGCTTGTTTGTACTTTTCCTTTCTTGTAATATCTTTATTTGGGTTTAATATTACGGTAATGCTGGCTTCATAGGACAAGTTAGGAGGGCTTCCCTGTGCTTTTTTCCCCTGAAACACATTGTAGAGAATTGATATAATTTATTCTTTAAATGTTTGGTAGAATTCACCAGTGAAATCATCTGGGCCTGTGCTTTCTCTTTTGGAAGGTTATTATTGATTCAATTTCTTTAGTTGATATGGGCCTTTTCAGATTATCTATTTCACCTTGTCTGAGTTTTGGTAACTGTGTCTTTCAAGGCATTGGTGTATTTCATCTGAGTAATCAAATTGGTGGACATGAATTGGTGGTTGTTGATAATATTCTTTTGTTTTCTTTTTAATTTCCATGGAATTCCCTCTACTTTTAACCCACTCATTTATTTAAAAATTACATGTTGAGCATTTACTATTAAAAAAAAGAATTCAGCATACACATATTGAATGCCTATTAAATGCCAGGTACTGTGCTAAGGCTGGGTCTTCCCCAGTGGCTCAGTGGTAAAGAATCCACCTACAATGCAGATGAGATGTGGGTTCATTCCTGGGTTGAACTCGCATGGCAACTCGCTCCAGAATTCTTGCCTGGAGAATTCCATGGATAGAGGAGAATGGCACACTACAGTCCATGCGGTTGCAGGGTCAGACATGACTGAAGTGACTTAGCACTCACACATGTGCTAAGGCTAGGGATAGTATGGCATTGTCCTCTTGGAACTTACATTCTAGTGAGGAAGACTGAGTTTGAATAAACAAACGTGTCAAACAATCGCAATTGTGTGTGTGTGTGTTTCTGTCACTTGGTCATGTCTGACTCTTCGGGATCCCATGGACTGTAGCTCACCAGGCCCCAGGCTCCTCTATCCATGGAATTCTCCAGGCAAAAATACTGGAAAGGGTTGCCATTCCCTCCTCCAGTGGATTTTCCTGACCCATGGATTGAACCCAGGTCTTCTGCATTGCAGGCAGACTCTTTACCATCTGAGACACCAGGGATATCCAATCGCAACTGTAGTAGATGCTAAAGAAGGAAGCAGAGAGAGAAGTTCTCTCTGGTGGCCAGGAAAACCTCTCTAAAGAGGTGACATTTTAGCTGTGAACTAAAAACTGAGAAGGATCCAGCCTTGAGGGAAGCCTAGGAAAGAGCCCTGCAGGCAAAAGGAGCCACATGTGTGAAGACCCTCAAGAGAAGGAAGAGCTCAGCACATAGGAGCATAGTGAGCAAGGGGGACAGAAGAAGTCTGAGAGGTAGGCAGAGGGTTGATCCTGGAGGACCTTATGAGTCATGGGAAGGAGTTTGGATTTTCTTCTAAGTGAAATGAGAAGCTTTTGAACGATTTTAAGCAGGAGAGTGACATGATCTGATTTACATTTTTAAAAGATCACTCTGATCTTTCCTTACTGCTGTGAAGAAAATAGAATGGAAGGAAACAAGAGTAAACAAGAAGGGAAACCAGATAGGAGCTATGGTGATTGTCTTCCCAGGTGGTGCTAGTGGTAAAGAACCCACATGCCAAGGCAGATGGACATGCAAGAGATGCAGGTTCGAACCCTGGGTGGGGAAGATCTCCTGGAGGAGGGCACAGCAACCCAGAGTATTCTTGCCTGGAGAATCCCATGGACAGAGGAGCCTGGTGGGCTAAGGTTCATACAGTCACAAAGAGTCAGACACGACTGAACACGTACTGAACACGTGTACTTAGCACACGTACACATGGTGATGGTCTAGGCAGGAGGAGCTGGATGCCTGGACTTGAACACAGAGGGTGGTGACAGTTGAAATGGGGAGACGTAAAAATGAATGAATATGGGGATCTATTTTGCTAAGCACAGAACTGGACATCACACACTGAATTAGCTGAGTGATCTGCCTGCCTCTGTCCAGCCACAGAAGGGTACCTTTCTCTCCTTCCAGTTTGAGGATTTCTTCCTCAAGAACCCCAGGCCTTGCTCAGGAGCCACAGAGTCATCATATTGGTTCCTCATTTTACCTTATAATCCCTGGGAGTGACTATAAGAGTTCCCTAGGTCTATCAATGATATATGTTCAGAGGTCCACTATTTTTATCTCAAACAGGTGTTTCTACATTCTGGGCACATTCCGAATAGTGCAGCCCCTGAGGATCACTGTTCTCATTTCTCCCAGGTGGGTGACATTTAGAATGATGATTGTTCAGCAGCACTCAGACTTCTACTAAATGGTATGACAGAAGGAAGAACTTTGACTATCAGCATGATTAGACAGTGGAATGGATTGCCAGAGGAGGTTATGAAGGTTCCTCCAGCCAGACAAGCTGCTGAAATATGAAGACATTATGTATCAACGTGAGCAGCATCTTTATATTCTAAGGGTGGGTAGAGAAAGCAATTCAAGGGACAATGGGAGGTAAGGTGGACACGGTCAGTGCTAGGTCATGGGTGGCTGCCAAACAACACAAGCTGGGACTCACAGCCAGGCTGGGCCAGCAGGTGAATAGGGGAACTAGAATGAATGCCCAGGGAGCTAGTTGCCATGAGTTATGAGGTTGAAGCCAAGGTCTGAATCCAGGGTGTAAAAACCAAACTGGAGGACACAGACAAGGTCTGGAGTCTGAATAGACAGTGAGAGGAATCCTGCAGAGGTCCAAATCAGGCAGAAGGCGGTGTCAGGAGAACCCTGGTTTAATGGCAGTATTGGTCTGTGACTGGCCTTCAAGCCAAGAAGAAGGAAATTGGTGGAGATAAAATCCAATCGTGACATGTATCTCCTGAATCAGAAAAGCTAGGTGGGGCCACACTGTAGCTCAGCCAAGGATGTGCTAGTGGATCTCGAAACTGGGGCCCATTTGCCCTCTGCTCTGTTTTTAATATTTATTTATTTTTTGGGCTGTGGCAGTTCTTAGTTGTGGCGCATGGGATCTTGCGCTGTGGCACACAGACTCTAACTGTGGCGCAAGGGCTCAGTAGTTGCAGTGCACGGGCTTAGCTGCATGTGGGATCTGAGTTCCCAGACCAGGGATCAAACTCGTGAACCCAGCACTGCAAGGCAGATTCTTAGCTTAGCTACCGTTTCTTTTATTTATTTATTTTTGGTTGTGCTGGGTCTTCACTGTTGTGTGTGGGTTTTGTCTAGTTGAGGCGAGCATGGGCTACTCTTCATTTCAGTGCACAGGGTGGCTTCTCTTGTTGTGGAGCACAGGCTCCATCCAGGTGCACAAGCTTCAGTAGCTGTGGCACACAGACTCAGTAGTTGTGGCACACAGGCTTTCTTGAACCAGGGATCAACTCCTTGTCCCCTGCACTGGCAGGCAGATTCTTAACCACTGGACCAGCGGGGAAATCCCTCTCTGCCCTGTTTGGAAGCTTCCCAGAGAGAAGCAGTTTCACAGGTTTTGTGACTCCAGCACAATACTACAGGCTCTAGGGGGTGACGTATCACTAGGTGATCTACTGTCTCTATTCCTTCCTTTTCTGTGGTCTGTGGAAATCCTTCTGACCTGGCAAAGAGATTGGAAGAGAAATCAAGCTCACAATATAATCACAAAAAGGAATTTCTCTGACTCTGCCCTTGCCTGTATTTGCCCTCTTCAAAGCTTTTCACTAATCCAACTATTTCTGCTAGTTTCCCAGATGTCTGCCACAGAGGTTCATTAACAAAATCCTTTCACCTCCCCAGTGGCTCCCACCACTTCCTCCATTCTTTCTCTAGCTCCCTGGGGTGCTCATCTGCTGCCAAGGCTTCTGATGCCCTTAACAAAGGCATTGATGCCTTGAGGTGGCTGCTGCTGCCGTCACAAAGCTGCTTCCCACCCAACTGGAACTACTAAAGCCAATGCTTCTGATGTGCCCTGTGTATTCAATGCCCCATAGAGATTTTCGTGAAATAGTCTTTTAAATTGGTACTTACTCTTACAAAGCCCTCTCTACTTAGGACTCAGGTATGAGTCCTGGGAGCTGGATCAGAAGATAACCAGGGTAGTGGCCCTCTGGTAGGCTTTGTATTGTTGTTATTTGGTTTTTAGTCTCTCCAGCAAGCTTTCCCACTCCCCTTCAACTGGTTGTAGCCTCTACTCCTGGCCTCAGGGAGGAGTATGTGAACTAGAGCTGGTCAATCACAGAATACCCATTCTCCTAGAGATAGTGATTGGATGAAATGATGGACACATGACCAAAAAAAGGCCAATCAGAAATGTTGCCTGGGACAGGCCTATGGACTCTGGGAGACAGAAGCTCTCTGTGCTTGGCTTTGTCTGCTGGAAGCCATGTTTCCTACAATGTGGAGAAGACCAGTATACAAGAAAGGATGAAATAAATGGGGAACGAGAAGCAGAGATAAGGAGAGAGAAAACATAGAGTGTTCTGACAATGTTGAGTCTCCAATCCTGGTTCCTTTGAACATCCCACTCTCTTTCATAGCTTTTTGAACCAAAGCAATCTTTTTTTTTCTTCTTAAAGTGGGTTGACTTGGGTTTCTGTTACTTCTTCCTTTTAAATTAATTACAACTTGAGACTTATATTCAAAATCTTTCCTGTCCCTCAACTCTGAGGTCTAGGGGGAATCTTAGATGTTCATTCTTTCTTCCATTAGGATGACATCTTTCCCCAGAAGCTCTTTGGGCTTCTAAACACATAGTTTCTCAGTGGACCCACCTTCTAGACTCTCCATACAGAACAATACATATGTGAATTGAAGGGTGAATCCAAGTGAGGCTGCTAAAATAGGCCCCTTTCACATAATCATTCACTCATTTTTAACAAATATTTATTGAGCTCTGAGTATGTGCCAGACAGTGTTCTAGGAGCTGAGAATATAGAAATGAGTAAAACAGATGACATTTCTACCCTCATAAAGCTTGCATTCTGATGATAATTAGATGACAAACAATTACACATATAATTACATATCATTAATATGAAGAAAGATAGAGCAGGTTAATAAGATAGGAAGTGATGGGGTACAGTGATATTTTGGAGAGTAGGGGCAGGGGAGGCCCTCCAAGGACTGAACAGTCCTGAATAAAATAAAGACATGAGTCATGTGGAATTTAGGAGAAATATATTTTAAGTTAGGGAGACAGAGAGTGCAAAGGCCTGGAGGTGTTTGACACGTTTGAAAACAGCAAAGGAGGCCACCGAAGTAAGGTGAGTTAAAAGGAGAGGTGGTAGGAAATGAGGCCAGAGGTAGCCAAGGGCCAATCTGCAGCAGGCCTTGGAGGCTGGGATAAGAACTTTGTACTTTTCCCTAATTGTGATGGAAAGCTATTAGAGTGTTTTGATCTGGGGATTGACAATATCAGATTGACCTTTTACAAGCATCCCTCTGGCTGTGGTGGAGATAATGGATTGTACGGGGTGAAGCAGGGAGACAAGACAGGAGATTACTGTGTGAGTCCAACTAAGAGATGATGGAGGTGTCAACTGGGGTGGCAGCAGAGGAGGCATTGTGGATTCAGCATCTATTTTAAAGGCAAAGCCAGTTAAAGTGAATCAGATGCGCTGATGAATTGGATGTGGAATGTGAGAGAGGGTTAAGGATGACTCTGAGTCTTTCAGCTTGAGCAACTAGGTGAATCGAGATGACATTTATTGAGATGGGGAAGAGTGGGAGAGTCACGGGTTCAAGGATCAGGGAAATCCTGAGTTGAGTTTGGGACTTTTAAAATTTGAAATGCCTATTAGATGTCTAAATGCCGAGGTGAAGAAGTTTGTACCAAGGAAATACATATCAAACAAAGGGGTACCAAGTGTATGGATGGAAAGCAGGAGTTCCTGAGAAGCAAGAAGGATTCCAACGACACCTAGGCAGAGCACATCACATTGTCAAAAACAGAAAGAGCTGATACATTTTTTTTTCTCATTATTTCCCCAACCAGTACCTGGAAAATTTCCAAACCATATTAATTGGAGTGGGTTTTGTTACTGGAAGGAAACCTATAACAAACCTAGACAGCATATTAAAAAGCAGGGACATCACTTTGCTGACAAAGGTCCATCTAGTCAAAGCTATGGTTTTTCCAGTACTCATGTATGGATGTGAGAGTTGGACCATAAAGAAGGCTGAGCACCAAATAATTGATGTTTTTGAACTGTGGTGCTGGAGAAGACTCTTGAGAGTCCCTTGGACAACAAGGAGACCAAACCAGTCAATCCTAAAGGAGATCAGTCCTGAATATTCGTTGGAAGGACTGATGCTGAGGCTGAAGGTCCAATTCTGTGGCCACCTGATACAAAGAGCCGACTCATTGGAAAAGACCCTGATGCGGGGAAAGATTGAGGGCAGGAGGAGAAGCGGGTGGCAGAGAATGAGAAGGTTGGATGGCATCACCGACTCAATGGACATGAGTTTGAGCAAAGCCCAGGAGATAGTACAGGACAGAGGAGTTTGGCATGCTGCAATCCAAGGGGTCGAAAAGAGCTGGACACAACTTAGTAACTGAACAACAATTGTTACTGTAAATCAAGGTAGGTAAATGAACAATGAACTTTGGCCACCTCATGCGAAGAGTTGACTCATTGGAAAAGACTCTGATGCTGGAAAGGATTGGGGGCAGGAGGAGAAGGGGATGACAGAGGATGAGATGGCTGGATGGCATGAACTCCGGAATCTGATGATGGACAGGGAGGCCTGGCATGCCGCGATTCATGGGGTCGCAAAGAGTCGGACACAACTGAGGGGCTGAACTGAACTGAACTGAAATGAACAAAAACTTTATTGGCATTGTGTTGTTGTTCAGTTGCCCAGTCCTGTCCAACTCTTTTGCGACCCCACGGACTGCAGCACACCAGGCTTCCCTGTCCATCACCAACTCCTGGAGTTTACACAAACTTATGTCCATTGAGTCGGTGATGCCATCCAGCCATCTCATCCTCTGTCATTCCCTTCTCCTCCTGCATTCAATCTTTCCCAGCATCAAGGTCTTTTCCAATAAGTCAGTTCTTCACATCAGGTGGACAAAGTATTGGAGTTTCAGCTTCAACATCAGTCCTTCCAATGAATATTCAGGACTGATCTCCTTTAGGATGGACTGGTTGGATCTCCTTGCAGTCCAAGGGACTCTCAAGAGTCTTCTACACCACAGTTCAAAAGCATCAATTCCTTGGTGCTCAGTTTTCTTTATGGTCCAGCTCTCACATCCATACATGACTACTGGAAAAACCATAGCTTTGACTAGATGGACCTTTGTTGGCAAAGTAATGTCTTTGCTTTTTAATATGTTGTCTAGATTGGCCATAGTTTTTCTTCCAAGGAGTAAGCGTCTTTTAATTTCATGGCTGCTGTCACCATCTGCAATGATTTTAGAGCCAAAAAAATAAAGTCTCTCACTGTTACCATTGTTTCCCCATCTATTTCCCATGAAGAGATGGGACCAGATGCCATGATCTTAGTTTTCTGAATGTTGAGTTTTAAGCCAACCTCTTCACTCTCCTCTTTCACTTTCATCAAGAGGCTCTTTAGTTCCTCTTCACTTTCTGCCATAAGGATGGTGTCATCTGCATATCTGAGGTTATTGATATTTCTGCCAGCAATCTTGATTCCAGCTTGTGCTTCATCCAGCCCAGGATTTTGTATGATGTACTCTGCATAGAAGTTAAATAAGCAGGGTGACAATAGACAGCTTTGACGTACTCCTTTCCCAATTTGGAACCAGTCTGTTGTTCCATGTCCAGTTCTAACTGTTGCTTCTTGACTTGCATACAGATTTCTCAGGAGGCAGATCAGGTGGTCTGGTATTTCCATCTCTTGAAGAATTTTCCACAGTTTATTGTGATCCACACAGTCAAAGGCTTTGGCACAGTCAATAAAGCAGAAGTATATGTTTTTCTGGAACTCTCTTGCTTTTTTGATGATCCAGTGGATGTTGGCAATTTGACCTCTGGTTCCTCTGCCTTTTCTAAATCCAGCTTGAACATCTGGAATTTTATTGTTCATGTACTGTTAAAGCTTGGTTTAGAGAATTTTGAACATTACTTTGCTAGCGTGTGAGCTGAGTGCAATTGTGTGGTAGTTTGAACACTCTTTGGCATTGCCTTTCTTTGGGACTGGAATGAAAACTGACCTTTTCCAGTCCTGTGGCCACTGCTGAGTTTTCCAAGTTTGCTAGCATATTGAGTGCAGCATTTTCACAGCATCATGTTTTAGAATTTGAAATAGTTCAACTGGAATTCCATCACCTCTATTACCTTTATTCATAGTGATGCTGCCTAAGACCCATTTTACTTTGAATTCCATGATGTCTGGCTTAGGTGAGTGATCACACCATCATGCCTATCTGGGTCATGAAGATCTTTTTTGTATAGTCCTTCTGTGTATTCTTGCCACCTCTTCTTAATATCTTCTGCTTCTGTTAGGTCCATACCATTTCTGTCCTTTATTGTGCCCGTCTTTGTGTGAAATGTTCCCTTGGTATCTAATTTTGTTGAAGAAATCTCTAGTCTTTCCCATTCTATTCTTTCCCTCTATTTTATTGCATTGCTCACTGAGGAAGGCTTTCTTATCTCGCCTTGCTATTCTTTGGAACTCTTGCATTCAAATGGATATATCTTGCCTTTTTTCCTTTGCCTTTTGCTTCTCTTTTTTTCTCAGCTATTTGTAAGACCTCCTCAGACAACCATTTTGTCTTTTTGCATTTCTTTTTCTTGGGGATGTCTTGATCACTGCCTCTCGTACAATGTCACGAACCTCCATCCATAGTTCTTCAGGCACTTTGTCTATCAGATCCAATCCCTTGAATCTATTTGCCACTTCCACTATATAATCGTAAGGGATTTGATTTAGGTCTTACCTGAATGGTCTAGTGGTTTTCCCTACTTTCTTCAATTTAAGTCTGAATTTGGCAATAAGGAGTTCATGATCTGAGCCACACTCAGCTCCCAGTCTTGTTTTTGCTGACTGTATAGAGCTTCTCCATCTTTGGCTGCAAAGAATATAATCAATCTGATTTCAGTGTTGACCATCTGGTGATGTCCATGTCCCTGTACCTCACCATCTCCTGTCCATTGTATCAGTCAATGGCTTTGGCATCACAATAGACCAAAAAAAAAAAAAACAAGAGACATGCTAAGAGAATATCAGTTCTGGCAGTGTAGAATGTTCAGCTTTCTCAAAGATATTCCATGCCAAGGACCATCTTTAGTTTCTCCTCTGCATTTCCTCCACTCGCAGGACTGGAAGGGCTTCCTCATCTCCATTAAATTTTGGAACTGGATGAAGCCAAATGCCAACCAAATCTAGACACCCATTTCAGAAAGGGAAGTTCCCAGAGATCCAGTGGGGTGGAGAGAAGAGACAGCAAGGGTTTTCCCACTGACTGCAAGAGGGAGAGGTGTGATCCAAAGGGTCTAAAACAGAGGTCTTATGCCCACAGAGGGACTGAGAATTGGGTGGAGTAGTAAGTTGTGGCTGTTGTTTCGTTGATGAGTCATATGTGACTCTTCGTGACCCCATGGACTGCAGCACTCTAGGATTCCCTGTCCTCCACTGTCTCCCAAAGTTTGCTCAAACTCATGTCCATTGAGTTGGGTGATGCCATCCAACCATCTCATCCTCTGCTGCCCTCTTCTCCTTTGGGAGGTGTAAGAGGCTACTCAAAATCGACATGTCCTGTTGATTCATATCGGTTAGAAAGTGTGATTTAAATTGGGAATAAAGGCCATTTTGTGCATTCCTCTGAACTCCATGTATGTGTATATGTATATGTATATGCATATATATGGCTGACCAACTGACATGCTCTTTTCTTCCACCCAGGGCTTGCCCAAGTATTCAGTGCACATGGAAATACTGAACTCCTTAAGGGCAGGGACCAGGCACTTAGTTTAGCAGCTGGCACACAGTAGGCATTCAATAAGTGCTTGCTGAATTTTTTTTAAGCTAAAAGAATAATCCGAAAAAGCTGAAGTGAGAATCAAACAAAAGGGACAAGTGAGCAGAACAGGAGGAAAGGAGAAAAAATGCAAATGTGGGGGATAAGGACTGTCTGACTGCACTTGAGAGAATAAGATGCAATAGGCATAGGGAAATAAAAAGGAAACAAATTAGAAAGGTTAAAGTTTTCATTAGAAAAGAAAGGTAGAGCCACATGAGTTTTGGCTGCCAGCTTTCCTGCCTGACTCCTGCCAACAAGGTGTGCAGTTTCGTTGATGAGGACCTTTTCTTGGCCTCGTGCAACAATAGAGCCAGCACAGAAGAAAACTCACAGTTTCAGTATTCAGAGGCCGCAGCCAGGCAGTGGGGATGGGAGCCAGCCTTGATCAATGCAGAATTGATTTACAATTTAATGCTTTTGTGTTTCAAAGTAAGATACCAGAAGAGCACAACTCGGGGGCAGGCTTGAAATTCCTCCTGCCAACACTGAAAAACTAAAAGGAGGAGTCGATGTCACTGCACTTGGGCTATGCAGTATTGAGAGGGGGTGGCTGTGGAAAGGGCCTGACAACGAAGAGGTAATGGGAGAAACACAGGGCAGAGAGCTGAAAGGGAAGGCCAGGTAAGTGATGTACAGAGAAATATCAAAGGAGGGCTAGACCTATAAAGTAGAAACTGAATGAGGGGAAGGGGACATTAAAAAGATCTTTAAAAGGTTTCAGGAATGTAAGAAAGAAGGCAAAACAGAGATGTCATATGCAGCATCTTACATAACAAGCAACTGGTGAAAGCTAATATATAACATGATAGAAAGAAGAGGGTTCATTGGAGGGGCAGCCCAACATTTGATGTCTGCATGTAAATGTGTGCTTAGTTGCTCAGTTGTGTCCAACTCTCTGTGACCCCATGGACTGTAGCCCACCAAGCTCCTCTGTTCATGGAGATTTCAGGCAAGAATACTGCAGTGTGTTGCCATGCCCTCCTCCAGGGGATTTTCCCAACTCAGGGATCAAACCCAGGTCTCCCAAACTGCAGGCAGATTCTTTACCATCTGAGCCACCAGGGAAATGGAGTGGAAATTCTATGGTTATCCAGTGAATGGAGCTCTGATCAAACAAACGAAAATGTTATGGTCCCTCTATTTAAAACAGAGAGGAGACTGAGGCAGTGTGGTGATCAGCACTGGTGTCAACAGAGTAGCATTAAGCATCCCAGTTCTGTTATTTAAAAGGTGACCACTTGGGGCAAGTTCCCTTCATTTCTATGCCTCAGTTTCCTTGTCTATAAAATGGGGGCAATAAAACCTAAATCACTGGGTTGTCATTAGAATTAGCAATGAACAGACCACGCCATGCATATAAGAGGCAACCACCGTTATGGCTACTAGTATTAATACTACTACTTCTTTTTCTACTATTATTGTTTTACTCACAAAAATGAAACGAACAAATGAAATATACTGTTGGGAATTATCCCAGCCCTAATGAAAACTTCTTTGTTCTCCTGGTAAGGAAAGAGAGTGAATCAAAGGAAGAAGGACAAAAGGCATTATCTTTTTTTCGGTCAAATGTTTATTTTTATTTATTTGGCTGTGCTCTGACCTGGGCTTCCCAGGTGGAGCTCAGTTCAGTTCAGTTCAGTTGCTCAGTTGTGTCTGACTCTTTGCAACCCCATGGGCTGCAGCACACCAGGCTTCCCTGTCCATCACCAACTCCTGGAGCTTGCTCAAACTCATGTCCATCATGTCGGTGATGCCATCCAACCATCTCATCTTCTGTCTTCCCCTTCTCCCCCTGCATTCAATCTTTCCCAGCACTGGGGTCTTCTGCAATGAGTCAGTTCTTCACATCAGGTGGACAAAGTATTGGAGTTTCAGCTTCAGCATCAGTCCTTCCAATGAATATTCAGGACTGATCTCCTTTAGGATTGACTGGTTTGATCTTCCTGCAGTCCAAGGGACTCTCAAGAGTCTTCTCCAACACCACAGTTCAAAAGCATCAGTTCTTTGGTGCTCAGTTTTCTTTATGGTGGAACTCTCACATCCATACATGACTACTGGAAAAACCATAGCTTTGACTAGATGGACCTTTGTTGCAAAGTAATGTCTCTGCTTTTTAAGATTCTTTTTAGAGAACCCGCTTGCCAATGCAGGAGATGTAAGAGATGCGAGTTCCATCTGTGGGTTGGGAAGATCCCCTGGAGGAGCACATGGCAATTCACTTCAGTATTCTTGCCTGGAGAATCCCATGGACAGAGGAGTCTGGTGGCCCACAGTCCATAGAGTTGCAAAGAGTCTGACATGGCTGAAATGCATGCACACATATGCTGGGTCTAAGCTGTGGCACACAGGATCTTCCATTGTCCTTGTGGCTTGAGAGATCTTTAGTTGTGACATGTGGGATCTAGTTTCCAGACCAGGGATTGAACCCCATGCCTCTGCATTGGGAGCTCAGAGTCTTAGCCACTGGACCACCAAAGATGTCCCAAAAGGCCTGATCTTAGACAGAAAGCCTTATTCAAACAGAACAATGATTGTGTGCGTGTGCGTGCATGTGTATACAGTAAGGCAACAGGACAGGAATAACATACACAGTTGGCTCTCTGTATCCACAAGTTCTGCATCTGCAGATTCAACCAACTGTGGATGAAAATACTTGAAAAGAGAATTCCAGAAAGTTCCAAAAAGTAAGCTTGAATTTTCTACTCTCTGGCAACTATTTACATAATGTTTATATGGTCAAGGTGAGGTGAAGTCACTCAGTCTTGTCTGACTCTTTGCAACCCTGTGGACTGTAGCCTTCCAGGTTCCTCCATCCATGGGATTCTCCAGGCAAGAATACTGGAGTGGGTTGCCATTTCCTTCTCCAAGGGATCTTCCTGACCCAGGGATCGAACCCAGGTCTCCCGCATTGGAGGCAGATGCTTTAACCTCTGAGCCACCAGGGAAGCCGGGTATTATAAGCACCTAAAGATGACAAAGTCCGTGGGAGGATGTGCCTAGCTTATACACTGCTACTTTACATAAGGGACTTGAGAATCTGTGGATTTTGGTATTCATAGGAGTCTTGGACCAATCCCCCATGAATAATGGGGGATGACTGTATTAAATACAGCCTCCCTAGTGGCTCAGATGGTAAAGAATCCACCCGCAATGTGGGAGACCTGGGTTTGATCCTTGAGTCGGGAAGATCCCCTGGAGGAGGCCATCGCAACCCATTCCAGGATTCTTGCCTGGAGAATCCCCATGGACAGAGGAGCCTAGACAGCTATAGTCCACGGGGTCACAAAGAGTTGGACATGACTGAATGACTAAGCACAGCACAGGGGACCATAGATGGGAAAAGGATGAAGATTAGAATTTAGCGTGTTGAAAAAGTGGTATCGACTATTTGTGGAAAGGTGTTTGGTGACAGGAAATGAACAGAAAACGGGCAGAATATCTTGAATCTTTTATAATTAAAGGCCCCATGATGTGGCCTTCCCTGGAGCTCCTTAAGACTTAGGCTTTCATCTGGCTGGCCTAAAACAGAGGCAGTTCCAGTGGTGAGACAGAGTCGAACTGGATAATCTCATTCTTTTTCAAACTGCCTCTCTTTGCTTCCCTTCTCTTGCAACCCAGCCCCCACTTGCATTCAGCTGTCCCAGGGCCTCAGAGCTGAGCTGGTCTACACATCAATAAAATGCGGGGAGGCTTCTTTTCTTTTCTTGGCCATGTGTCTTATTTTAGCAACAAGCAACAAGCAGTACAGAGAATGCTCAGACTGAGGGGGAAGAGGATAAGACAGACAATTCTCACAGCTCCCGTGAAAGCCTCTTTCTGGAGGTGGGGGTGGAAGCACTGCCCACGAAGAGATGCATTTCATCAATGATTCTGAAGACCAAAAGGAACCCTAGGAGGGGATGGAGACTGGAACAAGCCATGTAGGCAACCAAATTAAAAAGCTGCCAGGAAGAAGAGCAAAGCTTGGAGCAGTCCCAAAGTTAAAAAGCAGAGAGTTTAGAAATGCAAAAGGCTACCTACCTATGCTGTTCTGTGGGGGTGCAGGCTGGCCGCTGGTTTGGGGTCAGGGTCAGGGGCCCTGAGAGACCCTAGGGAGAGGAATGGCTACACAATTTGCAGGGCTCAGTGCAAAATGAAAATGCAGGGTCCTTTGTTCAAGAACTATTAAGAATTCCAAGGTGGTGACGCAGAGGATTAAACTAAGCCACTCCAGTGTTCTTGCCTGGAGAATCCCAGGGACGGGGGAGCCTGGTGGGCTGCCATCTATGAGGTCGCACAGACTCGGACAAGACTGAAGTGACTTAGCAGCAGCAGCAGCAGCAGGCCCTATTGAGTGTGGGGCCCCATGGGACTGCATGGGACCCACACTCAGGAAGCCAGCCTTATCTAGGAACATTTTTAAGTGGATCCCCAAATGTGGGCTCATTATTTTATTTTATTTTTGGCCGCAGGGCATGCAGGATCTTAGTTCCCCAACCAGGGAAGAGAACCTGTGACCCCTGCAGTGGAAGCTCAGAATCTTAACCTCTGGACCACCGGGGAAGTCCCTCATTATTTTATTTAACAGATCAGGATGATAGGTCTAGAATAAATTTTGTGTTATTTTGTTCCAAGCTGTTTTATAAATTTGAGAACTTCTGTATTATTTTATATTATATATTCTATTAAAACAATGCATGCAATAGTAAGAACAGCAAATGAAGAGAAAATGTGAATGTCTTTTGCAGATGTGCATAAATGACCAAGCACCTGTCCTCTAAATAGGAGCTCTGTTTCCTATTTCCTTTAGGTGCCCTGGTTCTGTATGATTTTGACTGAGGCTCTGGAAAATGAAGAAAAAAGGAGGGGAAGACTATTTTCAGGTCTCGCCTTCTCCCAGCCCCATCCAGCACTACATATCCTCATTCTGGGCTCTTCTCCCAGCTTCCCTCCCTCCCATGTCTTTCCCTGAGCTCTTTAATGTTCATTCTGCTTATTTGTCACCCCTTGTGGCAGCTATTAAACCAAATCCTTACTTTGAGACTTGGTAATTAAATGGAAAGAATTACGCATTTAGCCTGCCTTTTCAGTAGGAACTATATTTCAGCATAATTAAATAACCGTATCTTTATTTTACTTTGTGTTTATTTAACACATAGTTCTAACCGTGCACCAGGCCTTATTCTGATTGCTTTAGTAATACTAGTGTTAGTTGCTCAGTCATGTCTGACTCTTTGTGACCCAATGGACTGTAGGACCCCCAGGCTCCTCTGTTCATGGAATTCTCCAGCCAAAAATACTGCAGTGGGTAGCCATTTCCTTCTCCAGGGGATCTTCCTGACGCAGGGATCGAGTTCAGGATTCCTGCATGGCAGGCAGATTCTTTACCATCTGAGCCACCAGAAAAGCCCTTAGTAATACTTCCTCATTTAATTTTCATAGCAACCACTCTTTACAGATGAGGAAACTGAGGCACTGAACAGTTAAGTGACTTAGTCACACAGGTAGCAAGTGATGGGATAAGAGTTGAAAATAGAAAGTCTGACTCCAAAGTTCATACCCTTATCCATCACCCTAGGCTACCCTGGTTGAAAAAAGGAAGTTCTTTCCTGAAGATGGCTCGCTAGTAAGTAGAGAGGGAGTGATATAATTAGGAAATCATTTTTTAAATTCATCAATTTATTTTATTTTTATTTATGTTTTTTAAAATAAATTTATTTATTTTAATTGGAAGCTAACTACTTTACAATATTGTGGTGGTTTTTGCCATACATTCACATGAATCCACCATGGGTGTACATGTGTTCCCCATCCTGAACCCCGCTCCCACCTCCCTCCCCATCCCATCCCTCTGGGTCATCCCAGTGCACCA
Organism: Ovis canadensis; assembly: GCF_042477335.2. Lineage (NCBI taxonomy): Eukaryota > Metazoa > Chordata > Mammalia > Artiodactyla > Bovidae > Ovis > Ovis canadensis. The sequence continues at coordinate 130,156,115 of NC_091727.1, forward strand.
GCCCCAAGTGCTCTGTCTCATGCATTGAACCTGGACTGGTGATTTATACATGTTTCAGTGCCATTCTCCCAAGTCATCCCACCCTCGCCCTCTCCCACAGAGTCCAAAAGACCATTCTATACATCTGTGTCTCTTTTGCTGTCTCACATACAGGGTTATTGTTACTATCTTTCTAGATTCCATATATATGCATTAGTATACTGTATTGGTGTTTTCCTTTCTGGCTTACTTCACTCTGTATAATAGGCTCCAGTTTCATCCACCTCATTAGAACTGATTCAAATGTATTCTTTTTAATGGCTGAGTAATACTCCATTGTGCATATGTACCACAGCTTTCTTATCCATTCGTCTGCTGATAGACATCTAGGTTGCTTCTATGTCCTGGCTATTATAAACAGTGCTGTGATGAACATTGGGGTACACGTGCCTCTTTCAATTCTGGTTTCCTCGGTGTGTATGCCCAGCACTGGGATTGCTGGGTCATATGGCAGTTCTATTTCCAGTTTTTTAAGGAATCTCCACACTGTTCTCCATAGTGGCTGTATGAGTTTGCATTCTCACCAACAGTGTAAGAGGGTATTAGGAAATCATTTTTAAATGTGTCATGAATTCATTGATCCAGGCAAGAATTGTCAAGTGGGATTAAAATTATTGTGCGGTTAGCTGATGGGGACATCTGTGTGGAACTAAATAGCCCAAAGATTAAAAAAAAAAAAACAATTTGGCTGTGCAGGCTCTCCAGTTGTGGCACAGGCTCTGGAGCACGTGGGCTCAGTAGTTGTGCCAAGTGGGCATCTCTAGTTGCAGGTGGGCTTAGTTGCCCTGGAGCATGTGGGATCTTAGTTCCCCAAGTAGGGATGAAACCTTCATCCCCTGCATTGGAAATGGATTCTCAACCACCCCACAGACTATCTTCTGGGCATTGGGAGGCAAAGATAACTCTATCATGGATCTGGCTGCTGTCATGCTGATCCAGTGGTCCATCATAGTGTTACTACCAGTGGAGCAGCCATGTGCTGCAGTGCATGACACAATGCCACACTGTTGTATTCTAGCCAAAGATACTGGACTGGGATGTGATCAAGCCTTTAGACCTAAAGTCCGGTTTGCAGGAACTATAGGAGATTGAGGAACAAGGTAAATAATACCACAGGCAAACATGCAGGCAAATCCTCAAAGTAGGACATGCTTCGGAACAACTGGCCCACTTTCTTCAATAAGTCAGTGTACTGTGAAATTAAAAAAAAAAAAAACAATGTTCTGAAGTTAAGGAGATGTCAGGGACATAATCAGATGAATGCATGATTTGGGACGGAATCCTGATTTGGACAGACTCGTTGTAAAGGACATTTCTGGAATAATTGGGCATAATTTGAATATGGTTTGAGCATTATAAGCTGTTAAAGAATTTGTTAGGGGCTTCCCTGGTGGGAATTTGTACACTGAAGTAAAGAATATATACAATTATTTTTAGATGTTCCCTCAAAAATCAATGAAGCCCTTCACTCTCACTCTTTTTGCAGCATGGTCTGTCCACTTCTTTGCCCTGGCTGAGTCCTGACTCCCTGCTTGCACATCACTAAATGCTGTCGGTGCTCCACCCATAGCCTCTGGGCTCTTCCCATGTCTCTCCATGCTAGCCTAACTTCCAACTACCAGCTCCTGTGGCTCTTTGCCTGGAGTTTTTTACTCCAGCCCCTAGAGCCCTCTTTGCCTATATACTGAGGAAGCTAGAAGTACCAGGGAATGAATGACCTCCCTAAGACAGTTCTGAATCAGTAACTGATAGCAGAGGGTTATCCCTCAGGTGGGATAACTGTGAGATGCATGTTCTACTGTGCCTAGAATTCCCCGGCATGATTAAGCTCCTGTTACCCAGAGTGGTAATTTGCTTTATAATACACTCCTTTATTGGCTTTCTTCCCTCCCCTACTTCACTTCCCTACTCCTTTATGGGAATTTCCTATAATCAACTCCTACATAGACTACTTACACTGGATTCCTTATCTCAGACTCTGATCTGGGGACAATCCAAACGGAAACCCTTCCCCTGGGGTTGCCTCCTGTGTGAATTGTTCCTACTCCCAAATTCAGAGAGCAAGAGAGACCCCACCAGCTTTTCCCTAGTCCCCTTCTTTCACTTTTGTGAAACAATTTCTTCTTTCACTTTTGTGAAACAATTTCTTCTTTCACTTTTGTGAAACAATTTCTTCCTTCTTTCATCCTCATAGTTTACCCTCTATGCTTCCTCACTGTTATCATTTATTGACATCCAGTTCACTACCCTAGATCCATAGAAGATTCTAGTACTCATCTGTACCTCCTATTCCATCATTAACCTGAGGGCCCCATAAGGAAGTCCCAACGCTTAGCTTCTTGGCTCCTTCATCTCAGATTATCTTCAGCTCTACTCTATGTCAGCCACTGCCTTAGCCATGCTGTGAGCCTCCTCATCACTCACTGCTCTATCTCAGAAACTCTAAACTCCACTTTCCATCCTTAAACTGTAAGATCTCAATTCATCAGCTCTTTCTCCTTTGATGCTTGTTCTTGGACCTGGCTGCACCTGCCCTATAAGCCTCCACCCAAAGTCAGTCCTATAATCTGCTCTTTCTGAGACATGCTGGAGAAGATCACCCACGCTTGAAGATCACTGACATGGGCTTCGTGGTCTTTAGCCATTCAGACTCTCAGTTCTCAGTCAGTTCTTATTGCTTATGGCTGGGCAGCAGCCTCTCTCTCTAGTAAAGTTCTTGAAAGTTGCCTAGGGTCCTTCTCATTCGCTCCCAGCCTACTCACTCCCCTTCCAAATAGGTTTCCATTTTACCTCTGAGCCTTGGCTCTGTCCTCTTCTACACTCTTCCTTTTGCCATCTAGTGGTTCCATTCTTCCTCAAGGTCTTGGCTCAAATATGTACGCACAGCATTTCCTCTAGCTGTTTCTTCAGGACCCCAGCTCTGGCTCTAGACTTGGACAAGCAGCTTTGCTGGGCCCATCAAACTTCACTGCTTCCCCGTCTCCTCTCAACCACTAAAAGGGGTTTCAGACAACTTCTATTCATCAAGTCATCATTTCAACAAATACAATTTCAAGAAATTGTTTCACAAAAGTGAAAGAAGAAATTGCATCTATTGAGCCTAATGACAGGCACAGTGCCTAGGTTCTGGGATACGATGGTAAATAAGAAAGACAAGGTCTCTGACCTCATGGCCTTGTACACTGTGACAATACTGTTGAAGAAATCTGATAGAAAATAATAAGATGGAACTACTTTAGATAGGCACTTCCCTGGTGACTCAGATGAGAAAGTGGCTGCAGTGAAGGAGACCCTGGTTCAATCCTTGGGTTGGGAGGATCCCTGGAGAAGGAAATGGCAACCCACACCAGTATTCTTGCCTCGAAAATCCCATGGATGGAGGGACCTGGCAGGCTACAGTCCATGGGGTTGCAAAGAGTTGGACATGACTGAGCAATTTCACTTACACATTTCACTTTAGATAGGGAAGTTAGGGAATACCTCTATGAGGAAGTAACATTTGACTCAGTATTTGAAGGTTTAAAAGGAATCACACATGTGAAGAACCCAGTGGAAAAGCATTATAGGTAGAGGGAACTACAAATGAAAGAGTTCTGAGGCTCAAGAGAGCTTGACACATAACACAAATATAGAAGGGCAACACGGATGAAGCATAGTGAGTTGAGGGGAGAAGAGCAGAAGTGCACAGGGCCATATCAGGTAGGAGTTCGAATTTTAAATGTGATGAGAAGCCAAGAGAGGCTTTTGATCAGGAGAGTGACATGACTCACCTTCCATTTTTAAATGACTACCTTACCTTACAATTTGGGCAAGAGATGAGTTTCCTTTGGTATAGGGTAGTAAAAGTGGAGGTGGAAGAAATGGATGAATTAGAAATTCATATTGGATGTAGAATGGTCAGGATTTGCTGATGGATTGAATCTGGGGAATGACAGAGAAGGAGGAATCAACAATGACTCCCAGGTTAATGTAATTTTTCTAAGGTGAAAAATATGGGGAAGGACATATTGGGTGGGAGCAGGGTGTCAAGAGTTCTATTTTATAAGAGTGTGGGGCTTCCCTGGTGGCTCAAATGGCAAAGCATCTGCCTGCAATGCGGGAGACCCAGGTTCTATTCCTGGGTTGGGAAGATCCCCTGGAGAAGGAAATGGCACCCCACTCCAGCACTCTAACCTGGAAAATCCCGTGGATGGAGGAGCCTGATAGGCTACAGTCCATGGGGTTGCAAAGAGTCGGACACGACTGAGTGACTTCACTTTCAGTATAGACATTTAAGTGGTGGTTTTAAATGGGCAGGTGTATATATGAATCTGAAATTTAGAATCTTTTTAGGATTTTCACTAGGAGTCATCAACATAAAGATGGTAGAGTCATAGGAACTGATGAAACCACTAAAGAAGTGATTTGAGAGAGAAGAGAAGAGGAGGCTCAAGACAAAGTGTGGATAACTCTGGTATTTAGAGTTCAAGTAGAGGATGTTGAGAAGTAAAGATTGGTAAAACACGGTATTTACAAAGCCAAAAGAGGAAAAGTTTCAAGGAAACAATGATCATCCACATCAAATGCTAATGAGAGGGCTAATAGAATCAGGACAAAAATGTGATCATTGGACTTAGCAACATAGATTTCTGGGGATGTTGACAAGAGTGGTTTCAGTGGACTGATGGGTATGGAAACCAGACTGGAGTGGATTTAGGAATAAAGAGGACATGAGGAAGAAGAGGTTGCATGTGTAGACAATTCATTCAAGAATGTTTTCTGGGCTCCCCTGGTAGTCAAGTGGTTAAGAATCTACCTGCCAGTGCAGGGGACATGGATTCTATCCCTGGTCTGGGTACATCCCACACGCCATGGAGCAACTAAGCCCATGTGCCACAACTACTGAAGCCCACATGCCTAGGGCCTGTGCTCTACAAGAGAAACCGCTGCAATGAGAAGCGCACACACTGCAGTGAAGAGTAGCCGCCATTCACTGCAACCAGAGCGAGCCCTTGCACAGCAATGAAGATGCACCACAGCCAAAAATAATAAATAAATACAGCAAATTAATAAGATAAAGAAATATTAAAAAAAGAGACTGTTTTCTGTTAGTGGGTACAGAAATATGGGCAAGGAGCTGGAGGGATAGTGCTGTCAAGGAAAAGTTTATTTGGGGGATAGTAAATGCGAACTCAGGGACTTTCATTCCTGAGTTCCCTTCCATTCTTCCTTGGTAAAGAATCCGCCTGCAATGCCAGAGACCTGAGTTCAATCCCTGGGTTGGGAAGATCCCCTGGAGGAGGGCATGGCAACCCACTCCAGTATTCTTGCCTGGAGAGTTCCACGGACAGAGGAGCTTGGCAGGGTACAGTCCATAGGGTCACAAAGAGTCGGACACGTTTGAGTGGCTAAGCACACACATATGCTAACTCAGGTTGGTATGTTGCTAAGAATTATTTAGTAGAGAAGGCAAAAGTCCTCATAAAGGAGAGAAGTGATGCTGTGGCAATGGCTTCTGTGCTGTGCTAAGTCACTTCAGTTGTGTCTGACTCTTTGCGACCCCGCGGACTGTGGCCCGCCAGAGTCCTCTGTCCATAGGATTCTCCAGGCAAGAATACTGGAGTGGGTTGCCATGCCCTCCTCCAGGGAATCTTCCCATCCCAGGGACTGAATTTGCATCACTTACATCTCCTGCATTGGCAGGCAGGTTCTTTACTACTAGTGCCACCTGGCAATGACTTCTAGATATCCTCTAATATCTGTCCCCTCCTCTTCTGCAGTAATAAAATTCTCAAATCCATAGCTAACTTCATGACTCACTAGAATAAAGATTATACTCTCCAGCCTTCCTTACTGCTAGATGTGTCCATGTAACTATCTGTGGTTAATAAGATGTAACCCAAAGTGTCATGTGACAGCCCTTGGGAGTCTTCTTTGAAAGACAGCTGACACCATTTTGGACCTTGAGGACAAAGGTCACACCCAAAGAAGGCAGTGAGTTGAGAAACATGTGATTTTTGAAGATTTTGTGAAGCAGGGTCACCATATCAGCTCTGAACTGCCTACCTCCATTCGTTTATCTGTGAAAGAAATAAACTCTCTTGTTTGAGCCACTATTATTTTGGACCTATGATTCTCACAGATGAGTGTAATCCTAACTGATTCCAGTGCATAAGTGAGAGGAATGGCCTTTAACTGGAGACAGCTCATCTAACATATCAGAAAGCAAGGGTACTTGTGGAGGTAGGTGGCTAGATGTGGTGATGGGAGGGTAAGGAATTGAATTCATTTAATATATTCTCTTTTCTCAGTTTAATTCATTTTCTTTTCTCAGTGAGGTGGTGGTGAGGTCTTCAGCTGAGAATGGAGATGGACAGTAGAGGGTTGTATGTAGAACGGACAAGGTATCACCCAGAACATTTAATATCTAGAAGTACAAGGGGATGGCTTTGACACCTGTGAGGACCCTCTATTAAGAGGTGAATTATTTCCCTTCTTGTTTGCACCAGCCTAGTTCTTCTGAATCTTTGACTCCATGATTACTTTTTCATGCTTTATTTTCTAGAGTACCCTGATTCTGATATTCTCATGGTCTCTACCCTGTATGTCCAAAGCCGTGCCCTCTCCCCTAGTTCCCCAGATAGGATTCCCCTGGGATGTCGGTACTTTCCTACAACTGAACTAGATTTGCCATGCTCTCGTTGGGCTGGATTTGCAGTTTTTAACACCCTATCCACCCCACCCCACCCCACCCCACCCTGGCCTCACATTTACTACTCTGATTCACCTTGTAGGCCTTCTAGTTTTTGCCCTCTTGAGCAAACTCTGTCCATTCACTGACACCCTTTTCCCTTATCCCCATTCCCAGTTTACCCATCTTTCAAGAAGCCTTTTCTTCCTCCCTTCCTTTCTTCCTTTCTCTCTCTCTTTTTGACTGCACCATGTGGATTGTGGGATTTCAGTTCCCCAACCAGGAGTTGAACTCTGGTGATGGCAGCGAAAGCCTGAAATCCTAACCACTAGTCCACCAGGGAACTCCCCAGGAAGCCTTTTCTATCTCGTTCAATCCACTTTGATTTTTAAATCAGTGAGTGAATAAGTGTACATCTATTATGTGACTAGAGTTGGTTGCTGTCTTTGAATATCCATATGTAAGTATTCATACACTTATAATCTGCACCGCATAATGTGACATACAGAAGTTTCTTCCCAGTCTTCTACTCTCCCCCTCCTTTCCTTGCACCTTACCCTCTTACTAAGAGTGGGCTTTCTGCAAATAAATTCAGAGTTTTTGCCCCTCCAAAATGAAGCACTAGGGTCATGCTTCAAGATGAGGTCAAAACTAGCAAGAAAGGTTTATCTTGTACGTGTAGTACTCTGAAGAATATGCAGGACCATAGACAGTATTTCTTGGACCACTTACATCAGATTCAATCTGGAGAGCTGGCAAAAAAAATGAAGATTTCTATCTGCCAAGAGACATGTAAGAATGTTTCGGGCAATGTTATTTATAATAGCAAACAAAACAATGACAATTAAAAAAAAACTGGAAGCAACCCACATGACCATGGACAGGAGAATGGATAAACAAATTGTGGTGTATTCATATCATGGAATACGGCATAGCAATGAAAATGACTAAACTATAGCTAAGTGCACCAACACGAATGAATCTCAGAAACAATGTAGAATGATACAGCAAGTTGCCAAAGAATATAAATAGTATGACATCATTATATGAATCCTAAAACAAGCAAGCTACAGTATTTTTCTAATTCAAAGATACAATCACATATGGAAAACGATAAGAAAAGCAAAAAAGTAATTAACATAAAATTCAGAAAAGTGCTTGCCTCTTGGAGGAAGAGAGAGGAATGCAACTAGGCAGGGATACACAGAGAAATGTTATATTTATTGGGTTGGCCTAAAAGTTTGTTCAGGGTTTCCAACCCAAGTTACAGAAAAACCTAAACGAAATTTTGGGCCGATCCAATAGAAAGCTCATTGGTTGGTGCATGGATGTTCACTGCATTATGGTTCTTTAAATTATACATATGTATCTTAGACATGCATATCTCACAGTGAAGAATTTAAGTGTGGATTTCTAGGCCCTGGTCAAACCCATTGAACCTGAATTATTAATGGTAATTTCCCTGAATCTACATTTTCACTTGGCACCCTGATTAGTTCTGAGGTAAGAACTATTGACATAAGGCCTCTTTCCATAACCTGTAGAACCAGGAAGCTGGAGCTGAGGAGAAGGCTAGAAAAAGACCCAAGGGTCTGTGGAAGAGAAGAGAAAGAGAAACTATAGAGAGAAGGGACACCAAATACTCCTTCCGGATGCCTCTGTGTGGCCTGGTAGAGGACTTGAGGTTTCAGAGAAGTCCAGACAATTTGTATACTATTCTTTGAGTTCCATATTTTAAAAAACTTGTTGGCTGTGCTAGGTCATCCTTGCTGCTCTTGGGCTTCCTCTAGTTGGGGCAAGTGGGGGCTACTCTCTAGTTGTGGTGCAGGGGCTTCTCACTGAGGGGCTTCTCTTGTTGCAGAGGACAGGCTCTAGACCATGGGCTTAGTAGTCGCAGTGCACAGGCTTAGTTGCTCCACAGCATGTGGAATCTTCCTAGACCAGGGGTCAAACCTGTATCCCCTGTATTGGCAGGCAGATTCTTAACCACCACTAGACCACTAGGGAAGCCTTGAGTTCCATATTTTCATTGTGATTGGTAATAGAAAGTACTTTTCTATACTTACACACCTTCCCAGCTATTATAGGCATGAGTAAAGAGTTACATGAGGGATTTTTTTTTTTCATCTTACTACAAGCTCCACAACACTGTGTGTATTAGTCAGCTAGGGCTCTGATGACAAAATAACAGAGACAGAGTGGCTTAAACAACTGTATTTCCTCATAGTTCTGGAGGCTAGAGTGTGAGATGAAGGTGTCTGCAGGGTTGATTTCTTCTGAGGCCTCTGTCCTTGACTTGCAAATGGACATCTCCTGCCTGTGTGTTCATGTGGTTGTCTCTCTGTGTGAGCTTGTGTTTGGTGTTACTGCCTGTGTCCTAACTTCTTCTAATAAAGACACCAGTCATACTGAATTACAGCCCTCCTTAATGATCCCATTTTAATTTCCTCTTTAATGTCCCTATCCACTGATTCTGAGGTACTAGGGGTTAGGGGTTCAACATATGAATTGGGGAGGGGCACAGTTGAGCCCACCACAATATGGGATGTGTATTTTTAAAAATAATTTTCATTATTTCTTTTTGGCTGTGCTGGGTCTTCCCTGCTGTGCGGGCTTTTCTCTAATTGTGGCGAGTGGGGGCCACTCTCTAGCCACGGTGCCCAGGCTTCTCATTGTGGTGGCTTCTCTTGTTGTGGAGCATGGGCTCTAGGTGTGCAGGCTTCAGTAGCTGTGGTGCATGAGCTCAGTAGTTGTGGCACACAGGCTCTAGACCGCAGGCTCAAGCAGTTGTGGCACACGAGCCCAGCCACTTTGCGGCATGTGGGATCCTCCCGGACCAGTGATTGAAACCATGTCTCCTCTTTAGTGGGCGAACTCCTCACCACTGAGCCACCAGGGGAGCCCTGGAAAGGGCATTTTGTTTTTGTTTGTTTTGGTGTGACCTTCATGGTACCCTGCGAAGAGCTGCGCATACAGTGGTGCCTAATTCCTGTTGATTGCTTGATCAAGCAAGTGAACCAGTTTGGTGGGGAAAAAGGTAAACAGCCACGGGTAAAATGGATCCATCTTTCTTCAGAGCTGACTGGTTGTCGCGGTTTCATCAGATTGACTAGCTGATCAGTTATCTTCCATTCTAAATAAACCAGGCATTAAGAATCCAGGAGACATTCACTCTAAAACATGATAAAGCATTAAGCTGCTTGAAGCCTGAACTGTTAACTGTTTGACATTTCTTTTAAAAGCTGTTGGAATCCCTCTCTCCAGGAAACCCAGTTGGAGAGGGCTTAGTGTTTTACTTATCGGAGTCTTTGTAGCAATGAGTTTAAATGTATCGAAAAGGGAGGCATCAAATCTTGTAGCATCTCCCTCTCTCATGCTGAGCTGGCACGTCCCAAGGGCAAGGCCAATCAGCCTTGTCATGGAACAGTGGAGTCAGACAGATGTATTGGAGAGGAGGAGGGAGGGGGGAAGCAAAGAAAACCCTTTTCTTGGCAAAGAAAAAGCCTTTGATTTCTCAGCTCATCATCCCAGACAGAGCTGCTAAGACTGTTTCTCTGACTCCTACCAGCACCAGCCTGACCTCTTGATCAGGGATATCTAGAGGGCATGGGGGGACTGGGAACGAGGGAAGGAAGCAGAAAGCTAGACTCTGCCATCAAAGGTTTGTAAGGGAAAGACAAAAAGCAAACCTGGCCAGACCCTGTTATTAACTATCCAGTGTGCACATCGACATCTACCACTTCATTTCACCCTTACCACAGCCTTAGGAGATAAGCAGGACAGGTAATATTTCTCTCATTATAGATAATGAAAAAGAAGCCCAGAGAGATGGAGACATGTACAGACAGCTGGCTGGTGATAGAGCTGAGACTAGAGTCCAGGGTTCCGGGGCTCTTTCAACAGATGAAGAATTAATCTAATTTCCATGCCAGTCCAATTTTATATAGGGAGCAGGAGGGGATGATTTGCAGTGCACATTTTTACAGTTGGAATGTAGCATTGGGAATCATCAGAAGAGAACACCAGAATTCAGAGAAAGATCTAGCAGGACTCCAGAGGTCTATATCTTTCCGTGGCTCACTTTGTAAAAACACCTCTGTAAGCTTATCTGGCTTCTGCCTCTTCTGCAATATCCAACTTATCTAACTTCAGTAGTGACCCATAAGGTCTCCCTCTGCCAAGCCCTGCTTACCACTCTGGCCTCCCCTCTCTCTAAGTCTCCATTATTGTCCCACGATCCAGTCAACAGGACTGGGCTCAGTTCCTGGAACACGCTGGGTTCACACTTCCCAATCTTTTTAAAAACAAAGTGAAAGTGTTAGTTGTTCAGTCGTGTCTGCCTTTTTGCGACCCCATGGACTGTAGCCCACCAGGCTCCTCTGTCCATGGGATTCTCCAGGCAAGAATACTGGAGTGGGTAGCCTTTCCCTTCTCCAGGAGATCTTCCCAGCAGGGTTTGAATCCGGGTCTCTTGCATTGTAGTTGGATTCTTTACCATCTGAGCCACCAGATACTATTTATTTATTTGACTGTGCTGGGGCTTAGTTGTGGCATGTAGGATCTTCGATCTTCATTGCCGTATGCAAGATCTTTTTAGTTGCAGCATAAAGTGAAAGTGAAGCCACTCAGTCATGTCCGGCTCTTTGCGACCCCATGGGCAGTAGCCTGCACCAGGCTCCTCCCTCCATGGGATTTTCTAGGCAAGAGTACTGGAGTGGGTTGCCATTTCCTTCTCCAGGGAATCTTCCCAACCTAGGGATCAAAGCCAGGTCTCCCACATGATAGACAGACGCTTTACCATCTGAGCCACCAGGGAAGTCCAGCATGCAAACTCTTACTTGCAGCATGTGGGATCTAGTTCCCTGACCAGGGATGAAGCCCAGGCCCTCTGCATTGGGAGCACAGACTCTTAGCCACTGGATCACCAGGGATGTCCCCACACCTGCCAGCCTTCTAACACTTCCTTTTCAGCCTCCTTCAGTCTCTTGAGCTCTCCATTCTCCCAGTCTGTTAGTCCCTTCCTGGTCTCCCTTCCTTCCCTACTGGGCAGGACCATGGCTGAATGCCTAAACCCCTCCCTCAGCACCACCCTCCTTTTGCTAGCACCCTTGCACTTCATCCACACACACCCAACCAAACCCCAGCTGGGGAGCAGCACAATGTTACCTTGTCTGCTCTTACAGCTGAACAGCAAACCTTTCACTACCCTCCCCCAGCCCTTTACTCAACCTTGCTTGCCTCACTCTTGGCAGAAAACTGGTGACTCCTTCATTGGCTGTGTGGAGTTTTAACCACTGGACCCTCAAAATCAGGAAAGTCCCTCAAATCTTTTTTTTTTTTTTCCTCCTGGCCCTTTGTTTGACCTTCTAGCTACTGTTCAGTCTCTTTTCCTCTCTTTCTTATATAATTTTCTCTGACGTGTATTCTACGTATGCTATCTTCACATTCTTCACAGTCACTTCTCAACCAACTGAAGTCTGGCTTCTGCCTTCCCCTACCACTCTACCAAATGCCGCCCCTAAAATCACTAGTTACCTACTCTTTGTGAACCCAATGGACTCAGCTCAGTTCTTAGAAAATCTCTCTGCAGTTTTTTCTTCCTTTAATAATGTTTTTTTTAAAAATTATGAAAGTATGATAGCACATTTACAGGAGATTTGGAAAAAAACAGAACAAAATTACATATAATTCCACTATATATTACAATTATTTTTTGAGTAGATAAAGTAAGATTTTTAGTTGGAGTTTCAATATCAAAATTTCAAAAATTAACAGAATGAATACACAGAAAACTAGAAGGATATAGGAGACCTGAAAAGCACCATGAACCAATTCAGCACAGTTAAGATTTATACAATTTTCACACAATTCACTTTGGTTCAGTTCAGTCACTCAGTCATGTCCAACTCTTTGCGACCCCATGGACTGCAGAATGCCAGGCTTCCCTGTCCATCACCAACTCCTGGAGCCTACACAAACTCATGCCCTCACGTCAGCGATGCCATCCAACCATTTCATCCTCTGTCATCATCCCCTTTTCCTCCTGCCTTCAATCTTTCCCAGCATGAGGATCTTTTCCAATGAGTCAGTTGTTTGCATCAGGTGGCCAAATTATTGGAGTTTCAGCTTCAGCCTCAGTCCTTCCAATGAATATTCGGGACTGATTTCCTTTAGAATTGACTGATTTGAAAAAAAAAAAAAAGAATTGACTGATTTGATCTCCTTGCAGTCCAAGGGACTCTCAAGAGTCTTCTCCAATACCACAGTTCAAAAGCATCAATTCTTCGGTGCTCAGCTTTCTTTGTAGTCCAACTCTCCCATCCATACATGCCTGCTGGAAAAACCATAGCTTTGACTAGACCAACCTTTGTTGGTAAAGTAATGTCTCTGCTTTTTAATATACTATGCAGGTTGGTCATAGTTTTCCTTCCAAGGAGCAAGTGTCTTTTAATTTCATGGCTGCAGTCACCATCTGCTGTGATTTTGGAGCCCCACCCCCCAAAAGTCTGTCACTGTTTCCATTGTTTCCCCATCTATTTGCCATGAAGTGATGGAACTGGATGCCATGACCTTAGTTTTCCGAATGTTGAGTTTTAAGCCAACTTTTTCACTCTCTTTAACTTTCGTCAAGAGGCTGTTTAGTTCTTCTTCACTTTCTGCCATTAGGGTGGTGTCATCTGCATACAGGACGCAAATTCTGTTCAAGTTCCCATACACCAAACAAGGAGATGCTGGAACATATCCAGGGACATAAAACAAGGTTCTCTGCGGGTTTTGACATTTCTGACCATTCCCTCTTTAAAGAAAAAAGTAACAAGCTCTCGACTTCCATGGCCCCCTTGTTCTCCTTGTGTTGCCCATTATTCATCCTCTGTAAGCGTGTCGGCCTCTCTTCTGGCGCTTAGTCCTTCACTGATGGTATTTCCCACTGTGGTCCTTAGCCCACTGCTTTCACCCTGTGCTAGTTTCTCCCTGCATGATCTCATTCATTCTCATGTTAGTAACTCCTCTTTCAGTTGGAGAAAAAAAGAACCCTCACTCAAATTATCCTCACTGGTGGGCTTTTTTGATTTGAGGCTGCACATAGACTGCGATGGAAACTCAATCGGGTAGTGAATCAGCTTCATGAATGGGCTTGAAGCTGCTGTAAGTCCTTCCATCTTTTCCTTGGGCCACAGGCTTACTTTGTGCCTCTCTGTTTGTATCCTTTCCACCAGTGTCTACTCCATTCTTCTCTTTCTACTGCCCAACATCCTCTATTTAACCATTGTTTTCATCTCCTTGTCATCTGAGCTTCAGATGGCCTCAGCTTGTCATATCCCAATTTCCTATAATCTTCCAGCTTCAACTTCCAGCGTTAACTGGCCTGGAGTCTGTGTAGTTCTTAGTTCAAAATCCTTAGGGAGGAATTCTAATTATCCCAGTTTATCTTTTTTTTTTTTTTTTACCAGATCATGGGTCATAAGTCTCTGATCAGTTTACAGATTGGCTGTCCTTGGGTCAGGGACTTATTCAGTTCCATTGACTGCAGTCAAGGCAGGTGTGGGGGAGTTGTTGGATGGATCACATAGCACAAATTATAGCTATCCGGACAGCAGTCAGTGGAGGCAGCAAGTTCCCTTAGAAGTGGTGTAATCATGACAGGCTGAGACTAATATCCGGAGCACAACCTCACATCTAAATGTTCGCCTCAGACTCTCCCCAGTGGCTTTGAAAGTGAAAGTGAACGTGTTAGTCACTCAGTCGTGTCTCTTTGCAACCCCATGAACTGTATGGACTGTAGCCTGTGGCTCCCCTGTCCATAGAATTCTGCAGGCAAGAGTACTAGAGTGGGTTGCCATTCGTTCTCCAGGGGATCTTCCCAACCCAGGGATCGAACCCAGGTCTCCTGCATTCTAGGCAGATTCTTTACCATCTGAGCCACCAGGGAAGTCCCCCAACCCAGTGCTTTAAACCAGTTAAATTCTTAGCATTAAAATGGAAACATTTAAATTTCAAAATACCTGCTAGGCACCGCCTCTTGGATGTTCCCTAGCACCTTAAACTCAACATGTCTGAAAGGGGAAATCTCCGTTTCCTTCTATACAAACACTACCTTTTGAATTCTCTATCATTGTTGATGGCACCACTATTTTTACTGCTATTTTCATTACTGCTGTCACTGGTACCATACCTATAACTAACCAAGCTAGGGATATAAGTATCATTTTGAAGTTTCTTTCACATCTGTCATTCATATTCAAATGATCACAAAGCCCTGCCCATTTTGCCACCTAATTTTTATCCTTAATTCCATTCCCTCCTTTCCACACTGCTCCAGTTTTCCACCATTATTTTTAACTTGGATGCTAGCAACAGCCTCCTAACTGGGTTCCTCTTTTATTGTCTTGTCCCTCTCTAAACCATCCCTCACATCACCAGCAGAATGATCTATACTTCTTAAATGAAATATATACACGACCATTCCCCTTCTCTGTCTTAGATCTTGCAGTGACTATTGCCTACTGGATCAAGACTAAACATTCAAGGCCCTGCTCTTCCTTTTGCTCCATCTCCTTGGCTGCCACAACTTGCCTTTCATTCCACGTTTCAGCATCACCACAGCACTAATTCCCTTCTCCCAGCATGTATGCCTTTGCTTCTGCTGACCCTCTCAGCTGGGAATACCTTCCCCTCATTCCTTCCTCCACATGATCTCTGCCAGGATCATTCAGATTCTGTTCAGATATACCTTCCTCCAGGAAAGGATCCTAGTCTTTTCTCTCCTTTCCAATGTGAACAAGGTAGTCCTCTATGTTCTCATTATGTCCTGGTCTTGTTTCTATCATTGCCTATCTTCTCACATGGCTCTTCAGAGGGCAGAGCCTGTGTCTTTTTCACATCTGTATTTCTAATACCTAGCCTAGGTCCTGACACGCAGTGAAAGTGAAAGTCACTCAGTCAGTAGGGGCTCAACTTTTGTTGAATGCATGAGAGAAGGAAAGGAAAAGAAAGCTGAGGTGATCATGGGCAGGCCAGTGAGAGAAAGGAGATGGGGATGACGAGGGGAAGAGGGAGGGAAGATAGAGAAGATGGGAGGGAAGAGGGAGAAAGTGAGAGGAATCACCACACTGGGTCAAAATCATCCCTCCCCTGACATAACTCAGAGGAACTAGCCGGAGGTCTGGGACCTGGCTCATCCCCCTCTATCCCTCTCTTAGAATCACAAAAGCTGGTAGAGGTCTGTCTGGGGCTGGGCACAAGAAGCTCTAGAGACAGATGGAAATGTAGGTGAAAGTGCCGTTAGCTGGGTCACTGCTGACAGCTATAGCAAAAGGGCAGCAGACTATAAGAGGATGCAGTTCTCCTGGGCTACTGGAAGAAGAGATGGGAGAGCCATCAGTTATTAATAACTACCACTAGGCCATGGGGACCCAGAGAGGTGACTGCCTCCAGCTGTCTAGGATTCCACTTTTCAAATAAGCCATTGCTTCCCACATCTGTGGGTAATGGTGCAGTTCTCCAAATGAAGCCATAGTTCCATCAGTTAATCCCAAGTGGTTTTGGCTTTTAAACCACACAGAGGAAAGACAAATGACAAGGGCTTTGAAATAAGAAGCTGAAAGCCTAGAAATTATGATAGTGTGGCCTGGACTCAAAGAAGGCCAGTCCACAAAGCAGAAAGAAGGCCCTTTGCCTGGAATAGAATGTTCCTCCATCCTCCCTGATGATTCCTGGCTCAGGCTTCCCCATTTCTATCAAGGGTATAAATAGCCTTTCAATAAACCAGGCTCTTCCTCCCCAATTAATCATTCATCAAGACTTGTTTAATCTTTCTATAAAATTTCTCTCTGCCCTTCCCCAGTTAAGTTCTTTGTGTGTGTATGCTAAGTCATTTCAGTCGTGTCTGATTCTGTGCAACCCTCCGATTCTGTGTGACCCTATGGACTGTAGCCTGCCAGGCTTCTCAGTCCATGGGATTCTCCAGGCAAGAATACTGGAGTGGGTTGCCATGCCCTCCTTCAGGGGATCTTCCCGACCCAGGGATCAAACCCGTATCTCTTAAGTCTCCTGCATTGGCAGGAGGGTTCTTTACCACTAGCGCCACCTGGGAAGCCCACATATACCATGCTGCTGCTGCTGCTAAGTCACTTCAGTCGTGTCCCACTCTGTGCGACCCCATAGACAGCAGCCCATCAGGCTCCCCCGTCCCTGGGATTCTCCAGGCAAGAACACTGGGGTGGGCTGCCATTTCCTTCTCCAGGTATCTTCCTGACCCAGGGATCCAACCTGGGTCTCCCGCATTTCAGGCAGACTCTTTACTCTGAGTCACCACCTTCCTCAGTTTTCTGAACTCCCCCATATCCTGTCCTACCTCTGCGCTTGACATAGGGATTCCTTCTACCTGAAATGCTCTTCACCAATCTCTCCCTTAAAGCCATCATCCCTAAGCCCACACTCAGAGCCAAGAACAGCTGCTGTCATTTATTGTCAGTGTGACAATTGGGCAAACTGTTTTGTCCTGCCTCACCCCCACAAACTTCCATTTCCTCATCAGTAAATGGGGCTAAAAACAATACCATTCATGGATGATGGGAGAAACATGTACATTTTTAAAAGGTATTCAGTGCTTCTTGGGGCAAGCAACAAATCCAATTCTAGTTATGTTCAGAAGAGGGAATTATTGAGAAGCTATCATGTTGCTCACAGAATCAATGAAAAGGTTGGCTATCCAGTTCAGGCAAGGGTCAGGGACTAGGGGACATATCCAAGTACCTCACACCTCAGGGTCAGTCTAACTAAAATGCCACTGCTGATGCTGCCACAGTTACCACTCTTGGACTCCTGACCCCCTCTGCTTAAGTGTTCAGCAAGTGATAGCTTTCATATTATATCTTAACCACCCTTGCACTTCCCTGGTGGCTCAGTGATAAAGAGTCTGCCTGCCAATGCAGGAGACATGGGTTCAATCCCTAATCTGGGAAGATCCCACATTCCGAGGAGCAACTAAGCCCCTAAGCCTGTGAGCCACAACTACTGAGCCTATGGTCTAGAGCCTGGGAGCTGCGACTACTGAAGTCATGTGCCTTAGAGGCGTGCTCCACAAGAGAAGCCACCACAATGAGAAGCCCATGTACTGCAGCTAGAGAAAGCCTGAATTCAGCAACTCACCACAGTCCATAAAGAAATAAACCTCGAAAATGAATGTCTTCACCCACCATCCTTTGAGGCTCAACTCAATAACCAGCATAATAATATCCCCACAGTTTTCAACACCCTTAAATGTTGATATTCTCACTTGATCCTTCCAAGTACCTGGTCTGGTAGAAAGGCAGCGAATTGGAGCAGAACTCAATAGCTCTAGGATACATGGCCAGTAGGGCTTTCCAGGTGGTGCTAGTGGTAAAGAATCCACCTGCCAGTGCAGGAGACATGAGAGACTTGAGTTTGATCCCTGGGTCAGGAGGATCCCCTGGAGAAGGTCATGGCGACCCACTCCAGTATCCTTGCCTGGAGAATCCCAGGGACAGAGGAGCCTGGCAGGCTTTACAGTCCATGAGGTCACAAAGAGTCAGACAGGACTGAAGTGACTTAGCACACATGCACGTGGCCAGTAAGGAACAGACTGAAACCCAGATCTTCTGTCCCTAAATCCTTTAAAAGTAAAATATATGTGGCAATTACTATGTGTTATGCACTAATCCAAGAGTTTTGTGTATTTGAACTTATTTAATCTTAATATAACCCTATGAGACAAGTATTCTATAGCCCCATTTTACAGACTGGAGAACTGAGGAACAGAGAGGTTTAGTAACTTGCCAAAGTCGTAGAGCTGATAAGTTCCAGATCTGAACCCAGACAGTTTAGCCTTAGCATCTTTCTACTTAATGCAGTTAGGAACATTGCCCTCAAGGAACTGGCCAGAGTGACTTCAGAGTCTAAGCTCCTAACTGCTGTACCATATTGGATTGCAAGTCTGAGAGCAGGCTAATGTTCCTCCTTTTTCAGCAACCAGTCCTATCACCTCAGCTAGAAGCGCTGTCACACACCTCATTCATCTCTCACACTACAGGGTAGATATGTATCCTATATAAGACATTAAGTTCCTTTAGGTGCTGTGTGCTCTGTCGCTCAGTCGTGTCCAACTCTTTGTGACCCCATGGACTGTGGCCCGTTAGGCTCCTCTGTCCATGGGATTTCCCAGGTAAGAATACTGGAGTGGGTTGCCATTTCCTCCTCCAGGGGATCTTCCTGACCCAGGGATGGAACCCTCGTCTCCTGCAATGCAGGTGGATTCTTTACTGCTGAGCCACCAGGGAAGACCAGTTCCTTAAGGGCAATGTGTTATATCGCTTGCAGCACTTCGTAACTGGTGAGTGAATGAGTGAAGGAGGAAGTGAATGAAGGAGCAAAAAGACAAGTGAATTCAACTATGAAGAAATGGGCTTACAGCCTAGGGTGTGGGTTGGGGAAGGGCTACAAATCTGGGCAAGCTCCATGTCAGAGGCCCGGATGATTCAGGCTCAGGGATGACTCTGAGAGTACCCCAGCATCCCACAGCCAAACTGGAGCCCAAGGTTTGCTGATCATTGGACCCTGTCTAGTTTGCTAGGGCCACTATGACAAAATATCACAGACTGGCTGGCTTAAGCAACAGAAATGTATAGTTCTGGAAGCTAAACTTCCAATGTGCCAGCAGGCCTGGATTTGTCTGAGGTCAATCTCCTTGGCTTATAGATAGCCACTCTCTTTTTAAAATTTATTTGAAAAAATAAATAAATAAAAATAAAATTTATTTGGCTGCCCCAGGTCTTAGTTGTGACATACAGGATCTTCATTGCTGTGTACAGGATCTTCATTGCTGTGTGCAGGACCTTAGTTGTGGGATCTAGTTCTCTGACCAGGGATCAAACCTGGGCTGCCCTGCATTGGGAGTGTGGAGCCTTAACCCCTGAACCACCAAGTCCCTGGATGCCTGCCCTCTTGATGCATCTTCATGTGGTTGTTTCCTCTGGGCTTATACATCCTTGGTATTCTTTTTGTGTGCTAAACTTTCCTTTTCTTATACAGACATCAGTCCAATTGGATTAGAGCCTACTCTGATGGACTCCTGGACTCACCTAGAGCCAGATATCCTGGAGTGTGAAGTCAAGTGGGCCTTAGGAAGCATTACCACAAACAAAGCTAGTAGGGGTGGGGAATTCCAGCTAAGCTATTTTAAATTCTAAAAGATGATGCTGTGAAAGTGCTGCACTCAATATGAGCAAATTTGGAAAACTCAGCAGTGGCCATGGGACTAGAAAATGTCAGTTTTCATTCCAATCCCAAAGAAAGGCAATGCCAAAGAATGTTCAAGTGAAAGTCGCTCAGTTGTGTCTAACTCTTTGCGACCCCATGAACTATACAGTTCAGGGAATTCTCCAGGCCAGAATACGGGAGTGGGTAGCCTTTCCCTTCTCCAGGGGATCTTCCTAATACAGGGATCAAAGCCAGGTCTCCTGCATCACAGGTGGATTCTTTACCAGATGAGCCACAAGGGAAGCCCAGATTTACTGGAGTGGGTAGCCTATCCCTTCTCCAGCGGATCTTCCCGACTCAGGAATCAAACCAGGTTCTCCTGCATTGCAGGTGGATTCTTTACCAAATGAGCTATCAGGGAAGCCCTAAAAATGTTCAAACTACTGTACAATTGCACTCATTTTACATGCTAGCAAGGGAATGTCAAAATTTTTCAAACTAGGCTTCAGTGGTATGTGAACTGAGAACTTCCAGATGTACAAGTTGGATTTAGAAAGGGTAGAGGAACCAGTCCATTTTAGTTTGCTGATTCCTAGAATGTCAAGGTTCACCCTTGACTACTACTGTGGGCAGGAATCCCTCAGAAGAAATGGAGTAGCCATCATGGTCAACAAAAGAGTCTGAAATGCAGTACTTGGATGCAATCTCAAAAATGACAGAATGATCTCTGTTCATCACCGAAGGCAAACCAGTCAATATCACAGTTATCCAAGTCTATGCCCTAACCAGTAACGCTGAAGAAACTGAAGTTGGACAGTTTTATGAAGACCTACAAGACCTTTTAGAACTAACACCCCCAAAAGATGTCCTTTTCATTATAGGGGACTGGAATGCAAAAGTAGGAAGTCAAGAAACACCTGGAGTAACAGGCAAATTTGGCCTTGGAATGCGGAATGAAGCAGGGCAAAGACTAATAGAGTTTTGCCAAGAAAAAATGCACTGGTCATAGCAAACACCCTCTTCCAACAACACAAGAGAAGACTCTACACATGGACATCACCAGATGGTCAACACCGAAATCAGATTGATTATATTCTTTGCAGCCAAAGATGGAGAAGCTCTATACAGTCAGCAAAGACAAGACCAGGAGCTGACTGTTGCTCAGATCATGAACTCCTTATTGCCAATTCAGACTTAAACTGAAGAAAGTAGGGAAAACCACAAGACCATTCAGGTATGAGCTAAATCAAATTCCTTATGATTATACAGTGGAAGTGAGAAATAGATTTAAGGGCCTGATGACAGATAGAGTGCCTGATGAACTATGGACTGAGGTTCGTGACATTGTACAGGAGACAGGGATCAAGACCATCCCCATGGGAAAGAAAGGCAAAAAAGCAAAATGGCTGTCTGAGGAGGCCTTACAAATAGCTGTGAAAAGAAGAGAAGTGAAAAGCAAAGGAGAAAAGGAAAGATATAAGCATCTGAATGCAGAGTTCCAAAGAATAGCAAGAAGAGATAAGAAAGCCTTCTTCAGCGATCAATGCAAAGAAATAGAGGAAAACAACAGAATGGGAAAGACTAGAGATCTCTTCAAGAAAATTAGAGATACCAAGGGAACATTTCATGCAAAGATGGGCTTGATAAAGGACAGAAATGGTCTGGACCTAACAGAAGCAGAAGATATTAAGAAGAGGTGGCAAGAATACACGGAAGAACTGTACAAAAAGGATCTTCATGATCCAGATAACCACGATGGTGTGATCACTCACCTAGGGCCAGACATCTTGGAATGCAAAGTCCAGTGGGCCTTAGGAAGCATCACTATTAATAAAGCTAGTGGAGGTGATGGCATTCCAGCTGAACTATTTCAAATCCTAAAAGATAATGCTTTGAAAATACTGCACTTAATATGCCAGCAACTTTGGAAAACTCAGCAGTGGCCACAGAACTGGAAAAGGTCAGTTTTCATTCCAATCCCAAAGAAAGGCAATGCCAAAGAATGCTCAAACTACCGCACAATTGTACTCATCTCACATGCTAGTAAAGTAATGCTCAAAATTCTCCAAGCCAGGCTTCAGCATTACGTGAACCATGAACTTCCAGATGTTCAAGCTGGTTTTAGAAAAGGCAGAGGAACCAGAGATCAAATTGCCAACATCCACTGGATCATGGAAAAAGCAAGAGAGTTCCAGAAAAACATTTGTTTCTGCTTTATTGACTATGCCAAAGCCTTTGACTGTGTGGATCACAATAAACTGTGGAAAATTCTGAGAGAGATGGGAATCCCAGACCACCTGTCCTGCCTCTTGAGAAATCTGTGTACAGGTCAGGAAGCAACAGTTAGAACTGGACATGGAACAACAGACTGTTTCCAAATAGGAAAAGGAGTATGTCAAGGCTGTATATTGTCACCCTGCTTATTTAACTTCTATGCAGAGTACATCATGAGAAACGCTGGACTGGAAGAAACACAAGCTGGAGTCAAGATTGCTGGGAGAAATATCAATAACCTCAGATATGCAGATGACACCACCCTTATGGCAGAAAGTGAAGAGGAACTACAAAGCCTCTTGATGAAAGTGAAAGAGGAGAGCGAAAAAGTTGGCCTAAAGCTCAACATTCAGAAAACGAAGATCATGGCATCCGGTCCCATCACTTGATGGGAAATAGATGGGGAAACAGTGGAAACAGTGGCAGACTTTATTTTGAGGGACCTCCAAAATCACTGCAGATGGTGATTGCAGCCATGAAATTAAAAGACGCTTACTCCTTGGAAGAAAAGTTATGACCAACCTAGAGAGCATATTCAAAAGCAGAGACATTACTTTGCCAACTAAGGTCCGTCTAGTCAAGGCTATGGTTTTTCCATTGGTCATGTATGGATGTGAGAGTTGGACTGTGAAGAAGGCAGAGTGCCAAAGAATTGATGCTTTTGAAGTGTGGTGTTGGAGAAGACTCTTGAGAGTCCCTTGGACTGCAAGGAGATCCAACCAGTCCACTCTGAAGGAGATCAACCCTGGGATTTCTTTAGAAGGAATGATGCTAAAGCTGAAACTCCAGTACTTTGGCCACATCATGAGAAGAGTTGACTCATTGGAAAAGACCCTGATGCTGGGAGGGATTGGGGGCAGGAGGAGAAGGGGACGACAGAGGATGAGATGGCTGGATGGCATCATGGACTCGATGGACGTGAGTCTGAGTGAACTCCGGGAGATGGTGATGGACAGGGAGGTCTGGCGTGCTGCGATTCATGGGGTCGCAAAGAGTCAGACACGACTGAGCGACTGAACTGAACTCAGAAGAACCAGAGATCAAATTGCCAATATCCGTTGGATCGTAGAAAAAGCAAGAGAATTCCAGAAAAAAAACATATACTTCTGCTTCATTGATTAAGCTAAAACCTTTGACTGTGTGGAGCATAAGAAACTGAGGAAAATTCTTAAAGATATGGGAATACAAGACCACCTTGCCTGCCTCCTGAGAAACCTGTATCCAGGTCAAAAACAACAGTTAGAACTGCACATAAAACTACAAACTGGTTCAAATTTGGGAAAGGAGTACATCAAGGCTGAATATTGTCATCCTGCTTATTTAACTTATATGCAGAGCACATCATGAGAAATACCGGGCTGGATGAAACACAAGCTGGAATCAAGATTGCCAGGAGAAATATCAATAATCTCAGACGTGCAGATGACACCACCACCATAACGGCAAAAAGTGAAGAGGAACTAAAGAGCCTCCTGATGAAGATGAAAGAGGAGAGTGAAAAAGTTGGCTTAAAATTCAACTTTCAAAAAACTAAGATCATGGCATCCAGCCCCATCACTTCATGGCAAATAGATGGGGAAAAAATGGAAATAGTGACAGGTTTATTTTCTTGTGCTGCAAATTTACTGCAGGTGGTGACTGCAGCCATGAAACTAAAAGATGCTTGCTCCTTGGAAGAAAAGCTATGACAAACGTAGACAGCATATTAAAAAGCAGACATTACTTTACTGACAAAGGTCGGTATAGTCAAGTCTGTGGTTTTTCCAATAGTGATGTATGGTTGTGAGAGTTGGACCATAGAGAAGGCTGAGCACCAAAGAATTGATGCTTTTGAACTGTAGTGCTGGAGAAGACTCTTGAGGGTCCCTTGGACAGCAAGAAGATCAAAACAGTCAATCCTAAAGGAAATCAACCTTGAATATTCATTGGAAAAGGGCTTCCCTGGTGGCTCAGACAGTAAAGAATCGGCTTGCAGTGCAGGAGACCTGGGTTTGATCCCTGAGTTGGAAAGATCCCCTGGAGGACGGCATGGCAACCCACTCCAGTATTCTTGCCTTGTGAATTCCCATGGACAGAGGAGCCTGGTGGGCTACAGTCCATGTGTTCACAAAGAGTCAGACATGACTAAGCACAGCACAGCACAGCATTCATTGGAAGGACTGATGGTGAAGCTGAAACTCCAATAGTTTGACCACCTGATTCGAAGAGCCAACTCATTGGAAAAGACCCTGATGCTGGGAAAGATTGAAGGCAAAAGGAGAAGGGGGCGACAGAGGATGAGATGGGTGGATGGCATCATTGACTCAATGGACAAGAAAGTTTTTGAGGAAACTCCAGGAGATCGTGAAGGACAAGGAAGCCTGGTGTGCTGCAGTCCATGGGGTCTCAAAAATTTGGGCATGACTTAGTGACTGAACAACAACAACTGATGGCCTCATTTTATACTCAATTACCTCTTTAAAGGCCCTACCTCCATATACAGTTACATTATGAGGTATTGGGGTTAAAGCTTCAACATATGAATTTTGGGGAATGTAATTCAGCCTGTAACAGACCCCATATTCCATATTCCCCTTGGCTTTCCCTCAACTAAGTAGGAGGGAAATGGGTATGGCAGGGAGGTAAATGCATAGAGTCACACCGGGCCTCATTCATGTACCCAGGCAGCTGAGGCCTGTGTGATTCTGTGCATTTGCCTTAGGCCTGCAGTGGGTACAGACTATCTTTTGAGACTGGACTTAAGATTAAATGGGACAATGTTGGCACTTTTAGTGCATCCCTTCCAGATATATACTGTGCCATCTGGCTTTTAATATTCCACTTGGGTGCTATCTATTTAGTTAATAAGAGAGAACCCTAATCACTGTCCTTTGCTAAGTGAGCTGTTATAACATCTGTTTGGATCCCCCCGCCCCAACACACACACAAGTAATTAAATAAGCACAGTGTCCTCTGGGTGGCGAGGTGTATTCCCAAAGCTCTCCTGCTAGACAATGCTCCACACTCCAGAGTGCTGGTTCATTCAACAGCATGTGTTTACTCAGTGTCTACTATTGCCCAGGC
The DNA here is from genome assembly GCF_042477335.2 of Ovis canadensis. Lineage (NCBI taxonomy): Eukaryota > Metazoa > Chordata > Mammalia > Artiodactyla > Bovidae > Ovis > Ovis canadensis. The sequence continues at coordinate 130,181,379 of NC_091727.1, forward strand.
CCCAGGGGAGGAAGGTGGGACTCAGACAGAGGGGAGGCTTAGCTCTTGCCCTTAAGAAACATACAGTCTAGTGGTGGAGAATGATGGGTTTCCAGATAGTCCTATAAGGTGATCAGTGCTCTAGCAGAGGGAGACCCTGGGCACTGTGCAAGGCAAGCAGGGCCATCTCACCCGGCCTCGGGAACCAGAGCAGGCTTCCCAGAGGAAGAACAGATGAAGAGCTCAAGTCCTGAAAGTGCAGAGTTTAGCGAGTTCAAGAGGGGGACTGGCTGGGGTGGGGAGGTGACTAAAGGCTGCAAGCAGGACAAATGGTTGTGTTGCACAAATTCAGGGGGGCGCCATTCACCCTGTAGTCTATGATAGAAGCAGTGCCACCGGAGTTGTGTGACTCAGTGACTAAAAGGAGTTAGCCTCCCAATTTCCAAGAAAATCTTTCTTTGGGGTGGGGGGAGGGGTGTGCCTTGCAGCATCTAGTTTCCTGACCAAGGATCAAACCCATGCCCCTATAGCAGAAGCACAGTGTTAACCACTAGATCACCAGGGAAGTCCCAGACCCCCCCTTTTCCTTTCTCCTTGTTTAACTGGTCGGTGCTTTTCTTTTTTAAAAAAAATTTATATTAGAGTATGATTAATTAACAATTTTGTGTTAGTTTCTAGTGAACATCCAGAAAACTTTTAAAAATCTAGACTGAAGGACTTCCCTGGTGATCCAGGGGTTGAGAATCTGCCTGCCAATGCAGGGGACATGGGTTCCACCCCTGGTCCAGGAACTAGGATCCCACATGGTGCAGGATAACTAAGCCCCTGTGCCACCACCACGAGAAACCTGAGTGCCACAACTAGAGAAAGCCTGTGCACAGCAAAGAAGACCCAGTGCAGCCAAAAAAAAAAAAAAAGCTAGACTGAGAATCTGGACAAGATCTTATGCTAAATGCAAAGGAGACATCTTTAGGAGGGGGCCTGGAGCAGGAGGAAAGAGGGTGGGAGTGTGTTTCTAGGTTCCTATAAAGACTCAGTTGAGCCTTCTACTGCAACCATCTCAGAATGCCCTCAGCCCTGGAAACAAACAGTGCTGGGGTCTGGCTGGAGAAAGGAGAGCCTGTCAGGAGGTAAAGCTGGAGAAGGCTGCAACTTCGGACCAGGAGCGCGAACAGACAAGGCTCATCCCTACTGGAATCCAGGCAAGAAAATCACCGGGCTCATGCCCTTGGCCCATAGGTCTGAGCCCCTGGCCCTGATTTGCCCTCTGGGCTTCTGCCTCAGAGCCCCAACCTGCCCCTGGTCTCTCCTATCCAGGCCCTCAGCCAGCCCTGCTGTCCTCCAGTCCTCCTTCCGGTGAGGACTCCACAGCTTAATTATGCTCCAGCACTGCGTTCCCCTGTTCCCCTTGCTATAAAACTGCCTGCCTAATTTAGCTCTCAGGCCTTGATATGCCAGTTGGGGTGTATATCTCTCCCCTCCCCTCCACCCCACCCTTTATTTTCTTATTTATTTTCTGAAATATGTTTGCCTTCCCTGAGTCTTCACCACTAGAACTGAAATCAGAGCTTTAAAACACACCATGTCAGTGACTGTAATGATACTGAATCTCTGTTCAAAATGCTTCTCATAGTGTATTCCAAACATTCTGGTCTGTGTACGGAAGCTCTTACCACAAGCAACAAGCCATTGGAGAAATTAAGTATCAAGTGCAAATCATGTTAGACCAGCCACAGGTCACATTCAAAATGACTGGTCAGAACAGATAACTCCAAAGAGTAAAGTAGAAAGGGAGTTCCTTCTAATTAGGGAAGAAGGCTTTATATATCTTCCTTATCAATATGTTTTTGTCTTCCTTTTCATCTTCTGTGTACTAACAAAGAAGTAGCCAGAGAATGGGGAGGTTGAAAAAGCAAATGAAGTTTATCCTGTAATCTAGTTTGTAGTCCAGGCTGGTGGTGTTCTCTCAAACTTAAGCCTATTTCAGAATCAGCTACAGTAGATCTGGGGAATGGCTTGAGAATTTGTGTTTCTAACATGTTTCCAGGTGATACTGATGCTGTTCTACACATTTTTAAAACTTTTTATTTTATATTGGGGCATAGCCAATTAACAATATTGCCATAGTTTCAGGTGGACAGTAAAGGGACTCAAGGTGGACAGCAAAGGGACCCAGCCATGCATATGCGTGTACCCATTCACCCCCAAACTCCCCTTCCATCCAGCCTGCCACATAACATTGTGCTGCATAGTGGTGGAGACACGGAGTTCCTGTGCTATATAGTAGTGGAGACCACACTTTGAAATCAGGAGTAGGAGCCTGCCTACTTTGTTCTTCCTTTTCAAGATTATTTTGGCCATTCTTGATCCCTTGCAATTCCATATGAGTTTTGGCATCACATTGCCAGTTTCTACAAAGAAGTCATCTGGGATTCTGACAAGGATTGTATTGCCTCTGTAGATCAGTCTGGGGAGTACTGCCATCTTAACAACATTAAGCATTCCAATTCATGAACACGGGATGTTTTTCTATTTATTTAGAACTTCTTAAACATCTTTTGACAATGTCTTATAGTGTTCAGAAAATGTTTTGTGTTTCTTTTGCTAAACTTATTCCTAATAATTTTATTTTTAATGTTATCATGTTATTAACATTAATAAATAATTATAATAATAAATGATACCTTATGTGTTAATTATAATTTATTATTATCAATGATATTATAATTAATATTAATAATATTAATATTGTTGTAGATGGATTTTCTTGATTTCATGTTCAGATTTTTTGTAAATGTATAGAAATACAATTGATTTTTTGAAAATTATATATTTTTGGCAGTGTTAGGTCTTCTGTGTGAGGGTTTTCTCCAGTTGCAGCAAAATGGGGCTGCTTTTAATTGTGGTGCATGGACTTCTGATTGTAGTGGCTTCTCTTGTTATGGAGCCCAGGATCTAGGTGCATGGGCGTCATTAGTCATGTGCATAGGCTTAGTTACCCAGTAGTATGTGGGGTCTTCCCAGACCAGGTATCAAAACCTGTGTCTCCTGCATTGGTAGGCAGATTCTTAACCTGCACCACCAGGGAAGCCCGAAATACAATTGATTTTCATATATTGATCTTACATCCTGCAATTTTCTGAATTCATTTATTAACACTAGTAGTGTGTGTTTGTGTTCATGTATTCCTTAGGGTTTTCTACATGTAAGATCATATCATCTGAAGATAGAGGTAGTTTTTACTGTTTCCTTTCAAATATGAATGCCTTTTGTTTCTGTTTCTTGCATAATTGCCCTGGCCAGAACATCCTGTGCAGTTGAATAGAAGTCATGACAGTGAACATCGTTGTCTTATTCCTGATCATAGTGGGGAAGCTTTTATCTTTCACCATTAAGCATGATGTTAGCTGCAGTGTGTTGGGGATGTCCTTAATCTGATGGAGGAAGTTCTTTATTCTTTCTAGTTCATTGACTATTTTTTTCTTAATTATGAAAAGGTGTTAGATTTTTTTCAAAAAAAATTTTTTTGTGTCTATTGAAATGATCATTTGGTTTTGTGTTTTTATCCTATTGACTGGTTTATTACATTAATTGATTTTCAGATGTTAAAACAACTTTACATTCCTCAGATAAATCCCACTTGGTCTTCTTACATTCTTCTTACATTTTCCTAGATTTGGTTTGCTAGGATTTTCTTGCATATTTTTATATCCATATGCATAACTGATATTAATCTGTTGCTTTCTTGTATTTTTTTTTTGGTCTGGTTTTGGTATCAGAGTAATGCTGGCCTTGTAGATGGAGTTGGGTAGTGTTTCTTCCTCTTCTATTTTTGGAAGAGTTTGTGAAGAATTAGTGTTAATGCCTCTGTAAATCTTTGATAGAATTCACCAGTGAAGTCATCTCTTCCTGGGCTTTCCTTTGAATTATTAATTCAATCTCTTAAATCTCTTTAATTGTTATAGGTCTATTCAGATGATCTCTTTTTGAGTCAGTTGCATTAGTTTGTGTTTTCTGCAAATTTGTCCATTTCATCTAAGTTATCAAATTTATTGGCATACAATTTTTTATAGTTTTCCTTATAAGGCTTTTTATTTCTCTAAGGTCAGTAGTAATGGGGACCACACTTTGAGAACCACTGTTTTCAGGGCTGCGCTGAGTCGGCCTGAAGGTTAGGAGTCTCTGGTCCTGGGAAGACTTGCCTAGCGTGTGAACCAGAGGAGGTTCTAGCTCAATGAGTTCAGGCCTTGGGCAGGGCTCACCAATCTGCTCCTGGGGCTCCTACAGGAACTGGAGAGCACAGGTTACAGCCAGGACCTCCTGTCAAAGGCCTGATCTCTTCTGGAGTCATTTAATTCCCTCCCTCACGCCTCCTTTCTGGATGGTGAAGGGACCTGAGACATCAACAAACCCGAGGAAATGTGGCCTGAGATAAGCCCCCTGCTGCTGAGCAGGAGTGGTTTTCAGACTGAGCATGCATCATAATCCCCTGGGGCAGGGGTGCTTAGAAAACCCAGATTGCTGGGCCCCCCCACCCTGAACTTTGGGATGGTAGGTCTAGGGTGGTGGTGGCTGAGAATGTCAGTTCCCAGCAAGTTCCCAGGTGATGCTGACCGATGCTTCTTGGCCAAGAGAATAAAAAGGTTTCTATGTTCTTACGACTGAGGCAGAGAGGCTGGTGAGAAAGATGTAAGCCAGGAGAGCCTGAGCAGAGACTGGGAATTTACTTGGTGCCAGACTAAAATTTCTGAATGACTGGATTTTTGTAAAGTTAAGGATTAGTGAGTAAAGCACCAAATTATATATAGTACGTACTCATTCTAAGTATATTTGAAACTAATCATTGGATGATGTTATTTACATTCAGCTATTTCAACAAAGGGAAGACAGAAGAGAACTAACATTTATTGAGCTGTTATGCTTTGTAGAAGACTCTTTACTTGCTTCTTGTGTCACTTACTTGCTTCTTGCAGCAAACATAGAAAAAAGACATCCATTTTTTAAAGTTCTCATTTTTTTACATGAGGGAACAACCTCAAAGAGCTTGTGACCTGCCTAATGTCACACAGCTGATAAGAGCTGGACCTGAGTTGAGGTCTGGCTCCAAAGCCCTTTCCACTATACCCTGCTCGTGAATGCATCCTTCCTGAAAGAGCAGAGGAAAGCAGGGAGAGTGTTTTCAGGGAAATCATGATAGAAACAAAATATCTGCCATGGAGAATAAGTAATGAGGAGGGAGGCTGAAGGGATGGGTCGGGACTAGAGAGTGAAGGGCCTTGAATGTCACCCAAGGCATTTGCACTTTCTCACAGTCAAGGAGGAGGTGCTGCAGACATTGTAGAAGGGGTGGGATGTTAAGCTGGGTGTAGCCTAAGAGAAAGGGAGGTGTTAGTAAGAGCAGAGAGAGTGGCTTGATGGACTCAGAGCCCTGGAGCTGGAATCTGACAGATGAGAAAACTGGGGCACAGAGAAGGGAAGTAACTTGCTGGAAGGATGCTGTGGGGCACTGCCCAGCCATGTCTTCTGACTCTGGACCTTTCTATCACACCTGGCTAACTTCCCACACTGATTTCTTTTAGGCTGTCTCTCTGTAACATCCATCCAGGGATTTGGGACAAGTGACCTTAGAGACTGGGTCAAAAGTTGTTAGGAGAAATGTCCCTCCTGCCCCAGGAGCACCCCGCAGGGCAATGAGTTTGTGCAGGTGGAACAATTAGTGCTGTTATAGGTTCTTCCATAGGAAGGAAATAGGAGGTACCTTTCTGGTTCCCCCAGGGGACTGTGGGGACCTCCTCCACTTGCCTGGGACTGTGGCTAGGGGAACTCAACCTGGAGCAAGCTGAAATAAAAAAAGATCATGTTGATGGCTCAGGACTTGGAGCCCAAGGCCCTGGACCAGGTGGAGCTGGCCTTGAGAACTAAATTGTTAGTTTCTCAGTCGTGTCAGACTCTTTGCAACCCCATGGACTGTAGCTCGACAGGCTCCTCTGTCCATGGGATTCTCCAGGCGAGAATACTGGAATGGGTTGCCATTTCAGTCTCCAGGGGATCTTCCCCACCCAGGGATCGAACCCAGGTTTTCTGCATTACAGGCAGATTCTTTACCACCTGACCCACCAGGTGAGAACAGAAACTGCCCCAAGACAGAGAGAGGCATGCTAGGGGTTTTCAGAGGCCCACTATACCCTGCTGAAATGATTCTCTGCTCCTCATTTCCCAACTGGTACCCATGCTGTGTACCCACCTGCAGGATCTGCTGCAGCTTGTTTGGTGGTGAAGTATGTGGAACCTCGCATTATGGCCTGTTTACTGCCCTGTGGAGCCACAGTGATGGAATTTGTATGGATCCCTTTGCTGCTTTTGTTTACTGCTGTGCAGAGGCAGTGAGACCCAAAGGAGGCCAAACCTAGACTTTCAGCAGCTCCCAGGGCCTCTCAGGATCAACCCTCTGTCTTGGGGAGCTGGAGAGGGGCTAAGAGGGGGCCTCTGACCCCAGCTGACAATCAAGAGGCCAAGTACTTAGGGAGTCACAAAGCTTTTGTTTAAACAGCAAATCCCTCAAGTAGTAAACACTTTAATACTCAGTGCAGTGTTCACAGTGCCCCACAGCAAACGAGACATGTGGACCACACACCTTAGAGGAAGGCAGTAAATGGGCATTTTTCGAAGTTCCAAGACTTGATTCAAATAAGCATGAGGGCCAGACAAGGCTTTCAAAAGTGTTGTGCTGGGCTGAGAGGAGGAAATGGCAGTGGATCACTCTGCAAGGAAGATTATGGATGCTCAGTTCAGAAAGAAGGGCGCTGTTTAAAACCTTACCAGAATGGACATTTATCGTCCTTGCATCTGTGTTCTGCTTAATATATCTCTCTTATCTGAAAAGACCAATCTCTCTCTTATTAAAATATTTTATCATGAAATATTCAGATATACAAAATATATATAATAGCATAATATGTGGCCATTTAGTTACCATTGTGTTTAAGAAGGGACTCCCAGGTGGTGATAGTGATAAAGAATCCACCTGCCAACGCAGGAGACATAAGAGACATGGGTTCAATCCCTGGGTTGGGAAGATCCCCTGGAGAAAGGAATGGCAACTCACTCTAGTATTCTTGCCTGGAGAGTTCCATAGACAGAGGAGCCTGGTGGACACAGTCCACAGGGTCACAAAGGGTTGGACACAACTGAAGTGACTTAGCACGCAACGCATGCATGCATGCGTTTTAAGAAATCCAGCCTTACAAACATCATTGACATTTCCTATTTACCCCATTTCCATCCATTTCCCCATGCCCAAGAAATGGTGCCCTGATTTGGAGTTTATCATTCCTTTGCATATGAAAGTGCTCTTTTTGATCTCTGTTAACCCATATTCATCAGCAATTTCAAACCTAGAGCAAACTCACCTCTGGCACAAATCATCCTCGATTAATCACACCTCACTTAGATTTCTTTACTCTCCATTCTTTTTTTAAAAAATATAAATTTATTTTAATTGAAGGTTACTTTACAATATTGTATTGGTTTTGCCATACATCAATATGAATCTGCCACAGGTATACACGTGTTCCCCATCCTGAACTCCCCTCCCTCCTCCCTCCCCATACCATCCCTCTGGGTCATCCCAGTGCACCAGCCCCGAGCATCCAGTATCATGCATCGAACCATTCTAAGCTCTACATCTTCCACTTTAAAAAAAAAAAAAAAAGCTCTGTTCCCTTTTACCTGTGAATTCATTCCTTGATAACCATACACTTCCTTTATGGGCTTCCTTGATCACTCCAGCCAGCCTTGATGTCTATTATTCTGTTCTGAAAAGGAAATATAATTGGGTTCCAAGTTAAAATAGCCCTGGATTCAACTCCTGACTTCATCACTTACTAGCTCTGTGACCTTGAGCAATCAACTCCTTTTTCTGGGCCTCTAGTATCTTATCTCTAAGATGTGTTTGTAGGGGGGAGGTTGAGGTGTCACATTAAGTCTGCTGTGAAGATCAAGAAGGATATCATATTCAGGTTTATCATCCCCATGCATGCGAAAGTCATCTGCAACATATTAGGATCCACTGCCATTATCAATTTCAAACTTGTAAACATTGATTTGGTTGCTTGTGCTTATTTGATTCATCTATTGGTTACACACTGTCTCCCAACACACTATAATTGCTCCATGTGCATAAATAAGTCTTGTTTTCCCAGAAAATCTGTATGCTCATGAAGAGCAGAGAATAAGCCTCACAGAATGACAATATAATTTATCGCCCAAACCAAGATATTTTTTAGAGTAGGGGAGGGGTATTCATAATGGCATCAGGTTGCAGCATAAACCAGGACTGTCCTAAGGGAACCAGGATATGCGGTCATCCTAGTCATATGTCCTTTCAGAATCTCCCCCAGCCCTCAGCCCAGTGCCAGGTAGGGAGTAGGTGCTTGTTAAATCAAAACTGTGGAGTGGAACTGAAGCGCTGGCAGCCTCGGAAGTTAGCAAACATGGCTAGTCTCGTATAGCTCATCCCTTCCTCTCCCTGTCTCTTGCACGCCCTTCTCCTTATTCAGCAGTAATGTCACCCCCAAATGGCACATTCATCATCCCAAATTAGCCATTATTAAAGCCATCCATTTGCAGGGCTGCAGCTAAAATGAATTGTGTTATTATTCCAGTTATGGCAATGAATGGCTGAACATCAAAAGCCATTTTGATTTTGCAGCAAGAAGGCAATCAATTATTGTGTCCTGCTGGCTTGTCCAAACCAGTGTCCAGCTTGCTGCTGGTGGCCAGAAGTCTTCCTTCCCACCTCATCGTATGCATACTTCCTGAGGCCTCCCCTCTGACACTTGAGAGCCCAGCAAGAGGAAGGACATATTTCTTCTACCAGTCTGGGATCAACTTTGCCTCTCAAAACCTGGAGGCTTCTTCCACTATAGACCCAAGAGAGAAGAAAGTGTCCTTGTGTTTTCTGTTGATTGTGGCAGCCAGATTGAATGGGGGAATACAGGAAAAATTTTTTGCAACTCACAAATAACCTTGTGAATAGTAAAAGCCTGTTGTACCCTGAAGAAGAATTTGAGTTTACAAGAGAAGTATTGGAAAATTATCCCCCTACACCCTTGCCTTTGGTGATTCCACTTTTAAAAACCTAAGGATTAAGTCTAATTAAAGGCAAGCCAATGGGGAAAGAAACAAGCCTGGGATCTTCCTGGCTTTGAGGCTGATGTATGTTACACTGCTTTCGTCTCTCTCCCTGTTCCTGATCCCTACAGACCCGAGCAGGGAGTCAGACTTGGGGTGATTCCTTGGTTCATTCCCCTCCACTGCCCTGCTTACTGACACTATAGGTTGGTCTCATTGGAGACAACTTGCAGCTCTCAGCAACCTCATTCCTGCGCTTCTCCACCCTGGTTGCCAGTTAGTGTCATCTTGCAAAGTTGCTGATGGATGAAAAAGGCCTAAGGTAGATCATCTCTTGGGAAACACCTGCACCTTAATAGGGTCTTTACTGGCTTCCTTGGTGGCTCAGACGGTAAAGAATCCACCCACAATGTGGGTAGACCTGGGTTCGATCCCTGGGTTGGGAAGATCCCCTGGAGGAGGGCACGGAAACCCACTCCAGTATTCTTGCCTGGAGAATTCCATGGACAGAGAAGCCTGGCAAGCTACAGTCCATGGGGTCACAGAGTCAGACACAACTGAGTGACTAAGCATAGCACAGCACTGCTTTACCTCAAAGGAGTGATTTAAACTCGCTGGGTACGACAGTGCAGGTTGGGATGGAGTGACGGTGACAACCTTGCTCGGAGCAAGGTATTGATTAGCAGGCCCTTTCTGGGCTGGGAATAATGATGCTGCTGATGAGAATAATAGCAGTGACAGGATTGGAGCTGTTTACACAGTGCTAGACGTAAACCAAGCAGGCTGGCCTCCTCCAAACCCCACTGTGCACAACCTTGAGCTGTTGGGAAGATTAAATGAGCTAAGGTATCAACGCTTCAATGCATATTTCCTGAGGGCTGTACTAGTCAAGGTGCTGTAAGCTGTGCTATTTCTCCTCACATCACACTTCAGCTCTGTGGCCTGTAACCAGGGCTCCTCACTGACAGCCTGTCTCCCCTTCTCCCCACTGTGCTTTAGGAGTTCAACCCGAGGGTAAGACTTAGTAAGAGTGTGTAGAGCAAATTTTACAGGCCTCTCTCCCCATCCACAGGTAGTGGGAACTGAGTCCACATTAATTAGCTGAAATGAAGTTCTCTCAGCTACAGACTGTCCCCAAGGGCTACCACTATAAAATTCATTTGCCTGTGCCCGGTGATGGAAATTACACAAGCCCTGGCATTTTCCCCAAGCCTCAGAAACGGAACTGTGTGCAGACTATCAGCCCTGAGGCTCTCTGCTCACCACCTCCAACTCGTGATCTGCATTTCCCAATGTGTGCGTGGACACACACACCACACACACACCACACACACACACAGACACACACACACACACGTACACCCTGAGGAAGCTTTCTGGTGAGATCCTCCTAAGAAATCGGTGGCAGGACAAAGATAGCCCTCAAGCCTCAGCATCCAAATAGTTACTGATATTATATAGATTACTGGTGTATATTTGCATGGCTTATGGGAACACAAGCAAGATTATGAAGTACTCGATCAATGTTTCTATTTGTTTTTAGCTGCATTTCTGCTACTGCCATGAAGAAGAAGCCCTTCATTTCCAGATGAGAAAGTAAGTATGAGAGGTAAGTGACTTATCAAAATGGTATGACGAATCAGAAGCTGGACTAGAACAGCAAATGTGGCCTCAGAGTTTCTGATTTGTTTCTTCACTTAAACAATTTTTTTTGGCTGTTCTTGGTCTTCATTGCTGTACACAGACTTTCTTTAGTTGTGGAGTAGGGGCTTCTCATTGTGGTGGTTTCTCTTGTTGTGGAGCATGGGCTCTAGGGCACGTGGGCTTCAGTAGTTGTGGAGCATGGGTTTAGTTGCCCCACAGCATGTGGGAGCTTCCTGGACCAGGGATTGAACCTGTGTCCCCTGCATTGGCAGGCAGATTCTTAACCATCAGCACACCAGTAAAGTTCCGTTTCTTCACTTTTAAGTTATCTCAGAGGTGAGTACTTGTTTATTTGTTCTGTTGGGCCAGGAAGATCCAGAGATTACTATGATCCTCCAAATATTCATCCAACTTAGACTCAAGCTTGTCCTTCTCTAGCCCACTGTTTTATATCCCAATAGGGAGCAACAGGCTTTAAAATACAAAGTCCAGTTCTATTTTTTGAATCTCTCTACAGTTTTTACAATATAACTGTAGTCAAGCTCACTTCAGATATTTAGAGAATGAAGATAAGCTAAAATATGCACAATCTGTCACCATTTTGGTGCGTTTCTTTTCTGTCGTTTTTCTGTATGTGTTGGTAGACCTATTTCAAACCACGTTTCCTGTATCCTGAGACACATGTTCTTCTTTCTGAAATCAGGATGCATCTTACAATGGAGGTCCAAAGTGACTTGCAAATGGCCAGGCAGAGCAATCCACTGTGATATTGTTGTCAATGCTTGTGTGTGTGTAGACTTAGCCAGGTGTAGAGGGTATCTGTTCATCTGATTGTCACTTCCGTTGAGTTATCTGCCTTGGTAACACAATTCATGGTTAAATTTTTAACTTAAATTTGGCTTACTCCCTAAGTGTCACTTAAAATGTCATCTGAAAATTACACTATGATGCATCACTGAAATGAAAAATTATTGTGTCTGCTGAAGACTGCCTGTCATACTCCAGACAATGCAATTAAAGACAGCAGAAATTGCCAAATCTCTTGGAATAGATCATAAAATTTACAAAGCTAGGAAAGGTTGGTGTGACCATTGCATGCATTGTGAGGGACTATTACTCAGGTACTGAATGTCTGTCAAAAGCTTCTGAGTGACTTTCAAGAGAAAGTCTGATTGATTTCTAGCTAATGTAATTGAATTGAAAAAAAAGTAGACAAAGGAAAGGAAAAAAAGAAACTGTGAGTTTAACCAAACAGGAAATGCAAATGAACTCCCAAGATTCTTCTACATGCTTTGATAGGATCTTGTCCTATTTCAAGTCAGGGTTAGGAAAAGCGGCCACATGTCAAGACAATATGCTGCAATATTGCCAATGCCCAAATATAATTCAGAAGAATCTTCTTAAAATTTTATTTATTTATTTAATTTTTGGCTGCACTGGGTCTTCGTTGCTGCTCATGGGTTTTCTCTAGTTGCCTTAAGCAGGGCTACTCTTTGTTGCAATGCATGAGCTTTTCATTGTGTTGGTTTCTCTTGTGGAGTAAGAGCTCTAGGGTGTGTGGATTTCAGCAGTTGCTTAGCTACCCTATGGGCGTGTGGGATTTTCCTGGACCGGAGATCAAACAGGTGTCCCCTGTTTGATAGGGGATTTGGTAGGTGGATTCTTAACCACTGGACCATCAGGGAAGCCCTAGAAGAATCTTTAGATTCTGGGACATGAAGAAAGCTTAGACTCTACTTTTGGTGATGTTCCTGAAGAAGAAAGTGGTATAAATTGTATGGACATATGAACAGGCTTCCAGTGGTGCTAGTGGTGAAGGACACGTCTGTCAATGCAAGATACACAAGAGACGCAGGTTCCATCCTTGGGTCGGGAAGATCCTCTGGAGGAAGGCATGGCAACCCACTCCAATTCTTGCCTTGAGAATCCCATGGACAGAGGAGCCTAAGGCCTGGTGGGCTATAGTCCATGGGATCATACAGAGTTGGACATGACTGAAATGACTTAGCACACTCATGCACATTACTATCAGCAGAATACAATTTGGGTATATTAAAGGTAGTGTTTCTTTTTCCTTAAGCTATTAATAATCCAATGTCTTACAATCTATGTCGTTCTACGAATCGAAAAAAAGAATAGTTGTGATCATACTGTTTATACAGCTTTAGATTATGTTTTTTTAATTTAATATATCAAAAGCATTTTCAATGTCACTACATATTTGAAAACCTGATTCTATGGCTTACTGTTTTTAGTATATGATTCTACCATAATTATTTCAACCATTGGACATTAAGTGTTATATAGAACACTGAGATCAACATCCTTATCTTTTATCAAGAATTCCTCAGTTGAAAGACAAAAATTGTGAGGGCTCTTGATATATATTGATATTGAAAAACTGCTTCTCAGAAAGGTTCTGCCAATTTACAATTCTGCCTGCAGTGAATGAGCATATATGTCATCAATATACATGTTTTCAATTGAAAAAAATAGGCTTATGCTAATTTGACCAGCAAAAAATATGCCATCTCATTTATACTTGCAGTTCATCAATTACTACTGAGCTTAAATGCTTAAAAATATAATTGTTGGCATTTATATATTTTGTGTACAACTTACCAGTTCATATCCTTTGTTCCTGTGTCCACTGGGGTCTCAGACTCTGTTGTATTTGCTTCCAGTTAGGTCCAAGATGTTGTTCATGTCCCGTATTCCCCTGGCCCACCTGATTTCACCTGCAGCTGCAGTTTCCAGCCTCTTGACAGTCATCCACCTCAAGTGGACTGTCTTTCCTCTCTGCTGGAGGGTTTCTTGGGCACAGTAGAGGCTTACTCTGCCTCAGCCAGGTGCACCCTGAAGTGCTAGATAATCAACACCACTGAAGCTAAACTTCAACCAACGTGGATGGAAGTCCATGGACATCACAGACTCTATGTTCTCCAACAGACTGATTCTGGGACACATTCCATGCAGTTTCTCAGAGAGTCCCCAGCAGGCCTGAGTCTCAGCTGCCCACAGGGTAACTTGCTCACTAACATCTTCCATATTCGCTTTTCTTCCCTGTCTCTCTTTCCTTATTTTCTTCTTGTGCTTCCTGAGATTGCCTCCCAAATAAACTACATGTGCCCAAATCCTTTTCTCAGGGCCTGATTTTGAGAACTGGAAGTCAGAAAAAGAAAAAAAAAAACAAAATGAAACCACAATATTTTCTGTCCGCACACATTTTGACAGCGATGTTCACTCTCAGATTGAATTCCTCCAATTTGAATGGCATGTTTGAAAACAAACACAGAAGAGTGAACACTATCCCTGTAGTAAACTTTGGAGTGCAAGAAACAGCAATGCAGATGGTCCTGTCACCTGGTGAATACCAGTTGGTTGCTTCCAAAAACCTTACAGGAGATGTCTGGACTCTCAGCATAAAGACAAAATTAGCTTTCCATAAGGCTAAAGATCAGAGTCTGGATTGAGTGAATTCAATAAGGTAAAGTCAACTTAAGCAGCCTCACATGTCTTTTTGATATATAGAGACTTTAGTAATGTTTGTACTTCTATCTATATCTCTCTATCCTCCACAAATATATTGGCATTCTGATGTTATACGTATCTATGCTGGGATGCCAATTTATTAATTTACAATGAGGAATACAATTGTTAAACAGGCCAAAATGCTTGAGTAGCCAGATCAGTATACTCTTTCCCTGTGGGCAAGTTGTATGAGGGAGTAAATTATCAAAAGATTGCTTGGTAAGCATAAAATCGGAACAAGGGGAGTTTGTTGATCATAAGAATAGTCTCTCAGATTAGACAACTCAAAGCACTCTCATCAACTATAGGGCCAGCCTTGCCAAAGAACCCATAATGCTGGGTTCACTTTGCCGAGATCATTCTCTTGGATGGAGCTGGCTGGTAACAGTCTTTTTTTTTTTTTTTTTTTTTTTGCTTCTGGCTGGCCAACTATTTTCTATTCACTCTAAGGAGTGTATAATACAATTAATTTGGTTTCCACTTACCAAAATTACAGTTGCATTCCAGTTCTACTTCCTGAAGATTTGTCCTAGTTCACCTTTAACAGAGTTTTAAGAGTCTACAAAATTTCCAGTCATGTGTTTATGATAATTTCCTGGTTGGTTTCCAGGTATCTAGTCATGTGACTTGCCTGTGAACTTTACTAGTTTAACTCTCAGGTGGCAACTTTATTTACTGTTTTTGGAGGGAGTGGGGATATCATATAGGTGCTCCCACTCCTGTTGAGATGAAAAGTACTTTCAGCTCAACAGATTTCAGCCTCATTTTCCAGATTCATCTCTCACGATCACCCTGTGTTCCAGTAAAAGGCTTCAATGTGCCACCCCCAGAATAGCCAATGCTCTTTCTCTTTCCCAGATTCCACACATACTAGAATGTGCTTCCTGTCCTCATTACTCAGTGAACTCATTCACTCGTCAAGATCCAGCCAATATATCACTTCCTCTGAAACTACATCCTTGAACCATTTCCATCCCTACTTTAGTACCAAAGAGATGGATTCTTTCTCTTTAGTGTTAGCACAACACTTAATTCAAGCTTCTATTATGTCATTTACTCCACTGTACTACAATCATTTATATGTCCGTTTTCCCCACTAGACTATGAGATCCCTGATGGCAGAGGCTGGAGTCTTCTTTATCTTTATATTCCCACAGCTTAGCATAGTGCCTAGCCCTCTGTAAATGCTTGAATAAATGAATTATCCAAAGTCAGACAGCCAAGTATCCAGGAGCTGTTACATGTTGAAGACTGTTGTCTTGAAAGATATATGACAGAAAATCATCAAGGGTCATTTAACAAAACTGACAGAGAGTTGTGAGCTCATATCTTATGCAATGCAATTATTCATCAACAAATATTTGTGCCCAGTACTGGTGACATAGCAGTGAGTAAGACACATAAGCCCTCTTTTTCATGGAACTTACATTTTACTGGGGGAAGACAGATAATAAGCACATAGATAATTAAAATAATTTCCAGATTGTGGTAACTATTGTGAGGAATATAAAGCAGAATGACGTGAAAGTAAATGACCTAAAGAAAAAGGGTTCTCTTTGATTAAGTGGTCATGGAAAGCCTTTTGGATAGAATGATATTTAGTCTGATATCTGAATAATGAGAAGGAGCCAGGTATTCAAGGATCTGGGGAAACTGTGTACCAGTCAAATGAAGGGGCAGGTGCCCAGTCCCTGAGGTAGAAATAGGCTTGTGGTTAAAAAAACAGAAAGAAGTTCTGTGGGACAGAATTTGTGAGTGCTGGAAACATGGTGCAAGATGAGCTCAGAGAGGTTGAGCAGAGCCCAGATCATGTAGAGTTTTGTGAGCCACGCTAAGATGTTTGGGTTTTATTCAAAGTACAATGGAAAGCCACTGGAGGGTTTTCAGTAGCAGAATGATATATTTTGATTTGCATTTTAAAAAGATCATTAGCCTGTTTCAGGATAATTATACATAGAAACCAAGATTTCCATAAGCAATACAAAATTGAAAGCTATCCCTAATTCTCCTATTTCAACAGTCTCATGGTACACTGATACACAGGGAGTGAAAAACTGACTTAAGGCTCTAATACACCATCCAGAAAGTTAGTTGAGTGGCACCACTTTTGCAGATGGTTGGGGCAGGTCATCAAAGCCTGCCCCTTAATAAAGAGAACTTTAAAGAATGGAGAGTTCACCTTAGCTGGATACTGAAAAGATGAGGGGGGAAGAATAGTAGTCCCTAAAATGGCCTAGAAGAGACTAGGGAGAAGATTCTTTGGTCCACTGGCCGGTTTCATCATTAAGGTATGAGTAGCTTTCAGCTCACTTTTAGTGGTCAATAATCTGTGTTGAAAATCTCCCCCAAATCAAGGTTCAGGGCTTGGAAGAGAAAAGGGCTGAACAGGAAGCTGTCCACGGAGCATCCACTTTCCCCTCCTGATAAATCACTGCAGAGAAACTACACAGCAGCTTGGTTTCATTCTCAGCTTCTCTCTGCCAGCTGCAGGATTGGGAGCAGTACAGGTGTAATTACAATTCCACCATAACATCACCTGTGTGCCCTGCAAGGCTCTGTACATGGAATTTCCTTTAAATCTTAGGAGAGATATGGGAACAGAAGCCCATTGAAGTACTCTGTCTGAGTTAGGCTTTTTGCTGAGAGCAAACCAAGAAGACTTCTGCTGAAGCCTGGGCACAACAGAACGACATCATCAACTAGGGAAGAATTTTGATAGGCAGAACCACGGAGGCTATTTCAATCTCAATCCCTCCTCACAAAGAGGCAGGAGCATTGACTAAGGAAGACAGACCTAGGACTCATATCTTAGCAACTGAATATATAGAGGGTTGAGTCCAGCAAGAGTGGGGGAAATTTAGAAGACAACAAGGAGGAGGTGCAGATGGATGCTACAAACTGATGGGAATCTAAGGTAGTGCACTGCCAGATGTACTAGCGATGCTGGTAAGACAAGGTCTGCATGAAAAAAGAAACCAAAGAGTCCAAGGCATTGGGACTGCCTAGATGGAAGAAAGGCTACAATTAATAATAATATTTGTCCCTAAAGGATATTTAGAACTCAGGTGTTACAGGCAAGAGGATCACAGGACCACCTGTGAAAGTGAAGAAAGGGTTTTAAATTCTTTCCCCTAATGGATACACACAAATTAAGGTATCCTTGAGGCCAGGGATACAATTGAAACATCAGGCGGGGGAATTGAAGTTGCTTCTAAAAAATAAAATCAGGGGACTTTGGCCATGTAAATTAAATTCAAAACACAAATACCTTAACCAGTAATCTGGCATCTATACGAGGGCCCCAAAGAAGGGAAGGGCCTGAAGTTTTTAAGTGAGCACCTGGGGAGAAGTTATGCTGGCCCCTCAGTGAAAGGGAGGCCTGAGAAGACGGCAGAAAGAGAATTGAATGGAGAGGTAACATGCTGTGAGCAAAATGGCTTACCTAGTGAGAGGAACCTAATGGAAATGTGTGGGAAGGGCTGATTAATTAACTGACCTGTATGGAGAGATATAATTATAAATCCCTCACAGTTCTATTACAGAGCCTCCAGTAGGGCCAGTCATTTACTTCATGGCCCTTGAGCACCTGAATCAACAGTGCGCGCAGTGCTGCTTCCGCCACCACATGTGACCATCATCCAGAACTGACTGGAGAAGATGAAAGACCGTCTAGGAATAGTGCATGAAATTGTAACTAAGCTAGGTACATGCGGGATGAAGGCTGGTGTGAGAAAACAGTGACCTTGAGGTAGGCAGCCCATCTTTGAAGCTGCTGATTGGCTACTCAGGGGCCGAGGGCCTATTAGGAGATAGTTGTATCAACTGCCACCTACTCCTCCTCGCTAACAGATTGCAGAGTGACCTCAGGCTAATTGATGGGAAGACAGCATAGCAACTGCATGATATGCCATCCAGAAGACAGCTGAAGCTGCAAGTTGGATGCAGGACATTAAGGGAAGGAGTGAATGTCATGGCTCCTATAAAGAGACATATCACAAAACAGTCAATTTTTATTGTATTGTTTGACCTGATGTGCTTGAAATATGGCAAACTGTCCAACTCTATGACACTTGAAAGATTTTGGCCTGACAGTTTCTGATCCCTTCAATATGGGTGGCATTTCGTTTAGAAAAATATATGACCGTCGCCAGTGGAGATATAAAGCTGAGAGAGTGAGAGAGAAAGATCCCAGCTATAGTGAGCAAAAGCCCTATTGGCCTTTTTCTCAACCTTGGGTTGATCTGTCAAGCCTAAATTGTATTGTATTTTCACAGAGCTTTTAGTTATTGTTCCAAAGTGTTCAGAGAGGCAGTCAGCTGCAGGGGTAGAACACTGAATTACATTCAGACTGTCTGAGTTCTAGCAAATGACAGAGCAAGGTTCAGTTCAGTTCAGTTCAGTCGCTCACTTGTGTCCAACTCTTTGTGACCCCATGAACCACAGCATGCCAGGCCTCCTTGTCCATCACCAATGCCCGGAGTCTACCCAAACCCATGTCCATTGAGTCAGTGATGCCATCCAACCATCTCATCCTCTGTCGTCCCCTTCTCCTCCTGCCCTCAATCTTTCCCAGCATCAGGGGCTCTTCACATCAGGTGGCCAAAGTATTGGAGTTTCAGCTTCAACGTCAGTCCTTCCAATGAACACCCAGGACTGATCTCCTTTAGGATGGATTGGTTGGATCTCCTTGCAGTCCAAAGGATTCTCAAGAGTCTTCTCCAACACCACAGTTCAAAAGCATCAATTCTTTGGCGCTCAGCTTTCTTTATAGTCCAACTCTCATATCCATACATGACCACTGGAAAAATCATAGACTTCACTAGATGGACCTTTGTTGGCAAAGTAATGTCTCTGCTTTTTAATATGCTGTCTAGGTTGGTCATAACCTTCCTTCCAAGGAGCAAGCATCTTTTAATTTCATGGCCGCAGTCACCATCTGCAGTGATTTTGGAGCCCGGAAAAATAAAGTCTGACACTGTTTCTACTGTTTCCCCATCTATGTACCATGAAGTGATGGGACCAGATGCCATGATCTTAGTTTTCTGAAGGTTGAGTTTTAAGCCAGCTTTTTCACTCTCCCTTTTCACTTTCATCAAGGGGCTCTTTAGTTCTTCTTCTCTTTCTGCCATAAGGGTGGTGTCATCTGCATATCTGAGGTTATTGATATTTTTCCTGGCAATCTTGATTCCACCTTGTGCTTCCTCCAGCCCAGCGTTTCTCATAATGTACCCTGCATGTAAGTTAAATAAGCAGGGTGACAATAGACAGCCTTGACATACTCCTTTCCCAATTTGGAACCAGTCTGTTGTTTCATGTCAGTTTCCTCCTCTGTAAGGAAGAGCAACACCTCACCTACTTCACATTATTTTGAAGTCAGCTGATAATATGGATGTGCCTTGAAACTGAAATGCCCTCTATAAACATGAGGGATTATTGTTCATCATCACCCTAGCTCAGGACCAACAATATTTTATTTGTAAAGAGCCATGTATTAAATGTTTTAGGTTGGTCAGATTTGGCCTGTATACCATAGAATGCCAACCTCTGTCCCAGATTAGCAACACACTTTGGGGCTTTCTTGGTGGTTCAAATGCTAAAGAATCTGCTTGCAATGCAGGAGACCCAGGTTTGATGCCTGAGTTGGAAAAATCCCCTGAAAGAGTGAACGGCACCCCACTCCATGTTCTTGCCTGGAAAATCCTATGGGCTAAGGAGCCTGGAGGGCTACAGTCCATGGGGTTGCAAAGAGTCAGACATGACTGAGCAACCAAGCCAACTTGGGACTGATGATCCACTTTTTCTGTGTTTTGTAAGATAACCTCCATAAAATCTATCTTATCAAGATAGATTTGGATTATTTGAATCTTTTCAATTTTATTATGGTAAAATTCTCACAACATAAAATTATCCATTTTAACTATATCAAAGTGTACAATCCGGTCTCTTGGAGTACATTCAAAATAATGCATAACCACGTTGTTTCCTAACTTCAGAACATGCTGATCATACCAAAAAGAAACCCATGCCACTAAGCAGTGATTTCCCTTTCCTGGCTTCCTCCAGTCGCTGACAACTGCAAGTCTGCTTTTACTTGAGACTGTCCTATTCTGGCTAGAGCATATAAATGAAATCATGACATATGTAACTTTTCCTGTCTTGCTTCTTTCATTTAGCATAATGGTTTCAAGGTTCATTGATGTAGCATACATCTGCACTTCATTTTTTATTGCTAAATAATGCTCCATTGAATGGCCATTTTGTTTATCCATTTATCAATTCATGGACATTCGGATTGTTCCGACTATGGGGCTATTAAAACAATGCTGCCATGAATGTTCATGTACAAATTTTTGTGTGGACATGTTTCCATATTTCCATATTCTGAGCATATACCCATTTCTCTTGGGTATGTGGTTAACAATGCAGTTGCTGGGTCATATGGCAATTCTATGTTTAACACTTCATGGAACTCCCCAGTTGTTTTCTACAGTGGCTGCACCATTTTATATTCCCCACCAGCAATGTATGAGGGCTCCAGTTTCTCCATATGTTCATCAACACTTGTTATTTTCTGTTTTATTTTTTAATTATTACCAATAATTATTAATAATTATTACTAAATTTTAACAATTATTAATTGTTGCCATTAATAAATATGAAATGATATCTCACTGTGGTTTTGATTTGCATTTCCCTACAAGCTGGAATCAAGATTGCAAGGAGAAATATCAATAACCTCAGATATGCAGATGATACCACCCTGATGGCAGAAAGTGAAGAGGAACTAAAGAGCCTCTTGATGAAAGTGAAAGAGGAGAGTGAAAAAGTTGGCTTAAAGCTCAACATTCAGAAAATGAAGATCATGGCATCCGGTCCCATCACTTCATGGGAAATAGATGGGGAAACAGTGGAAACAGTGGCAGACTTTATTTTTCTGGGCTCCAAAATCACTGCAGATGGTGATTGCAGCCATAAAATTAAAAGATGCTTACTCCTTGGAAGAAAAGTTATGACCAACCTAGATAGCACATTCAAAAGCGGAGACATTACTTTGCTGACTAAGGTCCATCTAGTCAAGGCTATGGTTTTTCCTGTGATCATGTATGGATGTGAGAGTTGGACTGTGAAGAAGGCTGAGCGCCGAAGAATTGATGCTTTTGAACTGTGGTGTTGGAGAAGAGTCTTGAGAGTCCCTTGGACTGCAAGGAGATCCAACCAGTGCATTCTGAAGGAGATCAGCCCTGGGATTTCTTTGGAAGGAATGATGCTAAAGCTGAAACTCCAGTACTTTGGCCACCTCATGCGAAGAGTTGACTCATTGGAAAGGACTTTGATGCTGGGAGGGATTGGGGGCAGGAGGAAAAGGGGACGACAGAGGATGAGATGGCTGGATGGCATCACTGACTCGATGGACGTGAGTCTGAGTGAACTCCGGGAGTTGGTGATGGACAGGGAGGCCTGGCGTGCTGCGATTCATCGGGTCGCAAAGAGTCGGACATGACTGAGTGACTGAACTGAACTGAACTGAATGACTAATGAAATCCAAGTAAGATGGCAGGTGTTGTGAGAGGGCATCAGAGGGCAGACACACTGAAACCATAATCACAGAAAACTAGCCAATCTGATCACACAGACCACAGCCCTGTCTAACTCAATGAAGCTAAGCCATGCCCCTGGGGCAACCCAAGACGGGTGGGTCATGGTGGAGAGGTCTGACAGAATGTGGTCCACTGGAGAAGGGAATAGCAAGCCACTTCAGTATTCTTGCCGTGAGAACCCCATGAACAACATGAAAAGGCAAAATGATAGGATACTGAAAGAGGAACTCCCCAGGTCAGTAGGTGCCCAATATGCTACTGGAGATCAGTGGAGAAATAAGTCCAGAAAGAATGAAGGGATGGAGCCAAAGCAAGAACAATACCAAGTTGTGGATGTGTCTGGTGGTGAAAGGCCAATGCTGTAAAGAGCAATATTGCATAGGAATCTGGAATGTTAGGTCCATGAATCAAGGCAAATTGGAAGTGGTCAAACAAGAGATGGCAAGAGTGAACATTGACATTTTAGGAATCAGAGAACTAAAATGGACTGGAATGGGTGAATTTAACTCAGATGACCATTATATCTACTACTGTGGGCAGGAATCCTTTAGAAGAAACAGAGTAGCCATCGTGGTCAAAAAAAGAGTCAAAGATGCAGTACTTGGATGCAGTCTCAGAAACGACAGAATGATCTCTGTTCATTTTCAAGGCAAACCATTCAATATCACGGTAATCCAAGCCTATGCCCCAACCAGTAATGCTGAAAACGCTGAAGTTGAACGGTTCTATGAAGACCTACAAGACCTTTTAGAACTAACACCCAAGAAAGATGTCCTTTTCATTATAGGGGACTGGAATGCAAAAGCAGGAAGTCAGAAACACCTGGAGTAACAGGCAAATTTGGCCTTGGAGTACAGAATGAAGCAGGCCAAAGGCTAATAGATTTTTGCCAAGAGAATGCACTGGTCATAGCAAACACCCTCTTCCAACAACACAAGAGAAGACTCTACACATGGGCATCACCAGATGGTCAACACCAAAAGCAGATTGATTATATTCTATGCAGCCAAAGATGGAGAACCTCTATACAGTCAGCAAAAACAAGACCGGGAGCTGACTGTGGCTCAGATCATGAGCTCCTTATAGCCAAATTCAGACTGAAATTGAAGAAAGTAGGGAAAACTGCTAGACCATTCAGGTATGTCCTAAATCAAATCCCTTATGATTATACAGTGGAAGTAAGTAATAGATTTAAGGGACTAGATCTGACAGACAGAGTGCCTGATGAACTATGGACAGAGGTTTGGACAGAGGTTCGTGACATTGTACAGGAGATGGGGATCAAGACCATCCCCAAGAAAAAGAAATGCCAAAAAAGCAAAATGGCTGTCTGGGGAGGCCTTACAAATAGCTGTGAAAAGAAGGGAAGTGAAAAGCAAAGGGGAAAAGGAAAGATATACCCATTTGAATGTAGAGCTCCAAAGAATAGCAAGGAGAGATAAGAAAGCCTTCCTCAGGGATCAGTGCAAAGAAATAGAGGAAAAGAACAGAATGGGAAAGACTAGAGATCTCTTCAAGAAAATTAGAGATACCAAGGGAACATTTCATGCAAAGATGGGCTCAATAAAGGACAGAAATGGTATGGACCTAACAGAAGCAGAAGATACTAAGGAGAAATGGCAAGAATACACAGAACTGTACAAAAAAGATCTTCACGACCCAGATAATCATGGTGGTGTGATCACTCATCTAGAGCCAGACATCCTGGAATGTGAAGTCAAGTGGGCCTTAGAAAGCATCACTACGAACAAAGCTAGTGGAGGTGATGGGATTCCAGTGGAGCTATTTCAAATCCTGAAAGATGATGCTGTGAAAGTGCTGCACTCAATATGCCAGCAAATTTGGAAAACTCACCAGTGGCCACAGGACTGGAAAATGTCAGTTTTCATTCCAATTCCAAAGAAAGGCAAGGCCAAAGAATGCTCAAACTATTGCACTCATCTCACATGCTAGTAAAGTAATGCTCAAAATTCTCCAAGCCAGGCTTCAGCAATACTTGAACCATGAACTTCCAAATGTTCAAGCTGGTTTTAGAAATGGCAGAAGAACCAGAGATCAAATTGCCAACATCTCCTGGATCATCAGAAAAGCAAGAGAGTTCCAGAAAAACATCTGTTTCTGCTTTATTGACTACTCCAAAGCCTTTGACTGTGTGGATCACAATAAACTGTGGAAAATTCTGAAAGAGATGGGAATCCCAGACCACCTGACCTGCCTCTTGAGAAACCTGTATGCAGGTCAGGAAGCAACAGTTAGAACTGGACATGGAACAACAGACTAGTTCCAAATAGGAAAAGGAGTATGTCAAGACAGTATATTGTAACCCTGCTTATTTAACTTATATGCAGAGTAGATCATGAGAAATGCTGGGCTGGAAGAAGCACAAGCTGGAATCAAGATTGCCAGGAGAAATATCAATAACCTCAGATATGCAGATGACACCACCCTATGGCAGAAAGTGAAGAGAAACTAAAGATCCTCTTGATGAAAATGAAAGAATAGAGTGAAAAGTTTGGCCTAAAGCTCAACATTCAGAAAACTAAGATCATGGCATCTGGTCCCATCACTTCATGGCAAATAGATGGGGAATCAGTGGATACGGTGTCAAAATTTATTTTGGGGGGCTCCAAAATTACTGCAGGTGGTGACTGCAGCCATGAAATTAAAAGACGCTTACTCCTTGGAAGAAAAGTTATGACCAACCTAGATAGCATATTAAAAAGCAAAGACATTAGTTTGCCAACAAAGGTCCATCTAGTCAAGGCTATGGTTTTTCCAGTGGTTATGTATGGATGTGAGAGTTGGACTGTGAAGAAAGCTGAGCACTGAAGAATTGATGCTTTTGAACTGTGATGTTGAGAATACTTGAGAGTCCCTTGGACTGCCAGGAGATCCAACCAGTGCATTCTAAGGGAGATCATTCCTCGGTGTTCATTGGAAGGACTGATACTAAAGCTGAAACTCCAATACTTTGGCCACCTCATGTGACGAGTTGACTCATTGGAAAAGACCCGGATGCTGGAAGGGATTGGGGACAGGAGGAGAAGGGGACAACAGAGGATGAGATGGCTGGATGGTATCACCGAATCGATGGGCATGAATTTGGCTAAACTCCGGGAGTTGGTGATGGACAGGGAGGCCTGGCGTGCTGCAATTTATGGGGTTGCAAAGAGTCGGACATGACTGAGCGACTGAACCGAACTGGACTGAACTGAACTGAATGACTAATGATTTCATGTGCTTATTAGCCATTAGTATATCTTCTTTGGAGAAATATCTACTTAAATCCTTTGTCCATCTTTAAATCAGATTGTCTTTTTGTAGTTGAGATGTAAGAGTTCTTTTGTGTATTCAGAATATTGGACCCTTTTCAGATACATGATTTGCAATTTGTTTTGCCTTCTAAGTGCCATCTTTTAATATTATTGATAATGTCTTTTGATGCTCAGTTTTTAATTTTGATGAAATCCCATTTATCTACTTTTATTACTTTGCTTTTGATGTCATTTTAAAGAATCCATTGCCAAATTAGAGATTGCTAAGATTTACACATATGTCTTCTTCTAACAGTTTTATAGTTTCAGCTCTAACATGTAGGTCTTTGATCAATTTATAGTTTGTTTCTAATGTGATATAATGGTTATTTTTATGTGTCAGCTTGACTGGATCACAGGAGCCCAGATATTTGCTTAAACATTGTTCTGGGTGTTTCTCTCAGGGTGTTTTTGGATGGGACTAACATTTAAATTGGTAGGTTGCCCTCTGCCAATTTAAAAGATAAAGTAAATTGCTCATATGGATGGACCTCATCAAATCAGTTGAATGCCTGAATGGAACAAAAAGGCCATGGTCTTCCCTGGTGGCTCAGATGGTAAAGAGTCTGCCTGCAATGGGGGAGACCTGGGTTCGATACCTGGGTCAGGAAGATCCCCTGGAAAAGGAAATGACTACCCACTCCAGTATTCTTGCCTGGAGAATTCCATGGACAGAGAAGCCTGGAGTGCTACAGTCCATTGGATTGCAAAGAATAGGACATGACTGAGCGACTAACAATTTATTCCTCTCAAGAAGAAAGAATTTCTCCTGCCTTTGAACTGGGACATTGCCTTTTTACTGCTTTTGGACTCAAGATGAAATATTACCTCTTCCTGGATCTCAAATCTACCAGCCTTTGGACTGGAACTATACCATTGGTTCTTTGGGTTCTCAAGCTTTTAGAATTGGACTGGAACTACATTTTCCTGAGTTTCCAGCTTGCTCCACCTCCATCATCTATCTATCTGGAAGAACACAAGAAGGTGTTCTCACTTCTGCTATCCAACATTATATCCTATTGGTTTTGTTTCTCTGAAGAAATCTAATGCATATGGTGTGAGGTAAGTGTCTAACTTCATTCTTTTGCATGTGATTATTCAATTATCTCAGCCCCATTTATTGAAAAGATTCTTTTTTTCCCCATGGAATAGTCTTAGAACCCTTGCAGTAAATCAGTTGACCATAGATGTATGGGTTTATTTATGGACTCTCAATTCTATTCCATTATTCTCTATGTCTATCTTTATGCCAGGACTGCAGTACTTTGATTATTGTAGCTTGGTAGTAAGTTTTGAAATCAGGAATAGTTTGCCAACTTTGTGCTGCTTTTTCAATATTCTTTTGGCTATTCGAAGTTACTTGCAATTCAATGAATTTTAAGATCAGTTTATATCTTTCTGTAAAAAAAATTTGGAATTTTTACAAAGATTGCCTTGAGTCTGTAGATCAGTTTGGATACTACTGTCATCTTAACATTAAGTCTGCCAATTCATGACTATGGGATGTCTTTCCATTTATTTGGGTCTTCTTACAATAATATTTTGAAGTTTTAAGTTTATAAGTCTTATACCTCCTTGGTTAAATTTATTCCTAAATATTTTATTCTTTTTAATGCTTTTATAATAGAATTTTCTTAATTTGGTTTTCAGATTATTCATTTCTGGTGTATAGAAGTACAGCTGATTTTTGTATCCTGCAACTTTGCTGAATTCACTTATTAGCTCTAATAGTTTCCTTGTATATGGGTTCTTTAGGGGTTTCTATGTATAAGATCATATCATCTGCAAATAGAGATAGTTTTGCCACTTCCTTTATAATTTGGATGCCTTATATTTCTTCTTCTTGTGTAATGTCAGTAGCTGGAACCTCCAGTATAATGTTAAATAAGCATGATGGGATCACACATTCTTGTGTTGTTCTTGATGTTAGGGTGAAAGTCTTTCACCATTAAGTATGATGTTAACTTTGAATTTTTAATAGATTCTCTTTATCAGGTTAAGGAAGTACCCTTCTATTCTTAGTTTGTTGAGGTTTTTTTTTTTTTAATAATGAAAGGGTACTGGATTTTGTCAAATGCTTTTTATGCATTAAATGAGATGATAATGTGCTTTTTCCCTCCTTATTCTTTTAATATGATATATTTTATTGATTGATTTTCACACGTTAAAACACTCTTGCATTCCTGGTATCAGTCTCACTTGTACATGTGTATAATCCTTCTAATATGCTGCTAGATAAGGTTTTCTAGTATTTTGTTAAGGATTACTCAAACTATATTCATGAAGGATATTGGTCTGTACTTTTCTCTTTTTTTGGATGTCTTTGTCTGGCTTTGGCATCATGGTAATGCTGGCCTTAGGATAAGTTAGGAAGTGTTCTCTTTTTTCAGAAGAATTTGAGGATTGGTTTTAATTATTCTTTGAACATTTAATCAAATTTGCCAGTGAAACATCCGGTCATGGGCTTTTCTTTTATAATTCTTTTTATTACTGTAAAGTCAGTGGTAATGTCCCTACTTTCATACTTGATTTTAGTGATCTCAGTCTCCCGTCTTTATTTCTTAGTCTGTCTAGCTAAAGTTTGTCAATTTTTTATCTGTTCGTGCTCAGTTGCTCAGTCATGTCTGATTCTTTGTACATTCTTTTAGGTCTGTTTTGTTTAATTGTTTAAGTCTTCTGCTTCCTTACTTCTGCCTAGTTGTTATTTGAAATTGAGATGTTGAAGTTTCTAACCATTATCATTGAACTATGTGTTGCTGCTTCGCATTCTATCAGTTTTTTGTATCACATATTTTGGGGCTCTATTGTTAGCTGTATATATATATATATGTGTGTTTATATATAGATGGATTGACCCTTTTACCATTATATAATGTCCTTTTTTGTGTGTGTCTTGTAACAATTTTTGTCTTAATGTCTGTTTTGTCAGGTATTAGTATCCATTCCTGCTCTTCTTTGGTTACTGTTTGCATGGAATACCTTACTCCATCTTTTTACCTTCAACCAATGTGTGTCCCTGGTGCTAAATTGAATCTCTTGTCTGCTTCATGATTTTTATCCATTCTTTCAAACTCTGCCTTTTATTTGGACAGTTTAGTCCATTTATGTTTAATGTGAGATTACTTCCAAGGAAGGACTTACCTCTGCCATCTTGGTGTTTGTTTGCTATATATCTTACATCATTTTACTAATTCCTGTTACAGCTTTCTTTATGCTAGATATTTTTTATTATACAAATTAGATTCCATTTTCATTTATTTTACTATATAAAATTTTAAGTATTTATTTATTTATTTGGCTCTGCTGTATCTGTTGTGGCACATGAGATCTTCAAGCTTCTCTGTGGCATGCAGATTCTTTTAACTGCAGCATGTGGGAGCCTTTATTTGTGGAATATGTGCTCTTTAGCTTCAGCATGCAAAATCTTAATTGCAGCATATGGCATCTAGTTCACTGACCAGGGATTGAACCTGGGCTCCCTGCACTGAGAGTGTTGAGTCTTAGCCACGGGGCCACTAGGAAAGTCCCATATTTTACTAAATAATTTTTTAACTGTTCCTAAGGATTATAATTAACATCTTAATACATAGCCCTCTTGGAGGGAGGTCACCATTAACCCCATCATAGAGCCACTGAGCAGACGACTCACAAACTGCAGAACAATTATACCAAAGAAATTCTCTCACTGTTAAGAAAGTTCTAGGACCCACAACAGATTTCCCAACCTGGGGATCTGGCAAAGGTTCTGAGAACCCCCAGGGAATTTGACTTTGGAGGCCAGTGGGATTTGATCACAGAACTTACACAGGACTGGGGAAATAGACTCTTGGAGGGCACAAACAAAACCTTGTGCACACCAGGGCACAGGAGAAAAGAACAATGACCCCATAAGAAACTGACCCAGACTTGCCTGTGAGTGTCCAGGATTCTGGCAGAGGCGTGGGATGGAAGTAGCCTGCTGCAGGGTTGGGGGCACTGAGTGTGGCAGTGCATGCACAGGACCTTTTGAAGGAGATTGCATTATCTTCATTATCTCCACCATAGTTTGATCTCAGGAACACAGCCCCACCCATAAACATAAAATTGGATTAAAGATTTACTGAGCATGGCCCCTCCCATCAGAACTCTCCCAACAGGAATCTTCCATAGGCCTCTTATCCTTCTCCAGCAGAGGGCTGATAAACTGAAAACCACAATCACAGAAAACTAACCACAATCACAGAAAAGTGATCACATGGACCACAGCCTTGTCTAACTTAGTGAAACTATGAGCCATGCCATGTAGGGCCACCCAAGACGGACGGGCCATGGTGGAGAGTTCTGACAAAATGTGGTCCACGGGAGAAGGGAATGGCAAACCACTTCAGTATTCTTGCCTTGAGAACTTCATGTATGCCTTGAGAACAGTATGACAAGGCAAAACGATATGACACTGAAAGTTGAACTCCCCAGGTTGATAAGTCTCAAAAATGACAGAATGATCTCTGTTCGTTTCCAAGGCAAGCCATTCAATATCACAGTAGTCCAAGTCTATGCCCCAACCAGTAACACTGAAGAAGCTGAAGTTGAATGGTTCTATGAAGACCTACAAGACCTTCTAGAATGAACACCAAAAAAAGATGTCCTTTTCATCATAGGGGACTGGGATGCAAAAGTAGGAAGTCAAGAGATACCTGGAGTAACAGGCAAATTTGACCTTACAGTACAAAATGAAACAGCGCAAAGGCTAACAGAGTTTTGCCAAGAGAACACACTGATCACAGCAAACACCCTCCTCCAGCAACACAAGAGATGACTCTACACATGGACATCACCAGATGTTCAATACCAAAATGAGATTGATTATATTCCTTGCAGCCAAAGATTGAGAAGTTCTATACAGTCAGCAAACACAAGACCAGGAGCTGACTGTGGCTCAGATCGTGAACTCCTTATTGCCAAATTTAGACTTAAATTGAAGAAAGTAGGGCAAACCACTAGACCATTCAAGTAAGACCTAAATCAAATTCCTTATGATTATACAGTGGAAATGACAAACAGATTCAAGGGATTAGATCTGATAGATAGAAGGAGTGCCTGATGAACTATGGAAGGAGGTTCCTGACATTGTAGAGGAGACATAAATCAAGACCATCCCCAAGAAAAAGAAATGGAAAAAGACAAAATGGTTGTCCAAAGAGGCCTTACAAATAGCTGTGAAAAGAAGAGAAGTGAAAGGCAAAGGAGAAAAGAAAAGATATACCCATTTGAATGCAGAGTTCCAAAGAAAAGCAAGGAGAGATAAGAAGCCTTCCTCAGTGATCAATGCAAATAAATAGAATAGGAAAGACTAGAGATCTCTTCAAGAGAATTAGAGATACCAAGGGAACATTTCATGCAAAGATGGGCACAATAAAGGACAGAAATTATATGGACCTAACAGTGGCTGACTTTATTTTTCTGGGCTCCAAAATCACTGTGGATGGTGATTGTAGCCATGAAATTAAAAGACGCTTGCTCCTTGGAAGGGAAGTTATGACCAATCTAGAAAGCATATTAAAAAGCAGAGACATTACTTTGTCAAAAAAGGGCCGTCTAGTCAAGGCTATGGTTTTTCCAGTAGTCATGTATGGATGTGAGAGTTGGACTATAAAGAAAGCTGAGTGTCAAAGAATTGCTGCTTTTGAACTGTGGTGTTGAAGAAGACTCTTGAGAGTCCCTTGGACTGCAAGGAGATCCAACCAGTCCATCCTAAAGGAGATCTGTCCTGGGTGTTCATTGGAGGAACTGATGTTGAAGCTGAAACTCCAATACTTTGGCCACCTGATACAAAGAGCTGGCTCATTGGAAAAGACCCTGATGCTGGGAAAGATTGAGGGCAGGAGGAGAAGGGGACAACAGAGGATGAGATGGTTGGATGGCATTACCAACACAATGGACATGGGTTTGGGTGGACTCCGGGAGTTGGTGATGGACAGGGAGGCCTGGCGTACTGCAGTTCATGGGGTCCCAAAGAGTCAGACATGACTGAGCGACTGAACGGAACTGAACTGAACAGAAGCAGAAGATATTAAGAAGATGTGGCAAGAATACATGGAAGAACTATAGAAAAAAGATCTTCATGACCCAGATAACCACGTGTGTGATCACTAACCTAGAGCCCAATATTCTGGAATGCAAAGTCAAGTGGGCCTTAGGAAGGATCACTATGAACAAAGCTAGTGGAGGTGATGGAATTCCAGTTGAGCTATTTCAAATCCTAAAAGATGATATTGTAGAAGTGCTACACTCAATATGCCAGCATATTTGGAAAACTCAACAGTGACCACAGAACTGAAAAAGGTCAGTCCTCATTCCAATCCCAGAGAAAGACAATGCCAAAGAATGCTCAAACTACCACATGATTGCACTCATCTCACACGCTAGCAAAGTAATGCTCAAAATTCTCCAAACCAGGTTTCAACAGTATGTGAATTGTGAACTTCCAGATGTTCAAGCTGTATTTAGAAAAGGCAGAGGAACCAGAGATCAAATTGCCAACATCCATTGGATCATCAAATAAGCAAGAGGATTCCAGAAAAACACCTACTTCTGCTTTACTGGTTATGCCAAAACCTTTGACTGTGTAGATCAACAGCAAAGAATGGAACAACAAACTGTGGAAAAATCTTCAAGAGATGGGAATACCAGACCACCTGACCTGCCTCCTGGGAAATCTGTATGCAAGTCAAGAAGCAACAGTTAGAACTGGACATAGAACAACAGATTGGTTCCAAATCGGGAAAGGAGTACGTCAAGGCTGAATATTGTCACCCTGCTTATTTAACTTATATGCAGAGTACATCATGAGAAACTCTGGGCTGGAGGAAGCACAAGCTGGAATCAAGATTGCTGGGAGAAATATCAATAACCTCAGATATGTAGATGACACCACCTTATGGCAGAAGGTGAAGAAGAACTAAAGAGCCTCTTGATGAAAGTGAAAGAGGAGAGTGAAAAAGTTGGCTTAAAACTCAACATTCAGAAAACGAAGATCATGGCATCTGGTCCCATCGCTTCATGGCAAGTAGATGGTGAAACAATGGAAACAGTGTCAGACTTTATTTTCTGGGGCTCCAAAATCACTGCAGAGGGTGATTGCAACCATGAAATTAAAAGATGATTGCTCCTTGGAAGAAAAGCTATGGCCGACCTAGACAGCTTATTAAAAAAGAGACATTACTTTGCCAACAAAGGTCTATCTAGTCACAGCTGTGGTTTTCCCAGTAGTCATGTATGGATGTGAGAATTGGACTATAAAGAAAGCTGAGTGCTGAAGAATTGATGGTTTTGAACTGCGGTATTGTAAAAGACTCTTAAGAGTCCCTTGAACTTCAAGGAGATCAAACCTGTCCATCCTAAAGGAAATCAGTCCTGAATATTCATTGGAAGGACTGATGTTGAAGCTGAAACTCCAATAGTTTAGCCACCTGATGCGAAGAACTGACTCATTGGAAAAGACCCTGATGCTGGGAAAGATTGAAGGCGGGAGGAGAAGGGGATGACAGAGGATGAGATAGTTGGATGGCATCATCGAGTTTGAGCAACCTCCGGGAGTTGGTGATGGACAGGGATGCCTGGTGTGCTGCAATCCTTTGGGTTGCAAAAAGGTGGACACTACTGAGTGACTGAACTGACTGACTGAACTGAATTATAACAATCTAGTTGAAATTAATACCAACTTAATTTCACTAGTTTATAAAATCTTTTCTTTTATAAAGCTCTGTCCTACCCCTTCATATTGTTTTGTTCGTGAGTTATATATTTATGCATTTTGAATTTAGCAACATAGATTTATAGTAATTGCTTTATGTAATTATCTTTTAAATTGCATAGGAAAAATAGAGGATATACTAATCCAAAATAAAGTAATATTGAATTTATATTTATCATTATCAGTGATTTTTATTTCCTCATATGAATTTGAGTTATGTTTAGTGTGCTTCTGTTTCAGCCTGAAAAACTCCCTTTGGCGTTTCTTATAAGACAAGCCTACTAGTAATGAACTCTCTAGGATTTTTATCTGGGAATGACAATTTCTTCTTTATTTTTGCCAAATACAGTATAAAATTCTTGGTTGATTCTCATTTATTTTCATTTTATTTCATGTAGCAACATGCTCTAATTTCCAAGATGTCTTCCCACTGCCTTCTGGCCTTCATGGTTTCTGATGAGAAATTGGCTGCTTATCTTATAGAGTATCCTTTGTATGTGAGTTATTAATACTTTTCTTTTGCTGGTTTCTGAGCAATTTTTTTCTTTTGACAGTTTGATTATAATATGATCTCTGGATTTATCCTTTTTTGGAGTTCTTGATCCTACTCTGCATGTAGATACATGTTTTTCATTATAATTGGGACAATTTTGGCAACTATTTCTTCAAATATTTTTTCTACACCCCCATCTCCTTCAGTGACCACTCTTATGCATATGATTGTACACTTAACAGTGTTCCATAGGTCTCCAAGTCATCATTCATTTTTCTTCATTCCCTTTTCTTTTTGCTCCTCAGACTAGATAAGTTCAATTCTCCTGTCTTCACCTATTCATTTTCTTGAATGAATTGAAATCTACTATTTCAATTCATAGTAGATTGAAATAGTGCTAGGAAATCTACTGATTGAAAATCTACTATTTGAAACTGATTGAAATCTACTATTCAACTCCTCTAGTGAATTTTTAATTTCAGTTGTTATAATTTTTAACCTGAGAAATCCCATCTGGTTCCTTTTTATAATTTCAATCTCTTTATTCATATTATCTATTTGGTGAGATGGGGCTTCCCAGGTGGCGCTAAAGGCAAAGAATCTGTCTGCCAATGAAGGAGATGCAAGAGACATGGGTTCTTTTCCTGGGTTGGGAATATCAGATCCCCTGGAGAAGGAAATGGCAACCCACTCCAGTATTCTTGCCTGTAGAATTCCATGGACAGAGGAGCCTAGTAGGCTACAGTCCATGGGGCCACAAAGAGTTGGAGATGACTGAGGGACTGAGAACATTTGATGAGACATCATTCTCGTGGTTTCCTTTATTTTGTTATACATGGTTTCCTTTATTTCTTCAGTATATTTAAGTTAGTTGGTTTAGTCTTATTCTAATAAGCTCAGTGTTTGGGCTTCTGCAGGGACAGATTCTATTAATTCCTTTTTTTTTCTTGTAAGAGATCTACTTTTATGTATGTATGCATTTATTTATTTTGCATACCTTGTAATTTCTTTTGTTGAACATTAAGCATTTTGACTATTATGGCAACTCTTGAAATTATGTGCCCCCTCTCTGGTGCCACGTAGTTTTCTGTTGTTCTTTGTTGTGTTTGCTCTTGTTTGCTTGCTTAGTGACTTTTCTGAACTAATTTTGTAAACTGTATATCCATTGTTATGCATGGCTATTGAAGTTAAAAGTGAAAGTAAAAGTCACTCAATTGTGTCTGACTCTTTGCAACCTTTATGGACTATACAGTCCATGGAATTTTCCAGGCCACAATACTGGAGTGGGTAGCCTTTCCTTTCTCCAGGGGATCTTCCCAACCCAGGTATCAAACCCAGATCTCCCACATTGCAGGTGGATTCTTTACCAACTGAGCCACAAGGGAAGCCCAAGAATACTGGAGTGGGTAGCCTATCCCTTCTCCAGGGGATCTTCCTAACCCAGGAATCGAACCAGGGTCTCCTGCATTGCAAGCAGATTCTTTACCAACTGCACTATGAGGGAAGCCCATGGCTATAGAAGTTTCTGTTAATTTAGCTTAGTAGTTGGTTAGTGAGTAGAAAGTCACAAAGCTCTTCTACAAAGATTCATTCCCCAATTTTTCTTGATTAAGCACTTGCTTGGTTGCTATAAACATTTGATTAGGTTCCAGAGCTCCAATAGAGTAGATTCTGACACTTTTTACCCATTTATTTCCTGTTTTGGTGGAAAGATGGGCCCTTGAAATTCCCTACTCTGACATCTTCACTGATAAATTTAACTTGTTCAGTTTACTTTACCTCTCTGGCCTCAGTTTATTTATCTGACAAATAGGAAGAACGTAACATCTCACCAGGTTGTTGTAAAAATTAAACAGTGCAGTTTAGCATGGTAAGCTAGCAATGTATGTTTTTCAAAATGCTATTTGGAAAAAGTATCACACTAAGCCACAGTTGGTAAAGAATCTGCCTGCAATGCAGGACACCTGGGTTTGATCCCTGGGTCAGGAAGATCCCCTGGAGAAGGAAATGGCAATCCACTCTAGTACTCTTTCTTGCCTGGAAAATTCCATGGACAGAGGAGCCTGGTGGGCTACAGTCCATGGGATCGCAAGAGTTGGACACAACTTAGCCACTAAATCACCACCACCATCACACTAAGACTTAGAGATCATAACCACCTTACCTTTCATTGGTTTCCAAGGAGAAGATGAATTTTGAGAAAAATGTGGACATAGGACAGGTGAGTTGGGTTAAATAGAGGGCAACAACTTGGATGCTATCCCTTATCTCCTAGCTAACTTAAGAAGTATTAGACGCTGTCTACAGAAAGGGATAGAATGAAAAGGCAGGGAAGATGAATTTTTAGTTTATAATTTTGCACTAGATCAATTACCAATGGCCATCACTTGTGACTTGGCTTCATAGTAAACCTCTGAGACACACAAAAAGCATTCATTCTTTGCTTATTAACACCTCATTTAATTTCTTCTCCCCAAAACTTTTCTGGTTTGTCCCATTCACAGAGATTTCTCCATTTTTATCCTGACTTTTTTGTATTATTTTTCTGTCGCTAAATCATGAATTGCTTTTATACCGTTGTAGTGTTAACTCTTCATGTATGCCAACTCAACTCATCCTCTACTACCCCTCCTGAATTGTACTATAATCTCCTTGAGAATATATTTTGACATCTATTTCTTTGTATTTGTTACAGAATTCAAGAAGTGCCATGCACATAGTGGGTCTCCAATAAACATTTAAAAATATTTCTAGCCTGATAAAAACTATCTATCTCAAAAAATAGATGAAATTCAACATCTCCATGTCAAGGCAAATCATTTGAGTGATAATTAGTTTTCTGAGCTCAGTTACCAGCTTTGACATGCTTTAGCAGAGAGCAAGCATCCTATATAATACTCAGATTGGAGCAAAATTCATGACTCAAATCAAAGAAATTCTATTTCAAGGAACTCTTCAATCTCTAAGTCCTTCTGCTCTCTGTTAATTGAGAGTTACCTCCTGCTAGTTTCAAAAGCCCCAGAAGCTCTTTTAGTCCAAACAACCCTGGTTTCAAAGTCAAAATTCCCAGTATGTTGTGTTGTTTCTCCATCTCAGACTTTTTAGGAACCAAGAGAAACTTTGCAATTGTCCCTTTCTCCACAGCCTATCAAGTCAGTTAACTCGGGATGCATCTGTCCATTTCTCTAATATTCAGGCAGTCAGAAAGTGATCATAATGATAGGGGCTCCTCCCCAGCCTGTTGGCTTCATTACCCTTCTTGATTATACAGGGCAACCTGGCCCATTCTACAGAGCTTCTTCCTGCCATCATTTTCTTGGCCCTTAGTTATGAAAGGTTTTGCCTGGAAAGCTGTGTCAGAGGTTAATGTGACTATTTATTTCCTCCTCAGATTCACTTTACTGGAAACAAACTCCCTAGAATGTGGCTTAGATAGTTATTTATCTTTATAACTTGAAAAGGCCATGTTCCTGCTGGGGGCTTTGGGTGAATCTTACTATTGTTATTTTCCCTCTGTCACCTCCCACTAGTATCATCAGCTAAAAAAGAACCAGAACAGACTGTGAAAGAGAGTAGGTCAATGGGATGCGGGGCTTGGCCTTCTAAAGGGCATGCTTTTTTCCCCAAAATGGTTTGTCACTGAACACTGGAAGACAAGGACATGGATGGCTCTCTAAGGGCCTTTCCATTTTGAGTTTGAATGAACCTGGCCCAGGGTGAATCAATAGTGATCTTTGCTTTATGTTTTTCATCCACCCTAATATGCTGCTCAGAGCATCATAACTGTTAAAACACAGGATGGAGGGCAGTTTCTTTCTATTGGAAGGACAGTCACATTTTCTTTCCAATTCAATCTTCACCTCAGGATTTTAGCTTAGTGCTTTCTCTAAGGCTTGAAGTTTGGGGGACTAATAGGTGACCCACTCTACTATTTAAGAAATCACATTGTAGCTTCTCTGGAGATGCCTCTGTCATCTGAAAGGACAAGGATACAAAAAAATTGAGCTATGTTCTAGACATGGGAGAGCCACAGGGCTGGATGTAGATAGAGCAAAGACTAGGAGAGCCCCAAAGCCTGGTTCAAAAGCTACTTCCTCTGCAAAGATTTAATGTTCTTTCCTTTGTATTTCCAGAGTACT
Source organism: Ovis canadensis (assembly GCF_042477335.2). NCBI lineage: Eukaryota > Metazoa > Chordata > Mammalia > Artiodactyla > Bovidae > Ovis > Ovis canadensis. The sequence continues at coordinate 130,218,941 of NC_091727.1, forward strand.
TAAAAAATCTTAAAATAGCATTTCTTTCTTTTTAGTTGCTCAATTAATATATGAATATATTCAAATAATTCAGGAAAAGATAAAGGCTCATTTATATACCTCCTTACCCTGCAAACTAATCCCATATCCAGAAGTAACCCCTATTATCAGAGATGTATATGTATGTATATTAAAATATATATTGAAAGCATTCAGTTAAGGTTAGGTCAATGGTTTTAAATGAAATTTGAAGGTGAAATTTAGTCACTCAGTCATGTCTGACTCTTTGCGACCCTGTGGACTGTAACCCACCAGGCTCCTCTGTCACAAAATTCACCAGGCAAGAATGCTGGAGTGGGTTGCCATTTCCTTCTCCAGGGGATCTTCCAAACCCAGGTATTGAACCCAGATTTCCTGCATTGCAGGCAGATTCTTTACTGTTTGAGCCACAGGGTAGCCCCTACACACACACACACACACACACACACACGTAAAATCACACTATTTCATTCCATAGTCTTGTTCCTTTTAAACTAGTGATTCTCAAATATTAGTATGCATAAGAAACACTTGGAGTGGTTTGTTAAAACACAAATTTCTGACTCCCACCTCCAGAATTTCTGATTCAGTAAGTCTGTGATGAGCCCCCCCTCCCCACTCCAGTACTCTTGCCTGGAAAATCCCATGGGCGGAGGAGCCTGGTAGGCTGCACTCCATGGGGTGCATAGGAGTCGGACACGGCTGAGCGACTTCACTTTCACTTTTCATTTTCATGCATTGGAGAAGGAAATGGCAACCCACTCCAGTGTTCTTGTCTGGAGAATCCCAGGGACGGGGGAGCCTGGTGGGCTGCCGTCTCTGGGGTCGCACAGAGTCGGACACGACTGAAGTGACTTGGCAGCAGCAGCAGCAGTGATGAGACCCAAGAACTTGCATTTCTAAAAAATTCTCTGGTGAGCTGAAACTGATGGTTTAGGGACCACACTTTGAGAACCACTGCCTTAAATTTCACTTTATTCTAAAAACTGCTACACCACATTTCATAATAACGTGATGGACATAGCCCTTCTTTAGTGTTTATCATGCAGCATTACAGTGAATAATCTGCCATCATTGCCACCCCACAACACACAAACACACTCACAATATATTGAGCTTTATGAGAAAAGAGATTGCATCTTTGATTTTTATAGCCTTCATAGTGCCTGGCATATAATATATACCAAATAAATTACTGAATGAAAAGAATGAATGACCAACTGATCTGAAGGGTTATTTGAAGCTGAGTATTTGTATTTGGGTGGAGGTCCGGTAAGATTTAGGAACACTAGACATCTTAGACTTCGTTTGAACTCTGATGAATCAATCACTGATGTATTGATGGAAAGAGTGTGTGTGTGTGTGTGTGTGTGTGTGTGTGTGTGTGTGTGTGCATGCATGCATGCACGTGCTTGTGTGTGATAGCGTGAGGATGAAGAATGCACACTAGGAAAAAAAGCTGTAAGTTGATTTCTTCTCTCCGTCACCTTTTCCTCACCCTAACACCCCCTCAACACTGTCCACTGCCTTGTTTTTTTTTTTTAAAAGCAGTGGCTTATATGAGGCAAAATAAATGGCCTCTGTCTGTGCTCAGATGCTAATAATTTGCTGATTACACATTACCAGAGGCAGAAATCACTCATCTTGTACTTTCATATTTTCATCTATAAAATGGAATGGCAGTGGAAAAGGATACTCATTTTACACTTTGAATTTAGCACTTTTCATTTGAGAATCATAAGGCATTCTTATCACTTTGGTCCTTATCTCCTTTGCCTGAGGTCTGATAATTTGCTATCAGAGAAACATTTACAGCAGTCATATGCAGATGCCTGACATATCTCCAGTGGACTTGCGGTATGTTTCTCAGCCACATTTCTTTACTAAAGTGTGAATTACAACCCTCTGCACATTCTGTGATGTAATCAAAATCACTTATTCATGCTATTACCTTCTATTAGCATTGCTGTTCTTCAGTCGCTCTAAGTCGTGTCTGACTCTTTGTGACCCCATAAACTGCAGCACACCTGGCTTCCCTATCTCCTGGAGTTTCCCCAAACTCATGTCCATTGAGTCAGTGATGCCATCCAACCATCTCATTCTCTGTTGCACCCTTCTCCTCTTGCCCTCAATCTTCCCCAGCATCAGGGTCTTTTCCAATGACTCAGTTCTTCATATCCAGTGGCCAAAGTATTGGAGCTTCAGCTTCAGCATCAGTCCTGCCAATGAATGTTCAGGGTTGATTTCTTTCAAGATTGACTGGTTTGATCTCCTTGCTGTCCAAGGGGCTCTCAGGAGTCTTCTCCAGCAACACAATTCTAAAGCGTCAATTTTTCAGCACTTAGCCTTCTTTAAGGTCCAACTCTCATATCCGTACAAAATTACTGGAAAAACCACAACTTTGACTAGATGGACCTTTGTCGGAAAAGTAATGTCTCTGCTTTTCAATATGCTGTCTAGGTTTCTCACAGTTTTTCTTTCAAGAAGCAAGTGTCGTTTAATTTTGTGGCTGTAGTCACCATCTGCAGTGATTTGGGAGTCCAAGTAAATAAAATATGTCACTGTTTCCACTTTTTCCCCTTCTATTTGCCATGGGACCGGATGCCATGATCTTAGTTTATTGAATGTTGAGTTTTAAGCCAGCTTTTTCTCTCTCCTCTTTCACCCTCATCAAGAGGCTCTTTAGTTCCTCTTCGATTTCTCCCATTACAGTGGTACCATCTGCATATCTGAGATTGTCGATGTTTCTCCCAGCAATCTTGAGTCCAGCTTGTGAGTCTTCCAGCCTAGCATTTCACATTATGTACCCTGCATATAAGTTAAATAAGCAGGGTGAAAATATACAGCCTTGATATACTCCTTTCCCAATTTTGAACCAGTTCATTGTTCTATATCTGGTTCTAACTGTTGCTTCTTGTCCTGCATACAGGTTTCTCAGGAAATAGGTAAGGTGGTCTGGTATTCCTATCTCTCTTTAAGAATTTTCCACAGTTTGTTTTGATCCACACAGTCAAAGGCTTTAGCATAGTCAATGAAGCAGAAGTAGATTTTTTAAAAAAAAATTCCCTTCCTTTTTCTATGATCCAACGGATATTGGCAATTTCATCTCTGGTTCGTCTGCCTTTTCTAAATCCAGCTTGTACATCTGGAAGTTCTTGGTTCACATACTGTTGAAGCCTATCTTGAAGGATTTTGAGCATTACCTTGCTGCTGCTGCTGCTGCTGCTGCTAAGTCACTTCAATAGTCTCCAACTCTGCAACCCCAGAGGCAGCAGCCCACCAGGCTCCCCCATCCCTGGGATTCTCCAGGCAAGAACACTGGAGTGGGTTGCCATTTTCTTCTCCAATGCATGAAAGTGAAAAGTGAAAGTGAAGTCACTCAGTTGTGTCCGACTCTTGGCGACCCCATGGACTGTAGCCTACCAGGCTCCTCCGTCCATGGGATTTGCCAAGCAAGAGTACTGGAGTGGGTTCCCATTGCCTTCTCCATTACCTTGCTAGCGTGTGAAATGAGCACAATTGTGTGGTAGTTTGAAGATTCTTTGGCACTGCCCTTCTTTGGGATTGGAATGAAAACTGACCTTTCCAGTCCTGTGGCCACTGCTGAGTTTTCCAAATTTGCTGGCATATTGAGTGCAGCACTTTCACAGCATCATCTTTTAGATTTAAAATAGCTCAGCTGGAATTCCATCCCCTCCACCAGCTTTGTTTATAGTAATGCTTCCTAAGGCCCACTTGACTTCACACTCCAGGATGTCTGGTTCTAGGTGAGTGACCATCATCATTGTTATCTGGGTCATTAAGACTGTTTTCGTATAGTTCTTCTGTGTATTCTTGCCACCTCTTCTTAATCTCTTCTGCTTCTCTTAGGTTCTTGCTGTTTCTGTCCTTCATTGTGCCCACCTTGCATGAAATAGTCTCTTGGTATCTCCATTTTTCTGGACGAGACCTCTAGTCTTTCCCATTCTATTGTTTTTGTATATTTCTTTGCATTGCTCACCTAAGAAGGCTTTCTTGTCTCTCCTAGCTATTCGCTAAGTCTGCTTTCAGTTGGGTATATCTTTCCCTTTCTTCTTTGTCTTTCACGTCTCTTCTTTTCTCAGCTATTTGTAAGGCCTCCTTGGACAATCATTTTGCCTTCTTGCATTTATTTTTCTTGGGGATGGTTTTGGTCACTGCCTCCTGTACAATGTTATAAACCTCTGCACATAGTTCTTCAGGCACTCTATCTATCAGATCGAATCCGTTGTATCTATTTGTCACTACGGATTTGATTTAGGTCATACCTGAATGGCCTAGTGGTTTTCCCTGTTTTCTTCTATTTAAGCCTGAATTTTGCAATAAAGAGCTGATGATTTGAATCACAGTTAGCTCCAGGTCTTATTTTTCCTTAATGTGTAGAGCTTCTCCATCTTTGGCTGCAAAGAATATAATCCATCTGATTTCAGTATTGACCATCTGGTGATGTCCACGTGTAGAGTCATCTCTTGTGTTTGCTATGACCAGTGCATTCTCTCAGCAAAACTCTTTAGCCTTTGCCCTGCTTCATTTTTGTACTCCCAGGCCAAACTTTTCTGTTACTCCAGATATCTCTTGACTTTCCACTTTTTTAGTGTAATGCCATGCTAAAACTTGAGGGCCACAGAAGAATTTTTTTTCTTATTCCCAAATGCTTTTTATTTTTAAATTTTTGCTGAGGTATAGTTGATTTACTATATAATATACTATATTATATATATATTATAGTATAATATATATATATTATAGTATAATATACTATACTATAATGTTGTGTTAGTTTCAGGTGTACAGTGTAATAAGTCTGTTATACATATACATATATACACCCTTTTAAAGATTGTTTTCCCATATAGGCCATTACAGAATATTGAGTAGAGTTCCCTGTGCTTTGCAGTAGGTCCTTAGTAGTTATCTATTTTAAATACAGTAGTGTATATGTGTCCATACCAATTTTCCAATATATCCCTCTCCCCCCACCCCCTGGTAATCACAAGTTTATTTTCTACATCTGTAACACTGTTTCTATTTTGTAGATAAGTTCATTTGTAGTCTTTTTTTCGATTCCGCACATAAGCTATATCACACGACACTTGTCTTTCTGTGTCTGACTTACTTCCCTCAGTATAACAATCTCTAGGTCCATGCATGTTGCTGCAAATGGCATTGATTTGTTCTTTTTATGGCTGAATAACATTCCATTGTATATATGTACCATATCGTCTTTACTTTTCTTCTGTTGATGGATATTTAGATTACTTCCATATCCTAGCTACTGGAAATAGTGCTGCCATGAACATTAGGGTGCATGTATCTTTTTGAATTATGGTTTTCTTTGGATATATGCCCAGGAGCAGGCCATAAAATAGTTTTAAGGTGACATTTCTGTTCTCAAGAAGCTTATATGTTAGGTTGAAAAGTTAGACATTTACACATGAAACATTTAAGTAGCAATATATCATGATATATGATTAGGTGCCAATGTATATAGTATAAATTTGTGTGGTTTAATATGTAGCCATGGCTATTCAGACATGTGACTAGTTAAAACTGAGTTGTGCCATAAGTATAAAATTCACACCAGATTTCAAAGATTCAGGACAAAGAATGTAAACCATCTCACTAAGAATGTTTATATTGGTTATAGTTTAAAATGATAATTTAAAGATATATTGGCTTAAATAAAATATGTTAAATGTATTTCTCCTGTTTCCTTTCACTTTTTAAAATGTAGCTATTAGAAAATTTAAAGTTATATATAAATGTGGCTCATTGCCCTTCTATTGAACAGAGCTAGTATAAATAGTTGGGTTGTAAGAATTCATAGAAAGCTGAAGCAGTCACAGAAGAGATGGGACTCTTGGTAACAAATGATGAAAACTCAACTCATCTTAATTAAACACACACACACAGAAGATGGGGATACTTTATTGGTTCAATTAACTGGGAAACCCACTGCTGGAAGCCATCTCGTGCACCATGTGAAAATAACATAGCCAAGACTGCAACAGTTCTGATGATGCTATAGAAGCCTCAGACTCACAATGTCCTAGGTAAGCAACCTGAGAAGGGAAAAGAGTCTCTTTTCCTCTAGCTTTAACAAGCAAGTCCTAGTTCTGTTTTGTATATGAATTCATTTTTATCTTATTTTTTGTTTCCACATCTAAGTGGTATCGTATGATGTTTGTCTTTCTCTGTCTGACTTACTTCACTTAGTATGATAATCTGTAGTTGGATTCATGCTGCCACAAATAGCATGATTTCATTCTTTGTTTATGGCTGATACATGAAACAGAAACAGACCCACATGGTTACCAAAGGGGAAAAGTCATGGAGGGATAAATTAGGAGCTTGGGATTAACATATATACATAACTATATATAAAATACATAACCAACAGAGACCGACTGTATAGTGCAGAGGACTGTACTTAATATTTTGTAATAACCTATAACAGAAAAGGATCTGAAAAAGGATATATATGTGTGTGTATAAATGAACCAGAGTGCAATATACCAGGAATTAACACAACATTTAAATTAATTATACTTCAAAAAATAACAAGACAGGTCCTCAGAAGGATCCTCATTGGCTCAGCTATACCTGTGGTCAGGGGAGGCCAGAGCCCTTGTGAGCTTTACTAGGGTCAGATGGAGAGGGGAAAGTGTTCTCCAATGGAACCAGAAGAAGAGAAGTAGGAAAAAGTAGACCAAAACCATAGTTAATATGTCCACTACAGCTGGACTACATGTATGTAAATATAATTTAGATAAGAATATAAATATATTTTAGATAAGCTAATGTGCTATACAATGCCAGAGGCAGACTTGTTTTTCCTCTAAATTGACTTTATTTTTTGAAAATCAATATTAAGGTTGAGAATTCCCTGGTGGTCCAGTACTTAGGACTCAGTGCTTCCACTGCAGGGAGCACCGGTTTGATCCCTGGTCAGGGAACTAAAATCCTGCAAACCATGTGGCACAGCCCCGTCCCCCCAAAAAAGAAAATTAACATCAAGGAAAATTTTTAAGTTTGACCTCATCACTTCTGTCTGATGTATAATGTCTCCTCCTCTCTAGAGAGCCAGTGTATTGAGCTTAGACTATATTGAGCAAGACTGAATTAGGGCTCAGATATTTACTTGACATGTAACATTAATAATATACTTAATGTCTTGGAAATTCCTTGATGGTTCAGTGGTTAGGCTTAGTGCTTTCACTGCCATGGGCCCTGGTTCTATCCCTGGTCAGGGAACTAAGTTCTTGTAAGCCACAAGGCATGGCCAAAAACCAGCAAACAAACAAAACATAATGTCTTTAATCTCAGTTGCCTAATCTGCAATATAAGTAAAATAATACCTATCTCATAAAGTTGTCATGAGAATTATATGAGCTAACAAATATAGTAGGTGCTCAATTAATATTTCCTTATCTTCTCCCTTTTAATGATTGATAACATGCTTTGGAAAGAAATTTTTCACAACATTGTGCTAATTAATGTTTACCAACCAATTCCCTGGATAAAAAAGTGCTCTGATTTGTAGTGTTTACCAATTTCTGTGGTGTAAATACTCCCACCATGGCAGTTACCAACGCAAGGTCACTGAACACACAGTTAAGAATATATGTGCAGAATGAGCTCTCTTCATGTTGCCTTTACAACTTAGTTCTCTCCTGGAGCATGTAAACCATACTGCTGTCCCCCTCAGAGGAGAATATGGAATAAAATGGAGAAGTTATCATTTGTGAATATAGTCCTGGAAAATCTTTCCTGATATCCCTTCTTTGCCTGGCTCTTCTGATTATCTCAGATGAATTTCCTATAGTTCGCTCAGTTTTTCTTTGGGCCTAGTAGAAGCTAAGCAATTAGTTTGTGGTTTTAGGGCTACTGGCTCCTGTACGAGTGGAGATCTTTAATTACAGAGTTCAAAATGGCTTCCCAGCCAAAACCACTCAGGATGCTTAAACTGAAACAATAAGAGCTCTTATCTCAAAGGAATTTCAAAACAGCTTCTCCTTTCAAGTCTGTTTTTAAAAAATAAAATATTGATATCACTACACATGTATTCAAATGACCAACAACAACAGCAGTGACAACAAAAAGGTAGTGAGACCACCAAGTACTGGTGAAGATGTAGAGAAACTGATCACTCATACATTACTGGTGGGTATGTAAAATGCTACAGCTACTCTGGAAAACATTTGGCATTTTCTTAAGAAAATTAAACATGCCACTATAAAACCACCCAGTGAGTGCACTTCTGGGCATTTATCCCAGAGAAATGAAAATTTATATTCACACTCAAACCTGTGCATGAATGTTCATAGCAGCTTTTTTCATAATAGCCAAAAATTGGAAACGCAGATGTCCTTCAACAGATGAATCATTAAACAAACTGTCATACATCTATACCATGGAATACTACTCATCAATAGAAAGAAGCAAACTATTGATATACACAGTAACTTGAATGAATCTCCAGGGAAATTATACTGAGTAAAAAAAGCCAATCACAAAAACTTGCACACTATACAATTTCATTTATATGACATTCCTGACAAAAGTGTGGAGATGGAGAACAGGTTAGTGATTGTCAGGGGTCGGGGATGGGACTATGGTGAAAGGTGAAGGTGAGCTTGGCTATCAATGGCCACAGGAAGGATCTTTGTGGTGGTGGAAGTTCAGTGTCTTGACTGTGATGATGAATACATGGCCTTACACAGGTGATGAAATTGTATACAACTATACACACACACCAGAGAAGGCAATGGCAACCCACTCCAGTACTCTTGCCTGGAAAATCCCACAGACAGAGGAGCCTAGTCGGGTGCAGTCCATGGGGTTGCTAAGAGTCGGACATGACTGAGCGACTTCACTTTCACACATTGGAGAAGAAAATGGCAACCCACTCCAGTGTTCTTGCCTGGAGAATCCCAGGGACGGGGGAGCCTGGTGGGCTGCCGTCTCTGGGGTTGCACAGAGTTGGACAGGAGTTAAGAGACTTAGCAGCAGCATACACACACACACACACACACACACACACACACAGAGTATAAGAAAATTGGGGAAATCTGAGTAAGATTGGTAGATTATATCAATGTTGACATCTTGATTGTAATATTATAATTTTGTAAGATGTCACCCTTTGGAGAAACCAGACAAAGTATTATTTCTTACAACTGCATGTGAATTTACAATTCTGAATTAAATGTCCAATTAAAATGTCAGAGAAGCTTAAAAAAAGAAAGAAGAAAAGAAGGTGCTTGACCTCAGAGTTCTCCAATGTAATAAAGTCCCTTCATCTATTTGCTCCTGCCAGATGTCTCATCCTTTAGCGCCGACCTTTTTCTTCATTAATGTCTTCACTTATGTGCCCATACTTTTTCAGTTGCCTCCACTTTGCTGCTGTGTGTTGTGTGCATCTTGCCAATCATTTCTTGGTCATGTTTCCTGTCTCATTTCACACACTTCTTCTTACATATAGTATTCTTATTGATGAACTGTTTGTCTTTTTATAAATCTAGTGATTTTAAAACAACAACAGTATCAAAGTCATTGGCCCACGGTCTTGCACTGACAGGCTATCTCAGATAGATCTGGCAGCCTTACTTACTCTTCCAGGCTAGTCCTTCCTTAAGCCATGCTGCTTTCCTGCATTTTATTTATACAGAGGTCAGCTAGAAAATATTGTTTTTTCATCATTTTAGAGCGTACTGTTTTAGAATAATAGCTTTGGCATTATATCTAGGTTTGAATGAAGAGTTCGGCACTTCCTAGCTGTGACCTTGGGAGAAGGCAATGGCACCCCACTCCAGTACTCTTGCCTGGAAAATCCCATGGATGGAGGAGCCTGGTGGGCTACAGTCCATGGGGTCGCTAAGAGTCGGACATGACTGAGCGACTTCACTTTCACTTTTCACTTTCATGCATTGGAGAAGGAAATGGCAACCCACTCCAGTGTTCTTGCCTGGAGAATCTCAGGGACGGGGGAGCCTGGTGGGCTGCCGTCTATGGGGTCGCACAGAGTCAGACACGACTGAAGCGACTTAGCAGCAGCAGAAGCACCGGCTGTAACTTTAGGCTACTGAGTCTGTTTCCTCATCTGTGAATGAGGGTAATATTAATATCTACCTCATAAGTTGCTTTGAGGATGAAATGAGATAACATATGTTAAATGCCTAGCATACAGTAAGTGCTCATTTACTATTTTCTGAAATCTTGAATCATCTTTACTATCATTATTCTAAATTCTTTTTTAGGTTGGTTGCCTATCTCTTCTTCATTTATTTGTTCTTGTGGAGTTTTATCTTGCTCCTTTGTCTGAAACACATTTGTCTATCATCTCATTTTGTCTAATTTTCTGTGTTTGTGGTCTCCTTTCTGCTGGCTGGAGGCTCGTAGTTCCTCCTGCTTCTGGTATCTGCCCTCTGGTGGGTGAGGTTGGTTCTGAGGCTTGTACAGGACTCTTGGTGGGAGGGACTGGTGCCTGCCCACTGGTAGGTGGATCTGGGTCTTATCCCTCTGGTGTGCAATGCTGTGTCAAGGGAGGATGTTTATAGGTGGCTGTGAGTTCAGTATTGCTTCAGGCACTCTGTCTGCTGATGGGTGGATTTGTGTTCTTATCCAGCTGGTTGTCTGGCCTGGGTCATTCCAGCACTGGAGGCTGTAGGTTGCCGGGTAGGGCTGGGTCTGATGCAACCTCCTGGGAGCTCACACTGATCACTATTCTCTGGGGCCTCTGTCAGCAGTGTCCTTGCCCCCTCTAGTGAGTGTTCATTTATGATTATTCAATTACTCTTGAACTTTCTGCCTTTAGACTTCACAGCATGCCATTTTTGCCCTCAGGCTTTTTTGCATGTGTATCCTAGGCCAGGATCAATTTTTCCATTCTTCTACCTCCCACTGCCCTGCATGCTTTTGCTACTTAGTGGCTTTATATGCAGTCTATGGGGTCGCTAAGAGTCAGATAGGACTGAGTGACTTCACTTTCACTTTTCACTTTCATGCATTGGAGAAGGAAATGGCAACCCATTCCAGTGTTCTTGCCTGGAGAATCCCAGGGATGGGGGAGCCTGGTGGGCTGCCATCTCTGGGGTTGCACAGAGTCGGACACGACTGAAGTGACTTAGCAGCAGCAGCAGCCTTTATAAAGCTGAAACAGATGACTATGAGCAGTGTAGAGGAAGGATGTGACAACTGTCAAAGGGATATCTCTAGGTTCAGTCCTTCCCTTGTTTGAGTCCTAAAGCAAGACTACCCTGAAGCCTTTACTTGCCTTCTCAGGCTTTGGATTGGTTTAGCAGTGTCCCATCTAGGCTATCATAGGAGTGGAGTAAACATCAAGGAGCTGGTATGCTCCTTTTCCCGAGTCCCATCACATCCCTCAGGCTGTAGAGCTCTCCTATACTAGTGAGAAATATGGGTGCTTTACTCAGATACTTCTAGACAGGATGGTATGCTAATGCTTCCCCCACAAACTAAGGGAGAAACTTTCAAAGCTATTTGGAGAAAGCAAACAATACCAACGTTATCACAATGTATAGAAGGTGTGTGAGGTAATGTACAGAAGGATGGTCATTCTCAAAGTGTGGTCTCTGGACCAGCAGCATCAGTATAACTTGGGAGTCTGTTAGAGAAGCAAGATCTTGGGCCCCATCTGAGACCTTCCGAATCAGAAACTCTGGAGGTGAGGTTCAGCAATCTGTTAACAAGTCATTCACATGACTGATAACACTACAGTTGGAGAGCCACAGATGTAGTGGTTTGGAACACAGACTCTGAAGTCAGATTGCTTGGGCTTAACTCCCTCTCCTCTGTTACTAGCTATGTGACATTGGGCAGATTACTAATACCCCCATGCCTCAGTTTCCTTACCTATAGAATGGAAATAATTGTATTCTCTCTCCTTGAAACTCTCACTTTTTTTTCTCTAGGCTTCAGTGACACTAAGCTTTTCTGGTTCCTCTTACACCTCACTGCCCCTCAGCCTCTTTTGCTGTTTACTTGACCAGCAAAGTAACTCTTTGATGTAACCACTCAAAGTACTCTGCTTGGCCTCTAAATGTTAGAGCCTCCACAGTTCAGTCCAGGAACCTCTTCCTCTTCTCTGTTCCATTCTCTTCCTAGACAAGGTCACTTAATCACAGGGCTTCAGCTATTATCTACCTGTTGTTGACTCCAAATTTAATCTGTATCTCCAACTCTCATATCACCCAGAAGTCAGAATGTATATCTGATTATTTGACACCTAAATTTTGAATTTTATTAGGCATCTCAACCTTTACATGTCTAAAGCTGAATATTTGATACCTGACCAACTCCTCTTTGAGTCTTTCCATTTTAGTAAATGATCTCACCACTCACCCAAGTCAAGAGACTTAGGAATACCCCAAGTCTTCTCTTTTCTTTTAGACCTAACATCCAGACCATCACCAAAACCCTTACTCCAAAATACATACAGAATTGTCCTTTTCTCTACTCCCTATCACCTTACTCCAAGCCACCACCACCTCTGACGTTGGCTACTGCCAAAAGTCCCCTAACTGGTTTCTCTGCTTCTGCTCTCACTCTATGATGATTTATTCTCTGAAAATATCAAAGAGATCTTAAAAAATGTCAATCTGGCCATCTCACTCCTCTGCTTCAGACCTTCCAATATCTTTTCTGAACAAGTATTCAGATAAAGAATGAAATCCAGGCCTCCAGATTTAGACACTTCCTGCCTCCCCAGACTTCTCTCATATGACTCTTCCTGTTGCTCATGACACTCCTCTCACACCAGCTTTCTTTGTATTTCTCCAGCACGTTAAGCACTTTCCTGCCTTCAGGCTCCTGTACCAGCTATTCCCTCTGTCTGGAACATTTCTCTCCCAGCCTGCAAATGTCTGGCTTTCTATCATTTAGAGCTTGGCTCAAATGTCACCTCCTCAGAGAACCATTCCCTTATCAACCAATCAAAAGTAGATTCTCCATCTCAATCATGCTACTCTATTTTATTTTGTTCATAGTATATATCAAAGCTCCTGTCATAATATATTTCTTTGTGGATTGTTTCCAGGACCCCTGGCAGATACCACAATCTGCAGATGCTCAAGTCCCTTATATAAAATGGTGTAGTATTGGCATATGCCCTATGCACATCCTCCTGTATACTTTAAATCATCTCTAGGTTATAATGCCTAATAACAATGTAAATATTATGCAAATAGTTGCCAGCACATGGTAAATTCAAGTTTTGCTTTATGGAACTTTCTGGAATTTTTTCAAATATTTTTCAATATGTGGTTGGTTGAATATGTAGAGGCAGAACCTGTGGATATGAAAGGCTAACTGTAGTTGTAGTTCTAGGAAAGTGGGGAGTTCTCCATCTGTATGCTGGAACATGCCAGACATAAATCCCTACATAGATGCCTATATTCACACCTAAACTTAGGCTCTTTTCTCTGAGGAACTTATGGCTCTCTCTCTCCATATATATATATATATATATATATATATATATACTAAAATATATTTACATATTCATATACATACATATATATTATACATTTTTTCCAGTAAATATTCCTAGAATGAATAGATGAAAGAATGAACTTCTACAATCTCCTCTCTGTTTCACCTCACACATAGATACAAGCAACAGTGATGATTCTGATATTTGCTTGGCCATTATATTTCCCTAAAAGCACCATCCTCCAAATGAAGGAGGAGGGCCACCTACATGTCTGTTAAAGCAATTAGCCAAGGCAGTGAGTGCCACAGTGAGCCAGTTGCAGGCTTTGTGTGTGTAGGTAGTGGTCTTCAGTGGGGAATGAAGGAGGTGGAGTGCTTTGCTCCCTGCAGTGGCTCTCAAACTTCAGTATTGATAAGAAAGAAGTGATTCTGATTCAGCAGACCTGGGGTAGGGGGTGACGACCCATGGAGGTTTGTCGGACACTTTCCCAGTTTTAGTACTGAAAGTTTAACATTTGGGAAAACCCCTCAGTCTTGGGAAAACCCAGATGATTGGTCACCCTGGTTCTGACTGAGTTGTTTTAAAACAACAGCCCCAGGCGTTCCTGGTGCAGGTTGTCCCCAGGCCACACTCTGAGGCACTGCAATGTGAATCAAAAGGTTTGGTGGAGGCCCAACTTGCCTCACTAACTCTGATCTCCATTCTGATACCAAATAATAGGGTTGGCTCAGCTGCTGCTGTTCTCTTTCCAACCTTAGCTAAAAGGAACACTCTGTAAGGCTTCAATTGATTCAAGAAGATTGAAAATGCAGGGCTAAGTGATTAAACCTCTTACAGATGGAAGAACATTTAAATGCCTAAATTGCCTGAGTACTTTAAAAATAGGGAGAAATGGCCAAATTGTATCACCCAAAAAGGTCTAAAATAATCAGCTAAAAGGAACCACTCAGAATGTGAGTGGCAGAGTGTCATGTCTTCCCAGTCTGCTGACCTCTTCACTTCAATGGCTATGGGTAGAGTTGTTAAGTGATCTATGAAATGTTAACCTTTCTATCACGGCTGCAGATGCTGTCACCAGAATAAATTTGAATTCAGTCGATGAAAGGGTGTCAAAGGACACCAATCTCTCTTTCCTCAATCATCTCCAATTCTTTCAAAGATTTTCTGCTCAGTTGTCACTATGACCTGAAATCCATTTCAGTTTCTCCACCTTAGATTTCGTCATTGAATTGTGTACAATTAAGGATACCATCTTTAGTTTCATAAGCCAGTCTGAAGAGTAAAGGTATATTTTCCAATACAGGTGCTATTTACAGTTTGTGGTATGTGTTGGCAAAGATGTGGAGAAATTGGAGCCCTCGTGCCTGGTTGGTGGGAAAGTAAAATGGTGCAGCTGCTATAGAAAAGTTTGGCAGTTCCTCAAACAGTTCAACATAGAATTACCGTATGACCCAGAAATTCTTGTCCTAGGTATATGTGTCAAAGAACTGAAAACAGACTCAAGCAAATACTTGTATGCAAATGCTCATAGCAGCATTATTCACAATGGCCAAAGGGTAGAAACAACCCAAATGTCCATAGATGGATAAATTGATAAATAAATTGTGGTATATATATACATACAATGGAATATTATTCAGCCATAAAAAGAAATGAAATCTCTTCAAGCAGAGTGGAGATCAGACACATGTTATAACATGTGTGTGTGTGTGCACTTAGTCATGTCCAACTCTTTGCAACCCCATGGACAGTAGCCCTCCAGGCTCCTCTGTTCATGGAATTTTCCAGGCAAGAATACTGGACTGGATTGTCTTTTCCTATTCCAAACATGCATGAACCTTAAAGACATTATTCTGAATGAAATAGGACAGACACAACAGGACAAATATGGTAGGATTCCACTTACATGAAATATCTAGAATAGGCAAATTCAGAGAGACAGAAAGCAGACTAGAGGTTACCAGGGGCTAGAGTAAGGGAGAAATGGGGAGTTCTTTTGCAGTGGGTGCCGAGTTTCTGTTTGGGGGGATGAAAATATTTTAGAGATAGATTGTAGTAATCATTATACAACAATTTGAGTGTAGTTAATGGCACTGATTGTATACTTAAACACGGTTAACATCTTATGCTATATGTATTTTACCTCAATTAACAACAACAACAACAAACCCTGATAATGAGTAGGCACTAGATAGTTGGGGGTGGTGGTAGGTTGGAGGAGGGGATGGGAAGCACGATGCCCTGAATGTAGTTGCCTGATAAGCCTGAAGCTTTGAAGATAAGGATTATATAGGGCCTGGACTTCCCTGGTGGCTCAGACGGTAAAGCGTCTGCCTACAATGCAGGAAACCTGGGTTCTAACCCTGGGTTGGGAAGATCCTCTGGAGAAGGAAATGGCAACCCACTGCAGTACTCTTGCCTGGAAAATCCCATGCTTGGTTAAGCTACAGTGTGTGGGGTCGCAAAGAGTCGGACATGACTGAGCAACTTCACCTTACCTTACCTCACCCTAGGGCCTGGAACACTCAACAAAAATACAGAAGGTAGTATATGAGATGCCACTCAAGTGAGTGGTGCAGGTAGTCCTTGGAGCACATTTCCATAAGCTACAGAGTACAATGATGGGTAAGTGATCAGCAAAGTCTTGTTAAGTGGAAATTTGGGTGAATGAACAAGCATCTAAGAGCCTAGCACAGCACCTAGTAGATGCTCTAAAAATTGTGTGGCATTATTTTTTAACCTTTTATTTTATATTGGAGTGTAGCCGATTAACAATGTTATGATAGTTACAAGTGGACAGGAAAGGGGCTCAGCCATACATGTATCCATCCTCACCTAAACTCCCCTTCCATCCAGGCTGCCACAATAACATTAAGCAGAGTTCCCTGCACTATACAGTAAAAATTGTGTTGCATTACTGATTGATGGGAGAAAAAGGAATGCTCAATAAATATTTTTTAATAAATAATTTCATATTATTGCCTCTTTTTGAGATGCCTTTTTCTTCCATCTCTGGGGAAATGCCCCCCTCCCTCTAAACTTGATATAAACACAGCCTCCTTTGTGAAGCCTTTCCTGATTCCATGTCCTCTACCTTAAATCAATGTGACCTCTTCTGTGACCATGAGGAGTTATGGAAAGGCATTAGTGCTAGGGTTCAAGGGAGTATTGACACTGGGACAGCTAGGCTAGAAAGGTCAGGAAGGAGCACAGCTTTGCATATAGTTTGTACACAGAAGTTAGGGTTGCTCTAAGGGAAGGGAGTTGAGGGGCAACTAACAACAAAGTTAGTGAGGACAAGTTCCCACGCCAGTGCTGATCAGAAAAACGAACATAAACTACAATTGGAAGGAAACCAATAACAAAGTAACCCAGGCCTAGCCTCCCGATTTGTTCTAGTGACAAATTCAATCTGTGCAGCAGCCCCTCTCTTTACATTAATGTTTTTGGCCTTGTCTCCTTTCTCCTTCTGGAACATTCTTTCTTTTCCCATCTCTTCAAACAAAGTCCTGTTTGTTTTCCAAGGTCCAGTTGAGGTTGAAGCCCCTGCTATGAAGCTTCTCTGTTTTCACGTCTCCCATCCCCAACAGGAAGATGAGCCCACTCAAAATGCAATGAAAAGGAGAGATAGGGGCACCAGACCTGGGGTGCAGGGCATTGTTGGAGGCACTGGGATAAGCTGAGATAGTGCTGGAAGGAAGGACTTAGGTTTTGCATTAAGAGTTTCCACCTGGGTTTATTCATTTACATTGTGGCTCCTGTATATAACAAGTAATCAACCCTGGTCTCAGAGGGTAAGAACTAAGCCAGTGAGATAGGAACACAGATGTGAAGGCAGGGAATTAGCAGTGACACCTTAAAAGAGAAGGTAAAACTACTAATTGGCAGAGCTGAGATTTGACCCCAAGTTCTTCTGGCTCTAAAACCCATGCAGTTGTTCTTTACATCAGCTGTTCTCAGACTTCAGTATGCATTTGAATTGCTTAGGGAGCTAGCTAAAATGCAGATTCCTAAGTCTCAAACTTGATTCACTATATTAAGGCCCAGGAATTGGCATTTAATTTTTTTTTAACTTTTATTTTATATTGGAGTATAGTTGATGTGTTTCCCTGGTGGCTCAGATGGTATAGAATCCACCTGCAATGCAGGAGACCTGGGTTTGATCCCTGGGTTGGAAAGATCCCCTGGAGGAGGGCATGGCAACCCACTCCAGTATTCTTGCCTGGAGAATCCCTTGGACAGAGGAGCCTGGCAGGCTACAGTCCACAGTGTCTCAGAGCCAGACACAGCTGAAGCGATTTAGCATACACACATGCATAATTGATTAACAATCTTGTGTTAGTTTCAGGTGTACACCAAAGTGATTGTTATGCACATACATTTATCTATTCTTTTTCAAATTCTTTCCCCATTTAGGTTATTACAGGATATTGAGCAGAGTTTCCTGAGCCATACAGTTTTTTTTTTTTTTTTACTTTTTATTTTGTATTGGGGTATAGCCGATTAACAAACAATGTAATGATAGTTTTAGGTGGACTGTGAAGGGACTCAGTTATACATATACATGTATCCATTCTCCAAACTCCCCTCCCATCCAGGCTGCCACATAATATTGAGCAGGGTTCCCTGTGCTATACAGTAGGTCCTTATTGGCAATCCATTTTAAATATAGCAGTGTGTACATGTCCTTCCCAAACTCCCAGTCTATCCCCAACTGATTCTGAACTCAGTAGTCCAAGGGCCACATTCTGAGAAACTTTCTCTTTCATGGTGTTGTGACCTCAGTCCTCAACCCATCTTCATCATTTATCTTTAGCAATGTGATAGACACCTCATTTTAGAAAGGGCTATTTTTCCCCATTGATTGATCTTGGCACCGTTGTAGGAAATCAACCGACCACATATGTACTGGCCTAAAGCTCAACATTCAGAAAACGAAGATCATGGCATCTGGGCCCATCACTTCATGGGAAATAGATGGGGAAACAGTGGAAACAGTGGCAGACTTTATTTTGGGGGGCCCCAAAATCACTGCAGATGGTGATTGCAGCCATGAAATTAAAAGATGCTTACTCCTTGGAAGAAAAGTTATGACCAACCTAGAGAGCATATTCAAAAGCAGAGACATTACTTTGCCGACTAAGGTCCATCTAGTCAAGGCTATGGTTTTTCCAGTGGTCATGTATGGATGTGAGAGTTGGACTGTGAAGAAGGCTGAGCGCCGAAGAATTGATGCTTTTGAACTGTGGTGTTGGAGAAGACTCTTGAGAGTCCCTTGGATTGCAAGGAGATCCAACCAGTCCATTCTGAAGGAGACCAGCCCTGGGATTTCTTTGGAAGGAATGATGCTAAAGCTGAAACTCCAGTACTTTGGCCACCTCATGCCAAGAGTTGCCTCATTGTAAAAGACTCTGATGCTGGGAGGGATTGGGGGCAGGAGGAGAAGGGGACAACAGAGGATGAGATGACTGGATGGCATCACAGACTCGATGGACGTGAGTCTGAGTGAACTCCGGGAGTTGGTGATGGACAGGGAGGCCTGGCGTGCTGCGATTCCTGGGGTCGCAAAGAGTCGGACACGACTGAGTGACTGAACTGAACTGAATGACTAATGATGTTGAACATCTCTTCATGTGTTTATTGGCCACTGGTATGTTTTATTTCAATAAGAAACTATTCAACTCCTTTGCCCATTTAGAAATTGAGTTGTCTTTTTTTGTTGTTAATATATAACAACATATGTATATGTTCTTGTGTATAATATATACATATATGTATAATATTTATATATAAATTTATACATAACATTTATGCTAAACCTTTATAAAATGTATGATTTATAAATATTTTCCCTCATTCTATGTGTTGTATTTTCACTTCCTTGATAGTGTTCTTTGATGCTCCAAAGTTTTAATCTTGTTTAAGTTGAATTTGTGTATTTCTTCTTTCATTATTTATGTTTTTGTCTTATTTAATAATAATTCACTGTCAAATTCAAGGTTATACAGATTTTACCTTTATGTTTTCTTCTAAGAGACTTATAATTTTAGCTCTTGCATTTAGGCATTTCATCTGCTTTTAGTTAATTTTTGTATATGATGTGAGGTATGGGTCCACCTTCTTTCTTTTGCATGTGGATGTTCAATTGTTCCAGCACCACTTGTTGAAGAGACTGTTCTTTCCCCATTGTACCATCTTGGCACCTATTCAAAAATCAGTTGAACATAGAGTGTATGGGTTTCTATCTGACTCTCAATTCTATTTAATTGATCTTCATGTCTGTCCCTATGCCAGTAACAGACTATTTTGATTACTATAGTTTGTAGTAAGTTTTGAAATTGAGAAGTGTGACTCCTCCAATTTTGTTTTTATTTCAAGATCATTTTGATTATTCAGACTTTCTTGAAATTCCATACAAATTTTAGGATAATCTTGTTCAGTTTTGCAAGAAAAAAAAGACAGTTGCCTTTTAAAAAAATTAATTTATTTTTTATTAAAGGATAATTGCTTTACAGAATTTTGCTGTTTTCTGTCAAACCTCAACATGAATCAGTTGCCTTTTGATAGGGACTGCATTGAATCTGTAGATAGCTTCAGGTGATATTATCATCTTATCAATATTTAGAGTTCCAATTTGTGAACATAGGATGTTTTTCCATTGATTTATGTCTTAATTTCCTTCAACAATGTTTTGTAGTTTTAGTGTATAAGTCTTATACTTCCTTGGTTATATTTATTTCCAAGTATTTAATTGTTTTTGATCCTATTGTATAATTGTTTCCTTAATTGTTTTCAGATTGTTCATTTCTAGCGTGTGTGTGCTTAGTGGCTCAGTTGTTTCTGACTCTTTGCGACTCCATGGACTGTAGTCTGCCAGGCTCCTCTGTCCATGGGGATTCTCCAGGCTAGAATACTGGACTGGATTGCCATGCCCTCCTCCAGGGGATCTTTCCAACCCAGGGATCAAACCCAGGTCTCCTGCATTGCAAGCAGATTCTTTACCATCTGAACCACCAGGGAATTGTTTCCTTAATTTTTTTTCAAATTGTTCATATCTACTGTATAGAAATACAAAGGATTTTGTATGTTTTTTTAAAAATATTTATTTATTTATTTGGCTGTACCAGGTGTTAGTTGCAGCATGCAAGATCGTCGATCTTTGTTGCAACATATGTGTTCTTTTATATTTAGTTGCAGCATGCGAGATCTTTAGTTGCAGATCTTTAGTGGGATCTAGTTCCCTGACCAGGGATCAAACCTGGGCTCCCTGCATGAGAAGCACGGAGTCGTAGCCCCTGAACCACCAAGGAAGTCCCATGACTTTGTATGTTGATCTTGTATCTTGAAACTTTGCTTAATTCATTTACTAGATCTAGAAGATTTTTTGTTATTTAGAATTTTCTGTAAGATTGATTCCATCAGTGAATAGAGGGTTTTCTCTAGTTTGGATAACTTTCATTTCTTTTTCTTGATGAATTGCTCTGGTTAGAACTTTCAGCAAACCCTAACCCTAATCTTAACCCTAACTCTAAGTACAGTGTTGAATAGAAGTGGTGAGAATGGACATATTTGTGTTGTTCCTGTTTCACGGGGAAAGCATTTCAGCCTTTCACCATAATGTAAGCTGTGAATATTTCATGCATATTCTTTATCAGGTTGAGGGATTTCCTTTCTATTTCTTGATTGTTGAGTGTTTAAATCAACCTTAAATTCATGGGATAAATCCCACTTGGTCATGGTATATATGCCTTTTCATATGTTGCTGGATTCATATTGCTAACATTTTGTTGAGTGTTTTGCTCCTATATTCATAAGGGATATTGGTTTTTAGTCTTATTTTTGTGTGTGATGTCTTTGTGTTCAGTATCAGAGTAATATTTCATAAATCTGTTAGGAAGTTTTCCTTCATTTCAATTTTTTTGAAAAGTTTGAGAAGGATAGGTGTTTATGTTTCTTTAGACATTTGGCAGAATTCACCATTGAGGCCATCCAGTCTTGAATTTTCCTTTGTGGGAAATTTTTTTTATTACTAGTTCAATCTCTTTACTTGTTACAGGTCTACACAGATTTGCTACTTATTCTTAAATCAGTTTCGGCAGTATATGTTTCTAGGAATTTGTCTATTTCATCTAGATTATCTACTTGGCTGACATACAATTATTCATAGTATTCCCTTGTAATAATTACTTCTACTTCTATGTAGGTTGTTGGTAATACCCCTTCTTTCATTCCAGTTTTAGCTCTGTCAGTCTTCTCTCATTCTTTTTTTATTAGTCTAGCTAAAGGTTTGTCAATTTTGTTTATATTTTCAAAGACAAAATTTTGGTTTCGTTGACTTCTTCTATTGTATTTTTATTCTCTATGTTATTTATTTCTCTTTTAATTTTTATTATTTCCTTCCTTCTATTTGCTTTTGGTTTAATTTGCGCACATGTGCATGCACATGTGTGTGTGTGTTTCTCAGGATGGAAGGTAAGATTTTTAGTTTGAGATCTTTTTTAATGTAGATATTTACAACTAAATTTTCTTCTCAGTACTGAGTTAATTCCATCTCCTAAGTTTTTAAATGTTGTGTATTCACTTTCATTCATCTGAAATAATTCTCTTACTTGCTTTGCAACCCTTTTTTGGTCCATTTGTTGTTTAATTTCAACATTTTGTGAAATTTCCCAAATTTCCTTTGGTTATTGATTTCTAATTTCATTCCACTGTGTTCAGAAAGCACATTTTCTATGATTTAGATACTCTTGAATTTATTGACACTTGTTTTATGACCTAATACATCTTCTGTCCTGAACCGTGTACCATGTACACTAGAGAAGAATGCCTATATTTTGTTATTGGATGGAATGTTGTTCCCGTGTTTGTCATGTCTGCTTGGTTAATAGTGTTGTACAAATCTTCTTTATCATTGCTGATCTTCTGTTTAGTTATTCTAAACATAATTGATAATGGTGTATTAAAATCTCTAACTACTGTTGTTGAATTGTCTATCTTCCCCTTCAATTCTGTCTGTATATGCTTCAAATACTTATGGATTTCTGTTGTTAGATACATATATATTTGTAACTGTTGTATCTTCTTTTTGGATTAATCATTTTGTTCTTATAAAGTGTCCTACTTTGTCTCTCTAAATAACATTTGTTTTCATGTCTATTTTGTTTGTTACTAGTCTAGCCACCCTAGCAATCTCTGGTTACTGTTTGAGTGATATATCTTTCCCATGCTTTTACTTAAAACATATTTATCTTTGAATCTAAAATGAGTCTCTAGAAGACAGCATGCAATTGGAATTTGATTTTATCCATTCTGCTACTCTCTACCTTTTGATTGGAGAGTTTAATTCATCTACATTTAATAACTGTTAAGATAGGATTGTGTCTGTCACTTAGCTATTTTTTCTGTGTCTTGTGCTCTTTTTATTTCATTATTTCTCAATTACTGCATTATTTCTCAATTACTGCATTCATTTCAGTTCAGTTCAGTCACTCAGTCGTGTCCGACTCTTTGCAACCCCGTGAATCACAGCACACCAGGCCTCCCTGTCCATCACCAACTCCTGGAGTTCACTCAGACTCACATCCACCGAGTCAGTGATGCCATCCAGCCATCTCATCCTCTGTCTTCCCCTTCTCCTCCTGCCCCCAATCCCTCCCAGCATCAGAGTCTTTTCCAATGAGGCAACTCTTCGCATGAGGTGGCCAAAGTACTGGAGCTTCAGCTTTAGCATCATTCCCTCCAAAGAAATCCCAGGGCTCATCTCCTTCAGAATGGACTGGTTGGATCTCCTTGCAGTCCAAGGGACTCTCAAGAGTCTTCTCCAACACCACAGTTCAAAAGCATCAATTCTTCGGCGCTCAGCCTTCTTCACAGTCCAACTCTCACATCCATACATGACCACAGGAAAAACCATAGCCTTGACTAGATGGACCTTAGTTGGCAAAGTAATGTCTCTGCTTTTGAATATACTATCTAGGTTGGTCATAACTTTTCTTCCAAGGAGTAAGCGTCTTTTAATTTCATGGCTGCACTCACCATCTGCAGTGATTTTGGAGCCCCCCAAAATAAAGACTGCCACTGTTTCCACTGTTTCCCCATCTATTTCCCATGAAGTGATGGGCCCAGATGCCATGATCTTCGTTTTCTGAATGTTGAGCTTTAAGCCAACTTTTTCACTCTCCTCTTTCACTTTCATCAAGAGGCTTCTTCGCTCCTCTTCACTTTCTGCCATAAGGGTGGTGTCATCTGCATATCTGAGGTTATTGATATTTCTCCTGGCAATCTTGATTCCGGCTTGTGTTTCTTCCAGTCCAGCATTTCTCCTGATGTACTCTGCACAGAAGTTAAATAAGCAGGGTGACAATATACAGCCTTGACGTACTCCTTTTCTGCATATAAGTTAAATAAGCAGGGTGACAATATACAGCCTTGATATACCCCTTTTCCTATTTGTAACCAGTCTGTTGTTCCATGTCCAGTTCTAACTGTTGCTTCCTGACCTGCATACAGATTTCTCAAGAGGCTAGTTAGGTGGTCTGGTATTCCCACCTCTTTCAGATTTTTCCACAGTTTATTGTGCTCCACACAGTCAAAGGCTTTGGCATAGTCAATAAAGCAGAAATATATGTTTTTCCGGAACTTTCTTGCTTTTTCGATGATCCAGCAGATGTTGACAATTTGATCTCTGGTTCCTCTGCCTTTTCTAAAACCATCTTGAACATCAGGAAGTTCACGGTTCAAGTACTGCTGAAGCCTGGCTTGGATTACTGCATTATTTTGTGTTAAATATTTTCTAGTGTATTATTTTAATTCCTTGTCTTCTTTTCCCACTATATATATTTTAGTGTATATTTGTGGTGATTCTAGGGAGTATAATTAACCTCTTAATCTGTAAAAAAGTAGTTTAGATTAAAACGAATGGAGGGTTTTCCTGGTGGTTCAGTGGTTAAGAATCCACCTGCCAACACAGGGGACATGGGTTTGATCCCCAGTTCAGGAAGATTCCACACGCTGTGAAGCAAACCCATGTGCCACAACTAATGAAGCCCATACATCTTAGAGCCTGTGCTCCATAACAAAAGAAAATGCTGCAGTGAAGATCCAGAGCAACAACAAAAAATAAATAAAGAAATAAAACCAATGGAATTTCAATAGTATGAAAAACTGCTCCTACATTGGTTCATCCACCCCTCTTTTATCCATATTGTTGTCACAAACTACATCTTTATATAGTGTGTTCTACATAGATTTATAACTCTTGCTTTATGAAGTTGTCTTTTAAATCAGATATGAATAAATGGAGTTACATGCAACAATACATTTGCACTGTCTTTTATAGCTTTTTATGTAATTGTGAGCATCCTTTACTTCTTCATGTTGATTTAAGTTAAAATCTTGTGTCCTTTATTTTCAGCTGGTGAAACTCTATTTCATGTTCTTGGAGAAACAGTTCTGCTAGAGATGAATGCTCACGATTTTTGTCTCTCTTCATTTTGAAGGTAGTTTTGCCAGATATAGAACACTTGGTTGACCTTTAAAATTTTTCCTTCAGCACTTTGAATGTGTCATCCTACTGCCTTCTTTCTTCCATGGTTTCTGATGAGAAATTAGCTGCTTCTCTTATTGAGGAGCTCTTGTATTTGCTTAGTAATTTCTCTCATTCTGCTTTCAAAATTCCTTGTCTTTTGACAGTTTGATTATTATGTGCCTCAGGGCGTATCTCTTACTTTGTCTTACTTTGATTTCATTGAGCCTCTTTTATGAGCAATATTCTTCATCAAATTCAGGAATTTTTCAGTTATATTTCTTCAAATATTCATTCTGCCTCCTTTTTATCTCTTTCCTTTCTTTCTGGGGCTCACAATATAAGTATGTTGGTATACTTCATCATATCCCACAGATCTCTGAGGTTCTGCTCAGTTTTCTTCATTCTTTTTTCTTACTATTCCTCAGACTTGACAATTTCGATATATCTATTATCAGGTACATTTACTCTTCTATTCTAATATGCTATTGAACCCCTCTAGCAAAAATTTTGTTTTACTTATTGTACTTTTCAACTTTAGTGTTTCCATTTGGTTCATTTCTATAATTGCTATCTCTTTATACTATCTATTTAATGAGACACTATTTTCCTAATTTTCTTTAATTTTTTAAGAAATTGTTTCCATTAGTTCTTTGAACATATTTAAAATAACTGATTAAATGTTTGTCTCTAGTATTGCCAATGTCTGGGCTTCTCATGGACAATTTCTATTGCTTGGTGTTTTACCTGTGTTATGGCTATAGAATTTTTTTCATGTCTTATAATTTTTCATTACATACTAGATATTTTAAATAATATAATTTGACATTCCTGGGAATTATGTTGTTTCTTCTCTCCAGAGTTTTTGTTGTTGTTGTTGCTATTGCTGGGTTTTGTAGCTGTTTGCTTGTTCAGTGAGTTTCCTGAATTAATTCAGTAAGCTCTGTACTCTTTTTCATACATGGCCAGTGAAGTCTGTGCTTAGGTAGCTTAGAAGGCAGCTTAATTACCTAGATCTAAAAATCTCTGAGTCTTTGCAAAGGGGCTCTACAAACATGTTGGTCACACCTTCAACTGTTATCTAAACACTTTACAACAACTCTGCATTAGCTTACACTTCCTGCTTGCACAGAACCACAAATCAGCCAGGAGTGGATGAAAGTTTGTGGCTTTCTCAGGTCTTTCCTGGGTATGTGCACAGTTCTGCATATGTGCCTGGTCTTCTAGATTACAAGAAATATGTACTAGCTTTTCAAAGTCCCCATGGATGATTCATTTTCCAGTTTTTCCTTTTAAGCTTTTTAGGTAATCTATTGTTTGCTCCAACTGTTATCCATTATCTCAAGCATCTATTCCGTTAAAACAATTGCTAAAGTCATCACAAAATTAATTTCTCAATACTGCAAGGCAATGTATCATTTTGTTTACATCATTTCCTAGAAAACCAATGAAAGGTTAATTTTAGCTCAATTCAAGTCAAACTACTTAAAAGAAAAAACTATTTTCTAAGCATTTTAAATATAACTGAGGATCAGGTTAGCAAGCTTTCCCAGAGTCTTGTTGCTAAATCATTTAGGCTTAAAAAAAGAATATTTAAAACAAGCAGTAAGTGGGAGAATGCTAGCACAGTTAATGAGAGAAAGTGACAATGGTGTCTTGCCATATCGAAATTCAAAGGTATTACCTAACTTCAATGCTGTGAAATAGTAAAGATACAGTATTCGTGGTGGAAATAGTCTGAGCCACAATTTAGTTCTAAGTTTCTCTGACTCTGCAGGCTATTTTCTTTAATTATTAAGTTACATATTGCCTCTTCTCTCCATATCATGTCAATTATGTGATAAAAATCTGGATTTACTGAATCAAGGTTAAACTCTTCTTCTGACTTTCAAACTCCTCTCTAATTTTTCTTCTACCTACCTAGCCAGATTTATTCTCTGCTAATCCCTAAAGCAATCATCCAATTTAGTCAGATCAGTTTGCATACTGTGCTTCAAATCTGTCAAATTCACTTCTTATTCTGGGCCTTCACTTACCAAGAGTGCTCAAATCTCAGCTATCCTTCAAAAGCCAGATCAAGACTCATCTCCTATACGAAGCTTTTCCTGATCTATTCCTCTAAAAACCTATAGAATTTATCATCAATAACATGTAAGTTTTTCATCTGGTCTATTTTTCAATGATTTAAAAATTGAATTATAATTTACATACCATAAATCCACTCTTTTAGAGTGTACAGTCCAGTGGTTTAAGTATAATTCACAAAGATGTACAATTATATTTTTATTGCCTGCTCTTTACCCCATTGGTGAGAGAGGGCATCCCACCCCAGGTTTATGGGGATGGCCAAGCACATGACATCTGACACTAGACAGATGAGATTAATAGCAGTTTACTAATCACGTATACTCAGTCCTCATGGGAAGACACTGCATGTCACACAAGGCCACAGAGTTGCTCTTGGGAACAGAATGAATAAGCAGGGACTGTGGGAGACAAGCTTTGTAATATCAGGAGGATGGAGTGATCCTTGATTCCCACATGAGAATGTGATTGATTTGTTTAAATAATTTCACAGACTGGCAGAGAGCTGAAAACTTCTACTTAAAGATAAGCAGGAATTTTGCCTGGTCCCTGTGATAAGGAGGGTTATTTATTCAGGGAACCTTATCCACAGGAGTAGATTGGGGAGGATGACTTACCATTAAACTATTAGATCCACACCTTCCTCCTCATTTTAGATGTCAAGGAAGTACATAGTACTGAGCACAAGCCATATCCACTTTTTAGAACATTTTTATCACTCCAAAAATAATCCCCATTCCCATCAGCCCATTCCTCCACATTCCTCCTTTTGTCAGACATAGGCAACCATAAATCTACTTTCTATCTGTAGATTTGAAAATTATTGATCAAAGTAGCTTTCTAGTAAGATTTGAAATTGGAACATGTGGGTTCTCCAACTTTGTTTCAAGATTGTCTGGGGTATTTTGAGTCCCTTGCATTTCCACATACATTTTAGAATCAGTCTACCAATTTCTGGGATTGGTACCTGGGATTCTGATAGGATTTGTGTTGAATCTGTAGATTGATTTGAGGGAATATTATCATCCTAACAATATTGTCTTCTAATCCATGACCGTGGATTGTCTTTCCACTTATGTAGGTATTCTTTAATTTCTTTCAACAGTATTTTATAGTTTTCCATGTACAAGTCTTACAGTTTTTTAAAATAAGTATATATTTTTAAATTT
Source organism: Ovis canadensis (assembly GCF_042477335.2). Lineage (NCBI taxonomy): Eukaryota > Metazoa > Chordata > Mammalia > Artiodactyla > Bovidae > Ovis > Ovis canadensis. Next base: position 130,247,208 of record NC_091727.1, read on the forward strand.
TTGATGCCAGGTGGTACAGTGGTAAAGAATCCACCTGCCAATGAAGGAGATGCAAGAGACATGGGTTTAATCCCTGGGTTGGGAAGATCACCTGGGGTAGGAAAAGGCAACTCACTCCCGTATTTTTGCCTGGAAAATCCCATGGACAGAACAGCCTGGCGGACTATAGTCCATAGGGTCGCAAAGAGTCCGACATGACTGAGCACAAATGCAGAACAAAGTAAATGCTAATTGTTTACTTGATTCATTTTCATGTTGTTCATTCCTAGTTTATAGAAATACAACAGGTTTTTGTAGATTGAGCTTATTTCGTACAGCTCTGGTTAACTCAGCTATTAACTTCATGATTTTTTTTTGAGGGGTCTTGGTTTTCTATATACAAAAATCTGTCAATTTGGCTCTATATACAAGACCATGTTATCTGCAAATAGTTTTACTACTTCTTTTCCAGTATGGATGACTTTTATCTCTTTTTCTGGAGGTTAGAACTTCCAGTCAACTGTTGCATAGAAGTGGTAAGAGTGAACCTCCTTGTTTTGTTCCAGATCTTAGGGGGAAATCTTTCTGCCTTTCACCAGTAAGTATGTTGGCTGAGGGTTTTCCATAGATGCCTTTTATTAGGGTGAGGAAATTTCCTTCTATTTCTAATTTGTTGAATGTTTTTGTCATGAAGAGTATTTAATTTTGTCAAATGCTTTTTCTGTATCTATTGACATGATCATGTGGTTTTTGTCCTCTATTTTATTAATATGTTATACACTGATTTGATGCTTTTGAACTGTGGTGTTGGAGAAGACTCTTGAGAGTCCCTTGGACTGCAAGGAGATCCAACCAGTCCATTCTGAAGGAGATCAACCCTGGGATTTCTTTGGAAGGAATGATGCTGAAGCTGAAGCTTCAGTACTTTGGCCACCTCATGCGAAGAGTTGACTCATTGGAAAAGACTGATGCTGGGAGGGATTGGGGGCAGGAGGAGAAGGGGACGACCGAAGATGAGATGGCTGGATGGCATCACGGACTCAATGGACATGAGTCTAAGTGAACTCCGGGAGTTGGTGATGGACAGGGAGGGGGGTCGCAAAGAGTCGGACACGACTGAGCCACTGAACTGAACTGAACTGACACTGACTTATTTTCATCTGTTGAACCAACCTTCCATTCCTGGGATGAATCCCACTCAGTCGTGGTATATGATCCTTCTGATATGTTGCTAGATTTAGTTTGTTACTATTTTGTTCAGAACTTTTACATCTATATTCATAAAGATTATTTATCTGTAGTTTTCTTGTGATGTCTTTGCTTGTTTAGGTATCAGAGTAATACAAGCTGTGGAACTTGAAGGAGTTCTGCATTAATTAGAGCTCTCTAGAGAAACAGAACCAATAAGAGATATATGTGTGTGTATAGATGTATATTTATTATAAGGAATTGGCTTAGACAATTACAGAGGCTGAGAAATACCATGATCTGTCATCTGCAATGTGGAGACCCAGGAAAGCCAGTAGTATATTTCAATCTGAGTCTTAAGGCTTGAGAACCAGAAGAACTAATGACGTAAATTCCAGTCTGAATCTGAAGGCTTGAGAACCACAGCAACACAGGGGGCAAGATAAGATTGATGTTCCAGCTCAAGCAATCAGACAAGAAGGGCTGAATTCTTCCTTCCTTCACTTTTTCATTCCATTGAAGCCCTTAATATATTGGATGATGCCCACCCACTGAATCCATAGATTCAAAATGCTAATTTTAACCAGAAATACCCTCACAGACACACCGAGAAATAATGATTAGCCAAATATCTGGACACTCTATGATCCAGTTATGTTGACACATACAATTAATCAACACAAGCTCCAACCTCATTTTGCTCCCTCCACTGATTTCTAGGCTGCTTGTTTTCACCATGATTTTGGCCACTGATTTTCAAAGTTACTGTGAAATCAGGGAAAAGGTGGAGGTAGGAATACGGTAAGTTACAGTGCCACAAATCTTTCTATTTTTACTCAGATACAGCCATGTTCCTTAAATTCCCTGGATTATTGCAAGTTTTTTGTTAAATTTCTAGAGTTCTTAGTTAATCCTTAAGAATTTTTGCTAGTTTTCTCACTGCTTTTATGGAGAAGAGGATTTTCAGCAGTCCTTACACTACCATTTTTGCTAACATCCTGCAATTTAACACACACACGTGTGTATGTATGTATGTGTGTGTGTATATATGTATATATATATAAAATTTGTTTGCTTTTGTATCATGTGCTGCTCCTATTTTCCAAACTATACTGTAGGTTTTTTGACTGTATACTTCTATACAGCACCTCTAAATTGTCTAGCGAGAATTGAGATTGAGCTCATTGTGTTTTTTAATGTCTTTATATTGAACAGATTGTATTTGCAAAATAAAATCAGCTGTCATCTACAAACATATTGGTTGAGTGTATTCAGCAAAACTTGAAACATTTCACAGGTAAAAAGGGGGAAAAAATAAAGAGAGCCCCAAGCTACAAAAGGCAGACAGAGTAGTGATGCTACAGTTATAATTCTATAGCTGTTTTTCTCCTCTGGAGGTGTTACTCGCTCAGTCACGTCCGACTCTTTGCAATCCCATGGACTGTAGCTTGCCAGGTTCTTTTGTCCTTGGAATTCTCCAGGCAAAAATACTGGAGTGGGTAGCCATTCCCTTCTTCAGTAGATTTTATCCCCTACTGACTTTTTAAAAAATTGTTTTTATTCATTTATTTGGTTGCACTGGGTCTTAGTTGCAGCATGTGGGATCTTTAGCTGTGGTACACAAATTCTTAGTTGCAGCATTTGGGATCTAGTTCCCTGATTAGGGATCGAAACCTGGACCCCTGCATTGAAAGCACAGAGCCTTAGCCACTGGACCACCAGGGAAGCCCTTCCTCTACTGACTTTTTAGAACAAACTTTTTATTTTGAAAGAGTTTTAGACTCACAAGAAGTATCATAAAATGTGTAGAGGGTTTTCATAGTTTACCTAGGTTCTCCTAATGTAAAGATCTTGTATTACCATAGTACAATTATCAAAACTGAAATATCAACCTTGGCAAAAATAATATTAGGGCTTCCCAGGTGGCACTAGTGGTTAAGAACTTGCCTGCTACTACAGAAGACATAAGAAAAGCAGATTGGATCCCTAGGTCAGGAAGATCCCCTGGAGGAGGACATGGCAACCCACTCCAGTATTTTTGCCAGGAGAATCCCATGGACAGAGGAACCTGGCAGGCTACAGTCCATAGGGTCACACAGAGTTGGACATGACTGAAGCGACTTAGTATGTATGCATACACACTAATATTAACTGAACTATAGACTTTATTCAGATTCCTCCACTGCCTTTTAGTCCAAGGATTGTAAATTAAAAAACGGAGGATATAGAGGAAGAAGGACTACATGAAGTTGTCTAGGGCCAAAGGCATTGAGGAAAAGGGAGCAAATTGAGCCCCAAATTCATGATAGGCCCTGTATAGTGCCTCTTCCTAATTGGCTTCTGGGGAGTGTGCCTTTTTGTTACTGGCCTTTTGGGGATGATGCTTTTGGGGGGCTTTTTTGTCAATGCATGAGACAGGGTAGCTTTTTCTTATCTGCATGAAGATTCTATGTTAACCTTGACCTTGCCTTTCTCTGTGTCCTCTCAGTTATTCATTAAGCTTGTAAACAAAAAAATTACCTTTGCCCTTACTACCTATCTGTTCAACTCCCTCCACCTCATACCACTACTGAATGTGGAAATATTCAGACAGTATATTTTGATTAAAACCCTGCTTAGGTTGGAAGGTGATATGGTCCTTTTCAACATGCAGGATGAAACAAACAAAACAATACATAGTCAGGATGAGGAGAAAAAGTTGCTTTTCAGCACCTCTCTAGTTGAGTGTTTATAATGAGGCTTCTTAAATTTGTACTAGTGTTAATTCAGTGTAATACTTATTCATACATATGTGAATGCATTTTAAAGCCAAATAGAAACACTGAAAAATTATCTTGTCAGAAGAGTTGACTAAAAGTGCATTGCAACTCAAATTCTGTTACTGTAATATATTACAAATCATCAACTTTTCTTCTAACAGCATAATTTATGGGTGATTTCATGGTAAAATTAAATGGGAGAAGCCAGAGTGTGACAGTGAATGTTTTAAATGTATCTTATAAAGCTCAACTCTAGTATTAGGAGGCTGAAATTTAATTGTTCTAAAATAAAATTCTAATGGATATAGTTTAAAAGTAGAAGATGAAGCCTTAAAATCACCAAAATAAAATGGACAATCTGTCCACAAAAATGACACATAACAATGACAACTTTCTACTAAAATACTAAAAATTAAAAGATAAAGAATATTCTGGGGGAAATAGGTGATACAGTGGTAGAGAATCCACCTGCCAGTGCAGGAGATGCAAGAGATGCAAGTTCAATCCCTGGGTTGGGAAGATCCCCTGTAGTAGAAAATGGCAACCCACTCCAGTATTCTTCCCTGGAAAGTCCCATGGACAGAGGACTTGGCAGGCTACAGTCCATGGAGTCTTGAAGAGTCAGGCATGATTGAGTGACTGAACATGCACGCACTTTGTAAAACAGCCAAATTTGGCTGTGTTGGGTCTTAGTTGCAGCATTCGGGATCTTAGTCCCCCAGTCGGGGGGACTGTGCCCTCTGCACTGGGAGTATTGAGTCTTAGCCATTGGGCCACCACAGAGTGTAAGAAAGTCGTTCAGTCGTGTCCAACTCTTTGCAACCCCATGCACTATACAGTCCATGGAGTTCTCCAGGCCAGAATACAGGAGTGGGTAGCTTTTCCCTTCAACAGGGGATCTTCCCAACCCAGGGATGGAACCCAGGTCTCCCACATTGCAGGCGGATTCTTTACCAGATGAGCCACCACCAGGGAAATCTCTTGATATTTTTAAAATATAAGAAATTTTACAAATCAATAAGAAAAAGTTAAATAGTCTAATAGTAAAATGATTGAAAGAAAAACAGTCCTCAAAAGCAAGAACATAAACAGCCAATAAATGTTATGAAACACTGTTCAAACTCACTAGTATGTTGGTAGTGTAAATGCCCAACAATTAGCTTTTTTGATTGTAATATGTGCTTGATGTTAAGCTTTCAATTGCTGTGGCATCCATTTCAAAGATATCCATCTTCAATAAACACAGTGCCAGCTCCACGAGTAGATAAAGAGCCAGGCCACCCCATCTATGAAGTTCTCAATTTAGAAAGCCCTGAGTGACCTAGATAACTGATCGCTTACATTTCCTTTACTGTGCTTTAATTCTTGCTCTCATGTTTACCAGTGAAGGGTGAATCAAGGGGAACCTTGGGCACTTCATCCTTTAACCCAGCAAAGGCAGAATCCCAGTTCCACACACTCTGTTTTTACCCATGACTTCTCTCTGTGGCCCTTGGACATGCTGTGTACTGTCCAGAACCTTGTAACCTTGTCTAGAACCTAAGTAACATACCTTGTTTTTTCAAAGTTCCCTGATGGTTGTGGCAGAAGTGTGTCTTGCAATTATAATAACAACTTTGGCTCCAGTTGGGGAATTCTCTGGGGCTTTCCTGGTGGCTCAGGGTAAAGAATCCGCCTGCAATACAGGAGATACAGGAGACACAGGTTCTATCTCTGGGTCAGGAAGATCCCCTGGAGGAGGGCATGGCAACCCACTACAGTATTCTTGCCTGGAGAATCCCATGGACAGAGGAGCGTGGTGGGCTACAGTCCATGGGGTTGCAAACAATCAGAAATGAATGAAATGACAACACACGCACTGGGAACTGTCTATAGGGCCTCCTCACAGGTAGTACAGGCCCAGGTGAGTGCCACAGGCATCACTAGCGATAGGTGGAAAAAAACACAAAACAATGTCAAAGAAGGCCATTTGTGAAAATGACATGATGCTATTTTTCCTTATTAAACTGGAAATGATGAAAAGGCATGATGATTCTTCAGGATTTCTTAGAATGTAGGGAAGTTCAGTTGAGTTCAGTTCAGTCGCTCAGTCGTGTCCGACTCTTCACGACCCCATGAATCGCAGCACACCAGGCCTCCCTGTTCATCACCATCTCCCGGAGTTCACTCAGACTCACATCCATCAAGTCCGTGATGCCATCCAGCAATCTCATCCTCTGTCTTTCCCTTCTCTTCCTGCCCCCAATCCCTCCCAGCATCAGAGTCTTTTCCAATGAGTCAACTCTTGGCATGAGGTGGCCAAAGTACTGGAGTTTCAGCTTTAGCATCATTCCTTCCAAAGAACACCCAGGACTGATCTCCTTCAGAATGGACTGGTTGGATCTCCTTGCAGTCCAAGGGACTCTCAAGAGTCTTCTCTAACACCACAGTTCAAAAGCATCAGTTCTTCGGCGCTCAGCCTTCTTCACAGTCCAACTCTCACATCCATACATGACCAATGGAAAAACCATAGCCTTGACTAGACGGACCTTAGTCGGCAAAGTAGTCTCTGCTTTTGAATATGCTCTCTAGGTTGGTCATAACTTTTCTTCCAAGGAGTAAGCGTCTTTTAATTTCATGGCTGCAGTCATCATCTGCAGTGATTTTGGAGCCCCCCAAAATAAAGTTTAACACTGTTTCCCCATCTATTTCCCATGAAGTGATGGGACCAGATGCCATGATCTTCGTTTTCGGAATGTTGAGTTTTAAGCCAACTTTTTTTCACTCTCCTCTTTCCCTTTCATCAAGAGGCGTTTTAGTTCCTCTTCACTTTCTGCCTTAAGGGTGGTGTCATCTGCATATCTGAGGTTATTGATATTTCTCCCGGCAATCTTGATTCCAGCTTGTGTTTCTTCCAGCCCAGCATTTCTCATGATGTATTCTGCATATAAGTTAAATAAGCAGGGTGACAATATACAGCTTTCACGGACTCCTTTTCCTATTTGGAACCAGTCTGTTGTTCCATGTCCAGTTCTAACTGTTGCTTCCTGACCTGCATACAGATTTCTCAAGAGGCAGGTCAGGTGGTCTGGTATTCCCATCTCTCTCAGAAGTTTTCAGAGTTTATTGTGATCCACACAGTCAAAGGCTTTGGCATAGTCAATAAAGCAGAAATAGATGTTTTTCTGGAACTCTCTTGCTTTTTCCATGATCCAGCAGATGTTGGCAATTTGCTCTCTGGTTCCTCTGCCTTTTGTAAAACCAGCTTGAACATCAGGAAGTTCATGGTTCACATATTGTTGAAGCCTGGCTTGGAGAATTTTGAGCATTACTTTACTAGCATGTGAGATGAGTGCAATTGTGCAGTAGTCGGACCATTCTTTGGCATTGCCTTTCTTTGGGATTGGAATGAAAGCTGACCTTTTCCAGTCCTGTGGCCACTGCTGAGTTTTCCAAATTTGCTGGCATATTGAGTGCAGCACTTTCACAGCATCATCTTTCAGGATTTGAAATAGCTCCACTGGAATTCCATCACCTCCACTAGCTATGTTCTTAGTGATGCTTTCTAAGGCCCACTTGACTTCACATTCCAGGATGTCTGGCTCTAGATGAGTGATCACACCATCGTGATTATCTGGGTCATGAAGATCTTTTTTGTACCGTTCTTCTGTGTATTTTTATTCATTATTTAATATTCATTCTTTAAAAATACACATGGATCATTTATCACACTCTTTTATCACAATGCAACACAACTGGAATTTCCAGAAACAGATGATAAAAAAGAATGCAGTTGGAAATTAAAAGAAAGTTATAAAACCAGTTTGTGTGTTATCTTCCTATTTGCAGAAAAACAATATCTATATTATGCATTAGAAAAAAAGGGTTAGAAAGAAGCATTAAAAATGGTTAAGAGTGGTTATTTATGGTTTGTTTGCTTACAGGTGATTTTAATTTTTGTTTTATTTTTTCCTTTCTTTTTCTAAAAGAAAACTAAAACTTTCCGACCACACCCTCTGTCCCAGGACTAAGGGCTCTCTGCACCAGACCCTGGTCCCGACCTGTGGTGGGAAATTTTTGCTTTATTTTTGAAGAGCTTTTCTGTATTGTTAAAGTTTCCTACTTGGACTGTGTGCTGCTGCTGCTGCTGCTGCTAAGTCACTTCAGTCGTGTCCGACTCTGTGCAACTCCATAGACGGCAGCCCACCAGGCTCCCCCATCCCTGGGATTCTCCAGGCAAGAACACTGGAGTGGGTTGCCATTTCCTTCTCCAATGCATGAAAGTGAAAAAAGTGAAGTGGCTCAGTCGTATCTGACTGAGCAGCAGCAGCAGCAGCAGCAGCATCTAGAAGCCCTATTACCTTCCTTCCCTCAACACTCTTTGCATGGTTAAATTCTATGTATTCTCCATGTTTGAGCTGAATATCAAATCTTTTGGGAAGCCTTTTCTTCTCTCCTTTCCCAGACTAGGTTTGGTTTTTCTGATATTCTCAAAAGCACCCTTTCTTTTCCTTCATACTAATAATAAATTTGAAAATGTGTTTATGTGTTTACTTGATTATTGTTGGGTCTCCCTTGCTAAACTACTTGCTCCATGAGGACAATGACCACATCTAGTCTGCTCATTGCTATATGCCTAGCATCTAACATAGTGCCCAGCATGTGATAAATGCTAAGTAAATATCTGTTGAAAGAATGAATTAATGAGTGCATGAATGAATGAATCTGTACAAAGTTAACCAGAGATTATAAAACCAAAAAGGGAGGTAAAGTTCATGAAGGAGAAGGTTAATAATATGCCACAATCCTGGTTTTAACTTCCAGTTCTCTGGGTCATGGCTGAGAGGCCATGAAAAATTCTGAGAAGATAAATTTCCTTTTATCTTCTCTTTATCTACATTTGCTTTAGTGGAGGATTCCTATTTAAAGGAGAAAAGTCCTGTGAATTAGTTTAAAAACAAACAACAATGATAACGAAGTTGTTACTTCTGAAGCCAAAGGCAGTGAAGTAGGATGATTCCTGGATGGGTATAAATTACTGGATCACGTTTCATTGTCTTGAAGCTCTGTTTCATTATAAAACTGATATACTATCGCATAACCAAAGCCTGATTCAAGTTGACCTGGACATGCTCTATCTTCTCTTCCAGGGACAACTTGTACACATTGTCAGTTTGAATAATAATGGTCTTTGTAATTAGGGCCAGTACACGGGAAAAAAAGATACAATTTCCACTGACTCACTGTTGCTCTCTAGAGAAGAAAATATTGGTTACTGTTTAGGCTTATTCCAGAGTTTAAAGTTTAGGGTGTAATCTTAAATTCTTAAAATACAGTTTTTTAAAAAGATATTATGAAAGCAAAGTAGGACACTCGATTCTGTAACATCATGGACTTAAATTCACAGACACTAATTTCCTTTCAGTTAATACCACCCTCAACTCCTGCCTCCACAGAAGAAAGTCATAGTGGTAATTTCAAAGTCAAATTCTCTGCAAGAATTTAGTGTTTTAACACAACCACTTTTCCTAAAATCTCAGTCTTTTCCTTTTACTTGATCTGGTCACAAACTAGATGCTTAGTTGCTGCTGCTGCTACGTCACGTCAGTAGTGTCTGACTCTGTGCGACCCCATAGACGGCAGCAGCCCACCAGGATTCCCTGTCCCTGGGATTCTGCAGGCAAGAACACTGGAGTGGGTTGCCATTTCCTTCTTCAATGCATGAAAGTGAAAAGTGAAAGTGAAGTTGCTCAGTCGTGTCCGACTCTTAGCAACCCCATGGACTGCAGCCTACCAGGTTCCTCCATAGTTGTCTGTATAATTAAGCTTAGAAAATATCTGCTTGAGTATTTAGCTCACATCACATCATAATAGCTCACATCTTTCCATTATCTCTTTTCAAAACTTACCCCCAGGTAACTCCAGATTTCTGCAATGATGTGTGAGACTGTCACAAAAATTTTAAAATATGATTTATTCATAAATAATTCTAAAATAAACTTATGATATATAGTACAGAAGAGGCAGGGCACATTGACATAATTCATAAAATAAGTATGTCCAATTATGAATAAATATAGGAAATGAGAGATAATAGTATTTGTAAATGCGCCACATTTTCTTTGTATTCAAGCATCAAGGAATTCAACTACTAAATATAAACACAGTACCCCAAAAGGCATTGTTAATAATTAGTGCACAGAAGGAAAATATTTTAACCTAAATAGATCCAAACACTGAGAACAAGACTGAGGAAGCCGAATAACACTGTGTGTTCAAGAGTATTTCTTATTCAAGTAAAACAAGTTGTTAGTATACGGTGCATCAAACTATTTATGTGTTAGTTATGTGTGTTAGTCGCTCAGTCATGCCCGACTCTTTGTGACCCCATGGACTGCAGTCCACCAGGCTCCTCTGTCCATGAGATTTTCCAGGCAAGGATATTGGAGTGGGTTGCCATTTCCTTCTCCAGGGGATCTTCCAACCCAGGGGTCCAACCCTGGTCTCCTGCACTGCAGGCAGATTCTTCACTGACTGAGCTACAAGGGAAGTCTTATATATTTATAATCCTCTGTTACTTGTATGTTCCTGAACAATAGTGAGAGCCTAAACAAAGAACACTAGAAATCCTTTGATTAAATAAAAAAGGAAACCAATTAAACTTTTCTGGTGATAATAATGACCAATTCCTATGTTACTGATTGTATCATGGTATAATCAAATGGCTTAAGACCTTTAGACTATTGAAGTAAGTGGACCAACCATTTCATGGTCATATTTCAGTTATTTAATTGACATGTAGCAATCTAACTGGTTAACCTGTAAATTCCATCCAGCTATCACTATAAAAGTGGGATAGCTTATTAGTATGAGAAAACACTATTTCCTACTAGATTAATAGAAATGACTGTAAATGATCAGAATAGCACTAGAATTGAATATAAGCCCTTTTTTCAATATGTCAGAATAATAAAGAGAAGACAGAAAACATTAACTAATTTTCTCAAAGTTTTTTATTTTTTAATCAGTGTTATTGCCACTTTTCATCCTTGTCCATACTGTTTCAGAAGAAATTAACGAAATCCAACTCTCGTTTCATAGTCATAGTGACTTCGAGAGTCTCAGTATCAAGTATATAGAAGGCGTTGGCACTGCTGCAGTCCACAGGATGGGGAAGGGTTACCAGCAGCTTCCTGAAAAACAAAATAAAAACCTAGAACCAGTGACATCAAGAAGATACCACTTTTAATAAAGGCAATGGGAAGCAATATATATCATCACAATGTTAGGAACCAAAAAACTAGACAGTATGAATACTGTATCAAAAATATGCCTGCTGCTGCTGCTGCTAAGTCACTTCAGTCGTGTCCGACTCTGTGAGACCCCATAGACGGCAGCCCATCAGGCTCCTCCGCCCCTGGGATTCTCCAGGCAAGAACACTGAAGTGGACTGCCATTTCCTTCTCCAAAAATATGCCTAATTAACACAAATAGTATACCATTTTGGGGGGGGCCCTAAAAATCCAAGCAGCGGTTTGGACCACCCCTCAATGCAGGAGACTTAAGAGATTCGGATTTGATCCCTGGGTTGGGAAGATCCCCTGGAGGAGGGCATGGCAACCCACTCCAGTATTCTTGCCTGGAGAATCCCATGGATAGAGGAGCCTGGCAGGCTACAGTCCATAGGGTCACAAAGAGACAGACAAGATTGAAGTGCCTTAGCAAGCAAGCAAGCTTTTTTTTCTAAATTGACCTCATTTTGCATTATATAAACGTAGTCTCAGGCTATGTTTATTGGCATAGAAATAGAACCACTGCAACTTTAAGTTGTTTGGATAGGTCTGTTGCCAGTCATCCTTATGTGTAGAAGAAATGTGACTGCCTAACAGAAATCTGAAATTCGAATAGTTCTACAATAATTCTGCTAACATTACTTTAAACTGAGTCTCTACTCCAGGTGTAGTTATTGAAATTCAGGCCTGCAGTGATTTCAATACCGAATCAATGAAAGTGCTTTCTTTTGTTTGCCTCTGGTTCTTTCTATTTTACATTGACAGAAATTTCCTGTGAGAGACTGCTGAGTGTAGTTTGTAGTTTATGGCTCAGTTGCTGGATAGCTGTATGCTTCAGACGCATGGCTGGGATGAGACATCCATAAATATGTCATAGTGGTATGAATCTGAATTATGCATGGGGTCAGCACATGCTGGTATCTGAAGAAAATTAAATACATGAAGCACTTGTTACCTCACATTCTCAACAGAGAAGCCTTGAGGAGTTCTATAAAAAGTGGTCTTTTGGACTCTGAGGGAAAGGGAGAGGGTGGGCTGATTTGGGAGAATGGCATTGAAACATGTATACTATCATGTAAGAAACGAATTGCCAGTCTATATCTGATGCAGGATACAGGATGCTTGGGGCTGGTGCACGGGGATGTCCCAGAGAGATGTTATGGGGAGGGAGGTGGGAGGGGGGTTCATGTTTGGGAACGCATGTACACCCGTGGTGGATTCATGTCAATGTACGGCAAAACCAATACAGTATTGTAAAGTAAAATAAAGTAAAAATAAAAATTTAAATTAAAAAAAGTGGACAGAAAAGCTCTTTTAGGAGGTATAAGATCCAAATTGGTAAAGGAATATGGTAATTTGGGTAACTTTTAGGGGTTACTTATTGAATACTTGTACAAAGAACTAGTATTTGAAAACAAAATCCTTGAAAATCAATCTCCTCATTACTCATTTGCAAAGACCTAAATTCAGGAAACTGGGCGCATTAAGTATTTATCACACAGCTCTGGAACCTAAAGGAGAAGTTTTCTGTTACTTTTGTTCCATTCCAGATATTTGGGGTAGGAGGAACAATTCTCTCCACTTGAAGTAATGAAACCGCAATGTATTTTAATATACCCTGTAATATTTGGAACCTTAAAAAAAGTGGGTGCAAAAACCATGTAGAGTCTATCTTTTTTTTTTTTTTTTGACTGTGCCATGAAGCTTGCAGGATCTTAGTTCCCCGACCAGGGATTAAACCTGGCTCTTGGAAGTAAAAGTGCCAAGTTCTAACCACTGGACAGCCAGGGAGTTCCTGAGAGTCCATCTTTTTAAAGTTGTTTACAACATAGGTTGTACTAGAGTTAGATTTGCTTCATCCCTTATTCTACAAATGATAATATATTCACTTTTAAAAGAAAGCAAAGCTCAGTGGTGACAGTTTCATTGCACTAAGAGACAACTATAAATCAGCTGAAGAAGTTCCAATGATAATGTGCACTTCTCTGTCCAGAGAGAAATAACTTAAAAAAAAAGACAGTGGCCATTGGAATGATGCATCCATCCCTGCATTTTTGTCTAGTCCTTAGTAGCATAGCTTCACATACAAAAATTTTGAGTAGAAACTGTTTAACTTATTTAGGCTCTTAAAAGAAGGAAAGTATTATTTGTTGAGTGAATGAATAAATGAATGAAAAGCAAATAGGTCACTACAAAATGATATTTGAATAACTAGTATAGGTCACTACTATAATAAAATATGAATGAACATTTAAACCCAATCTCTCTGCCTTTACATTGAAAAATATTTGCTTTTTAAGAAGCTAAAGTTTAGTCACTGATCAAATGTTTATCCAGTGTTAAATGGATAACCAACAAGGTCCTACTGTGTAGCACAGGGAGCTCTGCTCAATGTTATGTGGTACCCTGGATAGGAGAGGAGTTTGGAGGAGAATGGATACATGCATATGTTTGGCTGAGTCCTTTTGCTGTCCACCTAGAACTATCACAACATTGTTAACTGGCTATACTCCAATACAAAATAAAAAGTAAAAAAAAAAGTCTCTCCAGTGTTGCTTTTCTTTAGAAATTATTTAAATGCAAATAATAATATATGAAAGTTAAAACAAAAAAATTATCTATACAGTGAATTCTAGTTTAGAGACTTACATGCTTACATTTATATTAGAGAATTCAAGTTGATGTTTCTTGCCAAGAGATTTAAATATACAACAACCTTGTTCTGTGCATTATCACATAATGCACATTTTATTTTATGTAGTTTATGAATTATTTGATTTACATATCTGGGCTTAAAAAAGATATGGCCTTTTTAAGGTTTCCTGTTGGAGACATAACTATTTTCAAAGAAAGCAGAAACAGCTACTGAGCTGCAATTCACTATTCCATTTAGAAAACTTTTTTTAGGTGTTTATGCCTTTGAATATCAGTCAATTCAATCTAAATCAAAGGAGCACAGCAAAGGTGAGATAATCTAAAGTAACACACAACCAGAAATTAACTCATATTTATCTTTAGAATGTGTTTTTATTATCACATTCAAGGAATTCATTGAAGATATTCTTAGAATCCATCTTAAAAAATAATGAAACCCCATATGAAGATAAAGTCTGGAGATTTTGAGACATTATACAATTTCCCCTATCTTTCCTCCTTTCTGTCTACCCTGTTGGGAATCTATATGCCAAAACAACAAGTGTTTTAAAATGAAGGATTCAGCAAACATTTCTTTTCATTTTATAATGCTAAAAATCTGGGTTTTATTCATAATTTCAATGCAACTGACTCTCAATAGACTGATATCTAGTCAATTTAGTTAAAATAATTCCGCTCATTTTCCCTTATAGGTACATGAACAGAATGTCCACTGTTATGCTTTTTGAAACCAGTAAGCATAGTGTTACAGGGTGTCAAAGTTAGAAACTAAAGAAAGTAGACGTGAATATCGGCAAACTCAAAGCAAGACACATTTCCAATAACACAAGTTCAGATAATAACAGGGCTCCAAAGAATGTTCGAGTTTTTAGGAAAAGTGATAAGAATTTTAATTCTCTCTTCTATCTTAATTAATGACCTTTTTCTTAACAGACAGTACTTTTATGTGCTGAGCATTTAATATATAAGTACTGTATGATCCAAATGACCTACTGCAGCCCACATTCTATTTGGAAAAATATCTCTGTGTGAGTCTTTCATTTAGGGGCTTTGAAAGATATCTGGAATGACAGCATAGCCAGAGCAGCTGCCTAAAGATTGATGGAGGCAGTGAGAACCTCTATGGGAATGGAAATTAACTCCATGGTGTGTAGATGTGTCTGTGCTTTTAACAAGTGCACAAATATCATGGAAGATTGACTGCTCATTTAACCAACTTCCCTTGCAAAGGTTGTGTGGAAAGAGTAAATGTGTGTATAGCATGTAATGAAAAAATTACTATACTCCTTGATGTCAATGGTGAAAAAAGGAATGTGATTTTCATAACATGAGACAACTTTTGAGTAAATACATTTAAAAAATTACATTAAGTAAGGAGAAAATATTTGATATGCATTCCTCTGTAGGTCATTTGTGGTTAAATTCCTCTATTATAGAAATCAAGGTTAAGCTATGCATGTACATTGGTGTGTTTACACATAGAAGTCTTTTGTAGCAGAGATCTAATTTTGTTATTTTCTCAAAGCCCTATGATTAATAGAGAAGAACTATAGGTACTGACAAGGGAAGGAAGATAATATGCTAGCATCTGACTGCTCCCCACACCCATTTTGAAATGTCTATGAGTTAACAGAGAAAGGACCACTGCAGTCAACCAAGTGTGCTAACTGCTATACATCCAGCTGAAAAGTGAACAAAGCAGTGAGATATTCAGATATTTTATCTAGCACATGCCAGGTTCTATCAATTCCTTCCTTATATAGTTAGTTTTGAGAGACAGGGTTGATTTATCCAGGTTTCAGGGTAAACATTTTATCAGAATTTTATCTTATATATTGTATTTGGGGAACATGATTTGAACTTGTATAATAACAAGACTATTTTTGAAAATATCAAGTGTTTAATTGAATTATTCCATTATCATCTGCATTAATTTAAAATGTATTCATGCAACTTGAGGATCCAGTGATAAATTAACTGTTAGATTTTTGTTTTAAGTAATAGATAAGATTTTCACTGATTTTTAGATGAATATAATCAACCTTAGAGCCCCACAATATCTAAAATGTTTAAAGATTGCTTCTTTCATGCCATCACTGTACCAAAATATCACACACAAGACTTACAACTTAAAGAGATTTTCACCTCTAGCTATTTTTCATCACAGATAAGCAAACTGTATCTGAATGTCAGGACTATATTTTGGTGGCATCAACCTACTCCAAATCTATGCATGCAAAGTGGTAAAAAAAAATCTAGGTATTTACAAATATATTTACGTTTATATTAACCAGATCAAACATCTGAATGATTAACTGACTTTTTCACTTTTCTTCGGACTTTGGGGGTGATACAAAATAACTACATACACTTTTATAAAGGATATTGACTAAAGATTCATTAATATTATAACATTCATTATTCTAGCTCCAAGTTTTACTCACTTATTTGGAGTACGGAGGTCAAGGATCGTCTCCTGAATGTCAACTTTAATATCAGCAGGGTTGGTGTTTGGTAGTTTAATTTTCACCTGAAGGAAAAAGTGAGAAGAAAAATACTGTTGTCTTGAAGAACAATTTGAAGAGTCCAATAAAATAAGAGGGAATGAGAACTAAAATTTATTTAAATGCCGACTATGTACCAGACTCTGCTCTTTTAACAATCTTGAGAAGCAGTGTTTATTATCTTCATTTTACAGATGGAGAAACCAAGATACAGAGAAGTTTAGTGAGTGAACCAAGGCAACCATCTGTAATTTGACTAAGATTATCTGTCTTCAAAGTTATTATTGAAACACTTTGGTTACATGCCAGTACCTTCATTCCTTGAAGGTGCATGCTAGTACACCTGCTAGAGCTGGGAACCTTCCACTGCCTTTATATCATTGAGTATTTTGTATAAAAAATGGTTAGTTCTCATGTTGGGTGTGGGTTGGTGATGCTATGTTGTAGTCTCCTGGCATGAACTCCCATGCCACATTTCCTAGAGAAATGTAGGAGTCCAGAAAACTTGCTAACATAACAAAAGAGAAACAACAATATGACCACTACTCAAAAAATGAGACTATTTATTGATTTAGTAAGATTTCAGTCAAAACTGTCTCATCTCAATTACCACATGGCCCAGCAATTCAACTCCTGAGTGTATATATATATATATATATATATATATATATATATATATATATGTCTGTGTGTGTATTCAACAGCATTAAAAACAACCACTCAAACAAAAATAAATACATAATGTTTTTGTTCAGGGCAGCATTATTCACAATAGCCAAAAGGCATAAAAAACCCAAATGCGCATGAACCGATGAATGGTAAACAAAATGTAGTCTATCACTACCGTGGAGTATTATTCAGCCATAAAATGGAATGAAATACTAGTACATGAATGATCCTTGAAAACATTAAGCTAAAAAGTCACATATTGTAGGATTCTAGTTATCTGGAATATTCAGAATAGGCAAATCTATAGAGAATGAAAACAGATCAGTGGTTACTGGAGGGACTGGGGAAGGAGAAAAGAGGTGTGACAAAAGGATTTCCTTTTGGGTTGATGAAAATGTTCTTGAATTAGATACTGGTGATGGTTGTGCAACATTCTGAGCACCCTACATGTCACTAATGGTAAATTGTATATTATGTGCATTTTATCACAATACAAGTCTCATCTCTAACTCTTAATTCATTCTCTTTTCAATAGAAGTTGATCTCTGTCTCTCTCGGCATATAGTTTTCTCAAACAACTTTAAGTTAAATTATGAAGTCTTCACTAATATGAGCTAGAAGACTTGAAATTATGAACATCTGTTAAGTTCAGAGCTGGAATAGCAAGGATAAAAGCAACACATTAAGAAGGAAATACCTATCAAATAAATAGTGGGAAAAATCAGAATTTCTTCAGTTCAGTTCAGTTCAGTTCGGTTCAGTTGCTCAGTCATGTCCGACTCTGCGACCCCGTGAATCACAGCACGCCAGGCCTCCCTGTCCATCACCAGCTCCCGGAGTTCACTCACTCACGTCCATCGACTCAGTGATGCCATCCAGCCATCTCATCCTCTGTCGTCCCCTTCTCCTCCTGCCCCCAATCCCTCCCAGCATCAAAGTCTTTTCCAATGAGTCAACTCTTCTCATGAGGTGGCCAAAGTACTGGAGTTTCAGCTTTAGCATCATTCCTTCCAAAGAACACCCAGGACTGATCTTCAGAATGCACTGGTTGGATCTCCTTGCAGTCCAAGGGACTCTCAAGAGTCTTCTCCAACACCACCACAGTTCAAAAGCATCAATTCTTCGGCGCTCAGCTTTCTTCACAGTCCAACTCTCACATCCATGCATGACTACTGGAAAAACCATAACCTTGACTAGACGGACCTTTGTTGGCAAAGTAATGTCTCTGCTTTTGCATATGCTATCTAGGTTGGTCATAAGTTTTCTTCCAAGGAGTAAGCGTCTTTTAATTTCATGGCTGCAGTCACCATCTGCACTGATTTTGGAGCCCCCAAAATAAAGTCTGACACTGTTTCCACTGTTTCCCCATCTATTTCCCATAAAGTGATAGGACCGGATGCCATGATCTTCGTTTTTGGAATGTTGAGCTTTAAGCCAACTTTTTCGCTCTTCTCTTTCACTTTCATCAGGAGGCTTTTTAGTTCCTCTTCATTTTCTGCCTTAAGGGTGGTGTCATCTGCATATCTGAGGTTATTGATATTTCTTCCGGCAATCTTGATTCCAGCTTGCGCTTCTTCCATCTCAGCGTTTCTCATGATGTACTCTGCATAGAAGTTAAATAAGCAAGGTGACAATATACAACCTTGACGTACTCCTTTTCCTATTTGGAACCAGTCTGTTGTTCCATGTCCAGTTCTAACTGTTGCTTCCTGACCTGCATACAGATTTCTCAAGAGGCAGGTCAGGTATTCCCATCTCTTTCAGAAGTTTCCAGAGTTTATTGTGATCCACACAGTCAAAGGCTTTGGCATAGTCAATAAAGAAGAAACAGATGTTTTTCTGGAACTCTCTTGCTTTTTCAATGGTCCAGCGGATGTTGGCAATTTGATCTCTGGTTCCTCTGCCTTTTCTAAAAGCAGCTTGAACATCTGGAAGTTCACAGTTCACATATTGCTGAAGCCTGGCTTGGAGAATTTTGAGCATCACTTTACTAGCATATGAGATGAGTGCAATTGTGCGGTAGTTGGAGCACTCTTTGGCATTGCCTTTCTTTGGGATTGGAATTAAAGCTGACCTTTTCCAGTCCTGTGGCCACTGTTGAGTTTTCCAAATTTGCCTGCATACTGAGTGCAGCACTTTCACAGCATCATCTTTCAGGATTTTAAATAGCTCAACTGGAATGCCATCACCTCCACTAGCTTTGTTCATAGCGGTGCTTTCTAAGGCCCACTTGACTTCACATTCCAGGATGTCTGGCTCTAGATGAGTGATCACACCATCGTGATTATCTGGGTCGTGAAGATCTTTCTTGTACAGTTCTTCTGTGTATTCTTGCCACCTCTTCTTAATATCTTCTGCTTCTGTTAGGTCCATACCATTTCTGTCCTTTATCGAGCCTATCTTTGCATGAAATGTTCCCTTGGTATCTCTAATTTTCTTGAAAAGATCTCTAGTCTTTCCCATTCTGTTGTTTTCCTCTATTTATTTGCATTGATTGCTGAGGAAGGCTTTCTTATCTCTTCTTGCTATTCTTTGGAACTCTGCATTCAGATGCTTATATCTTTCCTTTTCTACTTTGCTTTTCACTTCTCTTCTTTTCACAGCTATTTGTAAGGCCTCCTCAGACAGCCATTTTGCTTTTTTGCATTTCTTTTCCATGGGGATGGTCTTGATCCCTGTCTCCTGTACAATGTCACGAACCTCCGTCCATAGTTCATCAGGCACTCTATCTATCAGATCTAGTCCCTTAAATCTATTTCTCACTTCCACTGTACAAGAAGCTTAAAATTGGCAATAGTGTTTTCACAATATAAAGTATGTGAATAAATACATGTCTGCGAGTTATATTTTACTTTATTAAATCTGTATATAAACAAACATTTGTAAATAGAACTCTAGAGATCCTACCATCTAAATGTATCCTTTGGTTCATATTTTCATTAAACAAAGAATTACCTCCTAATTTATATTTTGAAAATCAAATCTAAAATAGAGATGCTTTTAATGAGAGAAACAGAACATTTCTCAAAGAGGTAGTTATAGGGGCTCAAATTAAATGTGCAGTCTATTGGACCAGAAAGACCAATTTTTACCACAATATCATTCAGATAGGATAGTTGGGTTGAGATGTTCTTTAGTTGCCAGATGACTCATTTCACTTGGACTCAGAAATATAAAAATTTTTCTTTAGTTTGAAATGTTTATATCTTTCAAGGTAAAAGATTATTTCCCCAGGGTTGAAATGACATTTGAGTTTTAAAAAAATGACTTACATGAAATTTTGATGCAACTTTTGGGTAGAAACTTCAAAGTGGTTCTTAAAATTGTTTGCAAGTCTAGTTAAGGGTAATTCAGAAACAACTCAGTAATTTTTCCTTTTGAGGAAATTAAAATTGTGTACTAAAATGGCTTCACAGGAGAGACAAGAGAAAGAACAAATTAAGTGGACTGGTACACATTAATATCTCATAAAGTAGAAGATTCAGTGAAGAGTCAACAGAAAGACTCCTCCTGAAACATGAATCAGACTTCTTCAAAAATACTTTTAATGAATACCTGGAAAATAGTCATGGCTATTATTGACTTAGAACTGACTGTACCAAGACCTAACGTGTCCAGTATTAGTAAACACAGTATTTCACTGACCAAAGGAATTGATGTTCCTTTCTTTACATAGGATACAAATTGAATTCATTAAAAAATTATTTTAATAGGTAACTAAGGAAAACTGATAAAAATTTCATTGGCAAATTTTCGACCTTTTGGGAGATCAACCTTTGGAGTCAAATTTGGGCTTGAATTCTGGTTCTGTCACCTATTGTTAGGGTGTTGCAAAACTAATTGTGGTTTCAGACTGAATTTTAAGTCATTATAACTAGGCTCAAACTCATCTTTATTAATCAAAATAAGGACCATTACAATCAACTCATTTTTGCCAACAAGAAATAAGTTGATTTAATCCTGTAGCATAAAAATCCATGCTTTGAGATTTGACAAACTCTTGGAAAACATTTTCTACATCCTACTGGTTGTGGAAGCATATTCCCTGAAAAAAACTGTCAAGATGCTTGAAGAAGTGGTAGTCAGTTGGCAAGAAGTCAGGGGAATATGTCAGATGAGGCAAAACTTCATAGCCCAATTCGTTCAACTTTTGAAGTGCTGGTTGTGTGACATGCAGTCAGGCATTGTCGTGAAGAATTGGGCCTTTTCTGTTGACCAATGCCACCTTCAGATGTTGCGATTTTCAGTGCATCTCATTGATTTCCTCTGAGCATACTTCTCAGATGTAATGGTTTTGCCGGATTCAGAAAGATGGATCAGGCTGGCAGCAGACCACCAGTGACCATGATCTTTTTTTGGTGGAAGTTTGGCTTTGGGAAGTGATTTGGAGCTTCTTCTTGGTCCAACCACTGAGCTGGTCATTGCCAGTTTGTCATATAAAATTCACTTTTTGTCACACGCCACAATCCGATTGAGAAATGGTTTGTTGTTGCAAAGAATAAGAGAAGACAACACGACAAAATGATTTTTTTATTTGCAATCAGCTCATGAGACACCCACTTATCAAGCTTTTTAACCTTTCCAATTTGCTTCAAATGCTCAACGACCGTAGAATGGTCGATGTTGATTTCTTCAGCAACATCTTGTGTAGCTGTAAGAGGATCGGCTTCAATGATCCTTTCAATTGGTTGCTGTCAAATTCTGAAGGGTGGCCACTATGTTCCTCATCTTCAAGGCTCTCATCGCCTTTGCAAAACTTCTTGAACCACCAGTGCACTGTACATTCATTAGCAATTCCTGGGCCAAATGTACCATTCACATCGTGAGTTGTCTCTGATGCTTTATGACTCATTTTCAACTCAAATATGAAAATCGCTTGAATTTGCTTTTTGTCTAACATTATTCCCATAGTCCAAAATTAATATAAAATAAACATTAAGTAATAAGTCATTTCCCTGGGTCTTTAAGATTCCCTGGAGAAGGGCATGGCAAGCCACTCCTGTATTCTTGCTTGGAGAATCCCCATGGACAGAGGAGCCTGGTGAGCTGCAGTCCATGTGGTCACAAAGTCATTAGCAAAAAAAGCATAAAGTGAGAAATGCACATTGAAATGATGTACAACATAACCACATTTATTAAGAATGTATTTTAACATCAAATGGCAACTTTCAACAATGCAAAAACTGCAGTTATGTTTGTACCAACCTAATAGTTACTGTTTATTAGTTATCTATTGTGGTATAACCAAAACCAATTATACATCCTCCCTCCTTAATTTATGACTCAAAAACAACAATAAACATTTATTATCTTATATATATTCCATAGGTTAGGAATTCAGAAGTGGCTTAGTTAGTAAGTTCTGTCTTAGGTAGGGTCTATCATGAGTTTGTGTTCAAGATATTGGCTGAGCTGCAGATATCTGAAGATTTTATTGGGGCTAGAGAATCTGCCTCCAGATGACTCACTCACATATCTGATGGCAAGAGAACTCAGTGTTAAGGGAATCACTGATCAAAACAACCTACACTGGCTAGGCACCATAGTAACCACGTGTATGAGTTATCTTACAACAGGAGGTCCTGGTAAAGAATGTGGAACTAACAAGCTACCACCAACAGGAAGAATTCAGGAAAGGTCAAAAGGAGAGAGGAGATGCTAGTTCATATGTCCTACCAACCTCCCAGAATCCTCACTGGAATCCATCTTGGCTGAGCAATACACCATTAGGAAGGACCCTGAGTCAGAATGATTGGCCAGAGACAACCCAGAAACTAACTCCATTACTATAAACCAAAGACTGTGAGCCACATGGCAGAGAAGTTCTTCTATGTTCCCTTACCCTGCTACTCTCCACCCAGGCACCCCTTCCCAATAGTCTCTTGCTTTGTCAGCATGTGTGTCTCTTCAGATAATTCATTTCCAAGCATTAGACAAGAGCCCACTCTCGGGCCCTTGAAGGAGTTCTCCTTCCTGCAACATCAGTTCTTCACCACATGGACTTCTCAATAGGACTTAGGGCCTTGACTGTCCTTATGACACAACAGCTGTCTTCTCCCCTGAGTGAATGATCCAAAAGTGTGAGACAGAAGGCATGCCTTTTTCAGAAATGTAGCCTCAGAAGTTGTATACTTTCATTTCTATAATTTCCTAGTGGTTATACAGGTCAGCCCCATTTGATGTGAGAGTGGAATACACAAAAGGAAGAATATCAGAAGGTGAGAATCATTGTGGGCCATTTCAAAGCCTGACTACCGCTGTACCCAAAACTAACTTCAGTTTACACTTCTCCTTTCCAGCCATGCGGATAAAACAGGAAAAGAGTCCACTAATTTAAAGTTTGTGAGATTCCTTCTTTCCACTTTCAGCTTGTCTTCAGGAAAGTAGTCAAAACTACTTCTTCAGGCTCTTTAGGAATTCACTTTGAGGCTTTCCTGGAAATGGGTAAATGTAGGTCAAATTGCTTACCAATTGTTTTCACTGTCATTCATTTATTCTCTCCTATGTGTTGTAACAGAGCTAGCTTAATATGCCAAAGCTTTTGGGAGTGGGGTCATTAATGTGAGTTTTCATTTTGAGGTTTAAATTTCCTCTTTATTGTCTTATTCTTATGTTAGATTTATATGACAAGATGGTTCTTAAAGACAGTATATTCCTATAATCTGTAAGTGATTAACATAGACTTTCCAGGTCCTCTAATAAGTGTCTTTGATCATATTCTAAGTTGTTTGAAAATCAAAATGAGAAAGTCAAATAGCAAGTGTTTGTTAGAAATCAACCATTTTAGGCTTTCTCCTGAACTATCACTTCCTGAATGCCAGAAGTGATACATACCTTATATATGTGACTTGACTAATCTATGAGATGTACTGAAATTTTAGTGAAGCTTAATATATACAGAACAATTTGAAATACAGCAACCACCTCCAGTATATTTGATTCTCAACAAAGAAGTTAGGACTATATGAGTTTCCATTTGAAACACAAAAATATTAGGAGATTTTCATTAACAGAAATGTTTGGTTAAGTCTCATTTTGAATTACTTCAGTGATTTAACTTCCCATTGTTTACCTATAGAAACACATGTGAGATATTTTTCCTAGTGCAACCACAGTATTTTATAAAAACTCTCAGGAGCAATGATAATCTATAGGAAAATGAAAAAAAATTAAAAGGGATAGATCCCCGTACTTTGAAACTGTATAAATATTTACCTCTGGAGAATAAAAATATGGAGGTATATGTTCTCAAAAACTAAGATATGAAACCAACAGATATCTTTTAAAAGTAGTGGATACATTTTCTATAACATTCCGGTACCATATGGCCATGTCTGTTTCATAAGATCATGAACATGATTCCTCTCCCTTCACAGGAGTCCAGAGTAAGCCCAGCTCATTCTGGAGTAAGAACACTCATCTAGAGGACCTTCATACTTCTATTGGTACCCACATTTATCCCCAAACACAGCCTCACTGCCATTATCTGTTTTGAGGCTGTTGGAACTAAATTCATTATACTTTTTATCTCTGCTGCTGCTAAGTCGCTTCAGTTGTGTCTGACTCTGTGCAACCCCATAGATGGCAGCCCACCAAGCTCCCCATCCCTGGGATTCTCCAGGCAAGAACACCGGAGTGGGTTGCCATTTCCTTCTCCAATGCATAAAAATGAAAAATGAAAGTGAAGTTGCTCAGTCGTGTCCGACTCTTAGGGACCCCATGGACTGCAGCCTACCAGGCTCCTCCATCCATGGGATTTTCCAGGCAAGAGCACTGGAGTGGGTTGCCATTGCCTTCTCCCTTTTTATCTTTATTTGTCAATAAACACAGGAAGCCTCAGATTTCTAAGTCTTTCCTTATCACCTAATAATTACCATCTGGTCTTCCTAGCTTCTATTTTGTTTCCATTTCCTACCCCTTACCAACTCATGAAACCCTTCTGTTAGATCTTCTGGAACACTAGTACAACATCCCTTATCTCATAAGCCTCTCTTAATATTCTCTGCAATTTTTCATAGTTTAACTGATGGTTTACCTTAGTTTATTTTGATGACACTGATTCCCTTATAGTCTTCTCAATTTGTGCCTGTCTTTTTTTTCCCATTCCAATTCCCGTATATCATTAGGCCTGCCCCCGCTTCCTTGCATCTTTTTAAAAATAAATCTCATGTCTTCATACTATACCACCAATTACCCTCCTTGTTGGCACCATCTACCAATTCCTGAGTCAGATCTCCTATACCTATTTTTCTAAGAATAGTTCTTTGTTCTCTATTGATATTTCTAACATTAACTAGTATCTTAAACATTGGTGATTTAAATATCCACTTAGATAACCTTTCCAGCATTCTAGCCTCACTTCCAGATGGGGAGAGATGCCTTCAAGTCTTTGTACAA
Organism: Ovis canadensis; assembly: GCF_042477335.2. Lineage (NCBI taxonomy): Eukaryota > Metazoa > Chordata > Mammalia > Artiodactyla > Bovidae > Ovis > Ovis canadensis. Next base: position 130,272,630 of record NC_091727.1, read on the forward strand.
ATTGTCTTCTCAGTAATGTCTTCCCTGATCACAGTATTTAAAACTGCAGGCACTAGCTTCCCTAGTACATGCTATCACTTTGCCTTGCTTTTTCCCCTTCATAGCATTAATCACCTTCCAATGTAAAATACAATTTTGCATTTATTTTGTTCATTTAACTATCCCACTGAAAGTATGCTTTGTGAATACAGTGATATTTGTGTTTTGTTTATTACTATGGGATCTCAATGCTTAGAACAGTACCTGGAATATCATAGGTAATCAATAAATACGTGTTGAGTAAATGAACTTATACAAAGATGTTTCAATATTAAGAAACTGAATATACCAATAGATCAAAAGTAAAACTATCATAGATCTCCATAAACATTAAAAAGGCAATCAGAATAGAAGAACAAGTTCTTAACACACAAAACAAAAGTTACTATCAGGGTGAATGAGGAAACATCAGAAATATTCTAAAGGGGAGAAATAAGAAATAAAACCATCATTTAACTACTATTATGTAACACAGTTCTGGAGGTACTAACTCATGCAATTCAACAGGAAGGAATTAGGAGGTAATTATCACTATCTGAAGGAAGAGTGGCAGCGGCTGTGCAGTGCTGGAACTGCTGCGACTGCGTGGTGCTGGAGTGACTGTGAGGAGATACCCCACGCCAAGGGCAGAGAAGCCCCGGCAAGACGGTAGGCACTGGAGCAACTTTGAGGAGATACTCCATGTCCAGGGGCAAAGGAGAAGCTCCAGCAAGATGATAGAAGGGGTGAAATAGCATTTAGAGTTAAACCCCATACCCGCCAGAGATGCTCAGAGGGCTCAAACAAACCTTGTGCGCACCAGGACCCAGAGACACCACAGAAACCAAGACAGAACTGTGTTTGAGTGTCTCCTGTGAAGGTACGGGTCAGCAGTGGACTGCCGCAGGGGCAGGGGCTCTGGGTGCAGCAGACTTGGGCTGGGTGCAGCTGACTTGGGTATGGCATAAGACCTCTTGGAGGAGGTCACCATTAACCCCACCACAGAGTTGCCAGAACTTACACAGGACTGGGGAAACAAACTCTTGGAGAGCACAAACAGAACCTTGTGCACACCAGGACCCAGGAGAAAGGAGCAGTGACCCCAGAAGAGACTGACTCAGACTTTCCTGTGATTGTCCAGGAGTCTCTGGTGGAGGCGTGGGTTGGTGGTGGCCTGCTGCAGGGTTGGGGGCACTGAGTGTAGCAGTGAGTGCATGGGACCTTTTAAAGGAGGTCGCCATTATCTTCATTACCTCCACCACAGTTTGGTCCCAGGTAAACAACATGGAGGGAACACAGCTTCACCCATCAACAGAAAATTGGATTAAAGATTTACTGAGCATGGCCCCGCCCATCAGAACAAGACCCAGTTTCCCCCTCAGTCAGTCTCTCCCATCAGGAAGCTTGCATAAGTCTCTTATACTTCTCCATCAGACTAAAAACTACAATCAGAGAAAACTAACCAAACTGATCACATGGACCACAGCCTTATCTAATTCAATGAAACTATGAGCCATGCCATGTAGGGCCACCCAAGACGACAGGTCATGGTAGAGAGTTCTAACAAAACATGGTCCACTAGAGAAGAGAATGGGCAAACCACTTCAGTATTCTTGCCTTGAGAAGCCCATGAATGATATTAAAAGGCAAAAAGATAGGGCACTGAAAGATGAACTCCCCAGGCTGACAGGTGCCCATTATGCTACTGGAGAAGAGTGGAGAAATAACTCCAGAAAGAATGAAGAGATGGAGCCAAAGCAAAAACAACACCCAGTTGTGGATGTGACTGGTGATAGAAGTAAAATCCGATGCTGTAAAGAGCAGTATTGCATAGGAACCTGGAATGTTAGGTCCATGAATCAAGGCAAATTGGAAGGAGTCAAACAGGAGATGGCAAGAGTGAATGTTGACATTTTAGGAATCAGCGAACTAAAATGGACTGGAATGGGTGAATTTAACACAGATGACCATTACATCTACTACTGTGGGCAAGAATCCCTTAGAAGAAATGGAGTAGCCATCATAGTCAACAAAAGAGTCTGAAATGCAGTATTTGGATGCAATCTCAAAAATGACAGAATGTCTGTTCATTTCTAAGGGAAACCATTCAATATCACAGTAATCTAAGTCAATGCCCTGACCAGTAATGCTGAAGAAGCTGAAGTTGAATGGTTCTATGAAGACCTATAAGACCTTCTAGAACTAACACCCAAAAAAGGTGTCATTTTCATCATAGGGGACTGGAATGCAAAAGTAGGAAGTCAAGAAATACCTGGAGCAACAGGCAAATTGGCCTTGGAGTACAGAATGAAGCAGGCCAAAGGCTAATAGAGTTTTGCCAAGAGAACACACTGGTCATAGCAAACACCCTCTTCCAACAACAGAAGAGACGACTCTATACATGGACATCACCAGATGGTCAACATCGAAATCAGACAGTATATTCTTTATAGCCAAAGATAGAGAAGCTCTATACAGCCAGAAAAAATAAGACTGGGAGTTGACTAGTTGGCTCAGATCATGAACTCCTTATTGCCAAATTCAGACTGAAATTGAATAAAGCATGGAAAACCACTAGACCATTCAGATATGACCCAAATCAAATTCCTTACGATTATACAGTGGAACTGAGAAATAGATTCAAGGGATTGAATCTGATAGGCAAAGTGCCTGAAGAACCATGGACAGAGGTTCATGGCAATTTACAGGAGGCAGTGATCAAGACCATCCCCAAGAAAAAGAAATGCAAAAAGGCAAAATGGTTGTTTGAGGAGGCCTTATAAATAGCTGAGAAAAGAAGAGAAGCTAAAGGTAAAGAAGAAAAGGAAAGGTATATCCATTTGAATGCAGAGTTCCAAAGAATAGCAAGGAGAGATAAGAACAACTTCCTCAGTGATCAGTGTGAAGAAATAGAGGAAAACAACAGAATGGGAAAGACTAGAGATCTCTTCAAGAAAATTAGAGACACCAAGGGAACATTTCATGCAAAGATAGGCTTGATAAAGAACAGAAATGGTATGGACCTAACAGAAGCAGAAGATATTAAGAGGTGGCAAGAATACACAGAAGAACTATACAAAAAAGATCTTCATGACCCAGATAATCATGATGGTTTGATCACTCACCTAGAGCCAGACATCCTGGAGTGCAAAGTTGAGTGGGCCTTAGGAAGCATCACTATGAACAAAGCTAGTGGAGGCGATGGAATTCCAGTGGAGCTATTTCAAATCCTGAAAGATGATGCTGTGAAAGTGCTGCACTCAATATGCCAGCAAATTTGGAAAATTCAGCAGTGGCCACAGGACTGGAAAAGGTCAATTTTAATTCCAATCCCAAAGAAAGGCAATGCCAAAGAATGCTCAAACTACCACACGATTGTACTCATATCACATGCTAGTAAAGTAATTCTCAAAATTCTCCAAGACAGGCTTCAACAGTACGTGATCCATGAACTTCCAGATGTTCAAGCTAGATTTAGAAAAGGCAGAGGAACCAGAGATCAAATTGCCAACATCTGCTGGATCATGGAAAAAGCAAGAGAGTTCCAGAAAAACATCTATTTCTGCTTTATTGACTATGCCAAAGCCTTTGACTGTGTGGATCACAATAGACTGTGGAAAATTCTGAAAGAGATGGGAATACCAGACCACCTGACCTGCCTCCTACGAAATCTGTATGCAGGTCAAGAAGTAACAGTTAGAACTGGACATGGACCAACAGACTGGTTCCAAACTGAGAAAGGAGTACGTCAAGGCTGTATATTGTCACCCTGCTTATTTAACTTATATGCAGCATATATCATGAGAAACACTGGGCTGGAAGAAGCACAAACTGGAATCAAGATTGCCAGGACAAATATCAATAACCTCAGATATGCAGATGACACCACTCTTATGGCAGAAAGTGAAGAGGAACTAAAAAGCCTCTTGATGAAAGTGAAAGAGAAGAGTGAAAAAGTTGGCTTAAAACTCAACATTCCAAAAACGAAGATCATGGCATCTGGTCCCATCACTTCATGGGAAATAGATGGGGAAACAGTGGAAACAGTGTCAGACCTTTGTGTTTTTGGGCTCCAAAATCACTGCAGATGGTGACTGCAGCCATGGAATTAAAAGACACTTGCTCCATGGAAGAAAAGTTATGACCAACCTAGATAGCATATGCAAAAGCAGAGACATTACTTTGCCAACAAAGGTCCGTCTAGTCAAAGCTATGGTTTTTCCAGTAGTCATGTATGGATGTAAGAGTTGGACTATAAAGACAGCTGAGGGCCAAAGAATTGATGCTTTGAACTGTGGTGTTGGAGAAGACTCTTAAGAGTCCCTTGGACTGCAAGGAGATCCACCCGTCCATCCTAAAGGAAATCAGTCCTGAATATTCATTGGAAGGACTGATGCTGAAGCTGAAACTCCAATACTTTGGCCACCTGATGAGAATAGCTGACTCATTTGAAAAGACCCTGATGCTGGTAAAGATTGAAGGCAGGTGGAGTAGGGAAGACAGAGGATGAGATGCTGGATGGCATCACCGACTCAATGGCATAAGTTTGAGTAAACTCCAGGAGTTGGTGATGGACAGGCAGGCCTGGTATGCTGCAGTCCATGGTGTTGTAAAGATCAGACATGCCTGAGCAACTGAACTGAACTGAAGGAGGAGCCTTCCAACTGGAATGAACAGCAAGAATCAGGAAATAACATACTGAAGAAACAGAAAGAAGGCCAAGGTGGCTAGAACATAATGAACAAGGAATAAAATGTGGCATTAGATGAAACTGAAGAGTATGCAGGGGCAGATCATCTAAGACCTCAAGGATTAAGATAAAGAATTTGGATTTTGTCCTAAGTGCAATAAGAATCTATCGGGGGTTCTGAGTGAAGAAGTGATGTGATACACTTCTTTGTTTTAATTTTACTTTACAATACTGTATTGGTTTTGCCATACATCAACATGAATCCGCCACGGGTGTACACGTGTTCCCAATCCTGAACCCCCCTCCCACCTCCCTCCCCATAACATCTCTCTGGGTCATCCCAGTGCACCAGCCCCAAGCATCCTGTATCCTGCATCAAACCTAGACTGGCAATTCGTTTCTTATATGATATTATACGTTTCAATGCCATTCTCCCAAATCATCCCACCCTCTCCCTCTCCCACAGAATCCAAAAGACTGTTCTATATATCTGTGTCTCTTTTTTGTCTCACATACAGGGTTATTGTTACCATCTTTCTAAATTCCATCTATATGTGTTAGTACACTGTATTGGTGTTTTTCTTTCTGACTTACTTCACTCTGTATAATCGGCTCCAGTTTCATCCACCTCATTAGAACTGATTCAAATGTATTCTTTTTAATGGCTGAGTAATACTCCATTGTGTATATGTACCACAGCTTTCTTATCCATTCACGGCATACACACCGAGGGAACCAGAATTGAAAGAGACACGTGTACCCCAGTGTTCATCGCAGCACTGTTTATAATAGCCAGGACATGGAAGTAGCCTAGATGTGATACACTTTTTAAAAGGATTTCTCTGGACACTGTGGGAAGTTTCCAAAGGAGCAAGAGTGGGAGCAGGGAGATGAATCAAGAGAGAATCATAATGGTCCAGTTGAGAGGTGATGGTGGTTTGAAAGATGATGGTAGTTGTTGCAGTAATAACAATTAGATGGATTTAGAATATATTTTGAAACCAGAGCCAATAAGACTTGTTGATGAATTGCACATGAGGTATAAAGAAAAGAGAAATAAGGAATAATTTAAATTTTTAGCTTGTGCAATTAGGGGAATGTTGTCTTCTCTTGAGATGAGTAAGATCAATAGGAAATAAGCTTGGAGAAGAGAAGAGTTCTGTTTTGGACATGTTAGGTTTGCACTGCCTATTAAACAAGTGGGAGATGTCAAGGGAGAGGTTGGTTATAGGAATCTGAAGCTCTGAAGGAATTAAGACTACACAGATAAACAGCATTTAAAACCATGGGACTAGATAGAAATATATTAGAGAAATAATACATAGGTCTTTTTAAGAGACCTAGAGAACTTCAGGCAGGAGAAGAGCCAGTGATCTGGAAGCAAAGGAGATGAGGAATGTCCAGAGATTTTGGAGGAAAACCAGAAGAGTGAGGTCATTAAAGAGAAAAAAACGTGTTGAGAGTAAAATAGAAAGTGTCTTGCTACAGGGAACTAATGAAAAAGTGGTCAACCACAGTCTTTAAGAAATAAGAAATTCTCTACCATCTGAAAGTAGTTCTTGTTGGTGCCTTCATTTTAAAAAAGCACTCTTTAAAGTGAAATGTTTTCTGACAAAATAGACTTCATTTAGTTACAGAGTCTTAATATAAAACAATTACAAATTGAATACTGTTTGTAAAAGAGCAACATCAAATCAGCTAGAGAGATAAATGTATCGTGTTTTGAATTAGGTTTTGTGAGTAGAGAGATTAAAAGTCTATTTTAAATATAAAGTTTATTAAAATAAATACTTTTGTATTCAAACAAAGAAGGAAGGAGTAATCAACAGGGTAGAATATTGCTGAGTGGTCATTCTCATGTCTTCAACCTCTCTTTTTCTAATTTTGTCTAGGACAACTCTTCATTTTTTAGGATTGTTCCTCTTATTGCAGGATTTAGAGAATCCCTGGCCCCTGAGTACTAAAGGTCAATAACATCCTGTAGCCAAAAATGCCTTTACCCATTTCTGTGTGTATGCTAGTCATGTCCAACTCCTTCCAACCCCATGGACTGCAGCCTTGCCAGGTTCCTCTGTTCATGGAATTTTCCAGACAAGAACACTGGAGTGGGTTGCCATTTCCTGCTCCAGGGGATCTTCCCCACCCAGGGATCAAACCCGAGTCTCTTGCATCTGTTGCCTTGGCAGGCAGATTCTTTACCACTGAGCCACCCGAGTAGCCCCTACCCAATTCTAGAAGTCCCCTAAAGGCCTGTACCATGACTACTTCTTTATGGTTTGTTCATTAAGTCTAATGTCACATAGTAGTCACTCAATAAATATTACATGAGTAAGTGAATGGATTCCTGTCATTAACTGAAAAATATTCTTTTAAAAATCCCTAAACCAGGCCTCCTCTTCACCACCCATCTCCTCTCTTTCCTCCCTTTCACTGGTAAACTGTCTCAAAGAATAATCTACATTTACTGCCTTCTCTTCCTCATTTCTTCTCCGCTTCTCAGCTTTCTGCAACCCAGTGTTAACCCCTATCATGCCTCTGAAGCTGTTCTCTTTCAAAAATCACCAAAGACTTCTTAATCCTGCTTTACTTCTCTGCAGCAATAGATACTATTATGGTTTTCACCATCTTTGCATATCCTTTTCTGTTCCTTTCCTTTATCCATCCCTCAAATATTTATATTTTCTATGGTCTATCTGTGAATCCACTTGCATGGATTCAGAAGGTTCTTCCAGTTCTGGTTCAAGAATTCTGGAACATATAATTAAAATATTTGATAAAACCTCCTCCAAATGACATAATCAAAATAAAATTACTGATTTTGCTACCAAGTAATATATATAGGACATCTTTCACCCTTATTTAATCCATGACCTTAAGACCATCTCAAACTCCCTCCCCCCCGCCATCTCTCTCTCAATCTATCTATACCTTTCTCATTACAGGGGACTTTTTTTTTTTATTACATACTGCAGCTTATGGGATCTTCCCTAACCAAGGATCAAACTTGCATTCCCTGCAGTGGGAATGAGGAGTCTTAACTAGTGGACCAGTAGGGAAGTCTTATAGGGGACTTTTATTTTCAACTCTACTAATTTTGGTATTATTTAAAACTTTAAATATATATAATTTCCATCATGAGATATATATTAAGTCTATACAGTTAGTTTAGCTATTAAGGAGGTATTCATCCCCCTACCATCATTGTGGAAAAATATTATGATATTAACCATAATGTATGTATATTACTGAAAGAAGTATTAGAACTTTAATTGAAGGTTTACTGTGCTGCCTGGAGCTGATAATGAGGAATTATATTACAGCTTAAATATCTTTCTCCTTGCCACACAGTCTGATATGTAACCAATCAAGTAAAGTTAGCATAATCAGAAAGCCTAGAAAAAAAGATGTCCATTCTCCAGAATTTTAAATGGAAAGGAGAATCCATTCCATTATCAAGCAGCCAAATCTATTTATTTATAAGAAGTAAATGAAAATAACTGTTTTAACCTTAAGAGAGAAATCAGGCTTTGAGAAGCATACCATTCAAAAAACAAGTGAATTCTCAGAGGATGTGCAGACACTTTGCTCAGAATGATTGCTAGCTCTTTCTGAGATGAATACGTGTGATAAACATGTGACTCCTGATTGTGTCTGCCAGATGGTGACTGACTCCCATCCTATCCCTGACTTCCACTCCATTCCCAGTTAGATTTAGAGATGGAGTAAGGCTCATATCCCAGTGAGGAGGTGACAATGAAAAATAAAAACAGGCTTAATGGCTTGTTTTCAAAGTCACATCAGCATGTTTCCTTATCAATAGAGATCCATTATAGTAGGAGCACCAAAATATTATATATCCATTGCAGCTCAAAAAGAATATGAAGCCATCTGCTGGCTTGTCCCTGCTCCTAGAACAAATGGTGGGCCATTTGGCAGAAAATCAAGAAACTTAGTCATTCATTTTTGGATTTTAAAGATAGTGCGCTGTTAAACACCCATGGGTGAAGATGGAAATCTGCTGACCTACCACTCCACTGCACCCATCCTCATTCCTGCAATTAACAGTCCTATGGGGAGGCCTCCTTACACATCTTTAATATCTAAAATTCATTTTTCACACTCCCCAGCTGACACCCAAGAAGTCAGGTACCACAGACATCCCTGTTTGTCAGAGGTAGGCAGGCTCCCATTCTTCTCACCTTGTTTCTATGACAGTTTCCTGGCTTCTCCATCATCGTTTGTATCTCCAAAGCCATGCCACAATTCCAACCTTTGATGGACAGGGAGGCCTGGTGTGCTGCGATTCATGGGGTTCCAAAGAGTCAGACACGACTGAGCGACTGAACTGAACTGAACGTCTCAGTTTTCAATACCTAGCCTGGAAACTGACTGAGAATTTACAATGTCTGTTTGAACTTTGTCTCTGATTATTGAGGCTTCCCAAGGGGCATCTATTCTGTCTTCAATTAGTCCCATTTCTGCAAGTTTCCTAGTATCCCCCTCCATACTTATCCCTCTCCAAACACACATACTTACTACTTAAAAACAGTTCTACTTCATTCCAAGCCAGAAACAAAGCCAGCAAGCAGTCTGTGGTAGTATATTCTAACCCCTACAGAGAACAAACACCAATCTGAAAATCAACATCTCTAGTTTCTATCTTTGAATTCCATACATATTTGTATTTCAAACTCAGTATAGCCCAAACTTAATATTTTTGTTCTAGAACTTTGTCTTCTTTCTCTTGCACTCCATGCCCGATCCCTAAAAAACAAATAAAACCACCCTTTCTTTACTCTCATTCCAGAAGTAATACAGAGTAGTTATAAAAAATATAGAAAATTCAGATGAGCAAATATGAATTAAAATAACATAAGCCTGCTATCCAGATATAAACCACTTTACCTTCCCATATCTTGATTAATGCCATCACCATTCACCCAGTCACCCAAGCTAGAAATCTGACTCTTGTTTCTCCCTTACACATCACATTCGACCACTTTCTAAATACTATCAATACTACAATTGAGAGCTTCCCTGGTGGCTCAGTGGTAAAGAATCCGCCTGCCTATGCAGGAGACACAGTCCGATCCCTGTCTGGTAAGATCCCACATGCTGCAGAGCAATGAAGCCCACACGCCACAACTACTGAAGCCTGCCCACTTAGAGCCCACACTCTGCTACAAGAGAAGCCACCTCAGTGAGAAGCCTGCACACTGCAATGAAGAATAGCCCCTGCTATCTAATAGTAGCAACTATTAAAAAAAAAAAGCCCACGTGGCAACAAAGACCCTGCACAGCCATAAATTAATTAATTCAAAAAATACTACAATTGATCCTTGAACAACATTGAGTTTGAACTGTGCGGGTCCACTTATCTGTACATACATACTATAGGACTACACATCTGCAGTTGGTCGAATCCATGGGTGCAGACTGACAGATGTAGAGGGCCAACTATAAAGTCAGAACTAGATTTTTGACTGTATGGAGTGTAGGCACCCCAAACCCCCACATTGTTCAAGAGTCAACTGTATCTCAAAAATGTCTACTGACACCATTTTTTCCTCTCTGTCCCCACAGCCATAGTCCAGGCTCTTATTTCTCTTACCTGAACTAGTGCAATTGACTATCAGCTGGTTTTCCTATCACCATTCTCCCAAACTCACACTCATCTGTTACCATGCTGCTGCTGCTGCTGCTAAGTCACTTCAGTCGTGTCTGACTCTGCGCAACCCCATAGACGGCAGCCTACCAGGCTCCCCCGTCCCTGGGATTCTGCGGGCGAAAACACTGGAGTGGGTTGCCATTTCCTTCTCCAATGCATGCAAGTGAAAAGTGAAAGTGAAGCCGCTCAGTTGTGCCCGACTCTTCATGACCCCATAGACTGTAGCCTACCAGGCTCCTCCGTCCATAATCTCCACCAAATTCTCCACCATAATCTTCCAAAATAGAGTTTTTCTGAAATATACATCTACTCATTTAACTCACCCACTTTAAAACATCTAAGAACTCTAAATCCCACAGTAAGCCCAAATTTCATGGCATCTGAGTCTGCTCAGGCTACCAAAACAAAGTACTATAGGCTGGAAGTCTGAGTATGCCAGACATACCAGCATGATTGGCTTCTGGTGAGAGCTCTCTTTCTGGCTTATAAGATGGCTACCTTTTCGTTATTCTCACATGGCAGGGATAGAAAGCAAGCAGAGAAAGTGCTCTGGTGTCTCTTTTATAAGAGCACTAATATCATCATGATGGCCCTACCCATGTGACCTCATCTAAACCTAGTTACCTGCCAAAGGCTCTAATCTCTGAATACCATCACGTTGGGAGTTAGGGTTTCAAGATACAAATTGGGGGGGGGGCACAATTCAGTCTGTAACATATGGTATGATATTCAAAGTCTTTTACAACTAGCTCTAAGCTGGGTATTCTGTTTTATTACTCCAAGCCAAAGAATTCTGGGGCTCGAAGACCATTGCAAATAGTTCTCTAAACACATTGTATATTATACTCTCACAGCACTACACCTTTGTTCACTCTATTTACGCTTCTTAGACAGCTCCAACCTGGCAAACCATTATGTCCCTCAAATGTCATCAGATGCCACCTGTATTGTGAAGTCTACCTGAATTTCCTGTTTTTTGTACCCAGATCACTTTGCATACACTTCTATTAAATTCAAACTGGGCCTAGTTTCAAACTGTACTTCTGCCAGAGTCTAAATGCATGACCTTAAGCAAGTTACTTAACTTCCTTGTGCTTCAGGAACTGTATTTATAAAACAGGAATAATAGCACTTATTTCATCAAGTTTTGGTGTGAAGATTAATGAGTTACTATGTGCAAAGTTCTTAGGGAAATGCCTGGCACATAGTAAGCATTGTATCAATTGTTTGTTATTATATCATGTTAAGTAAAAACAATCAGGATAAAAACTTTTATTTACGGACTGCAAATGTAGGGAAATGGCTCCACTATGGCACTCTGGCAATCTTGCACTATTCACATAGGCCATGTAGGCAAGGCTCAGCTGCAGTCTGCCCGAGGTCTTGGCAGAACATCCTGTAATTGATCTTGGAGCATGAGAAGACAGGTGGTCTTGTGAGGAGCTATCTCAAGGCTGTTTCTTATCTGTCTTTCTACTTTGTGGGAAACTCCCTATCTTACAGGAGGCTGTCATGAGGTTCCAACAAAGCAAAGGACTTTCCACCTCCCTTTCCCTGGGTATAGATGCAGGCTATAAAACAGCTTAGCTGCAGTCTAGAGTTGGTTCTTCAGCAAGAGTGTCTCACTACTCATGTTACCTGTCATCAGGCTCCTGTAGTTCACTGTCGTCCTGCGGGGCAAAGGGACATGGGGATCTGACACCCGCTGATTCTGCTTATGCCATTTGTGTAAATCATAAACTATATATTTTGGGGCTTATTTCCTTATTGGATGGATCTATGAAAATCTGTGCTGCTTATGGACTGTTTGATCTCTTAACAGTAATCACCTGGAGAGAAGGAGAACCTTATATTTATTTTGTTTAACACTGCATGTCAAGTATCTGGCCTACAGTAAATGCTCAAGAAGTATGTGTTGAATTTTAAAAATTACAGAAAACAATGATAAATATGTATGCAATAATATGTATCAAATCCACTATAGTAGAAGTCTTGTGGGGAGGAATGGAGAGTATAGAAGATAAAAGATAAAATATGATTTAAGATAAAATAAAATAGAAGGATTCTACTCATGAGGATTAAAGAAAAACATGCATGCCATCTAGGAGAAAAGGCCCTCTAGACTCCCTTACGTTAGTATAAGAGACCTTGTAAGCTTGACCTTATTTTCTCAACTGTAATATAAGGAGGAAATCCTAAATCAACATCTTTCAAACTGTGTTCCAAAGAGCCCCAATTTTTCTCCTAGGAGCTGTGTCATGGATGATAGTACCCTTTTAACTAAGGCAGCAGTATTTGTTTCATATGTTTGGCTTTCTCATAGAATTTTGCTTGAAGAAAAGGGTTGGCAACCCAAAACAAAACAAACATGCAAACCACTGGCCTAGTTCTAGCTCTAAAATTAATGTACAGCATGATGATAATAGTTGATAATGCTGTATTGAATACTGGGAAATTGCTAAGAGAGTAGACTTAAGGTGCTCTCACCACACACACACACACATACACAAATGGTAGGCAAGGAGATGGTATGTTAATTAGCCTGGCTGTAGGAATCATTTCACTATGTCTATATATATCAAATCAACATATTATATGCTTTAAATATACACAATTTTTATTTTAAAATAAGATGCCTAAATATAGATTAAGGCAAGGGAAGCTTAGTAGCTACAAACTCAGAATTGGAGCAGCAGGCATAATTTGGATAATGGAACTCTCTGGTTGGGGTTAGAAGGAAAGGATGGAAGGTTTGCTGAAAACATACATATTCCTAACTCTGATTTTTGTTTAGGACTCACTCTTTGATTTAGGACTCATAAATGTTGCTTTCTTATAAGGAGTCTGGAGAGGGTAAAGGAAAGGTGGTTCTTATAAATTTTTAAAACCCAAATCAGTCCTTGTATTTAAATAGATTGTTTATGGTCCTATTATTGGGTTGGCCAAAAAGTTCATTCAGGTTTGTCTGCAAGATGATGGAAAACACGAACGAACTTTTTGGACAACCCAGTACCTTCCTCAGCTTTAGCAAAGGGCTTCTTCTTTAAGTCTCTGTGTCAGATTGTTACACAGAGATCAGATCCAGGCCCCAAACATCATATTTAGCTAATCCTAAGGTGCTATTTTCCTCACATTTTTATGTTTCTGTTATTGGGATGAATCACACAATCAATGTTCATATTTAATGCGGTAGTATACCTATTTTTCCTTTGTTGCTAAACAAATAGCATATCTACAATTTGATGATGTCTTACAGTTGAGAAAATGTCATATTATTAAAAGAAATACTAAGCTTAAAATTTGTGCAAGAAATATTTGAGATGAGATCATCAACCTCTGCAGTCACAGCCTTCCCAGAGGGGTTAAGTAATGACAGTGGGTGTCATCATAAAATTCAAGCTACAGATTGTTTTTTTTTTTTCTTTTTTGAGAGCTTACCAATACACCACTGTCCACAATTATTCTTTATTCTTGCTTACACTCAATGCTTACCCAAATAGGCCATGCTGTTTCATGCCTGGATACCTTGCCATGTGCTCTTTCTTCTGCTTGGAATGCTCTTCTTGGAATGTTGTCCATTGGAGAAATCCTATCCACCCAATGTTGATCCCTTTCTACTTTGTCACCACATACCTGGTAAATGCCTCTAAATACGTACTTACCACACTGAACTACAATGATTTATTAGGTTTCCATTCCCTTAACTGTAAATTCCTTGATGGTAATTGACTGTTTATTATTTGTCTTTGCATCCCTAATACTTAAGGACAGTGCCTAATAAGCAGTAGTATTCAGTAACTATTGAAAGATTGAATGTATGAATAAAAAGAATGCTATACATGTGGTAAAGTGCCATAGCATGAACAAATATTTCATTTGTTGCTGGCATGCAAAGGTATTCATTTCTTGTGCAAACCTTCTGGACTCCTGGTAAAATTACAGTCGTCAACACAGAGCATAATTGTTACTAATAAAATGAGTTAATTTATGCTAGTTTTATTTCTCCAATCGATTATAAGATCATTAGAGGGGGAAATCGAGTCTTTTTCTACATACCTGTTTCAGATAAACTATACACTCCTATTCTGAGGTGTGATTTAGTTTCCAAGATTTTTCACTCAGAATACCTTTATTATTGATGCTAGTCAGGACTGGAAAAGGTCAGTTTTCATTCCAATCCCAAAGAAAGGCAAGGCCAAAGAATGCTCAAACTACTGCACAATTGCACTCATCTCACATGCTAGTAAAGTAAGGCTCAAAATTCTCCAAGCCAGGCTTCAGCAATACGTGAACTGTGAACTTCCAGATGTTCAAGCTGGTTTTAGAAAAGGCAGAGGAACCAGAGATCAAATTTCCAACATACATTGGATCATTGAAAATGCAAGAGAGTTCCAGAAAAATATCTATTTCTGCTTTATTGACTACGCCAATGCCTTTGACTGTGTGGATCACAATAAACTCTGGAAACTTCTGAAAGAGATGGGAATACCAGACCACCTGACCTGCCTCTTAAGAAACCTTTATGCAAGTCAGGAAGCAACAGTTAGAACTGGACATGGAACAACAGACTGGTTCCAAATAGGAAAAGGAGTATGTCAAGGCTGTATATTGTCACCCTGCTTATTTAACGTCTATGCAGAGTACATCATGAGAAACGTTGGGCTGGAAGAAGCACAATCTGGAATCAAGATTGCCAGGAGAAATATCAATAACCTCAGATATGCAGATGACACTACCCTTAAGGCAGAAAGTGAAGAGGAACTAAAAAGCCTCTTGATGAAAGTGAAAGAGGAGAGTGGAAAAGTTGGCTTAAAGCTCAACATTCAGAAAACGAAAATCATGGCATCCAGTTCCATCACTTCATGGGAAAAAGATGGGGAAACAGTGGAAACAGTGTCAGACTTTATTTTGGGGGCTCCAAAATCACTGCAGATGGTGATTGCAGCCATGAAATTAAAAGACGCATACTCCTTGGAAGAAAAGTTATGACCAACCTAGATAGTATATTCAAAAGCAGAGACATTACTTTACCAACAAAGGTCCCTGTAGTCAAGGCTATGGTTTTTCCAGTAGTCATGTATGGATGTGAGAGCTGGACTGTGAAGAAGGCTGAGCGCCGAAGAATTGATGCGTTTGAACTGTGGTGTTGGAGAAGACTCTTGAGAGTCCCTTGGACTGCAAGGAGATCCAACCAGTCCATTCTGAAGGAGATCAGCCCTGGGTGTTCTTTGGAAGGAATGATGCTAAAGCTGAAACTCCAGTACTCTGGCCACCTCATGAGAAGAGTTGACTCATTGGAAAAGACTTTGATGCTGGGAGGGATTGGGGGCAGGAGGAGAAGGGGACGACAGAGGATGAGATGGCTGGATGGCATCACCGACTCAATGGACGTGAGTCTGAGTGAACTCCGGGAGTTGGTGATGGACAGGGAGGCCTGTCATGCTTCAGTTCATGGGGTTACAAAGAGTCGGACACGACTGAGTGACTGAACTGAACTGAACTGAGCAATTTTCATGAGAGAAATAGAAAGGCTCAAAACAGTTTTATTTATTTAGGGCCTAAAATTTCTTTAGAGTTTAGAGTAATTTGCAATATCAAACATCAAAAACATAATCTTACAGTCATTTAAGAGAGAGAAATTTGAATATTAGTGGTAAAACCCTGGGAGCTAATTACTTCAAGATCACTTGAAACCTAACTCATTAGAGTTTGAAAAATCTCCTGAGGTCCTTAAAGATGCTATTCCCATTATGTTTTTGATCCAATTGAATGTCTTAGATTTTGTTAATAAGAGAAAACCTGAAATTTATGCAAAAGAGAATCCATTTACCATTTGCTTAAGGAAAAATATTAAGCATCTCCTATGGGCACTTCAGTATTCTATGTCAGAGTATTGTAAGAGAGGGATGGGAAAATACAGATGCACAGCCTCTACTCTCAAAAAATAAACTCCCAGCACCAAACATCAGAATTACTAGTGTATGTTGCCAAAGTGAGTTGCATATCACACTCTTGGTTAGATCCAGTAAGGTAGTCTCACTGATATCACTGGTATCGCCATTGTTACAGAAAAACAAACATCCTTTGCTTGGCAAAGGATGCTCTCCAACATGCTGTACATCATTCAGATAAGGGAGCAAAGCAACAATTTGGATGTCTTTTTAGAGTGTTAAGTCGGTAGTTCAGATCCAAAATTTAAGGGGAAAAAAAAATCTCCTTTTACATTCCCTAATGTAAGCTGAGTCATTAAAAGATACAGATATAAGAGATAAGACAGATTCAGGGAAGGACATATTTCATTCTGATTGACTGTCAACTCATCAGAAATTAATAACCAATCAGTTGGTATGGATAGGACAGAACTAGGATGAAAGAAAATTCAGTCTAGATTGGGTGGTGTTATTAAGCTAGAAATAGTGTGTTACATCATATGATTCTATTTATTTGTAAATCTTATCCACATGTGTAAACTTATTTTATTTTGTACATGTTTACCAATTTTAAACAAACAGTCTATTCTATTATTCCCTTAGTGCCTCAGACATAGCAACCACTATTTCTAAAGGGCTTACAGCCTTGAATAAGTCAATTTAACTATAATGGTCATATGGAAAATGGGGAAGAGGGGAGAGGCTTACCACTAGATCCTTGCAGCATGCAGTTGACGCATCCTTTCTGGTCAATCCTAGGAACATATCTTCTGTTCCCACCTGCTGTTTGAATACAATTTCATATCTGAAAAAAAGCCAGTGATATAGAGACTCAAATGAAAGAGCAATTTCCTGTCACAGAGCAGAAAACTAGAAACTTATGAGGACATATTATTACAAAAAATAAAAGGACAAAATAAATAAAGTGCTTGCAGTTTTTCAGGCATGTAGCATAACATAAAGAAAATAGAAGTCAGAAATTTAGTCAAAAACACCTAAAACTGTAAAGCAGGATTTATGCTGTATATACTTAATTGTCTAAAAATAAAATTTAACTGTTTCAGAGCTATATAAACAGTAGAAATAGAAGGAAAAAGGACGGTCCTTTCCTGGAAAACAATGGCTCAGAAGAATAGTGGGCCCATAATCCAGAGTTTCATGAATAGAAAGAAACCTTCTGCCAAATTTAAGCCACAGATTAGAGTGAGAAAAATCCAGGCTTAGTACTCTTTCTGTCATTAACTGTGTGATCTTGGTCAAATCACAAACTCATGTGGTCTCAGCTTCTGGATTTGTACAATTTATGGAAAGGGGTGAGTTTGAACTAAATGATCTCTTATTTAGATCTCTTAATTGTCTTTTCCACCTCAAAAATTCTGCAGTAGAAATACTGATCATGTAGACAGCACAGCTACAACTACAGTGTTTAGAATCTATAGAATCCTTAGTTCAAGGAATGATTTTCCTGGTATTTTACCTCACACAAGACAATCCACAAAACTTTCCTAGGCCCCAAATTTTGGACCCTAGGGATACAGTGGTTTATAGAAACCCCCAGCCATAAATGAACCCTATCTTTTTAGATGGAATGAAGTAAGCAAACATTTACATATAATCTTATCTGTTTAATTCTACTCTAATGAAGAAAAGGCAAATCTCTGGATAGAAAGACTAAAGGACGACATTGAACTTCTGACCACTTGTGAACCGGAATACCCAAGGATGAAAGAGGGATTTCTCTGAGTTGGAATAGGACTAAGAGTAAACAGCATTTTGAGATGGAACACTTTTTTCTTAATAGACTATAACAGCTCCCAGGTATTTACACAGGTGAAACCAGGTTAAAACAAAACAGAAAGATATTGATCTACATGCCCTGGACTCCCACATGGATTTGCTCTGGCTGTTGCCCTTCCCCTCATCTCCAGATGCAATTTTCCAGCTGCCTTCTATATATATTTGCCTGAAGGTCCCACGGCACCTCACGATCCACACACCAAACTCCAACTCCCACCAGTTCTACTTCACTACATTCCCAATCGCAGTTAATGGCTTCACTCTTTACCCAGTCACCCAAGCGACTAATCTCAGCATCATCTTTGATGTTCTCCTCTTATTCATCATATATAATCAAGTACCAAATCTTCCTTCAAATATCTCTCAGATAAATACCCTCACATTTCTCTCTAAGGTCAGTGACTTAGCTCAGCTTCTTCTTATTTTTATTTGGTAACTTGTGATGCTTCTTTTGTGATCTGCCTGTTCCCATTCTATATCCATTTTGTTCTTTATCAACTAGGACATTTTGAAATGTATTTGCATAAGATAGAAAGGAAAGATTAAAAAATCTTATAAAGCAATTTTCTTCATATCCTTACTGGAGTTCTTTTTCATTTAAAGTTTCGAGGGATATTCTTTTGACAGAACATCAAACATCAGGATGAAAAGTAAAAATTTACTCAGATTTGGAGCTTGCCACATATGGCTGTTTGACATTCACTAAACTATATGACAAACGAATGATTTAATTCTTACCTTTCACAGGAATGTGTGGGCACTGTATAAACATAACCTGGGATTCGCTCCCTTGATATTTAAGATGCAGACGGAAATGTTTTAAAATCCCCCTTTGATTTCTCTTTTTATGAGATTTACTTTTTTTTAAACATTGTTTATTTGAAAGTTGACTACTTTTTTCCAGTTAATTATCTGCAGCCTCCCACTGCTTCTATTTTCAGAACTGAGGTAGAAGATAGAAGCATAGTTTTTTTTTTTTTAATATTGGACACAGTTTTATAGTCGGAATTAAAAAATTTCTCAGATCACTTACCATAAAAGTTTTCAATAAAATTTAAAGTACATTGTAATTCAATAAGTATTGCTTTTGTTTTTCAAGCTATTCTAAATATTCAACCAAGATTTTATTTTAAAATACATATATTTAAAGCTTAGTGTAATCATTAATTTCAATTATGTATGTAAACATACTTTAATCTTAAAAGAATGAGTGATTTCATTTATTAGTATGCAAGGCTTTTTATGATAATTCTAAAATTCATATTTATGATTCTTACTGAAAAGGCTAGAAAGCAAGTCTTTAATCCTGCCTGCAAAATATACTAAACACAATACTAAAATAAGTAGTAAATAAGTCCAGGTAAAAGCTGATAATTGGTGGGAGAACACAGCATTTTACTCAGATTATGGAACACTGAGTAATTAAAAGCAAGTCTTTGACACAAAAACATGGCATAATAATTTAGTTTGTATGAATGCTTGTAATTTAACGGGCTGGTTTTACCCACTGGTACTTAAACACTATACAACTAAATGATCCTAAATATAAATTTATAATGGAAGTGACTGTATTTTTCATCTTTTGCTAGATAATAACGAAAGAAAGGTATTATGTTTTATTGTTTCTGCACTAGAAGGAAAAAAATAATCAATTACACATGCCTTCTGTGTGTCACCATAGTTTTACCTTTTATGTGGTAGAAATTACTTTGTGAATCTTGTCAAAAATAGAACAGCATTAGATGACACATCTAAAACTCCCAAACATGTACCTGACTTCATTTGACTTACTCTGGAGTATCTCTAACATCCCATACATCATGATGCTCTGCTCCTTCCGAAACTTCCTCTGGATTCCAGATTTCTTCACAATTTTCACTACTAGTTTGAGGGATGACTGTGAAGAAAGGGGAGATAAAGCTGAACCTCCTGCTCCTTTTACCCCTTGAAATTCCTCCTGTCCTTCTTCACATTAAATTTGGGATCACTGAAGTGAAACATTTTCTTTTTGTAATCACTAGCTTGTTTTTTGGTCAAAGGAAGTTAAATTAGTAACAGTTGACTTAAAGTTTTTAATTAACATACAACCAATACATTGAAGAGTTGTAATAATATATGTAGAAAATTTGGAAAAGATATATAAGCAAAAGAGAAGAAAATAAAATAATCTACAATCCAACCACTCATAGATAGTCAATGATAGCATTTTGGTGTATATCTTCCTAGTCTCTCTCTGTATACGTGTATATACACACATCTCTCTATATCTACAAATATATATATACACACACATATATGTGTATGCTGCTGCTAAGTCACTTCAGTCGTGTCCGACTCTTAGCGACCCCATGGACTGCAGCCCACCAGGCTCCTCCATCCATGGGATTTTTCTAGGCAAGAGTACTGGAGTGGGATGCCATTGCCTTCTCTGATATATGTGTATATACACATATAAAACATATAATATATAAATATTTAATACATAAAATAACATTGAATATAAAATATATATTACATATGTAATATATTGCACAACATATATGCAAATAAATATTATGCTGTTTTTCAGAAACAAATAGGATCATATGTAAAATATTTTTATATCAAAGAACAAATAAAACAAGCAATCAAGATGATTTGGGTAGAAATATTTTATCTTGTACTAAGCTATATTATTGAAGGCAGGAGAAGGGGACAACAGAGATGGTTGGATGGCATCACCAACTCAATGGACATGACTTTGAGCAAGCTCTGGAAGTTGGTGATGGACAGGGAAGCCTGGCAAGCTGTAGTCCTTGGGGTGGCAAAGAGTCAGACACGACTGAGCAACTGAACTGCATGCAAGCCTGACATAATTCTTTAAAAATTCTATCAGTGAAAGAAATTGAAAACAGTTGAGACAATGATTGTTTTTAATCCAGTATTTTCCTCATGTAGACGTGAGCTCTAAAGAAAATGTCTTTTACTTGTCTTTTATGTCAAACTGAGCATGTTCCTGGGTTTCTACATGTTATATTCGAATGTTTAAAAGTAAATAAGCATGCGAAATCCTAGCTTGAATTTGTTCCAACTATTGGGGCAGCAAATGGCAACCCACATTAGGTGCAGAACAGTATTTTGAGTCTTTCAAGCATTCCCAGAAATGTACCTGGTTGTCAGGTTTTCAGTTCTGCCAGTTCTTTTCAAATGATCTGTGTCTATCCAACATGGGCTTTGTAAAGCATAATTACAGTTTTATATATAAAGTTTTACGTATGACTCATTGTTCTCAGAATTTCGGGATTATTAGACGTAACATTATAAGAAATACAGGCAGCACAGAAATACATCCAAATTTGAACTAGTCTTCTATGAAGTGAATATCTCTTGAATAAGGCAAATATACCCTTGAGTATGTAGAATAATAACTAGTGAAATTTAAAAATTGTCCACTCAGACATCATTTTAGTCATTATTTTAAACATTTTTCCAGACAAAATTTTTTACAATTACCTAAGTACTTCATTTCCTTTCCCAGTCTACCCTCTGGTAACACGACCAATAGAATTAGAACTTTCTAGATTTTCTAAGTTGTGTAAAATGTTCAACTCTGTGAAAATGTACAAGCCAAAACACAAGTAAAACATCCAAAAAATATCTATTCTAGTTTATTGGACCCATGACTTTATAAGTCACCCTATGGGCTTTAATTTTTTTCAACATTAGATGAAATCTTGTGGTTATTTGTTTTATTGTGTTTTCCAGAAGACTATTAGTTCAAAGGGGGAAATGACTCTATTTTGATCTCCATTATAGTCTCAGAGATGACCATACTACTTGGTACATAATAGGCTCTCAACAAATATTTATTTAATGAATTAATGAGTGAATTCTGTGAAACTGCCAGAATACAGCAGCATAGAAGGTGAAGAAGCTAAGCATCTTGGTAACTAGACCCTAAATAATTTTTAAAAAGTTCTCTAACCACATGGACTTTCTTGTTTTTCCATCTCAGGAAACATGCCCCAAAATGTGAATAACTCAAGGCAAATTAACTTCAATTACTAGAAAAACAACTTACCTGCAACATAGAGTAAAAACTGCACCTTTATATGTAAATAGCTGTTCATCATCCCTACAATTATTTGAGTTAATCTTTGATAAGTGCTAGTGTTAGCATTACTCTCCCTATAATTTTGCTCCCAAAGAAGAGAGTATACTGATTATATTGATCTATATGCTATACTTCTTATAGCATAACTTACCTTCATGCTCTTCTGTTTTTGGTGGTCCAATATTTCCAGGTCCCATGGCTCCCATTGCTGATGAACTATTTAACTGGAGGAGAAGAAAAAAGTCCAATGTTCTATAATTACTACTTGTATAACTTATATGACCAGTAATACTTTAATTTGATAAGCTTTCCAGGTACAATTTCATTGAGCTACCCAGTTTAATTATCCATTGTTGTTATACAACCAAGAGACAGATATCAAGTATTATTTTAAATGTGTTTTCCTTGTCCTTTCGAAAAGCACTTGGTTTAATAGACCCTAAGGTAGAATTGATCTTTGATCAGAATAAATCCCCAGTTTTAGCCCAGTGAATCATGTATTTCTGGGGATAGGGGGATGAGCGACATTCATCTCTTTGAAGATTATAACCAAGCATTAGTATAACATGGATTTTGGATTTTTGGCGGTTGTCTAGTCATAGTTAGATGGGGAACAGAAGGATGGGAAAGTTTTATAGAAATGGAAACAAACAACTAAATAGAGTCCAACTATTTAGACATCAAACAACTCATTTAAAAGTCTTAATAGCTTTTACTTCTTTCCACCGTGGGTATGAAATACTTCATCTCACCACCTCATGATACTAAATGAGTGAATTTAAACAGCAATCCCAAAGTGTCAAACACATGATGAACCACTTCAGTCTTCAGGCAAATTCAGATTTACTTTGCCGTCTTCTGCACAAGCATACATATCCCCCAACACACAGCTTACAGGACTGCCTCTGGCTCACCAGTAGAATAGTTTTCTTTTTTCAACTAAGTATAACACACATTCAGTTCAGTTCAGTTGCTTAGGCGTTTCTGAATCTTTGCGACCTCACAGACTGCAGCATACCAGGCTTCCCTGTCCATCACCAACTCCTGGAGCTTATTCAAACTCATGTCCATCCAGTCGGTGATGCCATACAACCATTTCATCCTCTGTCGTCCCCTTCTCCTCCCGCCTTCAATCCTTCCCAGCATCAGGGTCTTTTCCAATGAGTCAGTTCTTCACATCAAGTGGCCAAAATATTGGCGTTTCAGCTTCAGCATCAGTCCTTCCAATGAATATTCAGGACTGATTTCCTTTAGGATGGAATGGTTGGATCCCCTTGCAGTCCAAGAGACTCTCAAAAGTCTTCTCCAACACTACAGTTCAAAAGCATCAATTCTTCAGCGCTCAGCTTTCTTTATAGTCCAACTCTCACATCCAAACATGACTACTGGAAAAACCATAGCTTTGACTAGATGGATCTTTGTTGGCAAAGTGATGTCTCTGCTTTTTAATATGCTGTCTAGGTTGGTCATAGCTTTTCTTCCAAGGAGCAATTGTCTTTTAATTTCATGGCTTCAGTCACCATCTGCAGTGATTTGGAGCCCCCCAAAATAAAGTTTCTCACTGTTTCCATTATTTCCCCATCTATTTGCCATAACACACATTACACCTTCAATATACCGGAAACCACTTCATTGGTCCCTCTCAGGAGTTCTTCGATATTTCAAGAAAATCCCAAATTTTTTACTAATTGTTCTTGCTGATGTCAGATTCTGTGGCTCCAATTCACTCCGTTGCTGGCAGTCAAAACTTCTTATCACTTGGCCCTGGCCAACCAGCACCTCTAACTCTTCCTTTCCAGGATCCTGCCCTTATCTCCCAAGCTTTCAGACAAGTACAAAAGTTAAAATGTCCTGTTTGGGCAAGAGAAATAGGGTTTGTCCTTGAAAGCTGGTGGAAAATCTCACCTGTCTTTATTATGCTAAATTATTCCAACAGCTGTAGGTTATTAGTTATAAATTAATCTATAACATTTCAACAGTTTCTCAGGCAGTAACTATTCCTTTCCAGAGAGTTGCTTCAAAAGTGCTATGTCTGTGGTTAAGGTGTTGTTGTTTAGTTGCTAAATTGTGTGATTCTTTGCTCCTCTGTCCATGAGATTCTCCAGGCAAGAATACTGGAGTAGGTTGCCATTTCTTCCTCCAGGGGATCTTCCTGACCCAGGGATTGAACCCACATCTCTTGTGTCTCCTGCACTGCAGGCAGATTCTTTACTACTAAGCCACCAGGGAAGACCTTAAGGTGTTACAAGCATTTTAATGTGCAACTCCCAAGATAATTTTCTGTACTTTTTTTTTCTTTTAAATCACTAAAGTCATATAAAATTGCAGTGCTTTTCTTAAGTTATTAATCACCAGAATACAAATAATACTAATAGTCAATCAGGGTAAAGAATTTTTTGGAACATGAGGGCCTCTTGTTTTGTTGAGTGCTTCCTTCCATAGCAAATAAAAATCCATAGAAATAAAAACTTGAACATTCCCGACAAAAATTGGTATGCCCTCTATGAACACTGATGATTGGATCAGTATATCAGAACAGAGGGGGAGTTTAAGTTGATTAACCTAATGAAAATAAATAATTAAAAATAAAATTTTCACTTGAAAAGATGGATCAGGATAATAAAAAAACAGTAAAACCACCTGGCAATTGTTTTTATAAGATTATCATTTTGGCCTCTACCATGAATCTACATCCAATTATCTGAGCAATTTATCACTGCAATTCATGCCACCCTGCAATATGTAAGAGAGTTAGAACATCCTTGGTATGTTATCTGTGCAAAGTGGTGAACCTTATTTCCCAAGGTCTTAAAATCCCCTTGTGAGTTTAAAAGATAACAGACATATTCTTTCCCAATCTCCTATATTCTTAACAATTCATGGTGAGGATAGTGTAAATAAACCAATGTGTATGCAACAGTTCTAAATGCTGTTTACAGTAAATGTATTTTCAAAAACACATCACTCTTGTAATCATTCTGCAGTTCCCAAGATTAATGCATGTTAAAAAATGAAAAGCTATTTCTCTCCTGGAAAATTTAATAGTTCATTAGAAACATTAATTATTCTCCCACTGTTCTGATACTCCAATTCTATATCCTCTAATGATATCTGTACTGTGGCGTCTGAATGACCAATTATCTCAAAATTGCTTATAACCCAGATATACAGAATTGTACATTATTATAGTAATTTTCCTCTATAAATTGTACAATTTGGTAAAATGATTCTAGTCTCTTTATTCTCATAAGCACTCATCTTTCCCCTGAAAATGCCTCTAGTTGCAAATAAACATCACCATGCATAAATGCCAAAGGAAACAGGCTTTGTAACCAGAATAAATTCTTATCTATGAATCTGTTCCAGTTACAAGTTCCATTTCACTTTATTCAAGATCACTATTTCTCAAGCACTGACTATACTTTTTCTATATGGCATAACCTTACCTTTCCCGGGATGTACCACTCTATCTCAGCTAAGGTAGCAAAAATGAGTTTGCCTTCCCAACTTATTGGTATATTGCTCTTAACTTTTTCTTCTGTGTCTTATTTGTTGTATATCTTCAATGCTGTTACTAATGACCTGATTTTTCTTTCTTTGGCCTCTACTAAGAATTTTCCCTGATTAAAACTTCTTGGTTACTAATTCTGGTTCCAAGCCAACTCAGTTCCCCTCCTCTACAAATTTTATTTCCATCTGCAAGTCTTACTTGCCCTGTTCCACCTAACTTCTTCCTGGAGGGTAGAAGCTCAATCCAGTGTCAACCTGAACCATTGAATTGGCTGCCTATTTAGATTATACTACTTGTTTTTCCACACTATGGGAAAAAAGAATTTGGGGAGGAGAAAATTGATATGTATGTTCATGGGAGATGGTTTATTCATGGTAAACTGGCCATGATAACAAAGAACATTAAAATAATTTAAAGCAAATTGATATATTCTTCTATACTAGGAGACTTCTGCCTTCAAACAAATTTTGTGTGCCTTCACATTGGCAGTCTGATAGTCAAAGTTTGCTAATATCCACGGAGATGGAGAATGGAGAGCAAGGGGTTACATGGAAGTATTTTGAGTATTCTGAGCATACTGGCAGTGAGTGTGAAATAGTCAAAGGTCAATTCATGCAACTCTCCTACCCAAAATGAAGCCCATCTTGCTGCTGCAAGACACCCCGAGGTTCCCTTTCCTGACCCCAAATGCTATTTGGCTAACTAGATTCCGCAGCTCTATCTGAGCATGCAGCCGGAAGCCAATTTTAATAGGCTGAAGCTAGTTTGTCCCATTATTTGGCTCAAAATATTTTCTGTTCTGCTTTCATGTGTAGACAAATCAAAAAAATTAAGGGTTTGGGGGGTTTAATTAATACTGCCTAATTAAAATTATTTGCTTTATAGAAATAGTTGTCTAGGCTTAAAAATCCTAGCTACCACTCTTTGCATTGGTTGTCAAGCATTCTCTGGCCATAAATATAAATGACAAACATTTTGAAATGTGGCTATTGCTACCATAGTTACAGAACTATTTTCCTATTCAGTGTTCAGGTAGTTTAGAAAAAATATAATTATGTTTGCTAGAAATGTACTAGAGGTTATACTCTCATGCATAATGAGCCCTGCAACCTCCTGTGAATGTATTAGATGACACAGCCCTGCTCCCACAGCAAGGTTGGAACAAGTTGTTCAAATACAGTTTCACGACTTGGTGTGATCAGAACTAATTTATCTGTAAGTATACGACCACCTGTCCGGACTCAAAGTCATCCTCTTCAGGATAAAGTAGCTTAGAGAGAGCCTGTAATGCTGAAACTGAAGACATTGTTTCAAAATCCATATTTTCTGTTTCCATATTTTCAGATTCCATATTCTGAGGAAGAAGATAATCAGAAAGAGGTATTTTAGTTTTCTATTTTATTTAAGACATGAAGATTTTTCTAAATTGTCCTATCTCCCTTCTTTCCCTGGGTCGCTCCATTCTCTTATTCCTCCTTGAAAGTCCTTGTAAACTGCTTCAAATATATATATTATGCTGACTCACAGACTCACAGGGCAGCAAGTAGACAGAAGTATTCAGCTTGCTTTATTAAAACTTCATGCTCAATCTAACAAGCATTTCTTGAGCACCTACATAGTGGTTCTCAGGTTTTAGTGTGCTTAAGAATCACTGGGGAGTTAACTAAAATGCACATTCTTAAACTCTACCTCTAGAGAAAGGGTATGTCAGTGTCATGTAGAATGTACATCATTATTTAGAAATGTACTTATATAGACTACCTTTTTACCTTATCTCTTTTATGCTGTCTAAGCTGTATATTCTATTTAGTGAACTGAAAAGGATGTTTGCTGGGGTGAATGTCTCAAGGAAAGTTACTCATTTCACACTTTCGCCTCAGGCAGCCCTGTACTTTCTGTTATTTAAAATTTTAATCAACCCTTGATGATGCCTCGCATTATACGGCTGTTTGAGGCCTCTAGTGAGTTGGTTCATTAACTTTAGTGAAAGTTCATGGAAATAAATTTTCTCTTGATTATAATAGTGATACTATGTATGTCTGTTGTGGAAATTTTAGGAAATAATACATTAAAAGTAGAAATAAGACAATCACAAATACCTGTACTCCTATCAACCAGACATCAGTCTTTTAAAATACTCTCTACCATTGTATTTAGAGTAGGAGTTCAGGATTTTTAAAAATCTTGAAAGTGTCAGACTCTAATGAAAAACCTGAATAAAGACTGTAGAATTAGGTTTATTATTAGTGATTTGGGCATAAATATAATAGGAATCTTTTCTACACTTCTGCTGATATTTTTCAAACATTATTCTATAAAATTAATTCATAGGAAAAATTTCTTTAGCACTTATATTAAATGATCCATTAAAATGTTTCTATTGTGCATAGAAAAGTAATATACAAGGATTCTCAAAAGAGTGCTGGTACAATCTCCTGGCAAAATCAACTGTATGTAATGGCAGTTTACAAATCTATTGTTTTACTCTTATGTTTTACCATTATTATGACTTTCCTTTTTAACAGGAAAACTGATCTGAATACTTATTGGAGATGTCAAGGGTATGAAACAAATGTTAAATAACTCTGTACATCTAGCATAGAGGCAAGTATATCACAGTGGTTAAGAGTAAGGGCTCTGGAGTCATGCTGCCTAGGTATGTATCTATCATTTACTTCCTAGCCTGCGACTCTGGACACATCATTTAATCTCTCTATACCTCATTTTCCTTATCTATAAAATGGGAATGATAATAGTGCTACTTCATAGGGTTGTTACAAGCATTAAGTAGCTTAATACACATAAAAGAGCTGGGAAAAGTGCCTGGCACATAGCAAGTACTCAATACATGTTAGCTATTATTGGTTCTTTAAAATTTTAATTTTGCTGGGCAGGAATATCATTTCTAATAATGATGTCAAATACCTTAATAATAAAACTCATTACACTGAAAACTCATTAAATTGGAAAAAGTGAAATAAGAGGCAATAAAACAATCTTCTCTCACAGTATGGTCTGGTAGTCTGCTATGGAAATGAATAATTGACACATTAAATTAAATGAAGAGGCTCCTGTTTATATTTTTAAAGTCCTAGCTGATTATATGTCCATTAAATATTTACTTAACATCAAAAGCAAAAAGTTTACTGAAATATTTTCTACCTTAGACAACGAAAGGGAAAAATGGATCCAGATATCAGATGCAATGATATAAGTGGTATTTTGAGTTGAGATTGTACAATGAGACTTTAAAAAAAAAAACAAATATAGCAGAAATTGCTTTATTATTCCAGCATTATCTGCCTCACAGTATTGTTGTGATGGCTATATTATGCAATGTGGGTGAAAGAGTTTGCTAAACTATGAAAAGCTTTCTAAAAATATCATTATTATTTGGTACATAGTGCCAGCACCACAGGTACACAATGATGAGGATTGCTAGAGATCAACGGTGGGCTGGTGAGAGAGGAAGAAACTGGAACCAGCAGAGCTAATCCAGAAGAAGGGCATTCAGAAGTCCCAAATACAGCATCTGAGATAGCAATGAGAACTGCTATTCATGCATACTCATCAGCTTGGCAGTGACATGGCAGCAAGAGTTTCAGGACATGAACAGTGTTTCAGCAGAAAGGTTGAATAGCCATGATTACAGCGAGGTCTATTTAGGTAAAGCAGGACCCTGGTCCACAGGTAGGGGTACAGGAGGCAGGGTGGGGTTCTTGAGGTGGGAGTTGGAAGCCAGAGAAAGGTTCAGAATATGGTAGGGTTCAACATTACAGCTAGAAAAGAGAAGAGGAACCAGACACTCCATCAGAGGCTTTCTAATGTCCCAGGAGAGGTTATGAAGGAAGGCTGCAGTTCATTAGGTACATTGGATACTGTATTTAGGAAAAGCAGATTAATTCTAAATGCGCATCAGTGGGGAAGTACCTCTGGCCTTGTTCTCATTTGGTGAGAAACAGAGCAGTGTGGGCAATGGGAAGCTACACCTGGAAGCTGAGTGTCTTCAGTAACTAGAGCTGGCATGTAGTCAGCAGTTGGCGAATACTGAACAAAGCATGATTAAATTCATACAAAAGTTGATTTCCTAGTCATCTTGGAAGGTTATACATTGATGGAAGTTATGCTATCAATGCTCAAAATATTTTGGAATTGCCTTCATATGTATCACCAAAAAAAACCAGGTGTCGTTATGGTATCACTCCACATCAGATTTGTCTCCAAGTGATTTCTAGCTATATCTAGATATCACATCTACTTTCAAACTATGAAGATCTGATATTTGAGGATATTCAAAAGAATGAGCTACAAGCCTTAAGGCGATTCTAAAAGAGTAGTTTCAAAGGTAATTTTAGCAATAACAACAGCATTATAATAAGTGGATAGTCTCCCAAAGCGACTGCTTTGAAGGGAATACCACTCCTTGGGATGTAATACAAATCACAATAATTTTTAATAATGCTCTTTATATATGAAGTATATTAGGAATCAGACTTCTTAAATTCCAAATCATGCTGGCATAGAATGGCATATATTCATACTTAGATAGATTGTAGTAGAAATATCATAATGAAGTTGGCATGCCAGCAAAAATAATTTTTACCATAGCAACTATAACAATCACCTATAAGCACAAAATAATAAACCATGACAAGCTTCTCGATATTGTATTCCAACAAACAAAAGAATCAGCACTATTAATCAAAGAACTAAAAGTGTCTAAAGAGAAAAACAAGAATTTGAATTGTTAGAAAACTATATTCTAAGTTCAATGGAAATGAAGATTCTACTAGCTTTTTTTGAAGTCTAACAAATCAAGAATAATTCATTAAGCTATTAAAAACCTATTGTAATTCATTTGATACAAATAGATCACACTGGAAAAATTAGAGCAAGATGCCTTTTTATGAGTTATGCACTGTTATTTATTTGTAGGACTATCTTTTATTTGTAAATTTGATATAAAGTTCATTTTGAGCCTGGCAATCAAGGACCTTCAGGATATAACCCCAGCCTAATTTTCTGCCTTTCCTTCCTATTATTCTCCTACACGTAATCTGCATTCTGTTAAAAACTGAACTTCTAATTAAACATACCCTATAATCTCCTGCCTTTGTACTTTGGAATGTATTCTTCCTTTTGCTTACAGTAGTGAGAGCATAGTGATTTTTCTGGCATTGCCACTTAAACAGTCCAGGAATAAATTTAAGGCCAGTTTAACTAGGAATTTCATTTAAAAAATATATTGCTAAATGTTTTCTTTGAAGTTTGGTTATATAGAAAATAAATTTTCTAGACCTCTCCCCCTTTTGTTTTCTCTCACTCGCTTTTCGGAGAAGGCAATGGCACCCCACTCCAGTGCTCTTGCCTGGAAAATCCCATGGACGGAGGAGCCTGGTGGGCTGCAGTCCATGGGGTAGCGAAGAGTCAGACACAGCTGAGCGACTTCACTTTCATGCATT
This sequence comes from Ovis canadensis, assembly GCF_042477335.2. Lineage (NCBI taxonomy): Eukaryota > Metazoa > Chordata > Mammalia > Artiodactyla > Bovidae > Ovis > Ovis canadensis. Next base: position 130,303,799 of record NC_091727.1, read on the forward strand.
GGAAAAGGAAATGGCAACCGACTCCAGTATTCTTGCCTGGAGAATCCCAGGGACAGAGGCACCTGGTCGGCTGCCGTCTATGAGGTCACACAGAGTCGGACACGACTGAAGTGACTTAAGCAGCTGCAGCAGCAGTAGCAGCACTCTTTTGCTGGCCAGTTCCAGTGACAGGGTTTTCTAGACAGTACCTTTCATTTTTCCCACATCAACTTGAAACCTTAGGGCCTTCACAGGTAATGGGGGGATCTCTCTTGTTACTAGCCACAGTGAGCTAAAGGGGCAGAGTTTTAATTACAATGCTTCAGTATAAGCTCTTTAACCAAAATATTGGAGCCATTTAGGGACTAAACAAGATCAAATAGGATTACTCCAGACTGATAGTACTGAAACAATAATATCGATAACTTGAGATTAGACTGTAGTTAAGAGGGCTGGGGTCATGCTTCCTTTTTATTTTTACCTTTTATTTCTTTTTATTTTTACAGTGTCAATAGGAATGGCTCTCTGACTTGAACTAATCGCAGGAAAGTTTAGGTTAAATTGGTGAAAACTCTGAACTACACACTATTCAAAAAGAAATGATATCTTATTGATTCAAGTTTATATAGCAAATAAAATTAGAGTAATAAACACCAAATATTATCATTTGGGAACCTGTTTAATAGGTTAACACATATCCCCATGCAGAGTGCTGTTTACAGCTGAATGATTTGAAAGTATTAAAAATTCGTTTACTCTCTTAAAATTGGCATATCTTCTGCAATTTTATTTACATAGTGCCTTATTTAATGATTCCTGTATTAAAATTCTTCCAAAAAACACAAAAGTAAGCATCATTGCTGCCTATGTCTGAGTTAAATTATAATGTACTGGTTAACTGGGTTTTTTTTTTTTTTTTTTTTACATTTTTGACAACTATACACTTCAATGCTTCCCTATTTTTGTTTTCCTTCTTTTTTGGCTGCACTATGCCTGTGCATGCTTTAGGAACTTCCCGACCAGTGATGGAACTGGTGACCCCTTCAGTGAGAGCATGGAATCTTAACCACTGAACCACCAGGGAAGTCCCTCCCCGACTATTAAAACTAATTCATTTTGACTTTGTTTTTAAAATACCAAGAATAATTTTCTTATTTTAGGTCTCTAACTTTCACTGCCATCAAGTGTACTAAGTCGGAAGTAACTATGGGGACTTAACAGAGTTTTAATTACAATTTAAAAATATTTAATGGAAGATGATTTTTGAAAGTACCTGGGATATTTCATAAACATTAAGGTCAAAAAATGAGCTGCTTGATTTACTATTTCCTATATCCACTATTTTTTATTTTAGCCAAACTTAATACACTTGCCAATAATTTTTGTTGTTGTTTCTGTCCCATTCCCATACTTCACCTTTATCTGAAAAGTTGATATGGCTCATTGTCCTTTAGTACTTTTAAATTTTCTCCCCAAGTCAACAGGTCTGTTTTATTCATTTCTTCAGGAAATAGTCTCTGTTCTGAATCAAAGCTCTTAGGAGGAATGACCCCTAACTCTCGGCTCAAACTCTATTCTCGACCCTCACCCAGATTTTTTTTTTGTCACAGTCTGTTACCTTTTGATGCGAACAGTTCAACAACAATATAATGCTATCTCAATCAGCCCTTGGTGAGTAGCAGGTTTGGTAGGTACAAGTAGTCTTTTACACACCACGCTCCAGACCCCCAAGTGCCGTCTGACCGCTTCTCACTCAACTGATCTGACCAACATTCCTTAGAGCTCTCAGGCCACAGCATTCACATTCCCTCACACAGGGCATTGTCCACGTAGCAAGGGACAGTCTGAACAGCAAAATATCCCCTAAAAATATATCGCAACCAAGCATGCTGGTCCAAGATAAATCATGCCTATACGTGTAAAACAAAAAGTACACTGGCTGCTCCAACTTGGAGCACCCAGATCTACCTACAAGGAAAAAGTTTTCACTCTCAGATTAGCGATACAACCATTAAGTGCGTGTGAGTGTCTAAAGACGTGGGTAAGGCGTCACAGGCTCATTTTGGCCTTCTGACATTCAAGAAGCATCCATCCCTTGTCTAGTAAAACTGGCTCATATCACTCACATTCTAATAGACTGAGTTTTGTTAAAGCTGAATGCTGCTTCTAGCACCAAAGGCTGGGGGGATTTAGAACAAGACTGTTTTATCTGCAACTTGTGGCGTTTGCGGGGTATCTCAGCGCCGTTAGTATTTAGAGGCCTCCCTAGTTTCTCGGATAGCTAAGGTATCTGAGGACCCCGTCTTTTCCCCTCCTAAGGGTCAGGTTTCCTCACCTGTGTCACTTTTGGGGTGGCTCTCTTGGCTCCGAAAAGAAACCGCGGAGAGCTCTGCGTCGCTCTGTTGCCTGGGTAACAACTTTGTTTCCCAACTCCCCCAACCCCCACCTCCGGGTTCCCGCTTGACTTTGCTGGCCAATCATAGAGGAGTCTTCTTTGACCCCTCGTGGGAATCAACCAATCGGAGCCCGTGCCAGTTGGGGTCCGTAACCGCCCTTTCTAATTAACTAGGTCTACCCCTTTAAGCGTCGGTCTCTGTGAGCGTAGCTCCAGAGGGGACGCGCCCACTGTGGAGACCGGTTTTTTCCGGCCCCAGAAGGCCCCGACCCCGCCTCTCGCAGTCTCAGCCGCTTCACGATTTACTTCGAAGTGCCACCAGGGTAAGTTTGCAGGGTTTCGTTTGTTCCGGGCATCAGCCAGTTCCCTCCTTACTTTTTTCCTGAGCGTGAATTCTAGGTCGGACTGCTTGTTCTCCCGCCGATCTGGAGCAGGGGGACGGAAGGGTGGGCACGGTGGCCCGGGGATAGAGATTTTGCTGCGGATTCACTCGCGCTCTCCACGCCCCCTTTCTGGCCAGTGTTAGAGACGCGTGTTGTGAGTAACATCCCAACTTAAAACGTTTGTGTGTGTTTGTGTGTATGTGTGTGTAGGGTGGGATCGCATTCCCCCCTCCCACCTCCTGTGGTGTGCAAGCCTTCGGGATCCGGAGCCACAATGGGGAGCGCCTCTTCTGCTGCCCTGAGGCTACTAGAGGGCAGGAGCTACGTGTTGGTCCCACTCCCTGGAACGTCGCGGGACTCCGTGCCCCCGCGTTTCCCGCCTTGGAGTGGAGAAACGCAGGCGTTCCGCGGGTTTGTCATTGCTTGACTATCGGAGTGTTTGCCCTTCGTCTAGAAGTTCCGTTGTGACCCTCGTTTCTCCAGAGTCCTGTGGTTTGTTTAGCTCAATAAATATTTCCAGTGTTCGGAAACGACCGGCTGTGTTCGCTAGTGGGTCGCTTCATACAGTATTTGTGTGTTGTAAACGAGGAGAAACAGTGGAAACAGAGTCAGACTTTATTTATTTATTTATTTATTTATTTATTGGCTCCAAAATCACTGCAGATGGTGATTGCAGCCATGAAATTAAAAGACGCTTACTCCTTGGAAGAAAAGTTATGACCAACCTAGATAGTATATTCAAAAGCAGAGACATTACTTTGCCGACTAAGGTCCGTCTAGTCAAGGCTATGGTTTTTCCTGTGGTCATGTATGGATGTGAGAGTTGGACTGTGGAGAAGGCTGAGCGCTGAAGAATTGATGCCTTTGAACTGTGGGGTTGGAGAAGACTCTTGAGAGTCCCTTGGACTGCAAGGAGATCCAACCAGTCCATTCTGAAGGAGATCAGCCCTGGGTGTTCTTTGGAAGGAATGATGCTAAAGCTGAAACTCCAGCACTTTGGCCACCTCATGTGAAGAGTTGCCTCATTGGAAAAGACTCTGATGCTGGGAGGGATTGGGGGCAGGAGGAGAAGGGGACGACCGAGGATGAGATGGCTGGATGGCATCACGGACACTCGATGGACATGAGTCTGAGTGAACTCCGGGAGTTGGTGATGGACAGGGAGGCCTGGCTGCTGCGATTCATGGGGTCCGCAAAGAGTCGGACACGAAGGAGCCTGAGAGACTGAACTGAACGGAACTGAACTGAACTGAGGAGAGATAGGGCGGCTTTAATGAATGGTTACTGTTGGTTTTCCAGGGCTTGGAATTCAGTTATAAATTAACTAAATTGTTTTCCTTCTTTCTGCTCTCTGGTAAATAGTAAAGCTTGAGTAATTTGTCTATTCTACTTGTTATTACCACAGAAAACAAAAAGTGAACGTAGAACATTTAAGTTTTGGCTAAATTTTTGGCTTTTTGGCCAAGTTCAGTTCAGTTCAGTTCAGTCGCTCAGTCGTGTCCGACTCTGCGACTCCATGAACCTCAGCACGCCACACCTCCCTGTCCATCACCAACTCGCGGAGTTCACCCAGACTCACGTCCATCCAGCCATCCAGCCATCTCATCCTCTGTCTTTCCCTTCTCCTCCTGCCCCCAATCCCTCCCAGCATCACAGTCTTTTCCAATGAGTCAACTCTTCGCATGAAGTGGCCAAAGTACTGGAGCTTCAGCTTTAGCATTATTCCTTCCAAAGAAATCCCAGGGCTGATCTCCTTCAGAATGGACTGGTTGGATCTCCTTGCAGTCCAAGGGACTCTCAAGAGTCTTCTCCAACACCATAGTTTAAAAGCATCAATTCTTCAGCACTCAGCCTTCTTCACAGTTCAACTCTCACATCCATACATGACCACAAAGGAAAACATAGCCTTGACTAGTCAGACCTTGGAGAGGGGAATGGCAACCCACTCCAGTATTCTTGCCTGGAGAATCCCATGGATGGAGGAGCCTGGTAGGCTACAATTCACAGGGTTGCAAAGAGTCAGACACGACTGAGCGACTTCACCTTGACTAGATGGACCTTAGTCGGCAAACTAATGTCTCTGCTTTTGAATATACTATCTAGGTTGGTCATAATTTTTCTTCCAAGGAGTAAGCATCTTAATTTCATGGCTGCAGTCACCATCTGCACTGATTTTGGAGCCCCCAAAATAAAGTCTGACACTGTTTCCACTGTTTCCCCATCTATTTCCCATGAAGTGATGGGACCGGATGCCATGATCTTCGTTTTCGGGATGTTGAGCTTTAAGCCAACTTTTTCGCTCTCCTCTTTCACTTTCATCAAGAGGCTTTTTGGCTCCTCTTAACTTTCTGCCATAAGGGTGGTGTCATCTGCATATCTGAGGTTATTGATATTTCTCCTGGCAATCTTGATTCCAGATTGTGTTTCTTCCAGTCCAGCGTTTCTCATGATGTACTCTGCATATAAGTTAAATAAGCAGGGTGACAATATACAGTCTTGACATACTCCTTTTCCTATTTGGAACCAGTCTGTTGTTCCATGTCCAGTTCTAACTGTTGCTTCCTGACCTGCATACAGATTTCTCAAGAGGCAGGTCAGGTGGTCTGGTATTCCCATCTCTCTCAGAATTTTCCACAGTTTTTTGTGATCCACACAGTCAAAGGCTTTGGCATAGTCAATAAAGCAGAAATAGATGTTTTTCTGGAACTCTGTTGCTTTTTCCATGATCCAGTGGATGTTGGCAATTTGATCTCTGGTTCCTCTACCTTTTCTAAAACCAGCTTGAACATCTGGAAGTTCATGGTTCAAGTATTGCTGAAGCCTGGCTTGGAGAATTTTGAGAATTACTTTACTAGCATGTGAGATGAGTGCAATTGTGCGGTAGTTGGAGCATTCTTTGGCATTGCCTTTCTTTGGGATTGGAATGAAAACTGAGCTTTTCCAGTCCTGTGGCCACTGCTGAGTTTTCCAAATTTGCTGGCATATTGAGTGCAGCACTTTCACAGCATCATCTTTCAGGATTTGAAAGAGCTCAACTGGAATTCCATCACCTCCACTAGCTTTGTTCGTAGTGATGCTTTCTAGAGCCCACTTGACTTCACATTCCAGGATATCTAGCTCTAGATGAGTGATCACACCATCATGACTATCTGGGTCGTGAAGATCTTTCTTGTACAGTTCTTCTGTGTATTCTTGCCACCTCTTCTTAATATCTTCTGCTTCTGTTAGGTCCAGACCATTTATGTACTTTATCGAGCCCATCTTTGCCTATACCGTAATTCCCTTTATTACTGTAGGTGATCGGAGTTGAAGTATATTAAATATTAATTAACTCAGATACTTGTGGAGCTAAAGTTATGTAAGCTATGATGTCTCTTCTTTCATGATTGCTTTTATCTTTCTTATTCTCCCTCCAACATGGAGCAGGGGGACTGAAGGGTTGGCTCGGTGGCCAGGGGGGTAAGGAGATTTTGCTGAGGTTTCTTTTTTTTTTTAATTTAAATATATTTTAGTTGGAGGCTAATTACTCTACAATATTGTATTGGTTTTGCCATACATCAATATGAATCCGCCACAGGTGTACACGTGTTCCAATCCTGAACCCGCCTCCCACCTCCCTCCCCGTACCATTCCTCTGGGTCATCCCAGTGCACCAGCCCCAAGCATCCTGTATCCTGCATCAAACCTGGACTGGCGATTCATTTCTTATATGATATTATACATGTTTCAGTGCCATTCTCCCAAATTTTCCCACCCTTGCCCTCTCCCACAGAGTCCAAAAGACTGTTCTATATATCTTTGTCTCTTTTGCTGTCTTGCATATAGGGTTATCATTACCATCTTTCTAAATTCCATATATATGCGTTACTATACTGTATTGGTGTTTTTCTTTCTGGCTTACTTCACTCTGTATAATCGGCTCCAGTTTCATCCATCTCATCAGAACTGATTCAAATGAATTCTTTTTAACAGCTGAGTAATACTCCATTGTGTATATGTACCACAGCTTTCTTATCCATTCATCTGCTGATGGACATCTAGGTTGTTTCCATGTCCTGGCTATTATAAACAGTGCTGCGATGAACATTGGGGTACATGTGTCTCTTTCCATTCTGGTTTCCTTAGTGTGTATGCCCAGCAGTGGGATTGCTGGGTCATAAGGTAGTTCTATTTGCAATTTTTTAAGGAATCTCCACACTGTTCTCCATAGTGGCTGTACTAGTTTGCATTCCCACCAACAGTGTAGGAGGGTTCCCTTTTCTCCACACCCTCTCCAGCATTTATTGCTTGCAGATTTTTGGATCTCAGACATTCTGACTGGTGTGAAGTGGTACCTCATTGTGGTCTTGATTTGAATTTCTCTAATAATGAGTGATGTTGAGCATCTTTTCATGTGTTTGTTAGCCATTCGTATGTCTTCTTTGGAGAAATGTCTATTTAGTTCTTTGGCCCATTTTTTGATTGGTCGTTTATTTTTCTGGAATTGAGCTTCAGGAGTTGCTTGTATATTTTTGAGATTAGTTGTTTGTCAGTTGCTTCATTTGCTATTATTTTCTCCCATTCTGAAGGCTGTCTTTTCACCTTGCTTAGAGTTTCCTTTGTTGTGCAGAAGCTTTTAATTTTAATTACATCCCATTTGTTTATTTTTGCTTTTATTTCCACTATTCTGGGAGGTGGGTCATAGAGGATCTTGCTGTGATTTATGTCGGAGAGTGTTTTGCCTATGTTCTCCTCTGGAGTTTTATAGTTTCTGGTCTTATGTTTAGATCTTTAATCCATTTTGAGTTTATTTTTGTGTATGGTGTTAGAAAGTGTTCTAGTTTCATTCTTTTACAAGTGGTTGACCAGTTTTCCCAGCACCACTTGTTAAAGAGATTGTCTTTAATCCATTGTATATTCTTGCCTCCTTTGTCAAAGAAAAGGTGTCCACAGGTGCATGGATTTATCTCTGGGCTTTCTATTTTGTTCCATTGATCTATATTTCTGTCTTTGTGCCAGTACCATACTGTCTTGATGACTGTGGCTTTGTAGTAGAGCCTGAAGTCAGGCAAGTTGATTCCTCCAGTTCCATTCTTCTTTCTCAAGATTGCTTTGGCTATTCAAGGTTTTTTGTATTTTCATACAAACTGTGAAGTTATTTGGTCTAGCTCTGTGAAAAATAACATTGGTAGCTTGATAGGGATTGCATTGAATCTATAGATTGTTTTGGGTAGTATAATCATTTTCACTCTATTGATTCTTCTGATCCATGAACATGGTACATTTCTCCATCTATTAGTGTCCTCTTTGATTTCTTTCACCAGTGTTTTGTAGTTTTACATATATAGGTCTTTAGTTTCTTTAGGTAGATATATTCCTAAGTATTTTATTCTTTTCGTTGCAATGGTGAATGGAATTGTTTCCTTAATTTCTCTTTCTATTTTCTCATTATTAATGTATAGGAATGCAAGGGACTTCTGTGTGTTGATTTTATATCCTGCACCTTTATTATATTCACTGATTAGCTCTAGTAATTTTCTGGTGGAGTCTTTAGGGTTTTCTATGTAGAGGATCATGTCATCTGCAAACAGAGTTTTACGTCTTCTTTTCCAATTTGGATTCCTTTTATTTCTTTTTCTGCTCTGATTGCTGTGGCCAAAACTTCCAAATCTATGTTGAACAGTAGTGGTGAGAGTGGGCACCCTTGTCTTGTTCCTGACTTTAGGAGAAATGCTTTCAACTTTTCACCATTGAGGATAATGTTTGCTGTGGGTTTGTCATATATAGCTTTTATTATGTTGAGGAATGTTCCTTCTATTCCTGCTTTCTGGAGAGTTTTTATCGTAAATGGATGTTGAATTTTGTCAAAGGCTTTCTCTGCATCGATTGAGATAATCATATGGCTTCTATTTTTTAATTTGTTAATGTGGGTATTACATTGATTGGTTGGCAGATATGAAGAATCCTTGCATCCGTGGGATAAAGCCCACTTGGTCATGATGTATGATCTTTTTAATGTGCTGTTGGATTCTGATTGCTAGAATTTTGTTAAGGATTTTTACATCTATATTCATCAGTGATATTGGCCTGTAGTTTTCTCTTTTTTCTGGCATCTTTGTCAGGTTTTGGTATTAGGGTGATGGTGGCCTCATAGAATGAGTTTGGAAGTTTCCCTTCCTCTGCAATTTTCTGGAAGAGTTTGAGTAGGATAGGTGTTATCTTTTCTGTACATTTTTGGTAGAATTCAGCTGTGAAGCCGTGTGGACCTAGGCTTTTGTTTGCTGGAGGATTTCTGATTACAATTTCAATTTCCGTGCTTGTGATGGGTCTGTTAAGATTTTCTATTTCTTCCTGGTTCAGTTTTGGAAAGTTGTACTTTTCTAAGAATTTGTCCATTTCTTCCAAGTTGTCCATTTTGTTGGCATATAATTGCTGATAGCAGTCTCTTATATCCTTTGTATTTCTGTGTTGTCTGTTGTGATCTCTCCATTTTCATTTCGAATTTTATTGATTTTTTTCTCCCTTTGTTTCTTGATGAGTCTGGCTAATGGTTTTTCAGTTTTATTTATCCTTTCAAAGAACCAGCTTTTGGCTTTGTTCATTTTTGCTATGGTCTCTTTTGTTTCTTTTGCATTTATTTTTGCCCTAATTTTTCAAATTTCTTTCCTTCTACTAACCCTGGGATTCTTCATTTCTTCCTTTTCTGGTTGCTTTAGGTGTAGAGTTAGGTTATTTATTTGACTTTTTTCTTGTTTCTTGAGGTATGCCTGTAACTTTCCCCTAAGCACTGCTTTTACAGTTGCTGCGGTTTCACTTACGCTTCCCACGTCCCCTTTCTGCCCGGTGTTAACAGGTGTGTGTTGTGGAATTCTGGAAAAATTCTCTGAAACTTCCAATTTTATATGTGTGTGTGTATGTATATATATTTAAATGTGGACCACTACCCACTAATGAATTATCATTCACAGTTTGAAAACTCTATTCTTAGATCATTGGTTTTCAAACTTTTGTGTGTTTAGGAATTATTTACGTTGTTTGTTACAAATGCAGGTTTCCCTGGCTTACTACAGGAACTGGCTCTTTCCCTCTGTGGTGGGCTCCCCGCAAAGGTTCATATAGCAAATATAAAGTGCTGGGCAAGGCACCAGATGCACAAATATTTAATAAATAATATTTTTCTTCTTGGGAAACAAATGCTATTTATGTTTAAGGCTATAACTGTCTCTTCATTTTGCCCCTGCAAGGTTGAATCCATCAGTTCAGTTCAGTTGCTCAGTCGTGTCCGACTCTTTGCTACCCCATGGACTGCAGCATGCCAGCCTTCCCTGTCCATCCCCAACTCCCGGAACTTGGAAATTATTCAAATTCATGTCCATCCAGTTGGTGATGCCATGCATCTATCTCATCTTCTGTCGTCCCCTTTTCCTCCTGCCCTCAATCTTTCCCAGCATCAGGGTCTTTTCAAATGAGTCAGTTCTTCCCATCAAGTAGCCAAAGTATTCGAGTTTCAGCTTCAGCATCAGTCCTTCCAATGAATATTCAGGACTGATTTCCTTTAGGATTGACTGGTTTGATCTCCTTGCAGTCCAAGGGACTCTAAAGAGTCTCCAGCACCACAGTTCAAAAGCATCAATTCTTTGGCACTCAGCTTTCTTTGTAGTCCAACTCTCACATCCATACATGACTATTGGAAAAACCATAGCTTTGACTAGACAGACCTTTCTTGGCAAAGTAATGTCTCTGCTTTTTAATATGCTGTCTAGGCTGGTCATAACTTTCCTTCCAATGAGTAAGCGTCTTTTAACTTTATGGCTGCAGTCACCATCTGCAGTGATTTTGGAACCCCCAAAAGCAACGTCTCTCACTGTTTCCATTGTTTCCTCATCTACTTGTCATGAAGTCATGGGACCGGACACCATGATCTTAGTTTTCTGAACGTTGAGTTTTAAGCCAACTTTTTCACTCTCCCTTTTCACTTTCATCAAGAGGCCCTTTAGTTCTTCACTTTCTGCCATAAGGGTGGTGTCATCTGCATATATGAGGTTATTGATATTTCTCCCGGCAATCTTGATTCCAGCTTGTACTTCTTCCAGCCCAGCATTTCTCATGATGTACTCTGCATAGAAGTTAAATAAGCAGGGTGACAATATACAGCTTTGAAATACTCCTTTCCCAATTTGGAACCAATCTGTTGTTCCATGTCGGGTTCTAACTGTTACTTCTTGACCTGCATACAGATTTCTCAGGAGGCAGGTCAGGTGGTGTGGTATTCCCATTTCTTTAAGAATTTTCACAGTTTGTTGTTATCCATACAGTCAAAGGCTTTGGCGTAGTCAATAAACCAAAAGTAGATGTTTTTTTCTGGAACTCTCTTGCTTTTTCAATGATCCAGCGGCCTTTTCTCAGTCTAGCTTGAACATTTGAAGTTCACAGTGCATGTAATGTTGAGGCCTGGCTTGGAGAATTTTGAGCATTACTTTGCTAGCATGTGAGATGAGTGCAGTTGTGCGGTAGTTTGAACATTGTTTGGCATTGCCTTTTTTTCTGGCTTTGACTGCTAGTTTGGTCTTAAAGTAGGGAAACTTGAGAGATTCAAAAGATAAAAAAGACAACTAAATGTTTTTCTGTGACTTATAGGTGTTACAAAGCGATATAATTTAGCTAATTCTAATTATTTTATAATATATAAACTGTTTTAAAACACTAATTAAATAATTTATTAAGCCAGAAGTAGAAGAAATTAAAGATGAAAGATTTCCCTCAATTCTATTACCAAGATAGAACTGATATTTCTGTTTCTTTCCTATTTTATCCAAATGTATTGATTTTTTTTGCACGATCTTAATTCCTGTTTATACAATGCTTTGTTCCTTTTATTTAATACAGTTCTGGGAATTTTTTCTGTGTTATTTATAGTCCTCATGTTTTTAATTATTGATGGCACCTTGATATTCCATAAAGTGAGATGTCCATAATTTACTCAGCCTAAACTAAGCCAACAGCAGAAGATTTAGTTCTGATTATTCCATGTTATTGATAACACTGTAAAGTCTTGGCTATTTAAAACCATATGTATAACTTTTACCTTCCATACACTCAAGAGGAATCCTAACAGGAAGGCCAGTGATCTGGACCTGAACTGTGAGTTTTTGCCCTGTTGAATGTATGGATTTGCCCATCTATGTTTCTATGTGCTGGAGTAGCCGTTATCAACCAGGATATTCATTATATGCATGAGTTAGGTTGAATGTATTTTAAAACTAATAAATATGGACATTTTTAAAAGGATACACTTTAAGAAAATATATGAATCAAAGCAGATTCAAGTGCCATAATAACAGTCATGGTGATTAGCTTTCTTTTTGAATATCTTTTTCAAAGATTATTTGAGTGTGTATTCATTTGTAATTTAAATTTTTATAAAGGAATCAATTAAGTTGACTGGGAGAATAAAATCTATAATTGGTCTGTATTATTAACACATTCCCTGTTTTCAAAGCATACAAACTGTCTTGTTTTCTGTCATTCTAAAACATTAACTAGCCCCACTTTCTAAAGTTGTAAAATATTTCAAACAAAAAAGTACAGATTGTTATACATTATCATCCATGTACTACCAAAGATTTAGCAAGTGTTAACCTTTTGCTATATTTTCATTAGGCACTGTTTTTTTTAAAGAACCAAACATTACACTAAAATTAAACATAAAGCTAAAACACTACCTCTTTGTACCCCTTCCCAGCCACATTTCCTTCCCATCCCAGAGATATTTGTTCTTCTGAAGTTATTAAATATTTTTCCTTGTTTTTAAGTGCTCTCAAACATAGATGACCATAATTGATTTGTAATATATTGTTTGTATGTCCTTTAACATTTACAAAAACAGTCTACTGTGTTTATTCTTCTGCAAATTTTTTAAGGTCAACATTGTTTTTGAGATTTATCTGATATTTATCAGATTTATACTGATAAATGTAGGTAAAGTTAGGTATCTGGGGGGAGGATAGATTGGTAGATTGGGATTGACTTATACACACACTACTATATATAAAAGATAACAAGAACCTGTTCTATATACAGCACAGGGAAATCTATTTGGTGCTCTGTAATGACCTGTATCAGAGAAGGCAATGGCACCCCACTCCAGTACTCTTGCCTGGAAAGTCCCGTGGATGGAGGAGGCGCGTGGCCTCAGTCCATGGCGTTGCTAAGAGTCGGACACGACTGAGCAAGTGACTTCACTTTCACTTTTCACTTTCATGCATTGGAGAAGGAAATGGCAACCCACCCCAGTGTTCTTGCCTGGAGAATCCCAGGGTCGGGGGAGCCTAGTGGGCTGCTGTCTATGGGGTCACACAGAGTCGGACACGACTGAAACAACTTAGCAGCAGCAGCAGCAGCAGCAGCAGCAATGACCTGTATGCTTCCCTGGTGGCTCAGAGGTTAAAGCATCTGCCTGCAATGCGGGAAACTTGGCCTTGATCACTGGGTCAGGAAGATTCCCTGGAGAGGGAAATGGCAACCCACTCCAGTATTCTTGCCTGGAGAATCCCATGGATGGAGGAGCCTGGTGGGCTACAGTCCAAGAGGTCGCAAAGAGTAGGACAGGACTGAGTGACTTCACTTTCACTTTCACTAATGACCTGTATAGGGTTCCCAGGTAGTGCTAGTGGTAAATAACTTGCAGGTTTGATCCCTGGGTTGGGAAGATTACCTGGAGGAGGGCATGGCAACCGACGGCAGTATTCTTGCCTGGGAAATCCCATGGACAGAGGAGCCTGGCGGGCTACAGTCCATAGCATCACAAAGAGTTGGACACCACTGAAGCGAGAAATCTGTATGCAGGTCAGGAAGCAACAGTTAGAACTGGACATGGAACAACAGACTGGTTCCAAATAGGAAAAGGAGTACATCAAGGCTGTATATTGTCACCCTGCTTATTTAGCTTATATGCAGAGTACATCATGAGAAACGCTGGACTGGAAGAAACACAAGCTGGAATCAACATTGCCAGGAAAAATATCAATAACCTCCGATATGCAGATGACACTACCCTTATGGCAGAAAGTGAAGAGGAACTAAAAAGCCTCTTGATGAAAGTGAAAGAGGAGAGTGAAAAAGTTGGCTCAAAGCTCAACATCCCGAAAACGAAGATCATGGCATCCGGTCCCATCACTTCATGGGAAATAGATGGGGAAACAGTGGAAACAGTGTCAGACTTTATTTTGGGGGCTCCAAAATCAGTGCAGATGGTGACTGCAGCCATGAAATTAAAAGACTTTACTCCTTGGAAGAAAAGTCATGACCAACCTAGATAGTATATTCAAAAGCAGAGACATTACTTTGCCGACTAAGGTCCGTCTAGTTAAGGCTATGGTTTTTCCTGTGGTCATGTATGGATGTGAGAGTTGGACTGTGAAGAAGGCAGAGTGCCGAAGAATTGATGCTTTTGAACTGTGGTGTTGGAGAAGACTCTTGAGAGTCCCTTGGACTGCAAGGAGATCCAACCAGTGCATTCTGAAGGAGATCAGTCCTGGGATTTCTCTGGAAGGAATGATGCTAAAGCTGAAACTCCAGTACTTTGGCCACCTCATGGGAAGAGCTGACTCATTGGAAAAGACACTGATGCTGGGAGGGATTGAACTGAACTGAACTGAAGTGACTTAGCTCGCAAGGACCTATATGGGAAAGGACTCTGAAAGAGAGTAGATATATATACACTATCAGTTCAGTTCAGTCACTCAGTCATGTCCGACTCTTTGCGACCCCAGGAATCGCAGCACACCAAGCCTCCCTGTCCATCACCAACTCCCGGAGTTCACTCAGACTCACGTCCATCGAGTCAGTGATGCCATCCTGCCATCTCATCCTCTGTCGTCCCCTTCTCCTCCTGCCCCCAATCCCTCCCAGCATCAGAATCTTTTCCAATGAGACAACTCTTCTCATGAGGTGGCCAAAGTACTGGAGTTTCAGCTTTAGCATCATTCCTTCCAGAGAAATCCCTGGGCTGATCTCCTTCAGAATGGACTGGTTGGATCTCCTTGCAGTCCAAGGGACTCTCAAGAGTCTTCTCCAACACCACACTTCAAAAGCATCAATTCTTCGGCACTCTGCCTTCTTCACAGTCCAACTCTCACATCCATACATGACCACAGGAAAAACCAAAGCCTTGACTAGACGGACCTTAGTCGGCGAAGTAATGTCTTTGCTTTTGAATATACTATCTATGTTGGTCATAACTTTTCTTCCAAGGAGTAAGCGTCTTTTAATTTCATGGCTGCAGTCACCATCTGCACTGATTTTGGAGCCCCCAACATAAAGTCTGACACTGTTTCCACTGTTTCCCCATCTATTTCCCATGAAGTGATGGGACTGGATGCCATGATCTTCGTTTTCGGGATGTTGAGCTTTAGGCCAACTTTTTCGCTCTCCTCTTTCACTTTCATCAAGAGGCTTTTTGGCTCCTCTTCGTGATGCTGGGAGGGATTGGGGGCAGGAGGAGAAGGGGACGACAGAGGATGAGATGGACGTTGAGTCTGACTGAACTCCAGGAGATGGTGATGGACAGGGAGGCCTGGCGTGCTGCAATTCATGGGGTCACAAAGAGTCGGACACAACTGAGCGACTGAACTGAACTGAACTGAATAATAATGAGAGATTTAAAACACTTTTGTCAGAAACTGGTTAAGCAAAATAGATTAAAAAAAATTTTTTAAGTACAAGGATGTGACAGATATATGATCTTAATGAGATGGAAGGGAAATAATCTCTAACTCCAAATTCTTAATGACAAAGAGACATTTTTAATCCAAAGGTGATTTTCATTTATTTTATTTTTCAAATTCCTAAGGAAGAGAATATTTGAATGTACATGCTACGTTAAATAGAGAAATTCTAATAACAAAGTAACTCTTAAACTACTTCCAAATGAAAAGAAAGTCCAGAAATGCCAGAGCACAGAAAAATTCCACCCTTTGATGGCTACCAGAAGTTTTAATTTGATCTACAGTATCACATTGATGACAGTACCCAGTCTGAAAGGATCAGTTTCTATGACAGTAGCAGAACAATGGTTTGACAACAGTAGTTTTTCTGTCAGCATTTGTAATGTTACCATATACTTGCATATCATAAATATGTATATATAATCATATAACATGATAATGTAATATTATAATTTATAACATAATGCCTATTCCCAACAGAATAGAATAGGGAATAGAAGACTAAATCCATGAGGACTTCCCTGTCAGTCTAGTGGTTAAGACTGCACTTTCAGTACAAGGGACACAGGTTTGATCTCTGGTCAGAGAACTGATTCTACATGCTGGCCAACAAAAGAGAAAAATAGAAAATACAGCAAGGGCCCTTATTCTGTACAGAATACCTTTCTTTCTATTCCTTTCAGGACTGAGTTATTACATCATTGAAATCACCCTTTGGAGCTCACATTTTAAAAGTTTAAAGTTTTGATATGTGTATGACATAAAAATAAGCATGTCATATTAACACATTTAGATAAATTTTGTCCCTCAGAGTTCCCCTTGGGTGGGTATTCACTTGTAACACTAACACTACTCAAGATACTGTGTTTCATCAATTTTAAGAGGTACAGTTTTCCCTATTTTAACATCTCTGAAATTGAAATGAGTCTTAACAGTTGATGGTATCTTACAATCCCTTTTGGCTTGGTGGCAGTTGTGAATGTCATAGTTGTTTCCATATGCACATGTAATATCAGCACATTTAGGATCAAAACCTGCATAATGGTTGGCTTCAGTGAAAATCCCAGAGAAAATAGGCAATCGCCTGAAACTCCTAGAAACAAGTGGTTGTGGGGAGTCAATGGAGAAGATGGTTAATCAAGTTTAGTTATTGATTATGATGAAGTGGAAGACAAAAGGAAGGTAGTCTACATACTGGCAAAGCTGGCTTGAAAGCAGAGCAAAAATGGCTTTTAGTTCTTTTGTGAGTTCTTTTAAGAATTGCTGCAGCAACAATGCTCCTGGTGGCACCGAAGACCTCAAGAAATTTGAGTTAAAAATTGTATTCTGAATATTTTTCTTAATGTATGCACATTTGATTAAATCCATGTCTACACTGAAAGGAGCTCTTTCAAAAAGTGTGAAAATTTTAAATGATAAGAAATTGTGACAGGTTGGTATATTTTTTTTTCCTTTTTACTGGTGCATAAAGTAATGGGGCTCTTAAATTTGATGAAGTATTTTTGATAATAATTTCTTAGAATAGCCTTTAAGAGCTATTGTGTAAAAATTGTTAGTCACATCCTATTTTATAAATTTTGACTGAGATAGAGTTATAAGTACACAGTGATTTTATCCTTACATTTTTAAGGATATTTAGAGATATTATTTCATCTTTTTCTAACATTTATGTTTGCTAATGAAGAGCCTGCTGTCAACCTGGTTGTTACTCCTTATTAGGTAAGTGTTTTTTTTTCTCTTTAGTAACTTTCAGATTTTTTTTCTATACTTAATATTCTAGGGTTTCACTGTAAAGGCTGTGTGTGTGTATGGGAGGGGTTACTTTCTTGCACTTGGTGGGTCTAAACGTGAGCGCTCATTTTTGTTTAGTTCTAGCAAACTCATTTATTAACTCTGAATATTGTCTCTGCCATTCTGTTATTTTCCTTCTGACATTCCTTCTGGGTATATATTGAAACTTCTCTTTTATATTCTCATTATCTCTTTATCTCTCTCTTCTTTCCCATCACTTTATCTGCCCTGTGTTCTGGCAGGTTTCTTCTGTTCTCTCTTCCTGTTTAATGATTTATTTTTCCTCTTCAGTTATGTCTAGTCTACTATTTAAACCTGTCCTTTGAACCATTTTATTGCTAATACTGTAACCATTTCTTGGATATCTCCATGGTCCTTTTTCACGTTTACTTGTTTGTTTTTATGGATATTATTTCTTTCTTGAGCTCCTTGAACATATAAAACATCTTAATATGCCATTCATATTGCTCTATTATCTCTAATTCCTTAGATGAGAATTTCCTCAATTTTCGGGTCTATAGACTACTTACTTAGATGTTTTGTAGTCCTTTTTTTTTTTTAGCTTATTATAGCTTTTTTTTTTAGTTTTTTTTATTTTTTTAATTTAAAAATCTTTTAATTCTTACATGTGTTCCCAAACATGAACCCCCCTCCCACCTCCCTCCCCATAACATCTCTCTGGGTCATCCCCGTGCACCAGCCCCAAGCATGCTGTGTGCTGCGTCAGACATAAACTGGCGATTCAATTCTTACATGATAGTATACATGATAGAATGCCATTCTCCCAAATCATCCCACCCTCTCCCTCTCCCTCTGAGTCCAAAAGTCCGTTATACACAGCTGTGTCTTTTTTCCTGTCTTGCATACAGGGTCGTCATTGCCATCTTTCGAAAATCCATATATATGTGTTAGTATACTGTATTGGTGTTTTTCTTTCTGGCTTACTTCACTCTGTATAATCGGCTCCAGTTTCATCCATCTCATCAGAACTGATTCAAATGAATTCTTTTTAACGGCTGAGTAATACTCCATTGTGTATATGTACCACAGCTTTCTTATCCATTCATCTGCTGATGGACATCTAGGTTGTTTCCATGTCCTGGCTATTATAAACAGTGCTGCGATGAACATTGGGGTACATGTGTCTCTTTCCATTCTGGTTTCCTTGGTGTGTATGCCCAGCGGTGGGATTGCTGGGTCATAAGGTAGTTCTATTTGCAATTTTTAAAGGAATCTCCACACTGTTCTCCATAGTGGCTGTACTAGTTTGCATTCCCACCAACAGTGTAGGAGGGTTCCCTTTTCTCCACACCCTCTCCAGCATTTATTGCTTGCAGATTTTTGGATCGCAGCCATTCTGACTGGTGTGAAGTGGTACCTCATTGTGGTTTTGATTTGCATTTCTCTGATAATGAGTGATGTTGAGCATCTTTTCATGTGTTTGTTAGCCATCCGTATGTAGTCCTTTTTAAATATAAATTTATTTATTTTAATTGGAGACTAATTACATTATTGTATTGGTTTTGCCATATATTGAAGATGAATCTGCTATGGGTGTACATGTGTTCCCCATCCTGAAACCCCCTCCCACCTCCCTCCCCATACCATCCCTCTGGGTCATCCCAGTGCACCATCCTCAAGCGTCCTGTATCATGCATTGAACCTGGACTGGTGATTCATTTCACATATAATATTAGACATGTTTCAATGCCATTCTCCCAAATCATCCCACCCTCTCCCTCTCCCACAGAGTCCATAAGACTGTTCTATACATCTATGTCTCTTTTGCTGTCTCACATACAGGGTTATTGTTACCATCTTTCTAAATTCCATATATATGCGTTAGTATACTGTATTGGTGTTTTTCTTTCTGGCTTACTTCACTCTGTATAATAGGCTCCAGTTTCATCCAACTCATTAGAACTGACTCAGAGGTATTCTTTTTAATGGCTGAGTAATACTCCATTGTGTATATGTACCACAGCTTTCTTATCCATTCATCTGCTGATGGACATCTAGGTTGCTTCCATGTCCTGGCTAGTATAAACAGTGCTGCGATGAACATTGGGGTACATGTGTCTCTTTCAGTTCTGGTTTCCTCAGTGTGTATGCCCAGCAGTGGGATTGCTGGGTCATAAGGCAGTTCTATTTCCAGTTTTTTAAGGAATCTCCACACTGTTCTCCATAGTGGCTGTACTAGTTTGCATTCCCACCAACAGTGTAAGAGGGTTCCCTTTTCTCCACACCCTCTCCAGCATTTATTGCTTGTAGACTTTTGGATAGCACCCATTCTGACTGGCGTGAAATGATACCTCATTGTGGTCTTGATTTGAATTTCTCTGATAATGAGTGATGTTGAGCATCTTTTCATGTGTTTGTTAGCCATCTGTATGTCTTCTTGGGAGAAATGTCTGTTTAGTCCTTTGGCCCATTTTTTGATTGGTTGTTTATTTTTCTGGAATTGAGCTTCAGGAGTTGCTTGTATATTTTTGAGATTAGTTGTTTGTCAGTTGCTTCATTTGCTATTATTTTCTCCCATTCTGAAGGCTGTCTTTTCACCTTGCTTAGAGTTTCCTTTGTTGTGCAGAAGCTTTTAATTTTAATTAGATCCCATTTGTTTATTTTTGCTTTTATTTCCAGTATTCTGTGAGGTGGGTCATAGAAGATCGTGCTGTGATTTATGTTGGAGAGTGTTTTGCCTATGTTCTCCTCTAGGAGTTTTATAGTTTCTGGTCTTACATTTAGATCTTTAATCCATTTTGAGTTTATTTTTGTGTATGGTGTTAGAAAGTGTTCTAGTTTCATTCTTTTACAAGTGGTTGACCAGTTTTCCCAGCACCACTTGTTAAAGAGATTGTCTTTAATCCATTGTATATTCTTACCTCCCTTGTCAAAGAGAAGGTGTCCATAGGTGTGTGGATTTATCTTTGGGGTTTGTCTTTTGTTCCATTGATCTATATTTCTGTCTTTGTGCCAATACCGTATTGTCTTGATGACTGTGGCTTTGTAGTAGAGCCTGAAGTCAGGCAGGTTGATTCCTCTAGTTCCATTCTTCTTTCTCAAGATTGCTTTGGCTATTCAAGTTTTTTTTTGTGTGTTTCCATACAAATCTTGAAATTATTTGTTCTAGCTCTGTGAAAAATACCGTTGGTAGCTTGATAGGGATTGCATTGAATCTATAGATTGCTTTGGGTAGTATAATCATTTTCACTCTATTGATTCTTCTGATCCATGAACATGGTATATTTCTCCACCTATTAGTGTCCTCTTTGATTTCTTTCACCAGTGTTTTATAGTTTTTTATATATAGGTCTTTAGTTTCTTTGGGTAGATATATTCCTAAGTATTTTATTCTTTTCGTTGCAATGGTGAATGGAATTGTTTCCTTAATTTCTCTTTCTATTTTCTCATTATTCGTGTATAGGAATGCAAGGGTTGCTGTGTGTTAACTTTATATCCTGCAACTTTACTCTATTCATTGATTAGCTCTTGTAGTTTTCTGGTGGAGTCTTTAGGGTTTTCTATGTAGAGGATCATGTCATCTGCAAACAGTGAGAGTTTTGCTTCTTCTTTTCCAATTTGGATTCCTTTTATTTCTTTTTCTGCTCTGATTGCTGTGGCCAAAACTTCCAAATCTATGTTGAACAGTAGCGGTGAGAGTGGGCACCCTTGTCTTGTTCCTGACTTTAGGGGAAATGCTTTCAACTTTTCACCATTGAGGATAATGTTTGCTGTGGGTTTGTCATATATAGCTTTTATTATGTTGAGGAATGTTCCTTCTATTCCTGCTTTCTGGAGAGTTTTTATCATAAATGGATGTCGAATTTTGTCAAAGGCTTTCTCTGCATCTATTGAGATAATCATATGGCTTTTATTTTTTAATTTGTTAATGTGGTTAATTACATTGATTGATTTGAGGATATTGAAGAATCCTTGCATCCCTGAGATAAAGACCACTTGGTCATGATGGATGGTCTTTTTAATGTGCTGTTGGATTCTTATTGCTAGAATTTTGTTAAGGATAGTCTTTGTCTTTGAGTTAATTTTCTCAGGGCTTTTTGGATTATGAAAGTAGAGACACAGGAAGTGGAGATACCTCTGGTAAGTGATGTCATGCACAACCTGCTTGGGCCCTGAAAGTTTCATCAGCTCCTAACTAGTGTTTATGCTAACATCTTAGTTTGAAGTTTCCACACCACAAAGGTAAATTGAATTCAGGCCGTCTGTGTATATCTTCTGTATCAGCTTGGGGTTCCTATGTGTCTCCATTGCCTTTTCCATCCTTCTATACAGATTTCCCAGATTTAAGCTTCACCACGGCTCTGTTGATTGAAGATCCTGTGACCTTATGCTGCGGCCTCAGATTTACCCTCAGTCTAGCATAATTCCAGTTTTTAGGGCACATATTCATTCAAGTCACCCCCTTGGATTAAGCAGCTTCAGCTTCTGCTCATAGATATGAATTCCCTGTCTGGCACCTGGAAATTTGTCTTTCTTTCTTTAAAAACTCTGCTTTGTATTTTTAAATGTCTTTTAGTAAGTGCATTTAAACTGATACTTCATGGAGTTTGGAGTATGAGAGAGTTGATTCCAGTGTGGATCCTAAAAGTCTCCTTGATATCTCTAGAATTTTTCTTTTTCCATTCCTCTCTTACTCTCATTTAGGGTTTAGAGTCAGGTGCTGGTTTATTTTTGGAGGAACTGGTACCCCTACAGTTTGGTTTACTTCTGGCTCTGCAAAGACAACCACTTCAGCTACAGGGTTTGCTTTCTCTACTACTGGTATAGGAAGATTTAACTTGGGGACTCCATTCCAAACAGTTTCATCTTCTACCAACCTGTTGTCATTCAGTAACACAACTCCAGCTAGGCAGAATACAGGATTCAGCTTTGGAGTACCAGTTGCGTCAACTCCTATCCCAGTAGGAACTTGATTTTCCTTAGGGTAAGAAGAGGAATATGATTCTTTTAGTAGCTACAAAGGTAATTATCTTTGAAAGACAAACTTTCAATTCAGAGTGTAGAGAGAGGGTAAAGGGATGGTATGGCATTTCTAAGTCAATTATTAGGAATTATGTCACTCATTCCCAAGATAGCCCTATGTATTGAAGTCATTTCTGATTTGAGACACAAGGCACATTGAATTCTGATCTGTAGTATCCTTTCATTTAATGTGAGCCATAGGAAGAGTACTCACTGGTTTTGAACATATATCATCTTGAAATTAGACTGCTTCCTTGTTAAATGTTTCTCTCTAGAGATATCTTTGTCTATTGATCATTGTAATGACCTTGGATATACATTCTTCCTTCCTGCATCTCAGAATTTTTAAAGGGAGCATTTTTTAAAATGACTTTCTATGTAAATTCAGTTGGATTCAGCCCTTTCTTTCAGTAATACCTGATAGCCTGATGAAAACTGTAGTATTCCTGCTGGAATTCTCCTCTATACTGTTAGTTATCTAATAACTTGTAATTGAGTTAAATAACCTTCCTTAGGATGGGTAATTTAAATACTGAAGCACTTTTTTTCATGGGTCATGGAATACATTTAAAGTTTTCTAGAAACTCTATTAGAGGTATGCCTCTTGTATGACTTCATGATTCAGTGTCTAAAACAAAAAATTACATTTTTAATAAAATCTGTCAGACTCATAGAAGGAGTGTAAGTTCTTTTGTTACTACTGAAAATAAACATTTCTTCCCCATTAAAACCTTTAAATCTTTTAGTTTACCTTAAAGTAGACCAAATTAGGTAACCTTTATCTGTGGATGAACAGATAGGGAGCTCTGTACATGTATTCCTGTATTAGTATCTGGTTGTCTTTCCTTCTGTATTGAGATTAAATAACCGATAGAGTAAAATCTTATAAAATGTTCATATTTAAAACTTAATTTGGAAGGGAGAACAACATGGTGGAGGAGTAGGTGAAAGTGGAATACATCTCTCTCCACAGATACATCAGAAATAAACCTTCAGACACAGAAGTGCATGAAGAACACCAGCTGAGAGAGGACAGGAGTACCTGACCAGCAGAAAAGAATATATAGACCCATGCAAAACTTGGTAGGATGAAGGAACTAGGGGGAAAAACAGGAGTGTTAGTAGGACTAGACGTGCCCTTGGCAGGTGGGGGAACTGAAGCAGGGGTCCGATCCCCACAGCGGGGCAACTGTCTGAGTCAGAGGAGAAGCATTTAAGGCTGAGAGTGAAATAGCTGATCTGTGGCACCCTAAATGGAAGGAGAATCAGACAGTCCTTGCTGAAGCCATACATATCCCAGATGGCACAGTGGCTGGGAGCTGGAGTTTAGGGATTGTGGAGCAATCCTAGGGAGAGGGCTGCTGTTGACTGTGGAGAGATGGATTGAGGGGATGTGAGGGAGGAGATCGTGTTGGGAAATGCCTTTGGAGGAAAGCCAGGCAGCCATGGAAGCAAGGCGATACTGCTAAGTCACGCATGGGAGTGGAGCCATCACCATAGGGGGAGCTTAACCTTTCTCCCCCAACAGGCCAGCACTGGCAGTTGAACAATGGAGAGGCTGGCCCATCAAATGCCTGACACAACCTGTAGGGTTGCTTCAGTAGTGTTCGACTCTTTGCGACCCTGTAGACTGTGGCCTCAGGGAAGGCAATGGCAACCCACTCCAGTACTCTTGCCTGGAAAATCCCATGGACTGTGGAGCCTGGTGGGCTGCAGTCCATGAGGTATCTAGGAGTCAGACATGACTGAGCGACTTCACTTTCACTTTTCACTTTCATGCATTGGAGAAGGAAATGGCAACCCACTCCAGTGTTCTTGCCTGGAGAATCCCAGGGACTGTGGAGCCTGGTGGGCTGCCATCTATGGAGTTGCACAGAGTTGGACACGACTGAAGTGACTTAGCAGCAGCAGCAGCAGCAGACTGTGGCTTGCCAGGCTTCTCTCTCAGGAATGTGGGTTCTCCAGGTAAGAATACTCTAGCGTATTGGCCATTACTGGTTGCCATACCCTTTTAGAGCACTATATTCCTTGCTGCCCTAGCTGCCAACTCCCCTGAGGACTTGGTGCTGCCAGAACCCCTGCAACCCAAGCAACTGCACCACCTCCACACCTGGCCTGCACAGAGGCAAACTGAAGTCTTCCAGGGCAGCCTCAGGAGCAAATACCAGTGGATGACCCACATACAGAGGTGGAAATAAACCACAGTTGAAACCCAGGGTCAGTGTGACTAAGGAAGAAGACCCAACACCCTCACACCAGCTGTGTCAGTTCATTCGTGTCCAACTCTTTGCATCCTCACGAATTGCAGCATGCCAGGCCTCCCTGTCCATCACCAACTCCTGGAGTCCACCCAAACCCATGTCCATTGAGTCGGTGATGCCATCCAGCCATCTTATCCTCTGTCGTCCCCTTCTCCTCCTGCTCTCAATCTTTCCCAGCATCAGGGTCTTTTCAAATGAGTCAGCTCTTTGCATCAGGTGGCCAAAGTATTGAAGTTTCAACTTCAACATCAGTCCTTCCAATGAACACCCAGGACTCATCTCCCTGAGGATGGAGTGATTGGATCTCTTTGCAGTCCAAGGGACTCTCAAGAGTCTTGTTCAACACCACAGTTCAAAAGCATCAATTTTTCTGTGCTCAGCTTTCTTTATAGTCCAACTCTCACATCCATTCATGACCACTGGAAAAACCATAGCCTTGACTAGATGGACCTTTGTTGACAAAGTAATGTCTCTGCTTTTGAATATGCTGTCTAGGTTGGTCATAACTTTCCTTCCAAGGAGTAAGTGTCTTTTGATTTCATGGCTGCAATCACCATCTGCAGTGATTTTGGAGCCCAGAAAAATAAAGTCAGCCACTGTTTCCCCATCTATTTCCCATGAAGTGATGGGACCCAATGCCATGATCTTAGTTTTCTGAATGTTGAATTTTAAGCCAGCTTTTTCACTCTCCCCTTTCACTTTCATCAAGAGCTCTTTAGTTCTTCACTTTCTGCCATAAGGGTGGTGTCATCTGTATATCTGAGGATATTGGTATTTCTCCTGGCAGTCTTGATTCCAGCTTGTGCTTCCTCCAGCCCAGAGTTTCTCATGATGTACTCTGCATGTAAGTTAAATAAGCAGGGTGACAAGATACAGCCATGACGTACTCCTTTTCCTATTTGGAACCAGTCTGTTGTTCCATGTCCAGTTCTAACTGTTGCTTCCTGACCTGCATACAGATTTCTCAAGAGGCCTGTCAGGTGGTCTGGTATTCCCATCTCTTGAAGGATTTTCTGCAGTTTGTTGTGATCTACACAGTCAATGGCTTTAGCATACTCAATGAAGCAGAAGTAAATATTTTTCTGAAATTCTCTTGCTTTTTCTCTAATCCAGCTGATTTTGACAATTTGATGTCTCTGCCTTTTCTAAAACCAGCTTGAACATCTGGAAGTTCATGGTTCATGTATTGCTGAAGCCTGTCTTGGAGAATTTTAAGCATCACTTTACTAGCATATGAGATGAGTGCAATTGTGCTGTAGTTTGAGCATTCTTTGGCACTGCCTTTCTTTGGAATTGGAATGAAAACTGACTTTTTCCAGTCCTGTGGCCACTGCTGAGTTTTCCAAATTTGCTGGCATATTGAGTGTAGCACTTTCACAGCATCATCTTTTAGGATTTTAAATAGCTCAACTGGAATTCGATCACCTCCACTGGCTTTGTTCATAGTGATGCTTCCTAAGGCCCTCTTGACTTCACATTCCAGGATGTCTGGCTCTAGGTGAGTGATCACACCATCGTGATTATCTGGGTCATGAAGATCTTTTTTGTATAGTTCTTCCGTGTATTCTTGCTGTATAAGCTACAGATTAAATCCACACGATCAACTAGGCAGACTCTGTGTCTATGGAATATATAAAATATCATTGAGAGCTCCCACAAAAGAGAACACACTAGTTCTGATAGCTGTGGACATTGGAGGCAAGAACACAGAGGAGTAGGACAAGAACAGAATCTGAACTCCCCCTGCCACAGCAGGTCCAGAGATCAGCACAATGTTAGATGGTATCCTAGGGAGGTAAACCGGACTGTGACTCCCAGCGAGGGAAAGGAGTCTGACAGTAGTGGCTCAAGAAAAACATTTATTATTCTTATGTTTTGACTTGTTTTATTGATTTATTTGGAATTTTTTCCTCCCCTCTCACCACTGTAATTTTCAATTTTATTGGCTCTATGAAATCTAATTAAGCTTTTGAGCTTTCTTTTTTTCTGTTTTTTTTTTTTTCCCCCTCAGTCACATTTTTTATTGTTGTTATAAACCTCTGCCTCTATCTTTTGCAGTTCTAGGGACTTTTTTGGTTCCCCCCCCTCTCTTTTTTAATTTTAATTTTTAAGTTTTTAAACCTATTATTTCTTCTGCATTTATTCCCTTGTTTGCTTTTCCTACTGTTCGTTTCCCCTTGCAGTTACTCTTTAATATATATAAATCTTCTTTATCTACCACTATTTAACTTTACATATCTATTCTTTCTTTCTTTTCTTTTTTTCCTTTAGTCTCAACATATTTGTTAGTTTTATTTTCATTGCTTTATTCCCCAGTTGACACCTTGCTTTAGTTTTGTTTTCCAGTTTGTGCTTAGTTAGTCTTGTTCTTCACTGGTAAATATAATTTTTGATTTCCTTTGTTTGCCATGTCAATCTATTATACTTTATTTTTGTTGGTCTCTTTTGACTTTGCTCATGGGTGTATATGTATATGTGTATGTTCCATTATTTTAATTGTTATTTGCCTCATTTGTAAATGTCATTTATCTGGGGTTCATCTTTGGTTTCTCATTTTTGGATATTTGTTTTAATTTCACTTGATGCCATAACAAACCACACTTGGAATCTTCATTCCTGACAAGATCAAGCCCTGAGCCTTTGGAGTGGGAGCACTGACTCTAAGACCCTAGACTTCAGAGAACTAACCCTAGGAGGGTATCAAATAGTGAGAACTCACACACAGGAAACCGCTGGAATACAAGACCTGGCATCACTCAACCACCAATAGCACTCTGTGAAGGACGCTTCATCTAAACAGCAAACAAAACAAAAATACAAACCCAATCATCAGCAGATGGGATTACCACCTGACTCAGCATTGCCCATCAGAGAAAAAACAAATGAATAAATAAAAACCCAGCTTACACAAACCACTGGACCAAGCTTAGTAAGGCAGAAACCAAAAGGAAGAAAGAATTCAACCTTGAAGTCTGGGAAAAGGAGACCTCAAACACAATAAGTTAAAAAAAATAATGAAAAGGCAGAGAAATACTACACAAATGAAGGAACAAACTAGAAACACAGAATTCCAAATAAATGAAGAGGAAATAGGCAAACTACCTGAAAAAGAATTCAGAATAATGATAATAAAGATGATAAAAAAAACCTTGAATGCAAAATGGAGAAAATGTGAGAATCAATTAACAAAAACTTAGGAGAATTAAGGTATAAACCGGAAGAGACAAACAACACACTTAGTGAAATTAAAAATACTCTAGAAGGAATCAATAGCAGAATATCTGAAGCAGACAAATGAATCAGTGAGCTGGAAGATAAAATGGTGGAAATAACTTATGAAGAGCAGAATAAAATAACAAGAGTGAAAAGAACAGAGAATATTCTCAGAGACCTCTGGGATAATATCAAACACACCAACATTCGAATTATAGGGGTCCCAGAAGAAGAAGAGAAAAAGAAAGGGTATGATAAATTTTTTTAAGAGATTATAGTTGAAAATTTCCCCAACATGGAAAAAGAAATAGTCAATCAAGTCCAAGAGGCACAAAGAGTCCCATACAGGATAAATCCAAGGAGAAACATGCCAAGACACATATTAATCAAACTAACAAAGACTAAACACAAAGAAAGAATATTAAAAGCAGCAAGGGAGAAGGAACAATAAACATACAAGGGAAACCCCATACACTTAACAGCTGATCTTTCAGCAGAAACTCTGCAGGCCAGAAGGGAATGGCAGGATATATTTAAAGTACTGGAAGGGAAAAAATCTACAACCAAGGTTACTGTATCCTGGAAGGATCTCATTCAGAATTGATGGAGAAATAAAAAGCTTTTCAGACAAGCAAAAGTTAAGAGAATTCAGTACCACCAAACCAGCTTTACAACAAATGTTAAAGGGACTTAGTCAAGAAATACAAGAGAAGAAAAAAGATCTACAAAATCAACCCCAAACAGTTAAGAAAATGGCAATAGGAACATATATATCAATAATTACTTTAAATGTAAACAGATTAAATGCTCCAACCAAAAGACACAGACTGGCTGGCTGGTTAAAAAAAATAAGACCCATATATATGCTGTCTACAAGAAACCCACTTCAGACCTCAAGACACATACAAACTAAAAGTGAGAGGATGGAAAAATATATTCCATGCAAATGGGAAGCAAAATAAAGCTGTAATAGCAATCCTCATATCAGACAAAATAGACCTTAAAGTAAAGATTACAAAAGATAAGGAAGGACAGTACATAATGATCAAGGGATCAATCCAAGAGGAAGACATAACAATTGTAAATATCTATGCACCCAACATAGGAGCACCTCAATACATAACACAAACACTACAGACATAAAAGGAGAAATTGACAGTAACACAATAATAGTAGGAGACTTTAACACCCCACTCACACCAATAGACAGATCATCAAAACAGAAAATTAATAAGGAAACACAAGTCTTAAATGATACATTAAATGAAGTGGATCTCATTGATATCTTTAGGACATTCCATCCAAATGCAGAAGAATACACCTTCTCGAGTGCACATGGAGCATTCTCTAGATAGACCACATCTTGGATCACATATCAAGCTTCAGTAAATTTAACAAAATTGAAATCATATTAAGCATCTTCTCCAACCACAACACTATGAGACTAGATATCAATTACAAGGAAAAAAGTGTAAGAAACATAAACCATGGAGGTTAAACAACATGTTTCTAAATAACCAATAGGTTACTGAAGAAATCAAAAGGGAAATAAAAAAATTTTCTAGAAACAAATGACAATGAAAACACGACAACTCAAAACCTATGGGATACAGTGCAAGCAGTTTTAAGAGGGAAGTTTATAGCAATACAATCCTACCTCAGTAAACAAGGAAAACATCGAATAGACAAGCTAACTTTACACCTAAAACAACTGGAAAAAGAAGAATGAAAAAACCCACAAAATTAGTAGAAGGAAAGAAATAAAGATCCAAGCAGAAATAAATGAAAAATAAATAAAAGAAACAATATTAAAGATTAATCAAACTAAAAGCTAGTTTTATGAGAAGATAAACAAAATTGACAAGCCTTTAGGCAGACTCATCAGGAAAAAAGAGAAGAATCAAATCAACAAACTTAGAAATGAAAAACGAGAGGTTACACCAGACAATGCAGAAATACAAAGGATTATAAGAGACTATTATGAACAACTATATGGCAATAAAATGGATAACCTGGAAGAAATGGACAGATTCTTTGAAAAGTTCAATTTTCCAAAACTGAACCAGGAAGAAATAGAAATTATGAACAACCCAATTACAAGCACTGAAATTGAAGCTGTGATCAAAAATCTCCCCCAAAACAAAAGCCCAGGACCAGATGGCTTCATAGGAGAATTCTATCAAACATTTAGAGAAGAGCTAATGCCTATCCTTCTAAACTTCTTTCAAACAATTGCAGAGGAAGGAACATTTCCAAACTCATTCTACGAGGCCACCATCACCCTGATACCAAAACCAGACAAAGACAACACACAAAAAAGAAAACTACAGGCCAATATCACTAACGACCATAGAAGTAAAAATGGTCAACAAAATTTTAGCAAACAGAATTCAGTTACATGTCAAAAAGCTCATACACCATGATCAAGTTGGGTTATTCCAGGTCTGCAAGGATTCTTCAATATATGCAAACCAGTCAACATGATAACACCATATAAACAAACTGAAAGATAAAAATCATATGATCATCTCAATAGATGCAGAAAAAGCCTTTGACAAAATTCAGCACCCATTTATGATTAAAACTCTTCAAAAAATGGGCATAGAAGGAACCTACTTCAACATAGTAAAGGGTATATATGATAAGCCTATAGCAAACATTATTCTCAATGGTGAGAAACTGAAAGTATTCCCCCTAAGATCAAGAACAAGACAAGGATATCCACTTGTGCCACTATTATTCAGCATAGTTCTGGAAGACATAGCTACAGCAGTCAGAGAAAAAAAAAAACAAATAAAAGGAATCCAGATTGGAAAAAAAGAAGTAAAACTCTCACTGTTAGCAGATGACATGGTACTGTACCTAGAAAACCATAAAGACAGTATCAGAAAATGACTAGAGCTAATCAGGGAATTTAGCAAAGTTGCAGGATACAAAATCAATACCCAGAAATCACTTGCATTTCTATATACAAACAATGAAAAATCAGAAAGAGAAATTAAGGCATCAATCCCATTCACCATTGCAACAAAAAGAATTAAATATCTAGGAATAAACTTACCTAAGGAGACAAAAGGACTGTACACAGAAAATTATAAGACACTAATGGAAGAAATCAAAGACCACATAAACAGATAGAGAGATATTTCATGTTCCTGTGTAGGAAGAATCAATATTGTGAAAATAACTATACTACCAAAAGCAATCTGCAAATTCAACATGATCCCTATTAAATTACCAATGGCATTTTTCACAGAACTAGAACAAAAAATTTCACAATTCACATGGAAATACAAAAGACCCCAAATAGCCAAAGCAGTCTTGAGAAAGAAGAATAGAGCTGGAGGAATCAACCTTCCTGCCTTCAGATTATACTACAAAGCTATAGTCATCAAGACAGTATGGTACTGGCACAAAAACAGAAACAGAGACCAAGGGAACAAGATAGAAAGCTAAGAAATAAACCCATGCACCTATTGGTACCTTATTTTTGACAAAGGAGGAAAGAATATACAACAGGGCAAAGACAGCCTCTTCAATAAATGGTGCTGGGAAAAGTGGACAGCTACATGTAAAAGAATGAAATTAGAACACTTCCTAACACCAGACACAAAGATAAACTCAAAATGGATTAAAAACCTAAATGTAAGACCAGAAACTATAAACAACTCTTAGAGGAAACATAGGCAGAGCACTCGATGACATAAATCAAAGCAAGATCCTCTATTGACCCACCTCCTAGAGTAATGGAAATAAAAACAAAAGTAAACAAGCGGGACCTGATTAAACTGAAAAGCCTTTGCACAGCAAAGGAAACTCTAAGCAAGGTGAAAAGACAACCCTCAGAATGGGAGAAAATAATAGCAAATGAAACAACTGACAAAGGATTCATTTCCAAAATATACAAGCAGCTCATACAACTCAATGCCAGAAAAACAAACAACCCAACCAAACAGTGGGGAAAAGACCTAAATAGACATTTCTCCAAAGAAGACATACAGATGGTTAACAAACAGATGAAAAGATGCTCAACACTGCTCATGATTAAAGAAATGCAAATCAAAACCACAATGAGATATCACCTCACACAGGTCAGAATGGCCATCATCAAAAAGTCTACAAACAATAAATGCTGGAGAGGGTGTGGAGAAAAGGGAACACTCTTGCACGGTTGGTGGGAATTGGTGGGAATGTAAGTTGATACAGCCACTATGGAAGATGGTATGGAGATTCCTTTAAAAACAAGGAATAAAACCACCGTATGACCAGCATTCCCACTCGTAGGCATATATCCTGAGGAAACCAGGGGTAAAAAAGACACACATATCCTAGTGTTCATTGCAGCACAATTTACAATAGCTAGAACATGGAAGCCACCTAGATGTCCATCGACAGATGAATGGATAAAGAAGCTGTGGTACTTATACACGATGGAATATTAATAAGTATAAAAAGGAACACAATTTGAGTCAGGTCTGCTGAGGTGGATGAACCTAGAACCTATTATACAGAGTAAAGTGAGTCAGAAAGAGAAAGAGAAATATCATATTCTAACGCACATATACGGAATCTAGAAAAATGGTACAGAAGAATTTATTTACAGGGCAGCAATGGAGAAACTACTGCAGATGGTGACTGCAGCCATGAAATTAAAAGATGCTTAGTCCTTGGAAGAAAAGTTGTGACCAACCTAGATAGCATATTAAAAAGCAGAGAGATTACTTTGCCAACAAACGTCTGTCTAGTCAAGGCTATGGTTTTTCCAGTGGTCATGTATGGATGTGAGAATTGGACTGAAGAAAGCTGAGCGCTGAAGAATTGATGCTTTTGAACTGTGGTGTTGGATTAAGACTCTTGAGAGTCCCTTGGACTGCAAGGAGATCCAACCAGTGCATTCTGAAGGAGATCAGCCCTGGGTGTTCTTTGGAAGGAATGATGCTAACGCTGAAACTCCAGTACTTTGGCCACCTCATGTGAAGAGCTGACTCATTGGAAAAGACCCGGATACTGGGAGGGATTGGGGGCAGGAGGAGAAGGGGATGACAGAGGATGAGATGGCTGGATGGCATCACCGACTCGATGGACGAGAGTCTTGGTGAACTCCGGGAGTTGGTGATGGACAGGGAGGCCTGGCGTGCTGCGATTCATGGGGTAGCAAAGAGTCGGACACGACTGAGCGACTGAACTGAACTGAACTGAATGGAGAAACAGACATAGAGAATAGATTTATGGACATGGGGAGAGGGGAGGAGAGGGTGAGATGTATGGAAAGAGTAACATGGAAACTATATTACCATATGTAAAATAGATAGCCAACAGGAATTTGCTGTATGGCTCAGGAAAGTCAAACAGGGGCTCTGTATCACCTACAGGGGTGGGATGGGGAGGGAGATGGGAGGGAGGTTCAAAAGGGAGGGGATATTTATATACCCATGTCTGAGTCATGTTGAGGTTTGATAGAAAACAAAATTCTATAAAGCAATTATCCTTCAATTAAAAAAAAATGACAGGAGCTATGCTATCTAGCTGCCATTTAATGTGTCAGAGAACTGCTTTATTTTTTAAAAATTATTTATTTATGGGTGTGCTGAGTCTTTGTAGCTATGCCTGGGCTTTCTCGGCTTTCTCTTGTTGCAAGGACGGGGCTACTCTTCATTGCAATGTGCCAACTTCTCATTGCAGTGGTTTCCCTTGTTTTTGGAGCATGGCTCTCAGAGCACATGGGATTTAGTAGTTGTGTCATGTGGGCCCAGTAGTTGCAGTTCCCCGGCTCTAGAGTAGGGGCTCAGTAGTTGTGGCCTACAGGCTTAGTTTCTCTTTAGCATGTGGGATCTTCCCAGACCAGGGATCAAACCCATGTCTCCTGCATTGGCAGGCAGATTTTTAACTGCTAGACGACCAAGGAAGTCCAGAGAACTATTATATTAATTTTTGTCCTTTTTTCTATTTAGAATAAATGCACAAAAACTAAATAGGCAACACGGTTTTCACACAACCTACAGTAATTATAGGGGCTTTTAGGCTGGGTGAAGTGAATTGAAATGAAAGTCACTCTGTCGTGTCCGACTCTTTGCACCCCCATGGACTATACAGTCCATGGAGTTCTCTAGGCCAGAATACTGGAGTAGGTAGCCTTTCCATTCTCCAGAGGAAAAGCTTCCCTACCCAGGGATCAAACCCAGGTCTTCTGCCTTGCAGGCAGATTCCTTACCAGCAGAGCCACAAGGGAAGCCCAAGAATACTGGAGTGGGTAGCCTATCTCTTCTCCAGCAGGTCTTCCCGACCCAGGAATCAAATCTGGGTTTTGTGGCTCACCTGGTATAGAATCTGTCTGCAGTGTGGGAGACATGGGTTCAATCCCTGGATTCGGAAGATCCCCTGGAGAAGGGAAAGGCTACCCACTCCGGTATTCTGGCCTAGAGAATTCCATGGACTGTATAGTCCATGGGGTCACAAAGAGTCAGACATGACTGAGTGACTTTCACTTAGGCTGGGTGCCAGCATCCATACTAGTACTATAACAAGCAGAGCCCTATCACCCCAGCTAACAGCATCCACTCCTTTTGCTTTTGGCCCTGCTAGCTCTGTTACTCAGTTACTCAGTGTGCAGCTGCAACAGGCTTCTTTTTCACATTGGTGGAAGTGCACTGCAGACTGGTTGCACCAGTTTCAATATAGTCTTGATGAAGAATGCAGCATTTGCAGGATTACTCTTCACTCCTGCTACATGGGCATCTAGTGGAACAATTGCTACATAATCAATTGCTCTTTTCAACCATAGTGTTCAGTCCACTGGTAGGGTTTGAACTGTGCTGTCTAATGGAGAAGCACAATATTGGATAATGGAGAAGAAGATTGATTTTGAGATTCTAATTTGATTGACTCATCCAAATATGATTTCCTTCCCTTGTTGGAGATTAGTAGTATTGAAAAATGTGATAGAAATTAAATCTAAACTACTACTTCTGATTTTGCAGTTTTAGGTTTAGAACCAAGGAATGTTTGAGGGGGAAAGTTACAACCATCTGAGAATGAGTAGTCTAGAGTCTAGACAAATTGGCTTCTAGTAATAATAGTTACCCTGAAATGTTTTGTTCAACTTGCTTAATGCTTGTATTTACCAAGTATATATTTTTTCACAATCTGTTGCTGTGTTCTGTTTTACTTTATAAAAATGAAACTTCCTAAATGACATTTATCAGGAGGTACAATAGAACAGAAAAGAACATTTTTTGCAGTAGTATAAAATTTTAGAGAACATTAAAATAATGATGCAATAATAAAGTGAGTTATATGGCATAGTTGGGAGATGGTAAAATATTTAGGCTAGTAGAGACATCTTACATGCATGGGTTATAGTTTCTAGGTAAGTAGAATTCAGTAAAATACATTTAACCTAACTGGAAATTAATGAGAAGACATTTAAGATCTTGCTAAAGCAAAATGCAATTAATAGAGTACTGATTTATAAGCCATATAAGCATGGTCTTATTGTAGATGCCTCAGATATTTTTTTTTCTCACCAACATTATTTGACAATTTATTCTTTCTTTTTTTTCCCAGTAGACTGTGAAATTTTCCAGTTTTTATTTTTTATTTTTATATTTTTACTTTACAATATTGTATTGGTTTTGACATACATCAACATGAATCCGCCACAGGTGTACACGTGTTCCCCATCCTGAACCCCCCTCCCTCCTCCCTCCCTGTACCATCCCTCTGGGTCATCCCAGTGCACCAGCCCCGAGCATCCTGTATCCTGCATCGAACCTGGACTGGTGATTCGTTTCACATATGATAATATACATGTTTCAATGCCATTGTCCAAAACCATCCCGCCCTTGCCCTCTCCCCCAGAGTCCAAAAGACTGTTCTATACATCTGTGTCTCTTTTGCTGTCTCGCATACAGGGTTATCGTTACCATCTTTCTAAATTCCATATATATGCGTTAGTATACTGTATTGGTGTTTGTTTTTTTTTTTTTTCTGGCTTACTTCACTCTGTATAACTGGCTCCAGTTTCATCCACCTCATTAGAACTGATTCAAATGTATTCTTTTTAATGGCTGAGTAATACTCCATTGTGTGTATGTACCACAGCTTTCTTATCCATTCATCTGCTGATGGACATCTAGGTTGTTTCCGTGTCCTGCTGAGTGAGATATTTAAGCATTTTACTTTATGGTATATTTTATTAAATTACATATTCATAGTCATGATTTCAGAGCTTTTAGAATCAACCAAAAAGGTAAAGTATTTTTACAATTATAGGTAATAGAGAAATAGCTTATTTATAATTTGTAATAATTGTATAAGAAGTATTTTCATACCTGTGATTTCTGTTGGTGACAAAAATCACAGGTACTGCTAACCTTTGTAATTTGTTGCCTACCTTTATAATTAAGGGAAATGCTCAATTTCTGATAGACATTAGTGAAGAGAGATGTAATTCCCCTCCCCCCAAAATAATTATTTTCCCCCATTTGTTTGTTTTATTTTTCTTAGAATTTTATGGATATTAAAAGATTTTAAATTTTTTAATTAAGCTTTTTATTTTGATATAATTATAGATTCTCATGCAGTTGAATGAAAAAATACAGAGATCCCACCCACATCCTCTTTGTCCATTTTCTTCTGGTGGTAACATATTGCAAAACTACAGTACAGTATCACAACCAGGATGTTGATATTGGTAGTCAAGATATAGAATAGTTCTTCTCACTACTAGGATTCCCCATTTTACCCTTTGATAGCAACACCTGCTTTTCTACTGCTCCCATACTCTTTAATCCTGGCAGCCATTAATCAGTTCTCCATTACTATAATTTTGTCATTGCAAAAATGTTGTATGGGGCTTCTGTGGTGGTGCAGTGGATAAGAATCCACCTGCCAATGCAGGGGACACGGGTTCGATCCCTGGTCCAAAAGATTCCACATGTCACAGAGCAACTAAGCCTGTGTGCACCACAACTACTGAGCCCATGCTCTAGAGCCTATGAGCCACAACTACTGAGCCCCCACATGCCCTAAATACTGAAGCCCATGAGCCTAGAGCCTGTGCTCTGCAACAAGAGAAGCCACCTTAGTGAGAAGCCTGCACACCACAACAGAGAGTAGCCCCCACTCGCCACAACTAGAGAAAGCCCCCACACAGCAAGGAAGACCCAGTGCAACCAAAAATAATAAATAAATTTTAAAATGTTGTATGAATGGAATCATATGGCATAAAATCTTTGGGGAATGGCTTTTTTCACTCAGTGTACTTTTCTTTAGATCATCCAGATTGTTATATGTGTGTTTTTTGTTTTATTGCTTCATGGTGTTCCATGGTATGGATGGACCTCAGTTTGTGTAACTATTTGTCATTCAAATAATTTTTCCTCTATAGATCAGATGCTGTTTTTCTCTTGCTGTTTTCAATATTTCTTCTTTGTCTTTAATTTTCAGAAATTTAATTATTATTAAGTGTCTTGGTGTGGATTCCTATCATTCTGTCATCAAATTCACCAATCTAGGATATCCCCTCTAGTTGACTGCTGAGTCCTTTTGCTTAGCTTTAACTTTGTATTTTGCTTATTGGTTATCTGGTTATCTCAAATTCCACTTGGCTCTTTTTTCTGTCTTCTGTTTCTCTCTAGAGATTTTTATTTCTTCTTCTTCTTTTTTTTTTTTTTTGCTAAGGCTATTTTTTCTTGTGTTTTAAGTGTGTTCGTAATTTCTTTTTGATGCATTTTTATCATGGATGCTTTAACATTTGTCATCTTGGTATTGTCTTTTAAAACTCTATCTGAGATCTTTCTGGTTCTTGGTAGGATGAGTGATTTTTAACTGAAACCTGGACATATTATATTATGAGACTCTAAATCAGATAGAAGATTTTTGCTTTAGCTGGGTTTATTTGACATGAGAAAGAAGGGTTTCACTGTGTTACTGTGAGGTGGGAGTAGAACTTTGTTTTCCCCAGTTCATCTCCATTGCTACACGAGGCAAAGGTCTGCTAGTTCCTGCTGGGCGGCAGTGGGAGTTCCTGCTTCTGATGTGGTTTCCCCTGACACTGTGAGGACATGGTTCATTAACTGCTGGCAGAAATGACATCCTGGCTCCCTACTTGACCTCCTCTGATACTAT
This sequence comes from Ovis canadensis, assembly GCF_042477335.2. NCBI lineage: Eukaryota > Metazoa > Chordata > Mammalia > Artiodactyla > Bovidae > Ovis > Ovis canadensis. The sequence goes on from NC_091727.1 coordinate 130,341,636, forward strand.
CCTGGCTGGGATGTTGAGACATCTCATTGTAGCTTCACAGTGGCAGAAGTTTAGACTCCTCACTTGCTGTTCTCTGGGATAGGTAGGTTGTGGGGCCACATTTTTTTCCTGTGGTATTTGGTTACTGGAGAGTGGTTATTCTCTACAAGTTTTCTTATTGGTCTGTCTCTTTCTTTGTCTTTTGTCTAAAGAGCAGGCTTCTGTTGGGTTTTGTTTTTCTATACCCATTGTTGTTTCTTGCGGGCCAGCCTATTCGACTCCATGCCTGGGAAGTATGAGACAGAAAGAAAACCTATGGAATTCGTTACCACAATGTTTCTTGGGTCTCAAGATCCCTAGCTGATTTGCCTTCTTCTCTCCACCTTTCAGGGTTTTCTTGTTTGTTTTATATATAATGTCCAGGGGTTTTAGCTGTATGTAGGAAGAGGAATAGGGAAAAGTACATTTTTCTGGAAATGGAAATCCTTAAGATTTAAATTTTCATGTTTTCAAATCTCTCATTTTTCTGAATTTCTCTCTCTGGACTTCTTTGTATAGACATTTTTCATCTTAAGATTTAATTCTTTTTGTTCTTTTATGGTTTATATTTTTAGGAATTTCCTGCCTCCCTATTGATTACTTGAACATTTTTAGGAATCTGATTTTTTTCTAAATGATCAGTGAATTAAACCATTTTATTTCATTAAATAGCCTTTCTTTCGCTACTGATTTAAGATGCTGCCTTCCTCATACACCAAATTATTATATATGGTTAGTTCTGCTTCTGGGTGTCCTATTTTGTTCTATTGATTTGTCCTTTCTTGTTCTAGTATCACCATTTTGTTATTGTAGCAAGTGCCACTGTCTTGTAAGGTATGGCCACCTTCCCCTATTCTGTTAAAAAAAATCATGCTTACTTTCTGTGGTCAACAATTTATTAAGATAGTTGATATTTTCCCGTGTTCATAAACATGAAGACATTAAAGCTGATTTTCTTATCCTTATAATACTAGATGGAGAAAATTGTGATATTGAACTCTTCCTCTTGTCCAGTGGAGGTGATTTTCACCCCCTCTCCCAGAGGATGTTTGGCATTATCTGGAGACAATCTTTTAAAATAATATTTCTTTCTTTCTTTTTGGCCACGTCGAGTCTTATTTGGGGCCCTGGGGCTTCTCTGTAATTATGGGATGCGAGCTTAGCTGCCAGAGAAGGCAATGGCACCCCACTCCAGCACTCTTGCCTGGAAAATTCCATGGATGGAGGAGCCTGGTGGGCCGTAGTCCATGGGGTCGCTAAGAGTTGGACATGACTGAGCGAATTCACTTTCACTTTTCACATTCATGCATTGGAGAAGGAAATGGCAACCCACTCCAGTGTTCTTGCCTGGAGAATCCCAGGGACGGGGGAGCCTGGTGGGCTGCCATCTATGGGGTCGCACAGAGTCGGACACGACTGAAGCAACTTAGCAGCAGCAGCAGCAGCAGCAGCAGCAGCAGCAGCAGAGCTTAGCTGCCATGCTGCATATGGTATCTCAGGCCCATGACCAGGGATCAAAACTCTCGTCCCCTGCATTGGAAGGTGAATTCTTAACCAGTGGACCACCAGGGAGGTCCCTCTGGAAACATTTTTGGTTTTCCAAACTGTGTAAGTGTTTTCTGCGTCTAGTGGGTAAAGCCCAGGGATTCTGCTAAATATTTCACAGTGCACATAAAGGAACTTTTTACTGTCTTCGACACACGACACTTTTGACACCAAATATGTAGGGGTTCTTCCTGTACCAACTAATTCTCTCAACTCTCCAGACACCAGCTGGATATTCTACAGTTCAGTTATGACACTCACCACCTCAAAGAACTCTGGAAAACACTTGACTTACAATTTCTGGTTCAGAAATGCTGCAGTTTAGGAGCAGCCAAATAGAGAGATGCTGTAAGGCTCAGTATGGGGAGCAGCACAGATCTTTCGTGTCCTCTCCAGGCACCAACACCCTCCTAGCACCTACACCAACCCAGAAGCTCTCCAAACCCCTTCTTTTAGGGTTTTTATGGAGGTTCCATTATGTTGGCATGAATGATTAAATATTTTGCCTCTGATGATTAAACTCAGTCTCCAGTTCCTCTCCTCTCCAGGGAGGTCAGAGGGTTAGGCTAAAAGTTCCAACCCTCTAATCACTGTGTTGGTTCCTCTGGTAACCAGCCTCTAAGCCTGAGGGGCTTTCTAAAGTTCACCTCATTAACATAAATCAGGTGTGGTTGAAACCTTTATTGCTCTTGGAGCTGTTTCTGGAATTGTGAAGAAAACTCAAATAAGCCTCTGTCTCTCTCCTTACTTAGGAAGTTACAAGGGGTTTAGGATCTTTGTCTCAGAAAGGGGACAAAACCAAATATACATGCCTTATATCTTACCATGGGACAGCCCTCTGCCATAAAGAATTATTGGGTCCAATGTCACCAGTGCCATGTTGAAAAACTCTCCTCTAGTCCTGTGATTAGGAAAATGAGACTTTGTTTTTTAAAAGAAGAGCTATTGGTTTTGCATTATTTATTTTGTAACTGGCCCGTATTACTGAAACCTCTTCAATAAAGAGTGAGGCTTTAGCTTGAAAGCAAGTCATATTAAATGGCATTTGTTTCCTTAGTTACCTCTGGGTATGTGATTTAAGGTCAGGCTCCTGAAATTATACCAGTATCTGAGACACATGATCAACATTTTAAAATATGGGCATAAATCAAGTGTAAATTTAATTAGTGCTAGTGAAGAGGTTTCAGTAATGCAGCCAGTTACAAAATAAATAATGCAAAAAACAATAGCTTTCCCATGTTTAAACAGTAGTTATTGGGAATTATAATGGAGGAAGTTCCCATTAACAATTTCAACCAAAAGTATGAAGTACCTAAGAGTGAACTTAAAAAACTGTGCATAACCTATATGAAGATGACCATAAAAGTTCACTGAGGCATATAAGAAAAGATATGAATAAATGAAGAATACACGGACTCAATAGTATGAGCATGTCATTTAGCTCCAAATTAATTGATGCATTTAATATGATTCTTATAAAACCACAGTGGGAATCTTTGGGGGAAGAAAAGGAAGGAGGGTCTCGACAAGATCCTGAAGTTTAAATGGAGGGGATAAATACATGAGATTAGTCATCTCCTGTTTTTTAAGGAAAGTAATGATAGCTTGCTTGCAGTAAAACATGAAAATATATTGTAAGTTTGTTATCTGACTGTAAATTTAAAATAATATAAAAATAAATGAGTTTTAGTGCTTCAATAATTGGAAATCTCTTGTAGAACAAGGATAGAAAGAAAAATCAGTGAAAAATTTTAAAGTACAGAATCAAACCTGGGTTTATGAAGATGACATTTCCATTCTGGAGAGAGAAGATGGAATAGTGAATAAATGAATTGCAGTAGCAGGCTAGCCAGGTGATTTGGGGGAAACGGGTTATGTTTTGCCTAAAGAGATTAACTGAAAGAAATACTAGGTGAATTAAAGCTAGAAAATGAAACCATAAATATTTAAATTGTATAAATATGAATATGAAAATGTATAAATAATAATTGTTGGGTTGGAGAGAAGACCACTTATTGAAGTATAATTTAAAAATATATAACACAGTCAGTCAAATGGTTCAAGAATAAGACTATAAACATAGTATAAATAAGTTTACTGACCCCCATCTACCTTGTATCACTCCCTTCCCCTCCCCCCGTCTATTCAGCTAACCACTGTAATTGTATATATCCTTCCAAAGTTTCTTTATGGCTTTGCTAGCAAATAAAAATATATATTCTTAACCCTCTGCTTGTTTTAAAAATATAAATAATAGTATATTCTACATATTGTACCTTGCTTTTTAAACTTAATGCTTTATACACTTATTTTAAACATTTTGTAGCTCTTTCCACATCAGTCAATATATGAAGAGCTTCCTCAGAATTTTTATAGCATCATACATTGTCTGCATGTGCTATAGTTTATCTAGCCCCTTGCTGGTGGGTGTTTGGGTTGTTTCCTCTTTTGCTAATATAAACAGTGGTGCAATGGATATCATTTTACATGTCATTTTACAAATGTATATCTTTGTAGATAAATTTCCAAAAGAAGTATTACTGGTTCAAAAGATAGATGCATTTGTACTTTTTAAAACATTGGCCACTTATTTTCCATAGGGATTATACCAGTTTACACTCCCATTAGAAATCACAGAAGTTGCCCCTTTCTTCACAGTGTCCTCAAACAGTGTATTACTAGTTTTTTTAAAAATTTCTTCCCATATATTAGGTAAAATTGTTCTTAATGTAGATATAATTTGTGATTTTCTCCTAAAAATGAGGTTGAACATTTCATATGTTTGAAGGAATTTTGAAACATGATATGGAGCCATAAACCATAAAGGAGAAAACAGTGGAAAGATTTGACTACATAAAAAATAAAAACAAAATAAGAAAAGCAAATGACAAACTGGGGTTGGGAAGTACTTGCAACATTTGACTAAATAGATAAAAATCAGTAATAAGAAGATATTAATCCAGTGAGAAAATGGGCAGATGATATGAATAGGCAATTTTGAATGAAGAAATTAAAGTAACCATTAAATCCATGATAAAAATTTAGTCTCACTGATAGGTATTGAATTATAAATATTAAAACACCTTTGTGATAATTGGTTATTTCTTTAAAAGTATATATGTTATACATGTGGTGCTTCTCTTAAATGAAATATAGGGATATTCTATGATATACATTTTATTTATTATATTTTTAAATAATGCAATGCTACCATTTAAATTTTTTTCTTTTTATTATTTTATTGAAGGATAATTGCTTTAGAGAATTTTGCTGTTTTCTGTCAAACCTCAATATGAATCAGCCATAGGTATACATATATCCTCTCCCTTTTGAACCTCCCTCCTACCTCCCTCTCCATTCCACTGCTCTAGGTTGATACAGAGCCCCTGTTTGAGTTTCCTGAGCCATACAGCAAATTACTGTTGGCTATCTATTTTACATATGGTAATATAAATTTCCATGTTACTCTTTCCATACATCTCACCCTCTGCTCCCCTCTCCCCATGTCCATAACTCTATTCTCTATGTCAGTTTCTCCATTGCTGCCCTGTAAATAAATTCTTCTGTACCATTTTTCTAGATTCCGTATATGTGCGTTAGAATATGATATTTCTCTTTCTCTTTCTGACTCACTTTACTCTGTATAATAGGTTCTAGGTTCATCCACCTCAGCAGAGCTGACTCAAATGTGTTCCTTTTTATACTTATTAATATTCCATTGTGTATAAGTACCACAGCTTCTTTATCCATTCATCTGTCAATGGACATGTAGGTGGCTTCCATGTTCTAGCTATTGTAAATAGTGCTGCAATGAACACTAGGATATGTGTGTCTTTTTTACCCCTGGTTTCCTCAGGATATATGCCTACGAGTGGGAATGCTGGTCATACAGTGGTTTTATTCCTTGTTTTTAAAGGAATCTCCATACCATCTTCCATAGTGGCTGTATCAACTTACATTCCCACCAATTCCCACCAACCGTGCAAGAGTGTTCCCTTTTCTCCACACCCTCTCCAGCATTTATTGTTTGTAGACTTTTTGATGATGGCCATTCTGACCTGTGTGAGGTGATATCTCATTGTGGTTTTGATTTGCATTTCTTTAATCATGAGCAGTGTTGAGCATCTTTTCATCTGTTTGTTAACCATCTGTATGTCTTCTTTGGAGAAATGTCTATTTAGGTCTTTTCCCCACTGTTTGGTTGGGTTGTTTGTTTTTCTGGCATTGAGTTGTATGAGCTGCTTGTATATTTTGGAAATGAATCCTTTGTCAGTTGTTTCATTTGCTATTATTTTCTCCCATTCTGAGGGTTGTCTTTTCACCTTGCTTAGAGTTTCCTTTGCTGTGCAAAGGCTTTTCAGTTTAATCAGGTCCCGCTTGTTTACTTTTGTTTTTATTTCCATTACTCTAGGAGGTGGGTCAATAGAGGATCTTGCTTTGATTTATGTCATCGAGTGCTCTGCCTATGTTTCCTCTAAGAGTTGTTTATAGTTTCTGGTCTTACATTTAGGTTTTTAATCCATTTTGAGTTTATCTTTGTGTCTGGTGTTAGGAAGTGTTCTAATTTCATTCTTTTACATGTAGCTGTCCACTTTTCCCAGCACCATTTATTGAAGAGGCTGTCTTTGCCCTGTTGTATATTCTTTCCTCCTTTGTCAAAAATAAGGTACCAATAGGTGCATGGGTTTATTTCTGGGCTTTCTATCTTGTTCCCTTGGTCTCTGTTTCTGTTTTTGTGCCAGTACCATACTGTCTTGATGACTGTAGCTTTGTAGTATAATCTGAAGGCAGGAAGGTTGATTCCTCCAGCTCTATTCTTCTTTCTCAAGACTGCTTTGGCTATTTGGGGTCTTTTGTATTTCCATGTGAATTGTGAAATTTTTTGTTCTAGTTCTGTGAAAAATGCCATTGGTAATTTAATAGAGATCATATTGAATTTGTAGATTGCTTTTGGTAGTATAGTCATTTTCACAATATTGATTCTTGTTACACAGGAACATGGAATATCTCTCCATTTTTAAAAATTAATCTGTTTATTTTAATTGGAGGCTAATTACTTCACAGTATTGTAGTGGTTTTTGCCATACATTGACATGAATCAGCCATGGGTGTACATGGGTCCCCCATCTTGAATCGCCCCTCCCACCTCCCTCCCCATCCCATCCCTCAGGGTTGTCCCAGTGCACCAGCTTTGAGTGCCTGTTTCATGTATTGAACTTAGACTGGTGATCCATTTCCCATATGGTAATATACATGTTTCAATGCTATTCTCTCAAATCATCCCACCCTTGCCTTCTCCCACAGAGTCCAAAAGTCTGTTCTTTATATCTGTGTCTCTTTTGCTATTTTGTATATAGGGTCATCATTACCATCTTTCTAAATTCCATATATATGTATTAATAGACTGTATTGGTGTTTTTCTTTCTAACTTACTTCACTCTGTATAATAGGCTTCAGGTTTTTTAATCTATTTATTTGGCTGCACTAGGTCTTAGTTGTGGCACCCAGGATCTTAGTTGCTGCATGTAGGATCTAGTTTCCTGACCAGGGTTTGACCCCAGGCCCCTCACATTGGAGACTCAGAGTCTTAGTCACTAGGCCACCAGGGAAATTCCCCATGATAGTTGGAGGTAGTAGGTAATGTTACCAATTCCTTCCCAGTATCTCCTCCCTGTCCCCAAACCCCCAGTGGCCTTACATGTTTTAGATAGCAGGTCTTATTTATTGTCATGAATTGTTTAACAGTTGGATATAGGCAGCAACAGATTCAAATAAAGTTACTTATTAAAACATTTTTTCCCTTTGAAAAGGAAGAAGAATATCTGTAATTATGTATTGAAGTCTGGAAATGGTTGGTTCAGTTCAGCATAAATATTTATTGAGCACTTAGTATCCTGTGCCCTGTGCAGTGATCTATAGTGAGGATGAAAAGATAAACTGTTTTCTGTTAAGCAGTTAATCTTATTTGTGTCTTTATGTACTTGATTTCTCAAACTTTATTTCCTTTATAGTTTTTATTTTAAATTTTCAAACAAGCAGCCAAGTAATGTTTTCTGAAATTTTATTCCAGACTTCTATTTATTATTTTTTCTCACAGACTTATAGTATAATTCACATACCACATAATTTACCCATTTAGAGCACACAGTTGATTGTTTTTTAGGATATTCACAGAGTTATGCAGTCATTACTGAAGTCTGTTTTACATTTTCATCATCCACCGAAGAAACACCATGCACACTAGCAGTCACTGCCCATTCTTTCTTCACCCCAGTTCTGGCAACCACAAATCTGCTTTCTGTCTCTCTAGACTGCTCTGTTTTGGACATTTCATATAAATAGAATCATACAATATATGGTATTTTGTGATTAGCCTGAGCATGTTTTCAAGGCTCATCCATGTTTTAGCATATATCAATACTTATTTTCCTTTTTATGGCCAAATAAAATTCCATTGTATTAATATACCACATTTTATTCATCGTCTCATCAGTTGATATTCATTTGGATTGATTTCTTTCATCTTTTGTTAAGAATAATGCTTCTGTGAACATTCATATACATATTTAAGTGTGGATCTATATTATCATATCTTTTGATTGTGTTCCTAGGAGTGGAATTATTGGGTCATATGGTAACTTTATGTTGAACACTTTGAGAAAATGCCATGCAGTTTTATTGAAGAGATTACACTGTTTTACATTCCTATCAACATTGCATGAGATTTCCAATTTCTCCATCTCCTTGCCAACACTTGATATTATCTTTTTTACTTTAGCCACTGTTTTTTATTTTTTGATGTGAAAGTTGCTCAGTTGTATCTGACTCTATGCAACCCCATGGACTATACAGTTCATGGAATTCTCTAGGCCAGAATACTGGAGTGGGTAGCCTTTCCCTTCTTCAGGGGATCTTCCCAACCCAGGTATTGAACTTAGGTCTCCTGTACTGCAGGTGGATTCTTTACCAGCTGAGCCACAAGGGAAGCCCTTAGCCATTCTAGTTGCTATGACATAGTATCTCACTGTGGTTTTGAGTTGCAAGTCCCTAATGACTGATGACATTAAGTATGATTTCAAGTGTTAGGTGGCCATTTGTACCAACAACTTTGCATCTTTATGACCATTCTTGTTTAGTCACCATCTTCTTCTGACCACAGCCTGGAAAGGATCTCTACATTTAAGGATTCATGTCCTTAGTTTTGCTTACCTGGATAATCCAGGATAAACTCCCTATATCACGTTACTTAACTAATTTGACCACTACCTCATCTATAAAATCTCTTTTGTCAAAAAAGGTAAAGTGTTCACAGTCTCTGGGTATTAGGATGTGACCATCTTTGGGGGACCATTTTTCTGTCTACCACACCATCTTAACAATATAAAATTTTCTGATCTATGCACATGAGATCTTTCCATTTTTTTAGGATGTCTTTCTTTCAGTAATATTTTTTGTTTTTCTGGATACAAGGCTTGTACTTCTTTTGTTAGGGTTGTTCATAACTATTTTATTCAGTTTGAATAATCATAAATGAAATACTCTTAATTTCATTTTTGGATTGTTCATTGATAGTATATAGAATTGTAATTTATTTTTATATTGATCTTGTATCCTGTAACTCTGCAGAACTTGTTTATTGTTCTAACGGATTTTTTATGGATTACTTAGGTTGTTATGTATTTGTGATCATATCATCTGTTAATAGAGATAATTTTATTTCTTCTTTGCAATCTGTTTGCCTTTGTTTTCTTGCTTAATTGTTGTGGCAAAAACTTCCTATGTATTGTTGAAGTGGTAAGAGCAGACATCCTTGTTTTGTTTTTGGTGGCAGTGGAAAAGTATTCTGTCTTTCACTGTTAAGAATGATGTTAGCTATAAGTTTTTCATAAATATCCTTAATCACATGTAAGAAGCTCCCTTCTTTTTCTAGTTTGTTGAGTGTTTTCATCATGAAAATGTGTTGGATTTTCTCAAATGCTTTTTCTGCTTCTATTGAGATGATCATGTATTTTTAAAATAATGAGATAATTAAGGTATAATTCATATATTTTAAAATTCACCCTTTTGAAATGTACAATTCAGTGTTTTTTTAAAATGTATTCACAGAGTGTGTAACTATCACTGCTATGTAATTCAAGAACATTCTCATCATCCCAAGAAGAAACCCTGTAACCATTAGCAGTCACTCCTCATTACCCTCTCCTCCCAGCTCCTGATAACTAACTACTATTATACTTTCTGTCTATGGATTTTCCTTTCCTGGACATTTCATATAAATAGAATCATACAATATGTAACCTTCTGTGTTTGAAAGTGAAAGTGTTAGTCGCTCAGTTGTGTCTGACTCTTTGTGACCCCATGGACTGTAGCCACCAGGCTTCTCTGTCCATGGGGATTTCTAAACAAGAATACTGAATGGGTTGCCATTTCCTTCTCCAGGGCAATCTTCCCAACTCAGGGATCCAACCCAGGTCTCGTGCATTGCAGGCAGATTCTTTACCATCTGAGCCACCAAGCCCAAGTATTCTTGCCTGGGAAATCCCATGGACAGAGGAGCCTGGTGGGCTACAGTCCATGGGGTTGCAAAGAGTTGAACACAACGGAGTGACTGAGCACACATGTGGATGTAACCCACCAGGCTTCTCTCAGTGGGATTCTCTAGGCAAGAATACTAGAGTGGGTTGCGATTTCCTTCTTCCAGGGATCTTCCTGACCCAGGGATTGAACTCACATCTTCTGCACTGGCAGACAGATTCTTTACCACTGAGTCACCGGGAAGCCAATACTAAGCAGTACTGTTGAACTGTTTTTTGAATCAGGATTTTACTATGTCATGACAGGACTTCCCTGGTGGCTGAGACGGTAAAGTGTCTGTCTACAATGCAGGAGACCCGGGTTCGATCCCTGGGTCAGGAAGATCCACTGGAGAAGGAAATGGCAATCCACTCTAGTACTATTGCCTAGAAAATCCCATGGACAGAGGAGCCTGGTAGGCTACAGTCCATGGGGTTGCAGAGTCAGACACGACTGAGCGACTTCACTTTTACTATGTCATACTTATTAATTTTCCTTGCTTTGTTGTTACTTAAAGTTTGTTATAGTGGTGTTACTTGTTAAAAATGATTTTGACTTTTTCTTTTTGCTTGTTACTTTAATTTAGGGTTACTCCAGCATCTACTTTTGCTGCCACTGCTAGTTCAAACACCATGCTATTTATCCCGTTTTCAGATTCTTCTACCTGCACTGCTGCTACTGGGCCCTCATGTAAGTTACTAGTTGCAAAGAAAATACTATTATTTTGTATTAGGCCATTTAACTCAATTTGCCAGTATAAGCTATGGATCTCCGACACCTCATAAGTTATCATTATGCTCGACCCCATCTGTAGTTGCTGATATCAGTAGTAGCTTTGCTTAAGAACCTAATTGTCATGGCTTCCATTGTGAATTTTATATTAACATGATTATTACAGCTTAACATGATGATTTTAAGCATATAATTCATTAACATTGTAATGTTTTGAAACAATTTCTTGAAGATAATGGGAATAGGAAGAGTGGGAGTTTTGCCAAGTATGTCTGAATGGTAGAAGTCTTATTATCCTTGTGAATCAGATAAAATGGGAAACAAATGTTGGAGCCTTGCTGTATTTTCTTCTTCTATATAGACCAGGTTTGTGATCCTTACATTTTACCTATAAGAAGTGTTACATGACAAAAGGATCAGCTGTAGTTTTGTACTTTATGACACTGTGAGATGTCTCCTGTTCTCTCCTCTTAAAGATGAACACCTGGATGCTTTGAGCTAAGAAGTGGGACATTAATTATCTCATAACCCAACTTCTTTGCTACACATCTTCCATTAGTAGAGTAATAACAAATGTTGAGAATATTGAATTCTGTATATATCTTAGGTAATTATTTTTTATAGGTCCACATAAACTGCTGGTGCTTTGGAGGCATCTACACAGTGCCATGATATTAACCATTAGACTTTGTTACTATAATCCTAGCAGGAATACGGTCCTTCCAAAGCTCTGTTATAGCAAAATTGTCACCATTTCTGGTAATAAAACTTGCCAGGAATTCCTAATACCTAGTTCAGCATGAAAAATGGTGGCTTGCCATCCCCATCATCTTGTGCAGTTGGCATAGGTGAACATTGGTTGAAATTGCAGGTTACCACTTGAGTTGTATTTTCTTCTAAGTAGGCATGATTTTAATCTTGAGACATGACTGAGATTCTGGAAACCTCTTGATATATAATATCTTTCTCAAGTATAATAGATGTTGTGAATATGATACTATCTGAGGTTGGGAGTTAGAATTATTGAATGAATTCCATTTTCAAAGTCTTGACTTCTGACCTTTGATAGGTTTTTTTTCCTTTCCTGTCCTTAATGTCCTTGCCTACAAAATTAAAAGAAATCTTAACCACAGTATTTTTTAAAATTAACTTTAATGAGGAGGTATAGTCTACATGTCATAAAATTATTTTAAGTGTGTATTTCAGTGATTTTTAATAAATTTACTGAATTGTATAACTATCACAATAATCCAGTTTTAGAACATTTGTATCATCCCAGTAAGATCTCTCAGCCCCGGACAACTACTGATCTATTTTTTGTCTCTGTCTATGCCTTTTCTGCACTTTTCATATAAATGGGTTGACTATAGATTTTTTAAGTTTAGCCAAAGTTACTAAAGGACTCCTCAGATGAAAAATACTCTATATAAATTCTTCATTCACTATTTTTGATTAAAAGGGTAATAGGCAGTATTATGTTATTCTCTACAGTTGGTGCCCCAGTAACTTCAGCTGGAATGTTTGGTGATACATCTTTGGGATTTGGATTAAGTTTCTCTGGAGCATATGGAGCAGCTGCTGTTGCATCTAGTAAGACTTTACAATTATTGGGATGTATTTGGATGCTCATTAGAAATGTAACAATAGTAAGTAGGTTGTATTCCTTAGTTTCTAGGATTCAGTTGGTTTTGATCATCTCATCAGAGTATCCAAAAGGTACATCAATGTTGAGAACTGTCGAAGAGTGGAAGGAGATAGTTGATACCAATGATATTACTTCTTTTAGATGACTACAATCAGAGCTGCTATCAAACTCTTGTCAACTTTGAAGCTTAAACATTTTTATTATTGATCATACTGTTTAAAGTGACCCAATATATTGGGATTCCTAGTTTTAGTCTCTAAAAATTAATCTAAGATTTGACCTGTGTTGATCCTCTCCTCAAGTTAATTACAAGAGTTTCTGTAGATGTATCCTAAATTTATTTCTGCCAGTTAGGTACTAGTTAGGTTGTAAATTAAAGAAAACTTAGTTATCCATTAGTGAAAGTGTTAGTTGTTCAGTCGTGTCCTTCTCTTTGCAACCCCAAGGACTGTAGCCCACCAGGCTCTTCTGTCCATGGAATTCTCCAGGTAGGAATACTTAAGTGGGTAGCCATTTGCTCCTCCAGGGGATCTTCCCAACCCAGGAATCAAACACAGGTCTCCTGCATTGCAGGCAGATTCTTTACCACCTGAGTCACCAGGGAAGCCCTTAGTTATCCATTGCCTATTACCTATAGTTATCCACTGACTTACCTATTGTGAGCTGGGTGGTTAGAGATCAGTTACTACTTAAACCTACCATTTAAGTTAGACTCCACTGTAGGGAAGTGTTGTTTGTTTTCACTTTAAAAAGTTTACTTAGGGCTGAAATGAATCTTTCTTCAAACCTGTCGTAAGCTAAAAGTCAGCCCCTCTGAAGTTTAAAGTAATTATTCGTAAATGGAGATGTGCACCATCTTTTGCATGACCAACACTTAACTGAGTTTCTGCTGTGTATTTGGCTAACCGGCCATCCTATGAGCATTATGAAGGGTATGGCTTGAGAACTTTTTAAGTTACTGTATTTGCAAAAAAAAATGTAACATAGTTTCCCATATAAAATGCTGAACAAAATTTGATTCTTTCAATACTGGGTTGAGTCAGTGAAGTATGAATTTGCAAGCTCTTTGGTGACTCTGCCATACCTCACCCCCACCTAAGTCTTCAAATTCCTTCCTGCATACTGGCACCTCTGCTACAAGCCCATGTATCTACCATTGCCTTGTGTACTTAGCCCACCTTCCATCAGATATGTTTCAACTCAGTACACCCAGCCCAGAGTTGTTTTTTTTCCCCTACTCACCTTTCTTTCTCCCCAAGTATATTTACTTGCTCAGATTCATCTCACAGATTAGCCCTGTAGGGCAGCTCTCAGATATCTGTGTCTGTAAATCTATCACCATTTGGGATTGTTTTCTGTCCTAGATATAATCAGCAAGTTTTAAGAGAAGCTTGTTTGTTGTCAGTCTCATCTTTTGCATGAGTCTTAAGGAAGTGAATCTAAAGTGAGTCTTAAGAAATGAGTCTAATGCTGTCCATTCCTAGCATGGAATAAGATACATAGTTGTTGATCAGACAGGATAGGAAAATTTAATTGTAGGGTCTTTTAAAGGATGGTCTCACTATTTTAGGCTTCCCAGGTGGTGCAGTGGTAAAGAATCCAGCTGCCAGTGCAGGAAATGCAGGAGACGTGGTTCAATCCCTGGGTCAGGAAGATCTCCTGGAGGAGGAAATGGCAACCCACTTCAGTATTCCTGCCTGGAGGATACCATGGACAGGGGAGCCTGGTGGATTACAATCCATGGGATGTCAAAGAGTTAGACACTACTGAGCACACTGAGCATAGCACATTGAGCACTCACTTTCTTATTTATTGATTTTTAAGATTATCAGAATAAGATTTATTTAAATGCAAATCCAAATTTTTATGTAATTATTTTCTATTATTTATAGAACCGTGCTTTCTCTTTAGTACACAGATAACATGGAGTTGACTTGTATTTAGTTTTGACCAGAGTTGTAACTTGTAAAATCAGACTGTGATAGAACCTTTATTCTCAAAACTATTGCTTCTTTTGGAATTAGTTGAAATATTATTGTTATTTAATATTGTCTACTATGACAGAGCTAATTTATACCTTTTAAAAATACCATAAAAATAAGGAATAAAATACTATATAAAAAAGTTTAAAATAATCATGCCATTTTTTATGACTTTATAAAAAAAGTTTAAAATTATCATACTATTTTTTATGATTTGATTCCTTTGTGTTTAGACTGACAGGTATTAATTTTCCTGAAGGTATCACACAGCATCTTTGGAGAGGCATTGATTTATGTTAATTTCTTTGTTTAGTGGTAGTGATGGTAGTTGCTTTTCTAAATATTACAGAAACCATACACACATGCATACATACATATATCACACCCTCTAGAGGGAACAGTATGGTTCTTTCCTTAACAGTCTTTTTTCCAAACACACACAAACATACATTAAATGTGTGTTTTTTTTAATGGGATACACACACTTAATCTTAGAATTTGCCATTTTCTTAAGTATATATTATCTTTGGACATCTGTCCATGTCAGGAAATGCTGACTTAAAAAAAAAAAAAACTTCTTTGGGTGAAGATAAACTCCTTTACAAGAAAGACTTGTGTTTTTCTTAATGGTTTATCTGTTTTTCTGTCTTGAATGTAGTAATTACACAATGTTAGAATGATTAATCAGTAAAGGGAGCAGTCTTGTCATTAATTTTCAGCATTTCTGAGGAAGGAATTCTTTTCAGATCAGATTTTTTATTCTTAGATGAAGAATGTGATGACATGTGTCAGTAAAGAATGCTACGTGGAATCTAGTCTGTAGTCTCTGCAGTGTTTTAAGTGATGATGACTCCAGGGATCTTTGGTATTTGGGTATGATCTTCTCTTGCCCATTCTACTTTCTAACACAAAGAATGGGGGAATTGTTGTAAGGATCCTTGTGGCCAAAAAGGAAATGAAATCTTGTGGAAAGCTAATACACATATTATCATGGCGATGAACTTTAAGGAAATTGGGATTTAGAAGTTGTTTTAAAGTCAGCTTTAGGGACCTCCTGAATTTAATGTTGCATTTCTGTTTTATTGACTATGCCAAAGCCTTTGACTGTGTGGATCACAATAAACTGTGGAAAATTCTGAAAGAGATGGGAGTACCAGACCACCTAACCTGCCTGTTGAGAAATACGGCAAGGCTATATATTGTCACCGTGCTTATTTAACTTACATGCAGAGTACATCATGAGAAACGCTGGACTGGAAGAAACACAAGCTGGAATCAAGATTGCCGGGAGAAATATCAATAACCTCAGATATGCAAATGACACCACCCTTATGGCAGAAAGTGAAGAGGAACTAAGGGGCCTCTTGATGAAGGTGAAAGAGGAGAGTGAAAAAGTTGTCTTAAAGCTCACATTCAGAAAACTAAGATCATGGCATCCAGTCCCATCACTTCATGGGAAATAGATGGGGAAACAGTAGAAACAGTGTCAGACTTTATTTTTGGGGGCTCCAAAATCACTGCAGATGGTGATTGCAGCCATGAAATTAAAAGACTTTACTCCTTGGAAGAAAAGTTATGACCAACCTAGATAGTATATTCAAAAGCAGAGACATTACTTTGCCGACTAAGGTCCGTCTAGTCAAGGCTATGGTTTTTCCAGTAGTCATGTATGGATGTGAGAGTTGGACTGTGAAGAAGGCTGAGTGCTGAAGAATTGATGCTTTTGAACTGTGGTGTTGGAGAAGACTCTTGAGAGTCCCTTGGACTGCAAGGAGATCCAACCAGTCCATTCTAAAGGAGATCAGCCCTGGGTGTTCTTTGGAAGGAATGATGGTGAAGCTGAAACTCCAGTACTTTGGCTACCTCATGCGAAGAGTTGCCTCATTGGAAAAGACTCTGATCCTGGGAGGGATTGGGGGCAGGGGGAAAAGGAGATGACAGAGGATGAGATGGCTGGATGGCATCACTGACTCGATGGAAGTGAATCTGAGTGAACTCTGGGAGATGGTGATGGACAGGGAGGCCTGGCGTGCTGCGATTCATGGGGTCACAGAGAGTCGGACACGACTGAGCAACTAAACTGAATTGAAACATAATTTAGCCATTCTCCTTTTGTCTTTTTTAAAATATTTTTTTAACTTCTTTTTGGTTTCTTTACCCCTTTTTCTGCCTTACTGTTTTAGCTTATTTTTAATTTTGACTTGTTCATGACTCTTTAATTTTACTTCATGTTTTCCCTCTGTCAGTCCTTTCAGCTCCCCTCTGTCTATTGTCTGATTCTTTCTACATGTTTGAAAATGTTTCCAAATTTCTGCTTAGAGTCTGATGCTTTCCATATTTCTGGAAATACTTCCGTATTTTTACCTGCCATCTGATTCTTTCCAGAGTTCTAAATTTTTGAAAATGAGATTCTGACCCATCTTTTATCCCTGTTTGGCTAGAGCTTTTTGTGCCAGACCCTCTCATAGGCTGCCAGTAACGTAGATGCCCACCCTTGTGAACTAGGATCAAAGGATAGAGTTTTAGTAACTCTATCCTTCCCCATGTTTATTGCCCACTTCTCTTCTACCTGTAGTTCTCTCTTGGTTTTCTGAATTTTTATGGCAGTTTTGGTTCTTTCTTACACAATGAGCACTTAACAATGCACAAAAAAGTGTGGCTTTTAACTATAATACTGGCTAAGATGTATGCCAACTATGAGCTATGGTGTAGAGAAGCAGCAGTCTTCCCTACTGATAGGAATGCAAATTGGCAATATCTTTTTGACAGGGGAATTTGGAAAGAAATAATTATAATTTAGAGCATGCTGACCCTTTGGTCTAGCAATTTCATTTCTAGGATTAATTACACAGATATATTCAAGTAAGTATGCAAGGTTAGAGATGTACAGAGATTTTGTGTAAGATTACAATTATTCTTTTCTTCAAAGTTTAGCAGAACTTACCAGTGAGGTTGGATGTGAGAGTTGGACTGTGAAGAAAGCTGAGCGCCAAAGAATTGATGCTTTTGGACTGTGGTGTTGGAGAAGACTCTTGAGAGTCCCTTGGACCTCAAGGAGATCCAACCAATCCATTCTGAAAGAGATCAGCCCTGGGATTTCTTTGGAAGGAATGATGCTAAAGCTGAAACTCCAGTACTTTGGCCACCTCATGCGAAG
Source organism: Ovis canadensis (assembly GCF_042477335.2). Lineage (NCBI taxonomy): Eukaryota > Metazoa > Chordata > Mammalia > Artiodactyla > Bovidae > Ovis > Ovis canadensis. Next base: position 130,359,289 of record NC_091727.1, read on the forward strand.
AATTGACTCATTGGAAAAGACCCTGATGCTGGGAAGGATTGGGGGCAAGAGGAGAAGGGGAAGACAGAGGATGAGATGGCTGGATGGCATCACCGATGCGATGGACATGAGTTTGAGTGAACTCCGGTAGTTGGTGATGGACAGGGAAGCCTGGCATGCTGCGATTCATGGGGTTGCAAAGAGTCGGACACGACTGAACGACTGAACTGAACTGAACCAGTGAGGTTATCTGGGTCTGGAGTTTTCTTTATGGAAGAGTTTAGAGGATTGATTCAATTTCTTTAATGGTTATAGGTCTGGTTAGGTTATAAATTTTATTTTTCTACATATTTATCCAAGATTTTCAGTTTTTAGCAGGAAGGTTAATCCAGATAACTGGCCTGCCATATAACAATGTTGAGTTAAAACCCATTACAACTTTGAATTCAAATTCACATTAAAAAGCACTTCTATGGGTTTTTTTATCCTGAATGATCAAGTGCTGAGTTTTAAAATTTCTTACTTATTAACATTATACACTTTATTTTCCAGCTACAGCATCAACCACCACTACCACCACTGTTACCACCACTACCACTACTACCACCACTAGTAGCTTTACCTTGAATCTAAAACCACTGACATCATTTGGGATTAATAACACTGTTCCAGTCAGCATTACATCTATACCTTTTACTCCGACTGTTAAGTAAGTATTCATTTGAAAATCTGTATCAGTTTCATTTTACTTGTCATACACAAGACAGTTTGCTTGTATATCAGAATAGTGTTTGAAAGTTAGGTAAACGACTCAGAGTCAAGGAGCAGTTAGAGAAAGGCTTTCTGTTTCTTAGAAGTTGAACAACTAAAAGGATACTTTTGTCTTCTGAATATCACTATAATATAATTATTACTGTTCTGAATAATAGGTAATAGTTATTATGTGATTACTATATGTTGAGCAATATGGCAGTGCTTTACACACACATCATATCATTTAACCCTGACAATAACTTTATGAGTTAGGTACTATTTTGTTCTCACTTTATAGATGAGGAAACTAGAGCACATTAGGATTTTATAATCTGCCTCTGGCCATATACTTGGTAATGGTTGAGCCAGGATTAAAATTCAGGCAGTTGAGCTCTAGAGCCTGAATTCTTATAATTTATGCCAGTTTGGAAATAATTTGTTTCCAGTTTGGGGCTATTATGAATAGAACTGCTATGAACATTTGTGTACAGGATTTTGGTGAACCTGGGCTTCCCTGGTAGCTCCGATGGTAAAGAATCTTCCTGCAATGCAGGAGACCCAGGTTCAATCCCTGGATCGGGAAGATCCCCTGAAGAAAGGAATGACTACCCATTCCGGTATTCTTGCCTGGAGAATTCCATGGACAGGGGATCCTTTGGGGCTATGGTCCATGGGGTTGCAAAGAGTCGGACATGACCAAACAACTAACACTTTTGGTGAACCTAAGTCTCATTTCTCTGTACAGCCAATCTGTACAGTTACTGGGTGGTATGGCAGTTGCAAGTTTAGTTTTTAAGGAAATTGCTATAAATCTTTTCCAGAGTGGCTGTGCCATTTTACCTCTCCAACAACAATGTATAAGAGATCCAGCTTGTCCATATTCTCACCAGGATTTGGTGTTGTCACTTTTTTTTTCATTTTTGTTGTTCAGTTGCTCAGTTGTGTCTGACTCTTTGCCACCCTATGGACTGCAGCATGCCAGGTTACCCTGTCTTTCACTCTTTCCCAGAGTTTGCTCAAACTCATGTCCATTGAGTTGGTGATGCCATCCAGCCGTCTTATCCTCTGTTGCCCTCTTCTTCTCCTACCCTCAATCTTTACCAGCATCGGGGTCTTTTCCAGTAGTCAACTCTGCATCAGATGGCCAAAGCATTGGAGCTTCAGCTTCCAGTATCAGTCCTTCCAATGAATATTCAAGGTTGATTTTCTTTAGGATTGACTTGTTTGATCTCTGCAGTCCAAGGGACTCTCAAGAGTCTTCTCCAGCTCATAGTAGTTTTAATATGCATTCCCCTGATGACTAATGATGTTGGACATCTTTTCATATGTTTATTTCCCATCTGCATATTCTCTCTGATGAAGTGTCTGTTCATACCTTTTGTCCATTTCTACTTGAATTTTTATTTACTGAGTTTTGAGAATTTTATGTATTCTAGATACCTGCCCTTTGTCAGATATGTGGTTTATGAACAGTTTTTCTAACTCTGTAATTTATCTTTTCATCTTTTAAAGAGTGTTTCACCAAATAAAACTTAATTGACAAGGTCTGATTTATCAATTTTTCCTTTAATGAGTTGTGCTTTTAGTGTCAAGTTTAAGAACTCTTGCCTAGATTCCAAAGATTTTCTCCTAATTTTTTTCTGAAAGATTTAGTTTTACATTTGCTGTATTTCCTTAGGATAACTTCCAGAGACTTTGAATGGTTGTTTTTGAAATAATCTTTACCAGTTTTGGTGGTTTTGTTAGGGAGCAGGTCGGGGAAATGCCTGTAAAATGTGATATTTTTTTCTCTAAGTTATTCTGTGTTATACTTTTAAAAATCTGATCATACTTTGGAAAGTATGATCATCCAATCATACTGTATCCTTCTTTTTAGTGCAATCATAACTCCTGTGATGACATATGGTCAGCTGGATGGTCTGGTAAACAAATGGAACCTTGAGTTAGAGGATCAAGAGAAACACTTTCTTCACCAGGCCACCGTGGTCAATGCTTGGGACTATACATTGATGGAGAATGGTGAGAAGGTAAGAAGATGTTCTCATTAATTTACCTGCATTGTACAAGTATTTTCTGATGAACACAGGAAAATAGACCCATGTTTCATGGTTAATTTTTCCTTTCAATATTAGTGATAAATTTAAAAATATTTTCCTTAGGTAATAAGTGCCCTGAGTTAGGAACTCTTTCATACTTGAAGTGTATATTACAAAATAAATATTGCCTTACAGTTACAATATAAATTCAAATATTTATACTATTATGTTCTTATTTTCCTTTATAGATAACTGCTTTACATGGAGAAGTAGAAAAAGTGAAACTGGATCAGAAAAGGTAGAACCTTAGCTTCCCTAGGTTGGAAGATTAAAGATCTATTTCTTTGTCTAGTGGTTTTTCCTTGTTATAGTTTATTGACATTTATTTTGTCACTCCAGATTCCTTTCATCAGCCCTTATATTGACTTTTCAGGCTGGAACAAGAATTGGATTTTATCTTATCACAACAAAAGGAACTGGAAGATCTCTTGATCCCGTTGGAGGAGTCTCTAAAGGACCATAGTGTGTCTGTTTATCCACAGTATATAGATGAGCATGAGAAGACGTAAGTAACTAAATAAAGATTGAGGAATAGAGCAGGTCTTAGCTACTAAACAAAGATAAAAATGATTTTGAAGGCAGGGAATAAAAATTGGGAGAAAAGTGCAAGTTCTGGTAGTTGCCATTTATCAACTTATTTGACTGCTATTTATGTTTTCAGGATGCTTGAAAATGAAGTAGTCAGTTTTGTTTTGTAACATTTTGTAAACTGTTATTAATCTCAGGGTTAGACATGACCACTGTAAAGTTTTTATATTTGTCAAGTTTGTTCTTAAATTAGAAATACAAATTTTATGTGTGTGGTATCATGATATTATGGAATATTTATGACCTCCTATTTATACTGACTCTTTTAAACCTAATGTTCATGCAATTGCTTCAGTGATAAATCCATTTCTTATTTTAAAGGAAATTTATTAATCTAGGGGCAGACTGTGTGGCTTTTAAACATTGAATGGTTTTGTCGATGTCTTAGATTTTATTTTATTTTATTTGTGTGTGATTTGGTCTTTACCTTTGGTCAATATATTGCCAATATTCCCACAGTAACATTATTTCTTTAGAACTGAGATTAATCAGGCCAAATTAAAAAATTTTATTAGAAGAACATGTATGAATGTGCTACATAAACTAAATCTGGTTGATTTTATGAATGGCTTATTAGTGAGTTAAGACTGAGCTTATTTTTTAAAACCTTGCAAGTTAACTTTTTGTAGATGTATTAAATGTGGTAAGTACAGCTAATCTGTATGAACTCTAGCTCTCTGTTTCTTCTATTGTATTTCAGCCTTTGTGAATCTTTCATTTCATTTCACTGATTATCCTATGCATTCTATCATTTTCTTGGAAAGAGTTACATTTTCAGCCATGTGAGCCTACCTGTAGGTTGAAGAAACATTCAGTTCAGTTCAGTTCAGTCGCTGAGTCATGTCCAACTCTTTGCCACCCCATGAATCACAGCACGCCAGGCCTCCCTGTCCATCACCAACTCCCGGAGTTCACTCAAACTCATGTCCATCGAGTTGGTGATGCCATCCAGCCATCTCATCCTCTGTCGTCCCCTTCTCCTCCTGCCCCCAATCCCTCCCAGCATCAGGGTCTTTTCCAATGAGTCGGTTCTTCACATCAGATGACCAAAGTATTGGAGTTTAAGCTTCAGCATCATTCCTCCCAGTGAACACCCAGGACTGATCTCCTTTAGAATGGACTGTTTGGATCTCCTTGCAGTCCAAGGGACTCTCAAGAGTCTTCAACACCACAGTTCAAAGCATCAATTCTTCAGCGCTCAGCTTTCTTCACAGTCCAACTCTCACATCTATACATGACCACTGGAAAAACCATAGCCTTGACTAGACGGACGTTTGTTGGCAAAATAATCTCTCTGCTTTTTAATATGCTATCTAGCTTGGTTATAACTTTCCTTTCAAGGAGTAAGCATCTTTTAATTTCATGCCTGCAGTGATTTTGGAGCCCAAAAAAATAAAGTCTGACACTGTTTCCACTGTTTCCCCATCTATTTGCCATGAAGTGATGGGACCAGATGCCATGATCTTAGTTTTCTGAATGTTGAGCTTTAAGCCAACTTTCTCACTCTCCTCTTTCACTTTCATCAAGAGGCTTTTTAGTTCCTCTTCACTTTCTGCCATAAGGGTGGTGTCATCTGCATATCTGAGGTTATTGATATTTCTCTCAGCAATCTTGATTCCAGTCTGTGCTTCCCCATCCCAGTGTTTCTCATGATGTACTGTGCATATAAGTTAAATAAGCAGGATGAGAATATACAGCCTTGACGTACTCCTTTTCCTATTTGGAACTAGTCTGTTGTTCCATGTCTAGTTCTAACTGTTGCTTTCTGACCTGCATATTCTTTCTGATTGTTTTTAGGTAGTCAGATTTATATTACATTGGAATCTTTACTAGAATCTTCAACAATCTAGGCAGCCAATTATCTATAAGTACTTTGGGACAGAAAGGCAGTAGTTACAAATAAATCTAACTGAATTATTTAGTTTTTATAGACAAATGTCCGTCTAGTCCAGACTATGGTTTTTCCAGTAGTCATGTATGGATGTGAGAGATAGACTATAAAGAAAGCTGAGTGCTGAAGAATTGATGCTTTTGAACCTTGGTGTTGGAGAAGACTATTGGGAGTTCCTTGGACTGCAAGGAGATCCAACCATTCCATCCTAAAGGAAATCAGTCCTAAATATTCATTGGAAGGACTGATGCTGAAGCTGAAACTCCTATACTTTGGCCACTTGATGGGAAGAACTGACTCATTTGAAAAGACTCTAATGCTGGGAAAGATTGAGGGTGGGAGGAGAAGGGGACAACAGAGGATGAGATGGTTGGATGGCATCACCGACTCAATGGACATGAGCTTGGGTAAACTCCGGGAGTTGGTGATGGACAGGGAGGCCTGGTGTGCTGCAGTCCATGGAGACGCAAAGAGTCGGACACGACTGAGCAACTGAACTGAACTAAACTGATAGACATTGAAAAATCCTCTGCTCACTTTAAATCTCATAAACATTTTCATTGACTAGGTTAACTGTGTGTTTGTACATGCACAAATACTTGGGGTGGAAATCTTTAGAATTTAGCCAACTAATTGATTTGTTGTGAACTCAACAGATTTTTCTGACTTTGATTGTTATGAATCTCATTTCTTAAAATATCTTTTCTTGAATGATGGAGTATATTTGTATGAGATTTTACTTTGAAAATGTATGTATTCAAACTTGTTGCAGACATCTCAGCATTTCTTAAAATCACTAAACACCAAAATAACTTCTCATAAAACTAAGTAACCTATGGATTTATTCTGATATCTAATAGGTGAGGTAATGGGTGACTATAAAAGTGGCAATGTGCATAAAAGCCTTCATCTATGTAGTCTTTTTAGAATATGGTCGTGAATGCTACATCCATAAAAATGTGCTGTTAGTCATAACTGAGACACAGTGAGAAGGTAGGGGAACGAGGGCAGATTCAATTGGCAGTATCATTCTTTGTATGTCAGTAACAGTGCATAGTGGAGAAAACATTTTTTTGTTAATCCCTTTATTTTACCTTCCTTTTCAGTTACAAGTTAGCAGAAAATGTAGATGCTCAGATGAAACAAATGACCCAAGATCTCAAGGACATCACTGAGTACCTGAATATATTTGAAAGTCCTGCTGACTCTACTGACCCGGTGTGTTAACTGCTTTATCTATTTAGACAACCAAAATTTAGTATGAAGTTAGCATTCTCTTGTTCCTTTGCCTAGTCACCTTCTCCTGTCCTCTGTAGTGTTCCTTACGTGCCTCCAGAGGTACGAAGTTTTGGGTGTAGTTAGTGGAGCAGGAAATGTTCAGGAGCACAAAAAGGTTGTGAGGGTTTTTTTTTTATTATTTTCAGGAGGGTAAAAAAATTACTGATCTCCCAAAATTTGGGGGTTTTCTCTCTGTTCTTCCAATAAGTATGTCTCTATTCTAATTTTTCTATTCACTTACTCATTAGCTAGTTTATTTGTCCTTTTACATATTCATCTACATGGTGATATAATTGTGAGTGTATGTGTGTATATATACATATACATGTTTTGAGTCTTGTAGGTATATCCAGGCAATCCTTAATTTATAATTAGGTTATATTTCAAAAGTTCAAAAAGTCAACTACTCAAGACTTACAGTATATTTTTCCAGAGAATATTTAAGTATAGTTATTAGGTTTCCACCTGCCTTGTGGAATCCTAGTTAACTCATAATGTAAATTTATTATAACATGAGAAAATACAGCTGAGGCTCTTTTTCTTTTTTAAAATATAAATTTATTTATTTTAATTGGAGGCTAATTACAATATTGCATTGGTTTGCCATACATCAGCATAAATCTGCCACAGGTGTACATGTGTTCCCCAGCCTGAACCCCCCTCCCACCTCCCTCCCCATACCATCCCTCTGGGTCATCCCAGTGCACCAGCTCCAAGCATCGAGTATCATGCATTGAACCTGGACTGGCGATTCGTTTCACATATGATATTATACATGTTTTAATGCCATTGTCCAAAATCATCCCGCTCTCACCCTCTCCCAGAGTCCAAAAGACTGTTCTATACATCTGTGTCTCTTTTGCTGTCTCGCATACAGGGTTATCGTTACCATCTTTCTAAATTCCATATATATGCATTAGTATACTGTTTTTCTTTCTGGCTTACTTCACTCTGTATAGTCGGCTTCAGTTTCATCCACCTCATTAGAACTGATTCAAATGTATTCTGTTTAATGGCTGAGTAATACTCCATTGTGTATATGTACCACAGCTTTCTTATCCATTTATCTGCTGATGGACATCTAGGTTGCTTCCATGTCCTGGCTATTATAAACAGTGCTGCGATGAACATTGGGGTACATGTGTCTCTTTCAATTCTGGTTTATTTTTCTGGAATTGAGCTACATAAGTTGCTTGTATATTTTTGAGGTTAATTCTTTGCCAGTTGCTTCATTTGCTATTATTTTCTCCTATTCTGAAGGCTGTCTTTTCACCTTGCTTATAATTTCCTTTGTTGTGCAGAAGCTTTTAATTAGGTCCCATTTGTTTATTTTCACTTTTATTTCCAATATTCTGGAAGGTGGATCATAGAGGATCCTGCTGTGATTTATGTTGGAGAGTGTTTGGCCTATGTTCTCCTCTAGGAGTTTTATAGTTTCTGGTCTTACGTTTAGATCTTTAATCCATTTTGAGTTTATTTTTGTGTATGGTGTTAGAAAGTGATCTAGTTTCATTCTTTTACAAGTGGTTGACCAGTTTTCCCAGCACCACTTGTTAAAGAAATTGTCTTTTCTCCATTGTTTATTCTTGCCTCCTTTGTCAAATATAAGGTATCCATAGGTGCATGGATTTATCTCTGGGCTTTCTGTTTTGTTCCATTGATCTATATTTCTGTCTTTGTGCCAGTACCATACTGTCTTGAAGACTGTGGCTTTGTAGTAGAGCCTGAAGTCAGGCAAGTTGATTCCTCCAGTTCCATTCTTCTTTCTCAAGATTGCTTTGGCTATTCGAGGTTTTTTTGTATTTCCATACAAATTGTGAAGTCATTTGTTGTAGCTCTGTGAAAAATAACATTGGTAGCTTGATAGGGATTGCATTGAATCTATAGATTGCTTTGAGTAGTATAATCATTTTCACTCTATTGATTCTCCTGATCCATGAACATGGTATATTTTTCCATCTATTAGTGTCCTCTTTGATTTCTTTCACCAGTGTTTTATAGTTTTCTATCTATAGGTCTTTTGTTTCTTTAGGTAGATATATTGTTCTTTTCGTTGCAATGGTGAATGGAATTGTTTCCTTAATTTCATATTTTCTCATTATTAGTGTATAGGAATGCAAGGAATTTCTGTGTGTTGATTTTATATTCTGAAACTTTACTATATTCATTGATTAGCTCTAGTAATTTTCTGGTGGAGTCTTTAGGGTTTTCTATGTAGAGGATCATGTCATCTGCAAACAGTGAGTTTTACTTCTTCTTTTCCAATCTGTATTCCTTTTATTTCTTTTTCTGCTGTGATTGCTGTGGCCAAAACTTCCAAAACTATGTTGAATAGTAGTGGTGAAAGTGGGCGCCCTTGTCTTGTTCCTGAGTTTAGGGGAAATGCTTTCAATTTTTCGCCATTGAGGTTAATGTTTGCTGTGGGTTTGTCATATATAGCTTTTATTATGTTGAGGAATGTTCCTTCTATTCCTGCTTTCTGGAGAGTTTTTATCATAAATGGATGTTGAATTTTGTCAAAGGCTTTCTCTGCTTCTATTGAGATAATCATATGGCTTTTATTTTTCAATTTGTTAATGTGGGTATTACATTGATTGATTGGCAGATACTGAAGAATCCTTGCATCCCTGGGATAAAGCCCACTTGGTCATGATGTATGATCTTTTCAATGTGTTGTTGGATTCTGATGGCTAGAATTTTGTTAAGGATTTTTGCATATATGTTCGTCAGTGATATTGGCCTGTAGTTTTCTTTTTTTGTGTGGCATCTTTGTCAGGTTTTGGTATTAGGGTGATGGTGGCCTCGTAGACTGAGTTTGGAACTCTGCAATTTTCTGGAAGAGTTTGTGTAGGATAGGTGTTAGCTCTTCTCGAAATTTTTGGTAGAATTCATCTGTGAAGCCGTCTGGACCTGGGCTTTTGTTTGCTGGAAGATTTCTGATTACAGTTTCAATTTCCATGCTTGTGATGGGTCTGTTAAGATTTTCTATTTCTTCCTGGTTCAGTTTTGGAAAGTTGTACTTTTCTAAGAATTTGTCCATTTCTTCCACGTTATCCATTTTATTTGCATATAATAACTGATAGTACTCTCTTATGATCCTTTGTATTTCTGTGTTGTCTGTTGTGATCTCTCCATTCTCATTTCTAATGTTATTGATTTGATTTTCCTTCCTTTGTTTTGATGAGTCTGGCTAATGGTTTGTCGATTTTATTTATCCTTTCAAGGAACCAGCTTTTGGCTTTGTTGATTTTTGCTATGCTCCCTTTTGTTTCTTTTGCATTTATTTCTGCCCTAATTTTTAAGATTTCTTTCCCTCTATTAACCCTGGGATTCTTCATTTCTTCCTTTTCTAGTTGCTTTAAGTGTAGAATTAGGTTATTTATTTGACTTTTTTCTTGTTTCTTGAGGTATGCCTGTATTGCTATGAACCTTCCACTTAGCACTGCTTTTACAGTGTCCCACAGGTTTTGGGTTGTTGTGTTTTCATTTTCATTCGTTTCTATGCATATTTTGATTTCTTTTTTTATTTCTTCTGTGATTTTTTGTTTATGCAGCAGCATGTTGTTCAGCCTCCATATGTTGGCATTTTTAATAGTTTTTCTCCTGTAATTGAGGTCTAGTCTTACTGCATTGTGGTCAGAAAGGATGCTTGGAATGATTTCAGAATTTTTGAATTTACCAAGGCTAGATTTATGGCCCAGGATGTGATCTGTCCTGGAGAAGGTTCCGTGTGCGCTTGAGAAAAAGGTGAAATTAATTGTTTTGGGGTAAAATGTCCTATAGATATCAATTAGGTCTACTTGGTCTATTGTATCACTTATAGTTTGTGTTTCTCTGTTAATTTTCTGTTTAGTTGATTTATCCATAGGTGTGAGTGGGGTATTAAAGTCTCCCACTATTATTGCGTTACTGTTAATTTCCCCTTTCATACTTGTTAGCATTTGTCTTACATATTGCGGTGCTCCTATGTTGGGTGCATATATATTTATAATCGTTATATCTTCTTCTTGGATTGATCCTTTGATCATTATGTAGTGTCCTTCTTTGTCTCTTTACACAGCCTTTGTTTTAAAGTCTATTTTATCTGATATGAGTATTGCTACTCCTGCTATCTTTTGGTCTCTATTTGTGTAGAATATTTTTCCAGCCCTTCACTTCCAGTCTGTATGTGTCCCCTGTTTTGAGGTGGGTCTCTTGTAGACAACATATATAGGGGTCTTGGTTTTGTATCCATTCAGCCAGTCTTTGTCTTTTGGTTGGGGCATTCAACCCATTTACATTTAAGATAATTGTTGATAAGTATGATCCCGTTGCCATTTACTTTGTTGTTTTGGGCTTGAGTTTATACACCCTTTCTGTGATTCCTGTCTAGAGAAGATCCTTTAGCATTTGTTGGAGAGCTGGTTTGGTGGTGCTGAATTCTCTCAGCTTTTGCTTGTCTGTAAAGCTTTTGATTTCTCCTTCATCTTTGAATGAGATCCTTGCTGGGTAGAGTAATCTGGGCCGTAGGTTATTTTCTTTCATCACTTTAAGTATGTCTTGCCATTCCCTCCTGGGAACTCCCTGAAGAGTTTCTATTGAAAGATCAGCTGTTATCCTTATGGGAATCCCCTTGTGTGTTATTTGTTGTTTTTCCCTTGCTACTTTTAATATTTGTTCTAATATTTTAATATTTGTTCTTTGTGTTTGATGTTTGTTAATTTGATTAATATGTGTCTTGGGGTGTTTCACCTTGGGTTTATCCTGTTTGGGACTCTCTGGGTTTCTTGGACTTGGATGATAATTTCCTTCCCCATTTTAGAGAAGTTTTCAACTATTATCTCCTCAAGTATTTTCTCACGGTCTTTCTTTTTGTCTTCTTCTTCTGGGACTCCTATGATTTGAATGTTGGGGCATTTAACATTGTCCCAGAGGTCTCTGAGATTGTCCTCATTTCTTTTAATTCGTTTTTCTTTTTTTCTCTCTGATTCATTTATTTCTACCATTCTATCTTCTACCTCACTAAATCCTATCTTCTGCCTCCATTATTCTACTGTTTGTTCCCCCAGAGTGTTTTTGATCCCATTTATTGTATTATTCATTATATATTGACTTTTTTATTTCTTCTAGGTCCTTGTTAAATGTTTCTTGCATCTTCTCAATCCTTGTCTCCAGGCTGTTTATCTGTGATTCCATTTTGTTTTCAAGATTTTGGATCATTTTCACTATTGTTATTCGGAATTCTTTATTTGGTAGATTCCCTATTTCTTCCTCTTTTGTTTGGTTTGGTGGGCATTTATCCTGTTCCTTTACCTGCTGGGTATTCCTCTGTCTCTTCATCTTGTTTATATTGCTGTGTTTGGGGTGGCCTTTCTGTATTGTGGCAGTTTATGGAGTTCTCTTTATTGTGGAGTTTCCTTGCTGTGAGTGGGGTTGTACGGGTGGCTTGTCAAGGTTTCCTGGTTAGGGAAGCTTGTTTCGCTGTTCTGGTTGATGGAGCTGGATTTCTTCTCTCTGGAGTGCAATGAAGTGTCCAGTAATGAGTTATGAGATGTCAATGGGTTTGGAGTGACTTTGGGCAGCTTGTATATTGAAGCTCAGGGCTGTGTTCCTATGTTGCTGGAGAATTTGCATGGTATGTCTTGCTCTGGAACTTGTTGGCCCTTGGGTGGTGCTTGGTTTCAGTGTAGGTATGGCGGTGTTTGATGAGCTCCTGTCGATTAATGTTCCCTGGAGTCAGGAGTTCTCTGGTATTCTCAGGATTTGGAATTAAGCCTCCTGCTTCTGGTTTTCAGTCTTATTCTTACAGTAGCCTCAAGACTTCTCCATCTATATAGCACCATTGATAAAACATCTAGGTTAAAGATGAAAAGTTTCTCCACAGTGAGAGACACCCAGAGAGGTTCACAAAGTTACATGGAGAAGAGAAGAGGAAGGAGGGAGGTAGAGGTGACCTGAATGAGATGAGGTGGAATCAAAAGAGGAGAGAGCAAGCTAGCCAGCAATCACTTCCTTATGTGCACTCCACCGTCTGGACTGCTCAGAGATGTTCACGGAGTTATACAGAGAAGAGAAGAGGGAGGAAGGAGACAGAGGTGACCAGGAGGATAAGGGGGGAATCAAAAGGAGAGAGACAGATCCAGCCAGTAATCAGTTCCCTAAGTGTTCTCCACCGTCCGGCACACACAAAGAGATTCACAGAGTTGGGTAGAGAAGAGAAGGGGGAGGGAGGAGATAGAGGCGACCTGGTGGAGAAAAAGGAGAGTCCAAAGGGGGAGAGCACAGTCAAGCTAGTAATGTCACTCCCAAGTAAAAATGGGTACTGAAGATGGGGTTCTTAAAGGTACAGAATTGATAACAAATACCAAAAAGCCAAGATTAAAAGTCTAGAGTAGAAGTTGGATTTTCAAAAATACAATATTAACAAAAAATAAAACAAAGTCACAAAAATTATAATATATATATGTGAAGTTTGCTTTAAAAAATAGGGTCTCTTTTTTTTGCAAAGTAACAGTAGGTTATAAAAATGAAAATTAAAAGAGTAATAGAGGACTTAAAAATAAAAAAAACTTTTAAAAAACTGAAAATTAAAGAATGATAGTAAAAATAGTAAAAATATATCTAGGACTTTCTCTGGTGTTGTTGTGGGCAGTGTGAGGTCAGTTCATTTTCGGATAGTTCCTTTATCTGTCTTATATTTCTCAAGATCCATAGGCCCCTTCCTATGTAGTCAGTACTAACTACAGGGTTGTTTTTTTTTTTTTAATTTTTATTTTTACTTTATTTTACTTTAAAATACTGTATTGGTTTTGCCATACATTGACATGAATCTGCACAGGTGTACATGCGATCCCAAACATGAACCCCCCTCCCACCTCCCTCCCCATAACATCTCTCTGGGTCATTCCCATGCACCAGCCCCAAGCATGCTGTATCCTGCATCGGACATAGACTGGCGATTCGATTCTTACCTGATAGTATACATGTTTCAATGCCATTCTCCCAAATCATCCCACCCTCTCCCTCTCCCTCTGAGTCCAAAAGTCCGCTATACACATCTGTGTTTTGCTGTCTTGCATATAGGGTCATCATTGCCATCTTTCTAAATGCCATATATATGTGTTAGTATACTGTATTGGTGTTTTTCCTTCTGGCTTACTTCACTCTGTATAATCGGCTCCAGTTTCATCCATCTCATCAGAACTGATTCAAACGTATTCTTTTTAATGGCTGAGTAATACTCCATTGTGTATATGTACCACAGCTTTCTTATCCATTCATCTGCTGATGGACATCTAGGTTGTTTCCATGTCCTGGCTATTATAAACAGTGTTGTGATGAACATTGGGGTACATGTGTCTCTTTCAATTCTGGTTTCCTCGGTGTGTATGCCCAGCAGTGGGATTGTTGGGTCATAAGGCAATTCTATTTGCAATTTTTTAAGGAATCTCCACACTGTTCTCCATAGTGGCTGTACTAGTTTGCATTCCCACCAACAGTGTAATATAGATCAATGGAACAAAATAGAAAGCCCAGAGATAAATCCACACACATATGGACACCTTATCTTTGACAAAGGAGGCAAGAATATACAATGGAGTAAAGACAATTTCTTTAACAAGTGGTGCTGGGAAAACTGGTCAACCACTTGTAAAAGAATGAAACTAGATCACTTTCTAACACCACACACAAAAAGAAACTCAAAATGGATTAAAGATCTAAATGTAAGACCAGAAACTATAAAACTCCTAGAGGAGAACATAGGCAAAAAACTCTCCAACATACATCACAGCAGGATCCTCTGTGACCCACCTCCCAGAATTCTGGAAATAAAAGCAAAAGTAAACAAATGGGATCTAATTAAAATTAAAAGCTTCTGCACAACAAAGGAAAATATAAGCAACGTGAAAAGATAGCCTTCTGAATGGGAGAAAATAATAGTAAATGAAGCAACTGACAAACATCTAATCTCAAAAATATACAAGCAACTTATGTAGCTCAATTCCAGAAAAATAAACGACTCAATCAAAAAATGGGCCAAAGAACTAAATAGACATTTCTCCAAAGAAGACATATAGATGGCTAACAAACACATGAAAAGATGCCCAACATCACTCATTATTAGAGAAATGCAAATCAAAACCACAATGAGGTACCACTTCACACCAGTCAGAATGTCTGCGATCCAAAAATCTGTAAGCAATAAATGCTGGAGAGGGTGTGGAGAAAAGGGAGCCCTCCTACACTGTTGGTGGGAATGCAAACTAGTAGAGCCACTATGGAGAACAGTGTGGAGATTCCTTAAAAAATTACAGGGTTTTAATCTATTGCTCCTGTCACTTCCAAGGAGGTTCCCTCAGTTTTAGCTTCTGTTTGCTGGTCTCTTCGGTGTCTAATTTCCGCCCTGACACAAGGGGGCAGTGGTGGACACTATTTTAGGCTTACTTGTTCAGTCGTGCTGTGGGGAGGGAGGGATGAGAAAACACTAGAATTTTATTCAAGTCTTGGATTTGAATAATCTAAGTCTTGGACCCTTTTGTAGAATGTCAAGGGTGGACTTAATGATCTTGAATTTTGCTCCAACTATAAAAATTTTCTATTCTCTACTTCAAGTGAATCTAAAATTGAACAAAAACAAATATAAATTAGTCTGAGTTTGCACATGCTACCATCTTCCTGCAAGAGTTAACATTATAGACTTTCTTTTTAGTGAAAGATTAGATCACCATTGTGATTCCAAAATTCAAGATTGTTTTGTCATAGAACTTTGATGCATAAATAAATACATATAGATTTAGACAGAAGGCAGAGCTGATGTCTTCTCTCTATCTTGAATTAATGTAAGATAAGTGTTCTAAACAGAGTATGTGAAAGGAAACTGTAATCTTATCCTTATCCTTTATCTCTACTAAGCCTTGGATTGTTTTATTTTGTTTTAGTAGTAGGGAGTAAATGATTTGAGTCTTGCATTTCTGTTTTTCCTGGCAAGAGTGATTGAGATGTTTAAGATGAGTGAATGCAAGGATAATTGCTTCTTGATAGCAGAACAAAAGAAGCAAGAAATCAGCAACAATTCATCTCTTTTCTCAGATAGCATAAATCACTGGACAGGAAGCAGAGAAAACATTTGCTGAACAATAAAATTCTTGTAGATAATTAATTGTAACCAGATCAACAAAACCTTATTACTGTAGGCCAATACCCTAGGGTAGAAAAATAAGCAAGTATGTTCAACAATATTCACAGTGACGGGATTTACTTGTTTATTTTTACCATTTTCAGGGGGACATAGGAAAGACCACTTACTTTTTGGAATTTTTATTAAACAAGTCTATATTATGGTATATGATATTCAGCCATAGATTTTTATAAAATTTCATTGGTCCTGCTACAAATTTTATTTCTGTTTGTTATATTAATATACAGTAAATCTGTTATTTTTATTACATACCACTTAAGTGTGGTAACATTTTCGTTTCTCCTTGTTTTTCAATATTATCCTGGACTTTGCCAGAATATTTGTCTATTTGTCAAAAGTATTCTAACATTTTTAAAAGGATTAGTATTTTTGTTACAAAATAAATACATATGCTTATTCAATGTGTTAAGCTTAGAAAATATGAGAATCTGTAAAGAAAATTAAATCCCCTGTGTTACCAGTATTCTGCTAATATATTAGTATATTTCTTTCAAGTATTTTTGCTATACAGGTAAAAATACTAATTTTCTTTTAAATAGTATTGGAAACACATCTATATAAGGTTTTGGATTCTGTCTTCATTTAATATTCTTTCATGGTATTTTCCCCAAATTTTAACCATTCTTTGAAAATATGCTTATAATAACTGCATTAGAGATGACTTCAATCATTTTTTATTGATGGAGATATTGTTGCAAAATTTTACTATTATGAAATTAACCTGGTGTATGTTTAGATTTCATTATTTCTTCTGGTCAGATTTCTAGAAGTAGAGTATACTGAGTTAAAAGGTAAGACTTTGATATGAAAGTCACTCAATCATGTCTTATTCTTTGTGACCCCATGGACTGAATTCTCTAAGCCAGAATACTGGAGTAGATAGCCTGTCCCTTCTCCAGAGGATCTTCCCGACCCAGGAATTGAACTGGGGTCTCTCTCATTGCAGGCAGATTCTTTACCAACTGAGCTACCAGGGAAACCCTGATAGCTCAGGGTTTGATATATATTTATAAATATAAATATTTGATATATATACATATATGTCAGACTTCTGATGTTTATATAATATATATTTTTTGATATATATCATAGTTTGATATATATATGACTTAGATATATATTGCAAAAATTTACATTTTGAAGGGCTGGGTCAGTTTATATTATCATAGGCTGTGTATGAATGTACCTATTTTCCACACACACTTGACAACTGAATAGTACCATTTATTAAAAATTGATGATTTGGAAATCTTGCTGTTTGCAATAACATAAATGGACCTTGAGAGCACTATGCAAAGTAAAATAAGTCAGTTCAGTTCAGTTCAGTTCAGTCGTTCAGTCGTGTCCGACTCTTTGACAAATACCATACAATCTCGCTTATATATGGAATTTGAAAACAAAAAAACTAAAACTAAACCAAGCTCATACATACCCGGAACAGATTGGTGATTGCCAGAGGATGGAGGTGAGTGATGGGCAAAATGGCTGAAGGGAGTCAAAAGGTACAAACTTCTAGTTACAAAATGAAAAAACCATGGTAACTATAGTTAATAATACTGTATTACATATTTGAAAATTGCTAAAAGAATGGATTGGAAAAGCCTTTATCACAAGAAAAAAATTTTTGTAACTGTATGGTGAATGTTAACTAGACTTAATGTGGTAGTCATTCCATAATATATATGAATATCAAATCATTATTGTATATACCTGAAACTAACAAAATGTTATAGGTATCAATTATACCTCAATTTAAAAAGTTATTTTGGTTGATAAAAGGTCATATTTTTAGAGTTTTATATGAATTTCTTGTTTTGTCAAATGTCTCTTAAGGTTCTTTACTTATTTTTGTACTATAGAAGTTAGGTGTTTTTTTTTGCTGAATTGTAGGAATTGAATTCTTGACAGTTGAAATAGATTGAACTAATATATGAACATTATAAATATAAAATAGCAAAAAACCCATGCAATTAATACTTAGCATATTCTCAGTAAATTTCTTATCAGAAGAAATGTAAGTAACTTCCCTAATTTCATTTTTATGTTTATTTTTGTTTACCATATCAGAATAATCATAATCTAAGAATCCTTTGTGGTTTTTTTATGTGTTTGTTTGTTTTTCCAGTTTTTCAAATTTAATTTTTTAGTTGAAGGATGATTGCTTTACAGAACAGTTTTTTAAATTTAATTTTATTTTTTGGTCATTCAAAAATTTTATTTTATTTTAATATAAAATTATTTATTTTAATTGGAGGCTAATTACTTTACAATATTGTGATGGTTTTGCCATACATCAACATGAATCAGCCTCGGGTGCACATGTGTTCCCCATCCAGAACCCCCCTCCCACCTACCTCCCTATCCCATCCCCCAGGGTCATCCCAGTGCACCAGCCCTGAGCATCCTGTCTCATGCATTGAACCTGGACTGGTGATCCGCTTCACATATGATAATGTACACGTTTCAAAGCTACCCTCTTAAATCATCCCACCCTCGCCTTTTCCCACAGAGTCCAAAAGACTGTTCTTTACATCTGTGTCTCTTTTGCTGTCTCGTATATAGGGTCATCGTTACCATCTTTCTAAATTCCATATATAAGCATTAGTATATGTATTGCTGTTTTTCTTTTTGACTTGCTTCACTCTGTGTAATAGGCTCCAGTTTCACCCACCTCATTAGAACTTACTCAAATGCATTCCTGTGTGTTTTTAGCTCCAGTGGATCTGCAGAATTCTGAATGTTCATTTGGACTGTCTACAGTGGATTAATCATACTTCAGGTGGGAGTTTATTTGTACCCCAAGTTATCTGTAAGTAGAAAATGTGATACAGGTCAGGTTTTGTGCACCATGACCACACTCAAATAAGAGCTCAGTTGTAAGAGTACTATTTAACACATGTTATGTCTGTATTAATTCTGAAGAACTGTAATTGCTTATTTTTATAAAATGAAACATAGGAAGGATAAACTAGAAACTAATGAAAATAGGGGGTGTTTAGGAATGGGGTGGAGGAGGTAGAAATGGAAACAGGACTTTCCTGGATATGCCTTTTTATACAGTTTTGGCTTCTGGACCATGTAAAAATTTAAATATTCAAAAATTAAAATTAAGCCAAAACTGAATACAAAATGAAACCAAACAAACCTGTGTAACTAATTTATAACATAAATATGCAGTTCAGATAACTTTTGTACATTGTGTTTTTGATGGTACATCCTTTCTAGAAAGTAATCTTAATGATAAAAAGAATTTCAAAGAAATCTTAAACTTTCTTAATAAGTTTATCATTAGTTTCAGGATGATGCTATATATTACATATGCATGTGGTATAATGATATTTCAACCGTTGTAAATATGTGTATGCTTGCTAAGTCACTTCAGTCGTGTCTGACTCTTTGCAACCCTATGGACTGAAGCCCGCCTGGCTCCTTTATCCATGGGATTCTCCAGGCAAGAATACTGGAGTGGATTGCCATACCCTCCTCCAGGAGATCTTCCTGAACCAGGGATCAAACCCACATCTCTTACATCCCTAGCATTGGTAGGCTGGTAGTGCCTCCTGGGAAGCCCATCATTATAAATATAGTAGAAAGCAAATGCACACATTTGTTAATAATAGAAACCAAGATTTTCATTAAAAGATAAAGCAGAAATAAGATATTTTTCTTTCATATTTTGTTATAAATTTGAATTGCAAACATCAGTACAAATTACTGTTCCCTTTTTCTATACATGGAAAGGGCCAAGAAGCAATGATATACCCTGATAGCAGTGAGCACATCTAGCACCTAGATCTTGGTTTCTAAATACCATTACCATTAAAATGAACCAAGGCTTCTTAGAGAAATATCTGATCTCAGGTCTTACACAGGGAAAGTACAGGGTGAGTTTGGCACTTTTTATGCCAGAAAACAAAGATTATTCAAAAACTAATGAGATATTCAGGACACGAGATGGCACTTTAATGGGCTTATACTGGCCAAATCAGGTTTCAACATTAAAAAAGAATAATGACAGTGATGTATTATAATACACTGAGGGAGAAAAACCTCATGAGACCATAGTGATATTCCCAAAAAAGACAGAGACAGAGAGAAATGGGAGATTCAGTGAAGAGTCTTTATAGAAGCATGGGAGCTAATAATTGTAGAAGGAATGATTATACAGCTAATAATTGTAAAAGAAATAGGGAACCACCATTTAAAACATTTTCAAAAGAATACTTTCAGTAAGGTTTCCATGATGTTGAATACTCTACCTCATTTATATTTAAACTGTCAGTCATTTCTTGGCCAAATCTATAAATATATATATATATATATAGACAGGAAATGGATCAAATATAGATTACAAGTTACTGAGTGATTTTTAAGTTTATTTAGGTATAATTTATGTACTCAATTTATATGCAGTCATTTTAATTGTACAATTTAATGAGAAAGTTACCATTTTGTAGCCCTGGCTTATTGATTGATTCTGGCAAGGGTCATCAAGGAATGCTAAAACCACTTAGTAATGCTAAAACTACCCATTATTTAAAAATTACAAAGGAGAAAATGTACCTTTGCAACAGTGCTGTCTGACAAGTACCACTTTCATCAAGTGATCAAATTTAATATCACTAGTATTGTAATAAATTGACATTGTGTACTTCTTGATCTGACATGAGAAGTGCATAATATCCCATATGTAGTATTCTTATTAAAAATGTTTAACCTGAATCTAATGATAAGAAGATAATCAGACATTCTATGGACAATATATTCTGAAAGATAATTGACTTCAACTCTTGAAAAATCAGTCATGGGTATCTAGAATGTTCAAAACAAAAAAGATTAAGGGGATTGTTATAGATTAGAAGAGATATAACAATCAAGTCTACCATGTTAACTTTGATTAGATACTGGATCAAAGCCAAGAAGACATTATTTAGAACTTTTAGGGAAACTGAGTATGAACTGCACATTAAATATTAAGGGATTTTTTATTTTCCTATGTGTGTTATTATGGTTATGCAAGAAAATATTTTTACTCTTAGAAGCTGCATGCTACATTTAGAGAATAAAATTAGCTGCATACTAATTTTATTTCAAGTGGTTCAACCAAAATCATTTGTGAAGAGAAAAAGATGGAAAAATTTGTGGCAAAATGGTAACAGTGGGTTAACCTAGGAAAAAGGTATTTAAATTGGTGACTTTTACTATTCTCTCAGCTTTTCAATAAATTTAAAGTAAAAACTGGTGGGAAATGATTGTCATAGACCTTTGACTAAATATGGAATATATTGAGACATCAGTAATTGAGACAAATGGGAGCTAATTAACCAATTTACTATTGGTAAACTAAATAGCTAGTTACTATTTTTAAAGATGTGGTATGAAAATAATACAGATCTTCTTATTTGGCTTTATATATTCCTCATTCTCTGCATTAATAGAGGTCATCAACCATGAACTTCTGCTTCTTTCCCTTCCAAATATACCTATATCGTCATCATCCATGTTTACTTCCTTCTTTCCTGTGTTAAAAGAAAATTGTCCTATTTTATTCTAAACTATGGTTTGAATCATCAGAGGGAGGATAAATTCTATATTGCTTTAGTTTGTGGTTCAGCTGGTAAAGAATCCACCTGTGGGATTGCAGTGTGGGAGACCTGGGTTCAATCCCTGGGCTGGGAAGATCCACCAGAGAAGGGAAAGGCCACCCACCTCAGTATACCCACTCCAGTATTCTGGCCTGGAGAATTCCATGGAATGTACAGTCCATCGGGTCGCAAAGAGTCAGATAAGACTGAGCAATTTTCACTTTAGTATTAATTACCTGATGGGGAGAGGTTTCTGAATCAGATAGATATGGATTCAAGTCAAGGGGTGTGTGTGTGTGCATGCTCAGTCGTGTCCAGCTCTTTGTGACCCCATGGACCTGCCAGGCTCCTCTGTCCGTGAGATTTTCCAGGCAAGAATACTGGAGTGGGTTGCTATTTCCTACTCCAGGGGATCTTCCCAACCCAGGGATATAACCCCCATCTCTTGCATCTCCCGCATTGGTAGGCAGATTCTTTACCACTATGCCACCTGGAAGCCCTCAAGTCAAGGTATTACCACTTAATAGTTGTGTGACCTTAATTGTAACTCAGTTTCTCTGAGTCTATTTCCTCATTTTAAAAATGAGTAATATTTATCTTTTAGGGCTTTTGTAAGGATTAAAAGAAGCAACATTGAAGTTTTCTTAAGCAGTGCCTGTTCCATGACTGGTGGTCGGTAAATGATAGTGACAGAACTGGTTGTCAGAGTTTGCTGTGGGTGGAGATGGGTTGGGAGAGAAAGACCAAAAGGGTCATATGGTTCAAAAGGTAGCTATTAAATTGAGTCTAGAGAAGGCAGTTCCACATATTATCATTGAAAACCACTTATCTAGAGAAGTGGTTAAGAACAGCTGTGATGTGGAAGCATGTGGGTGGCCAGAGAACACTGAGGAATGAGATCATACAAAGTTTGACTCAGTAGTATTCCTGTCTGTTGCATATTTTCCTACAGTGAGCAGTGCTTCTTGGATGGAGTTGGGGGGATGTCAAAATGTAGTTAGGTAAAGAAAGATTATAATGATTTTTTCCTCTTAGCTGGGATCCTCTTTGTCATAAACGAAATCTCAAGGCTCTCAGCCACTGTTTTCCTACTAATAAAATTAAGGTTGTTAGTGCTACCAAGAACTTACTGTATTATGTAAATGAAGGAACTGTGGTTCAGAGAGGTTAAACGACTTCCCTAAGAACCCACAGTTAATTAGTGGCAGACCTCAGACCAGAATAATAATCAGAATAGTATTCTTTCTATTGGTATGCTCTTAAAACAATTCTGTGGGCATGACTGGATATAAAAACAAATCCCAATCATTTACTTAACAGTAGAGGACATGGGTTTTCAAAATATAATGGTAGTACTTGGGTAGGATGTAAATTCTAGTGGTCTGGGTAAAGCTTCAGTCAACACAGTAAAAAAAAAAAAAAAAAAGGTAAGACAATAGAGAGTAATGATTACTTGGAGTTACTTTTCTGCTAAAGTTGAGTTGAGCTGAAGAGGCAATGAGAGCTCATACAGGTTCTCAAATGAGATGGAGAGGCCATGATAATGGAAAAAAGCCTAGAGATTCTTGATACTGTGGGCTCCTTTTTTCTGTTCCCTCAAGAAACCTTTCTTTTTCATATCAGGAAAAGATATGATCAGAGAATGGAGAGTGGCAGGATTTAATTATGCTAAGAGGGTTTTTTTTTTTTTTTTGGTGGTGGTGGTGGTGGTTTATTTTACTTCTTAATAATTAATGGCATCATGTCTGCTGAAATGGTCTGTGGATTAAGAAATTTAAAGGTTAAACTTTTCAATGAATCTCTTTATTCACATCCAAATAATAGTTTTTAAAAAACCCAAAACATATGTTAACAATAGAAATTAAAAAATTGTAAACAGAAATCTCTAACTGGCAGGTTTATCTTAAAAATATTTTAAAGCTGAAATCTATATTTTGAAACATTTCTGGGAAATATTTTTAGGATTTGGTATCTTTAGTGACAGTACAGAATTTTTTTCTGCTATGAAACATAACTGTTGTGCTATATATTTAACTTAAAAATCAGTTTATCTTTAAAAGCTATTTGAAAATCACACATTACGCTTTATATAAATAAATTACATAGAACTTCCTTTAAATTACATAGAACTTCACTGATGGACCCAAACCAGGAAGAGGTAAGTATAAGAGTTTTGAGTGAGAGAGTGGCTTCCCAGGTGGCTCAGTGGTAAAGAACCCACCTGCCCAGTGCAGAAGACACAGGTGACACAATTTCGATCCCTGGGTCAGGAAGATCCTTTGGATGAGGAAGTGGCACCCACTCCAGTATTCTTGCCTGGAAAATCCCATGGACAGAGGAGCCTGGCGGGCTACAGTCTATGAGACACAAATAGTTGGACACAACTGAGTGACTGAGCACACTGAACATATATGCTGCTATTGTTGTTCAGTTGCAAAGTCGTGTCTGACTCTTTGCAACCACATGGACTGCAGCATGCCAGGCTTCCCTGTCCTTCACTATCTCCTGGAATTTGCTCTAACTCATGTCCATTGAGTCGGTGAGGCCATCCAACCATTTTGTCCTCTGTCATCCCCTTCTCCTCTTGCCCTCAATCTTTCCCAGCATCAGGGTCTTTTCCAATGAGTTGGCTCTTCTCATCAGGTGGCCAGAGTATTGGAGGTTCAGCTTTAGCATCAGTCCTTCCAGTGAATATTCAGTGTTGATTTCCTTTAGGATTGACTGGTTTGATTTCCTTGCCATCCAGAAGACTCTAATGAGTCTTCTCCAGCACCACAGTTTGAAAGCTTCAGTTCTTCAGCACTCAGCCTTCTTTATGGTTCAACTCTCACATCGTACAGGACTACTGGAAAAACCATAGATTTGACTAGACGGACCTTTGTCAGCAAAGGGATGTCTCTGCGTTTTAATACACTGTCTGGTTTTGTCATAACTTTTCTTCCAGTTTTTTCAAATTTGATATTTATCTATTTTAGAAACATTTTCTATGCCTCTTTTCCTCATGATTAATATAGCTAACTGAAAATTAATAGTAACTATAATCAAATACTGGTTCCTTCTCTTGTCTTTCTCTTTGTGAAAACTTATGTCATTATTTCAAGATTGGCTTGATGGCAGTGCTGCAGTCACACATCTGTCTTCTCAATTGGCAGTCACTGAAACTGCAGCAGCTCCAGCTCTGCTGGGACCACTTATGACAGGGTTGGCAATCAATCTGAGCGAACTTGTTATTCATTTTAAATGTATGAAGCTACTTCTTTTAGAGCAGGTAGGTAGGGCTGAAGGTTAGGTGTTTTGTATTTCTTCATATAACTAACCTTGTCTTGTCTGTTAATATTTATCAAACACCATAATAAAGAGACAGGCAGTGGAAAATCTTATGCTTGTCATTATTTGAAAGTTCCTTGAGTATTTTGATGGCATTTGCTTCTTTCATGAAGTGTCGCAGAGCTTTATGATGATAATAAGTGACTAAAACATATTTTACCCATAATCATTGTATTTTCTCATGGATTACCCCATAATTATTTAATAGTTGCTCACAACATTGAGACTGCTATTTATGACAGAAAGGGAAGAATCTTTAGAGTAACTAAAATGCCATAAGGAGTTTTGTGATATTTCTCCAATATAGTTCTATTAGCACTGATCTGTGAACACCTTAATTATTTATTTTTGACATAAAACATATTTGTTCATCTAGCATGATTCTACTATCTTACATAAAATACCCTCAGGATCATTTTAGAGAAGCAACTTTTTGTGGTATGTCATAATCATACTTCACTTTTACCCAATATTAGCAGTTATTGTTTGAGAGATTATTTTAAATTGGATTTTTCAGGTCTGGGCATGTTTTTATCTTTTTTAAAAAATTGAGGTATATTTGACATGGAGCATTATATTAGTTTCAGATGTACCACATGATTCAATATTTGTACACATTACCAAATGATCACCACGACGTCTAGTTAACATCCATCTCCTTACACAGTTACCAAAACATTTTTTTCTTGAGATGAAAACTTTTAAGATCTGCTCTCTTAGTAACTTTCAAGTATGCAATACAGTATTAGTAACTATCCTGGAGAAGGAAATGGCAGTGCATTCCAGTATTCTAGCCTGGAAAATCCCATGGACAGAGAAGCCTGGTGGGCTGCAGTCCATGGGCTCGCAGAGTTGGATGTGACTGAGCACTCATGCATACATGCACTAACTATAGTTACCATGCTGTGTTTTTTAAGAAGCTTTGGCCCAGATAAGGAATGGTTAAAAATTTTTTTATTAATTACTTTTAGCCCTCTCATATCTGAAGCATATCTGATGCTGAGATACCAAAAGACACCTTTGAATTCCAATCAAAGTGTCTTTTTCCTATTTCATCTTCTAGAGCAGAATCTGATTTACAGATTGAGCTGGTTTCTTTTACCTCTTTTTCTGAAATTCCTTGAGAAATCTTGGTGACACATTAGTTGATTGATGAGATCATCTCTTGTGTTCTGGAGTATAATGTTCCACTTAACATTTTAACGCAAAACTATACTGTGTGTCTATAGACATTGCCCCTCTTACTAGGGAGCTACTCTTTTCTTTTTAATTTCTTTTTACTTTATTTTACTTTACAGTACTGTATTGGGAGCTACTTTACTTTACAGTACTGTAGGGAGCTACTCTTAAGAGGTGGTACACTTTATATTGGATGGCTTACAGTCCTTCTGGAGTCTGTGAACCAGAACTGTATAGCCTTCAGGTAACTGATTTAGTCAGTCTGAGTCAGTAAAATTCTCAGAAGAATATATTAATTTGGATTTGGGAAAAACAGCCTCTAGAGAGAATAAGGAAATGGCAACCCACTCCAGTATACTTACCTGGAGAATCCCATGGACGGAGGAGCCTGGTAGGCTACACTCCACGGGGTCGCAAAGAGTTGGACACGACTGAGCGACTTCACTTTCACTTTCAGATACTTCAGAGGTGGAAGCTCTTGATCTGTCAGAGATGTGGCAACAACACAAAGACTCACTTTAAAGGTCTCTTTAAGCTCATCAGAGACAGCTACTTACTTGCTTCTTCCCATTGCCTATTAATTGAAAGGTATTTTATATCTTTCCATTGTTTAATGAGCTACCCACTCATCTCTGTTCCCCATTACAGACAAAATAGATTTATTGTCACACGATTTCTCCCTGATTCTGAAGAATTTCTTGTAGGTTAGATTAGAGTACTAAGATTAAAAATGATCAAGTCTTCAGCTCCTGTTAGCAGAGACTGCATGATCGTTAACATTCTCAGAGCTCGTCTTCCCAAACTTCTTTTCTATATGTAAATCCAGATTTGAAATACACTCAATACATCTGCAAAATTAGATTTCCACTAATCCTCCTTGTGTACATTTTGTGCCCAAGTGAATTTCCTCAAGCTGGAGCGTTTCCCCAGATGAATTATATGTAACATCATTTAAATCACTCCCAAATAGCAGAATTTATATTGTTTGTGAGATTTACAGATTTTTCTCCAAAGCAATTTTCTTCCTGTTAATGACTAAAAACTATAAATATACTGGAGCCTTGCTATAATGCAGTTTAGGGGCCCACACTCTATGGCTACCTCATCTATGAGGTACTTTATTTGTATGGTACTTTATCTATAAAGTGGCCTGGTAGTATTTCACCAATGAAATCTCCCCAGTTGGAGTTTAGATAGGACTGCCCTATTTTGAGCACTCAGTATGTGAAGGAATAACAAATAATGTTATGTTGTGATGTTAGTTAGTATATTTTATTTAAAATTTTCATAGCATTTGACATACAGATGCATTGTAATAGAAAAAGCATTCTTAGATGGGCGTATGAAGATATGAGTCCTGTTATCAATTTTCATTACTTTTGGCTTTTGGGAAGCCACTGAGCGTTCTGGAGTTTTCAGTTATTCTCTTCATCCTAAGCTGTTGTGGGAATCAAATAAGGTAATATGCATAGGAATTTTGCTCAAGTGCTGTATAATGGAAAGTATTCTTTTATTTTTTTTTTAGTTTTTTATTTTTTAAATTTTAAAATCTTTAATTCTTACATGCGTTCCCAAACATGAACCCCCCTCCCACCTCCCTCCCCACAACATCTCTCTGGGTCATCCCCATGCACCAGCCTCAAGCATGCTGCACCCTGCGTCAGACATAGACTGGCGATTCAATGGAAAGTATTCTTTTCGATGCAAGTCAAAACCACAGAGTAGTGATTCTCAATGCAAAGCACCTACTATGTGTCAGGGTGTTCTCTTAAATCGGTGTAGGAGATATAAATATCAATGGCATACATCCCTGCCTTGAAAAGTTTTAAAGTGCAAGTGTGGGGTCAGTAAAGAAAGAGAAATCTATCTTCTGTTGGTTTCCTAGAAGAGCTAGAATTTGAAGTGAGACTTGAAGACTAAGTAACATTTCAACAGGATGACTGTCTGAGGACCACTTTAAATGTAATAATTCTACTATTTTTCTCCCACCCTGGCCTCCAAGAATTCACAATACCGTTACATCTTTTGTTTTTATTCCTTTTCTTGAAATATATTTTTATTTAATTTTGAATAAGCAGTAGTGCTATATATAAGCAGACTGTGTTATCATCATCACCATAATGTATCACTGATAAGATCAGGATGAGAATTCTCATGGCAGAGTTGAGAGCTTTGTACATCCCTATAAACACTCTTCTTTCCATCAGGCCATAGTTAGCACTAAGGATTCAAGTGTATTTATTCTGAGTGTTACTTTAGTTCAGTTCAGTCGCTCAGTCGTGTCCGAATCTTTGTGACCCCAGGAATCTCAGCACGCCAGGCCTCCCTGTCCATCACCATCTCCCGGAGTTCACTCAGACTCATGTCCATCGAGTCAGTGATGCCATCCAGCCATCTCATCCTCTGTCGTCCCCTTCTCCTCATGCCCCCAATCCTTCCCAGCATCAGAGTCTTTTCCAATGAGGCAACTCTTCACATGAGGTGGCCAAAGTACTGGAGCTTCAGCTTTAGCATCATTCCTTCCAAAGAAATCCCAGGGCTGATCTCCTTCAGAATGGACTTGTTGGATCTCCTTGCAGTCCATGGGACTCTCAAGAGTCTTCTCCAACACCACAGTTCAAAAGCATCAATTCTTCGGGGCTCAGCCTTCTTCACAGTCCAACTCTCACATCCATGCATGACCACAGGAAAAACCATAGCCTTGACTAGACGGACCTTAGTCGGCAAAGTAATGTCTCTGCTTTTGAATATACTGTCTAGGTTGGTCATAACTTTTCTTCCAAGGAGTAAGTGTCTTTTAATTTAATGGCTGCAGTCACCATCTGCACTGATTTTGGAGCCCCCCAAAAATAAAGTCTGACACTGTTTCCCCATCTATTTCCCATGAAGTGATGGGACCAGATGCCATGATCTTCGTTTTCTGAATGTTGAGCTTTAAGCCAACTTTTTCACTCTCCTCCTTCACTTTCATCAAGAGGCTTTTTAGTTCCTCTTCACTTTCTGCCATAAGGGTGGGGTCATCTGCATATCTGAGGTTATTGATATTTCTCCCAGCAATCTTGATTCCAGCTTGTGTTTCTTCCAGTCCAGCGTTTCTCATGATGTACTCTGCATAGAAGTTAAATAAGCAGGGTGACAATATATAGCCGTGACGTACTCCTTTTCCTATTTGGAACCAGTCTGTTGTTCCATGTCCAGTTCTAACTGTTGCTTCCTGACCTGCATACAGATTTCTCAAGAGGCAGGTCAGGTGGTCTGGTATTCCCATCTCTTTCAGAATTTTCCACAGTTGATTGGGATCCACACAGTCAAAGGCTTTGGCATAGTCAATAAAGCAGAAATAGATGTTTTTCTGGAACTCTCTTGCTTTTTCCATGATCCAGTGGATGTTGGCAATTTGATCTCTGGCTCCTCTGCCTTTTCTAAATCCAGCTTGAACGTTAGGGAGTTCACGGTTCACGTATTGCTGAAGCCTGGCTTGGAGAATTTTGAGCATTACTTAGTAGCATATGAGATGAGTGCAATTGTGTGGTAGTTTGAGCATTCTTTGGCATTGCCTTTCTTTGAAATTGGAATGAAAACTGACCTTTTCCAGTCCTGTGGCCACTGCTGAGTTTTCCAAATTTGCTGGCAGATTGAGTGCAGCACTTTCACAGCATCATCTTTCAGGATTTGAAACACCTCAACTGGAATTCCATCACCTCCACTCGTTTTGTTCATAGTGATGCTTTCTAAGGCCCACTTCACTTCACTTGCCAAGATGTCTGGCTCTAGATTAGTGATCACATCATCATGATTATCTGGATCATGAAGATCTTTTTTGTACAGTTCTTCTGTGTATTCTTGCCACCTCTTCTTAATATCTTCTGCTTCTGTTAGGTCCATACCATTTCTGTCCTTTATCGAGCCCATCTTTGCATGAAATGTTCCCTTGGTATCTCTAATTTTCTTGAAGAGATCTCTAGTCTTTCCCATTCTGATCTTTTCCTCTATTTCTTTGCATTGATCGCTGAAGAAGGCTTTCTTATCTCTTCTTGCTATTCTTTGGAACTCTGCATTCAGATGCTTATATCTTTCCTTTTCTCCTTTGCTTTTCACCTCTCTTCTTTTCACAGCTATTTGTAAGGCCTCCCCAGACAGCCATTTTGCTTTTTTGCCTTTCTTTCCCATGGGGATGGTCTTGATCCCTGTCTCCTGTACAATGTCACGAACCTCATTCCATAGTTCATCAGGCACCTTATCTATCAGATCTAGGCCCTTAAATCTATTTCTCTCTTCAACTGTATAATCATAAGGGATTTGATTTTGGTCATACCTGAATGGTCTAGCGATTTTCCCTACTTTCTTCAATTTAAGTCTGAATTTGGTAATGAAGAGTTCATGATCTGAGCCACAGTCAGCTCCTGGTCTTGTTTTTGTTGACTGTATAGAGCTTCTCCATCTTTGGCTGCAAAGAATATAATCAGTCTGATTTCGGTGTTGACCATCTGGTGATGTCCATGTGTAGAGTCTTCTCTTGTGTTGTTGGAAGAGGGTGTTTGCTATGACCAGTGCATTTTCTTGGCAAAACTGTATTAGTCTTTGCCCTGCTTCATTCCGCATTCCAAGGCCAAATTTGCCTGTTACTCCAGGTGTTTCTTGACTTCCTACTTTTGCATTCCAGTCCCCTATAATGAAAAGGACATCTTGTTTGGGTGTTAGTTCTAAAAGGTCTTGTAGGTCTTCATAGAACCATTCAACTTCAGTTTCTTCAGTGTTACTGGTTGGGGCATAGACTTGGATAACTGTGATATTGAATGGTTTACCTTGGAGACAAACAGAGATCATTCTGTCATTTTTGAGATTGCATCCAAGTACTACATTTCAAACTCTTTTGTTGATCATGATGGCTACTCCATTTCTTCTGAGGGATTCCTGCCCACAGTAGTAGATATAATGGTCATCTGAGTTAAATTCACCCATTCCAGTCCATTTTAGTTTGCTGATTCCTATAATGTCGACATTCACCCTTGCCATCTCTTGTTTGACCATTTCCAATTTGCCTTGATTCATGAACCTGACATTCCAGGTTCCTATGCAATATTGCTCTTTACAGCATCGAATCTTGCTTCTATCACCAGTCACATCCACAGCTGGGTATTGTTTTTGCTTTGGCTCCATCCCTTCATTCTTTCTGGAGTTATTTCTCCACTGATCTCCAGTAACATATTGGGCACCTAATGACCTGGGGAGTTCCTCTTTCAGTATCCTATCATTTTGCCTTTTCCTACTGTTCATGGAGTTCTCAAGGCAAGAATACTGAAGTGGCTTGCCATTCCCTTCTCCAGTGGACCACATTCTGTTACTTTAGTTTCAGTAACCTGGGAATCTTCTTAAAAGTACCAATGACAAGTAGGAGGATAGTGTTCTCTCTCTCTCTTTTTCTCCCTTCTTCCCTCTCTCTCTTTCTTCCTCTCTCCCTCCACCTCTCTTCCTCTTCCTACCTCCTTCTTCTTTTTGAATGAGAAGTAAATCTTAATTAGGTTAAGCTCCTGAGATTTCAAGTTTTCTTTTAAACAGCAGCCTAACCTAGTATATCGGAGAAGGCAATGGCACCCCACTCCAGTACTCTTGCGCCTGGAAAATCCCATGGATGAAGGAGCCTGGTAGGCTGCAGTCCATGGGGTCGCTAAGAGTCGGACACGTCTGAGCGACTTCACTTTCACTTTTCACTTTCCTGCATTGGAGAAGGAAATGGCAACCCACTCCAGTGTTCTTGCCTGGAGAATCCCAGGGACGGGGGAGTCTGGTGGGCTGCCGTCTCTGGGGTCACACAGAGTCGGACACGACTGAAGCGACTTAGCAGCAGTAGCAGCAACCTAGTATATACTACAGTAACTAAAAACCTTTAAATGTGCCTTTGGCTTAGCAATCGTACAGCAGTGAAGAAACCCACATTGGAAACTGAAAAGATGGCCAACCATACTAAGCAGTGAGAATAAATTTGTTAAAGCAGTTTGTTGCCTCACAAAAATTTGGGGTCATATTATGTGCCTAATCAGCAGTCACTTCTAGAGGAAGTTGGGACTCAAAATCTTATTTGTGTGTCTTAGTCTTTTCCACTAATGAGATTTTTACTGAGCTAGTTGTGGATTCACATATAACATAGAAATAATATAGGTAATGAAGAAATAATGTAGAGTTCCTATTTCTTGTTACCTAGTTTTCCCCAGTGATAACATCTTACAAAACTGTAGTACTATATCACAACTGGGATATTAATATCAATAAAATCTGTCTTGTTCAAATTTCCACAGTTTTACTTGTGTGTGTTTGTTTAGTTATAAACAACTTTATATCCACAACCATAGTCAAAATGCAGAATAATTCTATCACCACAAGAATTCCTCATATTCCCCTTTTATTGCCACACCCACCTCTAATCCCCCTAATTGATGCTCCCCAGTTCTTGGCAACCACTAATCTAATCTCCCTTTCTAAATTTTGTGATTGTATAATACTATATAAAATGAAATCATATAGCATGGAAAATTTAGGGGCTGGATTTTTATCATTCAGCTTAGTTCCCCAGAGATTCATCTAAATTTCTATGTATATTATATATCAATGATTTGATCCTTTTAGTTGCTCAGTACTTTTCCATGGTTTGGATGTACTACAATTTGCTTACACATTCACCTGTTATAGTACATCTTAGATGTTCTCAGTTTGGGGCTACTTATGAGTACAGCTTCTATCAATGTTTATGTACAGAGTCTGATGTGAACATAAGTTTTCATTTCTCTGGGATAGATGCCCAAGAGTGCAGTTGCTAGGTCATGTGGTAGTTGAGTGTTTAATTTTGTAACAAACTGTTACACTGTTTTCCAGAGAGACTGTACCATTTTTTACATGCCCACCAGTGATGTACAAGTGATCTAATTTGTCTGTGTCCTAAACATTTGGTACTTTCACTATTTTTTTTTCATTTTAGCCATTCCGATAGATGTGTAGTGATATCATTGAAATTTTAATTTGCATTTTCCTGATGACTAATGATGTTGAACATCTTTTTCATGTGCTTATTTGTCATGAGCATATCCTTTTTGATGAAATGTCAGTTTTCATCTTTTGTCCATTTTCTAATTGGATTTTTAAAAATTAATTGCAGTTGTTATTTGTAATGACATAGACCATATAGCAACCCAAATATCCATCAATAGGAGCATGCATAAATAAGTTGATGTTGTATTTGTTCAGTGGGATATTGTACAAGAACTTAAAAATTCACATGAACAAACTTAACTTACATCAACATAGGTTAATTTTAAAAACATAATGTGTGAAATGTGCAAGTTGAAGAATTATGTGTAGAATAGAATATCTATTGTATCAAATATAAAAGACTTCTGAATCACATTGTGTAATTTTTATGAAGATATATATATATTTAGCAAAATATAGTACCATTGCTGGCAATATTTAACCACAAATTCAAGTCTGTGATTATGGCAGGAAAGGTAAGAGGTATATGGTATGATTGTGGGGAGTTACACAAAGGGCATCATCACTAGCTGGAATCTCATTTTATTAAAAACAGGAAAAGAAATAAAGTTATCAGGGTAAGATAAAATAAACCTTTATGTGGGATATATCCGTATTTATTATATCATTACTTTTGTACTATGTGTCATTAAAATATTTTAAAATAAGAATGCACTTTTTAAAAATAATAAATTAATACCAATATGTAACTATATTTCAACTTTATATTTGTTTATTTATTTAGAACATTATGAAGCTTGATTAGATGATTAATTTGGTTACTGAGAATTATATATTGTTGGTTACTATTTTTTTAAACTTTTTTTCTTGTATTGGGGTATAGCTGATTAACAATGTTGTGATAGTTTCAGGTAAACAGCAAAGGAACTCAGCCATGCATATACATGTATCCATTCTCCCCCAAATCCCCTCCCCATCCAGGCTGCCACATAACATTGACCAGAGTTCCATGTGCTATACAGTAGGTCCTTGTTGGTTATCCCTAACTGGATTTTTTTAACTGTTGTTTTGAGAGGTTATTGTGTATTCCAGCTACTACTAGTCCTTTGCTAGCTACATGGTTTGCAGATATTTTCTCCTACTCTGTAGCTTGTCTATTCTTAACAGAGTTGTTCATAGTACGAAAGTTTTACAATTAAGTCCAGTTTATCAGTTTTTCCTTTTATGAATCATGCTTTTGGTGTCAAGTCTAAGAGCTTTTTGTGTAGTCCTATATCCCCCCCCCCAATTTTCTACTGATTTTTTCCTACAAGTTTTATTGTTTTATATTTTACATTTAAGGCTATGATCCTTTTTGAGTTAATTTTTGTATAAGATGAGAGGTTTAGGTCAACTTTTTTTCCCTTTATGGAAAATTTTCCCTTGTCAAATTGTTTCTTGGAATTTCTGTTCCATAGATCTATGTCTTTCCCTCCACCAATGCCACACTCTCTTCATTAATGTAGCTATATAGTAAGCCTTAATATCTTGGAGACTGATATTATTTTTCTCCATCAAGGTTGTTTTAGCTATTTTAATTTGTTTGCATTTCTATAAAAGTTTGCTGGGCTATGATTTGATAGGGATTACATTAAATTTATATCATTATGAGCTACCAGGGGCTTCCATGGTAGCTCGGATGGTAAAGAATCCGCCTGCAATGCAGGAGACCCGAGTTCTTTCCCTGGGTTGGGAAGATCTCCTGTAAGAGGGCATGACAACTCATTCCAGTATTCTTGCTTGGAGAATCTCCATGGACAGGGGAGCCTGGTGGGCTACAGTCCATGGGGTTACAAAGAGTCGAGCACAACTGAGTGACTAAGCACACACACATTATAGATCAGTTTGAGGGGAAATGGACATCTTTCCCATGTAGAGTCTTCTCATGCATGAACATAGTATGTCTAAATATTTATTTAGGTCTTCTGTGATTTCTTTTATCAGCATTTTGTAATTTTCAGCACTCACATCATGTATATGTTTTGGTTTTGTTAGACTTATACTTCAGTGTTTCATTTTATTTGTAGTGATTATAAATGATACTGTGT
The DNA here is from genome assembly GCF_042477335.2 of Ovis canadensis. Classification (NCBI taxonomy): domain Eukaryota; kingdom Metazoa; phylum Chordata; class Mammalia; order Artiodactyla; family Bovidae; genus Ovis; species Ovis canadensis. The sequence continues at coordinate 130,394,214 of NC_091727.1, forward strand.
TTTAAATTCTGGTTTCCACATGTTCATTTTTAGTACATAAAATCACAATTTTTAATGTTGATCTTGTATAGTTGCTGAATTCACTTCTTAGATCTAAGAGTTTGATTTGGGGAGTTTTGTTTTTTGTTTTTGATTCCTTGGGGTTTTCTAAGGAGGTAGTTACATCGTCTGCAAAAAGGGACAGTTTTATTTCTTTCTTTCCAATTGGTATGCTATTTCTTTCTTTTTCTTGCATTGCACTGGCTAGAGCTTCAGTACCATGTTGAATAAGAGTGATGAGAGTGAACGTTTTTGCCTTGCCTCTGAGTTTAGTCTTTCACTAGAAGTATATGATTTTAGCTATAGGTTTTTTAATAGATGCTTTTTTAAATCAAATTGAGTTAATTCCACTCTTTTCCTGACTTCTTTTTAATCACTAATTTTTATCATTCATGAATATTGGATTTTGTCAATGTTTTTTCTACACCAATCGATATAATCATATGATTTTTCTTCTTTAACTTGTTGATATGGTGGATTACACTGACATATTCTTTAAAAATATTTATTTATTTGACTATATCAGATCTTAGTTGCAGTACACAGGATCTCTGTTGGGCTCCAGAACATGCAGGTTCAGTAGTTGCCATGTGTGGGCTTAGCTGCCTCTGCAACATGTAGGGTCTTAGTTCCCTGACCAGAGATCAAACTTGCATCCTTACATTGCAAGGCAGATTCTTAACCACTGAACAACTAAGGAAGTCCCTACATTGACACAGTTTTGAACATCAAATGAATCAGCCTTACATTTATGGAATAAATTCTACTTGGTCCTAGTTTTTAGTTCCTTTTATATATTATTGGATTTGGCTTGCTAGAATTTTCTTGAGGATCTTTAAGTGTTTGAGAGATTTAAAAAATTTTATTTTACATTGGAATATAATTAATTTACAATGTTGTATTAGGTTCGGGTGTACAGCAAAGTGATTCAGTTATATATATCCATATATCCATTCTTCTTCGGATTATTTTCCCGTATATGTTACTACAGAGTATTGAGTAGAGTTCCCTGTGTTATACATAGGTCCTTATTGATTATCTGTCTTTTATATAGTAGTGTGTATATCTTAATCCCAATCTCTTAATTTATCCCCCTCCATCTCTCTGGTGAGAGATTTTTAAATGTTCATGAGAGATGTTGATCTGTAGTTTTCTCCTTTTTTATACTGTCATTTTTAGTTTTGTTATTAGGATAATACTGGCCTCTGTTTTTAGAAGCATTTATGAACTGTTCTTGATTTTTCTTTAGGTATTTAGTATAATTCTCCAGTGAAACCACCTGGGCCTGGATATTTCTTTTGGGAAAGCTTTTTACATACAAAGTCAATTTCTTTAATGCTTCTAGGTCTATTCAGATTAGCTTGGTTGAATTTCCATAAGTTGTGGTTAGGTCTATTCAGATTAGCTTGGTTGAATTTTCATAAGTTGTGGTTATTATAATTTGTGGTGCACTTCAACTAGGTCATTTAATTTATAAGCATAAAGTTGTTCATAGGATTTTTATCCTTTTATTGGCTGTGGGGTCTGTAGTGATATACCCTGTTATATTTCTATATTGGTGATTTGTGTTCTCTAATTTATTTTTTTCTATCTTGGTAAAGGTTTATCAGTTTTACTGACTATTTTTCTGAAGAATTAAGCTGCTTGTTTCATTGCTTTTACTCAGTAGTGTTCCTGGTTTCAATTTCATTGATAACTGGTCTTATCTTCATTATTTCCTTCCTTTTGCTTGCTTTGGGTTCATTTTACTCTTTTTCAGTTTTCTGGAATTAGGAAGTTAGATTTTCATTTGCAACCTCTCCTTGTTTCTAAAAGTATTCTCTTCTAAGACTTTCCTGATAATCAGCATTTTTGAAACCTCAGTTGTCATCTCTAACCGTCAGTTTCACTAATGTTTCTCTGACTGTCTGTTCTAACGCTTCATGTTTAACATCTGCACGTAAGATATCCCATGGCACCTCAAATTAAACTTGTATAAAACTAAGCTCATTATTTTCACTCTCTCCTGGGCCTCTCAGGTCTGTAACTCCTACTTTTCTTTTTTTCAGTTGATTGCTGCTATTTATTCAGGACTTAAGGTAGGCTGATTAAATTTCATTCAGTTGAATCAGTTCGGTTGCTCAGTCATGTCCTACTCTTTATGACCCCATGGACTGCAGTGTGCCATGCTTCCCGGTCCATTGCCAACTCCCAGAGCTTGCTCAAACTCATGTCCATTGAGTCAATGATGCCATCCAACCATCTCATCCTCTGTCATCCCCTTCTCCTCCCACCTTCAATCTTTCCCAGCATCAGGGTCTTTTCCAGTGAGTCAGTTCTTTGCATCATGTGGCCAAAGTATTGAAGTTTCAGCTTCAGCATCAGTCCTTCCAATGAATGTTCAGGGCTGATTTCCTTTAAGATGGACTGGGTGTATCTCCTTGTAGTCCAAGGGACTCTCAAGAGTCTTCTCCAACACCACAGTTAAAAGCATCAATTCTTTGGTGCTCAACTGTCTTTATAGTCCAACTCTCACATCCATCCATGACTACTGGAAAGATCATAGCTTCAACTAGATGGACCTTTGTTGGCAAAGTCATATCTCTTCTTTTTAATATGCTGTCTAGGTTGTTCATAGCTTCTCTTCCAAGGAGCAAGCATCTTTTAATTTCATAGCTGCAATCACCACCTGCAGTGATTTTGGAGCCCCCAAAAATAACATCTCTGACTGTTTCCATTGTATCCCCATCTATTTACCATGAAGTGATGGGACTGGATGCCATGATCTTAGTTTTCTGAATGTTGAGCTTTAAGCCAACTTTTTCACTCTCCTCTTTCACTTTCATCAAGAGGCTATTTAGTTCCTCTTCATTTTCTGCCATCAGGGTGTTGTCATCTGCATATCTGAGGTTATGGATATTTCTCCCGGCAATCTTAATTCCAGCTTGTGCTTCCTCCAGCCCAGAGTTTCTCATGATGTATACTCCACATATAAGTTAAATAAGCAGGGTGACAATATACAGCCTTGACATACTCCTTTCCAAATTTGGAACCAGTCTGTTGTTCCATGTCCAATTCTAACTGTTACTTCTTGACCTGCATACAGATTTCTCAGGAGGCAGGTCAGGTGGTTTGGTATTCCCATCTCTTTAAGAATTTTCTACAGTTTATTGTGATCCGCACAGTCAAAGGCTTTGGCAAAATCAGTAAAGCAGAAGTAGATGTTTTTCTGGAACTGTCTTGTTTTTTTTTTATGATCCAACAGATGTTGGCAATTTGATCTCTGGCTCCTCTGCCTTTTCTAAATCCAGCTTGTAACATCTCAAAGTTCATGGTTCACTTACTGTTGAAGCCTGGCTTGGAGAATTTTGAGCATTACTTTACTAGCATGTGAGATGAGTGCAATTGTGCGGTAGTTTGGACAATCTTTGGCATTGCCTTTCTTTGAAATTGGAATGAAAACTGACCTTTACCAGTCCTGTGGCCACTGCTGAGTTTTCCAAATTTGCTGGCATATTGAGTGCAGCACTTTCACAGCATCATCTTTTAGAATTTGAAATAGGTCAACTGGAATTCCATCACCTCCACTAGCTTTGTTTGTAGTGATGCTTCCTAAGACTCACTTGACTTCACAATCCAGGATGTCTGGCTCTTGGTGAGTGATCACACTATCATGGTTATCAGGGTCATGAAGATCTTTTTTGTACAGTTCTTCTGTGTATTCTTGCCACCTCTTCTTAATATCTTCTGCTTCTGTTAGGTCCAGACCATTTCTGTCCTTTATTGTGCCCATCTTTGCATGAAATATTTGGTATCTCTAATTTTCTGGAAGAGATCTCTAGTCTTTCCCATTCTCTTTTTCCTCTATTTCTTTGCATTGATCACTGAGGAAGGCTTTCTTATCTCCCCTTGCTATTTTTTGGAACTCTGCATTCAAATGGGTATATCTTTACTTTTCTCCTTTGCCTTTAGTGTCTCTTCTTTTCTCAGCTGTTTGTAAGGCCTTCTCAGACAACCATTTTGCCTTTTTGCGTTTCTTTTTCTTGGAGATGGTCTTGATCACTGCCTCCTGTATAATGTCATGAATGTCCATCCATAGTTCTTCAGGTACTCCGTCTATCAGATCTAACCCCTTGAATCTATCTATCACTTCCACTGTATAATCATGAGGGATATGATTTAGATCATACCTGTATGGTCTAGTGGTCTTACCCACTTTCTTCAGTTTAAGTCTGAATTTGACAATAAGGAGTTCATGATCTGAGCCACACTCAGCTCCCAGTTTTGTTTTTGCTGACTGTTTAGAGCTTCTCCACTTTTGGCTGCAGAGAATATAATCAATCTGATTTCCATATTGACCATCTGGTGATGTCCATGTGTGGAGTCGTCTGTTGTGTTGTTGGAAGACAGTGTTTTTTATGACCAATGCATTCTTTTGGCAAAACTGTGTTTGCCTTTGCCCTGCTTCATTTTGTACTCCAAGCCCAAATTTTCTTGTTACTCCAGGTATCTCTTGACTTCCTACTTTTGCATTCCAGTCCCCTATAATGAAAAGGACATCTTTTGGGTGTTAGTTCTAGAAGGTCTTGTAGGTATTCATAGAACCATTCAACTTCAGCTTCTTCAACATTACTGGTTAGGGCATAGACTTGGATTGAGTATTGATATTCAGCAATGAGCAAACCTATGTTTCTTGTGTCTCCTGCACTGGCAGGTGGATTCTTTACTGCTCAGCCACCAGGGAAGCCCATTGATGATTATACTTTTTTAAATAGCTCTTGAATCTTTTCTTTTAAGTAGATTTCTGTTACTGCCTTATTTAAGGTCTTCTTCATCTCCTACCTTAAAAATAGAGCAGTTTTATTAGGTTTATGAAAAATATCAGCTCTTTGTCCACATCACATTTCCCATTCCCCAGAAACATATTCATTGTTTTAGCTGTTTTTTAAAAAAGCATTTCTATATCTGTAAAAACTGTATATACTATTGCTTTGTAGTTTTTCCATTTTAGGCCTTCTGTACTGACTTCCTAAAGTGAGAGGTGAGGATTTAACTCTTTTTACCACACCCATTTCCTTCTCTTTATCCATGTGTAATATATATTAATAAAATATGAATGTAATATGCAATTATCTATATATATATATAGATAATTATGCAATACATATAATATATGTGGGGCTTCCCTGGTGGCTCTAATGGTAAAGAATCTGCCTGCGATGCAGGAAACCCCGGTTTGATTCCTGGGTTGGGAAGATCTCCTGGAGAAGGGAATGGCAACCCACTACAGTATTCTTGCCTGGAGAATTCTATGGACAGAGGATCCTGGTGGGTTGCAATCCATGTGGTCACAAAGAGTCAGACATGACTGAGCTACTAACACCACCTTTCATAATATATATAATATATATATCCACCATGGGTATATGGTGTGTATTTTTATCCCCTCCCGCCCCCCACCCCATCCCACCTTTCTAGATGATCACAAAGTACCAGGCTGGGCTCCCTGTGTTATACAGCAGCTTCCCACTAGCTATCTGTTTTACACATGATAGTATATACATGTAAATGCTAGTTTCTCAATTGATCTTACCTTCTCCTCCTTCCCCCACTGTGTCCACATGTCTGTTCTCTATGTCTCCGTCTCTATTCCTGCCCTGCAAATAGGTTCATCAGTAGTATTTTTCTAGATTCCATATATATACATTAATATATGATATTTGTTTTTCTAACTTACTTTGCTCTGTATAACAGGGTTTAAGTTCATCCACCTCATTACAACTGACTCACATTCATTCCTTTTTATGACTGAGTAATATTCCATTGTATATGTGTACCACATCTTCTTCATCCATTCATCTGTCAATGAACATCTGGGTTGCTTCCATGTCCTAGCTGTTGTAAATAGTTCACCACCACTTTGAATTACCTTTTCCTGCTGATTCCAAATCCTTTCTAGAGTTCAGATGTTACAGTTTTCAAAATTTTGTTCTTGTCTACTTTCTTACATCTTTGTCCTTGTGGTTTTGTGCTTTTATGTTTTTCTTCTTCTTTTTTTAATCTCCTTACTGCCATTTCACAAGTGTTTTGGAATGCAGCAGCAGTAAATGCATATGTTTACATCTTTAATTAGTCTTTTATTGGTCTCATTTTCCCAGTGTTACCCCAACCCAATTCACTTTTACACAACTGCCAGATTGATTTTGATATAATGATACTCTCTGCTAATCATGTCTTCAGTACTTCCCATTGCTGTATATTTTTTATTTGCATAATATACAGGGTGCCATGTATAATCTAGCCCGTACCTATTTTTCAGCCTCATCTTTTGTTTGCAGCATTACTTTTTAAAATTGAAGTATAGTTTATTTACAATATTGTGTTAGTTTCAGGAATACAGCATAATGATTCAGGTATCTTGCAGGTTATATTCCATTATAGGTTATTATAAAATATTGAGTATGGTTTCCTGTGTATGCAGTAAATCCTCACTGCTTAACTGTTTTATGTATAGTGGATTGTATCTGTTAATCTCATACCCATAATTTGTCCCTCCTTTCCTTTCCACTTTGGTAACCATAAGTTTGTTTTCTATGTGTGTAAGTAATATTTATGGTTTTGCAAACACTCAGTATTCATTTATCCATATTTTTAGATATTTAATTAATTCTCCCAGCATACCCCACCCCATCATTGTCTGCCTGGTAATTGCTACCATGTCAAATCATCTCTTCTATGAAGCCTTCCTTGACTCCTATTTTTAATAGCTTGTTCTACATACAATAATGTCAACATTTATCATACACTGTTATAGTTATTTATTCACATATTTACCTTCATTACCAGAATTTGAGCTTCTTGATGGTTTTATCCTAGTTATTTCTCTATCTTCGGAACTTAGCATTGTCTGAGATGAACTTGAGCTTCCCTGGTAGTTCAGACAGTAAAGCGTCTGCCTGCAGTGCAGGAGACCTGGGTTCAATCCCCGGGTCAGGAGGATCCCCTGAAGAAGGAAATGGAAAGCCATTCCAGTACTCTTGCCTGGAAAATTCCATGGATGGAGGAACGTGGTAGGCTACAGTCCATGAGATTGCAAAGAGTCATACATGACTGAGCAACTTCACTGGTTCACCGGAGATGAACTTGGGGGCCTTTATATATGTTTTTAATTTATTTGTCCCCTGATATTTACACAGCACACTGTACTCAGTCTTTGATGGTAAAACAGATACAGAGGTAACAGACATGTGTACATGAATATTATACCTTATTATTAAATAGTCTGCATTTTAATGGTTGTTAAATTTTACATTATAAGGATACACTATTATTTGACTAGTACCTGTTGTTACATATTAGTTAATGTTTCTAGCTTTTTGCTTTTTTAAATTGTGCTTCGGTGAGCCCCAATGTAGGTAAATTTTAGGATATACCCATGGTTATTAGACGTAGATAAAGTTCTTAGAAGTTAAAATGCTGAATTAGAAGTAATATTTGGCTTTTGACTTATGGTTCTTTCCAAGTAAGTTGCCCTAATTATATTTTCACCACCAATTCATTGTTGTTGTTCAGTCACTAAGTCGTGTCCTACTCTTTGCGACCCCATGAACAGCAGCATGCCAGGCTTCCCTGTCCTTCACTATCTTCTGGAGTTTGCTCAAACTCATATCCATTGAATCAATGATACCATTCAACCGTCTCATCCTCTGTCATCCACTTTTCCCCCTGCCTTCAAACTCTCCCAGCATCAGGGTCTTTTCCAGTGAGTCAGTTCTTCACATCAGGTGGCCAAAGTATTGGAGCTTCAGCCAGCATTAGTCCTTTCAATAAATATTCAGGGTTGATTTCCCTTAGGATTGACTGGTTTTACCTCCTTGCTGTCCAAGGGACTCTCTCAATAGTCTTCTCCAGCATCACAATTCAAAAGCATCAATTCTTTGGTGCTCATCCTTCTTTATGGTCTAATTCTCACATCCATACAGTTAATTAGGTACCCATTTTTCTGCACCTGAAATCATCATCACTACCACCATCATCATTGTTATCATTCCTTGCTCAGAGTTATAGATGAAAATAATATTTCCCTTGTTTAATTTACATTCCTGTCATTATTAATGAGGTTGAGTCTTTTAAAAATGTTTATAAACAATTTCCTAGGAAACTTTATTTCCTAAGTTGCCTATTTGTGTCTTTTGATCATTTTTTGTCAGATTATTTTTTCCTTTAATACCCCAATTGTTTTTCTAAAAGGAGACTAAAAGGTATACTATAGTAGTGTTTATGAGAATACTTTGATTCTGTTGATAGTGAATTTAATAGCATTTATGACACCACCCTTATGGCAGAAAGTGAAGAAGAACTAAAAAGCCTCTTGATGAAAGTGAAAGAGGACTGTGGCTTTGTAGTAGAGCCTGAAGTCAGGCAAGTTGATTCCTCCAGTTCCATTCTTCTTTCTCAAGATTGCTTTGGCTATTCGAGGTTTTTTGTATTTCCATACAAATCTTGAAATTATTTGTTCTAGTTCTGTGAAAAATGTGGCTGGTAGCTTGATAGGGATTGCATTGAATTTGTAAATTGCTTTGGGTAGTATACTCATTTTCACTATATTGATTCTTCCAATCCATGAACATGGTATATTTCTCCATCTATTAGTGTCCTCTTTGATTTCTTTCATCAGTGTTTTATAGTTTTCTATATATAGGTCTTTAGTTTCTTTAGGTAGATATATTCCTAAGTATTTTATTCTTTTTGTTGCAATGGTGAATGGAATTGTTTCCTTAATTTCTTTTTCTACTTTCTCATTATTCGTGTATAGGAATGCAAGGGATTTCTGTGTGTTGATTTTATATCCTGCAACTTTACTATATTCATTGATGAGCTCTAGTAATTTTCTGGTGGAGTCTTTAGGGTTTTCCATGTAGAGGATCATGTCATCTGCAAACAGTGAGAGTTTTACTTCTTCTTTTCCAATTTGGATTCCTTTTATTTCTTTTTCTGCTCTGATTGCTGTGGCCAAAACTTCCAGAACTATGTTGAACAGTAGCGGTGAAAGTGGACACCCTTGTCTTGTTCCTGACTTTAGGGGAAATGCTTTCAATTTTTCACCATTGAGGATAATGTTTGCTGTGGGTTTGTCATAGATAGCTTTTATTATGTTGAGGTATGTTCCTTCTATTCCTGCTTTCTGTAGAGTTTTTATCATAAATGGATGTTGAATTTTGTCAAAGGCCTTCTCTGCATCTATTGAGATAATCATATGGTTTTTATTTTTCAATTTGTTAATGTGGTGAATTACATTGATTGATTTGCGGATATTGAAGAATCCTTGCATCCCTGGGATAAAGCCCACTTGGTCATGGTGTATGATCTTTTTAATGTGTTGTTGGATTCTGATTGCTAGAATTTTGTTGAGGATTTTTGCATCTATGTTCATCAGAGATATTGGCCTGTAGTTTTCTTTTTTTGTGACATCTTTGTCAGGTTTTGGTATTAGGGTGATGGGGGCCTCATAGAATGAGTTTGGAAGTTTACCTTCCTCTGCAATTTTCTGGAAGAGTTTGAGTAGGATAGGTGTTAGCTCTTCTCAAAATTTTTGGTAGAATTCAGCTGTGAAGCCATCTGGACCTGGGCTTTTGTTTGCTGGAAGATTTCTGATTACAGTATCAATTTCCGTGCTTGTGATGGGTCTGTTAAGATTTTCTATTTCTTCCTGGTTCAGTTTTGGAAAATTGTACTTTTCTAAGAATTTGTCCATTTCTTCCATGTTGTCCATTTTATTGGCATACAACTGCTGATAGTAGTCTCTTATGATCCTTTGTATTTCTGTGTTGTCTGTTGTGATCTCTCCATTTTCATTTCTAATTTTATTGATTTGATTTTTCTCTCTTTGCTTCTTGATGAGTCTGGCTAATGGTTTGTCAATTTTATTTATCCTTTCAAAGAACCAGCTTTTGGCTTTGTTGATTTTTGCTATGGTCTCTTTTGTTTCTTTTGCATTTATTTCTGCCCTAATTTTTAAGATTTCTTTCCTTCTACTAACTCTGGGGTTCTCCAACTCTTCCTTTTCTAGTTGCTTTAGTTGTAGAGTTAGGTTGTTTATTTGACTTTTTTCTTGCTTCTTGAGGTATGCCTGAATTGCTATGAACTTTCCTCTTAGCACTGCTTTTATAGTGTCCCACAGGTTTTGGTTTGTTGTGTTTTCATTTTCATTAGTTTCTATGCATATTTTGATTTCTTTTTTGATTTCTTCTGTGATTTGTTGGTTATTCAGAAGTGTGTTGTTCAACCTCCATATGTTGGAATTTTTAATAGTTTTTCTCCTGTAATTGAGATCTAATCTTAATGCATTATGGTCAGAAAAGATGACTTCAGGCTCTACTACAAAGCCACAGTCATCAAGACAGTATGGTACTGGCACAAAGACAGACATATAGATCAATGGAACAAAATAGAAAGCCCAGAGATAAATCCACACACATATGGACACCTTATCTTTGACAAAGGAGGCAAGAATATACAATGGAGTAAAGACAATCTCTTTAACAAGTGGTGCTGGGAAAACTGGTCAACCACTTGTAAAAGAATGAAACTAGATCACTTTCTAACACCGCACACAAAAATAAACTCAAAATGGATTAAAGATCTAAATGTAAGATCAGAAACTATAAAACTCCTAGAGGAGAACATAGGCAAAACACTCTCAGACATAAATCACAGCAGGATCCTCTATGATCCACCTCCCAGAATGCTGGAAATAAAAGCAAAAATAAACAAATGGGATCTAATTAAAATTAAAAGCTTCTGCACAACAAAGGAAAATATAAGCAAGGTGAAAAGACAGCCTTCTGAATGGGAGAAAATAATAGCTAATGAAGCAACTGACAAACAACTAATCTCAAAAATATACAAGCAACTTCTGCAGCTCAACTCCAGAAAAATAAACGACCCTATCAAAAAATGGGCCAAAGAACTAAATAGACATTTCTCCAAAGAAGACATACGGATGGCTAACAAACACATGAAAAGATGCTCAACATCACTCATTATTAGAGAAATGCAAATCAAAACCACAATGAGGTACCACTTCACACCAGTCAGAATGGCTGCGATCCAAAAATCTGCAAGCAATAAATGCTGGAGAGGGTGTGGAGAAAAGGGAACCCTCCTACACTGTTGGTGGGAATGCAAACTAGTACAGCCACTATGGAGAACAGTGTGGAGATTCCTTAAAAAATTGCAAATAGAACTACCTTATGACCCAGCAATACACACCGAGGAAACCAGAATTGAAAGAGACACATGTACCCCAATGTTCATCGCAGCACTGTTTATAATAGCCAGGACATGGAAACAACCTAGATGTCCATCAGCAGATGAATGGATAAGAAAGCTGTGGTACATATACACAATGGAGTATTTCTCAGCCGTTAAAAAGAATTCATTTGAATCAGTTCTGATGAGATGGATGAAACTGGAGCCGATTATACAGAGTGAAGTAAGCCAGAAAGAAAAACACCAATACAGTATACTAACACATATATATGGAATTTAGGAAGATGGCAATGACGACCCTGTATGCAAGACAGGGAAAGAGACACAGCTGTGTATAACGGACTTTTGGACTCAGAGGGAGAGGGAGAGGGTGGGATGATTTGGGAGAATGACATTCTAACATGTATACTATCATGTGAATTGAATCGCCAGTCTATGTCTGACGCAGGATGCAGCATGCTTGGGGCTGGTGCATGGGGATGACCCAGAAAGATGTTATGGGGAGGGAGGTGGGAGGGGGGTTCATGTTTGGGAATGCATGTAAGAATTAAAGAATTTAAAATGTAAAAAATAAAAAACTAAAAATAAAAAAAAATAAAATAAAATAAATAAAATGCATTCAAAAAAAAAAAGTGAAAGAGGAGAGTGAAAAAGTTGGCTTAAAGCTCAACATTCAGAAAACTAAGATCATGGCATCCAGTCCCATCACTTCATGGGAAATAGATGGGGAAACAGTGGAAACAATGTCAGATTTTATTTTGGGGGGCTCCAAAATCACTGCAGATGGTGACTGCAGCCATGAAATTAAAAGACGCTTACTCCTTGGAATAAAAGTTGTGACCAACCTAGATAGCATATTCAAAAGCAGAGACATTACTTTGCCAACAAAGGTCCGTCTAGTCAAGACTATGGTTTTTCCACTGATCATGTATGGATGTGAGAGTTCGATTGTGAAGAAAGCTGAGCACCAAAGAATTGATGCTTTTGAACTGTGGTGTTGGAGAAGACTCTTGAGAGTCCCTTGGACTGCAAGGAAATCCAACCAGTCCATTCTAAAGGAGATCAGTCCTGGGTGTTCTTTGGAAGGAATGATGGTGAAGCTGAAACTCCAGTACTTTGGCCACCTCGTGCGAAGAGTTGACTCATTGGAAAAGACTCTGATGCTGGGAGGGATTGGGGGCAGGAGGAGAAGAGGACGACAGAGGATGAGATGGCTGGATGGCATCACTGACTCGATGGACGTGAGTCTGAGTGAACTCCGGGAGTTGGTGATGGACAGGGAGGCCTGGCGTGCTGAGGTGCATGGGGTCGCAAAGAGTCGGACATGACTGAGCGAATGAACTGAACTGAACTGAATAATATTTATATGTATAACTTAAAAGTAATTACAGTAGAAGGCTATGCTTGTGTTTATTGACCAAATTGCTAATTTTCATAAATTTCTATGAAAATCTTGCAATTTTTATCTGAAATATTTGCAAGTAGACTAAGTAAGGTAAAGAAAACGTCTGTCCCTAAGCAGAATGGAGCTAGCTGGAAGCAGTTTTACCAGAACCTTTTTTGGGGAAGTCATTTTTAAGAAATATTTTAAGCACACAAATATGCTGTCTTAAACAATAACTGTTTAATAGAGGCCTGTGCAAACATCACACCATCCACTTTTAGAACATTTCCATTACCTCTAAAAGTTTTCTCTAGCTTGTTTGTCGTTAATCCCTATTCCTACTCTGAACCCTAGGCAGGTACTTATTTACTTTCTGTCTTTACTGATTTGCCTTTTCTGGAGAGTTTAATTAAATGGAATCATATTATATGTGATTTTCTGTCTGACCTAATTTTTCCAGGTTCATCTGTGTTGTAGCATATCTCTGTATTGTATTCCTCTTTGTTGCTGTGTAGTATTCCAGTGTATGGACATATCATATCTTGTTTATCCATTCATTGGTTGTTTGAAGTTTGTGTTTTGTCTTCCAAATATAATTTTAGCTCTTAGTAGTCCACCTTGTTCATAGTTAGAGGTAGGAGTTCAACTTCATTTCCATGTAGACATGCAGTTGTCCTTGTATTATCTGTTGAAGACTATGCTTCCTCCATTGAATTATCTTGGCACCTTTGTTAAAAATGAATTGACCATAAATATAAGATTTTTTCTGGCCATTTTTTCTGTTCCATTGATCTCTATGGCTATCCTATGATAATACCATACTGTCTTGATTACCATTGCTTTGTAATAAGTTTTAAAACTGGGTGATATAATTCCTGTAATTTATTATTCTATTTCAGATTATTTTAGCTGTTTTGGGTCTTTTGTCTTTCCATGTAAACTTTAAAGCTTGTTTATTTCTACAAAAAATAGCCTGCTGGAATTTTCATAGGCATTGCATTGAATTTGTAGATCAATTTGTGGAGAATTGACATCTTAAAACTATTGAGTCTTTCAGTCCATGAACATGGAATATCTTTTCATTTTTTTAGATCTTCTTAGTTTCTCTTAGCAGTGATTTATAGTTTTTATTGTACAAGTCTTATAGTTCATTTGCTGTTTATTCCTAAATTTATCTTTAATTTATTTATTCCTGAGTATTTTAATTCTTTTTATGCTATTGTGAATGGAGTTGTTTTATTAATTTCAATTTCATATTGTTCAGTACAGTTCCTTTGTAATAATGGCAAATGTGTATGGTGTATTTCCCATCAAATTTCAACTATTACTAGCATTTTACTTCTAGTATAGCACATAATTTAATAGGCCTGCAGCAGTAAAAGAATCTGCCTGCAATGCAGGAGTCACAGGAGACTCAGGTTTGATTCCCGGGTTGAAAAGATCCCCTGGAGGAAGAAGCAGCTACCTACTCCAGTATTCTTGCCTGGGAAATCCCATGGACAGAAGCGCCTGGTGGGCTACAGTCTATAGAATCACAAAGAGTTGGACACCACTGTAATGGCTTAGCATGCACACATGCAGGGACTAATCACTGATGCATACATGGGACCATTACTCTGGGTGGTTAAGTGCCTAGGTACAGTTTTTGCCCTTAAAGAATGACACTTCTGAAAAATATGAAGTATGTTAATACAGAAATAGTCTTGAGAATTCAATTTGAAAACATGACAAAATATTTATGGTAAGGCTTTCTTAATAATGCTGACTTGTGTTTCTCAACATTTCATTGATTTTTAAAAATGTTTATAAATTTACTCCTTTGCATTTAATATATATCAATCAGCAAATTAAGTAGATTGTGCTTATGTTGACACTTCTGGCCTCAAGTTAATGATTTGTTGTAGTGCTCATTTGTGCTTTTATCACGTTGAAAAATGTTATTTAGGGGGAAAAATTGCACCCTGCAGTTTGTTATTTCAACAGAAAGGAGATGTTTTTTGCCAGACTGTTTTCCTAGCCTTTCAGTAGACAACCATCATTTAAATCACTCGTTCTTAAAAGATGTGATCTTATAGTGCCTGTATGTCATAAGATAAAATGAGGTATTATACTTCAAAAACTCTGTAACATCTGTTCTTTTCCAATTGGCTGAAGAAAATTAAAGTATAGTGCTCTACATTTTTTAGTTTTTCTCTTGTAAAATTTGTCTTAAATTTTTGGGCCCAGTTATTGCATATCAGCCAGTGAGCATTAATGAACACTAAAACAAATGACCATATTTATTTATGCACAATAATAGAAAAACTCAGATTATCACACTTACTTCAACAGCTTATTTTTACTACAGAAAGTTACTGTTTTATATTGTAAAACTAATGGTATTTTGTGTTGCTCTGCTCTGAGCAAATTTAAGGACCACCAAGTTAAATTAATCATTAGAATGAAATAGAAATATGAAGCTACTCAGTGTACTAATTTGCTTATAGGCAACAAAGATCTACACATTCAATTTCATGGCCATCCTGTATGGCACTTCTAGGCTGTAATGAGTAAAAAGCAGTTAACACTTCTCTTCAGCAAAACATAAATATCAGGATAGACCATAATTTCCATGAAAGCTAGGGAGAGAAAATCAAGAACACTCTTGTCCAGTAGTTTCCTACCAGATAGACACATGTTTTTCTCTTAATACTTAACACTATTAAAATTGATATGTAAAATTTTATCAATCATATGTTGAAGGGAGAATTAAGTTATTATGTTCCTGGGATATTTCTACCTCTGAGTAATGTTGTGTGCCTTTTCCCCTTGTAGATATGCTGCAGAGGAAGGTAGAAGAGGTAACACAAATCCTAGAGGATCATCACTGGGAAGAATACAACGTCAAGATGGCTTTTGATTAAATGACCCTATTTTGAGCAGGCTGTTTTTGGATTATACATTACCTTCAAATTTTGATGGTGTTCATTAGAATAGTATTTACAGCTACTATTCCCTCTTTGGTACAATCAAGTATGCATGTATTTTTTCCACTTAAATATTATGTTATTTGAAAATGATACTGTAGTTTGGCTTTTAGTATTAGCAAATCAAAACTTTATCAGCTCTTCTGTCTAGGCAGCAACCTCTTTGATGTTGACCCTGTGTGTGTAATTAATTCATGGCTTACTCTCCTAGATACCATATCTTACTGCCAGTATGCATTGTCCTTTTCACTCCAGCCAGATCATAGAGTAATGTTTGCCCAAAAATAGATGCCAGCCAGTCTTTACTGGGTGCTTGTTAACACTCAGCATATAGTGTTAGCTACTGTGAAGTCTCTGTCCTCAAAGGCACTTACTGTCTCCTTTGAGATACAATTAATGCCTTCTGTATGAAAATAGTATAGATAATACAAGAAAGTGTGTTATGAATTACAGAAAGTATGCTATAGAAATTCAGAGAAGTGGGACTTCCCTAGTGATCCAGTGGCTCAGTCTCTGTACTCCCAATGCAAGGGGCCCAGGTTTGATCCCTGGTCAGGGAACTAGATCCCACATGCTACAGCTAAGTTCACATGCCACAACTAAAGAGTTCACATGCCAAAATTGAAAGTCCTTGCATGCCACAACTAAAGATCCTGCCTGCCTTAACTGAGACCCAGCTCAGCCAAATAAATAAATACATTAAAAGAGTTTCAGAGAAGGGAGGAAAAGTTAGAGTGGATTTAGGGCTTGAATTAGGCTATTTTTAAAGGTTCAGGCAATTTATTTTTAATGTGCAAATAATCTGGCATTTTACTTGATTTTAGCATGTGATGAATACTTTTGGGGTTTATGTATTTATTTGTTTTTCAAGAAAAAGCCTTGTTCTTAGCTTCTGATTTCTTGTGTTTCGTGTTTTACCTGTCATAAATAAAGGTGATGCTCTGAAAAACAAAATAAACTACTTAAAAAGTTTTTGAATGACTAGTGCTAGTTGCTTGTCATTACTGCACTGAATTTCTGTTGTACTGACTGAACATGACCATTCTGAGGGAGACATATTATAGAAAGAGAATATTTTTGAAATGAATATTAGCGATTTAATTCATCTTATGAGTAAGCCAAATATCAATACTTACATGGCCTCTTTTTTTTCCTATCCACACTTCTCAAAGTAGCAGCTTCTAATCAGATAAGTTTTTATTACCTCTCAAAGTTATAGAATATGAAAAAATTCAGAGGCCATTTAATTTTATGGATGATTTCTGTAGGTATACAGCTTTTGAGTATAATCTTGAGTAATCTTTAATGTTTGAGTACAATATTATTACTACTGTACCCTATATAACATTTTCTGTATTTTTTTGGCAATTCAACTCTTGTAGTCTGTGAATACATTGTTTCACATTCAGGAAAGAGAACATAATATATAGAAGAAAACACTGGGTTTATTCTTGTCCCTGCTTAATTAACTGGACAGATACTTTCATTTGAAGAATTATCTTTTGTCTACAACATAATAGAGTTGGACCATATGAAAGTTTTCTCAACTGGAATAAACTAGTTTTCACTTCTCTTAAGTTTTGTGGTTCCTTTATATCTTTTCACTACCAGTACATGCTTACTATAAAACTTCCTCAGTAAAATAAAGATGGGGCTATAGTTTTCCTGTTGACTTTGCATTGAGAGGACATAAAAGAGGCAAGTGAATGGCAAGTGACTTCTAAATCAGTGCAGTTACACTGTAAGCTTACTGGTGGATCTCTGTACTGTTTGGAGCCTTAGACTCAATCATCTTTAAGGTTACTTCTGACGGTGGTTCTAATATGTATCTAAAAGACGTGGCTTCCCTGATAGCTCCGTTGGTAAAGAATCTGCCTGAAATGCAGGAGACCCCGGTTCGATTCCTGGGTCGAGAAGATCCCCTGGAGAGGGATAGGCTACCCACTCCAGTATTCTTGGGCTTCTCTATGACTCAGCTGGTAAAGAATCCACCTGCAATGTGGGAGACCTGGATTCGATCCCTGGGTTGGAAAGATCCCCTGGAGAAGGGAAAGGCTACCCTACCCAGTCCAGTATTCTGGCCTAGAGAATTCCGTGGACTGTATAGTCCATGGGGTTGCAAAGAGTCAGACATGACTGAGTGACTTATACTTTCACTTTTTCACTAACATGTCTAAAAGATGTGACATTGTTGAGCAGACATGAATTACAAGATCAGAAATAACCTATTTGTGCCAGTAATTTTAAGTCTACATTTTTGTTAGGTACTGGATTCTTGAGACCCCTCCACCCCCCAACCTTTGTTAAAGACCAGCTGTATTAGCTGAAGGAGAATTCTTAAATTTGTCATGCTGACACTTTCCCAGTGCTTATCTACTTTTTTTTTTGTCCTTTGAAAAAGATGCTATATTTGTTCTCTCTATAATGGCATTTATGCTATCTAATTTGGAGAATTTGAAAGACATGCACAATTGTTTACTCTTAATATTAGATGAGTGATGTTCTCCCTCTTCAAGAGAAGATTTTTGGTTTTAGCATCTTCTTTCATATCTGGAAATTATAATTGCTTCATAATATATTCATCAAAAGTGTGTTGTGAACAAAGCACCTAAAAGGGACAAAGCCTGAAAATATGTCTATGTTAAGGAGGAACTTCTGGCTTAATTAAACTAACCTTGTTAAATTGTCAGAAAGATAAATGAGGCATATTTTTCAGCTTGTCATAAATTCTTCTGGGGTGAATTTGTGAAATTACCTCATGATAAGATCTCTGTGCCCATGAATAACATCTAGAAATCTCAAAGCTTTTTATATACTGTCCGATATCCTTATGAACTGGAGAGAGGATGCTATGGGAAATGGAATAGCTATTATTCCACAGTTAATAAATTTGGCAGAGCTAGAAATAGCCCAGTTTTCCTTCTAGTGCAATTTTCTAAGTGTTTGTCCCTTGGTACCTACCACTAAACTGGCTACAATTATACACAGGTACATAGAGCACTTCCTTTTGACCTTGCTTTCTAGTAATTCTACCTCGTATATGTCTTTTTAGCCATTCATTCTCCACTCATCCCACCTAGTGGACTTGTAATGTAGTGTGTATCACTTCAGTACCAATAGGATATATGTTTTATTAGAAGTTGTGTACAAGTCTGGTGTGGTTGTCAGTGTAGTATTTGTTCCACCCTTTGCTACCTTCCCAGGGGACAGATACACTAGCAACCTTGGTGTGTTTTTCCATTTCGTCCTTTATCACTGTGTCAACTGGACAGCTTGGTTGAGCAGCAGAATTCAGCCCCACCACCAAATAAAATTTACCTGGTGTGGACTATTATATGACCCACACTGTTTTTGCTTAGATTCCAACCCTGTTCTGTGCCAAAGCCACAAAAGGGCATGTTAGAGCTGTATCCATTTACCTGTGTGCTTTAGAAGCACAGTTTTTGCATATGCCAGGTTTTTCTTGGTGGATAAGACAGCAGTAAAGAATCTGCCTGTAATGCAGGAGACTGGGATTTGATCCCTGGGACAAGAAGATCCCCTGGAGAAGGGAATGTCTACCCACTCTAGTATTCATACCTGGAGAATCCCATGGATATAGGAGCCTGGCAGGATACGGTCCATGGGGTCACAGAGTTGGACACAACTGAGCAACTAATACACAAGGCCAGGTTTTGGATAACTCTAGTATTTGCCATGACAGTCTCATCTTTTAGAAATTCTCAGGATAGGAAGTATGTCTTCCTTTTCCTCAAGGTATTCTACTGCATATACAAGCAAGGACACACAAGATAGGTTGCCTAGTATAGAATTCTGTATTCCTCCACTTAGTTTTAGTGTTTACATTATATATAACTTAGTATATTTGTCACAGCTAATGAACCTTACTATTAACTAAAGTGCATAGTTTGTTCATATTTCCTTATTTTTTATTCAGGGCTCTTTTTCTGTTCCAGAATCCCATCCAAGATACCACATTACATTTAGTTATCATGTCCCTTTGATTCCTTTAGCTATGACAAGGACTTTTAATGGTTTGGTGACCTCGACAATTTGGAGGTGACTTTCACTTTTCACTTTCATGCATTGGAGAAGGAAATGGCAACCCACTCCAGTGTTCTTGCCTGGAGAATCCCAGGGGCGGGGGAGCCTCATGGGCTGCCGTCTCTGGGGTCGCACAGAGTCGGACACAACTCAAGCGACTTAGCAGCAGCAGCAGCAGAGGTCAGATATTTCATAGTCCATGTACTTTGAAATTTACATGTCACTTATGAGTGAGATTAAACGTTTTTCTTTTCACATACTTAAGGACATAGTGGAGAAGGAAATGGCAACCCACTCCAGTATTCTTGCCTGGGAAATCCCACGGAGAGGAGCCTGGCAGGGTACAGTCCATAGTGCAAGAATTTGACACGACTTAGCAACTAAACCACCACCACCAAGGATATATGTATTTCCATTTCTAGAAACTAGGAACCCATTATCTTAACTAGTATGCTCTACCAGTCTCTTGAGTTATCTTAATTATCAATAAAAATATTCATGGGCTTGAATATATGTGGTTGTCTGATTCTCAGGAAGTACAATGTCTTGTAAGCCTCTGTTAGAGACAGAGGTGAACCATTGGTGCTAGTGATGTGGTCACTCTGATCACTCTGGCTAGACTGCAGAGGGTGGACCAGATACTCGACTGGAAGTAGCAAGTAGGCAGGATGTGGGATAAGAAGTCCTTGAAAGCAGAAGCAGGGTTGATAGGGACACGTTCGAAGAAAATTAGAAGAGCCAGGATCTGGTGATACTGGATGAGAGTTAAGAAGTCAAAGGCGACTCCTAGGTTTATGAGCTGGATATTTTGGGTGTTATATTTAACCTATACGAGAAATCCAAGAGAAATACTCGGGCAATTTACAATATATCGCTTACTGAGTACGGGCTTTCGATTTCTAGCTCCGCAAGACTACAATTCCCAGAACACCGCGCTCCACCACAATCCCCTTCGAGTCGGCCGCGCAGAGTTCTGGGACTTGAAGTCCGCGGCCTGTTTTACCCAAGTTAGATCTAGGGGCCTGTGGAAACATGAAGAGGTAAGGGGTTGTCTGAGAACAGACCGCGAAGGGCGCTCTGTTCTACCTTTTGACTTTTCTAATGGCTTTTGTTACTTTGGGTTTGGGGTATGTCACGTTCTGAGGATAGGGTTTTGTGTGAGCGGGAAGACAGAGGAGGAGGGAAAAGGGGAGACGGGCTGGACAGGCCTGTAGGGCGAAGTTCAGGAAGGGCCGCCGCCGCTGCCGGTCCCCGTAGGGATGCCCTCCTGGCACAGGCACCTAGGCAACGGCGCTGGCCCCGGGACAGATGCTGTGGCTCCTTTCTGTTTCAGACCGACCCACTCAGGTAAAAGGGTCTTGATCGATTTATGAAACCAGTCTGTGCCGTAGAAACCTGGGCCAGATCCTGTCCCGCGCGACCTCCTCTCCATCCTCAGAAATGGGCTCAGGGTGGGCGCGTTAATGTGCAGTGTTTGTGTTTATAGCGGATTTTTTCGGGCTCAGAGACCGTTTAGTACTTTCAGACCTGGAAGTAAGCAAGTGATACTTTGTTTCTACAAATTTGGAAGCAAAGTACCAAACCCGTATCCATCTATTGTAAGAAAAGAAAGGCACCGCTGCGAGCAGTTCCCCCTACCGGTTCTGCAGGAAATGGCAGCTTTAACGTGGCTGATCTTTGTTGAAAGCCTGTACTTGCAATCGATGACTGACGGTACACGAAACCTTTTTTAAGGCTCCTTATCAAATTAGTTTTGTATTCATTCTGCAAGTAGAATAATCACTGGAATAAGGTGGTGCATTTAAATTCTTACAGGTATGATGCTCTCCTGCACCGTTAGTTTCTGCATCTTTAAAAAAAAAGTAGTTTCTGATTTTCCCTGCTTCAAAATGCCTTAAAAATTGTTTATAATATCTCTCATACATGCAAAATTATGAATATATACAGGTTAAATAATAATAATAGAGTCGTCATCACTACAATAGAACATTACCAGTATCAGAAGTCTGCTTGTATGCTCCTGAGTGTTTCTCTTCCCTCCCTATCCAGTATTTTGCCTTAATCATTTCTTTGCTTTTTCTTTTTAAATAGTTTTGCCACATATGAATTTATATCTAAACAAAATGTCGCTAGTGTTATTCCATTTTCAACTCTATATAGACACATATTGTATGAATTTTTCTGGCACTATTTTCACTCTACATTTCTTTTTGAAATTTATGTGTGCTGATGTATTTAGCTATGATTTATTCATTTCAAAGCCACTTCAAATTTAGCAAGAACTTTCAGAATTCTAAATAGTAAGGAAATATTAAGATACTTGAAAGGAATTTTTTTTTAAAACCCTGGACCTATGGATCTTTTAAAATTTCCCAAAGTTGTTATAAGTCTTTCTAGAGTATGAGAATTTTCTTTATAATTATGAGAGATACATCTGCTGCTGCTGCTAAATCACTTCAGTCGTGTCCGACTCTGCGACCCCATAGACGGCAGCCCATGAGGCTCTGCCGTCCCTGGGAGTCTCCAGGCAAGAACACTGGAGTGGGTTGCCATTTCCTTCTCTAGTGCATGAAAGTAAAAAGTGAAAGTGAAGTCGCTCAGTCGTGTCTGACTCTTAGCAACCCCATGGACTGCAGCCTACCAGGCTTCTCCATCCATGGGATTTTCCAGGCAAGGGTACTGGAGTGGGATGCCATTGCCTTCTCTAATACATCTTCTAGGTCTCATCATAACCCCAATAGTAAAGGGCTAAGAAAGGTATTTAGTATTTATTTTCCTCATCGAGCTAACTCACTTAGCTTTTTTTCTTTTAAAATCTGTTCTTGCACACTTAAATGGTCCTGCTATTTCTTTATGCTCAGAGTTCTTCATTATTTAGCATTACCTAGATATCCACACAGTAGTGCTTAAGCTATAAAATGTTATGATCCCCTTCACCTTTGCTTCTATACTCTCTCTTTTGGGGATCTCCTCTCTCACAGCTCCACATCCTGACAATACAGATGACTCAAGATTTCCATGTGCAGCCTCAGACTCTAATCTATACAACACTTCTTCTCTCTCTCACTTTCCTTCTAGCCAATATCACCTTCTGTCACCTCAGGCTCAGTATGTCTTTGAAGCATTCCTGATACTTCATACTGGTATTTCAATTGTAATAGTTAGTTGACTCAACATGGCTAAAAGAAGAATGACTTCCCTTTCCCAAACCATTTACTCCATCTGGAACTTCCTCTTTAGTTCATTGGTCCCATCGCTCAGTTACACAGCTTGAAATTTGGGGTTGTTTTTTATTTCTTCCTTACCCCTATGTTCAAAAGGCCTTTCTCATTTAAGTCTTCTTTTCTATTGTCACTATTAGCACACCACTTTGAACTTTCATCATCTCACGTTTGATAAATTATATACTTTCCTAACTAGTTCTTCTGGTTTTGTTCTTACTAATCCATAAGGCTTATTATAACCACGTTCATTTTCCTAAACCATCGCTTATACCATGTCACTTAACTGCCTAATAAATTGCCTTCTAATACCTGTACATTAAGTTTGAGACCTCTTAGTTGGTGTATCTAAGGCCATTGACAGTCTAACTATCCTTCCAACATGATCTCCCAAGGTTGCCATACATGAATGCCAGATAAATGTCTTATTATCCCCCAGAACATACTTCTGTCTCTTCATGCTCTCTCTCCCTGTTCTTTCCTTCATCACACAGTCTTTCAAATGCCAGTGTAAGAATTACCTTTCCAAAGTTTTCATTTACTACCTTGCCTCCCAGTTATTTCTTCTGTGAACTCCTACTGATTTGGCATATGCTTCTTTATATCGTTCTTCTCTTCTTTCTTTCTTTCTCTCTTCTTCTCTCTGTCACTCTCTCCCTGTGCTTTTCATTCTCCCTCCCTCCCTCTCTCCTGCTCTGCCCTCACCCCCAGGCACCTGCATACAACACATCCATATCTATTACTTTTCCCTAAATAAATTGCAGGCTTCTTAATGAGAGGGACTGTGTCTTGCATATCTTTGACTCCATCAGTACCCAGCAGAGTGCATTCATTGTGTATAAACAGGTACTTAGTTAATGTTTGTGGAATGAGTGATAAAGGGCAACAAATAGAGAAGTATCTTTGAACAAATGGGATCACTAATGGTAGATAATATAGCTAAAGAATATATTTTGAGATTCAGTGTCTCTTCTACTTTCCATATATATCCTTGTATCTATTCCAGGGTAAATAGCTGTGTCAAGAGTGATGAGCATGTCCTGGAGGAGTTGGAAACAGAAGGGGAGAGGCAGCTGAAAAGCCTCCTTCAGCATCAACTGGATACCTCTGTCTCCATTGAGGAGTAGGTATTGATTTTGCAAAAAGAGTATAATAGACCCTCAGCTCCAGGTGACAGATACCTCTTCAAGTCTGGGTGGAAGACTCCTCTCTTACCCCTCTTTCCTTGGCAGATTTCTACTGATTAGTCAGGGTTTTACTTCTGTGTCTCTTCTAGGAAGTCTTCCATATCCCACTCTGTCTGGGCTGAGTACCATTCCTGTGTCTTCCTTTAACATTCATAGTACTTCTCATCCAGTAACGTTATTGCCTGCTTACTTGCCTCTCTTCTACAGTTCCTTGCACAAAGCAGAAACTGTTGTCTTTTTTACTGTTAAATCCGCAGTACCTGGCACAGTGTCTGATGCATAGTAAGTGCTCAGTAAATATTTGGTTCAGTCATTTGTTAGTCCTGGACTACTGGTGGAATTCCATGTCATTGTAGTAGTGCTTTAACCTAGAAATAGGATGTAAGAGAGAAATTGCCCCTGAGTTTCACTGTGCCTTATAATGGCAAGCCCCATTTCTGTGCATTGTGGTAACTTCAAGATGTTCTTACTCTCTTCCTGCTTGTTTTGCAGATGTGTATCTAAGAAAGAGAGCTTTGCTCCTGGTACTATGTATAAGCCCTTTGGGAAGGAAGCAGCTGGGACTATGACTTTGTCCCAGTTCCAGACATTGCATGAGAAGGACCAGGAGACTGCTTCTCTCAGGGAACTGGGGCTTAATGAAACAGAAATCTTGATTTGGAAGAGCCATGTTTCAGGTGAAAAGGTGAGTGGGGCAATTTTTTTTCTAGAGAATAAAAAGGGCAATTTCTTCATTTGATATTGAGAACCTTTTCATTTTGAGTTATCAAAACACTGAGCTTGTATCTAAATCTTCTTTGGTTTTTAAGGTAAGGACCTTGGTAAAAGAGACGCTGCTCCTTGACTTTTTTTTTTAACAAATGGGATTTTATTTTTTAATTTTATTTATTTTTGGCTGTACTATGTGGCTTATGGGATCTTACTTCCACAATCAGGGATTGAACCTGTACCCTCAGTAGTTAGTAGTAATTAGCACAGAGTCCTAACCACTGGACAACCAGGGAATTCCCGCTCCTTGACTTCCTTGCTGACATATCTGTAAAAGACCATTTTGGGGCCCTGATCATTTTCTTTCTTGTTTAAGGTATCAGATTGTCACTTTCAGGGTGTGTTCTCTGTGATATATGCCATCTCATTTCTCCTGTTTCAGAGAGCGAGACTTAGGGCAACCCCTGAAGCAATACAGAACCGTCTTCAAGATATTGAGGAAAGGATCTCAGAGCGTCAGCGCATCCTTTGCCTGCCACAGAGATTTGCAAAGAGCAAACAGCTGACCCGGCGAGAAATGGAAATAGAAAATTCTTTATTTCAGGGAGCTGATCGTCACTCTTTCCTCAAGGCTCTTTATCACCAAGGTATGTGATCACCACTGACTTGATACACTCTTTCACTGGCAGAAAGATTTAACATCAGGGCCTTAACTATGAAGAGTTAGTGGAGGGAGTGGGGGAAAGATGAACTATTGCTACTCTTGAGGAAGGTATATATAGTCCCATGAGAAAGACAAATATGTACCTAGTTAGTTACAGTACACCCTGGAAATTGCTATTGTAGAGATGTAAACAAAATGCTGAGGGGACCTAAGACATAGAGCATCTAAGTCTAGTTGGGGGAGTCAGGAGTTTACATTTGTACTTGTACCAAGTCTTGATGGATCAACAGGCATTTGTCAGCAAATAGTAGGAAGAGAACGTTGTGGATAGTAGGTGAGTAGGAACAAGATTGTGAAAGAACCTGGTGTGTCTAGGGAACAGTGAAAAGTTCATTGTGGCAGGATGTGTAGGACATGGTGAGGACTGGCAGAAGATGACACTGAAAAGGTAGGTGAGGCTAGATTGTGAAGGGTCCTGAGGTGGAACTATAAATTAGCACAAAATATACAGATAAATGTGTGTCTTAGCCAGAAAGAGTGGATTTAACAGAGAAGTTTTGCTAGGCACTGTGGAAGGTATGCAGAAGTTTAAGAAATGACTTCTTGACTTTGTGCCAGTTGGAATCTAGTTGGAGAAAGTGCACAGCATTTAGTAACAAGGCTAGATACAGTTGTTAAGTGCTGTAGGAGTTCAGAGAAGGGAAAGGTCACCGTGCATTGATGTGACTAAATATGGCCTCTCAGAGGAGATAAGATTTAAATGTTCTTTTAATACTACCAAGTCTTCAGGAAGGAGAGGGAGGGGCATTTCACTTGTAGCAGATGTCATGAGCAAAGTCACGTTTGGAGGTATTGTGAGAGACAAAGTTAAAAAGATGGCTAAAATTTTTGAACTTTATTTGGCAAGTATAGATCTACATGGAGTTAGTTATTCAGTTAGTCATTTTGGGTATAGTTAAGGTCTTTGAACCAGGAGTAACATGATAAAAGCAGTATCTGAACTTGATGAATCTGGTGGCCAGTAAATCAAATACACAAGTGGGAGAACTGGAAGCAGGGAAAACAATTTAGGAGTAATCGCAGTCATTTCTTCAGGAAGAGCTGCACTAGGATGATGGCAAAGAAATTGGAAAGAGAAGTAGGTATGGTTATAAGAGACATTACAAAAGAACAATTGGTAAATCTTGTTGACTGAGAACGAAGATTAGTGGAGAGGCCTGTGTCAAAGATATCCCAGGTGTTTCAAGGCTGTGTGACTTAACAGTTGGCAAAATTAAGAAAGCCTTTATGGGGAAATTTTGAGGAAAGATGATGAGTTTGATTTTAAACATGTTAAATTTTTGAGACTGCAGGATCATCCAGTGCAGATATTGAGGAGGCTGTTGGAAATGTAGCAGTGAAATTCCAGGGAGAGGGCAGAACTAGATCCATAGAATCAGGACTCCTCTATGCTTAGACAATAAAGTCAATAGAATGAATGAATGGTTTGTTAGAGATAGAGAGACCATAGACATGGAAGAACAGTGGTGAAGGAAGGAATGAAGAAACAGCTTTTGTGGAGAGACATTATAGCTTGCTGATCAAGAACATGGGCTGTGGAGACAGACTGCTGGGAACATCCTGGCTCCCCCACTTACTATCTAAAGATGTGGGGCAAGTTACCATACTGTGCTTGATTTCCTTCAAGAGAATATTAATAGTAGCTGTATTGTAGGGTTGTTAGGATTAAGAGAGGTAATACATGTAAATCACTTAAAGCAGTACCTGGTATTTGGGGTGGGTGGGTAGTGTATGAATCTGTTCTGTTTCCTATCTTTGAAACTCCTTGCTTTACACCTTCACAGCATACCACAAAAAGACAAGTGCAGACAAGTACATGACCTCAATGAAGAGGAAGATAAAATTAGGCACAAAAGGCAAGTCGAGAGTTTTCTTACAGTGTTAGATTTAGGAATGTAACCTAGGGTCCCAGACTTCTAAGTTGAGTTCTTATTTAATTTCATATTCAGTATATGAAAATGTTTATAGGACATGATCCACAGGGAGCATATTATCCTGATACAGAATATTAAAGAGAGGAGTTAGAAGTTTAAAGCTTTAACATTTAGTGTTGTTGATTTTTTTCTCTATACCTTTTAAGTTATTGTACCAGACATAAAATGACCTTAATGTCTTTTTGATCCTATTTCATAATCCTGAATATTTTTAATCAGTAAAGTATAACTATTGATGATGATATAGTAGCTAATATTTTATTTTTGAAATGAACTTACAATAAAATTGCCTGTTTATTTGGGGGGGGAGGTGTGTATACAATTCTGTGAATTGTAAATCATGTTAATCACATAGATTCATGTAACCACTACCACAATCAGGATAGAGAACAGCTCCATCACCCTCAAACTCCTTCATACTATCCATTGAAGTCACTCCCAATTCCACTCATAATCTCTGGCAGTCAATCACTGATCTATTCTCCATCACTGTGATTTTGTCTTTTAGAGAATGTCGTACAAATAGAATCATACGAAATGTAATCTTTTGAGAGTGACTTCTTTCATGCAGTGTAGTGCTTTTGAGATTCATCTAAGTTGTGTGTATCAGTAGTTCATTTTTCCTGAGTAGCATTCCATTGTATGAATGTTCCAAAGTTTGTCTATCCACTCACCCATCAAGTGCATTTGGGCTGTTTCCAGGTTATGGTGATTATGAATAATACTGATATGAATATTCTTGTACAGGCTTTTGTGTGAACATAAAATTTTTATTTCTCTAAGGTAAATATCTAGGAGTGGGATTACTGGGTCATATGGTAAGTGTTTGTTTAACTTTATAAGAAACTGCCAAACCATTTTCAAGAGTGGCTGAACCATTTTGCATTTTCACCAGCAATGTATGAGAGTTCCAATTGCTCTACATCTTTGTCAGCATTTGGTATTGTTAGTATTTATTTTAGTTATTCTAATAGTTGTGAAGTGGTATCTCATTGTAGTTTTAATTTGCATTTCCTTAATGGCTAATGATATTAAACATCTTTTCATATGCTTATGTGCCATCCTTATATCCTGTTTGCTGAAGTGTCTGTTCAAATCTTTTGCTGTTTTTCATTTAGTTGTTTATTTTTTCCTGTTGACTTTTGAGAGTTCTTTATATAGTCAAAACACAATTCTCTGTTGGATATATGATTTACAGATATTTTATCCCAGTGTGCAGCTTGTCTTTTCATTCTCTTAACAGTGTCTTCTACAGAGCAAACTTTCTTTTATTGTGGTAAAATATACCTAACATAAAATGGACCATTCTAACTATTTTTTAAGTGTACAGTTCTGTGGCATTAAGTATATTCACATTGTTCTGCAGCCATCATCGCCATCCATCTCCAGAACTTATTCATCTTCCCAAACTGAAACTCTGTACCCATTAAACACTAACTCCCCATTCTCCCCTTGCCTTATCTTCTGCCAGCCACCATTCTGCTCTCTCTATGAATTTGAATATTCTAGGTACCTCATGTAAACAGAATCATACAGTTTTTGTCTTTTTGTGTCTGGCTTATTTCACTTAGCATCCATATTACAGCATGTATCAGAATTTCCTCCCTTATATTTTATTGTATGTATCTACTACATTTTGTTAATCTATTCATCTGTCAGTGGGCACTTATGTAATTTCTGTCTTTTGGCTATTGTGAATAATGCTGCTGTGAACCTGGATGTACAACAGTCTGTTCCAGTCCCTGCTTTCATTCTTTTGAATATGTTAAGTGGAATTGCTGGATTATATGGTAATTCTATGTTTAATCTTTTGAGAAACCACCATACTGTTTGCCATAGAGACTATACTGTTTTAAATTCATACCAGCAATGTACAAGGATGTCTTTTGCCCGTTTTTAAATGGGTTGTTTGTTGTTAAGTTGCAGGGGTTCTTTATGTATTCTGGATATTACTCCCTTTTCAGATATATGATTTGCAAATATTTTCTCCTATTCTATGGGTTGCCTTCTTATTCTGTCAATAGTATCCTTTGATGCACAAAAGTTTTTATTTTTGATAAAGTCCAGTTTGTCTATTTTTTTGTTCCCTGTGCTTTTGGTGTTATATCCAGTAAATCTTGCCAAGTCTAATGTCATAAACTGTTTTTCTGATGTTATCTTCAAAAGTTTTATAGTTTTGGCTCTTATGTTTAGGTCTTTGATCCATTTTGAGTTAACTTCATATATAAAGGGTCCAACTTCATTTTTTGCATGTTTGATATCCAGCTTTTCCAGTACTACTTGTTGAAATGACTGCCTTTCCTCATTGAATGGTCTTGGCACACTCTCTGAAAATCATTTAAGTGTAAATGAAAGAGTATATTTCCAGACTCCATTCTATTCCATTGGTATATATGTCTGTCTTTATGTTAGTACCACACTTTTTAAACTACTATAGATTTATAGTAAACTTTGAAATCAGAAAGTATGAGACCTCCAACTTTGCTCTTCTTTTTCACAATTGTTTTTATTGTTTGAGTCCCTTGAGATTCCATACGAATTTTAGGATAGATTTTTCAATTTCCTTTTTTTCTGCCATGCCACATGGTTTGTGGGATCTTAGTTCCCTTACCAGGGATCAAACCCAGGCCCACAGCAGGGAAAGCACCAAGTCTTTAACCACTGGACTGCCAGGGGATTCCCAGATTTTTCTATTTCTGCAAAAAACATCATTGAGATTTTGATAGTATTGCTTTGAGTTTGTATATCACTTTGGGTGGTACTGACAACAATACTTAATCTTCAGTCCATGAGCACAGAATGTCTTTGTATTTATTCATGTCTTTCAGCAAAATTTCGTAGTTTTCAGTATGCAAATTTTTTGCTTCAGAGCAAATATTTTAAATTTTGATGCAATCCAGTTTATCAATTTTTTCTTTTATGGATTGTGCTTTTTTATGTCTAAAAACACTAGATTTTATGAAAAAGGGTTTATTCCTTTATTTTCTTCTAACAGTTTTATAATTGTATATCTTACATTTAAGTCTATGATCCACTTTGACTTAATGTTTATATAAGGTGTGAGGTTTATGTTAAGGTTCACTTTTTTGCTTGTGAATATCAGATTATCCAGTACTAATTGTTGAAAAGAGTGTTCTTTCTCCATTTACTTGTCTTTGCATTTTTGTCAGAAATCTATTGGCCATTATTTGTCTTAATAATTAACATCATAGTTAATGGTGAAAGATTGAAATTGTCCTTCCAATACCAAGAATAAGACAAGGATGTCCACTCTCGCCACTTCTGTTTACAGTGAAATGAAATTAGAAGCCAATAATAGATGGACATTTTACAAATATGTGGAAATTATTTAACGCTCTACCAAATAACCAAGGATCAAAAATAAGTTGCAAGGGACATTAGAAAATACTTTGAGATGAATGAAAACAAAATATACAAAAACTTCAGGAATGCAGTAGAAGAGGTACTCAAGGGGCTATTTAAAGCTGTAAATGCCTATATTAATAAAGAGGAAAAACCTCAAATTTATAACCTAAATTTCCACCTCAAGAAACTACAAAAATTTGTCCAAACTGACTGGATATATGATACCAAGAGTAAATGGTAAACTATAGACTTGGAGTAATTATGATGTGTCAGTGTAGGCTCATCAGTTGTAACAAATGTCCCACTCTGGTGGGAGGTAATGAGGGAGACTAAGCATGTGTGGGATCAGGGGAATAGGTGGGAAATCTCTAACTTCCCCTCAATTTTGCTGTGAAGCTACAGCTACTCTAAAAAAATTGAAGTTTAATGAAAAAAGCTACAAAAAGAAGGCAAATAAACCCATATCTAACTTAAGGAGCGAAAGAAAGATTAGAGCAAAAATAAATGAAAAATGAATAAAAAATAGAGAAAATCAAGAAAACGAAAAGTTGGCTCAATGGAAAAGGCAATAGAATTCACAGTCCTTTACCTAAACTTACCAAGGAAAAAAGGGAGACTCAAATTTCTTGTATTCTGCTTTACTTTCTTTTTTGCATCGAGTATCTTTTTCTATCCTTTTACTTTCAACTTTTTAAAAAACCAAAGTGTCTCTTGTAGTCAGCAAATAGTTATTTAGATCATGTTTTTTTTTAAATCCCTGCTTCCAATTATGTAGAGTGTTAATTTATATTTAATGCATTTAAGTGGAGTCTGTTGATAAGGTAGGTTCTACATCTGCCATTCTGCTATTTATTTTTGATATGTCTGTATCTTTTCATTCCTCTATTACTCCATTTATTCCTTCATGTTAAATAAGCTTTTACACTGTGTCATCTTAATTAACTTGTTGCTTCTTTTACTATTTTTGTTACTCTTTTAGTAATTTGCCCTGGGGATTATAATTAACACCTTAGCTTGAATAATTTTGTTTGTATTATTGCCAACTTAATTTCAATAATGTTCAAAAACTTCATTCTCATTTACTTCTGTTCTGTCCTTTCTCCTTTGTACTAATTGTCATACAAATGACACCTTTCTAGATTTTAAGCCTACCAACAGCGTTTTATAATTATTGCTTTATGCGGTTATCTTTTAATCTTTTAAGTCAGATGGAACAACAACAACAAAAAAGAGTACAGGGATAAAAACGTTTATACTGTCTTTAATGTTTACCTATGTAGTCAACTTTACTAATGTCCTTTCTTTGGGTAAATTTGAGTTACTATTTAGTGTCCATTTATTTCAGTCTAAAAGACTCCCTGTAGTTTTTCTTATAGGACAGATCATCTTGTAGTGAACTCTGTTTATCTTGGGATGTTTTAATTTCTCCTTTAGTGTTACATTATAGTTTTTTGCTGGACATTGAATTTTTGTTTGGCAATCTTCTTCTTTTAGCAGATCAAATGTATCATCTCAACTGCCTTTTGGCCCCTTCTAATCTCTATTGAGAAGTCAACTATTAATCTCAGGACCCCTTGTCCATGGTGAACTTCTTCTTACTGCTTTCAAGATCTGTTCTTCATCTTCTACTTTTGACAGTTTGACTTGTCTAAGTGTCTCTTTGGACAGACTCCACATAGGTATCTTCGAATTCATCCTACTTGGAGTCTGTTGAAGTTCCATGATGAATGGATTAGTGTTTTTCATCAATTTGGGAAAGCTTTTGACCATTAACTCTGCAAATATTCTTTCTGTTTCTTCTTCTTCTGAGAGTCCATTATGCATGTGTTGGTATGCTTGCTTGTCTCCCATAGGTTCCCAAGGCTCTGTTGTCTTTCTTTCTGCTCCTCAAATTTAGTAAGCTTCCTCAGATTATGTAGTTGACATATCTTCAGGTGTGATGATTCTGCTGTCAATTCACATCCCCTGTTGAGCCCCTCTAGTGTATTTTTCATCTCAGTTATACTGCTTGAAAATTTCTATTTGATTCCTTATTATAATTTCTATCTTTATTTTTATTCTCTATTTGGTGAGATATTCTGAAACATTCTTTAGTTCTTTATACATGGTTTCCTTTGTTTGAATAACTTATAATAATGATTTAAAGTTTTTTTTGTTTTTTTTTTTCTGAGAAGCCCAGTGTGCTTTCTCAGGAGAGTTTCTATCAACTGTTTCTTTTTTCCTGTGTATGGATCATACTTTCTTGGTTTTAAGGCGGGGGGTGTTTTGTTTTGTTTTGGTTTTTTTCAATGCCTTTGTCATCTCAGGCTGCTATAACAAAGTACCAAACTGGGTGACCTATAAACAACAGAGATGTATTTCTCACAGTTCTAGAGGCTGGAAATCTAGGATCAAGGTTCCATTATGGTCTAGTTCCAATAAGAACCCTCTTATGGGTTTCAGACTGCTGAATTCTTACTGGATCCTCACCTGGTAGAGAGCAGAGAGAGGAAGCAAGCTCTCTGATGACTCTTACAAGGGCATTAATCCCATACATGAGGGTTCCACTCTTAGGACCTTATCTAATCCTAATTACTACTAAGCATCCCCACTTCCTGTTGCTATCATATTGAAGGGTGGGGATTCAACATATGAATTCGAGGGGGCACAAATATTCAGTCCCTTACAGTCTTATAATTTTATTGTTGAAAATTAGACATTTAAAATAATATTATGTGACAACTCTGAAAAGCCAATCAACCCCTCCCCATCCGGGGTTTGTTGGTTGCTATTTGTTTGTTTAGTGATGTTCCTGGACCAATTCTGTCAATTTTTAATTCTTTGTCATGTAAAGTCACTGAAGTCTGTGTCCAGTTAGCATAGTGAGCCACTAATGATTGGAGAGAGTTTTTCTTAAATGTCTTAAACCAAAAAGCATATGGGCCTTTATCAAGGAGCTCTGTGTGGGTGTGTTAAGTTACTCTTTCTGTGCTCAGGGAAGCAGTTTGCAACTCTGTCTTAGACTTCACTTCCTGCTTATGCTGAGCCTCAAGATCAGTTAGAAGTGAGAGATTAGTGACTTCTGAGGCCCTCACTTTCCTTGGCATACACTTACACATTGCACATATATCTCGTTGTGACTTTGATTTGCATTTCCCTGATGATTAATGATGGTGAGCACCTTTTCATGTACCTATACAAATG
This sequence comes from Ovis canadensis, assembly GCF_042477335.2. Taxonomy (NCBI): domain Eukaryota; kingdom Metazoa; phylum Chordata; class Mammalia; order Artiodactyla; family Bovidae; genus Ovis; species Ovis canadensis. The sequence continues at coordinate 130,428,220 of NC_091727.1, forward strand.
TTGGCCATTTGTATATCTGCTGTGGAGAAATGTCTATTCAAATACTTTGTCCGTTTTTTAATCAGGTTTTATTTTTATGTCATTGAGTTGTAGGTATTTCCTATACGTTTTGGATATTAACCCCTTAACAAATATGTAGTTTGCAAATACAGTTGACTCTTGAACAACATAGGGGCTGGGGGCACTGACACTCCAAGCAATCAAAAATCCATGTATAACTTTATAATCAGTATTCTGTATCCATGGTTTCACATCTATAGATTAAATCAACCACAAATTTTGTAGTACTGTAGTGTATATTTACTGCAAAAAGAAAATCTGCATTAAGTGGACCTGTACAGTTCAAACTGGTGGTGTTCAAGGGTCTACTGTATATTCTCCCATTCTATAAGTTTCCTTTTTACTCTATTCTTTCTTTTGCTGTGATAAAGCTTTTTAGTTTGATGTAGTCCCACTTCTCTATTTTTGCTTTCATTACCTGTGTTTTAGAGGTTATATTGCCAACACTAATGTCAAGAGGGTTTCTCCCTATGTTTTCAATAGGAGTTTTAGAATTCAGGTCTTATGTTTAAGTCTTTAATCCATTTTGAATTGAGTTTTGTGATGGTAAGGGTACAGTTTCACTTTTTTTGCATGTAGATATAGACTTCCCTGGTGGCTCAGATGGTTAAGTGTCTGTCTACAATGTGGGAGACCCAGGTTTGATCCCTGGGTCAGGAAGATCCGCTGGAGAAGGAAATGGCAATCCACTCCAGTACTATTGCCTGGAAAATCCCATGGACAGAGGAGCCTGGTAGGCTACAGTCCATTGGTCACAAGAGTCAGACACAACTGAGTGACTTCACTTTCACTTTCATATACTTTTCCCAGCACCATTTGTTGAAGAGACTATCCTCCCTGATTGTGTTTTCTTGGCACCCTTGTCAAAGATCAGTTGACTATACATGTGTAGTTTATTTCTGGGCTCTCTATTCTTTTCCACTGGTTCACATATCTGTCTTTAAGCCACTAACATATTGTTTCAGTTGCTATAGCTTTGTAATCTATTTTGAAATCAGTGTGATCCTTATTCCCTATGTTTCCTTTTAAGTTTTGTTTGTTTGTCAGCCTTCTCTTAGCTCTAGCTGGTAATGCCACTCAAGTACCTGCAGGGTTAAATAAGCTCCACTGATTGCTCTTGACATGATCTAGGTATGAACCAAGTCAAAGACAAACCCTCAGAATATAGCTTTTCAGTTCAATTCAGTCGCTCAGTCATGTTCAGCTCTTTACGACCGCATGGACTGCAGCACACCAGGCTTCCCTGTCCATCACCAACTCCCAGAGCTTGCTCAAATTCATGTCCATCGAGTCGGTGATGCTATCCAACCATCTCATCCTCTGTCGTCCCCTTTTCCTCCTGCCTTCAAACTCTCCCAGCATCAGGGTCTTTTCCAGTGAGTTAGTTCTTCACATCAGGTGGCCAAAGTACTGGAGCTTCAGCTTTAGCAGCAGTCCTTCCAATGAATATTCAGGACTGATTTCCTTTAGGATTGACTGGTTTGATCTCTTTGCAATCCGAGGGACTCTCAAGAGTCTTCTCCAACACCACAGTTCAAAGGCATCAGTTCTTGGTGCTCAGCTTTCTTTATAGTCTAATTCTCACGTCTGTACATGACTATTGGAAAAACCATAGCTTTGACTAGATGGACCTTTGTTGGCAAAGTAATGTCTCTGTTTTTCAATATGCTGTCTAGTTTTGTCATAGCTTTTCTTCCAAGGAGTAAGCGTCTTAATTTCATGGCTGCAATCACCATCTGCAGTGATTTTGGAGCCCAAAAAAGTAAAGTCTCTCACTGTTTCCATGGTTTCCCCATCTATTTGTCCTGAAGTGATGGGACCAGATGCCATGATCTTAGTTTTTTGAATGTTGAGTTTCAAGCCAGCTTTTTCACTCTCTTCTTTCACTTTCATCAAGAGGCTCCTCAGTTCCTCTTCACTTTCTGCCATAAGGATAATGTCATCTGCATATCTGAAGTTATTGATATTTCTCCTGGAAATCCTGATTCCAGCTTGTGATTCATCCAGCCTGGCATTTCTCCTGATGTACTCTGCATAAGAAGTTAAATAAGCAGGGTGATAATATACAGCCTTGATGTACTCCTTTGCCAATTTGGAACCAGTCTGTTGTTCCATGTCCAGTTCTAACTGTTGCTTCTTGACCTGCATACAGATTTCTCAGAAGGCAGGTAAGGTGGTCTGGTATTCCTCTCTTTAAGAATTTTCCACAGTTTATTGTGATCCACACAGTCAAAGGCCTTGATGTAGTCAATAAAGCAGAAGTAGAAGAAAGTCAAATAGTGATGTTTCTCTGAGGATGGAAGCTCTGGAACTGCTCTGCTTCCTTCAATGTAAGTTAGGCTAATGCTTTTCACAACTATCATAGTAGCTGCTGAAAAACTGGAGAGAGGGAAATGGGATTATGGAAAGTTAAAATACAACAAATCTTACTGTTCTTACTGCAAATCAGCTGTTTTTCTTGAATACTGTTCCTCGTATTGTCATAAGCCTTTATTTAATTTCCAGACTTACCAAAAGTTTTATTTTGACTTTTCCCAGTGTTCTTTTTGCTTTTATGGAGCAGCAGATTTTCAGAGGTCTTTACTCCAACATTCCAGAATTACTTTCCATTTTACTTTTATCCTATTTATATTATATTTGAAAGTGAGTTTCATATTTTGAAAAAAAAAAAACAAGTTTCTTATAGAATGTAATTGGATCCTTTTTTTCACTTCTTTATTGAGTTATAACTATTGAATGGTTCATAGTAAATTTACAGAATTGTTCAACCATCACTACAATTGAATTTTAGAACATTTTCATCACCCCAGAGATTGTTCTCAGTTACTATTTTTACTCCCAACCCAGAGAGCCACTAATCTACTGCCTATCCGTATGGATTTGCCTATTCCAGACATTTCCTATAAATGGAATCACATAATATAATCATATCATATAATATATGGCCTTCTTTAACTTAACACAGTGTTTTAATTATTTCTAGAACTAGTATTTTTCCCAGTACTGAGGGATTTCCCAGTTCTGAAGGACTTTGTGTGCAAGCCAAGGACATCATCAACAGTCAACCAAGCAATTAACTCCATTGTAGCCTTCACTCCCTGCTTGCACAGAAACTCAGTATTAGTCAGTGGTGAGAGCTCAGGGATTTTTCAGGTCTTTCCTGAGTACACACAAAGCTCTGGCCATGTGGACAGCTCTGTGCATGCGCATGGCCTTCTAGATTCTTCAAAATATGTCAGGGCCCCTAACGACGTTTTATACTCTAGGATTTCCTGCTAAGCATATTGGTAACCTATTGTTTGTCTCAACTCCACCACCTCAGCTAGCCACAAAATTCAGTAAGTGTCTGATTGTTTTTGACAGAAGTTCTCAGGAGAAAGGCTGTTAGCACTGGATGAACTTTGAGCCAGGTCAGATAAAGAGAACATTGCTTGTGAGATTTACTAGATAGATCAAGTAATGACAGTTCTCTGGGAATGGGGCTTTGAAGGAACTCCAACTCTGTTTTCCTTCTTTAGTGGTTTTCTCTGTGACATAGGGTTGTTGGTTTTCCAGGTTACTACAGACCTGGGGAAAAACAATGAGGAAAAGGCAAGTTAAAATGCTATAAAACTTATTATTCTTACTGATATTCAGCTATTTTTCTTCAATAAATGTTTCCCAGATTACTACAAGCCTTTGATTAATTTTCAGAGTTCTGAAAACAAGTTGATTTTGACAGTTTCTGTCAGTGTTCTCCTTTAAGAGATTCTTAACTCTGCCATTTTCACTGATACCACCTTTCTTAATAGCATTTTCTGAAGCTTGAGAGTTTGTGATTTTGATGAAGTGTAATTTTTTTATGACTTCTGCTTTTGATCTTGTAACTAAGATTTTCTAACCCAGGATCATAAAGATTTTCTTCATATGTGTTCTTCTAGAAGATATATAGTTTTAGGTCATACATTTACGTCTATGAACCATTTTGAATTAATTTCTGAATTACACATAGGGTGTAAGATTGTGTGTGTGTACATGCTCAGTTGTGTCCTACTCTTTGTGACCCCTTGGACTGTAGCCCACAAGGCTCCTCTGTGCATGGGAATTCTCAGACAAGAATACTAGAGTGGGTTGCCATTTCTTTCTCCAGGGGATCTTCCCAACCCAGGGGTCAAACCCACATCTCCTGAATTGCAGGCAGATTCTTTACCACTGAGTCACCGGGAAGCCTGGTGTAAGGTTAGGGTTACATTAATCTCTTTGCATATGTATGTCCAATAGTCCTGCCACTTTTCGTTGAAAAGATGATCCTTTCCAAATTAAACTATCGTGGTACTTTTTAAAGAAAATCAATTAACCACAAATTTATGGGTTTTTAAACTTTTTGTCCTTATTCCTCTACTTTCTTTACCCTGTTTACTTTTCAGCAGTTTGATTATGATTATGCTGTGTCTGGACATGAGTTCTTTGTTATTTCAAGTTCTAAATTTCTTATCTATTACAACTTTTGCTTTGTAGTTTTCACCGTTGTCATGTACTCTGTGTAGTCTCTCTAGTTTTATAGCTACATTCAGTGGGAGAGGCAAGGTGAAGTACCTTACCTGGAGAGAGAAGGTGAAGAATCTTACCTGGAGAGAGAATTCCTAATGGCTAATAATTTTGAGGACTTATTTGTACTAGTCCTTGTGCTTAGCATTTTGCACATTAACTCATTTAAACCTTACAGTAGCCCTATAAGATAGTATCTATATTACAGATAATGAAATAGAACTTCTGAAAGAATGAATTTCTCAAGGTCAATTATTAAGTAACCAGGCTAGAACTTAAATCTAGCTCTGTTCAGTTCAGTTCAGTTCAGTTCAGTTGCTCAGTCATGTCCGACTCTTTGCAATCCCATGAATCGTAGCACGCCAGGCCTCCCTGTCCATCACCAACTCCCAGAGTTCACTCAGACTCACGTCCATCGAGTCCGTGATGCCATCCAGCCATCTCATCCTCGGTCTTCCCCTTCTCCTGCCCCCAATCCCTCCCAGCATCAGAGTCTTTTCCAATGAGTCAATTCTTCTCATGAGGTGGCCAAAGTACTGGAGTTTCAGCTTTAGCATCATTCCTTCCAAAGAAATCCCAGGGTTGATCTCCTTGCAGTCCAGGGGACATACAAGAGTCTTCTCCAACACCACAGTTCAAACGCATCAATTCTTCGGCGCTCAGCCTTCTTCACAGTCCAACTCTCACATCCATACATGACCACAGGAAAAACCATAGCCTTGACTAGACGGACCTTAGTCGGCAAAGTAATGTCTCTGCTTTTGAATATACTATCTAGATTGGTCATAAAGCTCTGTTCTTAACATGGAAGTCTGTGCTCTTGATCATGGTATTTGTATACATGATTTTAAAAGATTTTTTGTTGTTTTTTTTTAAGTGTGATTTTACTGTATCTTGAAATAACACTGTATTTAAGTAATACATATCCCATTTTCTAACCTTAAATCAGTGGAAAAACAACATATAGTCTCCCTAGAAATATACTTCTTCTGAAATCTTAAACTCCAGTATACTACTCATAATCATAACCTTTCGCTTATCCTTCTGGCTCTCACAACTCTCTTAACAATCATTTTACCATTCCTTCAACCCTGTTAAAATCTCCAGCTCCTTGACCTTTGTTTTCCTCCCAATCTGTCATCCCCTTCCTGTTTCCTCTTCCTTTCACATCTCCCTTAGACTCCATCATGCATTATTTACCCAAGTTCTTGCCACTGAGTCATTTTCCTTGCTTCTTTTTTTGTGCATCATACCCACCCAGCAAATCCTCAACCCTGAATCAATCCAACTGATTACCTTCTTTATTGTTGCATGATGGATTTTGAGCACTACTAGAGAAAAGTAGTATAACTCTGTTGATTAGTACCTCTTCAAATTCCTCATCTCTGGTATCATCTAGAGCCTTCTTACTTGTTGGCAATGTCTCCTAGTCTCTGGTCAGCTCTCTCTTTCATTCCTTAAAAATACTATTTTAGATCCTCATTACTATTTCCTATCCTACTGCTATTTCATTATTTTTAGCAGGTAATCTTCTTTTCCTATATCAAAGGAAACAATGCCATCAGTAAGAACCTTCATCTACTTTCTGCCTGACTGCTAACTTCTGTATCCTAGCTATCATTTTCTTCCATTTCAGCTCAGTGCTGAGGACATCCTTCCTGCCAAAGGTTACTATTTATTCCTTTGTGCTAGATCCTCTCCCTTTTATCTCCCCAGGGACCTCAGTCAGCTATCCCCAATATTACTTCTTTCCTTTCAAGAATTTCATATGATTGGTACCATTTGCCAGTGTCCATGGTGTACATACTCCTACTGGGAACTATCTTTTAAAAAGTGATAAAAACAAAAAAATGCCCTTCAGTTGTTTTGCTACTTGAGCAAATAATACATTTAGATTCCCTCCCTTCACTGTATACCGTAACAAGTAGCAATTGGTTTAAATAATGGAATATAAAACTTGAAGCCCAGAAAAGATAGGGCGAAAGTACATATGTTAATATTTTTAATATCCAAATGGGAAAATATTTTTCCAGTATTTAATGAAAAATTTTAAACCCACAGAAAGATTGAAAGAATTTTATCACAAACACCCAGTGATGGCTATCTAGATTATATCATTAATATTTTACTGATTTATCACATCTGTCTATCCATCTATTAAACCATCTTACTTTATTGATTTATTTAAATGGATCACCAATGTAAACACATGTACCCCTAAATATGTCAGTATATATATTGCTAGCTAAAAATGTATATTAACATTTTTTTCTTTTGATGTAAAATTTCCATGCAATGAAATGCACAAACCTTAAGTATTCATTTGCTGACTTTTGACTTGTGTATACATCTTTGTAGTGATGTATGGGCAAATATTTAGCAGCCAGCTCTCTAGGAAAAAAGATTCTTATCTGTATTATTTGCGAGTTCATGATATACATATTCCTACAATGGCCAGTTTCAAGGTACTGATGTGTTATCATACAATCATTGGACCGACCATGTTCAACATACCTGTATCTGTGTGACCTAACACATAAAATGTTACCATCACCCCCAGAAAGTTTCATCATACTTCTTCTCAGTAACTCCCACTCCACTTCCCAGAAGCAACTAGTATTTTGATTTTTTTCCATTATAGGTTAGTTTTGCCTGTTATAGAACTTCAGATAGCTGTAACCATACACTTATATTCTTTGCATAAGATTCCTTTAACTTACACAATGTTATAATGTATAATGTTTTTGAGATTCATTGATACTGTGTATATCAATAATTTTGCCTTCTCTCTATGAAGCAAAACTTCTTGGAAGAGTTTTCTAAAATCACTGTTAGTTTTCTAATGCTGCCATAACAAATCTAGTGGCTTAGAACAACAGAGATTTATCCTCTTATGGTGGCTAGAAGTCTGAAATCAAGGTGTTGACAAGGCTTTGCTCTTTCCTAAGGTTCTAGAAGAGGATCCTTCTTCATCTCTTCTAGCTTCTGGTGATTGCCAGCATTCCTTGGTGTTCCAAAAGCATCATTGTAGTCTCTGCCTCTGTTATAACGTGACAATCTCCTTGTGTGTCTGTGTTTCTGTGTCTGCACATGCTTAGTGCTCAGTCACATCCGACTCTTTGTGACCGCCTGGACTGTAGCCCGTCAGGCTCCTCTGTCCATGGCATTTCCCAAGCAAGAATACTGGAGTGGGTTGCAATTTCCTCCTGCAGGGGATCTTCCTGACCCAGGGATCAAACCTGAGTCTCCTGCTTGGCAGATGAATTCTTTACCTCTGTGAGCCACCTGGGAAGCCATGTCTTTACATAGTATTCTTATTAAGGACACTAGTCTTTGGATTTAGGATCCATCCTAATCCAGTATGGCCTATGTTAACTAATTACATCTGTCAACCCCCTATTTCTGAATAAAGTCACATATTGAGAAGCTGAATGGACATGAATTTTGAGGGTTTACTATTCAACCCAGTATAATCAGCCCTCTGGCCTCCTCCATGAATTCATATCTGTCTTACCTGCAAATACATTCACCTCCTCACAACATCCCCTAAAGTCTTAACCTATTTCAGCATCAAGTCTAAGTCCCAAACCTCATCTAAATATTAACTTAAAAAGTCTGAAATCTCATTATTTAATTCATCTAAATCAGGTGTTGGTGGACTCTGAGTATGTTCCATCGGCAAAATTCCCTTCTGTCCAGAGACCTATGAAACTAGGCAATGGTGAGACAGGCGTAGGGTAGGCATTCCCATTCTGAAAGGGCAGAAAGGAAAGAATAAAGGGGTTACTGTTTTAAAGCAAGTTAGCAGCCCAACAGGGAAAATTCCATTAGATTTCAAGGCCTAAGAGTAATGTTTTGGCTTCAGGGCCCTGTCCTGTGGTCACCAGGGGTAGCCTTGCTCTCTGGGTACTCTGGGACAGCTCCATCATCTTAGCCTACCAGGCCAGCTGCAGCCCCACCCTCTCTGGCTTTTGTGGCTTCATTTTACCTTCCTTCATTTTAGCTTCTCTCTGTCACTTTTACGTCAGGCTGGCACTGTTTCTGCTCATATAAAATCCTTATAAACCTTCTTGGTTTCTTGTGTATGTCAAGAGAGCCACACTATTACATATGAGGATTCTTGACAGATCCTTTCTGGATAACCCCTTGTCTGTTCCTGGCTTCTGCTGAAAAGGTTGACTGGATCCAGGAGTCACATACATAATCTCTTCAGTGAAAGATTGTCTAAAGTTTGTCTAGCCACATACCACATACCGCATACCTTTTTCTAGGGCTATCTAGATTGATTCAGAATTCTCCAAATCATCAAGTTCTGAATTTCTTTTTAAACAGGTACTTACTCAATTTAACTCACTCCTCTCTTATTTTACAATTATCAGTGAGAAACCAGGCTACATCTCCCCCACTTTGCTTGGAAATCTCTTCAGCTAAATATAGAAGAGATACCCCACGTCCAAGATAAGAGAAACCCAAGTAAGATGGTAGGCGCTGAGAGAGGGCATCAGAGGGCAGACAGACTGAAACCACGATCACAGACAACTAGCCAATCTGATCACATGGACCACAGCCTTGTCTAACTCAAAGAAACTAAGCCATGCCATGTAGGGCCACCCAAGACAGAAGGGTCATGGTGGGGAGGTCTGACAGAATGTGGTCCACTAGAGAAGAGAATGGTAAATCACTTCAGTATTCTTGCCTTGAGAACCCCAAGAACAGTATGAAAAGGCAAAAAGATAGGACACTGAAAGATGAACTCCCCAGGTCGGTAGGTGCCCAATATGTTACTGGAGATCAGTGGAGAAATAACTCCAGAAAGAATGAAGGAATGGAGCCAAAGCAAAACAACACCCAGATGTGGATGTGACTGGTGATAGAAGCAGGTTCGATCCTGTAAAGAGCAATATTGCATAGGAACCTGGAATGTTAGGTCCATGAATCAAGGCAAATTGGAAGTGGTCAAACAGGAGATGGCAAGAAGGAACGTCGACATTCTAGGAATCAGCGAACTAAGATGGACTGGAATGGATGAATTTAACTCAGATGACCATTATATCTATTACTGTGGGCAGGAATCCCTTAGAAGAAATGGAGTGGCCATCATAGTCAACAAAACAGTCCAAAATGCAGTACTTAGGTGCAATCTCAAAAACAACAGAATGATCTCTGTTCATTTCCAAGGCAAAGCATTCAATATCAAGTAATCCAAGTCTATGCCCCAACCAGTAACTCTGTAGAAGCTGAAGTTGAACAGTTCTATGAAGACTTACAAGACACTTTAGAACTAACACCCCAAAAAAGATGTCCTTTTCATTATAGGGGACTGGAATGCAAAAGTAGGAAGTCAAGAAACACCTGGAGTAACAGGAAAATTTTGCCTTGGAGTACAGAATGAAGCAGGGCATTTGCCAAGAGAACACACTGGTCATAGCAAACACCCTCTTCCAACAACACAAGAGGAGACTCTACACATGGATATCACCAGATGGTCAACACCGAAATCAGTTTGATTATATTCTTTGCAGCCAAAAGTGGAGAAGCTCTATACAGTCAGCAAAAACAAGACAAGGAGCTGACTGTGACTCAGATCATGAACTCCTTATTGTCAAATTCAGACTTAAATTGAAGAAAGTGGGAAAAACCACTAGGCCATTCAGGTATGACCTAAATCAAATCCCTTATGACTACACAGTGGAAATGAGAAATAGATTTAAGGGACTAGATCTGATAGATAGAGTGCCTGATGAACTATGGACGGAGGTTCGTGACATTGTACAGGAGACAGGGATCAAGACCATCCCCAAGAAAAAGAAATGCAAAAATGCAAAATGGCTTCCTGATGAGCCCTTACAAATAGCTGTGAAAAGAAGAGAAGCAAAAAGCAAAGGAGAAAAGGAAAGATATACCCATTTGAATGCAGAGTTCCGAAGAATACCAAGGAGAGATAAGAAAGCTTTCCTCAGCGATCAATGCAAAGAAATAGAGGAAAACAATAGAATGTGAAAGACTAGGGATCTCTTCAAGAAAATTAGAGATACCAAGGGAACATTTCATGCAAAGATAGGCTCAATAAAGGACAGAAATGATATGGACGTAAGAGATGCAGTAGATATTAAGAAGAGGTGGCAAGAATACACAGAAGAACTGTACAAAAAAGATCTTCATGACCCAGATAATCACGATGGTGTGACCACTCACACTCACCAAGAGCCAGACATCCTGGAATGTAAAGTCAAGTGGGCCTTTGGAAGCATCACTACAAACAAAACTAGTGGAAGTGATGGAATTCCAGTTGAACTATTTCACATCCTGAAAGATGATACTGTGAACGTTTTGCATGCAATATGTCCGCAAATTTGAAAAACTCAGTAGTGGCCTCAGGACTGGAAAAGGTCAGTTTTCATTCCAATCCCAAAGAAAGGCAATGCCAAAGAATGCTGAAACTACCACATGATTGCACTCATCTCACATGCTAGCAAAGTAATCCTCAAAATTCTCCAAGACAGGCTTCAACAGTACATGAACTGTGAACTTCCAGATGTTCAAGCTGGATTTAGAAAAGGCAGAGGAACCAGAGATCAAATTGCCAGCATCTGCTGGATCATCAAAAAAGCAAGAGAGTTCCAGAAAAAAACATCTATTTCTGCTTTATTGACTATGCCAAAGACTCTGACTGTGTGGATCACGATAAACTGTGGAAAATTCTGAAAAAGATGGGAATACCAGACCACCTGACCTGCCTCTTGAGAAACCTGTATGCAGGACAGGAAGCAACAGTTAGAACTGGACATGGAACAACAGACTGGTTCCAAATAGGAAAAGGAGTACGTCAAGGCTGTATATTGTCACCCTGCTTATTTAACTTCTATGCAGAGTACATCATGAGAAATACTGGGCTGGAGGAAGCACAAGGTTGAATCAAGATTGCCAGGAGAAATATCAATATCCTCAGATATGCAGATGACACCACCCTTATGGCAGAAAGTGAAGAAGAACTAAAGAGCCTCTTGATGAAAGTGAAAGAGGAGAGTGAAAAAGTTGTCTTAAAGCTCAACATTCAGAAAACTAAGATCATGGCATCTGGTCCCATCGCTTCATGTCAAATAGATGGTGAAACAGTGGCTGACTATTTTTCTGGGCTCCAAAAATCACTGCAGATGGTGATTGCAGCCATGAAATTAAAAGACGCTTACTCTTTGGAAGGAAAGTTATGACCAATCTAGACAACATATTAAAAAGCAGAGACATTACTTTGCCAACAAAGGTCCGTCTAGTCAAGGCTATGGTTTTCCCAATAGTCATGTATGGATGTGAGAGTTGGACTATAAAGAAAGCTGATTGCCAAAAAGTTGATGCTTTTGAACTGTGGTGTTGGCGAAGACTCTTGAGATTCCCTTGGACTGCAAGGAGATCCAATCAGTCCATTCTAAAGGAGATCAGTCCTGGGTGTTCATTGGTAGGACTGATGTTGAAACTGAAACTCCAGTAGTTTGGCCACCTGATGTGAAGAGCTGACTCATGTGAAAAGACCCTGATGCTGGGAAAGATTGAGGGCAGGAGGAGAAGGGGACGACAGAGGATGAGATGGTTGGATTGCATCACCGACACAATGGATATGGGTTTGGATGGACTCCGGGAGTTGGTGATGGACAGGGAGGCCTGGCATGCTGCAGTTCATGCTGTTGCAAAGATTCGGACAGGACTGAGCAACTGAACTGAACTGAACTAAAATATGCAAGTTTATCACTTAAATTAAACTTTCTACCCAGCACCTGAACTCAATTCAGCCAAGTTTCTGCCACTTTATAACAAAGATCGCCTTTCTTTCAGTGTTCAATAGCATGTTCATCATTTCCTTCTAAGGCTTTACCAGCAGTACTTTTAATGTTCATATCTCTAACAAAATTTTGTTCATGATGATATTGGTGTTCTCTAAGATGATAGAAGTTGATAGAAGTTTTCTTTACTGTCCTCTTTACTTCCTTCTGAGCACTCACCAGAACTAGAATTAGCATTCATTTTTCTACCAATGGTCCCTTCAAAGTAACCGAGCTTTTACTATCACCTCAAAAATTCTTCCAACCTCTACCCATTACCCAATTTCAAAATCACTTCTACAGTTTTAGGTGTCAGTTTCCCAGGACTGCTTTAACAAAATACCACAAACTGGATGGCTTAAAACAACAGAAATTTATTCTTTCACAGTTCTGGAGGCTAGTTCAAATCAAAGGTGGCAAGGTTGGCTTCTTCTGGAGGCTGTGAGGATGAATCTGCTCGACACCTCTCTCCTAGCTTCTAGTGGTTGCTGACAGTTCTTGGCTTCTAGATGTTTCACCTGTCCATGCTCCTATCATCATATGATATTCTGCTTGTGTTTCTGTGTCTTCACATGGTCTTCTTAAAAGGACATAAGTCATTGAATTTAGGGCCCACTCTAATCCACCATGACCTCATCTTACCTAATTATATATGCAAATACCCTATTTCCAAATAAGATTACATCCTCAGATTCTGGACATGTGGATGTTTCCATTTGTGGTGATGTAAGTATCCGTGCTGCTACTGTGATCATTCTTGTATATGTATCTTGGGACACATGCAGGAGTTTTTGGGGCTCTAAGAGTGGAGTTAAGGCGTGAAGAGTTTACATATCTTCAGCTTTAATAGATGTAAACTCTTTTATGAAGGAATTGTCCCAAGTTAAAATTCCACCAACCATGTGTGAAGGTTCAGATTGCTCCATATCTTTGTCCATGCTAGGTATTGTCAGACTCTAATAGGTATTTGCTTGCATTTTATTATAGTCTTTTTCCCTTTCTGAACACTTAGCATTCATTTATATTACTTTTTATTTTCTTAATCTTTAGTAAAGTGTTATTTTCCATGCTTTCTATTTTTAAAATTTTAAATGTGGAGAAAAATCGAAGGAATAGTACATCTGTACCCCTCACCTACATTTAACAACTGTTGGTATTTTGCCACATTTGCTTTATATCTCTGTTCATCTGCATGAGAATGGTGTATAGGTGTATGTGTGGTTTGTTTATTGCTTAACTATTTGAAAATAAGAGACATTAAGTTTTACTCCTAAATACTTCGTTATGTATCTCCTAAGAACACATCCTCCTATGTTATCACAGTATTATGGTCACTCTTAAGATATTTAGCACTGTTGAAATAATATTATCTAAAAGTTTATAATTAGATTTCTCAATTTTAAATCCAGGATGCAGTCAGGGATCACATATTACATTTAGTTTGCTTAAGGACAGTTTCCCTGACTGTGCGTGTATGTGTATGTGCATGCAAGTGACTTTCTGTCTGTGTGTCTGGTTTTCAGGACATTGATATTTTTCAGGAGTCTAGGTCTATGTTGTTTGTTTCAACTGATTTTAATTTTATTCTCTTGATATCTAATGAGGTCAGAAACCTTCTCAGACATTTATTGACCATTCAGATGGCCTCCTTTGTGAAATGGCTCTTTAGTTTTTTTGCCCATTTAGGAAATGTAGAAATGTCTTTTTCCTGCATGAATATCTTTCCATCTGTTTGTATCTGTGTTGAGATGCAGTCTCTTTTCTTTTTTAAAAACTTTTTAAAATTTTATATTGGAATATAGCTGATTAACTATGTTGTGATAGTTTCAGGTGGACAGCAAAGAGACTCAGCCATACATATACATGTATCCATTCTCCCCCAAATTCCCATCCTATCCAGGCTGCCACATAACATTGAGCAGAGTTCCCTGTGCTATACCTTGTTGGTTATTCATTTTAAATATAGCAATGTGTATAACTAGTGAGGATTTACTGTGCAGCACAGGGAACTCTGCTCAATGTTATGTGGCAGCCTGGATAGGATGGGAATTTGGGGGAGAATGGATACGTGTATATGTATATGTATATATATGGCTGAGTCTCTTTGCTGTCCACCTGAAACTTTCACAACATAGTTAATTGGCTATACTCCAATACAAAATAAAAAGTTCAAAAATAAGTAAGTAAAGTGATGTGTACATGTTTATCCCAAACTAACTAAATATTCAGATGCAGTCTTATTTCAGAGGTCACTAAGCATATATCAAAAGAATAGTTCATTGGTGGGAATGCAAACTAGTACAGCCACTATGGAGAACAGTGTGGAGATTCCTTAAAAAATTGAGAATAGAACTGCCTTATGACCCAGCAATCCCACTGCTGGGCATACACACCGAGGAAACCAGAATTGAAAGAGACACGTGTACCCCAGTGTTCATTGCAGCACTGTTTATAATAGCCAGGACATGGAAACAACCTAGATGTCCATCAGCAGATGAATGGATAAGAAAGCTGTGGTACGTATACACAATGGAGCATTACTCAGCCATTAAAAAGAATACTTTTGAATTAGTTCTAATGAGGTGGATGAAACTGGAGCCTATTATACAGAGTGAAGCCAGAAAGTAAAACACCAATACAGTATACCAACACATATATATGAAATTTAGAAAGATGATAATGATAACCCTCTATGCGAGATAGCAAAAGAGACACAGATGTATAGAATGGACTTTTAGACTCTGTGGGAGAGGGAGAGGGTGGGATGATTTGGGAGAATGGCATTGAAACATGTATACTATCAGGTAAGAAACGAATCGCCAGTCTATGTTCGATACAGGATACAGGATGCTTGGGGCTGGTGCACGGGGATGATCCAGAGAGATGATATGGGGTGGGAGGTGGGAGGGGGGATTCAGGATTGGGAGCTCATGTACACCCGTGGCTGATTCATGTCAATGTATGGCAAAACCAATACAGTATTGTAAAGCAAAATAAAGTAAAAATAATTTAAAATAAAAACAAACAAACAATAGTTCAACCCCAAAGCCCTAGGATGTGTATAGCAGATCTCAGTGATTACTACTTACTTCAGTACTGCTATAGAGAAGAGGATGTTAGAAACGTGTTGTGATTATATGTCATGAATAGTCCATCTCCAAATTTCATCTCTAATCTTATATGGATTTCTTATAAATTTGTACAAGTTCTTTATCATTTTGCATACTTACTTTTTGTTAACTTATATCTATTCCCATTCTTTGGCTTTTCATTTCACTGCCTTTATGGTATCTTTTGATGAATCAAAAGTTCTTCATTTTTATGTAATATAATTTATTAATTTCTCATTTCTCCTTAGTGCTTTTGTATTTTGATTAATCAATCCTTCCCTACATAAACTCAGGAAGATACTGTCCTTTATTCTAAAAGCTTTATGATTTTTTCTTTTCACATTTAAGTCATTAAATTGATTAATTAATATTTATAGTATGAAATAAGGATTCCAGTTTCTTTCTTTTTTTCATATAGATAACCCTCTATCCCAACACCATACATTGAAAATATTGTCCCTGCACTGTTATAGTATTTCTAGCTCTGTTATATGTCAGGTATTCATATATGCCTGGGTGTTCTTCTGGGTTCCTTTGATCTTTTTAAATTTTACAGAATCAGTATCATAAGTTTAGCTTTTTTATGTCTTGATACCTTGTATAGCAGAAGGACAATTTCTTCTACCTTGTTCTTCAAAAAAGTTTTATCTACTTTTGACACTTTGCTTTTCCATGGAAATGTTAGAATCAGCTCATCAAGTTACACGCGCACACACACACACACGTGCGCGCACATGCACACATTTACAAACATATACTCTCTCTGATGTGATTTTGATATTTATAATATGTATCTTCAAATCTTGGAATGTAAATATGATATATCTTTTCATCCATTCAATTGTTCTTTAATTTTTCAGTATATTTTCTTTATTCTGTTTCTTATAACATTTTATGAAACTGATTAGTTTTTCTTAATTTTAAAGCAGCTTTTGTTGTTGTTTAATCGCTGAATTGTGATCTCAACTCTTTGGGACCCCATGGGCTGCAGCACGCCAGGTTTCCCTGTCCTTCACTATTTCCTGGAGTTTGCTCAAACTCATGTCCATTGATTCGATGATGCCATCCAATCATCTCATCCTCTGCCTCCCTCTTCTTTTGCCTTCAATCTTTCCAGCATCAGAGTCTTTTCCAAACAGTCTCCTCTATTCATCAGGTGGCCAAAGTATTGGAGGTTCAGCTTTAGCCTCAGTCCTTCCAATGAATATCCAGGGTTGATTTCCTTTAGGATGGACTGGTTTGACCTCTTTGCAGTCCAAGGGACTCTCAGGAGTCTTCTCTAGCACCACGATTTGAAAGCATTAATTCTTCAGTGCTCGGTCTTCTTTATGGTCCAGCTATCACATCTCTACATGACTACTGGGAAAACCATAGCTTTGACTAGACAGACCTTTGTCAGCAAAATGATGTCTCCGCTTTTTAATATATGATGTCTAGGTTTGTCATAACTTTCCTTCCAAGGAAGCATTTTTTTTCATTTCATGACTTCAGTCACCATCCTCAGTGATTTTGGACCCCAGGAAAATAAAATCTGTCACTGTTTCCACTTTTTCCCTTTCTATTTGCCATGAAATGATGAGAGCTGATGCCATGATCTTAGTTTTTTGAATGTTGAGTTTTAAGTCAACTTTTTCACTCTCCTCTTTCATTCTCATCAAGAGGCCCTTACACCCCCCATAAAGAGGTATAAGGCAGGTAAGGTAGTCTGGTATTCCCATCTCTTTAAGAGTTTTCCACAGTTTGTTATGATGCACACAGTCAAAGGCTTTAGCGTAGTCAACAAAACAGAGGTAGATGTTTTTCTGGAATTTCCTTGTTTTCTCTATGATCCAGCGAATGTTGGCAGTTTGATCTCTGGTTCCTCTGCCTTTTTGAAACCCAGCTTGTACATCTGGAAGTTCTCAGTTCATGTACTACTGAAACCTAGCTTGAAGGATTCTTTTTTTTTTTTTAGTTTACAATATTGTATTGGTTTTGCCATACATCAACATGAATCCGCCATGGGTGTACACGTGTTCCCCATCCTGAACCCCCCTCCCAACTCCCTCCCTGTACCATCCCTCTGGGTCATCCCAGTACACCAGCCCCAAGCATCCTGTATCCTGCATCGAACCTGGACTGGCGATTCATTTCTTATATGATATTATACATGTTTCAATGCCATTCTCCCAAATCATCCCACCCTCTCCCTCTCCCTCCCACAGAGTCCAAAAGACTGTTCTATACATCTGTGTCTCTTTTGCTGTCTTGCATAGAAGGTTATCATTACCGTCTTTCTAAATTCCATATATATGTGTTAGTATACTGTATTGGTGTTTTACTTTCTGGCTTACTTCACTCTGTATAATAGGCTCAATGGAGTATTACTTGGCCATTAACAGGGATACATTTGAATCAGTTCTAATGAGGTGGATGAAACTGGAGCCTATTATACAGAGTGAAGTAAGCTTGAAGGATTTTGAGCATAACCTTACTAGCACGCAAAATGGGCACAGTTGTGTGGTAGTTTGAACATTCTTTGCCACTGCCCTTCTGTGGGATTGGAATGAAAACTGACCTTTTCTAGTCCTGTGACCATTGCTGAATTTTCCAAATTTGCTGACGTATTGAGTGAAGCACTTTAACAGCATCATCTTTTAGTATTTGAAATAGCTCAGCTGGAATTCCATCACCTCCACTAGCTTTGTAGTAATGCTTCCTAAGTCCCACTTGACTTCACATTCCAGGATGTCTGCCTCTAGGTGAGTGACCACACCATTGTGGTTATCCTGGTCATTAAGACCTTTTTTCATATAGTTTCTTCTGTGTATTCAATTTACATATGATGAAATTCACCTACTGTGTTCAATTAGGTACTTTTTATTAAGTTTATTGAATAGTACAGTCATTACTACATCCAGTTTTAGGACTTTTCCTTGACTTTGCAAAATTCCCTTGAACTGATTTGTAGTAAATAAATTCCCATGTCTACCCTATATCTTTGTCTCTATGAATATATCATTTCTAAATATTTTGTATAAATAAAATCTTACAATATTTGATGTTTGACATTTTGCTTCTTTCAGGTGGCATGATATTTTTGAAGTTTGCTCATGTTGTAGCATGTATCATTAATTCATTCCTTTTTATTGCTAAATAGTTTTCCATTGTATAGATATATCACTTTTTGTTTATCCCTTCACCACTTGATGACACCAAGTTGTTTCCACCTTGGGGCTATTGTGAACAATGCTATAAACATTTATTTGCAAGTTTTTGTGTGGATATGTTTTCATTTCTCTTGAGTGAATATTTTCTGGGTCAAACTCTATGTACAAATGTTTAAGAAACTGCCAAATGGTTTTCCAATGTGAAAGTATCATTTTACCTTCTCATCAGTGATGTATGAGCATTCCTACGTCTCTATATCCTTGCCAACAATTGTTATTGCATATTTTTAAATCAGCTCTTCTTGTTGGTGTGCACTGGTATCTAATTTTAGTTTTATTTTTAATTTCTATAATAAATAATCTTGATGCTATTTCATGTGTTTATGAGCCATTTATATGTCTTTTTTGATGAAATGTCTATTTAAATCTTTTACCCAGGTTGGTTTTTTTTGCTTTTTTAATTATAAATTTATTTGTTTTAATTGAAGGATAATTGCTTTATAGAATTTTGTTGTTTTCTTTCAAACTTCAATATGAATCAGCCATAGGTATACATATATCCCCTCCCTTTTGAACCTCCTTCCCATCTCCCTCCCCATCCCACCCCTCCAGGGTGATACAAAGCCCTGTTTGAGTTTCCTGAGCCATACAGCAAATTCCTGTTGGCTATCTATTTTACATATGGTAATGTAAGTTTCCACGTTACTCTTCCCATACATCTCACCCTCTCCTCCCCTCTCCCCACGTCAGTAAGTCTATTCTCTATGTCTGTTTTTCCATTGCTGCCCAGTAGATAAATTCTTCTGTACCATTTTTCTAGATTACATATATATGTGTTAGAATGATATATATCTTTCTCTTTCTGACTTACTTCACTCTGTATAATAGGCTCCAGGTTCATCCACCTCATTAGAACTGACTCAAACGTGTTCCTTTTTATGGCTGAGTAGTATTCCCTCATGTATATGTACCACAGCTTCTTTATCCATTCATCTGTCGATAGATATCTAGGTTGCTTCCATGTTCTAGCTATTGTAGATAGTGCTGTAGTGAACAATGGGATACATGTGTCTTTTTCAATTTTGGTTTCCTCAGGGTATATGCCTAGGAGTGGGATTGCTGGGTCATATGGTTGTTTTATTCCCAGTTTTTTAAGGACTCTCCATACTGTGTTCCATAATGGCTGTATCGATTTATATTCCCACCAACAGTGCAAAGGGTTCCCTTTTCTCCACACCCTTTCCAGCATTTATTGTTTGTAGACTTTTTGATGATGGCCATTCTGACTGGTGTGAGGTGATATCTCATTGTAGTTTCAATTTGCATTTCTCTAATAATGAGCAATGTTGAGCATCTTTTCATGTGTTAGCCATCTGTATGTCTTCTTTGGAGAAATGTCTGTTTAGGTCTTTTTCCTCCTTTTTGACTGGGTTGTTTGTTTTTCTGACATTGAGTTGTATGAGCTGCTTATATATTTTAGAAATTAATCCTTTTGTCAGTTGTTTCATTTGCTATTATTTTCTCCCATTCTGAGGGTTGTCTTTTCACCTTGCTTATAGTTTCCTTTGCTGTGCCAAAGCTTTTAAGTTTAATCAAGTCCCACTTGATTGTTTTTATTTTTATTGTTTTTATTTTGTTTTTATTTCCATTACTCTAGGAGGTGGGTCATAGAGGATCTTGCTTTGATTTGTGTCATTGAGTCTTCTGCCTAAGTTTTCCTCTAAGAGTTTTATAGTTTCTGTAAATCTTTTAGCCAGTTTTTGATTGGGTTGTTTGCTTTCTTAGTATTGAGTGGTAAAGGTTCTTTGTATATTCTGAATGCAAGTCTTTTACAAGATATATGCTTTGCAAATATTTTCTTCTAGTCTATTTCTTTTTATTTTCTTAATAATGTATTTTGAAGAACAAATTTTTAAAATTTTAACAAAGTTCAATTTATTGTTCTTTTATGACTTATGCTTTTGGTATTGTATCTAAGAAATCTTTGCTGAATTCAAGGTCAGAAAGAGATTCTCCTGTTTTCCTCTAGAATATTTATAGTTTTAGCCTTTATAGTTATATTTATTATCTATTTTAAGTTCATTTTTCTGTGTTAAGATAAAGGATCGAAGTTCATATTTTATGTTTGAATATCCAGTTGTCCCAGCATTGTTTATTATAAAGATTATTATTTCCCCATTGAATTGTCCCTGCACTTTTGCAGAAAAATGGTGATGGTGGTTTAGTCCCTAAGTCATGTCCAACTCTTGCAACCCCGTGGACTATAGCCACCAGGCTCCTCTCTCCGTGGGATTTCCCAGACAAGAATACTGGAGTGGGTTGCTATTTCCTTCTCCAGGGTACCTTCCTGACCCAGGGATTGAACCTGGGTCTCCTGCAGTGCAAGCAGATTATTTACTGACTGAGACACCAAGGAAGATTTTTTTGTAGAAAAATCAGTTGATCAAAAATATAAGTGTTTATTTCTGGACACTCAGTTTGGTTTCCTTGATGTATATGCCAATATATATGCCTGTCCTTACACTCTGAACCTCCTTACCCTTATAGTAGTTTCAAAATCAGATAGTATAATTCCTCCAATTTTGTTTCTCTTTCTCAAAATTGCTTTGGTTATTCTAGGTCCTTTATATTTCCATGTAAATTTAGAAGGAGCTTGTCAATTTTTCTACAAAAAAAAAAAAAGGCCTGCTGGAATTTTTATAAGGACTGTACTGAATCTGTAATTCAATTTTGGGGAATTTCCATTTTAATAATATTGAATATTCTAATCCATGAATATGGAAGGTATCTTCCCTTATTTTGATTTTCTATAATTTATTTCAGTAATAGTGAGAGCAGACATCCTTGCCTTGTTCCCAGTCTTAGGGGGAAAACATTCAGTTTTTAACCATTAACTATGATCTTACCTCTAGATTTTTTATGCATGCCTTTAGAAATATATTACTTTCTTATGGATGCTGTAACTAATTACCATAAATTTAACAGCTTAAAGCAACACAGAATTTTTCTCTTACAGTTGTAGAGGTCAGGTCCTAAAGTCAAGATGTTCACAGGGCTGTATTCCTGCTGGGGTTCTCTAGGGGAGCCTTTTTCAGCTTCTGGAATCCACCTGCATTTCTTGGTTCATGGCCCCTTCCTCACATTACTCTTACCTCTACTTCCATCCTACATCTCCTACTGTTTCTGACCCTTCTTCCTCCTTCTTGTAAGGACCCTTATAATTTAGGGCCCACCTCCACAATCAGTGACAATCACATCTGCAGAGTCCCTTTTACCATGAGACATTTTCAAAGATCCCAGGGTGCAGGGTGCAGATATCTTTGGTGCCTACCCCATGCAAGTTGAAGAGGTTCCCTTCTATTCCTAGTTATTTGAGAGTTTTTTAAAAATCATGAATGTGTGTTAGATTTCGTTTACTGCTTTTTCTGCACTTACTGTAGTGAGTATGTGGTTTAAAGTTTTAGTCTGTTAATATGATGTTTTATTAACTGCTCTTTATATGTAAAAACAATCTTTCATTCCTGGGATAAACCCACTTACAAGTATATCATTATAATCATTTTTATATGTTGCTGGATTAGGCTTGCTAATATTTTATTGAGGATTTTTCGTCTATTTTCATGAGAGATATTGGCCTATGATTTTTCTTTGCTTGTGGTATCTTTTTAAATTTTGGTTTCAGTGTACTAATGACATAATAGATAAGTTGGAAAATATTACCTCCTCCTTTATTTTCTGAAAATGTACAGGATTGATGTTATTTCTTAAATATTTGGTAGAATTCACCAGTGAAACCATCTGAATCTGGACTTTTCTTTGTGAGCAGTTTGTTGACCACTAATTCAAGCTCTCTTATTATAAGGTTTTCAGCTATTCTTTTTCTTCTTAAGACTGCTTTGGTAATTCATATCTTCCTAGGAATTTGTTCACTCATCTAAGCTTTCTCATTTGTTGGCCTAAAGTTATATATAATTTTCCCTTTTAATTGTTTCTATTGGTATAGGATCAGTAATGATGCCTCCCTTTTAATTCTTGACTTTAGTCATTTTTGTCTTCCTTATTTTCTTGGTTTGTCTAGCTAAGAATTTGCCATTTTGTTAATCTTTACAAAGAACCAGCTTTTGGTTTCACTGATTTTTCTCCTGTTTTCTGTTGCACTGATTCTGTAATCTGCAATCTGTAAAATTGCCACTGACATGTGGTATTAGTATTCTTTTTTATTTTTTGCCAATATGGTATTCCCTTCTTAATTAGTATTTCCCTGAATTCTGATATTGAGCCAAAATTTGCTGACTTTTGTTGTAATATAGGATTTTATTATATAAACTTGCTACAGTTTTATAATTGATTCTTCTTAGATGGACATTTATATTTTTACTCATTTCAGGCTATTATAAATAGTACTGATCTAAATATTCTTATTATTGTACCTTGTTGCACTATGCTCAAATTCTTCTAGGAGATATTTGTAGAAGTGGAATTGATGGATCATATTATGAGCATATTCAGTGTCAGTAGATAATGTTATAGTGATTTGCACATTCCTACCAGCAATGTATTTGCTCCACAACTTCACTGACCTGTGATATTAGTATTCTTTTTTATTTTTTGCCAATATGATATTCCCTTCTTAATTAGTATTTCCCTGAATTCTGATATTGAGCATGTTCCTTGTATTTATTAGCAAATGTATTTCCTCTTTTGCAAGGCACCTTTTTCTGTCTTTTGCCCATTTTCCTAGTGATTCTCTTCTTTATCAATTATTTGTACAACAAATATCTTTCCTCATTCTGTGAGTTTTTTCTTTAGGATATTTTTGATGAACAGAAACTTTTAATTTTAATGTAGTTGAATTTGTCAATATATTCCTTAATAGTTACTGCTTTTTAGGTCTTAAGAAATCCTTTCATAAGTATTCTTATACCTTGCTGGTGGAAATACAGAATAATACAGTTCTTACAGAGTGAAATTTAGAAATACATAGAGAGAAATTTGTTATACATTTACCCTTTATCTCAGCAGTGCCGGTTCTTAGAATCAATTTTAAAGACATACTGAGAAAATACAAAATCCTGTATGCACAGGCTGTTTGTCAGGGCATTATTCACAGTAGCAGTAAAGACTGGAAACAACACCAGCGTGCATCAGTAGGGGAGTAGTTGAATAAACTCTTGTACATCCACACAGTGAAGTACTATGCAGCTATAAGAAGGAAAGGGAAGAGCTCTATACATTAACATGGAATTATTACCAAGATATATTGTTAAGTGCAAAGAAGTAAGTTGTAGAACAGTGTTTATAGTAAGTTACCTTTTATATAGGAGAAGGGAATATACTGAATTATATATATCAACCTACTCCAGTATTCTTACTTGGGAAATCCCGTGGACAGAGAAGCCTGGTGGGCTACAGTCCGTGGGTTGCAAGAGTTGGACATGACTGACCAACTAAACAAAAACATAAATACACACACGTGTGTGTGTGCATGTGTTATGTGTTTGTGCCTATTTACTTATATTTCAAAAAAATAACAATGGAACCATAAAGCCAAAACTAGTAAAATTATTATTTATGGAGAAGGAAAGGAGTGGGATGAAGTTTACAGAGATGGAAAGCGAGACTTCTTTGAAGGTACTGTATAATAAAGTTTTCATTTTAGTGAAGTGAAAGTGAAAGTGAAAGTTGCTTAGTCATGTCTGACTCTTTGTGACCCCATGGAATTCTCCAGGCCAGAATACTGGAGTGGGTAGCCTTTGCCTTCTCCAGGGGATCTTCCCAACCCAGGGACTGAACCCAGGTCTCCCGCATTGCAGGTGAATTCTTTACCACCTAAGCCACAAGGCAAGCCAAAGAATACTAGAGTGGGTAGCCTATCCCTTCTCCAGCAGTTCTTCCCAACCCAAGAATCAAACTGGGGTCCCCTGCATTACAGGCAGATTCTTTACCAACTGAGCTATGAGGGAAGCCC
The DNA here is from genome assembly GCF_042477335.2 of Ovis canadensis. NCBI lineage: Eukaryota > Metazoa > Chordata > Mammalia > Artiodactyla > Bovidae > Ovis > Ovis canadensis. Next base: position 130,452,848 of record NC_091727.1, read on the forward strand.
TCATTTTCATTTTAGACCCATGTAAATGTTTTGCATAATTTTAAAAATTAATCAAAAGGGAAAAACTAAATCCCTAAAATTTATAAACAGCCTGAAGCAAATTAGCCTAACTATGAATAAAGTTGGTATCATAACCATACAGAGAAAATGATTTAAAAGAATATTTGCATATTCCTAATGAGATATAATTTAAGGAAAAAAGTAACTGCAAAGAATTTTAAAACTATATTCAGTAGTTTTATTGTTGATAATCATATTAGTATTGTTATTGACATTTTAAAATTCTATATGTTGTAGGAAATAGCTAATAAATAATTTTGTTAATATCATTAGGAGCCAGTATCCTAAGCACATGTGAGAGAGATACAAGTCAAAAATCATGGACTTGAGTAATAATCTTATAATCTTAATTTGAAGTAGAAATACTAGTATACAGGGGGCCACAAACTAGAGGCGCCTAAAAGGCAAGAACTGGCCTTTTTCTGCCTGCCTATCTGCTGTGTGACCCAGGGCAGCTCAATACCCTTTTTGGGCCTCCAGGATCCCGGCTATAAAAAGAGGGGCTGGCAAAAGATGGCAGTAGTGGTAAAGAACCCTCCTGCTAATGTAGGAGGTAAGAGACACAGGTTCGATTCCTGAGTCAGGAAGATCCCCTGGAGAAGGGCATGGCAACCTACTCCATTGTTCTCATCTGGAGAATCCCATGGACAGAGGAGTCTGGCGGGCTGCAGTCCATAGCATTGCAAAGAGTCAGACATGAATGAAGCAACTTGGCATGGCAAAGTGACCTCCACCAACTTCCCTGGTAGTCCTTTGGCTAAGACTCCATGCTTCCAATGCAGGGGTCCTGGGTTCAATCCCTGGTCAGGGAACTAGATCCCACATACCTCAACTGAAAGATCCTGCATGCCTCAAATAAGACCCAATGCAGCAAGTAAATAAATTGATTAATTTAAAAGAAAAAAAAAAAGAAAAAAAAAAGAAATACTAGTATAAATTTATGGTTTATCTTTCATAAAAATTTTCCTACCTTGTCCACTGAAAAAGGCCTAGAAGCAACAACAACTCAACATTTATGAACAGATTTAGCAACATATTGTTGTTTCTAAATACTATTTCACATTAACAGGAGCCAGTGGTCCTTAGAGAAATATTTCAATTTTGAGTCAGGAAATAGGTAAGATGAACTTAAGGTATCTTGCTATGCCAGAAAGCTAGAAAGCAGTACAGGAGCCAATTTTAAGGGACTTTCACTGATCCTAGGGCTTCCCCAGTAGTTCAGCAATAAAGAATCTGCCTGTAATGCAAGATCCTCAGGAGACATGGGTTCAATCCCTGGGTGGGGAAGATTTCCTGGAGGAGGGCATGGCAACCCACTCCAGTATTCTTGCCTGGAGAATCCCCATGGACAGAGGAGCCTGGCAGGCTACATTCCATAGGGCTGTAAAGAGTTGGACACAACTAAAGCAACTTTGCATGCATGCACTGATCCTAAGTGGAATAACTTGATCACTAAAAAGAATGACTACATTTAATCGAAACACATCAAATATATGAAAATACATGTCTCACAATTATACTAAAAACATAATCATTGGTCACCATTGGACTACTTTAAAGTACCAACTCATTAAACTCTTATAGTTGAAAAATAATGGGAAACAAATCAAGCATTTCCCTACTTTTCCTATATGAACTTATGTAGCAAAGCCAAATAGATGATGATAAGTCCATTATAGGGTTCCAAATAATTAATACAGAAGAAATAATAGAAATAATAAGTACAAAATAAATAATAGAATTAGGGGAGCCCCACTTTACAACTCTTAATAAATTAATGTATTTAAGCAATGGTCATCAATGGATGCAAACCTCTTAGTTAAAAAGCAAATGGGAAAACTTCATAATGAAAGGATCAGACCAAAAGCACCTGAATCTACTGATCAATTTTAACATCACTAGAAATGGGACCACTGAACATTATGTGCCTAACGATATAGTGTAATAGGAAATACACATCTATATAGTATATGGAGGATTCTTGCCTAAAAATATTGAACTCAAATCTAGACCAACAATATCCCAGAAAACTTTTTACAATAATGTAAATGGTCTTTATTCTGCCCAGAATGATATCTAGTAGCCACATGTGCTTGTTGAACATTTGATATTCGTAGTTTAACAGAGGAACTAACATTTAAAAAATTAATTTAAATAGACTCATGTGGCTAGTGGCCACATGGTAGCATAGCTCTAGATTTGACTACCAGTTTGTAAGAAATGGAGGGGATTGAGGAACAAATTAAATAATAGCATGAGGAACAACCAATTAAATTCATTTGTTTTGAACAAATGATGTGGCTTCTCTAAAGAATAAGTGGGATTGGGGGAAAAAAGATTTGAGGGCTGAGAAGGAAGGAAAGCTCTGTGTGTGTGTGTGTGTGTGTGTGTGTATGTGTGTGTGTGTGTGTGTTAATGAGGCTTTAAAGACATAACAGCCAATGTCTGGTTTAGATCTTGAACCAAGTGTAAAAAGACATCTTTGAGAAAATCAGGGCTATTTGAATATGAATTCAGTAGTAGATAATGGTAAGGAATTATTATTAATTTTGTGAAGTATGATAATGCTATACTAGTTACATTTTTTTCAAATGCCTTTATCAATTAGATGCATGTACTTGCATGACCCTGAGAGTGAGCACCTCAAATTTTGGACCCCAGATGCCTCACTTGCCTCACCATAGTCCCAGGCTTGCCCAAAATGCACTGTAATAATATAGCTATATATTATTGTCATTTTCACAGGTTGTAAATACCTGCCCCAGCAGAGTTTCATTATCTGAGATTCAAGATTTAATTTTTATTAATTTGTCAAAGGTTGTTTTGGTAGGCTTTGTAGAACTTCCGTATCTCTTTGTCTTGATCCAGATGAACCCCAAAAGAAGAACAAAGGTGATCCCATGAACAAGCTGGAAAGTTTTTACCAAGAGATGATAATGAAAAAGCGTCTTGAAGAGTTCCAACTAATGAGAGGTGAACCCTTTGCTTCCCACTCACTGGTCTCAGCTACATCAGTGGGAGATAGTGGCACAGCTGAGAACCCGTCATTACTCCAGGACAAGGGAAAACAGGCAGCACAGGGTAAAGGTCCCAGTCTCCATGTGGCAAAAGTTATTGATAATTCACCTGAGCAGTGTTGGACTGGGCCTAAGAAGCTGACGCAGCCAATAGAATTTGTCCCAGAAGATGAGATCCAGAGAAATCGTTTGTCAGAGGAAGAGATCCGAAAAATTCCTATGTTTTCTTCATATAATCCAGGGGAGCCAAACAAGGTATAGGCCAAACCAAGAAAAAAAATGGGTTGTTTTCATTTTTATTAATCTCTACTTAAAGTAATACTTTTGTATTAGCTTTGATTATACCAAAGAATCATGACATAGGCACAGTGATTGTGTTTTTCTTTGACCTTTGCTATTAATTCTCTGCTATATAAGTAGCTCTGACTATATAAGTAGCATATTTCCTATGATGTTCATTGTGGTTTTCTAACGTCGTAAGCTATCCTTAGAATTTTATTTAAAAAACAAGAATTTTAAAGAAATCTTGATCAGACTCTAGTCCATGCCCACTAGAAACCCTCAACTAAAGAAAAACTCATAGGCCCACCATATCTAGTAGCCATGTGCCTGGTTGTGAGTAGGGTTTGCTGTACCACATGAGTTTTCTCTTCAGAATGCTCCACCTGGCTTTCATATGACATATGACTTAAATTGCTGGTAGCTTAGCAGCAAAGTGAAAGCACAGGGCCTCTAAGCCTTGAGGAATTGGCAAATATCTAAGAAAAGTTGTAAATAATCCTCATTTGGTTGATCAGATCATTATGTCACATTCATAGTATGTGTTACATCCAGAATTGAAAATTTCATTATCATGTCACTCAAAAAAGCAACACAAGCCCCTGGAGCATATACTTGTGTTCAATTTAAAAAAAAAAACAGAAGAATAATGTTAGCTTCTGGCTGTCCCTAAATTTTTAAAAAGGTGTTGTCGAGGATTATTAAGCAGTTTCCTTTGAGTGATTACATTTCTAATATATTCTTGATGTTCAAGGGTAGCTGGATTTTTATTTATTTTTTATTATGAAAATTATTAATTATGAAAAGTTACAGAGAATAATATAGCAAGAACCTTTGTACCTAACCAACTCTCTTTACCAATTCTTGCCTTTTTTTTTTTTCCCTTGGCCGCGCCACACGACTTGTGGGATCTTAGTTCTCTGACCAGGATTGAACCCAGGCCCTTGGCAGTGAGAGTGCGGAACCCTAACCACTGGATTACCTGGGAATTCCCTATCAATTCTTAACAATTTCCATATTTGGTTGATTTTTAAAAATAAGGCCTTACAGAGACACCTGGAAACCTTCATGTATCCCTCACCACTCCCATTCCCCTTTCTCTTTTCCAGTGGTAACCACTATCCTGTGTTTGCCATTTATCATTCCCACGCATGTTTTATACTTTTACTATAGTAAATCTGTATATTCATAAACAACATGTAATTTTATTTATTTTTAAACTATCCTTCTACAACTTGCTTTTTGACTCAATATACATGTTTTTAAAATTTATTTCTAAAGATGTAAGGAACTGTATAGTATTCCATTGTAGAAAGATACTATAATTTATTTGTCCATTCTCCTGAAGATTTTTTCTTTTCTTTTTTTTCCATTAGAGACAGTTCTGCAACAAATACTATTGTACACATCTCCTGTTGCACATGTACAGGAGTTTCTCTAGGACAGTTTTACAAACTTTAGATTACTATTAGTAGGTCACAAGCAGCAATTTTTTAAAGAAATAGAAAATATCAAAGTGCATAGAGTAGTAAGGATTTATTGTTTTTTGAAGCTTTTGTTTATTGTGCTTTTGTGTGTGATATGTGTGTGGGCCAGAATATAAAATGCATTTCTTCCTATAGATCTCAGTCAAAAGGGCCAGAAAAACATTGCTCTATTGCAGTGATTCTCAAACATTAGCATGTACCAGAATCCTCTGGAAGGCTTGTTAAAACACAGATTGCTGGGTTCTGCCCCTAGAATTTTTTGTTCTGTACATCTGGAGTAGGACCTGAGAATTTGCATTTCCAAGTTCCCAGGAGATACTGATGATGCTGCTGGACTGAGTGACGTTTTAAGAATCACTGTTCTAGGTTATATATCTAGGAGTGGAATCACGGTAATATAGGATACATATATTTTCACCTCCATGAGCAGACTTTAAGAAATCTCTTTCATATCTTTGCTAAGACTTTAAAATATTTGACTTTTTATTTTGGCCAGTCTGATATATTCGAAAGGTATCTTGTGGTTTTAATTTCAATGTTCCTGATTTCCAATGAAGTTTTGCATGTATTCATACATTCATTAGCCTTTCAGGAACCGTCTGTGAATTGCCTGTTCTGTTTCTTTCCCATTATTTATTTAATTTTTAATATTATTTATAGATTTTGATTATTTAGGTTTTAGTATTACCTATAGATTTTATTTTAGAATTCTAGATACAAACCTTTGCTGCACCAGGTGAGTAGCTTGTATTTTTAACATTGTTTCTGATATCTTTTGTTAAGCAGAAGTCTTTCATTTTGACGTAATTAAATCATCAGTATTTTTTTGATGGTTTGTGCTTTTTGAGCTCTTTGAAGGAAATCTTTCTCTATAAATCAGTAAGAAAGAGACAAGCAATCCAATAAAAATGACCAGAAGATATGAACAGGCAGTTCAAAGGGGAGAAAACACAAATGACCAGTTAACATATAAAGTCAACCTTAATAATCAGAGAAATGCAAAGTAAAACTACAATGAGATACTATATAATATCATTTAATACTTTTTTTATATTTGGCATACATTTAAAGGCCTGACAATGCCAAGTACTGGTGAATGTATGGAACAGTAAGAATTCTTTAATATACTGCTGGGTGAATATAAATGAGTATAACCACTTTGAAGAACATTGTGGCAATACTCAGTAAAATGAAAGATGCTCAACACTGTAGGTCAGTAATCCCACTTCTTGGTATCTATCCTAGGGAAACTTTTACACATGCACATTAGGAGATGTTATAAGGATGCTCATAGTAGCATTGATTGTGAACAACATGCATGTTCATAAGCAAGAGAATGGATAAAGCATGGTGAATTCATAAAATAGAATATGATATGGAAGAAACAATGAATGAAACAGAACTACAGGTATCAACATGGATGAAACAATGTTGAATGAAAAATGTTTTGTTTGAGACTTTGGGTTTCAGTGCCAACATGTAAACTGCTTAGAAGTCATCACTGCTGTCTTACAGCAGGAAGAACAGCTGAACAGACTGAAAAATCAATGACTTTTCTTGGATTCATCAGAGATTTGAAGTCAGAGAGCAAACTGCAACCATGAAATCTGGAGAGACAGGCAATTACAAAGAATCACTTCCCAGATCTGCTTATCAGAAGCAGAAAGCACTGAGCCATAAATTGGTAGGAACACTTAAGTGGTAACTTTGACAAATTGCAGGAAACAGAGTATAGATTAGTGTTTGAGTAATAAACTTCTGGGGGCCACAGTCTAAGGGGGCCCCCACATTTTCATGACTTTTACCTACAGGAACCCCACTGGGTTCTCAATGTAAAGAGCCAAGAATAAGTCTTCTGTTTCTGGCATGTTGATAGGAAAAGGAATCAACTTGAAATACATCCAGAGCGTCTACCTAACAAAGAGCTATCCAGAAAGTAAAACAACTTAACCAAAGCCTTCTCTAGTGTGGGAGAAAGGAAGTTACTGAACTCCAGGCCCCTCTAGTCTTACTGTGTCATCTACAAGAAAGAGAATAAAAGCTATGAAATATTTGTGAAGGTTACAGGCTGGATACATGGGCACAGTAAATGCCTGAGACTTAATTATAAGATGCAGAATGTTTTCCCATACCATGCACCTTACTACCACATCAACAGGTCTTCAGTATGATAACTATGAATTATAGCTGAAGAACCTGCAAGGCTCAAACTCTAAAATGTTTTTAGGGAAACTCAAAGAAAACAAGGGAGATAATCAAGGATATTAGAGGAAACTGAAAAACCTCTGACACCTACAGTTAAAGCAAACATTAAACATAGCCCAACTTCTAGCCAGATTAACATAAAACCTCACATGAAGGGCCTGTTTATCTCAGTTTCTACTGTGTTACATATAATGTAACAAAAAAGAAATGATTTTTTGCTTTCAACAACAACAAAAAAATGATACGGCTTACCAAAAGATAAATCACAGTCTCAAGAGATAAAACCAACATCAGAACCAAGCTCAGATATGACACAGGTTTTTAAAAAATAGCTATAACTAATATGCTAATGAGTCTGCTAGAAATAGTTTACAACATGCAAGAACAAATGGATAATATAAGCAGACAGATAGAAACTCTAGAAAGAAATGTAAGAAATCAAAAACAGTGTAACAGAAATGATGCCTTTGGGAGTTCCCTGTGGCCTAGTGGTTAGGATTCTGGGATTTCATTGCCAGGTTCAATCCCTGGTCAGGGAACCGAGATTCTGTAAACCATGTGGCATGGCCAAAACACACACACACACACACACACACACACACACACACACACACACACACACACACACAAAACAATGCCTTTGATAGGCTTATCAGCAAACTGGATACAGGCAAGGAAAGCTTGAGTTAGTAGCTTGCTGCTGCTGCTAAGCCACTTCAGTCGTGTCTGACTCTGTGCGAACCCATAGACGGCAGCCCACCAGGCTCCCCCATCCCTGGGATTCTCCAGGCAAGAACACTGGAGTGGGTTGCCATTTCCTTCTCCAATGCATGAAAGTGAAAAGTGAAAGTGAAGTTGCTCAGTCATGTCCGACCCTCAGCGACCCCATGGACCACAGCTTTCCAGGCTCCTCCATCCATGGGATTTTCCAGGCAAGATTACTGGAGTGGGATGCCATTGCCTTCTCCGGTTAGTAGCTTGAAAACATGTCAGTAGGAACCTTCCAAACTGAAATGCAAAGATTGAAAAAAAAAAAGACTTTAAAAATGTAACAGAATATCCAAGAACAATTTCAAAAGGTGTACCACGTATATTATTGGAATAGTGGAAGAAGAAAGGAGCAGAAGGGGAAAAAAAGAAATATTTGAAGTAAGAATGACTGAGAATTTTCCAAAATTAATGACAGACACTGCACTACAGATCCAGGATCCAAGCAAAGACAAAGTAGGATAAATAGCACCCCCCCAAAAAAACACCTAAGCATATCATGTTCAAACACAGAAAACTGAAGACCAAGAGAAAATCTTGGAAACTGCCAGAGAAAAACTCTTTACCAATAGAGAAATAAAGATAATAATTACATTGAATTTCTCCTCAGAAATCATGCAAGCAAGAAGAGAGTGGAGTAAAATATTTAAAGTAATGAAAGGGAGAAATACCTACCTATAATTCAGTATCTAGGAAAAACAGTCATTCAAAAGTGGAGGAAAAATAAAGACTATCAAAGAAAAACTGAGGGAACTTGTCACCAGGAAACCTGCCTTACAAGAGATATTTCTGTTTAGAAGTTCTCCAGAGAGAAGGAAAAATTATATATGTCAGAAAATAAGATCTCTATAAAGAAAGGAAGAGTGTAGGAGAAAGGATACATGAAGGTGAAATAGAATTTTTAATTTCCTATTTTTAAATGATCTGAAAGATAACTGTTCCAAGTAGTAATAGCAACATGATAGGTAATTAGAGGATATGAATAAATGTAATGGATGGCAGAAATGATAGAATGAAGGATGGAAAGAAGGAATTTTATTTGGTGTGTATAACTGTTACAGGGTATCTCCACTATCTGTCAAGTGGTATCATATTATGTGATAGTGGACTTAGTTTTACAGCTATATTGCAAACTCTAAGGTATTTTACTAATAATTATAAAAAGATATAATTGATACACTAAAAGAGAGCAGAAAATATCCATTCACTACAGTCTTTTCCAGAAAATAGAAGCAGAAGAAATACTTTCTTACTGACTTTGAAACCAGCCTTAGGTTAATACCAAAATCAGATAAAGATATTACAGTAAAGAAGGACCATGAACCAATATCTCTTTTGAGCATAGATGCAAAAGTCCTAAATGGAGTAGTCCCCTATTATCTTTAGGAGATACATTCCAAGACCCCCAGTGGATGCTTGAAACGACAGATTGTACTGAAACTTAGTTTTGTTTTTGTTTTTTTCTTATATACGGATGTGAGAGTTGGACCATAAAGATGGCTGAGTACCAAAGAATTGATGCTTTTGAAATGTGGTGCTAGAGAATACTCTTGAGAGTCCCTTGGACTGCAAGGAGATCAAATCAGTCAATCCTAAAGGAAATCAACCCTAAAAATTCATTGGAAGGACTGATGCTGAAGCTCTAATACTTTGGTCATTTAATGTGAAGAGCCAACACATTGGAAAAGACCCAGAAGCTGGGAAAGATGAGGGCATGAGGAGAAGGAGGCAACAGAAGATGAGATGGTTGGATGGCATCATTGACTCAATGGATATGAGTTTGAGCAAACTCCCGGAGATGGTGAAGGACAAGGAAGCCTGGCGTGCTGCAGTCCATGAGTTCATGACAAGTCAGACTTGACTGAGCGACTGAGCAACAGTACCTACCTATGAAAAATTTTAATTTATGGAATATCCAAATTGCCAGCATCTCTACTCTTGAGCTTTGTGGCCATTATTAACTGATAGATTACTTAAGCATAAGCACTGCAATACTGTGATGGTTGATCTGATAACCAAGATGGCTACTTAATGGGGCATACAGGGTGGATATGCTGAACAAAGGCATGATTCATGTCCTGGGTGGGACAGAGCAGGATAGAGTGGGATGGTACAAGATTTCATCATACTACTTAGAACGGTGTACAGTTTAAAACTTATGTATTGTTTATTTCTGGAATTTTCCATTTAATATTTTCAGACCATAGTTGACCTTTGTAACTGAAACCACAAAAATTGAAACTGGATAAAGGGGGACTATTGTATTAGGAAAATCAAAATATTTTTATTAAAAAATGAAATATTAGGAAATCAAATCCTACAATATATCACTATTAAATGGGATTTCTTCCAGATATCCAAGACTGATTCAACTTTTGAAAACCAATTAATGTAATCCACCACACCAACAGACTAAAGAAGAAAAATATTATTTCAGTTGATGTAGAAAAGGCATTTGACAAAATACAAACACCCATTAATGACACGAACTCTCAGCAAACTAGGAATAGAGGGGAACATTTTCAACTTGGTAAAGTATATCAACAAAACCCCACAGCTAACATCATACTTAATGGTGAAAGCCTGAGTGTTTTCCCCTTTGATCAGAAACAATACAAGTATGTCCCCTCTTTCAATTTCTTTTCATCTCTGTATTGGAAATTCTAGCTAGTGCAAAAAGAGAAGGAAAGGAAATTAAAAAGCACACGGATTGGGAAAGAAAAAATAAAACGATCTTTGTTAACAGGTGACATGTATGTCTTTGTAGAAAATTCCAATCTATCAACAAGAACATGAAGCAATTACTGGAACTAAGGAGTATATGAAAGTTGGAGGATATAAGATTTGTATTTGAAAATCAATTGCTTTCCTGTATACCAAGAAATGAACCATTAAAATTGAAATAAAAAGCACAACACCCTTTATAATACCACCACAAAATAGTGAAATACTAAGGTACAAACCTAACAAAATATGTGTAGGATCTACATGCAGAAAAATATAAAACCCTGGTGAAAAATTAAAGACATAAATAAATGCAGAGATATCCTCTGTTCATAGATTGGAACAGTCCCAGAAAAATCCCCAGCAAGCTATTATGTGGATATAGGCACACTAATTCTAAGTTTATATGAAAAGAGAAAATATCTAGAATGCTCAACACAATACTGAAGAAGAACAAAGTTGAAAGACTGATGTTACCTAACTTTAAGGCTAACTACAATCAAGTAGTTTGATGCTGGTTGAAAACAAAATAAATTGAGTAAAATAAAGACTCCAGAAATAAACTTTCACAAATATAGTGAACTGATCTTTGATAAGGGAGCAAAGGCAACTCAATGGAGAAAGGATAATCTTTTCTAACAAATTTTGTTAGAACAACTGGATATCTACCTGCAAAAAAAAAAAAAACACAAAAAAAGCTAGACACAGAGTATACATTCTTCAAAAAATTAACTCAGACTGGATTATAGATTTAAATGTAAAACATAATATTATGAATCTTCTAGAAGAAAACAAAATTTAAGTGACATTGTGTTTGGTGATGTATTTATAGGTATAACACCGAAAGCATGATTTATGAGACAAAAAATTGATAAATCCTACTTTATTAAAATTATAAACTTTGCTATATGAAAGATGCTTTTAAGAGAAGCAAAAGACAAACCACAGACTGAAAGAAAATATTTGCAAAACACATGTCTCATAAAGTACTTATATGCAAAATACAACAAAGAACTCCTAACACTCACCAGTAGTAAAACAAACTACCCAATTTAAAAATGAGCAAAGGAACAGACACCTTGCCAGAGAAGTTATATACATGTCAAATAGGCATATGAAAAGAAGCTCATCATCATTTGTCACCTGGAAATTGCAAAATAGAATAATAATGAGATGCCATTACACACCTATTAGAATGGCTAAAATTGACAATACCAAATACTATTGAGGATGCTAAACAACAGGAACTTTTATTCATTGCTCTTATGCAAAATGGCACAACCTCTTTGGAAGATAGTTTGGCAGTATCTTACCAAGTTAAACATGCTTTGCCATACAATCCAGTAATGAAGTTCCTAGTCATTTGCTCAATTGATTTAAAAACTTACATTCATACAAAAACCAGCATGTGACTGTTAACAGCAGTTTTATTCATAATTACCAGAAACTGGAAGCAATCAAGGTGTCCTTCAGTAGATGAGTGGATACATTCATCTGTGCTACATCTATACAATGGGATATAATTCAGCAATAAAAAGAAATAATCTGCCAAGTCACAAAAAGACAGGGGGACTATAAATGCTTATTAATAAGTGAAGGAAGCCAGTTTGAAAAGACTACATATTGTATGATTTCAATTATATGACATTCTTAAAAACACAAGACTGTAGGAACAGTAAACAATGGTTGCCAGGACTTCAGGAGGAGTAGAGAAGAGAGGAATGGGTAAACACAGGATTTTTAGGGCAGTATAAATTTTCTGTATGATAGTATAATAGTGGATGTGAGAAATGCATTTGTCAAAATCCATGAAACTGTACAGCATAAAGAATGACCCTTAATATAAATATTTAAAAAAAATCATTTAGGAGATTGAGTAACCCCTGGAAAGAATGCAGACTGTGATGAGAATTTAACTATTACAAATATATAACAGAACTTCAATGAAGGAATGGGAGAAAAGATGCTGAGCATGTGGTAGTGCAAGAAAGTAAGCAGGTGCTCAAAATAAGGTAAAAATATTGTTGGGGATATGTCAAAGGCACACAGGAGCCAACTGAGAGTTTCCAATAACTAAAGATAGAACAGTTTGTATAAAAAGTAAGTAAATTAATATTGGATTATAACCCAAAGTATAGAATATCTGTGAGTCAATACTGATAATAAAATCATTGAGTGAATCAATAAATGAGGGAGAGGAGACAAATATCAAATGAAGAATTTGAAGCAACCTAGATGTCCATTGGCAGACGAATGAATAAGAAAGTTGTGGTATATATATGCAATGGAATATTACTGAGTTATTAAAAAGAATGCATTTGAGTCAGTTAATAATGTAGATGAAACTGGAGCCTATTATACAAAGTGAAAGAAAAGCACCAATACAGTATAACATATATAAAATTTAGAAAGATGTTAACAACGACCCTATGTGCAAGAGAGCAAAAGAGACAGAGATATAAAGAACAGACTTTTGGACTCTATGGGAGAAGGCGAGGGTGGGATGATTTGAGAGAATAGCATTGATAATGCTATTGGTAATATGGTGTATTACCATATGTGAATCAGATCACCAGCCCAAGTTTGATGCATGAAGCAGGGCTCTCAAAGCAGATGCACTGGGACAACCTAGAGGGATGGGATGGGGAGGGAGGTGGGAGGGAGGAGGGGGGTTCGGGATGGGTGGACACATGTACACCAGGGGCTGATTCATGTCAATGTGTGGTAAAAACCACCACAAAATTGTAACTACCCTCCAATTAAAATTAATTAATTAATTTAAAAAAATAGTTTATGTACTAGCAGATTCTCTGCCTCAAGGAAAGGAAGCATAACTCCCAACCACTTAATTTTGAGCTACTCTTAGTGACTTCTTTCCAAAGAGTACAGTTTGGAAATACAGGGAAAAAAAATCATGTTACAGTGTAGAAACCTAACAAACACTGCCCTAGTCAGGCAATCAAAGCAAAGGTCAGTCATAAATCATGTTGATAGTATGTATGCTTGATATAATGTGATCAGAGTTGCTTCTTTTTCTCTATAGTCTTCCTTCTAGTAATCCATAACCAGAATATAACCATGAGAAAACAGCAGAAAATTTCTAGTAATGGAACATCCTATAAAATATCTGACCAGTACTCCTCAAAAATGTCAAGATCATTAAAAACAAGAAAAGTTTGAGAAACTGCCACAGCAAAGAGGAGGCTAAAGACATATGAAAAATAAATGTACTATGATACCCTGGATGAAGTCCTGGAACACAAAATGGATGTTAGAGGAAAACTAAGGAAATCTAAATAAGCTGTGGACTTTATTGTTTTCTGTTTTGGGGGTTGGTTTTTTTTGTTTGTTTGTTTGTTTTTTTTGGAGTATAATTGCTTTACAATGTTGTGTTGGTTTCTGCTATACAACATGAATCAGCTGTAAGTACATATATATCCTATTCCTGTTGAGCTTCCCTGCCACCCCAAATCCCATCCCACCCTTCTAGGTCATCACAGAACACTGGGCTGAGTTTCCTGTGTTATACAGCAGCTTCCCACTAGCTATCTGTTTTACACATGGTAGCATATATAATGGCACCCCACTCCAGTACTCTAGCCTGGAAAATCCCATGGCCGGAGGAGCCTGGAGGGCTACAGTCCGTGTTGTCACTAAGAGTCGGACACAACTGAGCGACTTCACTTTCACTTTTCACTTTCATGCATTGGAGAAGGAAATGGCAACCCACTCCAGTGTTCTTGCCTGGAGAATCCCAGGGACGGGGGAGCCTGGTGGGCTGCCGTCTATGGGGTCGCACAGAGTCAGACACGACTGAAGCGACTTAGCAGCAGCAGCAGCAGTAGCAGTGTATATATGTCAATCCAACTCTCCCAGTTCATCTTACCTTCCCCTTCCTCTGCTGTGTCCACATGTCCATTCTCTATATCTGTATCTCTATTCCTGCCCTGCAAATAAGCTCATCTGTACCATCTTTCTAGATTCCGTACATATACATTAATATCCGATATTTGTTTTTCTCTTTCTGACTTACTCTGTATCACAGACTCTAGGTCCATCCACATCACTACAAATGACCCAGTTTCATTCCTTTTTATAGCTAAGTACCACATTTGTATCCATTTATCTGTCAATGGGCATTTAGGTTGCCTTCATGTCCTGGCTATTGTAAATAGTGCTGCAGTGAACATTGAGGGTACATGTGCCTTTTTGCATTATAGTTTTTTCAGGGTATATGCCCAGTAGTGGGATTGCTGGATCATATGGTAGTTCTGTTTTCTGTTGTTTAGGGAACCTCCATACTGTTCTCCATAGTGTTTGTATCAATTTATATTCCTACCAACAGTGCAAGAGGGTTCCCTTTTCTCCACACCTTCTCCAGCATTTATTGTTTGTAGATTTTTTTGATGATCATTCTGATCAGTGTGAGGTGACATATCACTGTAGTTTTGATTTGCATATCTCTAATAATGAGTGATGTTGAGCATCAAACAACTAGCAGGATAGGAACCCATTATCAGACAGGCTGCATAAAGTCATACTAAGCTCACAGACACCCTGAAGCACACCAACTGACATGGCCCTGCCCATCAGAGGGACAAGATCCAACCTTCACCCACCAGAACAAAGGCACCAGTTCCCCACCACCACCAGGAAGCCTACCCAAACCACTGGACCAACCTCACCCACTTTGGGCAGACACCAGAAGCAAGAGGAACTATGACCCTGAAGCCTGTGGAAAGGAGACCCCAAACACAGTAAGTTAAACAAAATAAGGAGACAGAGAAATATGTTGCAGACAAAGGAGCAAGGTAAAAACCCACAAGACCAAATAAATGAAGAGTAAATAGGCAATCTACCTGAAAAAGAATTTAGAATAATGATAGTAAAGGTGGGAATATAATGGAGAAAAATACAAGAAATATTTAACAAGGACCTAGAAGAATTAAAGAACAAACAATGATGAACAGTACAATACTGAAATTAAACATACACTAAAATGAATCAATAGCAGATAGAGGAAGATCAAATAAGTGAGCTGGAAGATAGAATGGTAGAAATAATTGCCAAGGAACAGAATCAAGAAAAAAGAATGAAAAGAATTGAAGACAGTCTCAGAGATGTCTGGGACAACATTAAATGCAGCAACATTTGAATTATAGGGGTCCCAGAAGAAGAAAGAGAAAGAGTCTGATAAAATATTTGAAGAGATTATAGTCAAAAACTCCCTAATATGAGAAAGGAAATAGTCAATCAAATCCAGGAAGCACAGAGTCCCAAACAGGACTTTAGTTAATAGTAATATACCAATATTTATTTATTTATTTTAAGAAATGTACTGTAATAGTGTAAGATGTTAATTATAAGAGAAACTGGGTGTGGGGTATATGGGAATTCTTTGTACTATCCCCTCAATTTTTCTATAAATCTAAAACTTTTAAAAATAAAGTGTATTTTTAAAAAATTTAAACAGGTAGATGCAGAAGAATGCATGCAGTATAACACCATTTATATAAAGTTCAAAACATATAAAACAATAATTGCAGAGGAATACCGGGAAGAGTTTCATCCTCTATTATCACTTAGTTTCTGTTTTTCTCTTTCACAGAAATATTTATCTTGTTTTTGAGCCTAGTTTTGTCTTTGTGTGTATCTTTGTATATATGAATATGTATGTATGTTGTAGATATATACATACATGTATAACCATGTATATTGTATGTATGTATGCATACATATATGTATATTTTGGGAGCAGAGATGATGCATCTATGCAAGAAGTGACCAAGCTATCTTGACCAGATGTCCTCTTGATTTTTTAAAAATGTTCATGTTAAAGGCAATAATCTTAGTATGGATCTTTCCTACTTGGTGAGAAACTTGCAAAATATTTCACATACCTCTCCCTTTCTATGGTTATCTAATTTAATGATATTTTTATAATGAGTATTTCAGAGCCAAAACTAGATCACCTGAAATTACTCAAGTGAATCACCAGTCAGTTATTCTATGCCCTTGCCTTTAAGAGTATAGTTAAATGCTAAATATGTGAATATCCAGCTTGTAAAGGGTTTGAGACATAAAGAGTCTACTGCTTATTGCAATGTTCAACGTATTTACTCATACATTTCAGTGGATAAGTCACTTAAGCTGGCTCTGTTTTCTAGCTCTTTGCTTTTGCTGCTCCTATCTGAATTTTTTCTCAAGTTTTTTTAAGTTATAAAATAAGTAACTTATGCATCTCTTTTTCCTCCAGTGTAGTAAAATACATGTAACCTCAGATCTACCTTTAACAGTATTTCAAGTGTATATTACAGTATTGTAAACTATAGGCATAATGTTTTGCAGCATATCTCTAGAACTTTTTCATCTTGCATGACGGAACTTTATACCCGCTGAACAGCAACTCCCCATTTCCTCATCCTCTCAAGTTTTGGCAACTACTATTCTATTTTCTGCTTCAGTGAGTTTAACTACAATAGATACCATATAAAGTGAAATTATGCAGTACTTTTTCTTCTGTGACTGGCTTATTTCAGCATAGTGCCCTCAAAGCTCATCTACGTCATAGCATATTTCAAGGTTTCCTTCCTTTTTTCTAGCCAAATCATATTCCATTGTATGTATATGCCACATTTGTTGTTGTTGTTGTTTTAATTCACTCATCTGTGATGAACATTTAGGTTGCTTCCACCTCTTGGCTATTGTGAACAGTGCTGCAATAAACACGTGAGTTCAGATATCTCTTCAAAATTCTGATTGTAATTATTTTGGATAAATAACTGGAAGTGGGACTCTTGAATCATATGGTAGTTCTATTTTTAATTCTTTGAGGAACCTCCATACTGTTCTGTATAGCAGCTGCACCATTTTCCATTCCTTCCAAAAGTGCACAAAGATTCAATTTCTCTCCATCCTCATCAACACTTATTTTATGTATGTGTTCTTTGAAGAATTGCCTATTTATGTCATTTGCCCATTTTTTCAGGTTATTTGTCTTTTTGCTATGGAGTTTTTGTATTTAATTATATATTTTAGATACCAACCTCTAATCAGATATATGGTTTCCAAGTATTTCCTCCCATTCTGTAGGTTGCCTTTTCACTTTAGACTGTGTTCCTTTGCTGCGCCGAAGTGTTTTAGTGATACAGTACCACTTTACCTTTGCTTTTGTTACCTGTGCTTCTGCTGTAATATCGAAGAAATCATTGCCAAGGCCAGGATCATGAGGTTCCCCCCTATGCTATCTTCTAGAAGTTTTAGAGTTTCAGACCTTATGTTTAAATCTTTAATCCAATTTGAGCTGATTTTTGTGGATGATATAAATGAGGCCAGTTTTATACTTTTGCATGTGGATATCAACTTTTCCCAACACTTTTGGTCAAAGGGACTATCCTTTCCCCATTGTGTATTCTTGCCCCACCCCCCTGCCATTAATCAGTTGACTGTATATGTGTGGATTTATTTCTGGGCTTTATATTCTCTTCTGTTAGTCTACATGTCTATGTTTATGCCAGTATCATACTGTTTTGATTACTATAGATTTGTAACATATTTTGAAATTAAGAAATGTGAGGCCTCCCCAGTTTTGTTCTTTCTTCTCAAGATTGCTTGGCTGTTTAAGGTTCCCCTCTCATTCCTTATGAATCTTAGGGTTGTTTTTGTATTTCTACAAAAAATGTCATTGGGATTTTTATAGGAATTACATTAAATCTATAAACTGATTTGGATAGTATGTGCATTTCAATAATTTATTCTTCCAGTCCATGAACATGAGACATCTTTTCATTTATTTATGTTGTCTTAAATCTCTTTGAGTAGTGTATTGTGGTTTTCAGTATATAAGTCCTTCACTTCCTTGGTTAAGTTTTTTCTTTTTAACTGAAGTATGTTTGACATTATAAAAAAGCTGTGCGTATTTAATGTATGCATTTTGTTGGGTTTGAAGGTACATATACACCATGAAACAATCACCAATACAATGCCCTAAACTTAACCATTACCTCCAGAAATTTCCTCCCTCCAGTTTTTCTTTTGATAAGAACATTTAACATAAGATCTATCCTTTTAACAAAATTTTAATTATCAAATACAGTATTGTTAACTATCTATGCTATGCTATATGATAGAGCTATAGGATTTATTCATGTTGCATATGTAAAACTATATACCCTTTGATGAACACTTCCTTAGTTACCCCTCTTCCTAGCCCCTGGTAAGCGTGATTCTACTCTCTGCTTCTATGAGTTTGACTACTTTAGATTCCTGATATAAGTGGGATCATGTAGTATTTTTTCTTCTGTTTCTGGTTGATTGCACTTAGCAGGTCTTCCAAGTTCACCTCAGTTCAGTTCAGTTCAATTCAGTTCAGTCGCTCAGTCGTGTCCGACTCTTTGTGACCTCATGAATCGCAGCACACCAGCCCTCCCTGTCCATCAACAACTCCCGGAGTTCACTCAGACTCACCTATGTTGCAGCAAATGACAAGATTTTTTTCATTTTTAAGGCTAGATAATATCCTTTTGTATTTATATACCATATTTCCTTTATCCCTTCATCTCGCAACGGACATTTAGATTGTTCCCATGTCTTTGCTTTTGTGAAGAATGCTGCGGTGAATATGGGAATGCAGATTTTTCTTCCAGATTTTTATTCCAGTCCTTTTAGATATATAGCCAAAAGTGGGATTGCTGGATTATATGAGTTCTAGTTTAAATTTTTTAATGATATTCCAACTGTTTTCCATTGTGGTTGTAACAGCTTAAACATTCCCACCAACATTGCATAAGGGATAAAATTTCTCCACATCCTAAATAAAAATTTCTCCACATCCTCACCAGCACATCTCTTTTTTTTTTCGCTTTTGAGTTTCAGGAGTCCCTTATACATTTTGGGCTTCCCACGTGGTGCTATTGGTGAAGAACCCGCCTGCAAATGCAGGAGAAAGAGACACGGATTAGATGTTAACCCTTTATTAGATATATGATTTGAAAATACTTTCTCCCATTTTGTAGGTCCCCCTTTAACTTTACTGATTGTTTTCTTTGCTACGAATATGGGTTTGAGTTAATGACACTTGTCTGTTTGCTTTTGTTCGCTGTGCTTTTGATATCATATCTAACAAATTATTGCCAAGGCCAATGGTCAAGAAGATTTTTCTGTTTTCTTCTAGGAGTTTTGGAGTATCACATCTTATTTTTTAAGTATTTAATATTTTTAGTTGGGTTTTATGTATGGTGTAAGAGAAGCATCTAATTTCATTTTTTGTCCTGGATATCCAGTTTTCCAAACACCATTTATTAAAGAGACTGTTTTTTCCCCATGTGTATTTTTGCCCTCCTTGTCTAACATCAGCTTACCATAAATGTGTGGTTAACTTCTAGGCCCTCTATTCTAGTCCATTGGTCAATATGTACTTTTTTATGCCAGTACCTTACTGTTTTGATTACTGTAGTTTGAAATCAGGATATATGACACATACTACTTTGTTCTTCTTCCTCAAGATTGCTTTGTCTATTCATGGTCTCTTGTGGTTCATATGAATTTTAGGATATTTTTATTTCCATAAAAATCATCATTGGTATTTTGATAAGAATTGCATTGAATCTGTAGATTGCTTTGATTAGTATTATATTTTGACAGTATTAATATTTCTAATCCTTGAGTATGGGATGTCTTTCCATTTATTTCTCTTCATTAATTTCTTTTTTATATATTTTTTTACTGAAATATAGTTAATTTACAATGTTGTGTTAGTTTCTAGTGTATAACAAAGTGATTCAGTTTTATCTATATATAAAACAACTTTTATATTTATATTATATATATATAATTTTTAGGTTATTTTCCATTATGGTTTGTTGCAAGATATCAAATATAGTTTCCTGTGCTGTATAGTAGAATCTTGTTGTTTATCTTTTTTATATATAGTAGTTTCTACCTGCTAATCCCAAACTCCTAGTTTATCCTTCCTCCCTGCCTTTTCTCTTTGATAACCATAAGTTTGTTTTCTATGTCTGTGAGTCTATCTCTGTCTTGTGATTTGTATCATATTTTAGATTCCA
This sequence comes from Ovis canadensis, assembly GCF_042477335.2. Classification (NCBI taxonomy): domain Eukaryota; kingdom Metazoa; phylum Chordata; class Mammalia; order Artiodactyla; family Bovidae; genus Ovis; species Ovis canadensis. The sequence continues at coordinate 130,473,452 of NC_091727.1, forward strand.
CATGTAAGTGATATCATATAATATTTTTATTTCTCTATCTGACCTACTTCACCTGCTATGACAATCTCTTGTTCCATCCATGTTGCCACAAATGGTATTATTTCATTATTTTTTATGGCTAAGTAGTATTCCACTGTATGTATTAATATATACCACATCTTCTTCCCATTCATCTGTTGATGGATATTTAGTTTGCTTCCATATCTTGGCTAATATATAAAGTACTACTATGAGCATTGAGGTGCATGTATCTTTTTGAATTAGAGTTTTCTCCAGATGTATGCCCAAGAGTGGGATTGCTGGATCATATGGCAACTCTACTTTTAGTTTTTTAAGGAACCTCTGTAATGTTCTTCATATACACCAATCTACATTCCCACCAACAGTGTAAGAGGATTTTCTTTTCTCTACATACTCCAGCATTTATTATTTGTAGACTTTTTGTTGAAGTCATCCTGACCAGTGACATGATACCATATTGTAGTTTTGATTTGCATTTCTCTAATTAGCAGTGTTGAACATCTTTTCATGTGCTCATTGGCTATCCGTATGTCTTCTTTGGTGAAATATGTATTTAGATCTTCTGCCCATTTTTTGATTGGGTTGTTTTTTTTGTTATTGAGGTTTATGAGCTGCATGTATATGTTTTAAATTAACCCTTTGTTGGCCACATCTTTTGCAAATATTTTCTCCCAGTATGTAGGTTGTCTTTTAGTTTTGTTTATGGTTTCCTTTGCTGTACAAAAGCTTCTAAGTTTGATTAGGTTCCATTTGTTTATTTTTGCTTGTATTTCTATTGCCTTCAGAGACTGACCTAAGAAAACATTGGCACGTTTTATGCCAGAGAATGTTTGCCTGTATTCTCTTCTAGAAGTTTTGTGGTGTCCTGTCTTATATGTAAATCTTAAAGCCATTTTGAGTTTTTTGTGTGTATGGTGTGAGGGGGTGTTCTAACTTTATTGATTTATATATGGCTGTCCAACTTTTCCAACACTACTTGCTGAAGAGACTATCTTTTCTCCATTGTATAGCTTGCCTCCTTTATTGAAGATTAATTGACTGTAGGTGTGTGGGTTTATTTCTGGACGTATTCTGTTCTGTTAATCTAGATGTATGTTTTTGTGCCAGTACCACTCTTTTGATTACTGTAGCTTTCTAATTGTCTGAAGTCTTGGAGAGTTACGCCTTCTGCTTTGTTCTTTATCTTCAGGATTATTTTGCCAATTCTGGGTCTTTTTTTGTTCATCATAAATATTAGACTTATTTTTTCTAGTCTGTGAAAAACATCATGGGTAATTTGATAGGGATGCATTAAACCTGTAGATTGCTTTGGGTACTATGGCCATTTTAACCATATTAATTGTTCCAATCCAAGAATATGGTGTATCTTCCCATTTCTTAAAATCATCTTCTGGTTCTTTTATCAGTGTTTACAGTTTTCAGCATATAAGTCTTTCACTTCCTTGGTCAAATTTTATTCCAAAGTATTTGATTTTTGTGCAATCTTAAAAGGATTATTTTTTTCTATTTTCCCTTTCTGATATTTTTATTGTAAAGAAATGGAACAGGATTCTGTAAGTTAATCTTGTATCCTGCTACTTTGCTGAATTTGCTTATCGATTCTTTTTTTTAATTTAAATTTATTTATTTTAATTGGAGGCTAATTACTTTTCTTATATCTTGCTAATTTGCTGAATTTGCTTAGTAGATTTTGTGTGGAGTCTTTCAGTTCAGTTCAGTTCAGTCGCTCAGTTGTTTCTGACTCTTTGCAACCCCATGAACCACAGTACACCAGGCCTCCCTGTCCATCACCAACTCCCAGAGTTCCCCCAAACCCATGTCCATTGAGTCAGTGATGCCATCCAACCATCTAATTCTCTGTCATTTTCAAATGAGTCAGCTCTTCTCATCAGGTGGCCTAAGTATTGGAGTTTCAGCTTCAACATCAGTGCTACCAGTGAACACCCAGGACTAATCTCCTTTGGGATGGACTGGTTGGATCTCCTTGCAGTCCAAGGGACTCTCAAGAGTCTTCTCCAACACCACAGTTCAAAAACATCTATTCTTCAGTGCTCAGTTTTCTTTGTAGTCCAACTCTCACATCCATACATGACCACTGGGAAAACCATAGCCTTGACTAAACGGACCTTTGTTGGCAAAGTAATGTCTCTGCTTTTCAATATGCTGTCTAGGTTGGTCATAACTTTCCTTCCAATGAGTAAGTTTCTTTCAATTTCATGGCTGCAATCACCATCTGCAGTGATTTTGGAGTCCAGAAAAATAAAGTCAGCCACTGTTTCCCCATCTATTTGCCATGAAATGATGGGCCCCAATGCCATGATCTTAGTTTTCTGAATGTTAAGCTTTAAGGCAACTTTTTCACTCTCCTCTTTCACTTTTATCAAGAGGTTCTTTACTTCTTCCTTAGTGTCTGCTATAAGAGTAGATTCTTTAGGGTTTTCTATATATAGTATGTCATCTGTATATAATGGCAATTTTACCTCTTCTCTTCCATTTTTGGATACCTTTTATTTCCTTTTCTTGTTTTTTTGCTATGGCTAGAATACTATGTTGATTAGAAATGGTAATAGTGGGCATCATTGTCTTGTTCCAGATTTTAATAGGAAGGCTTTCAGCTTTTCACTATTGAGCAATGGCTGTGGGTTTGTCATAAATAGCTTTTACAGTATGTCCCCTACGTGCGAACCTTCAAGTTGCAAACTCTCAAAGATGTGAAAGTGTGTATCATCAATGTCAGGTGGGAGTGAAATTGTAACTTGGCCTCCATCTCCTATTTCTGATGATCCTTCAGCTCTTCCATCTCCCAGCTCTTCTCCCTCCTCCAGTCAGTAACACTTCTTGCCTGTTCACTCAATGCCAGCCCCTATATGCCAGCTATTGTACTGTACTACTGTACTTTTCAAGGTACTGTATTATAATATTAAAGATACCTTCTTTATTTTTTCTGCTTGTTTTTTATGTATTATTTGTGTGAAAAGTATTGTAAACCTATTACAATACAGTACTATATAACCAGTTGTGTTAAGTTGGGTACCTGGGCTAACTTTGTTGGACTTATGAACAAATTGGACTTATAATTGTGCTCTTAGAACAGAACTCATTTGTATGTAGGTGACTTACTGTATTATGTTGAGATATGTTCTCTCTAAACCCACTTTGATAAAGAGTTTTTTTTATCATGAATGGATGCTGAATTTTATCAAATGCTTTTCTGCATCTATTGAGATGACTATGTGAGTTTTATCTTTTCTTACGCTGATGTGATGTATCACACTGAATGATTTACATATGTTGAACCATCCTTATGACCCTGGGATAAATCCTACTTGATCATGGTATATGATCTTTTTTTATGTGTTGTTGGATTTGGTTTGCTAACATTTAGTTAAGGATTTTTTGCATCCGTATTCATCAAAGATGAATGTAATTTTCTTTTTTGGTAGTGTTTTTGTCTGGATTTGGTATCAGAGTAATAGTGGCTTCATAGAATGACTTTGGTAGTATTCCTTCCTCTTCAGTCTTTTGGAAGAGTTTGAGAAGAATCGATATAAGTACTTTGTATGTTTGGTAGAATTCCCCAGTGAAGACATCCAGTCCTGAACTTCTGTTTGCAGGAAGGTTTTTTGTTGTTGTTGTTTTTTAATTACAGATTCTATTTCACTTCTAGTGATTGGTGTGTTCAAACTATCTATTTTTGATTCAGTTTTGGTGGGCTGTATGTTTCTAGAACTTATCCATTTCTTCTAGCTTGTCCAGTTTGTTAGCAAATAACTGTTCATAGTATTCTCATGGTTTCTTTGGCATTTCTGCAATATCAGTTGTTATTTCTCCTCATTTAATTGGGGCCTTCCCTCTTAGTGAGCATGGCCAGAGATTTGTCAATTTTTGTTTACCTTTTCAATTCTTGTTTTCATTCATTTTTTTTCTATTTTTATCTCTATTTTATTAATTTCCTCCCTGATTTTTATTATTTACTTCCTTCTGTTGACTTTAGATTGTTCTTTTTCTAATTCTTTTAGATGGTAGTTTAGGTTGTTTATTTGATATTTTTCTTGTTTTTTTTTTTTGTTTGTTTTTTTGTTTTTTTTTTTTAGGAATACCTTTATCACTATGAAGTTCCCTCTTTGGACTACCTTTTCTGCAATGGGTTGAGTTTTCATTGTCATTTGTCTCAAGATATTTTTTAATTTCCTCTTTGATTACACTGTTAACCTATTAGTTTCTTTAGTAGCATGTTGTTATGTTTCCATGTAATCTTTTTTCCTCATTTCTCTTTCTGTGGCTGATTTCTAGTTTCATGCTATTGTAGTCAAAAAGATGCTTGAAATAATCCTTGGCCTCTTTAATTTCTTGAGGCCTATTTTGTGTCCTAGTTTGTGGGCTATTACAGAGAGTATTTTATGTGCACTTGAAAAGAATGTGTATTCTGGGTTTATTTTTAACTTAATGTCCTGAAAATAGCAATTAAGTCTAGCTATTCTATTGTGTCATTTAGTATCTCTGTTGCCTTACTGATTTTCTGTCTGGAAGATCTGTCCATTGATGTCTATTGAAATGATTTGTGATTTTTATCCTTCATTCTATTAATATGCTATATGATATTGATTGATTTTCATATGTTGAACCATCCTTGCACCCAGGGATAAATCACATTTGGCCATGATCCTTTTAATGTGCTTTTAAATTCAGTTTACTACTTTTCTGTTAAGAATTTTTACATGTATATTCATCACAGATATTAGCCTATAGTTTTCATTTCTTATAATATCTTTTTCTGTTTTGGGTCATGTTAATGCTGGCCTGATAAAATTAGTTTGGGAGTGTTCCTGCCTCTTCAAATTTTTGGAAGAATTTTAGGAGGATTGGTATTAATTCTTTAAATATTTGGTAGAATTCACCTGTGAAGCCGTCTGGTCCTGGGCTTATCTTTGTTGGGAGATTTTTGATTACTGAATAATTGTATTGCTAGTTATAAGTTTATTCAGATTTTCTGTTTCTTCATGATTTCATCTTGGTAGGTTTATGTTTCTAGGAATTTATCGTTTTCTCTAGATTATCCAATTTGTTGGCATATAATTGTCAGAGTAGTCTCTCATAATCCTTTTTTATTTCTGTGGCATCAGTTGTAAAGTCTCCTCTTTCACTTCGAATTTTATATGAGTCTTCTCTTTTTTCTTAGCCTAGCTAAAAGTAGTCAATTTGGTTGATCTTTTTAAAAAACAGCTCTTAGTTTGGTTGATTTTTTTCTATTATTTTCCTAATCTCTATTTCAGTTATTTCTGTGTAATCTTTATCATTTCTGTCCAATAACTTTGAGCTTAGTTTGGGGTTTTTTTCCTAGCTCCTTGAAATGCAAAGTAGTTTGAGAGCTTTCCCCTTGTTTATTATAGGCATTTAATGCTATATACTTCCTTTTTAGTATTGACCTAGTTGCATTCCATAAATTTTGGTATGTTGTAGTTTCATATTCCTTTGTATCAAGGTATTTTCTAATTTACCTTTTGATTTCTTCTTTGACCCATTGGTTGGTCTACATTATGTTGTTTAGTTTCCACATATTTGTGAATTTTCTAGTTTTTCTTTTGCTACTGAAAGTGAGGTTTGAAATCTCCTACTAGTGTTGTGTTGCTATTTATAGCCCCCTTCAGTTTTCTCAATGTTTGCTCATATATTTAAGTGCTCTGATATTGTGTGCATATATATTTATAGTCATTATATCTTCCTGGTAAACTGACCCTTTTATCATTATATAATGTCCTTTTTTGTCTCTTTTGAAAAATTTTGACTTAAAGTCTATTTTATCTTGCTTAAACATGGCCAACCTTATTCTTTTTTGGTTGCAATTTGTGTGGAATTTCTCTTTTTATCCTTTCTTTTCCAGCCTGTGTATGGCCTTAAATCTAAAGTGAGTTTCTTGTAGACAGCACTTAGTCACATTTTGTTTTTTGTTTGTTTAACCACTCTATGTCTTTGACTAGGGAGTTTAATCCATTTATATGTAAAGTAATTATTGATAGAGAGGATTTACTATTGCCATTTATTAGTTGTTTTCTTTTTATAGCCCTTGTTGCTAATATTTTGGTAGTGACTTGCCTTTTTCCTTTCTCATTTTGTGTGCCTTCTATAGGTATTTTGACTATGATTACACAAGTACTTACTTAAAACACCTTGTAATAATCTATTTTAAGCCAGTGAGAACTTAAGTTACATCACATTTAAGAGCTCTTTTTGTTTATTTTCTTGAATGTTTCTTTTTAAAGAGAGCATTTCATTCCTAATAGATGGAATATTTTCTCTTCTTTCTCTGAGGATATTAGTGATGGCTCTTTGAAGGTTTTTTTTTCCTCCTTGCATAGTTTCTGTTTTCTCCCACTTGCTTTTATTTATTTTTTTTGTTCTGTCTCTTTCACATTAGTTGCTTTTCTCAGATGCCTGATAATTTCTGCTCGTATTTATGAGTAGGAGCCAAAAACGGGTTGGAAGCTCTGATCAAATGAGTGATCCTTATTGAATTTAAGCTTCTCTTAAAGTCATCTGGCTCGTTCATTTGTTGGAGAAATTCCCCATTCTAAATCAGCATTTTTAGACCTTTCCTTTTGGGGCTGATTAGATTTCCCAGAGAAGACTTCAGAACTCTCACTTGGGGAGGGTACCACCAGCATTGTAGGAGCCAAATGAAGGAAAGTGTTTTGGATATCCCCATCATTCAGAATACAGCATTTCTCTTAAAGCCTAGTTTTCAGGAACAGTGTTCACATCCTCAATGGTGTCTAACATTCCCCATGTTCAGAGAATGAACCTCCAGTATACAGCAGGATTGGGAGTGGTCTTTACCCAGTAGCATTTTGTAGGGGAGAGTGTTTAAAGATATAATCTAATTTTTTAAGGAACTTTTAACATACCTACCTTATCTTAACTCCAGCTGTTTATATCCATTTCCAGAGACACTAGAATATATCAGTTCCTTAAATGTTTCAGGATTCTTAGATGTAGATTGGGTTAGTTCTTGGTTTCCCCACTGCTGATTTAAGATTCAGCTTTCTCGAGTATGCTTGTTCAGTTATTTTACAGCTTCCAGAATATTGTTGCTATTGCCTCATTTCCTTGTTCTTCCTTACTTTTTTTTAAAAGTCCCTATAGTTTTAAAGTTTTTTGGAGGGATTGAAATTAGATGCATGTATTCAATGCACCACCTTTATCTGAAACTAAGTCCTTCCACAATGAAATAGTTAGTTGCCTTATCTCCCTAATGTGATATTTCTGTTGATCCTTGGTTTGTATTAGGTGTTATACCTGAAGAACCTTAGCCCTCGGGTGACTGAAAGAGATCTAGTCTCATTATTCGCTCGGTTCCAGGAAAAGAAAGGACCTCCAATTCAATTCCGAATGATGACTGGACGAATGAGGGGACAGGCTTTTATCACTTTTCCCAGTAAGTAGCTTCATCTGGATAATTACTCAGTTATGGCTGAGTCACTAATAAGTTCATTAGCAACTACATATGCCCTTTTTAATTTAAATATAGCCCACAAAAGAAGCACGTAAGAGGAAGGGAATTAAGGAAAACATGTTCTTTTTTTTTTCTATTCTCCCTGCTGTGTTTCCTCTCCTTATTTGACAGTGCACCACCACCTTACACCATTGTCCTCTCTTTTCCCCAGTCTTGGCACTTCCTACTCACTGTATCAAAATTTGCCTTCCCTCTGCTAAAAGTAATATTTTTAGTCCAAATTATAATTACATTAATTGTTAATATATTGATATTCTTATCAGAACACATAGTTACATTATGCTCTATTCCTTTGGGAGTAAGACTGCAAGCTATTGTGATATTATGCTATATTATGCTAATTTATTAGTAATTCATAATTAACTAGTGGGTGATATATTGTTCAATTGTTGTTTGCATCCTAATACATGACTTCAGTATTCTAAACCGTAGGGAAGATTAATATAGGCATGTCTCAGGGATACTGCAGATTCAATTCCAGACTACTGCAATAAGGTGAATTATCTCAATAAAGTGACTTGCATGAATTTTTTGTTTTCCTAGTACATATAAAAGTTATTATTACACTATCAGATGCAGATTATCACCATAGACTGGGAGAAAGGGTGCATGTATGCATGCGCTGTCACTCAGTTGTGTCTGACTCTTGGCAACCCCATGGACTGTAGCCCACCAAGCTCCTCTCTCCATGGAATTTTCCAGGCAAGAATAGTGGAATGGGTTGCCATTTCCTCCTCCATGGGATCTTCCCAATGCAAGGATCAAACCCACGTCTCCTGTATCTCCTGCAGGCAGATTCTTTACCTCTGAGCCACCTGGGAAGCCTTGTGTTTATACTATACTGTAGTATATTAAGTGAGCAGTAGCATTTTGTCCAAAAAACAATGTACATACCTTAATTTAAAAATACTTTCTTAGTAAAAAAATACTATCATCTAACAGTTCGGGGTTGCTAAAACCCTTCAATTTGGAAAAAACACATTATCTGCAAAGCATAATAAAACAAAGTGTAATTAAACAAGTTGTATCTCTATAGGAATTCCAGTTTCTATGACAGACCAGACTATCTTTCTTTTTTGGTGGAGGCTAGGTAGGAACTGTGCCTTTTATTATCCCTAAACTATCATAATTTATATATTGCATAGTAATGTATTTAAAGGCGAGTGCTTTTGCACATGAGCAATGCCAAATTCCCCTGCAGTCTTCTTATACAGCATTGTACCATCTTTCTTATCTCATTGAACGTTTTTGGATCCTCAGCTCTAGTGATTTTCAGTCTTTTCAAGTGTAAGAACCCTTTTAAACTTAAAATATTAATTCATGTACCCCCATCTAATATGATCCATTAGTTGAAAAATATATAATAAAAAGGCTTTATACACTAAGTACTTTTAAATAAATAGCTGTTTTACTAGTTATGAATATATTTGAAAATTTGTAGAGCATACATATAAGACATAAATTGGTTCAATCTAAAACCATTGCTTGTCTACTTAGAATTTGACAGACTCTGGGCAATAAGTCCATTCCTTCCTAATTTCCCACATCTAGACTCTGAGACCCATAAATTAAATCCTCCTGCTATACCCTATATACTCTTACACCTCAAGCTTCCATATGCCTACAGGGATTCTTAAACTTATCCAAATGAGGGCTCTGACAACCACTCTCTAATCAAAAGGAAAAGTATTAATAGGAAAATGTCCCCAGTACCATAATAACTTCTTTTGTGTTTTCTATTTTGAAAATTATTTCATTCTCTTAGCACCTATAATGTGTTATCTAAGATATAGATTTGTGTATTATTAGATATGGCTTAGCCCTCTTTAGCACACTGTCTGTATCCTTGTTTTGTTTCGTTTTGTTTTTTTTTTTTTACCTATATCCTTGAATTAGGAGACACTCTCAAGCATCCTTTTTAAGATTCTATTGTAATTATTCTTAGCCATTAGTTTAATCTTGCTGAGTTATACAAATTTGGGATTGTGGAAAACACAATAAACTCAAATAACTACATGGCCTTATAACCTACATTGTACTCCAAGGCAAAACAACATAAACTAGACTTGGAATAAAATTGAATTATTAAGCCATACATAAACTGGTGGTTTTTCTTTCTCTTTTAGATACAGAAATAGCATGGCAAGCATTGCGTCTAGTAAATGGATATAAGCTACGTGGGAAAATATTGGTGATAGAATTTGGAAAGAACAAAAAGCAACGGCCGGATCTCCAGGCTGCTTCCTTAATATCATCCACTACAGATAATACTACTGAAATCAGTGGCAGTTAGAAGATACAAAAACTGTGAGTCCCAGGAGGTCTTTTTTACATCAGAATTTAGGATCTAGGGTTTGTGTATAGATAGCAGTTTGTTTGGAATTGAAGAAGAGAAACTGAGGGAGAGAAAGCAAAATTAAGACAATCCCTTTCAGCTTTTGGAAAGCATTGGCAGAATACATTTTCTATAATCAAAGATTATCTAGGATAGACAATATAATATAGAGTATAGAGGGTTGGGTATAAAGAGTATCATTTTCTCAGGATAAATTACAGTAGATTACTTCCAAGGATTTTTTAAATCATTGTAATTTATATGAGGTCTTATATATTTGTCCCTAGAGATGACATTCTTTCTAAGACTGCCTCATATATATATATATATATATATATATATATAACTTAAAAAAACTAATTAAATATCTAGAGCCCACTTGTCCCTAATTTTATTCACCTAGTAAATAAGTGACCAGGGGCCTAAACATTGGCAAATGCTGTTGAATTAGACCTTCAGCAGTAACAGTAGGTAGTTTTCATAGGTTAGTCAGCAAATACTTAATGCACACTTCCCTATTAAGTTATCAGTATCTTCAAAAAGCTATTCATTTTTTCTAATGAAAGAATTTAGATAAAAACATTAATGTTCTCACAATTATTTACACTAGCTACCATTGAATAATGATTGAATTCAAAGCAATAAGCATTGAATCATTGTCAGTACATGTTAGGGATTAAATATATGAATTTTAGAAGAGGAACATACTAGCAAAGAATACCAAAGGAGGGTAGAAAGAAAGAGCTTTCTAGAAGAGAGGCAGCCAGCCCCAAGTCCCCCAGTTGTTTGTTTATAGTTGCTGGAGAATAGAAAAATGACATGATATAGAGGAAGTAGTATAAACTTTGAAATCAGACCTGTTTGAACTCCACAGCCATATTTAACCACTCTATGACTTTGGCAAGTCATTAAATCTGAGCCTCAATTTTTTTCATCTATAAAAATGAGGATAGTAATATTACTTCATTGGGTTGTGATGATTAAATGTGATCGTATCCAGGATGAAGATCAGAAAGAAAAAAGAATGAAAACATAACAGAGTATACAACCATTAAGCACTCTTATGTACTTATAATGGGAATATCAGAGAAAGAAAGGAGCAGAAAAAAATATTCCAATAAATAATGGCTGTAAACACCTCAAATTTGATAAGAAACATTATCTACACATCCAAGAGATCTCAATGAATTGCAATAAAATAAACAAGAAATCCACAAACACACCACAATAAGAATGCTAAAACCCAAAGATGAAACTTTGAAAGCAAAATGAGATAGATGAAGCATCATTTACAAGGAAACTTCAATAACAGATGACTTCTCATCAGAAACAAAGGAGGTGGCAGTGGGAAAACTTACTCAAAGTGATGAAATGAAAAAGAACTATCAACATAGATTCCATATTCAATAAAACTGTTTTTCAAGAATGAAGATGAAATAAAGACATTCCCACACAGTCAAAAACTGGAAGAATATGTTGCTGTCAGACCTAACTAGCAGGAAATATCAAAGGAAGTTCTTCAGGTAGAAAGCAGGTGACCTCAGACAGTAATTTGAATCTGCACATACAAAAAATTAGCACTGGTAAAGGTAATTGTGTAATTATAAAAGATAGTCAAAATACATTTTTCTTTCTTAATTGATTTTAAAAGCTATTTTATCAAGCAATATATATGTAATTGCATTATTAGATCTATTACATATAAAACTAGTATATTTACCAATAGCAAGACAAAGGTAGAAACAAAGCTGTATTGAATTAATGACTCCAGGTGGTAACTCAAATCCATAGGAACAAATGAAAGAAACAAGAAATAGGCAATAAGAAGGTTAATATAAAAAATCTATAAATAATATGCTTGCTCTTTCTTCTGTCAGCTTCTTTAAAAGACATAAAATTATACTAAGTAATAAGTATAATGACATATTAATGGGTTTATATCATGTAGAGATAACACTACTAACAATAATATCATGAAAAATGAGAAAAGGAATAGGTTTACATAGGAATAAGGTTTTTATATCTCATTGGAATTTAGTTAGTATATAGCTAAAGCCAGTTAAGATGTGTATGGTAAACCCTAGAGCAACCACTAACAAAATAGCTAAAAATATTTAGTAAAAATATTAAATACACTTAAATGTCTTATTAGAAAATGTCTAATGCAAAAGAAAGTAAAAAGGAATGGAGAAATAAAAACTTGAGACATAAGTATGAATGGATTAAACAATCTAGTCAAAAGGCAGAGATCATCAAATGGGAAAAACAAACAAGACTTACCTCTATGCTATTTATTGTAGTCACACTTTAGATTCAAAGATACAGATTGAAGGTTAAAGGATAGAAATACAGGCAAATGGCAATTATAAGAAAGCTGGAGTGGCTATACTATTATCTAAAGTCTATTTAAACTGAGCTTTAAAGCAAAAAAATTGTTGTAGATAGTGACATCTATTATAAACACATATGCATCTAACAACAGAGTACCAAAATACATGAATCAAAAGCTGAAATGAATGGAGAAATATAAAAGTATACAACAAAAAGTGGGGGATTAAGTATCCCATTTTCATTAATAACTAGACAGGATTATGAACAAAGGAATAGAAGACTTGAATAATGCTATAAATCAACTAGACCTTAAAGATACTTATAGAACACTTCACCTAACAAGAGCAGAACACACATTCTTCTCAAATACACATGAAACATATCCAGGATGGGCCATATCACATTTTGTTGTTGTTGTTCAGTCACTCATTCTTGCCCAACTCTTTGCAACCCCATGGACTGTAACACACCAGACATCCCTGTCATTCTCTGTCTCCCAGAATTTGCTCAAATACATGCCCATTGAGTCAGTGATGCCATCCAACCATCTCATCCTCTGTGACCCACTTCTCCTCCTGCCCTCAATCTTTCCCATCATCAGGGTCTTTTCAAATGAGTTGGTTCTTCACATCAGGTGGCCAAAGTGTTGGAGCTTCAGCATCAGTTCTTCCAATGAATATTCAGGGTTGATTTCCTTTAGGATTGACTGATTCGATATCCTTGTAGTCCAAGGGACTTGCAAGAGTCTTCTGCAGCACCACGGTTTGAAAGCATCTGTTCTTCAGCACTCAGCCTTCTTTATGGTCCAGCTCTCACATCCAAACATGACTACTAGAAAAATCATAGCTGTATCACATACCATAAAATAAATCACGGTAAATTAAAGTGGATCAAACTATGCAAAGTATGTTCTCTGACCACATACAATGAAACTTCTGTTAGAAATCAATAACAGAAAGTCAGGAGACACAAATAGGAATTAGATACACTCTTAAATGACCAATATGTCAAAGAAGGAATTACAAGGTTAATTTGAGATGAGTGAAAGTAAACATCAGTTCAGTTCAGTTCAGTCGCTCAGTCGTGTCCGACTCTTTGCGACCCCATGAATCGCAGCACGCCAGGCCTCCCTGTCCATCACCATCTCCCAGAGTTCACTCAGATTCACGTCCATCGAGTCAGTGATGCCATCCAGCCATCTCATCCTCTGTCGTCCCCTTCTCCTCCTGCCCCCAATCCCTCCCAGCATCAGAGTCTTTTCCAATGAGTCAACTCTTTGCACGAGGTGGCCAAAGTACTGGATTTCAGCTTTAGCATCAGTCCTTCCAAAGAACACCCAGGACGGATCTCCTTCAGAATGGACTGGTTGGATCTCCTTGCAGTCCAAGGGACTCTCAAAAGTCTTCTCCAACACCACAGTTCAAAAGCATCAATTCTTCAGCGCTCAGCCTTCTTCACAGTCCAACTCTCAACATCCATACACAACCACAGGAAAAACCATAGCCTTGACTAGACGGACCTTAGTCGGCAAAGTAATGTCTCTGCTTTTGAATATACTATCTAGGTTGGTGATAACTTTTCTTCCAAGGAGTAAGCGTCTTAATTTCATGGCTGCAGTCACCATCTGCAGTGATTTTGGAGCCCCCAAAAAATAAAGTCTGACACTGTTTCCACTGTTTCCCCATCTATTTCCCATGAAGTGATGGGACTGGTTGCCATGATCTTCGTTTTCTGAATGTTGAACTTTAAGCCAACTTTTTCACTCTCCTCTTTCACTTTCATCAAGAGGCTTTTTAGTTCCTCTTCACTTTCTGCCATAAGGGTGGTGTCATCTGCATATCTGAGGTTATTGATATTTCTCCCAGCAATCTTGATTCCAGCTTGTGTTTCTTCCAGTCCAGCGTTTCTCATGATGTACTCTGCATAGACGTTAAATAAGCAAGGTGACAATATACAGCCTTGACGTACTCCTTTTCCTACTTGGAACAAGTCTGTTGTTCCATGTCCAGTTCTAACTGTTGCTTCCTGACCTGCATACAGATTTCTCAAGAGGAAGGTCAGGTGGTCTGATATTCCCATCTCTTTCAGAATTTTCCACAGTTGATTGTGATCCACACAGCCAAAGGCTTTGGCATAGTCAATAAAGCAGAAATAGATGTGTTTCTGGAACTCTCTTGGTTTTTCCATGATCCAGCGGATGTTGGCAATTTGATCTCTGGTTCCTCTGCCTTCTCTAAAACCAGCTTGAACATCAGGACGTTCACGGTTCACGTATTGCTGAAGCCTGGCTTGGAGAATTTTGAGCATTACTTTACTAGCTTGTGAGATGAGTGCAATTGTGCGGTAGTTTGAGCATTCTTTGGCATTGCCTTTCTTTGGGATTGGAATGAAAACTGATCTTTTCCAGTCCTGTGGCCACTGCTGAGTTTTCCAAATTTGCTGGCATATTGAGTGCAGCACTTTCACAGCATCATCTTTCAGGATTTGAAACAGCTCAACTGGAATTCCATCACCTCCACTAACTTTGTTCGTAGTGATGCTTTCTAAGACCCACTTGACTTCACATTCCAGGATGTCTGGCTCTAGATGAGTGATCACACCATCGTGATTATCTGGATCGTGAAGATCTTTTTTGTACAGTTCTTCTGTGTATTCTTGCCACCTCTTCTTAATATCTTCTGCTTCTTGTTAGGTCCATACCATTTTTGTCCATTATCGAGCCCATCTTTGCATGAAATGTTCCCTTGGTATCTCTAATTTTCTTGAAGAGATCTCTAGTCTTTCCCATTCTGTTCTTTTCCTCTGTTTCTAAAACTTATGGAATGTACCTAAAGCAATGCTTGGAGAAAACTTTATAAGTGTAAATGCTTGTAATTAAAAAGAAGAAATATCACATATCAATAACCTCACTTTGTACAAAGAGAAGAAAACTAGCTAGAAAAAGCAGAAGGAAGGAAATATGAAAGATTAGATAAGTAAATGGCATAGAGAATAAAAAGTTAATGAAACCAGAAGTTGGCTCTATGTAAAGACCAACAAAATTTAAAAAAAAAGACTCAAATTGCTAGGATCAGAAATGAAGGAGGGAAACATTACTACAAATCTTATAGAAATTTAAAGAAAATTATGAAGGAACATCATGAACAATTTTATGCCAATAGATTAGATAACTTATTTGTAATACATTCCTAGAAAGACACAAATTACTGAAACCAATTGTTGAGAAAGGGAGAACAAAGAACTCTGAAAATACCTATAATAAGAGGTTAATTAAAACTTTTTAAGTACCCAAAAAGAAAAGCATAAACATAAATGGATTCTCAGATTAATTCTCACAAACATTAAAGAAGAATTAATACAAATTCTTCAAAAATTCTTCCAAAAAGTAGAAGAGGAGTGAACATATCTGGTAAATATGCTATAATATGAAAGGATGCTGAAAACATGCTAAATGAAAGCAGCTATTCCAAAAGACTGTATATTATATGATTCCAAATATATAGTGACAGAAAGTAGATTGGTGGTTGCTTAGGGCTGGGGGCAATAGCTGAAGTGTATAGGGTTTCTTTAGGACTTGATGAAAATGTTCTAAAATTGATTGTGATGATGATTGTACAACTTGTTTATTATAGTACAAACCATGAATTATATACTTTAAATGGGTGAATTTGATGATATCCAAATTATATTTTAATAAAGTCACACACACAGAAATAGTGGGTACAACCTAAATGTCCATCAATGTGAGAATGGATAAATTATGATGCATCCATTTAGTGGAATACTATACAGCTGTTAAAATAATGGAGGTATATCTATTAATGCATTCTGATCTGTATAGTGTCTAGGATTTTGTAATAAGTTAAAAAGTAATATATATGTATCTGTGAATACTTTTTTATAAACAAAAGCATTTGTATATATATGATATATGTATATATAGATATTTCTGAATAAACTTAGGAAAAACCTGGGAAATATACATACCAAATTATAAACCTTTCAGAGATGTGATTGGATAGACTGAAAAGGGACTTTTGCTTTATAAAATTTTTAAAGTGTGATTTGGGCTAATTTTTACTTTTTTCAGTGTTTTTTAATAAAGAAAAATTTAATACTCTGCCAATGACTTGCATTCCAGAATATTTGTCAGGCCTGCTCTGAGGATATCATCTAACTATACTCAGGAAAAACATCTATTCCTTTGATAAACTGCTCACTTTGGATTAACTCCAATTTTAAATATAAAGGACAAGAAGTAAGTTATCCTGGTATAACCTTTTGCACACGTTACCCAGGAGCATACTTCTAAGGAGGACTTTTCAGAAGAAACTTCTTCCTGTTGTATAAAATCTCACCTCTGCCCTTTACTAGACCTACAGACCATTAACAATAAGGGAAAATATAAACAGGGAATGTCCCTCAACTGGTGTGTAGATAAACTGTGGTATACCCATACAAGGGAATCCTACTCAGCAATAAAAACTATGATGAGCTATATGATATATGCAACAGCTTGGATAGAGTTCAAATGCATTTTGCTAAGTAAAAGGGCCAAACTCAAAAGGCTACTTACTGTTAGATTCCATTTATATAACATTCTGAAAAGGACAAAACTGTGGGAACAGAACAAGTCAGTGGATGATGGGTTAAAAATAAAGAGACTGATTACAAAATGGTAGCACAAGGAATTTGTTTAATAATGGAAATTTTCTGTATCTTGATTATAATTACATGAGTGTATGCATTTGTGATAACTCCTAGAATTGTACACCAGAATGGATGAATTTTACTGTATGTAAATGTTCAAATAAATGTAACTTTTAATGGAGGAAAGAAAGTTTCTTAAAATCATTTCCATAAAATATTATTCCTATTCTGTTTTTGTATTACTATTGAAAACTTAAAGCCACTTGACTACTATTCCTTATTTTCTGCCTACAGGTCAGCAGAAATCATTTTTAAAAATCTATATACACATAAACACACTAACCCACCATAAAAAAAAAATCAAAGGTCAAACTGGGAAATAATTTGCCACACACAAAAGCTAATTTCTTCAATATAGAATTCATATAGTTTTCTTAGTATACTAAAGTTAGTAATCCAATTAAAAAGTGGGTAAACAAAAAGAAAATTTATAGAGAAACAAATATAAATGATAAACAGAAAATTTAGAATGTTCAGAGTACTAATACAAATTAGGACAATTAGCTCTCTTTTTTGTTTTTTGTTGTTGTTTTGGCCATGCCGTGTGGCTTGTGGGATCTTAGTTCCCCAACTAGGGATTGAACCTGGGCCCTCCACTGTGAAAGCACGGAATCCTAACTACTAGACTGCCAGGAAATTTACAATTAGCTCTTTTTTAAAAAGCCTTTTTCGATTTATAGAAAAGTCAAATAGCAAAAGAGTTCCCATACATCCTTCACTTAGCTCCCCCAATGTTAACATCTTACATAACCATAGAAAAGTTAACTAAGAAAATAATATTGATGCAGTAATATTAACTAATGTGCAGACCTTATTTGATTTTTTCCATCTGTCCAACTAATGTCATTTTATGATCTAGGATCTCACATTGCACTTTGTTATCGTGTATCCTTAATCTGTTCCTAACTGTGACAGTTCTCATTGGTCAGTTATTTTGTAGAATGTCCCTAATTGGGGTTTCTCTGATATTTTGTCATGATTAGATTGATGTTATGCATATTTGGTAAGGATACCACAGAAATGATGTTATGTCCTTTTTAGTACCAGTATCACTCTGATATCTGATGCTGACATGTCTTAATACTGGTGACATGTAACCTTGATCACCTGGTTAAGGTAATGTCTGCTATACTTCACTGTAAAGTTAATATTTTCCTCATTAGAATTAATAAATACCTTATAGGAAGATATATTGAAACCATTCAAACATTGTTTTCTCATTGAGAGGGTAACAGGCAGGAAGGCCAGGGGTCTCAAAATGGAGGAAATAGCCTGCAAGTGTCAGACATTTTTATCTCTCTTAAGCGACAGGAGGCGGAGAAGGCAATAGCACCCCATTCCAGTACTCTTGCCTGGAAAATCTCATAGATGAAGGAGCCTGGTAGGCTGCAGCCCATGGGGTCGCTAAGAGTCGAACACAACTGAATGACTTCACTTTCACTTTTCACTTTCATGCATTGGAGAAGGAAATTGCAACCCACTCCAGTGTTCTTGCCTGGAGAGTCCGTCCCAGTGATGGCGGAGCCTGGTGGGCTGCCATCTATGGGGTCACCCAGAGTCGGACACAACTGATGTGACTTAGCAGCAGCAGCAGCAGCAAGTGTCAGGAGGAAACAAACTAGTGATATTTTTTTCTTCTCTATACAAATTTAAAAGGAGGTTTCTCTTAAAATACTGTGTTGCCATAATGACACCTGGTTTCACCTGAAGTTAACTATTATCGAACCTTGAGATAACCAATGCATTTTCCTTATGGACATGTTTGCCTTAAGCTATGTTAATGTACTATGCATTTACCCCAAACTCTGTCTTCAAGTTGATTCCACCTAATGGCTCAGAACCTACTTGACAAACCAGTATGTTATACTCAGATATTGTTCCCCTAATCTTTGTAAACAAAACTATTTGTATGGTGATCTGCCCTTCTACAAGATTCAAGTTAATCATCTTATGGCCCAGGATGAACCATTGGATGCCAAGATTATCCCAAAATGCATCTTATGGGTGAGGGGCCTGGTGCCATTCTGAGTTTTAAGACATTCCTTTCTTTCATTAACAGACTGCTAGTGACTATATAACATCCAGCTGAAGACTAGCAGGGGGGTACTCCTTCTGTCCCCTTCTGATGCCTATGTCAGAAGCTTTCTCTATCTCCTTTATACTTTAATAAAACTTTATTACACAAAAGCTCTGAGCGATCAAGCCTCATCTCTGGCCCTGGATTGAATTCTTCTCCGGAGGCCAAGAATCCCGGCGTCTTTTCATTCAGCAACAACCTTTCATCATCATACTTTTGCCCACTAAGTTTAGCTTTCATCAGTGATTCTTATAATGACAATTAACTACTGTGGTGTTTACCTAATGGTGATTTTCTATTTCTTCTATTTCATCTGTTTTTATTAATTGAAATTCTAAAAAAAAAAAAAGAAATTCTATGAGGAAGATGACCCTCCTTGCCCATTTATTCACATATTTACTTATAGCAGTGTAGACTAATGGATGTTTATTTTATGACTTATAACCTAATGCTATCATTGTTTTGTTGTTCAAATTGTTCCAGCTTTGGCCATTGGGAGCTTCTACGTTATTTTGATGTCTCCATTTTTTGACTACTTTATTTTCTGGCACTATAAGATTTTCCAGGTTCATCTTGTGTATTCCCTACCCCAGTACTAGAATCAAACATTTCTATATGGTTCCCTAGTTCCTTTTATTGGAAAAAAAGTGGTATTTAGAAACCAAGATCTGCACACTATGTGTTCTGTTTCTACAACCTTCAGAAAGTCAATATTGTAAAGATTGATAACATTATATGTTTCCAAGGATATGGAAAATAGACACTCATATACATTGGATGGATGTATAAATAAGTATAATCTTTTCAGAGGACAATTGGCAATATCTTTTAAAATTTTAATTGTGAAGATCTAGAAAATCTAATTCTAGAAGTCCATTATACATAAATACTTATAAATATGTTCAAATATTATATATATGTATATATATATATATATATATATATATATATATATATATATATACACACACAAGAATGTTCAAACTACCAAAAAACTGCACTCATCTCATATGGTAGCAAAGAAATGCTCAAAATTCTCCAAGCTAGACTTCAATAGTACGTGACCCAAGAGCTTCAGATGTTAAAGCTGGATTTAGAAAAGGCAGAGGAACCAGAAATCAAATTGCAAACATCCCTCGGATCATAGAAAAAGCAAGAGAGTTCCATAAGAACATCAACTGCTTCATTGACTATGCTAAAGCCTTTGTGTGGATCACAACAAATTGTGGAAAATTCTTAAAGAGATGGAAATATTAGACCACCTTACCTGCCTCCTGAGAAATCTGTATGCAGGTCAGGAAGCAACAGTTAGAACTGGACATGGAACAATGAACTGGTTCCAAATTGGGAAAGGAGTACCTTAAGGATGTATATTGTCACCTTCCTTATTTAACTTATATGCAGAGTACATATTGTGAAATGCCAGACTGGATGAAGCACAAACTGGAATCAAGATTGCAGGGAGAAATATCAATAACTTCAGATATGCAGATGACACCACCCTTATGGCATAAAGTGAAAAGGAACTAAAGAGCCTCTTGATGAAGTGAAAGAGGTGAGTAAAAAAGTTGGCTTAAAACTCA
This sequence comes from Ovis canadensis, assembly GCF_042477335.2. NCBI lineage: Eukaryota > Metazoa > Chordata > Mammalia > Artiodactyla > Bovidae > Ovis > Ovis canadensis. Next base: position 130,494,019 of record NC_091727.1, read on the forward strand.
GCATTCAAAAAATTAAGGTCATGGCGTCTGGTCTCATCACTTCATGGCAAATAGATGGGGAAACAGTAGAAACAGGGACAGACTTTATTTTGGGGGGCTCCAAAATCACTGTGCATGGTGACTGCAGTGAAATTAAAAGACATTTGCTCCTTGGAAGAAAAGCTTTGACAAACCTAAACATCATATTATAAAGCAGAGACATTGCTTTACCAACAAAGCTATAGTTTTTCCAGTAGTCATGTATGAATGTCAGAGTTGGACTGTAAAGAAAGCTGAGGGCCAAAGAATTGATGCTTTTGAGCTGTGGTGTTGGAGAAGACTCTTGAGAGTCCCTTGGACAGCAAGGAGATCCAACCAGTCCATCCTAATGGAAATCAGTCCTGAATATTCATTGGAAGGACTGATGCTAAAGCTCCGATACTTTGGCCACCTGATGCAAAGAACTGACTCATTGGAAAAGACTCTGATGCTGGGAAAGACTGAAGGCCGGAGGAAAAGGAGCTGAAAGAGGATGAGATGGTTGGATGGCATCACCGACTCGATGGACATGAGTTTGAGCAAGCTCCAGGAGTTGGTGATGGACAGGGAAGCCTGGAGTACTGCTGTCCATGGGCTCACAAAGAGCCAGACAGGACTGAGTGACTGAACTGAATATACACAAGAATATTTGTTGCAGCATTGTAATAACAAAAATCTGCAAACAAAAGTTCCTTGATAGGGGAATTATTAGTTAAGTAATTAAATTGTGGCACAACCGTATGATAAAGTATCATGTTGGCATTAAAAGGAATGAGACTGTTCTATATATATTGATGTGGACCTTTGTTTCTTATTTCATTGTGTAAATAAAAGCAATCAGATGATGGCTTCATCTTTTTATCACCAAATTTACTGTCTACTTATATTTGTGCCTACATTCTAGCATCCTCCATTCACTGTACAACAGTGTAGTTAAGAGTGTGGAATCTAATGCCACGTTCAAATACTGACTATAATTTACTGGCCGTGTGGCTTTGAACAAGTTAATCTTGCTATGCCTTAGTTTTTTATTTTTAAAATTAATATTGGTAATAATAGTATCTTGGAGAAGGAAATGGCAACCCACTCCAGTATTCTTGCCTGGGAAATCCCATGGACAGAAGAGCCTGTTGGGCTACAGTCCATGGGGTCACAAAAGAGTCAGACACAACTTAGCGACTTAACAACAACAATAATAGTATCTACCCCATAGGGTTGTTTTGAGGACTACATGAATACCTATAAGGTATTGGAATTGTATTTGGTACATACTGTGAGTTCAATAAATGAAAGATTATTATTTACATCCCCTTTGTTTGTACTTTGGATTCCAGTTCTCTCATTTCTCAAGTCTTATGTGCATGTGTGCTCAGTCGCTTCAGTCATGTCTGACTCTTTGAGACCCTAGGAACTGTAGCCCACCAGGCCCCCTCTGTCCATGGGATTCTCCAGGCAGGTATACTGGAGTGGGTTGCCATGCCCTCCTCCAGGGGATCTTCCCTACCCAGGGATAGATCCCATGTCTCCTGCATTGCAGGTAGATTCTTTACCGCTGAGCCACTGGGGAAGCTCACTTCTCAAGGCTTAACACATGTATTTATACTCTCTGTCTCACCAGTCTATTATTTCCATCAGCATATATATATATGGTATATTATGTCCCATTTATTTTTAAAAAATTACAACCAAGCTATTGCTCCTTTTCTCTATTCCACTCAGCACAGTTTCTTGAAGTTCTCTATAAAGTCATTGTCTCCACTTTCATTTTCCCCTAAATTTGCTTCAGTAACACACCATTCTTTACTAGGTCTTTGGTAACACCTCTCCCATCCATCTTGCCAAATCAGTGGTAATTTATGTCCTCATCTCAACTGCTCATCTACATCCAATGCAGTTTACCACTCTCTCTTTCTTGAAACACTCTATTCTCTTTTTTAAAAATATATTCAGGTATACAGCATTATAATTTGATATCTGTATATACTACAAAATGATCACCACGAGTCTAGTTACCATCCACCACCATACAGTTGACTTCCTTCAGTTTCACTCACCCCTCCAGGCCCCTTCCCCTCTGAGATTAGATAGATTCCCACTAATCTCATCTATGAATTTTTGTTTTATTTTGTTTGTTCGTTTGTATCCTTTCTTTAGATTACACATATGAATGAAATCATACAGTATTTCTGTTTCTCCATCTGACTTACTTCACTTAGCATAAGATCTTCAAGGTCCACCCACATTGTCACAAATGGCAGGATGTCTTTTTTGTAGCTGGCTAATATTCCATTCTGTGTATATACTACATCTTCCTTAACCATTCATCCATTGATGGACACTTAGGTTGTTACCATATCTTGGCTATTGTAAATAATGCTTCAGTGAACACAGGGGTGCATTTATCTTTTTTAATTACTGTTTTCATGTTTTCATTCCACTCAGAAGTGGAATATATTCATAAGTATTTGAAGAACCTCCATACAGTTTTCCATAGTGACTGTACCAATTTACAGTCCCACAAAGAGTATACAAAGGTTCCTTTTTCTACACATCCTCTCCAACATTTCTTATTTCTTGTCTTTTCAATAATAGCCATTCTAACAGTTCTGAGGTGATATCTCATTTTGGTTTTGATTTGGATATCCCTAATAATTAGTGATATTGAATATCTCTTAATGTGCCTGTTGGCCATCTCTATGTCTTTGGAATATGGTCTATTTAGATCCTTTGCCCATTTTTAATTGGGTTGTTTTTTGTTGTTGTTGAGTTATATGAATTCTTTTTGGATACTAACTCTTTATTGGCTATATGATTTGCAAATATCTACTCCCATTCATTAGGTTGCATTTTCATTTTGATGATGGTTTGCTTCACTGTGCAGAAGCTTTTTAGATTAATGTAATCCTTTGTTTATTTTTGCTTGTTTCCGTTTTATTTGGAGTCCGATCCACAGAAACATTACTAAGACTGGTGTCAGTGAAGTTACCATCTATGTTTTCTTCTAGGAATTTTATGGTCTCAGGTATTGCATTCAAGTCTTTAATCCATTTTGAGTTAGTTTTTGTGTATGATGTAAGATAGTGGTTCAGTTTAATTCTTTTGCATGTGGTTGTCCAGATTTCCTATGGCAGAGACTATCATTTCTCCTATGTATATTTCTTGATCCTTTGTTGCAGATTAATTGTTCACATACCTGTGGGTTCATTTCCAATCTCTCACTTCTGTTCCACTAATCTGTGTCTGTGTTTTTGTGCCAATACCATACTGTGTTGATTACTGTAATTTTGTAGGATAGTTTAAAATCAGGGAGAGTAATAGCTCCAGTTTCATTCTTCCCTCTTAAGACATTTTAGCTATTTGGGATATTTTGTGATTCCATATAAATTTTTAGAATTTTTTTGTTCTAGTTCTGTAAAACATGCCATTAGAAATTTGAAAGGGATATCATTGAATCTGTAGATTGTTTTGGGTGGTATGGTCATTTTAACAATACTAAGTCTACCAGTTTGTGATAATCAAATATCTTTTCCGTTTATTTGTGACTCTTCAATTTCTTTCATTGGTGTTTTATACTTTTCAGTGTACAGGACTTTCGTCTCCTTGGTTAAATTTTTCCTGTGTTTTTTATTCTTCTTAATGCAAATTGCCAACATCTGCTGGATCATTGACTATGCCAAAGCCTTTGACTGTGTGGATCAAAATAAACTGTGGAAAATTCTGAAAGAGATGGGAATACCAGACCACCTGACCTGCCTCTTGAGAAACCTATATGCAGGTCAGGAAGCAACAGTTAGAACTGGACTTGGACCAGAAAACTGGTTCCAAATAGGAAAAGGAATACATCAAGGCTGTATATTTTCACCCTGCTTATTTAACTTACATGCAGAGTACATCATGAGAAACGCTGGGCTGGAAGAAGTACAAGCTGGAATCAACATTGCCGGGAGAAATATCAATAACCTCAGATATGCAGATGACACCACCCTTATGGCAGAAAGTGAAGAGGAACTAAAAAGCCTCTTGATGAAAGTGAAAGAGGACAGTTAAAAAGTTGACTTAAAGCTCAACATTCAGAAAATGAAGATCATGGCATCTGGTCCTATCACTTCATGGAAAATACATGGGAAACAGTGGAAACAGTGTCAGACTTCATTTTGGGGGGCTCCAAAATCACTGTAGATGGTGACTGCAGCCATGAAATTAAAAGACACTTTCTCCTTGGAAGGGAAGTTATGACCAACCTAGACAGCATATTGAAAAGCAGAGACGTTACTTTGCTAAGGTCTGTCTACTCAAGGCTATGGTTTTTCCTGTGGTCATGTATGGATGTGAGAGTTGGACTGTGAAGAAAGCTGAGCACCAAAGAATTGATGCTTTTGAATGGTGGCATTGGAGAAGACTCTTGAGAGTCCCTTGGACTGCAAGGAGATCCAGCCAGTCCATTCTGAAGGAGATCTGTCCTGGGTGTTCTTTGGAAGGACTGATGCTAAAGCTGAATCTCCAGTACTTTGGCCACCTCATGTGAAGAGTTGACTCATTGGGAAAGACTCTGATGCTGAGAGGGATTGGGGGCAGGAGGAGAAGGGGACGACAGAGGATGAGATGGCTGGATGACATCACTGACTCAATGGACATGAGTTTGGATGAACTCCAGAAGTTGGTGATGGACAGGGAGGCCTGGCATGCTGCGATTCATGGGGTCTCAAAGAGTTGGACATGACTGAGCGACTGAACTGAACTGAACTGAAGGCAATTGTAAATAAGATTGTTTCCTTCACTTGTCTTTCTGATAGTTCATTATTATTATATAGAAACACTGCAGATTTTTGTATATTGATATTTTATCCTGTGACTTTACTGAATTCATTTATTAGTTCTAACAGTGTTTTGGTGGAATCTTTAGGATCCTCGCCATATAGTTATCATGTCATCTACAAATAGTGACAGCTTTATTTCTTCTTTCCCAATTTGGATGCTTTTAATTTATTTTTGTTGCCTAATTGCTGTGGCTAAAACTTCCAATACTACATTGAATGAAAGTAGCCAGAGTGAGTTTCTTTGTCTTGTTTCTGAACTCAGAAAACTTCCAGCTTTTCACCATTGAGTATGATATTAGCTGTTATTATATATGGTGCTTATTACTTTGAGTTATAGTCCATCTATACCTACAACTTTGTTGAGAGTTTTTTTTTAAATCATAAATGGATGTTTAATTTTGTTAAATGCTTTTTCTGCATCTATTGAGATGATTGTTATTTTTATCCTTCATTTTGTTAATGGGATATATCATGTTGATTGATTTGCAAATGTTGAACCATCCTTGCATCCCTAGAATTAATTCCACATGATTGTGGCATATGATCCTTTTAAAGTACTGCTGGATTTGGTTTGCTAATATTTTGTTGAGGATTTTGCATATATGTTCATCAGGGATGTTGGCCTGTCATTTTCTTTTGTGTGTGTATTCTTGTCTGGTTTTGGTGTCAGTATAATGCTGGTTTTGCAAAATGTGCTTATAAGGTTTTTCTCCCGTTCAGTTTTTTGGAAGAGTTTGAGAAACATAGGTATTAAATTTAACTTGAATGTTTTTTAGAAGTCAGCAGTGAAACTATCTGGTCCTGGGTTTTTGTTTGTTGGAAGTTTTCTGATAATTATTTCCATCTCATTACTAGTAATTCATCTATTCAGATTTTCTATTTCTTCATAATTCAGTCTTGGAGTACTGTATTCTTCTAGGAATTTATCCATTTATTCTAGTTTATTCAATACATTGGCATATAATTGCTTATAGTAGTCTCTTGTCATGTTTTGTATTTCTGTGATATCAACTGTAACTTCTCTTTCTTTCCTGATGTATTTGAGTCCTCTTTTTTTTTCTTGGTTAGTCTAGCTAAAGGTTTGTTGATTTTGTTAATCTTTTCAAAGAACAAGCTCTTAGTTTCATTGATCTTTTCTACATTTGTTTTTTAGTCTATATTTCATTTATTTCCACTCTGATCTTTATTATTTCCTTCCTTCTAATTCTGGGCTTCTTTTGTTATTATTCTTCTAGTTCCTTTAGTTATAAAGTTAGATTATTTATTTGGGATTTTTCTTGTTTCTTGAGGTAGTCCTGCATTGCTATAACCAGGGAAGCCCTATTTTATTCATACCTTTAGTAATTATTGTAATTTTAGTTAATTTTATTGCTTTTGACTTTTAACCTTTATGCTTGCTTTATAAATGATTGATCCACTACCTTTATTATATATTTACCATTTCCAGTGAGATTTTTACAATTATATGATTCCTGGTTAGTGTCATTTCTTTTTCAGCTTAAAGAAATCCCTTTAACATGTCATAAAGGGCCAGTTTAGTGGTGATGAACTCTTTTAACTTTTGCTTATCTGGGGAACTCTTGATCTCTTCTTTAATTCTGAATGATAATCTTTCCAGGTAGAGAATTCTTGGTTGGGAGTGTTTTTTGTTTTTTAATTTTCCTCTCAGCACTTTGAAATATGTCATGCCAGTCCCTTCTAGCCTGTACAGTTTCTGCTTATAAATATGCAGATAGCCTTATGGGGTTTCCCTGTACATGACAAGTTATTTTTTCTATTGCTAATTTTAGTATTCCTTCTCTATCCTTAACTTTTCCAGTGTACCTTGGTGTATGTTTCTTTATGTTCATCGTATTTTGAGTTCTCTGCTCTTCCTGGATCTGGCTGTCTGTTTCCCTCCCCAGACTTGGAAATTTATTAGCCACTGTTTCTTCAAATAATTTTTTGTCCCTCTATTTCTCTCTTCTCCTTCTGAGATTTCTATAATGTGAATGTTATTCTTGATGTTGCCCCTAAGGTCCCTTAATGTACCTTTACTTTTTTAAATTATTTTTTCTTTTTGCGTCTCTATCTGGGTGAGTTCCATTGTCTTGTCTTCCAGCTCACTGACTGGTTCTTCTACATCATCCAGTCTGCTATTGAACCCCTCCAGTGTATTTTTCATTTCAGTTATAACTTCTGTTTGGTACTTTCTTATATTTTCTATCTCTTTGCTGAAGTTCTTACTGTGTTCATCTATTCTTCTCCCATATTTGATGAGCATCTTTATGACCATTACTTTGAACAATTATATCAGGTAGATTGCTTTTCTCCATTTAATTTAACCAATTTTTTGAGATTCATCTTGGTCTTTCTATTGGAACGTATTCCTCTATCTCCTCATTTGGCCTAATTATCTGTATTTGTTTCTATGTATTATGTAAATCATGGCTTCTCATGTGGCTCAGTGGTAAAGAATCCACTTGCCAATTCAGAAGATGTGAGTTTGATCCCTGGGTTGGGAAGATCCCCTGGAGAAGGAAATGGCAACCCACTCCAGTATTCTTGCCTGGGAAATCCCATGGGCAGAGGAACCTGGTAAGTTACAGTCTGTAGGGTCCCAAGAGTTGGACGTGACTTTAGCATCTAAACACAACAATTATGTAAATCAGCTGTATCTTCCAGTCTTGAAGGAGTGGCCTTATTTAAGATATGTCGTATGGAGCTCAGAGGCACAATTTCACCTGGCCACCAGACCCAGGCACTGAAGTAGGGTCTCTTATGTGGGCTGAATACACTCTCCTTTCTTGGCAAGGATGCAGCTACTGCTGCAGTCTCTAGGTGGGTGAAGTTGGTCCCTGGAATTACTGCGAAACCTGATTGCAGCTGCAAGAGTACACTGGTGGACACAGATACCCCCAGATTGGCTGCAGGACCTGGCTGTGGCTACTGCATGCACTGGTTGGCATGAATATGACTTGGTTGACTGTGAGGCCTAACTAAGGTGCATGGGTAGGTGGGGCTCTTAACTGGATGTGCCCATTTGTGCTCACAGTATAATTAACTGGATGTGCCCATTTGTGCTCACAGTATAAAAGAAAAACTTCATAATGGTGTCCACCAGCACTGGCATTAGCAAGATAGCCTGAGATCACATCAATTGCTTCTTCCAATGTACAATTTCCCACATAGCATCCCAGCTAATTTATGTCTTTCTGGAAGATACTTAAAGATTAGTAAATGTGTCCCTTTTACTTAGGATCCATGCAATTTTTGTTTATTTATTTATTTTTGTTGAATGAGTCTGTACAGGGGCCTTTAAGAGAGGATTCTCCATTCCCTATAGTTTTATTTTTTCCTGGACCTAGTTCTCATTGATTTTCAAAGCCAGATGTTTGAGGGGCTCATCTGTCTTGGGCAGGATCTAGCAGTTGGGGTACCTGGTGTGGAGCTCAAATCCCTTGCTCCCCTGGCAAATGATATGTATTTTTGTGATCACTCCTGATTGTGAATCAACCATGGATATAATGTGCTTTTATCCTTGGCAAGAACACATCTTTGTCTTTTCTGTCCATCTCAATGCTGTCTTTTGATGCTTTGTTGTGAAGGCTCTGATTACTTAGTTTTCAGGTCCTTTTCTGGAGGAACTATCCATATGCAGTTGCAGATTTGTTGTGTCCATGTGATGAGGTGAGCTCAGAATCTTCCTATGACATGATCTTGAACCCTTTCCTCTGAAACACTAGTGTCTTAACTTCTATACACCACAATCCTGGTTTACTTCCTACTTCATTGATAAATTCTCTGTCTCCTTTATGACCCATTCTCTGCTTCTTTAAATATTATACTGCCCCAGGTCTCCCTCCCTAACCTGTTCTTTTCTGACTTTTTTTCTCTCCTTGAAGGCTCTCAACTAGTTTCATGACTTATACTACTATCTATAGGCTTATGACTCACATATCTACTGTTTACTTCCAGCTTGGACCTGTCTATTGAGCTATAGATTCTTATATCCATATCTTATATGGATATTCTTATATCCATATCTTATATCCCTGATAAGGCTATCTGAATGTCTAAAGCTATCTCAAATGTAACATGTCCAAAATAGAAGAATATTTACTTCCCCCAATGAAAGCTTAGAACAACCAGGGTGTTGCTTGATGAAGAAGGAGGCTGCTGAGTTCTAGTAAGAGAGTGTTATGACATTTTTCCTACCTGCCCCCAATCAACAGCTCACTGATAATTATGGAATGGTGAGCTTATGGGTGCCAAAATGAGAAATGCAAAACTTTTTCTCAAAGAGTTGTGGTTTGGGGTTTTGACTGCCTGATTGCTCACCAAGAGATCAGCTAAGGGACTTGCCTGTGTTTTGCCATCCCCTGCCTCCAAACTCTCAAGACTGGAGTCACCGCTTGGGTGGTGATTTTTCATAATTTAAAAAAAAACTGTAGTAAAATATACATAACATAAAATATGCCATCTTAATCATTTTTAAGTGTATGGTTCAGTGCCATTCAATAAATGAATGAATGAATGAATGAAGTCGCTCACTCATGTCTGACTCTTTGCGACCCCATGGACTGTAGCCTACCAGGCTCCTCTGTCCATGGGATTTTCCAGGCAATGGTACTGGAGTGGATTGCCATTTCCTCCAGCGGATCTTCCCAACCCAGGGATTGAACCTGGGTCTCCCACATTGTAGACAGACGCTTTACTGTCTGAGCCACCAGCACATTCATATTTTGGGGAGCATCACCACCATCAATCTCCAGAACTCTTTTCATTTTGCAAAACTGAAGTTCTATAAACAGTAATTCCCCATTCCTCCCTCCAAACAACCGCTGGCAACCACCATTCTAATTTATATCTCTATGAATTTGACAAGCCTAAGTAATTCATACAAGTGGAATAATACAGTATTTGCATTTTTATGACTGGCTTATTTCATTTAGCATAATGTCCTCAAGCTTCATCCATGTTCTGACATACATCAGAATTTCCTTCCTTCTTTAAAACTAAATAATATTCCATTGTATGTATATGCCATATTATGCTTATACACTCTTCCATCAATAGACATTTGCATCACTTCCATCTTTTAGCTATTGTGAATAATGCTGCTGCTGCTATGAACATGAGTGTACAAATATCTCTTCAAGGTTCAGCTTTAAATTTGGGGAATATATTCCCAGAAGATGAATCACTGAATTATATGATAATTCATTTTTAACTTTTTGAGGAACCAACAGGTCTCCTCAGTGGCTGTACCATTTTACATTCCCATGAACAGGGTACTAGTGTTCCAGTTTCTCCACTTCCTTGCCAATCCAATACTTGTTATTCTTTTTCTTTTTAAAAATATTTGTCAATCTAGCTGGTGTAAGATAGCATCTCATTGTTGTTTTTATTTTGAGTGGCAATTTTATAAAACATATAAAAGCATATGGTAGAACTTCCCTGGTGGCACAGTGGATAAGAATCTGCCTGCCAATGCAGGGAACATGGGTTCAATCCCTGGTCCAGGAGGATTCCAGACGTCACAGAGCAACTGAGCCCGTGTGCCACTGCTACTGAGCTTGCATGCCACAACTACTGAGACTGTGTGACACAACTAATGAACCCTGCATGCCCTAGAGCCTGTGGTCCACAAGAGAAGCACTGCAGTGAGAAGCCTGCACATCACAACTAGAGAAAGCCCATGCAAAGCAACAAAGACCCAGCACAGCCGAAAAAATTAAAATTTAAAAAAATTTTAAAAGTGTATGGTAGCTGTAGCTGCTTGAGGCAAGGTTGGATAGAAGGTACAACTCAGGAGGAGGGATAGTACTTTGAAAGTTCCTACATATACTGAGGGATCTAGAAGACCATGCATGTTCAGTAATAAACACGTGCTCAGGAAAGACTACAGAAACCCTAAGATGTCACCTTTGGCTGATATTTACTCTGTGTAAATGGGAAATAAAAACTAAGGCAGAGTTGTAAATACCGTTGCTAAGCATTGAAGGAGGACACCAACCTAGAGTCAATTTATAAAGACCAAGGCACTATTTTTATTTGGTTTGCTTTTTTGCTCTAGATATTTAAGGAAATCACTAAGCTAACAGAACAGAGCCTTCAGTGACCACATACAACAAACACAGTCATTATAAAAATATCTTAGAAAAGTCACTACATAAACAACTGCTACTGCTGCTGCTGCTGCTGCTGCTAAGTCACTTCAGTCGTGTCTGACTCTGTGCGACCCCATAGACGGCAGCCCACCAGGCCCCCCTGTCCCTGGGATTCTCCAGGCAAGAACACTGGAGTGGGTTGCCATTTCCTTCTCCAGTGCATGAAAGTGAAAAGTGAAAGCGAAGTCACTCAGTTGTGTCTGACTCTTAGCGACCCCATGGACTGCAGACTACCAGGCTCCTCCATCCATGGGATTTTCCAGGCAAGAGTACTGGAGTGGGGTGCCATTGCCTTCTCTGATACAAATAACTAACACATCACAAATGGCAACAACAAATTATGGTAAGGACAGATAATCTATTATTTAGGGTTGTAATGTTATACTTTCCAAAATATCCATTTTTCAACAAAAATTATGAGATATGCAAAGAAATAAGAAACTGGGGTCAACAGGAAAAATATATTACAAACTACCCCTGAGGAAGCCCAGAAATTGGACTTACTACTCAAAGCCTTTAAAATAACAATCTTTTTTTTAAGACTAAGATTTTTTTGATGCAGACCATTTTTAAAGTCTTTATTAAATTCGTTGCAATATTGCTTCTTTTTTATGTTTTGGTTTTATGGCCTTGAGGCATGTGGGATCTTAGTTACCCAACAAGGGATTGAACCCATACCCCCTGCATTGGAAGGTGAAGTCTTAACCACTGTACTGCCAGGGAAGTCCATAAAATACCACTCTTAAATATGCTCAAAAAGCTAAGGGAAACAATGCACAAAGAAACAAAGGAAACAGATAGAACAATGTCTCACCAAATAGATAATATGAAAATGGATAAATTATAAAGGTAAATCTGGAGCTGAAAAAGTAAAACCACTAAAGGGGTTCAACAGCATTTATGAGCAGGCTGAAGAAAGAATCAGTAATTTCAAGACATAATGGTTGAAATCATACAGGCTAGGTGCAGAAAGAAAGAAAGAAAGAAAGGAGAAAAATGAACAGAGGTAGAAAAGCCTAGGTAGAAAAAAGAGGAAAATCTACCAAAAGGGAAGGCTCTGTAAAAATTTTGCTCTTAAGACTTTTAATTATAACTAAGCTGTCACAGTGGCTGCATGATGGCACAGGAGCGGCCGAGAGGAGCTACCCCACGTCCAAGGTAAGGAGCAGTGGCTGCACTTTGCTGGAGCAGCCCTGAAGAGATACTCCACGTCCAATGTAAGAGAAACCCAAGTAAAACGGTAGGGCAGACAGACTGAAACCACAATCACAGACAACTAGCCAATCTGATCACACGGACCAAGCTTGTCTAACTCAATGAAACCAAGTCATGTTGTGTGGGGCCACCCAAAATGGAGGGGTCATGGTGGGGAGGTCTGACAGAATGTGGTCCACTAGAGGAGGGAATGGCAAACCACTACAGTATTCTTGCCTTGAGAACCCCAAGAACAGTATGAAAAGGCAGAAAGACAGGACACTGAAAGATGAACTCCCCAGGTCGGTAGGTGCCCAGTATGCTACTGGAGATCAGTGGAGAAATAACTCCAGATACAATGAAGGGATGGAGCCAAAGCAAAAACAACACCCAGTTGTGGATGTGACTGGTGATAGAAGTGAGGCCTGATGCTGTAAGGAGCAATATAGCATAGGAACCTGGAATGTTAGGTCTATGAATCAAGGCAAATTGGAAGTGGTCAAACAGGAGATGGCAAGAAGGAATGTTGACATTCTAGGAATCAGCAAACTAAGATGGACTGGAATGGTGAATTTAACTCAGATGACCATTATATCTACTACTGTGGGCAGGAATCCCTCAGAAGAAGTGGAGTAGCCATCATAGTCAACAAAAGAGTCCAAAATGCAGTACTTGGATGCAGTCTCAAAAATGACAGAATGATCTCTGTTCGTTTCCAAGGCAAACCATTCAATATCACAGTAATCCAAGTCTATGTCCCGAACAGTAATGCTGAAGAAGCTGAATTTGAACGGTTCTATGAAGACCTACAAGACTTTCTAAAACTAACACCCAATAAAGATGTCCTTTTCATTATAGGGGACTGGAATGCAAAAGTAGGAAGTCAAAAAACACCTGGAGTAACAGGCAAATTTGGCCTTGGAGTACAGGATGAAGCAGGGCAAAGGCTAATAGAGTTTTGCCAAGAGAACACACTGATCATCACAAACACGCTCTTCTAACAACACAAGAGAAGACTCTACACATGGACATCACCAGATGGTCAACACCAAAATCAGATTGATTATATTCTTTGCAGCCAAAGTAGGAGAAGCTCTATACATTCAGCAAAAACAACACTGGGGGCTGACTGTGGCTCAGATCATGAACTCCTTATTGCCAAATTCAGACTGAAATTGAAGAAAGTAGGGAAAACCACTAGACCATTCAGGTATGACCTAAATCAAATCCCTTATGATTGTACAGTGGAAGTGAGAAATAGGGACTAGATTTGATAGAGTGGCTGATGAACTATGGACGGAGTTTCGTGACATTGTACAGGAGACAGGAATCAAGACCATCCCCAAGGAAAAGAAATGCAAAAAAGCAAAATGGCTGTCTGAGGAGGCCTTACAAATAGCTGTGAAAAGAAGAGAAGTGAAAAACAAAGGGAGGAAAGAAATACCAATTTGAATGCAGAGTTCCAAAAAATAGCAAGGAGAGATAAGAAAGCCTTCCTCGGTGACCAATGCAAAGAAAGGAAAACAATAGAATAGGAAAGATTAGAGATCTCTTCAAGAAAATTAGAGATACCAAGGGAATATTTCATGCAAAGATGGGTTCAATAAAGGACATAAATGGTAGGAACCTAACAGAAGCAGAAGATATTAAGAAGAGGTGGCAAGAATACACAGAAGAACTGTACAAAAAAGATCTTCAAGATCCAGATAATCATGATGGTGTGATCACTCACCTAGAGCCAGTCATCGTGGAATGTGAAGTCAAGTGGACTTTGGGAAGTATCACTGTGAACAAAGTTAGTGGAGGTGATGGAATTCCAGTTGAGCTATTCCAAATCCTAAAAGATGATGCAATGAAAGTGCTGCACTCAATATGCCAGCAAATTTGGAAAACTCAGCAGTGGCCACAGGACTGGAAAAGATCAGTTTTCATTCCAATCCCAAAGAAAGGCAATGCCAAAGAATGCTCAAACTACTGCACAATTGCACTCATCTCACATGCTAGTAAAGTAATGCTCAAAATTCTCCAAGCCAGGCTTCAGCAGTACATGAACTGTGAACTTCCAGATGTTCAAGCTGGATTTAGAAAAGACAGAGGAACATGAGATCAAATTGCCAACATCTGCTGCATCATGGAAAAAGCAAGAGAGTTCCAGAAAAACATATATTTCTGCTCTATTGACATGTCAATGCCTTTGACTGTGTGAATCACAATCAACTGTGGAAAATTCTGAAAGAGATGGAAATACCAGGTCACCTGACCTGCCTCTTGAGAAACCTGTATGCAGGTCAGGAAGCAAAAGATAGAACTGGACATGGAACAACAGACTGGTTCCAAATAGGAAAAGGAGTATGTCAAGGCTGTCTATTGTCACCCTGCTTATTTAACATATATATTTATATTTATATGTATATGTACATATATATGTATATATAACATATATATTTAACATATATGAGAAACACTGGGCTGGATGAAGCACAAGCTGGAATCAAGATTGCTGGGAGAAATATCAATATACTCAGATATGCAGATGACACCATCCTTATGGCAGAAAGTGAAGAAGAACTAAAGAGCCTCTTGATGAAAGTGAAAGAGGAGAATGAAAAAGTTGGCTTATAGCTCAACATTCAGAAAACGAAGATCATGGCATCTGGTCCCATCATTTCATGGCAAATAGATGGGGAAACAGTGGAACCAGTGGCTGACTTTATGTTTTTGAACTCCAAAACCACTGCAGATGGTGACTGCAGCCATGAAATTAAAAGATGCTTACTCCTTGGAAGGAAAGTTATGACCAACCTAGACAGCATATTCAAAAGCAGAGACATTACTTTGCCAACAAAGGTCCATCTAGTCAAGGCTATGGTTTTTCCAGTGGTCATGTATGGATGTGAGAGTTGGACTATAAAGAAAGCTGAGCGCCGAAGAATTGATGCTTTTGAACTGTGATGTTGAAGACCCTTGAGAATCCCTTGGACTGCAAGGAGATCCAACCAGTCCATCCTAAAGGAAATCAGTCCTGGGTGTTCATTGGTGGGACTGATGTTGAAGCTGAAACTCCAGTATTTTGGCCACCTGATGCAAAAAGCTGACTCATTTGAAAAGACCCTGATGTTGGGAAAGATTGAGGGCAGGAGGTAAAGGGGACGACAGAGCATGAAATGGTTAGATGACATCACCGACTCATTGGACATGAATTTGAGTGAACTCCGGGTGGTGGTAATGGACAGGGAGGCGTGGCGTGCTGTGGTTCATGGGGTCACAAAGAATCGGACACAACTGAGTGACCAAATTGAAGCAGAATTATAACTAAGCAGGGCTCCCCTGATAGCTCAGCTGGTAAAGAATCCACCTGCAATGCAAGAGACCCCAGTTTGATTCCTGGCATGGGAAGATCTCCTGAAGAAGGGTTTGGCTCCCCACTCCAGTATTATTGGCCTTCTCTGGTGGCTCAGATGGTAAAGAATCCCCCTGGAATGCAGGAGACCTGGGTTTGATCCTTGGGTTGGGAAGATTCCTTGGAGAAGGGAATGGCTACCCACTCTAGTATTCCAGCTTGGAGAATTCCATGGACTGTATAGTCCATGGTGTTGCAAAGAGTCAAAGATGACTGAGAGACTTTCACTCACTTGCTCAAACAGAATTATAACCACAATAATGCTAACCTAGCTCAGTTCCTAATTGGTTTGAGATGATTAGCTCTTTACTCACTTCCCTGACAAAGAAAAGACCTTATCCTCTTTGGGAGGAAAAACAAAATTTGGCATGAGACTCTATGGTGATTTTAGGCACATGTTGAGCATACAGAGAATTATGAGGCACATAAAGACATAGGACAGTGTGACCCATATCAAGAGGAAAAACAGTCAATAGAAGTAGACCCACTGTAATCTGGATGTTGCATCCACTCGTACATGCTACAACATGGCTGTACCTGAAAACATTATGCTAAGTGAAAGAAGCATGACACAAAAGATCATAGCATTTGATTATACATGTTTGAAATGCCCAGAATAGATAAATACATAGAGACAGAAAACATATCGGTGGTTGCTAGGGTCTAGGAGAAAAGGAGAATGGGGAGTGACTAATTTATGAAGTTTTATTTGAGGTGATTAAAAAGTTTTGAAACTAAAGATAGTGATATCACATCATTGTGAGTGTACTAAATTCCACTGAACTAGCACCTTAAAATTGTGTTTCTATATATCATGTCAATTAAAACAAATAATTTCTCAAACGGGTTTATTAGCAGGCAGATGAGAGGAATCAGTTCAGTCACTCAGTCTTGTTCAACTCCTTGTGACCCCATGGACTGCAGTGTGCCAGGCTACCCTGTCCATCACCAACTCCTGGAGCTTGCTCAAACTCATGTCCATCGAGTCAGTGATGCCATCCAACCATCTTATCCTCGGTTGTCACCTTCTCCTCCTGCCTTCAATCTTTCCCAGCATCGGGGTCTTTTCCAATGAGTCAGTTCTTCACATCAGGTGGCCAAAGTATTGGAGCTTCAGCTTCAGCATCAGTCCTTCCAATGAATATTCAGGACTTATTTCCTTTAGGATGTACTGGTTGAATCTCCTTTCAGTCCAAGGGACTCTCAAGAGTCTTCTCCAACACCACAGTTCAAAAGCATCAATTCTTCTGTGCTCAGCTTTCTTTATATTCCAACTCTCTCACATCCATACATGACTACTGGGAAAACCATAGCCTGGACTATATGGACCTTTGTTGACAAAGTAATGTCTCTGCTATCTAGTTTGGTCATAACTTTTCTTCCAAGGAGCAAGCATCTTTTAATTTCATGGCTTCAGTCACCATCTGCAGTGATTTTGGAGGCCAAGAAAATAAAGCCTGTCACTGTTTCCATTGTTTCCCCATCTATTTGCCATGAAGTGATGGGACCAAATGCCATGATCTTAGTTTTCTGAATGTTGAGCTTTAAGCCAACTTTTTCACTCTCCTCTTTCACTTTCATCAAGAGGTTCTTTAGTTCTACTTTGCTTTTTGCCATAAGGGTGGTGTCATTTGCCTATCTGAGGTTATTGATATTTCTCCTGGCAATCTTGATGAGAGGAATAGTGAACTTAAAATCAGTCCAATAAAAGCAAATATTGTGTATTAACACATATATATGGAATCTAGCAAAATTGTACCGATAAGCCTATTTGCAGGGCAAGAATAGAGATACAGACTAGTGGACACAATGGGGGAAGTAGAGGGTGGGACGAATTGAGAAAGTAGCTTTGAAACATACACATTGCCATATGTAAAATAGATAGCTAGCAGAAAGTTGCTGTATAACAGGAAGCTCAACCCGGTGCTCTATGACAATCTAGAGGGGTGGATGGCAGCAGGAGTGAGCAGGAGGTTCAAGAGGGAGGGCATATATTTATACTTATGATTGGTTCATGTTGTTGCATGGCAGAAACCAACACTATATTGTAAATCAATTATCCTCCAATTAAAAATAAATTTTAAAAAATCAATTCAATAGAAATGATTCAGATTTAAACATGAAAAAAATGGTGGAAAGAAGAGGGAAAAAAGCATAATAAATTCATGGTAGATTGTTGGGCAGTTTAATATGTGTGTAATTAAAATCCCAGGAGGAGAGGAGCATGAGAATGAGGCAGGAAAAAAAAAGAATTGATCAATCCCAATGATCAAATGACGTAGTGATAATACTCTCCCCTGAAGCTAAGCAGTGGCCGAGAGTTGAACCCACAGCCATTCTGTTTTTCACTTTCAGTACAGTATTCATTATATTACATGAGATATTCAACACTGTTCTAAAATAGGTTTTGTGTTAGATGATTTTGCTCAACTATAATTTAATATAAATGTTCTGAAAGCATTAAAGGTAGACGAGGCCACGCTATGATTTTCAGTAGGTTAGGTGTATTAAATGCATTTTTCCGTATGGTATTTCAATTTATGATATCCTTATCTGTATGGAACCCCATCATAAGTTGAGGAAGATCTATAAAAATTTATTATTTAAGATAACAATAATATCAGTGCCTTGTGGTCAAATGCATATAGAAGTGAAATATATGATAAGAGACCAAATAATAGGAGCAGATAAATGGATCTTTACTGTTGTATAATTTTTGCATTTGTCATAAAGTGGCAACATGCTAATTTAAGGTAAACTAATAATAAATCAAGGACACGTGATGTAATCTCTAACCCTCTGTAGCAAGAATTCTAAACCCTGTCACTCTCTGGTAGCTCTTTGTTGTGGGGGTTCTGTTGTGTACTGCAAGACTTTTAACTTTAAGAGTTTTAGCCTCTACCCAGTAGACGCCACTAGCACCCCTGCTACAAAGTGTGATCACCAAAAATATCTCCAGACACTGCAAAAAGTATCTCCAGACATAGGAGCAAAATCACCCCTGAATGTCTATAATAACAACTGAAAACACTAGAAAATGATATAAACAAAATAGCATAAGAAGAAGAAACGTGATTAATCCAAGGTAAGTCAGGATAAGAAGGGCAAAGAAACAATGGACAGATGAAACAAACAGAAAATAATAAAAATGCAACTGCATTATTAATTACATTCATATAAACAAACTTAATGCTATTTACCAGAAACATTTTACATATAAAGATACAAACAGATTGAAAGTTAAAGGATGGAAAAAATACCATGCAAACACCACCACCACCAACAAAGCTGTCATGGTTATATTAATGTCAGACAAAATAGTCTTTAAGGCAAGAGGTATTACTGGAGATAAAGAGGCACATTTTGTAATGACAAAAATGTTAATTCAAAAGGAAGACAACAGTCCTCATTCTATGAGGTAGATACTATATTTTTATTATTCCAATTTTTATAGGTGAAGAATCTAAATCACAGAAACATTATGAGACCTACACAGTACATAATGGATTGAAAACAAGCTTCTGCTTTTAAATACTACACAGTATTCTCTGGCAAAAACAAAGATGAAATGAACCAAAACAGAAAAACAAATCATTTCTTTTCCTGATTGAAATTGAAGGATTGCAGGACCCAAGGAACAATGTCACTTTTCTATATTTCTTTAGAGAAGCAGAGCGATTTCCTCACAAAGGCATTAATGACTTAAATTTAAACTTCAACCAAAATGAGGTCTTGGGATCTCGTTTCAGTTGTGAAAGTAACAGAAAAATGTTCTATGATACCATATCCTAAGTGTGTGTATTCAGCACAGCTGTGGTCTAGGATCCCCATAGAACTCTTCAAGCTACTTCCAAAAATCAAGTTCAATCATCACTTTTTAGATTGCTGTAAAATAAAGCGGGAACTTTCTTTTTCCATTACTACTCAAACTGTTTCAACAAAGCAAGTCCTATACTCCTGAGAGGGAAGCATAGAAAGGATATGAGTGAAATTTAATTTTCTCAGAAAAGTAAATAAAAAAATACATTTCCAGTAAGTCATATCCCTCTGTTCTCTGGGAAATAACATTTTCAGTGTCTGAATCTCCTGAAAGAGGCTCTGGACAGGTTGCAAAGCCACTAATCTTCAGAGAGTCATTTGGTCCTTGGCATAATTTTTCTACATTTAAAATGTATTATTAGTTATTTTATTATAGAACTAGTACATACCTGGAAAGGGAAAAACAAACTTTAATGTGGAGAACCTTGAGAAATACCACTTTAACCAAGAGATCAATGTTAACATCAGCAGTGATAAAGCATGTTGATTTTATCATGTACTCTTATCTAATGCAAAGGAGACATATCACTTCTGTAGTATTAAAAAAAAAACACCTCATAACCCTAGTCTAATCATGATTAAAATAGCAGATAAACACAAACTAAGGGGCATCCTACAAAATATCTGCCCAGTACTTCTCAAAACTGTCAAGGTCATGAAAAACAAGGGAAGTGTTACAAACCAGAGCTGACTAAGGAGACATGGCAACTAAATGCAATGTGGCATGCTGCATTAGATCCTGGAAAGGAAAAACAAAATTAGTAGAAAAACTGGTAAATTATTATTTAAGTCTGAGGTTCAGTACCCTTGTTGCATTCCTAATTTTGATAAATATGCCATGGTAATGTAAGATGATCACATTAAGAGAAACGGAAACGGTGTACAGGAAACTGCAACTTTTCTGTGAATCTAAAATTATTCTGAAATAAACAGTGTATTTTAAACTGTACTACGTGACTGTGGTGGAAAGAAAAAAATGAAAGAATAAAAAAGCAAAAGAATGAAATGGGACACAGGAGGGAGGGAGGGAAGGAAGGAAGGCAGAAAAGAACAAAACAATAACAAATGTAAAAAGTAAATAATGTAAAAGGCAAACAATTATATAAAAGTTTTTGTGTATAATTCCAAACCTTTCTTCCATACACTGAGGCATATTCAGGTAATATGGTTTTTTATACAAAGAAAGATGCATGTCTTATAACTTGATTTTTCACTTAATATATAAGGACTGTATTTCCATTAATTCATACATTGATTTAGTCAGCAAATATATAGTGACTATTTTCCTGATGCTGGGAAAGGTTGAAGGCAAAAGGAGAAAGGGAGAGGCAGAGGATGAGATGGTTAGATAGCATCACCGACTCAATGGGCATGAATTTCCACAAACTCTGGGAAGTAGTGGAGGACAGAGGAGCCTGGCATGTTGCAGTCCATGGGTTTGCAAAGAGTCAGACATGACTTAGCAACTGAACAACAACAGCAAATTATTCAAGAGGAGAAAGTATGTGAATATGGCTTTTAGCATTTCCTGAAGGTATTCTGCAAGTCATGAGAGGTATCAGAGAAAGAAAAGAGACGAGTTGAGTACATAGTGAGTATTTTTTAAGACTGAATCTTTGACAAAGGATTCAGAGGGAGGGACAGATATTATTTGATGTGCCCAGATTCCTTACATATGAAGACACTTCTACAGCCTAAAGTCTAGTCATTTCACATGAAAATCTAGACCTGTTCTTGGGATGGTTGGTGGGGAAACAATTTAGCCTCTTATGAATTATGAGGGATGAAAGATCTAGGATTATAGCTATTGCCAGTGTTAAGTCCACCTGAAAGTGAGACTCAGTTTCCTATTTGAAAAATAGAATGCTTGATTTTAAAATGAGCTCTTACCCAGAGTATGTTTACATTGTGCCTTTTCAGATGTACTGCTGATCTAGATGTACGGCTGATGAATGCCAAGCTAAGTGATGTTGGCAGTAGCACTAATAAAATTTAATTTCATTATTCAATAGAGTATTTTCTATAGATCTGGGCCTAAGACTAAGATATTGATGACTCATAAATGAGTCTCTCATAGCACATACCAACAGATTATTTAGACTATCTCCAATGAACGGTTCGGGGCAATCTGTAGCTCTCAAAGTACAGGACACTTGAGTGAAAAATTGCCAAAAGCTTGGGGCTGCTGCCTCCAGAGATCTATGGTGGTGAGCAACTCTATAGTCATGGCAGTTTGTGTCAATGTCCCAACTAAGAGTAAGTCCTGAAGGAAAGGACAATGGACAAAATGCAACTTAAAATGGTACATGCATGCTCAGTTGTTCTGTCATGTTCAACTCTTTGGACCAGAGTCCTCCAGGCTCCTCTGTCCATGGGATTCTCCAGGCAAGAATACTAGAATGGGTTGTCATGCCCTACTGCAGGGGATCTTCCCAACCCAGGCATTGAACCTGCCTCTCTTATGTCTCCTGCATTGGCAAGCGGGTTCTTTACCACTAGTGCCACCTGGGAAGCCCTAAAATGATGAGTTAAAGGAAAAGCCAAAGGTCTCCCAGGAGAAACTTACATAAACTCTCTCTGCTTATAAATACTTTTGTTTGAAGAATAGCATAAATGAGTGCTACTTAATGAAATACTACAAGTGTCACGACTGAGCAATTAACACTAACACTACTATCCTGTGCAAGGACAAGGGAAACAATTGGTTATACCTCAAGAATGCTATTTATTTCTGAGGTTGTTAGAGTTTCTCATGATGGCATTAGCTGTTTGGGAAAGGAAAGAACTGTAGACATAGGATCTAGTTTGGGGCTGAAAATAACTAAGGGCACCAGAGTCAAATGTGAAACTTCTCTCTGCATTTGGTGTAAAATGTTGCCACCTCTTCTGCCATGGGAGTATACGACCGGCAGCCGGGAACCCAGAAGAGGGCTCCCTCACATCTGTTCTCAGTTGCTCAGTCGTGTCCAACTCCTTGTGACCCTATGAACTATAGCTTGTCAGGCTTCCCTGTCCATGGGATTTTCCAGGCAAGAATACTGGAGTGGGTTGCCATTTTCTCCTCCAGGGCATCTTCCTGACCCAGGGATCAAACCCATGTCTCCTGCATCTCCTGCATTAACAGGTGGATTCTTTACCACTGAGCCACCATGCTGACACCTTTCCAGCCTCTAGAACTTTTGAAACATCAGAAGTCTGAAATCAGTTTTGCTGCACTAAAGTCAAAACATTGACAGGACAAGGATCCCAGTCCCATAGCTGCAAGGAACTAAATTCTGCCAGCGGTGAGCTTGGAAGAGGATTATAAGCCTTGGATGAGAAAGCAGCACAGACCGACATGCTGATTGCAGTATTGTGGGACCCTGAAAGGAGGATTTGGTCAAGATGCACTTGACTAAAGACCCATGGAAATTGTGAGTGAATAAACTAGTAAGGGGAAAAAAAATGTGTGGGTTGTTTTTTTTTTTTTTTAATGTTGCCAACACAGCAGCTTCCCTGGAAGTCATTCAAAGCCAAATACTCTTTGAGTTGGTAAGTGTCACTTATTTACTGTACCCTGAATACCAAAACGGAGCACAATAAAATGCATCCCCAAAGAGACAAATCTTATTCTTAGCCAATCAGCCACGTGCCTAGAATCCACAATGTGTAAGAAAGGTTTCCCCTTGCAGGAGAACTTAAAGTAACTTTTCCAGCACTAAGCAGCTCATCCTGCCAGCTCTACTACACGTGTGTGTTGAATCTTTGTCTTGATTCTTGGAGCCACTCATGTAGTCACCTTTCTCCTAGAGAATCTCTTCCCTTTGGGGAGTATTAGTTCTTCCCCCATTACTCCACAGGTCCCTCCTGCTCTTAAACCTCTTTGCTTTCATCTTCTGTGTCCACCTTCTGTTTGCTTCAGTCTTTAATCCAGGTTGTTTGTCATTTGTTCCATCTAGTTCTCTCTAAAAAATGGAAAAATCTTTAAATCCATGGAGAAGAAAGATAGGATGAAGGAAGCCACTCTGATCCATCTGGCATGTGAACATAACTTCTATGAGTTATTATGTTAACAGAGCCCCAGTCTCTTTAGTCTATTTATTGTTGCATTTCAAATAGCACTCTTTTATTATCTTATTTCCTGTGTATTTGTGTCCACACACCCACCCCCCCCACACACACACACAACACATACATCATTCTAAGAAAGGATCAAGTAAATCAAATGATTGTAAGTTGTACTGTTGTGAAATGATAATGGAAAATTTGTGCTGGTTGAAGCTAGTGTAATGAGCTCCCTGTTCACTCTCCACAACTCAGAATCCATTTATCTCCATCATAAACTAGGAGAGGTTTTTGTTTTGCTTTGTTTTGATTATCGGGAGAGGAACCAAAAGAGATGAAGAAAGAGGATAGAGGTGATGATACAGAACATATCTCCAGCCCTGTGGACAGAGTGACCTCTTGTGGTTATAGAGGGTGAGAAAGCTAGAAAAATTGAAGAAAGATTCTGGGGAATTCCCTGGTGGTCCAGGGGTTAGAACTTGGTGCTTTCACTGCCAGGCCCCGGTTTGATCCCTGGTTGGGGAACTACAATTCCACAAGCCAGGGAGCTCACGACCCCTTCCCTCCCCAAAAAAAGGCTCTGAAATTCTGGGTACTAACAAGTCAGCTTTAGAACACAGACAATGCAGTATAACACAGAGTAAGGAGGCTCTTTCCTTCGCCTCTTCAGGGGACCCTGTACAGGTCTGGCACAACAAATATTGGGCATTTTAGAAGCATCCCAGGTGGCACAAGAGGTAAAGAAACCGCCTGCTTATGAAGGAGACCTGGGTTTGATCCCTGGGTGGGGAAGATTCCTTGGAGGATGACATGGCAACCCACTCCAGCATTCTTGCCTGGAGAATATCATGGACAAAGGAGCCTGGTGGGCTACAGTCCATGGGGTCACAGGGTCAGAAATGACTTAGTGACTGAACAATAATAACAACAACCATGTTGTTATCAAAAGAAATGAACCTACAACTTGAAAGTGGCCCTTTCTCCTTAAAGGCCTCTACCTTGAAGTTGTCCTGGAAGATGTCATAGTATCTGTCTTTCTCGCTCTCAGCTGGTGGACATGAAAGTAGTTCTTGAGGATAAAAGAAATTCAGGAGTCATACAAGATCAGGAGAAAAGCTTTAAAAGGATCAGAAAGAATGTATTGCTCAGGCAGGTGCAGAAGGCTATAAATTCAATGAAAAAGGATTTTATTTACAAGATTAATGATACAAACCAACTGGCATTAAGCACATAGAAAGGAAGTAGAGGAAACCAAGACAATTTGATGACAGCAGCTCACTGTGTAATCCCGTATGATTCAAGTGACAAATAGACTGAGGGATTAGATCTGATAGACAGAGTGCCTGGAGAACTATGGATGGAGATTGATGACATTGTACAGGAGGCAGGGATCAAGACCATCCCCAAGAAAAAGAAATGCAAAAAGGCAAAATGGTTGTCTGCCTTACAAGTAGCTATGAAAAGAAGAGAAGCGAAAGGCAAAGGAGAAAAGGAAAGATGTACCCATTTGAATGCAGAGTTCCAAAGAAGAGCAAAGAGAGATAAGAAAGACTTCCTCAGTGATCAATGCAAAGAAATAAAGAAAAACAACATAATGGGAAAGACTAGAGATCTCCTCAAGAAAATGAGAGATACCAAGGAAATATTTCATGCAAATATGTGCACAATAAAGGACAAAAATTGTATGGACCTAACAGAAGCAGAAGATATTAAGAAGATGTGGCAAGACTACACAGAAGAACTGTACAAAAAAAGATCTTCATGACCTAGATAATCATGATGCTGTGGTCACTCACCTAGAGCCAGACATCCTGGAATGCAAAGTCAAGTGAGCCTTAGGAAGCATCACTATGAACAAAGCTAGTGGAGGTGATGGAATTCCAGTGGAGCTATTTCAAATTCTAAAAGATGATGCTGTGAAAGTGCTGCACTCGATATGCCAGCAAATTTGGAAAACTCAGCAGTGGCCACAGGACTAGAAAAGGTCAGTTTTCATTCCAATCCCAAAGAAAGGCAATGCCAAAGAATGCTCAAACTACCACACAATTGCACTCATCTCACACGCTAGTAAAGTAATGCTCAAAATTCTCCAAGCCAGCCTTCAGCAATACGTAACCGTGAACTTCCAGATGTTCAAGCTGGTTTTACAAAAGGCAGAGGAACCAGAGATCAAATTGCCAACATCTGCTGGATCGTCAAAAAAGCAAGAGAGTTCCAGAAAAACATCTATTTCTGCTTTATTGACTATGCCAAAGCCTTTGACTGTGTGGATCACAATAAACGGGGGAAACTTCTGAAAGAGATGGGAATACCAGACCACCTGACCTGCCTCTTGAAAAACCTGTATGCAGGTCAGGAAGCAATAGTTAGAACTGGACTTGGACCAGCAAACTGGTTCCAAATAGGAAAAGGAGTAAGTCAAGGCTGTATATTGTCACCCTGCTTATTTAACTTATATGCAGAGTACATCATGAGAAATGCTGGACTGGAAGAAACACAAGCTGGAATCAAGATTGCCGGGAGAAATATCAATAACCTCAGATATGCAGATGACACCACCCTTATGACAGAAAGTGAAGAGGAACTAAAAAGCCTCTTGATGAAAGTGAAAGTAGAGAGTGAAAAAGTTGGCTTAAATCTCAACATTCAGAAAATGAAGATTGTGACATCTGGTCCCATCACTTCATGGGAAATAGACGGGGAAACAGTGGAAACAGTGGCTGGCTTTATTTTGGGGGACTCCAAAATCACTGCAGATGGTGACTGCAGCCATGAAATTGAAAGACGCTTACTCCTTGGAAGAAAAGTTATGACCAACCTAGATAGCATATTGAAAAGCAGAGACACTACTTTGCCAACAAAGGTCCATCTAGTCAAGGCTATGGTTTTTCCTGTGGTCATGTATGGATGTGAGAGTTGGACTGTGAGGAAAGCTGAGTGCTGAAGAATTGATGCTTTTGAACTGTGGTGTTGGAGAAGACTCTTGAGAGTCCCTTGGACTGCAAGGAAATCCAACCAGTCCATTGTGAAGGAGATCAGCCCTGGGATTTCTTTGGGAGGACTGATGCTAAAGCTGAAGCTTCAGTACTTTGGCCACCTCATGCGAAGAGTTGACTCATTGGAAAAGACTCTGATGCTGGGAGGGATTGGGGGCAGGAGGAGAAGGGGATGCCAGAGGATGAGATGGCTGGATGGCATCACTGAGTTGATGGACATGAGTCTGAGTGAACTCTGGGAGTTGGTGATGGACAGGGAGGCCTGGCGTGCTGTGATTCATGGGGTCTCAAAGAGTCAGACACGACAGAGTGACTGAACTGAAAATCACTGCAAATGGTGACTGCAGCCATGAAATTAAAAGATTCTTGCTCCTTGAAAGAAAAGTTATGACCAACCTAGACAGCATATTAAGAAGCAGAGACATTACTTTGTCAACAAAGGTCCATTTAGTCAAAGCTATGATTTTTCCAGTAGTCATGTATGGATGTCGAGTTGGACTATAAAGAAAGCTGAGCACAGAAAAATTGATGCTTTTGAACTGTGGTGTTGGAGAAGACTCTTGAGAGTCCCTTGGACTCCAAGGAGAACCAACCAGTCTATCCTAAAGGAAACCAGTCCTGCATATCATTGGAAGGACTAATGCTGAAGCTGACACGCCAATACTTTGGTCATCTGATGTGAAGAACCGACTCATTGGGAAAGACTCTGATGCTGGGAAATATTGAAGGTGGGAGGAGAAGGGGACGACAGAGAATGAGTTGGTTGGATGGCATCACCGACTCAATGGACATGAGTTTGAGTAAACTCCAGGAGTTGGTGATGGACAGGGAGGTCTGGCGTGCTGCAGTCCATGGGGTTGCAGAGTTGGACACAATTGAGCAACTGAACCGAACTGTTCACTGTGTGCTTGAAAAGTAGCCAAGAGGAGCTTAAGGGGGACAATTCTAGGTCCAAATTGTTGTAAGGTGGTTACTAGGCTTCCCAGCTAGGGCTAATGGTAAAGAATTCACCTGCAATGAAGAGCCGCAGGAGACAGACGTTGGATCCCTAGGTCAGGAAGATCATCTGGAGGAAGGCATGGAAACCCATTCCAGTATTCTTGCCTAGAGAATCTCATGGACAGAGGAGTCTGGTGAGTTACAATCCATAGGGTACTGCAAAAAGTCAGACATATCTGAAGCAACTTAGCACACACATGCACACATAAGGTGCATACATAATGCAATTGTGGAAATTACATAGCACAATTGTGTATGGAGCAAGTGGAGAAAAGAGTATAAAGTCAGAAAAGAGCCGTGTCCATTGGGGAAAGAGAAAGTTACCTTATAAATACCATGTGTTATTGGACTGCATTCTCTGCTGTAGGAAAAAGCAAAAAAACAGCTCTGAAAAATTGCTGTAACATACACACAAATAATTGTGACTAGTTGTACTTGAAATTATACACCCTATAAAGTGTGGTATAAAAGAGTTTCAAGTGCCAAATTATTCCCAAGGAACACTAGGCTCATTAGAGCAAACAACTTTTCAAACCCTGAATGTGATCTCTATCACTTAGCTATTTGTTAGGCTGTGATTTCTATTTCTAAATAATCATTGTACACAGATGGACAGGGTAAACATGGAATCAGTACAATAAGTTGCCTGTCTTATAAACCGGAAAAGAGAATATTTATTTCATTTTGATGTTTTAAGTTTCTCTGGTGGTTAGAAAAATTGACTTTACTGAAATTCTAATTGTTTAAAAATATAAACATATATGTACCTACCAGGTCAGATATCTTAGTTTATACTGACTACTTCTAGGTAAATTATATAAGAAAAGCCCCTAAATGTTATGTGCGTGCCTGTGTGCTCAGGTGATAAGTCATGTCCGACTCTTTGCGACCCCATGGACTGTAGCCCATCAGGCTCCTCTGTCCATGGACTTTTCCAGGCAAGAATACTTGCGCGGGTTGCCATTTCCTCCTCCAGGGCATCTTCCTGACCCAGGGATCAAACCTGCATCTCCTGTGTCTCCTGCATTGGCAGGTGGATTCTTGAGCCACTGGGGAAGCCCAAACATTGTGTACAGCAAGGTAAAGAAAAAGAAATGTTCATAATCATTTCTCAGTGGTAAAACTTAGAAATTGGTGGTCTCTCCCTGTAGAATTCTGCCTTTCCAAACAGAGTTTAGTTTAAAAGACATGAATGTAATCTAACTTTTGTGCTGAAAGAGAATAGTCCCTGTGGTGCTTAAGTACTCTGTTTCTTGCTGTGGAATACTCTTCACAAAGACCTAGATCAAGTATGACTAATCGATAACATTTTGATGAGGGTAATTTACTCCTGGTAACCTCCTGTTACAAATATCTGAGTAAGAGATTCCTGCTTCTTACCACATTGTGTAACTCCAGTTCAATGGCAGGTGTACATATATGTGTCAAGGCAAATACCCCCTCATGTACTAGTCTTGATGTATTTGGATATTTTCTGCAGGTGTCTGCAGATGGCATATTTAAATATTTAATGACTCATGTTCTAAGGAGCAATACTTTAAGACATCACCACCTGATCAATTTATTTATAGGCTATTCATTATTCGTCGACTTGATCTCATCTACATATTTGCAATGATCAGCATATATATGTCCCACAGAAAATGTTCACAAACTAAAAGTTATTTTTGTGGGTTTATATTAAGATAGATGTTGTAGAAATCAGCCCTTTTCCAATGGGAAGGCAATCTGACTAATGAAGGCAAAATCTCTCCAAGTGAAGAGAACAGTGTCATCAGACACTTAAAAACAATGAAGTTCATTTAATTGACTTTTGTGTTTAAAAGCAATTGAGTTCATGGAATAATAAGCTTTAAAAAATATTCAGTTGAAGTTTTTCATTACTTTTAACTTAGTGTTTCTCCACACTAAACACAATTGAAAATATGTCTAATTTTTTTCTCAAGAAAGAACAAAATAAATTTTGTCCCTTTTAATCTATGAATTTATATGAAGTCAAGTAGGTTGAACTAGCCAATTTGCAAATGGGACATTTCTTTCAGGTAGGGCTTAATATTCACACATTATTTCTCCTGTTGAGTAATTCCATGATACTCCTTGCTACAGTTCATTAGACTTCAAGTATTATTGTTGATCTGTGCTTCCTCCTTCAGCATCAGTAGCCCTTGAATTACCTGTTAGGTCCTTGGAGGACTCTTAGGTTTATAGCAGGGTCAGGAGAAAACTGTATGGGAGCCAAAGCAATATACAGATGAAAGAACTTCCTCCCTACAAGGGAATATGCGGTTCTGTTTCACCCAGAAGGAAGGAGGAAATAGGTCTGGTTGGAGTTTTCACAGTAATAAGGGAGGGACCATTCAGAAATCTGCTGCTGTACTAAAATAAATAATTCCTCTGTTGCTATGGCTTTATAATTTATCCAACAAACATCTAGAGAGATATCAACATGTTCCAAAAAAGCTTAGACATGTTTTTAAAAGTTTTATATTTATTCGTAAGGGAGATTTTGGTGTATTACATATGCCAATGTTTTATGTTATCCTAATGCCTTCAGAGACTCTGCTTAGAGTTAGTAAGCCTTCTGATATGGTTTTAATTCAAGTTCCAATAAAAGTGTTTTCCCCTTTTCTGTGATCATGACTGAAGCCAGGGAAAAATGATGTCTGGATGCACACACACACACACACACACATTCACACATGCACACAAGGGAATCAAGGGAACATGATTCTCCATTTTGATAATACCAAGGAGTTCTGACAGCTTTGAGATTTTCTCATTTGACTCTTAAGAGTGTTTTCTGACCACTGGAGTACACTTTTAAAGGCTCTGGCAGTAACACACATGTAAATAGATGGGGCCTATTTAAAAAGGTCATTGGAAATTTCCTTCCAAGTGTAATTTTAGAGGCCATTTCATTCATTCATTGGTTCATTCAAAGGAAAAGAATTATGTAAAACCCCATGAGGTGCTGGAGACAATAATGGTCAATAATACAGACTTTGGCCCCAAAAGTCACTCAGACTAGTTGGCAAGATGAAGTAAACACTCAATTTAAAATATATATATATTTTTTATTTATTTGGCTGTGCTGGGTCTTAGTTGTGGCATGCAAAGTCCTTGTTGCGGAATGTGGGATCTAGTTCCCTGATGAATGCAGGCCCCCTGCATTGGGAGAATGGAGTCTTAGCCACTGGACCACCAGCAAAGTCCCTAAACCCTTGATTTTAATACAGTATGATAATTACCAAAATAGTGATGAGATGAATGAATTAGAAATTACATTAGGAATCCTCTTAGGAGCTTGAAGATGAGCTATTTGGAATCCCTCTCTCCTCAGCGAGAAGGACTGCACATGACCTCAACTTTCCCCAAAGGCCTCTAGGTATTGAGAAACTGGCATTACCAGCAGCTTCTAGGGAAACTGACACCTAAGCTCAGATCATTTGGTGTAAGATCTTGAGCTCTTTTTGCTCTTCTGATAAGGCTGCTCCCTCACAAGCTCTATAAAAAGGGATAGCAACAGGGGCCTGATTTGTTTTCCTAGAGCACAGACCCAAGTTGTCTAACTGCATCTGGCCTTAGAACAGCTCTCCCCAGGATTTCAGTAGAACAGGGAACTGTGTGGCTACTCCTTGTGGCCACCTGAGTGCTGTGTGTATGGCATGTGAGAGTTCAATGGAAGCAATTAGAAGTTCCCACTCTGTATGGGTCATGCATGCTTCTCAGAGGCAGTGATGTCTAAAATTAAGCCATCAGGATGAGAAGTTACTTAGGTAAAGAGGAGGAAAAGCAAGATGAGAACACCTCAGGCAGAAGGAACACCAGGCTGGCAGACTTGAAGATGAACAAGTTAGTGTCTTAGAGAAGGAGACACTGGTTCAGCATGGCAGAACTATCTTGAGAAGAATGAAGAAAGATGAGGCCTCAGAGGTTAGCAAAGGATGAATATGAATTAAGTCATAGCAAAGATTTGGGAGTATACCTTAAAAGCAGTGAGAGTGTGACTGTACGTTTTTAAGAAGGAAATGATCTTGATCAAAATTATGCTTTAGAGGGTCATCCCTGGGGGTCCAGTGGCTAATACTCCATGCTCCCAGTCTAGTGGGCCCAAGGTTCGATCCCTGGTCAGGGAACTAGTTGCATGCTGCAACTAAGAATTTTCATGCCACAACTAAGACCCAGTGCAGCCAAATACATAAAAATATTTTTTTGTTTAATACTATTTAAAGAACACTATGCTTTAAATAGACCACTCTGTCTCAAATATGGAGAATGGATTAAGAGGAACTAGATAGGCAATCTGATTGCTTATATAGTCATTCAGTAAATGTGTATTGAGCACCTACTAGGTGCTAGACATTGTTCTAGACTCTGAAGATATGGAAGTGTAGAACAAAGAGAAGATCCTTGTATTCATGGAGCTTCTTACATTCTAGCAAACCATCAACAAATAAATGAAAAGGGAAAAAAATTTAAGTTGCAATAAGTGATAAGTAATACGTTAAAATAAAGCAGTGTGATTGAAAGTGGGCTTAGAGCTGAGTGGCAGGAAGGAACCAGCAAAGTGAAAATCAAGGTAAAAGCATTCCAGGTGAAGAGAATGGCTAGAGTAAAAATGGGTGCCATCGGACATGTCTAGAAAGACCCATATGAATTAATAAATATAGAATCATGTAGAATAGTGACTGGTACATATTAAACACCATTTCAGTATTATCTGTTACTGCGGTGATGATGATGATTATTAAGTTTTACTAAACTTTAACATAAATATGAAAATAAGCCTGAACTATTGTATGCTCAATTGACAACATATTTGCTAACTGACAAGTGATGAAGAAACAGAACAACCCACACACAGAATCCTCCTTGTGCTTTCTTCTGTCACTACCTGCCCCACGGGTAACAACCAGCCTGGCTTCTAATAATTCAAATGGGTTCTGCTCGTTTTTGTACTTTGTCAAAGTGAAATAATACAGGTTGTGCTTTTTTGCATCTGCTTTTTCAGCTCAATGTCACTTCTAAAAGTCATCCATGTTTTGGATATAGTTGCATGTTTTCCAGTTTCATTACTATAAACTATCCTATTGAAAACGAAGATCATGACATCTGGTCCCATCACTTGATGGGAAATAGATGGGGAAACAGTGGAAACAGTGGCTGACTTTATTTTGAGGGGCTCCCAAATCACTGCAGATGGTGACTGCAGCCATGAAATTAAAAGATGCTTACTCCTTGGAAGAAAAGTTATGACCAACCTAGATAGCATATTCAAAAGCAGAGACATTACTTTGCCAACAAAGGTCCGTCTAGTCAAGGCTATGGTTTTTCCAGTAGTCATGTGTGGATGTGAGAGTTGGACTGTGAAGAAAGCTGAGTGCTGAAGAATTGATGCTTTTGAACTGTGGTGTTGGAGAAGACTCTTGAGAGTCCCACGGACTGCAAGGAGATCCAACCAATCCATCCTAAAAGAGATCAGTCCTGGGTGTTCTTTGGAAGGAATGATGCTAAAGCTGAAACTCCAGTACTTTGGCCACCTCATGCGAAGAGTTGACTCATTGGAAAAGACTCTGATGCTGGGAGGGATTGGGGGCATGAGGAGAAGGGGACGCCAGAGGATGAGATGGCTGGATGGCATCACCGACTCAATGGACGTGAGTCTGAGTGAACTCTGGGAGTTGGTGATGGACAGGGAGGCCTGGTGTGCTGCAATTCATGGTGTCGCAAAGAGTTGGACACAACTGAGCGAGTGAAGTGAACTGAACTGAACTGATCCTATTGTGTAAATATACAACAATCTGTATTTTTGCTCTACTGTTTAATTTTATTTTTAAAATTATTTTATGAATTATCAAAATATCACTA
The DNA here is from genome assembly GCF_042477335.2 of Ovis canadensis. Classification (NCBI taxonomy): domain Eukaryota; kingdom Metazoa; phylum Chordata; class Mammalia; order Artiodactyla; family Bovidae; genus Ovis; species Ovis canadensis. The sequence goes on from NC_091727.1 coordinate 130,527,326, forward strand.
GGTAAAGAAACGGCTTAAAGTGGATATCTGTTTTGCACTGTAAACCTTTCCATTTTATTAATTTTTAACATATGCATACATTACCTCTACATATTTATTAATAGTTGAAGAAGTAGCTACCACTTTACACTTTACCCCTGAATAATGCAGGGGTCAGGGGCACTGACCCTCTACACAGTTGAAAATCCATGTACAACTTATGTTTGTCCCTCCCTCTATGTGGTTCCTCTATATCTGTGGTTCCACATCCGTGGATTCAACTAACTGCAGATCATGCAATACTGTAGTATTTACTACTGAAAAAAAATCCACATAAAAGTGAACCTGTTCAGTTCAAATCCGTGTTGTTCAAGGATCAACTGTATATTTATTCCTTCATTTTAAAAAATTTATCAATTTTACATAATATGATATTACAATCATATCATTCTGAGTCTGTGAATGATGACGATTTAAGTCAATAACCCTGTTCTTAATTTTAGTGTTTTATTATTTTTGGTCTTTGTAAACTAAATAATACACTTGAATTTTCCTATCTAATTTTTTTTTCCCACTCTGTGAAATAAAGATATTGGTACCCAGGCTCCTACCTCACTTTCACCATCCTGATACATACCAGCTTACCGTCTTGGAAAAATTAACATTATATTCTGTTTTATAACCAGGTTAAGTCTGCCATGCTTTGTCTATGTGTTGATTCTAAAGTTTAAAAACAAAAACCCACCTACCACTTCTTCAAGCATCTCAACAACTTTTTACAGGCAAAATGCTTCCACAACCAGCAGGAGGCAGAAAATGCTTTCCAAGAGTTTGTCTATCCCGAAGCATAGATTTTTATGCTACAGAAATAAACAAACTCATTTCTCATTGGCAAAAAAGTGTTGATTGTAATATTTCCTACTTTGATTAACAAAGATGTGTTTGAGCCTATAAAAATAACTAAAAACCAAACCCAACATTACATAATGATAACTACCTGAATACTCATCACTTATAGGTTGAGGGGTTTGCCGGGTTATATTCTTATTTATGCAGGTCCAGTATTAATCCCATGTCCAGTTTCCCCATTGCCCAAAATGATGCAGTATACTTGGACACCTTTCTGGGTTTTCCTATAGTTTCTAGTTGCTTTACTCACTTTCAAAGAATCTAAAAAAAATTCCAAGAAGAACTTTAGGGCCCTGGTCCATAAATTCAGCTCAGTATATTCCCCAGAAATCCCCTCTATATTTTTAGTTTTATAAATTCTCAGCCAAGTGCTTGTTCCAGATAAATTCTATAGAGACTATTGATGTGAGTCTGAGTCTAATATGTATGCCTTATCATTCCCGCAGAGTTGCTGTGTGCCTTTGCATGTTTGAGTTGATGATATATCCTCAGTTCTTTGCTTGAAATTCACTTATTAATGGAGCCAACTTTATGACTCAGCAGTTTCCTCAGAGGCTCAGAGTCAGCCAGGTCCCAGCAACAGTCTGTGTCCTGGAGAAAGTTGCTGGCTTGCTTTCTTCCTGCTCAAAATTGAGCTCTGGGGCTTCTCAGACTGGTCATGTTTGTCATCCTTTTCCTAGTACTTCATCCAGCTGAAAAAGGCTGTTCTCTGTGGGCTTTTATCAGTTGGATTTCCAGAATGAAATGAAGCTGAACTTACTACCAATCCTACAGTAAAGTGGGCTATGATACCTCGGGGTATCTGCATCCTGAGAACAAAAGAACTTGATCTCTTTGACTTGTCCAGTCATCAAATCTTCAGGTAGATGTGGACTGTTTATTTAACGCTTGATGTGGGATATCAGAAAAAAAAATGGAAACCCAGAATTTTGCCACTCCATAAAAATAATGGTAAAAATGACAAAAGCCATCAGAACTGACATTTTAGGAAATCTTGAAACCGACAGTAGGTTTTCAGCAACATGGGGAGTACTTATTCAAGAAAAACAGCTGATTCTCAGTAACAATAGCATGTTTCATGGTGTTTTAATTTGCTTTAGTTTTATCCCCATTCTCCAACAGAGGATAACTTTGAAAATATCAGCCCATGTTCCCAATACCAGAAGGAGCAGAATGGACTACATTTACAAAGAATTTATTCTTCACAGCTAAAAAGTGAAAACAACCCAAATGTCTATCAACTGATAAATGGATTAACAAAATGTGGCACATTTATACAATGGAATATTACTCAGCCACAAAAAGGAATGAGGTAATGATGCATGCTACAACACAAATTAAACTTAAAAATAGTGTGCTAAATAAAAGAACCCAGATACAAAAGGTCATATATTATATTACTCTACTTATATAAAATGTCCAGACAAGGCAAATCCATAAGGTTTCTAGAGAATGAGGGGAGAGGGAATTGGGAATGAGGTAAGATGTTTCTTTCTACAGTGATGGTAATGTTTTAGAATTAGATAGTACTGGGAATTTCCTGGTGGTCCAGTGGTTGGGGGGGGTGCTCTCACTGCTGTGGCCCCAGATTTGACCCCTGGTTGGAGAACTAAGGTCCTGCAAGATGTGTGGCCTCGCCAAAATAAAGAAGGAATTTAGACAGTAGTGATGATTGCACAGGCTTCCCAGTGGTGCTAATGGTAAAGAACCCATCTGCCAATGAAGGTTAGACATAAGAAACACAAGTTCAATCCTTGGGTCGGGAAGATCCCTAGAGGAAGGCACAGCAACCCACTCCACTATTATTCCCTGGAGAATCCCATGGACAGAGGAGCCTGGCGGGCTACAGTCCACTGGGATGCACAGAGCTGGACACAACTGAAGTGACTGAGCATGCAGCACAATGATTGCACAGCATTGTGAAAATGAGTTTTTAACAATGTACACATTAAAATGATGGATTTGATGCTATTTGAATATCAATGTGAAACTTACTCTTTCTCAAAATATAAAAATTAAAAAACAATTATTCAAAAAGCTTGAGGTGATCCACAACTTCCCTATGCCCCTACCAACTATAGCTTTATGATTTGGTCAGCTTCAGAATTCCTATTAAAGTTGGAGTAAGTAGAGGCATTGTCTGTAAAAGTGGCTAAGATATTAACATGTGGAAGGGTGGGGGCCCCATTACCTAGGAGAGCTGGTTTGGGTCACATGCAAGCCATCATCATGGGCTGTTCTCATTGAACTTGAGATCAATTTTAAGAGTTATAAAGATCTTGGACACAGTCTTCCAAGAGGAATGGGAAAAGCCAGTGTCACATAGTGTCAACATAGTGTCAGTGTTGAGGAACCGCTAACATCTTGAATTCCATGAAACAAACAATAATGATGGAAAATAACCTACAATTAGTTGATGTATGTGACTGAATTCTAAGTAGGTTCCTAATATGAATATGAAGTGGAAAGAAAGAAGAGGAAGTCTACAGTCTTGATCTGAATGATTTCCTTCTTGTTTCATGGCCATAATTGTGCACGAGTATAAGTGGTGCCCTACAGCTCTGGATACCTTTCATGTGCCAGACACTAGGAAATACGCTTTAGTAAATACAGAAAGTAGTACTATTATTCTTATTATACTTTTATAATGAGTCTCAAAGAAGTCAAAAAGATCCAGGATAGGCACACAAAGCCCATGTTCCCAAACTCTTCCCCAAACCATCCCCAGGGGTGCCTGTCTGCTAACTAACTCAATCAGGCTCTCATGAACATCTTAGACTGAATTGCCAGGTTTGTTGGCATTCAGACACTGAATAGAGACAGTTCCTCTGGGAACCTGGTTGCAGTCCCTTCAGAGGTGTTGCACAGCTGTGCAGGCCTTTGGAGCAAAACCAGTTCCCACATCAAGGTCAATTCCTCTTGTGAACAGAAGGTAAACCTAGACAGAGGTTCCCAAAGGAACCGTGGGTTCAAGTGAAAGACTTTTAAGGAAAAGTCATAGGTTCAGACAGTGGATACTGGAAAGGAAGAACAGATTTGGATCTGAGAAAGTTATAGGGAACTCAAGAGCAGAATATCCAGGTTCTGTAGTCCAGACCTCAGCCAAAAGGATGGGATTTGAATCCTGGCTCTGCATGCATCCTTATGTGTGCCTGCTCCGCTGTATCCAACTCTTTGCAACCCTATGGACTGTGGCCCACTAGGCTCCTCTCTCCATGGAATTCTCCAGGCAAGAATACTGGAGTGGGCTGCCATTTTTCCTTCTCCAGAGGATCTTCCCGACCCGGGGATCAAATCTGCGTCTACCCGCGTCTCCTGCACTGAGGTGAATTCTTTACCACTGAGCCTTTGGGGAAGTCCATGTATCCTGATAGCCAGCCACTGGCTTGATTGAGCCTGTTCCCTTGGTTCTAATCAAATAAAAGGGGGTTTCTCAGGTGGCACAGTGGTAAAGAATCTACCTGCCAATATAGGAGACACAGGTTCAATCCCTGGGTCACAAACCATTCAATATCACGGTAATCCAAGTCTATGGCCTGACCAGTAATGCTGAAGAAGCTGAAGTTGAACAGTTCTATGAAGACCTTCTAGAACTAACACCCAAAAAAGATGTCCCTTTTATTATAGGGGACTGGAATGCAAAAGTAGGAAGTCAAGAAACACCTGGGGTAACAGGCAAATTTGGCCTTGAAATGCGGAATGAAGCAGGGCAAAGGCTAATAGAGTTCTGCCAAAAGAACACACTGGTCATAGCAAACATCCTCTTCCAACAACACAAGAGAAGACTACACATGGATATCACCAGATGGTCAACACTGAAATCAGACTGATTATATTCTTTGCAGCCACAGATGGAGAAGCTCTATACAGTCAACAAAAACAAGACCAGGAGCTGACTATGGCTCAGATCATGAACTCCTTATTACCAAATTCAGACTTAAATTGAAGAAAGTGGAGAAAACCACTAGACCATTCAGGTATGACCTAAATCAAATCCCAAATTCAACTGACTATACAATGGAAGTGAGAAATAGATTTAAGGGACTAGATCTGATAGACAGAGTGCCTGATGAAATATGGACGGAGGTTCGTGACATTGTACAGGAGACAAGAATCAAGACCATCCCCAAGAAAAAGAAATGCAAAAAAGCAAAATGGCTGTCTGAGAGGGCCTTACAAATAGCTGTGAAAAGAAGGGAAGTGAAAAGCAAAGGAGAAAAGGAAAGATATACTCATTTGAATGCAGAGTTCCAAAGAATAGCAAGGAGAGATAAGAAAGCCTACCTCAGTGATCAATGCAAAGAAATAGAGGAAAACAATAGAATGGGAAAGACTAGAGATCTCTTCAAGAAAATTAGAAATACCAAGGGAACTTCATGAAAAGATGCTCTCAATAAAGGACAGATATGGTAGGGACCTAACAGAAGCAGAAGATATTAAGAAGTGGCAAGAATACACAGAACTGTACAAAAAAGATATTCACAACCCAGGTAGTCACGATGGTGTGATCACTCACCTAGAGTCAGACATCCTGGAATGTGAAGTCAAGTGAGCCTTAGGAAGCATCACTATGAACAAAGCTAGTGGAGGTGATGGAATTCCAGTGGAGCTATTTCAAATCTTAAAAATGACACTGTAAAAGTGCTGTACTCAATATGCCAACAAATTTGGAAAACTCAGCAGTGGCCACAGGACTGGAAAAGGTCAGTTTTCATTCCAATCCCAAAGAAAGGCAATGCCAAAGAATGCCCAAACTACCATAAAATTGCACTAATCACATACACTAGTAAAGTAATGCTCAAAATTCTCCAAGCCAGGCTTCAGCAATACATGAACCGTGAACTTCCAGATGTTCAAGCTGGATTTAGAAAAGACAGAGGAACCAGAGATCAAATTGCCAACATCCATTGGATCATAGAAACAGCAAGAGAGTTCCAGAAAAACATCTATTTCTGCTCTATTGACTATGCCAATGCCTTTGACTGTGTGGGTCACAATAAACTGTGGAAAATTCTGAAAGAGATGGGAATACCAGACCACCTGACCTGCCTATGAGAAACCTGTATGCAGGTCAGGAAGCAACAGTTAGAACTGGACATGGAACAACAGACTGGTTCCAAATAGGAAAAGGAGTATGTCAAGGCTGTATATTGTCACCCTGCTTATTTAACTTACATGCAGAGTACATCATGAGAAACACTGGGCTGGATGAAGCACAAGCTGGAATCAAGATTGCCGGGAGAAATATCAATAACCTCAGATATGCAGATGACACCACCCTTATGGCAGAAAGTGAAGAAGAACTAAAGAGCCTCTTGATGAAAGTGAAAGAGGAGAGTGAAAAAGTTGGCTTAAAGCTCAACATTCAGAAAACGAAGATCATGGCATCTAGTCCCATCACTTCATGGGAAATAGATGGGGAAACAGTGGAAACAGTAGCTGACTATTTTTCTGGGCTCCAAAATCACTGCAGATGGTGTTTGCAACCATGAAATTGAAAGAAACTTACTCATTGGAAGGAAAGTTATGACCAACCTAGAAAGCATATTAAAAAGCAGAGACATTACTTTGCCAACAAAGGTCCGTCTAGTCAAGGCTATGGTTTTTCCAGTGGTCATGTATGGATGTGAGAGTTGTGCTATACAGAAAGCTGAGTGCTGAAGAATTGATGCTTTTGAACTGTGGTGTTGGAGAAGACTCTTGAGAGTCTCTTGGACTGCAAGGAGATCCAATCAGTTCATCCTAAAGGAGATAATCCTTGGTGTTCATTGGAAGGAATGACGCTAAAGCTGAAACTCTAATACTTTGTCCACCTCATGTGAAGAGCTGACTCATTTGAAAAGATCTTGATGCTGGGAAAGACTGAAGGCAGGAGAAGGGGATGACAGAGGATGATATGGTTGGATAGCATCACCAACTCGATGGACATGGGTTTGGATGGACTCTGGGAGTTGGTGATGGACAGGGCGCTGCAGTTCATGGGGTCGCAAAGAGTCAGACGTGACTGAGTGACTTTCACTTCACTTCACTTCACTTCAATTAGGAATATAATCTGGAGAAGAGAATGGCAATCCACTCCAGTATTCTTACCTGGAGAATTCCATGGACAGGAGACTAGCAGGCTACAGAGTCAGACAGGACTGAGTGGCCAACACTTGATTAGGAATAAACTGACAGGGGGCTCTAGTGGTAAAGAACCCACCTGCCAGTTTAGATGTAAGACATGCCAGTTCGATCCCTGGGTCAGAAATATCCTCTGAAGAAGGGAATGGAAATTCACTCCAGTATTCTTGCCCGGAGAATCCATCGACAGAGGAACCTGGTGGGCTATGGTTCATAGGGTCACAGAGTCAGACATCACTGAAGCGACTTAGGGCAGAACGACTACTAGACTGTTAGATTTGGAGATGATTTGCTGAAGACCTGCATCTCCCTACTGATCAACAGGGATACTATGGCTTGTAGTAGGTGGCCAGTGACGAGTCCCTATTTCTATCAGGAGCACCATGTGTGTCTTCCAAAGCTACATGTTTTGTTGGAAAGTATACTTTGTCAAAGGGCTTCCCAGGTGGCTCAGTAGTAAAGAACCTATTTTCCAATGCAGGATATGCGAGTTTGATCCCTGGGTCAGGTAGATCTCCTGGAGAAGGAAATGGCAACACACTCCAGTATTCTTGCCTGGAAAATCCCATGGACAGTGCAGCCTGGCAGGCTACAGTCCACAGGGTCACCAAAGAGTCAGACACGACTGAGCGAGTAAGAACTCGTGCATACTTTGTCAAAATAAAAAGAGTCGTTCTTCCCTAAAGAATCCCATGTAGACTCCCAGAATTGAGATCCAAATATATTTGTTATAATACCTGCTGTATTTGTAATACCCCCTTAATATATAAAAATTCTCAGGACTTCCCTGGCAGTCCAGTGGTTAAGAATCTGAGCTTCCAATGAACTGGGTGAGAGTTCGATCCGTGGTCAGGGTACTAAGATCTCACATACCACATGGCCAAAAAATTTTTAAATGATAATTAAAATTTAAAAAATAACATATATACATATATAAATTTTAAAATCTCCCAATGAAATGAATCTTTGCTATAAAAAATAGACATTAGGGCATCATTAGATCCTGTGCTCCTCTGTATGGAAACCCTTTGAATACATCAAGAGAACAGTGAAGCTAGTCATAGTAAGGTAGGATGAAAATGCCTTCTACTAACAGATTTCAGTCAAGAAGAAATCTACACTTTCACACTTGGGTAAATTTAGAGAATATAAGGCTGAGAACAAGTTAAGGCCGTGACAAACATTTTAAATAGGGAAGGCTTTTAGTGTATGAGTGATAATAAGCATGCGAGTTAATCATGTGGGATATTTGGAGTTAGAAAATTTGAGTGGAATTCCTTCCTTCAACTCTTCCCAGCTATGTGAACTTGAGCATTAAGTTAGTGAACCTAAGTCTCAATTTTCTCACCTGTAAACTCATTAGATTTTTCCTCTTGAATACTCCAATGGCATCTTGCACTGCTTTCATTTTAGAATTGATCTCACTGTGTTTTAATTACCTAGTGACTTGTTTGCATTCCTCACTGTTTCACAGTGGCATCCCCTGTCTATAATCTAGAGATTATATGTACACTCCTACAATTCTAATTACTGAGCCTTAGGGACTGCTAACCTCTAGAGGTGTAATTGCTGAGTCTTAGGGAATGCTTATCAGGAGTTTCTGAGTGGCTCTCTAAAGTAGTTGAACCAATTTACACTCCCACAGAAGTGTGTGAGTTCCTACTTCCCAACATTGTCACCACACTTGATGTTATCAGACATTGATTTTTTCAATGATGACTGTAAAATGAGCAATTGTTTTAATATGAATTTACCTGATTACTAGTAAGGTTGAATAGTTTTATTATGCTTCTTGTCCAGTTGGGTTCTTCTTCTATGAAGTGCCAAATTACATCCTTGGATCATTCTTCTATCGGACTATATGTCTTGTTGATTTGTTGCCACTCTTTTCAAAAATTAATTAATTAATTAATTTGGCTGTGCTGGATCTTAGATGCAGCACACAGGGTCTTCAATCTTTGTTGTGGCATGTGGAACTTTTTTTTTAGTTGTTGCATACAGGATCTTTAGTTGCAGCATGCAGAATCTTTAGTTGTGGCATGTGGGATCTAGTTCCTGGAAAAGGATAGAATCTGGGCCCCTTGCATTGGGAGCTTGGAGTCTTAGCCCCTGGACCACCAAGGAAATCCCCTGTTGCCACTCTTTATATACTCTGTGCATAACCTTATTCTGTGATTTTAGAAACGTTTAGTATCTCCGTGTGCGTCTTGCCTTTTAACTTTTTATGATGTCTTTTAAATCATTTACATCAAATGGCATTTATTAAATCAGTATTCTATTTGAACACTGATGCACAAGCATTTGAAACAAATCATAACAGGTTTAAATGATGGTTACAAGTAGTTAATTTGGCTCAGGTGGCTCAGTGGTAAAGAAGCCACCAATGCAGGAGACACAGGAGAGCCGAGTTCGATCCCTGGGTCAAGAAGATCCCTTGGAGGAAAAAATGGCAACCCACTCCAGTATTCTTGCCTGGAAAATTCCGTGGACAGAGGAGTCTGGCGGGCTGCAGTCCATGGAATCGCAAAGAGTCGGACATGACTGAGCGATTGAGCACACACAAGGAATTAATTAAAGGTTAGGAGCACTAGGGGAATTCTTATCTTTACCTCCTTGAGTGTTGGGAGACTGAGAATTACTTCAAAGCAAAAATGCAATTATCCTAAGGAATTTCCTTGACCTTCAAAATCTAGTGAGCAGATGCTTATTTTTAAAAATTAAAAAGACAACACCAAATGCTTGCAAGTATATGAAACAACAATAACTCTCATTTATTGCTGCTAGGAATGCAAAGTGGTACAGCCAATTTGGAAGACAATTTGGTGGTTTCTTACAAAACTAAACATACTCTTACCAAATGATCCAGTAATCATGCTTTTTGGTATTTACCCAAATGAGTTGAAAACTTATGTCCACATAAGAACCTACACATGGATATTTATAGCAGTTTTATTCATAATTGCCAAAATTATGAAGTAACCAGGAGGCCTTTCAATAAAAGAATGGATAAACAAATTGTAGTACATCCATATATGGAAAATTATTCAGTGATAAAAAGAAATGAGCTATCAAGTTGATAAAAATATGGAGGAATCTTAAACAGATATTTCCGAGTTTAAAAGGCCAGTCTGTAAATTTACATGCTGTATGATTACATGACTTTTTGGAAAAAGAAAAACTATAGAGACAGTAAAAAGAACAACAGTTGTCTAGAATTCATAGGGAATAAGGAGGAATGAATAAGTGGAGTACAGGGACTTTTAGGACTGTAAATCTATTCTGTGTGATACTGTAATTGTGGATAATGACATTAGGCTTTTGCCAAAACCAACAGAGATTTACAATGCAAAGAGTCAACCTGAATGGATGCAAATTTTAAAAATTACTTATAGGGACTTCCCTGGTGGTCCAATTGTTAAGACTCTGCACTTCCAGTGCAGGGTGCATTCAATCCCTGTTCAGAGAATGAGATCGTGCATGCTGCAACTAAGACCTGTCACAGCCAAATTAAAAAAAATAATAAAAATCACTTATAAATTCCGTAAATCCCCCCAAAGAATGCAGACTGTGACAAGAGAATCTAACTGTATTACAAGTGTATAAATAACTTCTCTGTTGGGGAGCGGGTGGGAGAAGAGGTGCTAACCTAAATAACTGTAAAACTTAATGGAGTCTGCAAGACTGTTACCGCCAAAATCTTGGCTTTCTCTGCCCACTGAAGCAGAATTAAAAAAAATACAGAGACAGTGTTTGGAGGAAATAGAAAGATGGCTTTAAACTTCAGCTGGCTGATGCGAGAACACAGCAGGCTAGTGGCTCAAGAACTGTGCCCCTCTTCCTAGGGGAACCAAGAGACTTTATATGGCCTGGATCTTGAGGTCTTAGGGTAAATGATAAGGCTGAAAGTAATGAAGGTTTTCCATTCTTCTTCTTGCTTGCTTTGTTTCGAAACAGTCATAGCTGGCATCACATAGCCTGGTAGTTGGGTCCATTTGTCTCTGGTTTATTGTACTGTGGCCTTCTTTCTGAAATACAAAATCTACGAAGGGTGGTCTGCAAAGGGAGCACAGTGAAGGTACAGGATGTAATTAGCATAGAGTTAAAGGGTAACAGGTGCAGGATGTAACTCATGCAGAGTTAGAGGGTGATAGATGCAGGATGTAATTTACATAGTGTTAAAGGGTGATAGGTTGGCTTCTAGTTATAGACACTACAGATTAGTAACAGTTAAAGTAAAACTAGGAGCTATCAGGCCTGTTAAATGTTTTCTTTGTCTTCTTTGTTCTTAGGAAAGGGAAAGAAAAGAAAGAAAAACTCATTCCTTAGAGAAAAATTCATTCCTCTTTTTTTTCTTTCACTTGCAACAAGATTAAAGGCAAAATGGACTGCGCATATGTTCTGAACTCTAGAAAATAAGTTCTTTACTATCAGGAATGAGTTAACAATTCTGAAAGTGATATACATGTATCTGAAAATGAACAGTTAAGTGAATAGATGGCAAATGGTGGGAACCAGATTGCTCACTGTTGGAGTGAAAATTTACAGATAATCAGGTGGAGTATTTTAGAATGACCTATGTCATGTGATAATGGAATTAGAGCTGGCAACATCAATAATAATTTCTGTTTAATTTAATATAAATACAGTTGGTTACATATAAATATATCTATAGATATTGTATGTGCCATTATAAAGTCTGGTCATGTAAGAATCATCAGTAGATGCTAAATCTAGGGGTACTTTTCAAGACAAACAGGACATATGCATGGTCTTAAAGGATTTCTCTGCAGAATGTTTCAGTTGCAAGGGGAGAACCGTTGTGTGGAAATCAGACAGCAGTTAAACCAGTTGATCATAATTAACATCACCACTGAGCATCAGATGAACGTTTTGTTCCTCTAGATGCAATACTCTGAACACACGTTCAGTTCAGTTCAGTTCAGTTCAGTCGCTCAGTTGTGTCCGACTCTTTGCAACCCCATGAATTGTAGCACGTCAGGCTTCCCTGTCTATCACCAACTCCAGGAGTTCACTCAGACTCACGTCCATCAAGTCAGTGATGCCATCCAGCCATCTCATCCTCAGTCATCCCCTTCTCCTCCTGCCCCCAATCCCTCCCAGCATCAGAGTCTTTTCCAATGAGTCAACTCTTCGCATGAGGTGGCCAAAGTACTGGAGCTTCAGCTTTAGCATCATTCCTTCCAAAGAAATCCCAGGGCTGGTCTCCTTCAGAATGGACTGGTTGGATTTCCTTGCAGTCCAAGGGACTCTCAAGAGTCTTATTCACTTATGTAGTATTTCAGCAAAGTATGCATAACCTGAACCCAATTAGGAGGAAATATCTGATAAACCCCAAATAAGGAATATTTTATTTCTAAAAAGTGAGGAGGGAGAGATCATATTCCAAAACAATTGAATGTCACACAAAAAAAGAAAGAAAAATGAGAATGTTCCAGGCTGAAAGAGTCTAGAGACATGACAAAGAAATACATCACCTGACCCTAGACTAGATATTGTATGGGAGGGAAATTATGGTTATAAAGATAAAGAACATCATTGTGTTAATTTACAGAATTGAAATTCAAATGGTAGATTAGATGTTGCATTGATGTTAATTTTTTTAAAGTTGATAACTGTATTGTGATTATGTCAGATACTATTCCTGTTCTTGGGAAATACACTCTGAAGTATTTGGAGGTAGAATCATAATGTATGCGACTTTCATATAACTGAGAGGAAAAAGCCATATATGCCTTATTTTCTGCTACATAATACTTCACACTCATCTTGCATATGGCCTGCTCAAACCCTGCCATTTTCCCAAAGATCCCTGGTTACCTGTAATGGGAAAATTTATTGGAGACAAAGATGAGGCTGTTAGGTCTGTTCTTTGCAACTGGTGTGTCTTTGCTTCTAAATTCTTTCAGTAGTTAGTAGTAGGAAATATTAATATGCATATACACAGATACATATATATGTACACATGCATAGATGTTGGAGAAGGCAATGGCACCCCACTTCAGTACTCTTGCCTGGGAAATCCCATGGACAGAGGAACCTGGTAGGCTGCGGTCCATGGGGTCGCGAAGAGTCAGACACTACTGAGCAACTTCCCTTTCACTTTTCACTTTCCTGCATTGGAGAAGGAAATGACAACCCACTCCAGTGTTCTTGACTGGAGAATCCCAGGGACGGGGAGCCTGGTGGGCTGCCGTCTATGGGGTCACACAGAGTCAGACACGACTGAAGTGACTTAGCAGAGAGCAGAGATGCATAGATGTGCATTTTTTTTCCTTCTTTCTTGGCTATACCAAGAGGCATGGGGGATCTTAGTTCCCTGACCAGGGACTGAATCCTCACCCCTGCATTGGAAGTGTAGAGTCTTAACCACTGAACCTCTGGGGAAGTCCCATAGATCTATTTTCATGCTAACGCTTTCAATTCCACTACATCCCAACAGGGTTCTTTTTCTTGCCTATCTCATTCCACATTTACAAATATGAATTTGGCAATAAGGAGTTCATGATCTGAGCGAAATTCAGACTTATAAAAACTCTTAGTAAATTCAGAATAAGGGGAACTTCCTCAACTTGATAAAGAATGTCTTGTGGACACAGCTATTATCATACTTGATGGAGAGAAACTTGAATCTTTCCCACTAAGGTCAAATAAAAGGCAAAGGTGAGATGTCCCATCTCACCACTCCTTTTCAACATTGTACTGGGCGTTCTAGCTAATGCAATAAAACAAGAAAAGGAAATAAAAGGTAAACAGATTGGAGAAGAAGATAAATTGTTTTTTATTTCACAGATGACATGATCATATATGTAGAAAATTCCAAAGAATTGGCCACCACCACAATAACAAAACACACAAAGAAACCCCACAGACCTCTGAAAATAATAAGCAATTATAGCAAAGTTGCAGAATATGAGATTGATGTACAAAAGTCAAATGCTTTCCTATATAACAGCCGTGAACAAGATTAATTTGAAACTGAAAAACAATACCATTTACATCGGTAAATGTATTTGGCAACCCACTCCAATATTCTTGCCTGAAGAATCCCAAAGACAGAGGAGTTTGGTGGGCTACAGTCCATGGGGTCACAGAGAGTCAGACACAACTGAGCAGGTGATTCTGATTCTGTTGTTGTTTAGTGGCTAAATCGTGTCTGACCTTTTACGACCCCATGGACTATAGCCCACGAGGCTCCTCTGTCTATGGGATTTCCCAAGCAAGAATGCTGGAGTGGACTTCCATTTCCTTCTCCAGGGGATCTTCCTGATTCAAGGGTTGAAACTGCGTCTCCTGCCTCTTCTGCATTGCAAGCAGATTCTTTACCACTGAGCCACCAGGGAAGCCCCACCATTTACATTGTTATTGTTCAGTCAGTAAGTCATGTCTGACTCTTTGCAACCCTGTGGACTGCAGCACACCATGCTTCTCTATCCTTCACTATCTCCCTGAGTTTGCTCAAATTCATGTCCATTGAGTAGGTAATGCTATCTAGCCATCTCATCCTCTGCTGCCCTCTTCTTTTGCCTTCAATCTTTCCCAGCATCAGGGTCTTTTCTGGTGAGTCTACTCTTTGCATCAGGTGGCCAAAGTATTGGAGCTTCAGTTTTAGCATCAGTCTTTTCAATGAATATTCAGGGTTGATTTCCTTTAGGATTGATAAGTTTGATCTACTGGCAGTCCAAGGCTTCCTTGGTAGCTCAGCTGGTAAAGAATCCACCTGCAATGCAGATTCGATTCCTGGGTTGGAAAGTTCCCCTAGATAGGCTACCCACTCCGGTATTCTTGGGCTTCCTTGGTGACTCAGATGGCAAAGAATCTCCCTGCAATGTGGGAGACTGGGTTCCATCCCTGGGTTGGGAAGATCCCTTGGAGAAGGGCATGACAACCCACTCCAGTATTCTTACCTGGAGAATTCCATGAACAAAGAAGCCTGGCAGGCTACAGTCCATGGAGTCGCAAAAAGTCAGACACAACTGAGTGACTAAGCACAGCACAGCAGTTCCAGTCCAAGGGGCTCTTTGTGACCCCATGGACTGTGGTCCACCAGGCTCCTCTGTTCATGGAATTCTCCAGGCAAGAATACTGGGATGGGTGGCCATTCCCTTCCCCAGGGGATCTTCCTGACCCAGGGATTGAACCCAGGTCTCCTGCATTGCAGGCAGATTCTTCACCGCCTGAGCCATCAGGGAAGATCACCATTTACATTAACATCCCTTAAAGAGAAATACTTAGTCTTACCAGTCTAACAAAATATGTATAAGATCTATATGAAGAAAACTACAAAACTCTGATGAACGAATCAAAGAAGCCCAAAATAAATGAAGAGATATGCCATGATCGGTATTTCAAGATTCAGTATTGTCAAGATGTCAGTTCTTTCCAACTTGATTTGTAGATTCAATGCAATATCAATCAAAATTGCAATCTTATATTGTGGATATCAACAAATTGAGTCTAAAGTTCATATTCAGAGACAAAAGATCCAGACTATTTGAAATTATATTGAAGGAGAACAAAACTGGAGGACTAACACTACCTGACTTCTAGACTTAGTATTAAAGGTACAGTAATCTAGAAACTATAGTATTTGTGAGAGAACAGAAAAATATATAACCGGGAAAAAACAGAGAACCCAGAAGTAGACCTACATAACTATAGTCAACTTATCTTTGAGAAAAGAGCAAAAGCAATACAATGGAGCAAAAACAGTCTTTTCAACAAAAAGTGCTGAAACAAGTGGACATCAATATGCAAAGAAGATGAAAACCTTACATCCTTCACAAAAATTGACACAAAATACATCATAGACTTACATGCAAAACAAATGATAAGACATCTGGAAGATAACATAGGAGAATACCTAGATAACCTTGGGTATGGAAGTAAAATTTTAGATATAACACCAAAGGCATGACCCATGAAAGAAAAAAGTTAAACTGCATTAAAATTAAAAATGATGTCTTCTGCAAAAGACAGTATCAAGAGAATGAAAAGACAGACCACGGACAAGGAGAAAATATTTACAGATGGTACATCTAATAAAGCAGGGTTCCCCAACACCAGGCCAAGGACAGGGCCTGTTAGGAACTAGGAGGAAGTGACGAACAGGAAAGCTTTATCTGACACTCCCCATCCCTCCCCATGGCTCACATTACCGCCTGAACCACTGCCTGAACCATCCCCACCAACCCCCTGTACCTTCCCCTCAATTTTGCTGAGAAACTAAAACTTCTCTAAAAAGTTTTTTTTCAATAAATAAATAAAAGGAATTCTCTTACGAGTTCAGTTGAATACATCTTAATATGTTTAAGTGACATTTTCATCTCTTTTTATAAATGTCTTTTGTAACAATTTGTATAGAATTTCTGGTCTTCTATTTCTATATTTAAAAATTCTTCATATATTTGGAATATTAGCCCTTTATCTGATATACATTTTGTATCAATCTTCTCCTAGATTGCCTTTTTAAAAAATTTTATAACCTTTTCTTATTATAGAAGCAGTACATATGCATTGCAGTAAAACTAGAAAATATAAAAAAAAAAAACAAAAAATTAAAAAATAAATTACATTTTCTTACCATCTAGCGATTACCACAATTAATGTGAGTAGATTCTTTGATTATCTCAAATTTCTTATGTAAGTCCTTCTGGGTCATGATGTAATGGTTCTGAATACATTTCTGGATTCGTTTCATTAATCTTTTATTTATATCTATTATCATTGGTAAAAATGCTCTATTGCTAAGGTTCTTTTTTTTCAGGTGCAGGATTGAATTTATTATTGTATTTGCACAGTTTTGAGAAAATACTGATTCACATAGAAAAATATCTGTAAAATTATGGTGATTTAAAAGTATATGTGAAAATTATTTCACATTTTTACCATTTGAGAGGCAGGGTCTATATCCCCTTTCCTTAAAGCTGCGCTTAGTGATCCACTAATGTAAAACAGCTTACTCTGAAATAGGCTTATACTCTTCATTTAAACTGATAGGAAAGGAAGCTTTATTCAAAGATCTTTCCAAAAATGAGCTAACCTGGCAGCAGAATTTAATAAAAATCAGAGTCTCTAACACTTTTGGCATATGACACATATAACTGTATCCGGAATTTTATTAAGCTTTTAAAATAAACTTTGTAAAAGTTAAGTTAAATAAAATGTTATGAACTGATGCACCTCCACTGTACCTGTATTAGCTCAGGTTGCCATAACAAAATACCACAGACCTGGTGGCTTAAACGGAAATTTATTTTCTCACAGTTCTGGAGGCTAGAGGTCCAAAATCAAGGTGCTGTCGGGATTGGTTTCTGGTGAGAACTCTCTACCTCATTTGTAGATGACCCCGTTCTCACTGTATACTCACATGGCCTTTTTCTTTCATCTGTGTACACTCTTGGAGGGAAGGAAGGAGAGAAGGAGAGGGAGAGAAAGAGAGAGAGACCTAGTATCTCTTCTTCTTATATGGATACCACTTCTTTTGAATTAAGGCCCCACCTTTATTACTTTATTCAACCTTTATTGCCTGTTTATAGGCACTATCTCCACATACAGTCACATGGAGGATTAGGGCTTCAACAAATAGATTGGCGGGGGGACACAATTCAGTCCATGATGATACCCTGTATATCATCATGGGCTGTGTACTGATGGCTCAGAGGTTAAAGCGTCTGCCTGGAATGCAGGAGACCCGGGTTCGATCCCTGGGTCGGGAAGATCCCCTGGAGAAGGAAATGGCAATCCACTCCAGTACTCTTGCCTGGAGAATCCCATGGACGGAGGAGCCTGGTAGGCTCCAGTCCATGCGGTCGCAAAGAGTCGAACACAACTGAGCGACTTCACACAGACACACAATTGAGTCCATGATGATACCCTAGAGTTCCCTGAAACATGTTGGAGGGAAAAAACTAATCTAATCCATTCAGCCTGCTTTCTTTACCTATGAGGAAGTAGGCCCAGAATAGTATTATGGCATTTCGGAGTTCATATGGCTGGACCATAACTCATGTCTCTCAACTATTTAGGGGTTCTTTCTGCTACAACAAAAGAGATTTTTTCTTCCCTTTGTTCTTATCCATTTGGGTCTAAAAGCTTCCTCTCATTTCCCATAGGACTCATTGCCTAGAGACCATTTTTAACTGAACTGTTTGAAAACATCTATTTTTCCCAAGCAGTTGGCAGAGAACCAAGGTCCAAATCCTAGCTCAGTCTGGACTCAGCTAAACCCTGGCACTCTTCACTCCATAGCACACAGCTAACTCTGGCAACTTACTGTGTTCTGGGCCTCAGCCCCACTGGTAAAGTTGACTATACTTTATCTGCCAAATGCCTGGGCTGGTCCAGTGAAGCCACAAGAGCCTACAGCTCTAGGATTCATAGAGAACTGGCTAGAATCTACAGTTCTGACAGGATATACTTCCTCTTTCCTTAGTGACACCTTTACCTTTTTATCACAAATAATGACTCCTGTGGTGGCGGTGCTTAGTCATGTCTGACTCTTTGAGACCCCATGGACAGTTAGCCCACCAGGCTCGTCTGGCCATGGAACTCTCCAGGCAAGAATACTGGAGAGGGTTGCCATTTCCTACTCCAGGCAATCTTCCCGACTCAGGGATCAAACTGATGTCTCTTGTGTCTCCTGCTTGGCAGGCGGACTCTTTCCCACTGTACCACCTGGAAAGGTTAAGTAATGATTAGTAGAAATACTTCTTAAAAGTTATTGGTTCTGCCCTGAGCCAGAATCTCTTTCCAGTCTTGGGATGGCAAAGTAGTAGTGGAGGAAACTGGCATTATGGTGGCAAAGTCAGTCACAGGAAGGTCCTGGTATCTGAAGTTGTATTTTTACTTAGGGCATTCCAAGAAATCCTGCTCTTCTTGAGGGTTCTGCCCATGTAATCATTATTATTATTATTTTGTTGATTGAGATATAATTTATATACCATCACTACAATTTTAGAACATTTTCTTTAACCCCCAAAGAAACCCTATGCCAATTAGCATTTCCTTCCCCATTCCGTTTTCCCCAGCTCTAATCAACCACTAACCTGCTTTCTGTCTCTATAGATTTTCCTATTAGGAACATTTTATATAAGTGGAATCATAAAATATGTGGTCTTTTGTTTTAGCTTCTTTCACATAGTGTATTATTTTCAAGGTTTATCATTGTTATCACATATATCAGAACTTCATTTCTTTGTAATAGCTGGAAAATACTCCATTGTATAACTATAATATATTTTGTTTATTCGCTTATTAGTGGATGGACATTTGGGTTATTTCCACTTTGGGCTCCTGTGAATAATACTGTTATGAACATTCAAGCACAAGTTTTTGTATGGACAAATGTTTTATTTCTCTTGGGGATATATATACCTACAATTGGAATTGCTGGATGATATGGTGTGCTTGATGTAACATCTTCTTCATACTTTCTTTTATTTCTTTAAACATAGTTTCCTTTAGTTAGTGAAATACATTTAAACTAAAATCTTTGTCTAGGAAATCCAATGCCTGGACTTCCTCAAGGACAACTTTTATTAACTGCTTTTTACTCTATGTATGAGCCATACAGGCTTTCCTGGTGGATCAGCACTAAAGAATCCACCTGAAATCCAGGAGATGCAGAAGACGTGGGTTCGATCTCTGGGTCAAGAAGATTCCTGGAGGAGGGCATGGTAACCCACTCCAGTATTCCTGCCTGGAGAATCCCATGGACAGAGGAGCCTAGCGGGCTGAATGACTGAAGTAACTGAGCATGCACTCATGCATAAGCCATACATTTTTTGTATGCCTCATTTTTTGTGTGTTGAGAACTAGACATATGAAATAATGTAATACGGCTACTCTGGAAATCAGATCCTTCCCTCCGCAGGACTTGTTTGTTTAGTGACTTTTCTGAGCTAATTTTGTAAAATCTGTATTCTTTGTTGTGTGTGGCCAGTGAAGTCTCTGCTCAGTTAGTTTAGTGGTCAGTTAGTGATTGGTGAATGATTTCCTTAAATGCCTGGAAACAGTAATTCCCAGCCTTTGCCATGGAGCTGTGTGCATGTTGGGGCATACTTTTGGCACTCAGCCAGGCAGTGAACAACCAGGCCTTGGGCTTCATTTCCTGCTTATGCAGAGCCTCAATGTCAGCCAGAGGAGAGAACTTACAGCCTTCTGAGATCTTTCGTGGGAAATGTACAGCCCAGGGCATGTATACAGCCCTATACCTGTGCATCACTTTTTAGTTTTCCAGAAATATGTAGACAGTCTTTAAAGCTCCCTGGTACATCTTTTTCCAGCTTTTCTAAGTTTTTGACTGGTTTGTTGTGTTGCAGCTATTGTCACTGCCTCAGGCAACTGTGATGTTAAACAATCACTCCTGATTGCTTTTGACAAATGCTCCCAGGGAAAAGGCTTTTCTTAGTGGATGAGATCAGAATCTGGTCAAGTAAAGAGAAGCCTTTTGATTGCTTATTGCATATCAAACTATCAGATAGGGCAAATAATGACAGTTATCTGGACATGGAGGTTTATAGGAGCTTCGACCTTATTTGCCTCCTCCAGTTGGCCACTAGGCTGTTGATTTTTCATTGAGATAGTGTGGCCTTCGTTTTCAAGGCTACCATGGTAATGAGGAAAGGGAGCTGGCAGTGGGGCAGGATAAAATGACACAAGACTCACTGTTCTTAATGAAATTCATCCATTTTTCATAAATAAATTCTCCCTAGATTATTTCGAGCCTTTGACTAATTTCCAGAGTTATAAGAATTTTATCTTGACCATTGTTTATAGCATTCTTATTGGTTTTATGGAAGAGAGAATTTTCAGAGATCCTTACTTGCCATTCCCACTCAGGTCACCTTTCAGTTACTTTTATAATCACAACTTAGCAGCAAGCCCACAGCTGGTATGGCAGATAGTGCAAGCTGAGCTGCAGCAACTGGTAATTGTTTAAACTCACTATATTTACATTATGTAAGCTGGCAGCTGAAACTATCTAATTATAAAGATTGGTTTACAACTAAAATGTATTATCATTTAAATAATTGTTCTTATAAATTGGTTCATATAAAAACTCATAAAGTATCATATAGAGCTACTATTTCCATTTAAATCTTCTGAGTGAATTTTAAGAATGTAATTATTTTCTCAGACTTTAAAAAATCAACTTTAATATTTTGTGCTGTGTTCCTCAATGTGAATATATTGTCTAAATTTAAAAAATGATTTCAAGACTTAAGACAATAAAATAGAGAGGTAATCATTACCTATATCTGTTTAAATAATTATGAAATGTAGAAAATGGTAACCCACTCCAATATTCTTGCCTGGAAAATCCTGTGGACAGAGGAGCCTGTGGGCTACAGTTCATGGGGTCGAAAAGAGTTAGACACAACTGAGCGACTGAGCACAGGATATGTTACTAAAGATACTTGGTATAAAAAGTTGAAAGAAAAAGAATGAAAAGCTACCATACAAGTCCTGAGTGAATTCTATGTATTTTGCCTAAATATAAACTACATCAGCTATTCTAAAGCTCAAAGTGAAATAATCAATAACTAATATATTTACACTCTCTCAATTCTGTATTTTAATGACAGTAATACTTTTAAATTTTATTTTTATACATTAAATAGCATTATAATTTAAGTATTGGAGTAACTACATACAGTATATTGTATTGAGGTTAATAACATAACATTACATATGAGAGGAAAAAAACATAGTAAATCAGGAGAAATTGAAAAGATTTCTTAAAAAAAAAAAGAAAAATAATACTATATTTCCCAATTCTGTTCACTCTTTAATGTCTTTGTTTCCTTCATACCATTTTCTTCTTATAAAATCTTCAGTACCTCCTCCCTCGTTCTCAATCCCAGCTAATAAACTTGCTTTTTATTTCATTAATGAAACAGAAACATTAAGAGGAGAGCTGCCAGTTAAAAGAGCTTTTATGAACTTCCCTGGTGATACAGTGGATGAAAATCCACCCGACAATGCAGGGAACGTGGGCTTGATCCCTGGTGCAGGAAGATTCCACATGCTACAGGGAAACTCAGCCTGTGTGCCTAGAGCCTGTGCTCTGCAACGAGAGAAGCCACTGCAGTGAGAAGCCCACTCACCACAACTAGGGAGTAGACCCTGCTTGCCACAACTAGGGAAAGCCCAGGTGTACAGCAAGAAAGACCAGGCACAGCCACAAATAAAATTTTTAAAAGAGCATTTATGAAGCTAACACTCATTAATGACCACTCTGGACACAAAATAAAGCACCTTGATAATCCTGACTCCCTCACTTCTCCCGACTCCCAGGCCCCCGCCACTGATGCCATTCCTCCACCTATCCTAGAGATAACCCCTATTCTATTGTGATAATTATTTCTTTGCTTTTTTATATGTTTATCTTACATATAAGCATTCCTAAACAACACAGTTTTGTTTTGCAGATATTTGAACTTTATATACTTGCAAGTTGTCTGTATTATTTTGCAACTCTCTTTTTTACTCTACATTGTGAGATTCATCCATATTGTTGCAGACAGCTGCAGCTGGTTCACTTTTATTGTTGTATAGTGTATCATCATATGACTCTGTCACAATTTGTCCATTCTGATTTGATGGACATTCTGGCTGTTTGTCAGAGAAGGCAATGGCACCCCACTCCAGTACTCTTGCCTGGAAAATCCCATGGATGGAGGAGCCTGGTGGGCTGCAGTCCATGGGGTCGCTAACTCGAACATGACTGAGTGACTTCACTTTCACCTTTCGCTTTCATGCATTGGAGAAGGAAATGGCAACCCACTCCAGTGTTCTTGCCTGGAGAATCCCAGGGACGGGGGAGCCTGGTGGGCTGCCGTCTATGGGGTCGCACAGAGTCGGACACGACTGAAGTGACTTAGCAATAGCAATAGCTGGCTGTTTGTAGTATCTGACTGTCACAAAACAGTGCTACCATGAATATTCTTATACGTGTCTCCTGGTACACTTAAGCACCTGAGTTCTGTCTGATTGATTACAGGACTGGTAAAATAATGGTTTCCTGGGGCCAATGTAACTGTGGGTTTTAGTTGGTATACAGAAGGTGAGATAGTGAGTTTTCCATCTGACGTTAGGGATGGGTGGGCAGTGAGAACAACATTGGGGAAAGGCAAGATGAAGCTGCTACGACTCTTCCTTTCCCTCTACTCTGACCTACTTTTCACCACAGCACAGTCTTGACATGCTAAGAACCTTCTCAATGAATGGGAAGTAATATGCATACTGGGTAAGAGGGTGGAATAACTGGAATTAGAAAACTTGAATAAAATTTTGTCTTCCAACTTATTCCAGGGGTGTGTGTGACTTTGAGTGCAACTTAGTTACCTTTAGGTCTCAGTTTTCTCGTCTGTAAAATGGGAATAACGTTAATTATTTAAAGTGAGCTGCTGTGGGGTTTGATGTGTTAGGACCTATAATGTGCCCAGCACAGCCCTTGATTAATGTGCTATTTTTACCTCTCACTTGGACTAAACAGAATGTAATGAACTCAGCAAAAAGTATTTTTGAGATCTTAACTTTCAAGAACTTGTCTTTGATTACTTTGAACAGCAGAGATTGACTGAAAAGTCATTCTGTTTGATCTCTGGACTAATTGGAAATGATTCCCCTTTTTTCAAGGCTTGTCTGGCTAGCTGTGATAAAAATGGTTGGACTTGCACCTATGGGCCATAGCTTGTAGGAGTCCGAGTAATGTCCACTTGGTTGAATATGGATTCTTTGCACTATTGTTTCAGTTGTCAGTTGGTACATAATAAACAACCTCAAAATATGTCAGAATGGCCATTTATTTGCTCACCTCGTTGAGGCTCTGAAATTCAGGCAGGGCTCAGGAGGTAGCTGCCCCTATTCCACATGTTGTCAGCTATGGCAGCTCAACCCAGGCTAGAGGATACAAGATGGCCCCATTCCACATGCCTGGGATCTTGGTTCTGGCTTGGTTTTCCTTCATGTAGCTTCTCTTTCCAGTAGGATAGCTTCCCAAAGGGCAATGATGGAAATTATTAAGGCTTTTTTAGGCCTAATCTCAGAAATTGTGAGCTTCCTAGGTGGCTCAGTGATAAAGAATCCACCTGCAGTGTAGGAGACATGGGTTCAATTCCTGGGTCTGGAAGATCCCCTGGAGAAGGGAATGGCAACCCACTCCAGTATTCTTGTTGGGAGAATTCCATGGACAGAGGAGCCTGGTGGGCTACAGTCCATGGGTCACAAAGAGTCAGACATGACTCAGAGACTAAACCATCACCACCTCTCATCAAACACAAGTCTCTTTTCTTTGCTCTTTCTAGGCTGGCTCTGTGACTGGATTTGACAGGTAGAATATGGCAGAAGTGATGCTGTACAATTTCTGAGTGTGTGTGTGTATGTCAGTCGTGCCCAACTCTTTTGTGACCCCATGGACTGTAGCCCACCAGGCTCCTCTCTCCATGAAATTCTCCAGGCAAAAATACTGGAATGGGTGTCCATTCCCTTCTCCAAGAGATTTTCCTGACTCAGGAATTGACCCCAAGTCTCCTGCACTGTAGGCAGATTCTTTACCACTGAGCCACCAGGGACTCTGTGCTTGATGAAAGGAGCAGCAAATTCAGAAATGGACCTGCAGGATTGGGGGGATTTTCATAGGCCTCTTTGTAAACAAGGTACCATAGATAGTTTGTGAGCCTTTGAATTCAAAACACAATTGTCTTCTTTAGATTTGGATATGGCTGTATTTCCTTTTACAGTCCAAGGTCAAAGGAAGCAGAATATAATCGTTTGCTTTAGGCAAAGATGAAAGAACCAACAAAAGAAACTGAAGAGGTGCCTCAAGGGGGGAGGAAGAGAACAAATGGGTGTGGGGGCCTGGAAGTTAAGTGAATATATATATATATATATATATATATATATATATATTTTTTTTTTTCCTGGAGGAGGGCGTGATCAATTATGAGACAAACGTTGCTAAGGACTTGACTAAAATGAATATTGTTTTTCTGGGAAGAACTCTAAGAATGATAAAAAGCAGTCATCCTCAGGAAGGGGTGCTGGTGGAAAGGGGAGGGAAGGCTTCCACTTTTCATAATGTGCCTTGTTATGTTTGAACTTTCTAACTTTGTATATGAGCTACTTTTTTCCCCAATATGAATTATCTGGGAGGCAACATTATGGGCACTGAAAAAAACTTTTTAGGAAAAGGCCTCTTTTATCACCTTTCAACTAAAGTTAGAAATAAAATGCAAACATAAGATTGCTTAATGCTCCTTGAGTTCTTTGCCACTTTTCCTCGCGGGTGTCATGTATAATCTAAAATGGACTATACAGACCTTGGAATTTTCTAGGCCAGAATACTGAAGTGGGTAGCCTTCTCCAGGGGATCTTTCCAACCCAGGGATTGAACCCTGGTCTCCCACATTGCAGGTGAATTCTTCACCAGCTGAGCCACAAGAGAAGACCAAGAATACTGGAGTGGGGGCCTATCCCTTCTCCGGTGGATCTTCCCGACCCAGGAATCAAACCAGGGTCTCCTGCATTGAAGGCAGATTCTCTACCAACTGAGCTCTCAGGGAAAGCCAAATCTCTGACTTGGAAGTTCAATAATGTTTTCAGCTTTTAAATAAGGTTTTCAGGTCTCTGAAATAAAGTGAACACAATGAAATCATCCACAGATGAATTGAGGGGAAGGGCTAATTGGGCTATTCAAATGTATAGCTCTTGGAGGTACAATTATACTCTGAGGGTTGAAATTGTTTTCCAGAGAGGGCAACTTTGCACCTCTGCTCAGCATCCCACTGAAGTAAAATGTGGTTTGGGCCCTCAGTGTCATATCCAGTTTCATTAGCATTAGGTTCCAATTCGCAGGGTGCTACTGTGTGAGAAAGCTCTGTAGAAACTGGAAAGTACTGCAGATGTGATTGACCCTTCTGGCCCCTTGGCACTCTGCTGTTCCTTCCCTTCCCCTATGTGCATCTTTAGATAGATGTATGTGTGTGTATCTGTATATATATGTGTGTGTGTGTGTGTGTGTGTGTGTATGTGTGTATCTGGGCCTGAGTGAGTGAGGTTAAGGAACCTTCATATAGGTTAAGGAACTTTCTGGAGATTGAACAATTAATAAATATAAGCTACATCCTAATCCTCCATGTATATACTCCAGTTCCAGTCACTGTGTATATTTATACCTTTGTTTATTTAGCATACATTCATGCTCCCTACCCATTTCCAGAGACTGTACCAGGTACTATGAAAACAAAAACTGAATAAAACACAGTTTCAATTTCAAAATAGCTGACATTCTAGAGGGGAAGAAAAACCAGCAGAAGGATATATCATGATATCAGATGCCAGATCCTGGGATAGATCCTTGGACAAACTGGGTAGAATAACTAGTTCTACTCAGGGAGCCAGCATCAAAAGGAGGCCATGTGTCACAGACAACTCAAAGGCCATGATTTGTCCATGCTTCTGGAATATCTGCTTTGTGTGTTCAGCAGCTAATAGGCTAGCTGGCTTTTGAAAAATTGTAAACTCAGTCACATTCATCTACCTCTCCCTCCTGCAAGGTGTGAAAGGCAGTAGTAATTAATCAAAGTACATTTTCTAAACCAATGCAATATCAGTTCATCAATTATATAGGAACCAATAGGATTCCTGTTTATCACAAATAGCTAAATTATTATAGGTGAGAAACTATATAATCAAATGTGCCCCCTCAAATTGCTTATGTAATTTTCTAGCTATTTTAGAAAGTGAGTTGAAAGGTGAAAGTGTTAGTCGTTCAGTAGTGTCTGACTCTTTGCGACCCCATGGACTGTAGCCCAACAGGCTCCTCTGTCCACGGACTTTTCCAGGCAAGAATACTGGAGTGGGTTGCCACTTCCTTCCCCAGGGAATCTTCCAACCCAGGGATTGAAGCAGGGTCTCCTCTATTGCAGGCAGATTCTTTACTGTTTGAGCCACCAGGGAAGCTCAGAAAGTGAGTTACAGATGAGAAAATTCTGAATTAAACAAGATCAAATGTAACCTTTTGCATAGGGTTCTTACGGGTTTTTGTTTTTTACTTTTAATTTTTAATTATTACATGCCTTTTAATATTCTCTATCTCGCTATTTATCTCTTTGTATCTATCTTCTTTCTTTTATTATGGAAAATTTCAAACATACCCAGGAATAGAGAGAATAATGTAACTCATACCCATCATCTAGTTTCAATATTTCACTGATCCTGTTTCATCTATTTTTTTCAAAGAGCCAAACTTCTTTTTCTGGAGTATTTTAAAGCAACTGTTGTCTTATTTTTGAGAAGGGTTTGAAGAGGTGTGAAATTAGAATGAGAAATATATGTCCTTCTAAACCTCATGGGTCTTTAGCCCTAATTAAATTGCCAGCATGATTTTTTTAAAAAAAACTCTTCCAGTTTTAGTGAAATCTCTTTTATGGCCTTAGCTCAGCTAGCAATGCACAGCTCAAGCGGACAAGATTTCTTTTGGCCCTCCTCCCTTTGAAAGGGTTCTGCCAGAGCAAACAGAATGAAAAAGCTTTTTTTTTTTTTTTTTGACTGAGCACTTCAAATAAGAACAAAGCACAACCTAGAAATAGACACATAAGAGTTTGGGCTGAATATAAAGGATACCATTGTTGTCACTGTTAGGGAATTTCAATATATTTGGGTGTTAAGATAACACATTTGTCCTTTCTGTCATTGGAACTATGATTTCATTTATTTCCTTGTTCCCTATGTTCATGACAGCTGCCTCCTAGCTGATGGCCTTAAGATATCCTGAAGGTCGCTATGATGATTACAAGGTGAAAAGTTCCAAGTACCTTACTGGAGAGGAGCTATTAGGCAGCACCTTCATCAGCATTCAGTTCAGTTCAGTTCGTTCACTCAGTCATGTCCAACTCTTTGCGACCCCATGAATCGCAGCACTCCAGGCCTCCCTGTCCATCACCAATTCCCGGAGTTCACTCAGACTCACATCCATCAAGTCAGTGATGCCATCCAGCCATCTCATCCTCGGTCGTCCCCTTCTCCTCCTGCCCCCAATCCCTCCCAGCATCAAAGTCTTTTCCAACGAGTCAACTCTTCGCATGAGGTGGCCAAAGTACTGGAGTTTCAGCTTTAGCATCATTCCTTCCAAAGAAATCCCAGGAATGATCTCCTTCAGAATGGACTGGTTGGATCTCCTTGCAGTCCAAGGGACTCTCAAGAGTCTTCTTCAACACCACAGTTCAAAAGCATCAATTCTTCGGTGCTCAGCTTTCTTCACAGTCCACCTCTCACATCCGTACATGACTATTGGAAAAACCATAGCCTTGGCTAGATGGACCTTTGTTGGCAAAGTAATGTCTCTGCTTTTGAATATGCTATCTAGGTTGGTCATAACTTTTCTTCCAAGGAGTAAGTGTCTTTTAATTTCATGGCTGCAGTCACTATCTGCAGTGATTTTGGAGCCCCCAAAAAATTAAAGTCTGACACTGTTTCCACTGTTTCCCCATCTATTTCCCATGAAGTGATGGGACCAGATGCCATGATTTTCGTTTTCTGAATGTTGAGCTTTAAGCCAACTTTTTCACTCTCCTCTTTCACTTTCATCAAGAGGCTTTTTAGCCTCTTCACTTTCTGCCATAAAGGTGGTGTCATCTGCATATCTGAGGTCATTGATATTTCTCCCGGCAATCTTGATTCCAGCTTGTACTTCTTCCAGCCCAGCGTTTCTCACGATGTACTCTGCATGTAAGTTAAATAAGCAGAGTGACAATATACAGCCTTGACGTGCTTCTTTTCCTATTTGGAACCAGTCTGTTGTTCCATGTCCAGTTCTAACTGTTGCTTCCTGACCTGCATATAGGTTTCTCAAGAGGCAGGTCAGGTGGTCTGGTATTCCCATCTCTTTCAGAATTTTCCACAGTTTATCGTGATCCACACAGTTAAAGGCTTTGGCATAGTCAATAAAGCAGAAATAGATGTTTTTCTGGAACTCTCTTGCTTAGAAATGGGCAATAGCTTCAAATTCAGACATGAATAATATTAAATATATAAGTTTAAATGTTACTTAAAATAGCAAAATAAAACGAATGTTGTCCAAAAGGTGAATAGCAAAGTAGATCAGAGTACGTCTATATAAATGGAATCTTATAAAAGTATGGTTTGTTGGAAATGCTTATTTTATCACATTACATGATAAAAGCAGTATATGAAATTAAATGTTCACAGAAGCAAACTAAAAAAATAACATTAAAAGTTCACAGAAACAAAACTGGAAGGTAATATGCCAAAAGATTAACAGTGGTTGCCTCTGGGTGGTAGGGTTATGAGTGATTCTTGTTTCTTTTTATACTTCTCTGTCTTTTTCAAATTTTATACAGTAAGCATGTAATTACTTGTATAATCAGAAAAACATTTTTCTAAGTAAAAGGGACAAGCAAGTCTCAAAAGCTCAGTGCCTAGAAGCAGATCAGAAATCTGTTTTGAAAGTTTCCAAGGCAGTGAACCAGGCAAAAGTAAGGAGGATGATTTCAGAGTCCCCGGGGGGAGACTTGTGTAGTTAGTTCCTTGGAAACCAGAAGTTTTTGCCACTCAAAACACATGTAAGTGTTTTTGGTGTGAATCAAAACCTTCCATTAGACATAATTGCAACAGCAGCTGTTACACAACCTGTATAAACTATTTTTGGTGTGAACCAAAATTCTAACAACATAGAAACTCTGTTAACTCTTTCATGGTCACCTAGGTGTAAATCTCATCCACCATTGGCCAGGTTTAGCTGTCCTGATAGAAGGGAAATTCCTGATACTGTGATGGAGCGTGCAGGAAAGGCTTAGCTAAAAATTAAGACAACTCTTCTGAAAACTTTTTTCTTCTTCATATTATTCTCTTAAGAGATAACAAGGCATGGACTTTCCTGGTGGTCCAGTGGTTAAGAATCTACCTGCCAATGCAGAGACATAGGTTCAATCTCTGCTGGGAAAATTCCACATGCTGCAAGGCAAGTAAGCCTGTGCACCGCAACTACTGAGCCTGTGCTCTATAGCCCACGAGCTGCAACTACTGATGCCCACACATTCTAGAGCCTATGTTCCACAACAAGAGAAGTCACTGCAATGACAAGCCTGAGCACAACTACTAGAGAAAGCCCACACACAGCAATGAAGCAATGAAGACCAGTGCAGTCAAAAATAAATTTTAAAATTGTTAAATAAAATAAAAGGACTGGGTAGAATTTTTTTTAAAAAAAGAAGATAACAAGGCAATTTGAAAATGGCTTTAACATTTAGTAGACTTTTTTTTAATTTTTAATTTTTTTTTTTTTTTACTTTACAATACTGTATTGGTTTCGCCATATATTGACATGAATCTGCCACGGGTGTACATGAGTTCCCAATCCTGAACCCTCCCACCACCCTCCCCATATCATCTCTCTGGGTCATCCCAGTGCACCAGCCCCAAGCATCCTGTACCCTGTATCAAACCTACAGTGGTGATTCGTTTCTTACATGATAGTATACATGTTTCAATGCCATTCTCCCAAATCATCACACCCTCTCCCTCTCCCACAGAGTCCAAAAGACTGTTCTATACATCTGTGTCTCTCTTGCTGTCTCGCATACAGGGTTATCATTACCATCTTTCTGAAATCCATATATATGTATTAGTATACTGTATTGGTGTTTTTCTTTCTGGTTTACTTCGCTCTATAATCGGCTCCAGTTTCATCCACCTCATTAGAACTAATTCAAATGTATTCTTTTTAATGGCTGAGTAATACTCCATTGTGTATATGTACCACTGCTTTCTTATCCATTCATCTGCTGATGGACATCTAGGTTGTTTCCATGTCCTGGCTATTATAAACAGTGCTGTGATGTACATTGGAGTACATGTGTCTCTTTCAATTCTGGTTTCCTCAGTGTGTATGGCCAGCAGTGGGATTGCTGGGTCATAAGGCAGTTCTATTTCCAGTTTTTTAAGGAATCTCCACACTGTTCTCCATAGTGGCTATACTAGTTTGCATTCCCACAAACAGTGTAAGAGGGTTCCCTTTTCTCCACACCCTCTCCAGCATTTATTGCTTGTAAACTTTTGGATGGCAGCCATTCTGACTGGTGTGAAATGGTACCTCATTGTGGTCTTAATTTGCATTTCTCTGATGATGAGTGATGTTGAGCATCTTTTCATGTGTTTGTTAGCCATCCGTATGTCTTCCTTGGAGAAATGTCTATTTAGTTCTTTGGCCCATTTTTTGATTTGGCCTTTTATTTTTCTGGAATTGAGCTACATAAGTTGCTTATATATTTTTGAGATTAGTTGTTTGTCAGTTGCTTCATTTGCTATTATTTTCTCCCATTCCAAAGGCTTTCTTTTCACCTTGCTTATAGTTTCCTTTGTTGTGCAGAAGCTTTTAATTTTAATTAGATACCATTCGTTTATTTTTGCTTTTATTTCCACTATTCTGGGAGGTGGATCATAGAGGATCCTGCTGTAATTTATGTCAGAGAGTGTTTTGCTTATGTTCTCCTCTAGGAGTTTTATAGTTTCTGGTCTTATGTTTAGATCTTTCATCCATTTTGAGTTTATTTTTGTGTATGGTGTTAGAAAGTGATCTAGTTTCATTCTTTTACAAGTGGTTGACCAGTTTTCCCAGCACCACTTGTTAAAGAGATTGTCTTTATCCATTGTATATTTTTGCCTCCTTTGTCGAAGATAAGGTGTCCATAGGTGTGTGGATTTATCTCTGGGCTTTCTATTTTGTTCCATTGATCTATATTTCTGTCTTAGTGCCAGTACCATACTGTCTTGATGACTGTGGCTTTGTAGTAGAGCCTGAAGTTAGGCAGGTTGATTCCTCCAGTTCCATTCTTCTTTCTCAAGATTGCTTTGCCTATTCAAGGTTTTTTGTATTTCCATACAAATTGTGAAATTACTTGTTCTAGCTCTGTGAAAAATACCGCTGGTAGTTTGATAGGGAGTGCATTGAATCTGTAGATTGCTTTGGGTAGTATACTCATTTTCAGTATATTGATTCTTCCGATCCCCGAACATGGTATATTTCTCCATCTATTAAGTGTCCTCTTGATTTCTTTCATCAGTGTTTTATAGTTTTCTATATATAGGTTTTTAGTTTCTTTAGGTAGATATATTCCTAAGTATTTAATTCTTTTCATTGCAATGGTGAATGGAATTGTTTCCTTAATTTCTTTTTCTACTTTCTCATTATTAGTGTATAGGAATGCAAGAGATTTCTGTTTATTGATTTTATATCCTGCAACTTAACTATATTCATTGATTAGCTCTAGTAATTTTCTGGTGGAGTCTTTAGGGTTTTCTATGCAGAGGATCATGTCATCTGCAAACAGTGAAAGATTTTCTGTTTCTTCCTGGTTCAGTTTTGGAAAGTTGTACTTTTCTAAGAATTTGTCCATTTCTTCCAAGTTGTCCAATTTATTTGCATATAATTGCGGATAGTAGTCTCTTATGATCCTTTGTATTTCTGTGTTGTCTGTTGTGATCTGTTTTCATTTCTAATTTTGTTGATTTGATTTTTCTCCCTTTGTTTCTTGATGAGTCTGGCTAAAGGTTTGTCAATTTTATCTATCCTTTCAAAGAACCAGCTTTTGGCTTTGTTGATTTTGCTACAGAAGCGTGTTGTTCAGCCTCCATATGTTGGAATTTTTAATAGTTTTTCTCCTGTAATTGAGGTCTAGTCTTACTGCATTGTGGTCAGAAAGGATGCTTGGGATGGTTTCAATTTTTTTTTGAATTTATCAAGGCTAGATTTATGGCCCAGGATGTGATCTATCCTGGAGAAGGTTCCATGAGCACTTGAGAAAAAGGTGAAATTCATTGTTTTGGGGTGAAATGTCCTATAGATATCAATTAGGTCTAACTGGTCTATTGTATCATTTAAAGTTTGTGTTTCTTTGTTAATTTTGTGTTTAGTTAATCTGTCCATAGGTGTGAGTGGGGTATTAAAGTCTCCCACTATTATTGTGTTATTGTTAATTTCCCCTTTCATACTTGTTAGCATTTGTCTTACATATTGTGGTGCTCCTATGTTGGGTGCATATATATTTATAATTGTTATATCTTCTTCTTGGATTGATCTTTTGATCATTATGTAGTGGCCTTCTTTGTCTCTTTTCACAGCCTTTGTTTTAAAGTCTATTTTATCTGATATAAGTATTGTTACTCCTACTTTCTTTTGGTCTCTATTTGTATGGAATATCTTTTTCCAGCCCTTCACTTTCAGTCTGTATGTGTCCCTTGTTTTGAGGTGGGCCTCTTGTAGACAACATATATAGGGATCTTGGTTTTGTATCCATTCAGCCAGTCTTTGTATTTTGGTTGGGGCATTCAACCCATTCACGTTTAAGGTAATTATGGATAAGTATGATCCCATTGCCATTACTTCATTGTTTTTGATTCGGGTTTATACACCCTTTCTGTGTTTCCTGTCTAGAGAAGATCCTTTAGCATTTGTTGGAGAGCTGGTTTGGTGGTGCTGAATTCTCTCAGCTTTTGCTTGTCTGTAAAGCTTTTGATTTCTTCGTATTTGAATGAGATCCTTGCTGGGTACAGTAATTTGGGCTGTAGGTTATTTTCTTTCATCACTTGAAGTATGTCCTGCCATTCCCTCGTGGCCTGAAGAGTTTCTATTGAAAGATCAGCTGTTATCCTTATGGGATTCCCCTTGTGTGTTATTTGTTGTTTTTCCCTTGCTGCTTTTAATATTTGTTCTTTGTGTTTGATGTTTGTTAATTTGATTAATATGTGTCTTGGGGTGTTTCGCCTTGGGTTTATCCTGTTTGGGACTCTCTGGGTTTGTTGGACTTGGGCGATTATTTCCTTCCCCATTTTAGGGACGTTTTCAACTATTATCTCCTCAAGTATTTTCTCATGGTCTTTCTTTTTGTCTTCTTCTTCTGGGACTCCTGTAATTTGAATGTTGGAGCGTTTCATATTGTCCTGGAGGTCTCTGAGATTGTCCTCATTTCTTTTAATTCGTTTTTCTTTTTTCCTCTCTGATTCATTTATTTCTACCATTCTATCTTCTATTTCACTAATCCTATCTTCTGCCTCCATTATTCTACTATTTGTTGCCTCCAGAGTGTTTCTGATCTCCTTTATTGCATTCTTCATTATATATTGGCTCTTTTTTATTTCTTCTAGGTCCTTGTTAAACCTTTCTTGCATCTTCTCAGTCCTTGTCTCCAGGCTATTTATCAGTGATTCCATTTTGATTTCAAGATTTTGGATCATTTTCATTATCATTATTTGGAATTCTTTATCAGGTAGATTCCCTATCTCTTCCTCTTTTGTTTGGTTTGGTGGGCATATATCCTGTTCCTTTACCTGCTGGGTATTCCTCTGTCTCTTCATCTTGGTTATATTGCTGCATTTGGGGTAGCCTTTATGTATTCTGGCAGTTTGTGGAATTTTCTTTATTATGGAGTTTCCTCGCTCTGGGTAGGGTTGTATCAGTGGCTTGTCAAGGTTTCCTGGTTAGGGAAGCTTGTGTCAGAGTTCTGGTGGCTGGAGCTGGATTTTTTCTCTCTGGAGTGCAATGAAGTGTCCAATAATGTGTTATGAGATGTCAATGGTTTTGAAGTAACTTTGAGCTGCCTGTATATTGAAACTCAGGGGTGTGTTCCTGTGTTGCTGGAGATTTTGTGTGGTATGTCTTGCTCTGGAACTTGTTGGTCCTTGGGTTGTGCTTAGTTTCAGTGTAGGTATGGAGGCATTTGATGAGCTCCTCTCGATTAATGTTCCCTGGAGTCAGGAGTTCTCTGATGTTCTCAGGATTTCGACTTAAGCCTCCTGCTTCTGGTTTTCAGTTTTATTTTTACAGTAGCCTCAAGACTTCTCCATCTATACAGCACCGATGATAAAACATCTAGGTTAAAGATGAAAAGTTTCTCCACATTGAGGGACACCCAGAGAGGTTCACTGTTTTTGAAGACAATGATCTGCTTTTCTGGGTGCCTGATGTCCTCTACCAGCATTTAGAAGTTGTTTTGTGGAATTTACTCAGCGTTGAAATGTTCTTTTGATGAATTTGTGAGGTAGAAAGTGGTCTCCCCATCCTATTCCTCTGCCATCTTAGGACCGCCTCCTAGTAGATTTCTTAAACTGTTATAAGTAGCTAATGCCCATTATAATAAGAATAACAAAAATATATAAAGAGAGACAAAATTTGCTCATTTAGGTTGCATCCACTTGGAAAAACCAACATTATTCTGAAGTATATTCATATACACTTTTCTATATGCTCAAATAGTATGTTGTTGTTTAGTCGCTACATTGCAACTCTTTGCAACTTTATGCCAACTCTTTGCAACCTAATGGACTATAGCCCGCCAGGCTCCTTTGTCTAGGGATTCTCCAGGCAAGATTACTGGAGTGGGTTGCTATTTCCTTCTCCAGGGGATCTTCCCAAACTGGGGATGGAACCCATGTTTCCTGCATTGGCAGACAGATTCTTTATCACTGAACCACCTGTGACACACACACACAAATACTACTTGCCTACTTATTTTCTTTTCTTGGGTTGATATTTTACATCCAAATGAATCTGCCCATAGACTCACTCTGAGTGTTTGTCTTTAAAATACAGATTACTGGGCCCCACTTTAAACTTATTGAATCTGAACTTTCAAAGAAGTTTAATGAGTTTTATAATCAGAAGAGTCTGATAAATGTTGCAACTTGCTTTTATCTCTTGACAGTATACCACAGTTAGCCTTTCAGGTTCATGCCTCTATGTCAAAGTCATTATCTCTTGGTAGGAGTATGGACAGATTAACCAATTCAATTCCAAAACAAAATCAAATTATTTGGTTTACAAATGACTGTAAGAAAAGTTAAGAGGCAAAAGACAGACTAGGAGAAAAAAATCCGCAACATATATAACAAAGGGTTAATATTCTTAATAGACAAGAAGGCTTACAAATTGAGAAGCTAAAAAAAAAGAGCGAGAGAAATAAAGAAGTTTAAAAAGAAAGGGGCACTGTTGTGGTAAGAGGTGGACTCTGAGATCGTATTAGTATGCATCATGTTAATTAAGTAACCTTTGGATCAATACCTGTGGAAGGGAGACAAAGGAAACAGGAGTGAGTAGAGGGAGTAGAGCTGTGTAGTAGGCCCAAAGATAATCTCAAGTAGAATGGCCCTTTGCAGTTATCCCTCATCACTTTCTTTCATGGCCATCATGAGCGGGTCTGCAATGTGGCTGTCCATTCATTTTCAGTTTACACCCATGCACCACAGCAATCCATCCATGAACCAAGCTCAGGCTTTTTCCTTTTTCATCAATTAGTCTCAAGGGATACTCACAGATGCCGGCATAGGAGTGTGAACATAGGAAGTGATGCTTGTGAAATAGTGGTGGATGACACGGGAGTCTGGGCCACCTGCACATATAGCTACTTGACTTCTCTGGCCCTACTTGTACTGGATTTACTACTTCCTTACAAGAGCTTACTGTTAGGCCCATTTGACCTTAGAATTTAGTGGGTCAGAAAGAACCAAGTTCATGATGAGAAGCTGTGGCCACATACTACCTGGTGTCCCATGATTAGCTTGTTCTGTGTCTACTAGGACCCAACATCACACTGGGAGTTGCTTTTCAAAGGCATACAATTCTCTGAAGGTAGCATGGCCCTTTTCCAAAACCCCAGGAGTCTGCACTGTGATTATCCCATGAGATTTGCCACAAATCCTACATACCAGCTTTTTCCTATCTTTAATATCATAGAGTACTCCGGTCACAGGGCTCAAGTAAAGGCTTCTTGTACTGTAGTGTAGGCTGCTGCTCAGCACTTCCTGCTCTGACCTCCACTCAAGTTATCAGTCTTAACATCATCTAGCATATGGGTCAGAGCAGTATTCCCAAGTGAGGAATATACTGCCCCCAGAGCCTGAAGAGGCCAACCAAATGGTGCACTTTTCTTCCTTGTGGTGAGAGATGCAAAGTGTCATAATTTGTCCTTTACCTTTGATGGGATTACACAGAATGTCCCTAACCTTAGTGGATACCTAAGAAATGTGTTGATGTGCCAAGCCCTTGAATCATCATAGGATTTGTCTCCCATGTTGTCTATCACCAAGGCCATCAATGTGTGAGCCACTTTTTGCTCATCCAGATTTATCTGCATAATTTCTCCATGGATCAATGTGATGTTCTGTGGGGGTACCCAGATCCCTTGAGACTCTATTACAACAAAGGGCAAGAGGGTTAACATAGCATGGTAACAAAATCACAAATGTAAATTGTTGTCTGTCCCACGTGAATCTGAACACTTTCTGATCCTCTTTTCTGAAGAGTGTAGAAAAGGACACATTCAGAAAATTAATGGCAGTACACCATGTGCCTGAGGGTACGCTGATCTGCTCTAGCGAATATACTACATCTAGCACAGTGGCAGAGGTTAGGACCACTACTTGGTTGAGCTTATGATAGCCTGTCATTTTCCAAGATCTATCTTTTTCCCTGTGGGTAAGATTGGTGAATTAAATACAGATGTGACAGAGTCTAACACCCCTGCATGCTTAAGTCTTTAAGAATGACACTATTATTTTTCCCACTATTCCATTATGGAAAATACTTCAAACTTCTAAAAGTTTAAGGTATGATACAGTGAACACTCATGTAGACACCAACTAGCTTCTAAACTTGACATTGTATTATATTTGCTTTGTCATGTATTTATCCATTCCATTCTTCTATCCATGTATCAAGCCATTTAATTCTTGGATGCATTTCAAAGTAAGCTGTAAACACCAGGACATGTCTATTGAAACAATTCAATATGCATCTCATTAGAGATTGATGTTTGTTTACAGTTCTTATTTTAGGTCAAATTTTCATACAGTGAAATGTACAAATCTCAAGTGCACCATTTGATGACTTTGACAAATGCCTATAACACTGTGTTTCATACCATTTAAGTACCTCCCATGCACAGCACATACACATACGTGGGACAAGCCCCACCTGGCTGAGCTAACAAGCTACTTATCTAGTCATATGCACATAGGTTAGACAAGGGCCTCCCTCCCCCTGAACCCCATGGACCCAGGGACCACATCTCCTTGATTCACAGTTGACTGATGACTGACACAATGGCCAGCTGGCACCATGAGCTCTCCCAGCACAGCCAGCTTCAGGTGAGCTAATGGCATACACCTGCCTGGTCTGAAGAGCCCGCCCCCCACCACAGGTACCCCCTCCCATAGCTACAGCTACCCTCTCCTTCCCCCTGAGATGCTCTGGGATTCTTGTCAGCTGGAGCCAGGAGGTAGGTGCCCAGGTTGGTTATGACGGGAAATCAGAAACCATGATCACAGAGCACTGGGGCTGACCAAGGCGCCAGTCTCAGGGCAGGTCCACTCAGGCCTCTGGGAAGACCCTGGGAAGAGAAAGAAGGAGCAAGAGTTCACTTATAAGCCAACCAAGCCTTTCTGCAGGAAGGGCTTATGCCTGGCATTGAGCTGGAGGAAAGTAGCCATGTTCCCCACACCTGGGAGAAGGGATGGAACGGCCACAGACCTGACTGAGTGAGGGGTAGGTCTGGGGGCCCTGGGAAGAAGAACAAGAGGCCCATTTGGTGTTTTTTGATTTTTGGCTGAGGCATGTGGGATCTTAGTTCCCCGACCAAGGATTGAACGTGTGTCCCCTGCAGTGGAAGCAAGGAGTCTTAACCAGGGAAGTCTCTCATTTAGCATTTTGTTCCTGCCATCATCCTCAGACTGGCAGGTACATGGTGGGGAGGGGATAGTGCTGACTCCACTCCAAGCAAGACTTTGTGGAGCCATCATTCTGGCCGGGAAGTCCTATTAGTCGCCCATGCCTCTGGCCCGTAGGTCTGAGCCCCTGGCCCTGATTTGCCGTCTAAGCTTCTGCCTATGAGCCCCCTACCACCCCTCATCCCTGGTCTCTCCTATCCAGGCCCTCAGCCAGCCCTGCTGTCCTCCGGCCTCTCCTTCCCTGGTGAGGACTTCATAGCTTAGTTATGCTCCAGCACTGCATTCCCCTGTTCCCCTTGCTGTAAAACTGCCTGCCTAATTTAGCTCTTTAGATCTATTTAGATCTCTAATTGATATGACAGTTGGAGAGTATATCTCCCCCACCTCTGCCCTTTTTTCCTTTATTTTCTGAATCCTGTTTGCCTTCCCAAGTCTTCACAATTGATATTAGAACCATAAAGCACATCATGTCAGTGGCTGCAATGAAACTAAATCTCTGTTCAAAAATGCTTATTCATATTGTATTCCAAACGTTTTATTTCATGTGTTTATATCACTAGCAACAAGCCACTGGAGAAATATGTACTAAATGTAAATCAAGTTAGACCAGCCATGGGTCCTTTTGAAGTGACTGGTCAGAACAAAGTCAAAGACTAAAGTGGAAAGGGAGTTCCTTTTAATTAGGAAACAGGGTTTTATATATCCTCTCAATAAATATATTTTTGTCTTCCTTTTTATCTTCCATGTAATAGGGAAGAAAGAAGTAGCCAGAAAATGGGGCAGTTGAAAAAGCAAACGAAGTTAAACTAGTTTGCAAAGTTGAGGCCAATGGTTCTCAAAGCTGAACCTGAATCAAAGTCACCTATGGCTCTGGGGCAGGGCCTGAGAATTTTCATGCTAGCATGTTCCTAGGTGGAACTAATGCTATTGGTCTGAGGACCACACTTCTGAGAACCACTGCTTTTGGGGTTGTGCTGAGTCAGCCTGAAGGTCAGGAGTCTCTGGTCCTGGAAAAACTTGATCAGCATGTGAACCAGAGGAGATTCTAGCTCAATGAGGCCGGGCCTTGGGCAGAGTTCAGCAAACCCGCTCCTGGGGCTCCTACAGTGGCCGAAGAGCACAGGTTAGAGCCAGGACCTCCTGTCAAAGGCCTGGTCTCTTCTGGAGTTATCTAACTCCCGTCCTCATGCCTCCCTCTTTCTGGACGGTGGAGGGAACTGAGACACAAATAAACCTAAGGAAACGTGGCCTAAGATTAATTCCCTGCTGCTGAGCAAGGGTGGTTCTCAGACTGAGCATGTGTCAGAATCCCCTGGGGCAGGGGTGGTTGGAAAACCCCAGATTGCTGGGCCCACCCCCCCAAAACTTTGGGATGGTAGGTCTAGACTGGTGGTGGCTGAGAATGTCAGTTTCCAGCAAGTTCCCAGGTGATGCTGACCAATGCCTCTTGGCCAAGAGAATAAAAAGGCTTCTGGGTTCTTATGACTGAGGCAGAGAGGCTGCTGAGAAAGATGTAGACCAGGAGAGCCTGAGCAGAGACTGGGAATTTACTTGGTACCAGACTAAAAATTCTGACTGACTGGATTTTTGTAGAGTTAAAGATTACTGAGAAAAGCACCAAATTATATACAGTATTTACTCATTCTAAGTATATTTGAAACTAATATATATGGATGATGTTATTTACATTCAGCTATTTCAACAAAGGGAAGAGGCTTGCGGTAGGCCCTTTACATGTTACTTCATTTGCTTCTCAAAACAAACAAATGGAAGAAGACATCAATTTTTTTAAAAGTCTTCATTTTTTTCAGATGAGCCTCAAAGAGCTCATGACCTGCCTAAGGTCACACAACTGATAAGAGCTGGACCTGAGTTGAGGTCTGGCTCCAGAGTCCTTTCCAGTATACCCTGCTCATGAATGCATCCTCACTGAAAGAGCAGAGGAAACAAGGGAGAGTGTTTTCAGGGAAATCATAATAGAAACAAAATATCTGCCATGGAGAATAAGTAATGAGGAGGGAGGCTGAAGGGGTAGGTTGGGACTAGATTGTCAAGGGCCTTGAAAGTCACCCAAGGCATTTGCACTTTATCACAGTCAAGGATCACCACAAACTGTATGGATCACCACAAATTGTGGAAAATTCCTAAAGAGATGGGAATACCAGACCACCTAACCTGCCTCCTGAGAAATCTGTATGCAGGTCAAGAAGCAACAGTTAGAACTGGACATAGAAATGGAGAAAAGACAATCTCTTTAACAAGTGGTGCTGGGAAAACTGGTCAACCACTTGTAAAGGAATGAAACTAGAACACTTTCTAACACCATACACAAAAATAAACTCAAAATGGATTAAAGATCTAAACATAAGACCAGAAACTATAAAACTTCTAGAGGAGAACATAGGCAAAACACTGTCTGACATAAATCACAGCAAGATCCTCTATGACCCACCTCCCAGAGTAATGGAAATGAAAGCAAAAGTAAACAAATGGGACCTAATTAAACTTAAAAGCTTTTTCACAACCAAGGAAACTATAAGCAAGGTTAAAAGACAGCCTTCAGAATGGGAGAAAATAATAGCAAATGAAGCAACTGACAAACAACTAATCTCAAAAATATACAAGCAACTCCTGCAGCTCAATTCCAGAAAAAAAAAATGACCCAATAAAAAAAATGGGCCAAAGAACTAAACAGATATTTCTCCAAAGAAGGCATATAGATGGCTAACAAACACATGAAAAGATGCTCAACATCACTCATTATCAGAGAAATGCAAATCAAAACCACAATGAGGTACCATTTCACACCAGTCAGAATGGCTGCTCTCCAAAAATCTACAAACAATAAATGCTGGAGAGGGTGTGGAGAAAAGGGAATCATATTACACTGTTGGTGGGAATGCAAACTAGTACAGCCACTATGGAGAACAGTGTGGAGATTCATTAAAAAAACTGGAAATAGAACTGCCTTATGACCCAGCAATCCCACTGCTGGCCATACACACTGAGGAAACCAGAATTGAAAGAGACACGTGTACCCCAGTGTTCATCGCAGCACTGTTTATAATAGCCAGGACATGGAAGCAACCTAGATGTCCATTAGCAGATGAATGGATAAGAAAGCAGTGGTACATATACACAATGGAGTATTACTCAGCCATTAAAAAGAATACATTTGAATTAGTTCTAATGAGGTGGATGAAACTGGAGCCGATTATACAGAGTGAAGTAAGCCAGAAAGAAAAACACCAATACAGTATACTAACACATATATATGGAATTTAGAAAGATGGTACCAATAATCCTGTATGAGAGACAGCAAAAGAGACACAGATGTACAGAACAGTCTTTTGGACTCTGTGGGAGAAGGCAAGGGTGGGATAATCTGAGAGACTAGCACTGAAACATGTATATTATTATGTGTGAAACAGATTGCCGGTCCAGCTTCGATGCATGAGACAGGGTGCT
This sequence comes from Ovis canadensis, assembly GCF_042477335.2. Taxonomy (NCBI): domain Eukaryota; kingdom Metazoa; phylum Chordata; class Mammalia; order Artiodactyla; family Bovidae; genus Ovis; species Ovis canadensis. Next base: position 130,569,566 of record NC_091727.1, read on the forward strand.
CAGGGCTGGTGCACTGGGATGACCCAGAGGGATGGGATGGAGAGGGATGTGGGAGGGGGGTTCAGGATGGGGAACACATGTACACCCATGGCTGATTCATGTCAATGTATGGCAAAAACCACTACAATATTGTAAAGTAATTAGCCTCCAGTTAAAATAAATTTAAAAAAGTAAAGAACTGGACATGAAACAACGGACTGGTTCCAAATCGGGAAAGGAGTACGTCAAGGCTGTATATTGTCACCCTGCTTATTTAACTTACATGCAGAGTACATCATGAGAAACACTGGGCTGGATGAAGCAAAACCTGGAATCAAGATTGCTGGGAGAAATATCAATAACCTCAGATACGCAGATGACACCACCCTGATGGCAGAAAGTGAGGAGGAACTAAAGAGCCTCTTGATGAAAGTGAAAGAGGAGAGTGAAAAAGTTGGGTTAAAACTCAACATTCAAAAAAATAAGATTATGGCATCTGGTCCCATCACTTCATGGTAAATAGATGGGAAACAGTGGAAACAGTGAGAGACTATTTTTTTTTTGGGGGGGGGCTCCAAAATCACTGCAGATGGTGATTGCAGCCATGAAATTAAAAGACACTTACTCCTTGGAAGGAAAGTTATGACCAACCTAGATAGCATATTCAAAAGCAGGGACATTACTTTGGCAACAAAGGTCTAGTCAAGTCTATGGTTTTTCCAGTAGTCATGTATGGATGTGAGACTTGGCTTGTGAAGAAAGCTGAGTGCCAAAGAATTGATACTTTTGAACTGTGGTGTTGGAGAAGACTCTTGAGAGTCCCTTGGACTGCAAGGAGATCCAACCAGTCCATGATAAAGGAAATCAGTCCTGAATATTCATTGGAAGGACTGATGCTGAAGCTGAAACTCTAATAATCTGGCCACCTGATGCGAAGAACTGACTCATTGGAAAAGACCCTGATGCTGGGAAAGATTAAAGGTGGGAGGAAAAGGAAACGACAGAGGATGAGATGGCTGGATGGCATCACCGACTCGATGGACATGAGTTTGGGTGGACTCCGGGAGTTGGTGATGGACAGGGAGGCCTGGTATGCTGCGGTTCATGGGGTTGCCAAGAGTCGGACACGACTGAGCGACTGAAGTGAACTGAACTGAACTGAACTGACAGTCAAGAAGGAGGTGCTACAGACATTGTAGAAGGGGTGGGATGTTAAATTGGGTGTAGCCTAAGAGAAAGGGAGGTGTTAGTAAGAGAGAGAGTGGCTTGATGGAATCAGAGCCCTGGAGCTGGAATCTGACAGATGAGAAAATTGGGGCCCAGAGAAGGGAAGTAACTTGCTGGAAGGATGCTGTGGGGCACTGCCCAGCTCTGCTCCATCCACCCCCCTTCAATGCTGGAGCCCTCAGCCTGTTGGTGATTGACAGCACACGGCTGGGCCCCTCCCAGCAAACAACCTTCAGCTGAAAGTAGCCATAATTCCCAAGGCTGTGCACCAATCCCAGGTGGCAGCCTGCATCTAGTGACTGGTCAATGGGGGGACATAAAGCCCTGGCTCCTTTACCACCATTTAGGACAATTCTGAGGGGCCACACTGGCTCCAGAGCTGCCCATGTTATGGCTTCATCAGAGTTCAACTTCCTCCTCTGACTGGTCCTGCTTTCTTCACTCCTCACGAGTGTTGATTCTGACGGTGCTCCCCAAGAAACCTCCTGCCCACAAAGCTTGTGTCACACTGTTTTCCTGAGAACGCAGCCCATGATGCTTCCCTAAGATCACAGGCCAATTCAGTGGAGTCAGGACAGGAACCCATGTCTTCTGACTCTGGACCTTTCTATCACACCTGGCTGACTTCCCACACTGATTGATTCCTCTTAGGCTCTTTCTCTGTAACATCCATCCAGGGATTTGGGACAAGTGACCTTAGAGAGTGGGTCAAAGGTTGCTAGGAGAAACGTCCCTCCTGCCCCAGGAGCACCCCGCAGGGCAAACAGTTTGTGCAGGTGGAACAATTAGTGCTGTTACAGGTTCTTCTGCAGGGTGAAAATGGGAGGTGCCTTGCTGGCTCCCTGGGGGGCTCCTCCATTTGCATGGGTTTGTGGCTAAGGAACTCAACCTGGAGCAGGCTGAAATAATAAAGATCATGTAGGTGGCTCAGGGCTTGGAATCCAAGGCTTTGGGCCATGTAGGGCTAGCCTTCAGAACTAAGTTCTGCCCCAAGACAGAGAGGTGTGCTAGGGGTTTTCAGAGGCACACCAAACCCTGCTGAAGCAATTCCCTGCTTCTCATTTTGCAACAAGACCCAGGGGCTCCCAACTGACATCCATGCTGTGCCCACCTACAGGATCTGCTGCAGCTTGTTTGGTGGTGAAGTATGTGGAACCTCGCATTATGGCCTGTTTACTGCCCTGTGGAGCCACAGTGATGGAATTTGTATGGATTCCTTTGCTGCTTTTGTTTACTGCTGTGCAGAGGCAGTGAGACCCAAAGGAGGCCAAACCTAGACTTTCAGCAGCTCCCCAGGCCTCTCAGGATCAGCCCTCTGTCTTGGGGAGCTGGAGAGGGGCTAAGAGGAGGACTCTGACCCCAGCTGACAATCAGGAAGCCAAGTACTTAGGGAGTCACAAAGCTTTTGTTTAAACAACAAATCCCCCAAGTAGTAAACACACCAATACTTAGTACAGCATTCACAAAGCCCCACAGCAAGAAAAGACGAGTGGACCACACACCTTCAGTTCAGTTCAGTCGCTCAGTCGTGTCTGACACTCTGTGATCCCATGAACCACAGCACGCCAGGCCTCCCTGTCCGTCATCAAATCCTGGAGTTCACTAAAACTCACATCCATCGAGTCGGTGATGCCATCCAGCCATCTCATCCTCTGTTGTCCCCTTCTCCTCCTGCCCCCAATCCCTCCCAGCATCAGAGTCTTTTCCAATGAGTCACCTTTTCCCATGAGGTGGCCAAAGTATTGGAGTTTCAGCTCTAGCATCATTCTTTCCAAGGAACACCCAGGACTGATCTCCTTTAGAATGGACTGGTTGGATTTCCTTGCAGTCCAAGGGACTCTCAAGAGTCTCCAACACCACAGTTCAAAAGCATCAATTCTTCAGTGCTCAGCTTTCTTCACAGTCCAGCTTTCACATCTATACATGACCACTGGAAAAACCATAGCCTTGTCTAGAGGGATCTTTGTTGGCAAAGTAATTTCTCTGCTTTTTAATATGCTTTTTAGGTTGGTGATAACTTTCCTTCCAATGAGTAAGTGTCTTTTAATTTCATGGCTGCAAACACCATCTGCAGTGATTTTGGAGCCCCCCCCCAAAATAAAGTCAGCCACTGTTTCCACTGTTTCCCCATCTATTTTCCATGAAGTGATGGGACCAGATGCATGATCTTCATTTTCTGAATGTTGAGCTTTAAGGCAACTTTTTCACTCTCCTCTTTCACTTTCGTCAAGAAGCTTTTTAGTTTCTCCTCACTTTCTGCCATAAGGGTGGTGTCATCTGCATATCTGAGGTTATTGATATTTCTCCTGGCAATCTTGATTCCAGATTGTGATTCTTCCAGCCCAGTGTTTCTCATGATATACTCCGCATATAAGTTAAATAGCGGGGTGACAATATACAGCCTTGATGTACTCCTTTTCCTACTTGGAACCAGTCTGTTGTTCCATGTCCAGTTCTAACTGTTGCTTCCTGACCTGCATACAGATTTCTCAAGAGGCAGGTCAGGTGGTCTGGTATTCCCATCTCTTTCAGAATTTTCCACCATTTATTGTGACCCACACAGTCAAAGGCTTTGGCATAGTCAATAAAACAGAAAGAGATGTTTTTCTGGAACTCTCTTGCTTTTTCCATGATCCAGCAGATGTTGGCAATTTGATCTCTGGTTCCTCTGCCTTTTCTAAAACCAGCTTGAACATCTGGAAGTTCATGGTTCATGTATTGCTGAAGCCTGGCTGGGAGAATTTTGAGCATTACTTTACTAGTGTGTGGGATGAGTGCAATTGTGTGGTAGTTTGAGCATTCTTTGGCATTATCTTTCTTTGGGATTGGAATGAAAACTGACCTTTTCCAGTCCCGTGGCCACTGCTGAGTTTTCCAAATTTGCTGGCATATTGAGTGTAGCACTTTCACAGCATCATCTTTCAGGATTTGAAATAGCTCCACTGGAATTCCATCACCTCCACTAGCTTTGTTCGTAGTGATGCTTTCTAAGGCTCACTTAACTTCACATTCCAGGATATCTGGCTCTAGGTGAGTGATCACACCATCATGATTATCTTGGTCATGAAGATCTTTTTTGTACATTTCTTCTGTGTATTCTTGCCACTTCTTAATATCTTCTGCTTCTGTTAGGTCCATACTATTTCTGTCCATTATCAAGCCCATCTTTGCATGAAATGTTCCCTTGCTATTTCTAATTTTCTTGAAGAGATCTCTAGTCTTTCATAGTCTGTTGTTTCCCTCTATCTTGTGAAGGGAATGGCAAACCACTTCAGTGTTCTTGCCTTGAGAACCCCATGAACAGTATGAAAAGGCAAAATGGTAGGATACTGAAAGAGGAACTCCTCAAGTCGGTAGGTGCCCAATATGCTACTGGCGATCAGTGGAAAAATAATTCCAGAAAGAATGAAGGGGTGGAGCCAAAGCAAAAACAATACCCAGCTGTGGATGTGACTGGTGATAGAAGCAAGGTCTGATGCTGTAAAGAGCAATATTGCATAGGAACCTGGAATGTCAGGTCCATGAATCAAGGCAAATTGGAAGTGGTCAAACAAGAGATGGCAAGAGTGAATGTCGACATTCTAGGAATCAGCGAACTAAAATGGACTGGAATGGGTGAATTTAACTCAGATGACCATTATATCTACTACTGTGGGCAGGAATCCCTCAGAAGAAATGGAGTAGCCATCATGGTCAACAAAAGAGTCTGAAATGCAGTACTTGGATTCAATCTCAAAAACGACAGAATGATCTCTGTTCGTCTCCAAGGCAAACCATTCAATATCACAGTGATCCAAGTCTATGCCCCAACCAGTAATGCTGAAGAAGCTGAAGTTGAACAGTTCTATGAAGACCTACAAGAGCTTCTAGAACTAACACCCAAAAAAGATGTCCTTTTCATTCTAGGGGACTGGAATGCAAAAGTAGGAAGTCAAGAAACACCTGGGGTAACAGGCAAATTTGGCCTTGGAATATGGAATGAAGCAGGGCAAAGGCTAATAGAGTTTTGCCAAGAGAACACACTGGTCATAGCAAACACCCTCTTCCAAAAACACAAGAGAAGACTCTACACATGGACATCACCAGATGGTCAACACCGAAATCAGATTGATTATATTCTTTGCAGCCAAAGATGGAGAAGCTCTGCACAGTCAGCAAAAACAAGACCGGGAGCTGACTGTGGCTCAGATCATGAACTCCTTATTGCCAAATTCAGACTTAAATTGAAGATAGTGGGGAAAACCACTAGACCATTCAGATATGACCTAAATAAAATCCCTTATGATTATATAGTGGAAGTGAGAAATAGAATTAAGGGACTAGATCTGACAGAGTGCCTGATGAACTATGGAATGAGGCTCATGACATTGCACGGGAGACAGGGATCAAGACCATTCCCATGGAAAGAAATGCAAAAAAGCACAATGGCTGTCTGGGGAGGCCTTACAAATAGCTAAGAAAAGAAGAGAAGTGAAAAGCAAAGCAGAAAAGGAAAGATATAAGCATCTGAATGCAAAGTTCCAAAGAATAGCAAGGTGAGATAAGAAAGCCGTCCTTAGTGATCAATGCAAACACACCTTAGAAGAAGGCAGTAAATGGGCAGTTTTAGAAGTTCCAAGACTTGATTCAAATAAGAGTGAGGGCCAAACAAGGCTTTCAAATGTGTTGTGCTGGGCTGAGAGGGAGAAATGGCTGGGGATCAGTCTGTAGGGAAGATTACAAATGCTCAATCCAGACAGAAGGGCACTGGTTAAAACCTCACCAGGATGGACAGTTATTGTCCCTGCTCTTTTATCCTTCCAGTAGGATGCCACGTTCTATTTCCCATTCCCATCACTTCACTTTGGGCTCCTCAGGCTTCTCCATTAACCTTGCACTCATTATGATAATTGCACCCACCTCTTTTTTGATGGTTACACTCAGCCTTAGAGTAAGAGCCCTGAGCTCTTGATCATGAACTCCTACATGAGCCCTACAATGCCCACTGCCTTAATGAGCCTTCTGTAATGGTCCCTCCTCCGGACAGGCCTAACCTACAGAGGAGAACCACCACTGCGTTTCTTAGCAGTGCCGGTGTACCCTTCTCACAGCAAGTTCCTCAGGGCCGTGGTAAATGGTGTATCCTGTGTCTTTCTATTGGAGTTTTCCAGTTTTTTCCAGTATGTTTTAGTCTTTCAGTCATGTCTGACCCTTTGTGACCCCATGGACTGTAGCCTGCCAGGCTCCTCTGTGCATGGAATTCTCCAGGCAAGAATACTGGAGTGGGCTGCCATTTCCTTCTCCAGGGGATCTTCCCAACCCAGGGATCAAACCCAGGTCTCCTGCATTGTAGGTAGATTCTTTATTGTCTGACCCATGAGGGACAACCCCTCTTTCAGTATATCCACTCCAATATGTCCACTTCTAAATCTTTTCGTCCCATATTCCATTATTGCCATAGAAATGCTGGCATTTTGACCTCATTTAGTGTGGGTCATCATGTTTTCTATACTTTGAGAAGCTGTCTTAGTGAGTCTGCACTAACTCTTGTGATCCTTGCCAGGGTATTCAATCCTATTTTCCAGGGTTGTGTTCTCACGTTAATAAACTCTCCTTTTTCCAACCTTATAGTCTAGCTCCCTTGATCAAGCCCTCACAGAATCAGTTTCATGCGCACTCTTCCAGCTCCTGCCAATCTATACAAGCTAGGCTGTGCAGCTACTTGGAGCATTGTTACTTTCCTCCTTCATCAAGCCTAGCGTGTTCATGCTGTGCCTTAAATGTTGTTATAGGCTTAGTGGCTAGAGGGGAAGTAAATGCATGTTTTGCCTTCTAGGGGGGGAAGTTCTGCATTATCTCCAAGTAAGAGGTGTGGGGACTATTAAATGTAGGAAAATCAGGCCAAATTCTACAGGCTTAGAGAGTTCAGGGAAATCTGGGGATTCAAGATTTTGGTGGTATCCCTCTAGATATCCCCAAACTGTATGTCAGGGTCCTATTCTTTCCCCAGGGAGCATCCTGATTTTGATGCGGTAAACCTGTCTCCATTAGGAGTTAATCTTTGGAGAAGGCAATGGTGACCAATTCCAGTACTCTTGCCTGGACAATCCCATGGGTGGAGGAGCCTGGTAGGCTACAGTCCATGGGGTCACTAAGAGTCGGACACGACTGAGCGACTTCACTTTCACTCTTCACTTTCATGCATTGGAGAAGGACATGGCAACCCACTCCAGTGTTCTTGCCTGGAGAATCCCAGGGACGGAGGAGCCTGATGGGCTGCCGTCTCTGGGGTCGCACAGAGTTGGACACGACTGAAGCAACTTAGCAGCAGCAGCAGCACCAACCACTGAATGCTATTGGTCTCACAGCTACTATTTCACCCTATTTCTCAAATACGTGATATAGCACAGCAGATCATATGTTCCCTTCTACCAGTATACCATCACAATTCACCACCTGGTGAAAGTCTACAATGATAGGAGTGTCACCTCATGGCAGAGATGTATCCGTTCTCTACCTACCCCTCTGCAATGTGGACCTCCTTGCCAACTGGGCAGTGAGTGTTCTAGATCCCAAATCCCATTGAAGTGCTGGCTTTCCTGAGTTACACTCAATCTCAAGTGTCATAATTTGTGTTCCCTAGGAAGCCAACTCTAAGACAGAATGTAGCACGCTAGATGCTTATTAAGAGATGTCTTTTGGATTAACACCTGTGAAAGGAGCAGGCCTTGACAGGGAGTGAGGGTGGGGGCTGGAGTTGAGCTGCACTGCAGGCCCAATAACAGCCTCAGTCAACCCCACAGAGAGATCTGAAGTTAGAATGACCCTTCAGAATTATCCCAAGCTGAGCTGAGATGGTTAAACCTTTATAGTCCTTCTTTGGGCTGCCCCCAGAAAGCTCTGTTACCTTGAGTGAGTCAACTTCGTATCTGAGGCAATCCCTGAAGGAGCTAACAGCTGGAGGCAGCTTTCCAACAGTGCTCTCAGCCGCTCATCCAAAAAGTTAACAACAAAAATAAGCAAAGAGACAAATGAGAATGTAGGACTTTCAACAATACAAGTGACTTGATTTCTTCAATAGCTCAATAGAAGGAAGAAAAAGAGAGAGAGACTATTTTAGATTAAAGACACATAACCAAGTACAATGTGTGCGTCTTGTTTGGATCTAGATTTAAACAAACCAAATGTAAAAAGACATTTTTTGAGATAATTGAAGAAATCAGACTATGGGCTGGGTATTAGAGAACATCAAAGAACTGTTATGAATTTTGTTTTGGTGAAAGTGGCATTGTGGCTATATCTTTTGGAAAATGTCCATATTTTCAGAGAAGAATGAATTACATGGGATAAAATGACATGCTGTTTGAAATTTGTTCTAAAATATACAAACAGAAAAAGAAGAAAAGAATATATAAAGCAGGTATAGAAAGGTTTTAATTTTAAAAATTTTTATTGAAATATACTTGATTTACAATGTTGTGTTAGGTATACAGCAAAGTGATTCAGTTTTTGAATGTGAGTAATAAGTATCTGGGAATTCATATCATTCTTTTTGTTTTTGTGTATTTAAAAAAATTTTAAGATACCAAAAAAAATGCAAATGACCCAGGAGGGGAAATAATGCTCAAAGGACATAAATATACAGTAAACATTTGAGGAAATATTCAGTTTTACTGAAAGGGAAACACAAATTAAAACATTGAGATAGCAATTTTTATTCAAAATATTGGAAAAAGGTTAAAAGATCAAAACTTGGTCATAAGGTTAAAAGGTCAAAACTTGGTCAAAGTTAAAGGATCAAAGTAAGATCATAGTGCTTGTTGTTATGAATGTAACAAAACAGCTAACTTTCTAGGAGGGCAAATTGTCCCCATCTTACAGTATGTATTACTACATACAGTATTTATTACTACATAGAAAACCCTAAAGACTCCACCAGAAAATTACTAGAGCTAATCAATGAATATAGTTAAGTTGCAGGATATAAAATCAACACACAGAAATCTCTTGCATTCCTATACACTAATAATGAGAAAGTAGAAAAAGAAATTAAGGAAACAATTCCATTCACCATTGCAATGAAAAGAATTAAATACTTAGGAATATATCTACCTAAAGAAACTAAAAACCTATATATAGAAAACTATAAAACACTGATGAAAGAAATCAAAGAGGACACTAATAGATGGAGAAATATACCATGTTCGTGGATCAGAAGAATCAATATACTGAAAATGAGTATACTACCCAAAGCAATCTACAGATTCAATGCACTCCCTATCAAACTACCAGCGGTATTTTTCACAGAGCTAGAACAAATAATTTCACAATTTGTATGGAAATATAAAAAACCTTGAATAGCCAAAGCAATCTTGAGAAAGAAGAATGGAACTGGAGGAATCAACCTGCTTGACTTCAGGCTCTACTACAAAGCCACAGGCATCAAGATAGTATGGTACTGGTACAAAGACAGAAATATAGATCAATGGAACAAAATAGAAAGCCCAGAGATAAATCCACACACCTATGGACACCTTATCTTTGACAAAGGAGGCAAGAATATACAATGGATAAAGACAATCTCTTTAACAAGTGGTGCTGGGAAAACTGGTCAACCACTTGTAAAAGAATGAAACTAGAACACTTTCTAACACCATACACAAAAATAAACTCAAAATGGATTAAAGATCTAAACATAAGACCAGAAACTATAAAATTCCTAGAGAACATAGGCAAAACACTCTCCAACATAAATCACAGCAGGATCCTCTATGACCCACCTCCCAGAATACTGGAAATAAAAGCAAAAATAAACAAATGGTATCTAATTAAAATTAAAAGCTTCTGCACAACAAAGGAAACTATAAGCAAGGTGAAAAGAAAGCCTTCGGAATGGGAGAAAATAATAGCAAATGAAGCAACTGACAAACAACTAATCTCAAAAATATATAAGCAACTTATGCAGCTCAATTCCAGAAAAATAAATGACCGAATCAAAAAATGGGCCAAAGATCTAGATAGACATTTCTCCAAAGAAGACATACGGATGGCTAACAAACACATGAAAAGATGCTCAACATCACCCATCATCAGAGAAATGCAAATTAAGACCACAATGAGGTACCATTTCACACCAGTCAGAATGGCTGCGATCCAAAAGTCTACAAGCAATAAATGCTGGAGAGGGTGTGGAGAAAAGGGAACCCTCTTACACTGTTTGTGGGAATGCAAACTAGTACAGCCACTATGGAGAACAGTGTGGAGATTCCTTAAAAAACTGGAAATAGAACGGCCTTATGACCCAGCAATCCCACTGCTGGCCATACACACTGAGGAAACCAGAATTGAAAGAGACACGTGTACCCCAATGTACATCGCAGCACTGTTTATAATAGCCAGGACATGGAAGCAACCTAGATGTCCATCAGCAGACGAATGGATAAGAAAGCTGTGGTACATATACACAATGGAGTATTACTCAGACATTAAAAAGAATACATTTGAATCAGTTCTAATGAGGTGGATGAAACTGGAGCCGATTATACAGAGTGAAGTAAGCCAGAAAGAAAAACACCAATACAGTATACTAACACATATATATGGATTTCAGAAAGATGGTAATGATAACCCTGTATGCAAGACAGCAAGAGAGACACAGATGTATAGAACATACTTTTGGATTCTGTGGGAGAGGGCGAGGGTGGGATGATTTGGGAGAATGACACTGAAACATGTATACTATCATGTAAGAAATGAATCACCAGTCTAGGTTCAATACAGGGTACAGGATGCTTGGGGCTGGTGCACTGGGATGACCCAGAGAGATGATATGGGGAGGGTGGTGGGAGGGGGGTTCAGGATTGGGAACTCATGTACACCCGTGGTGGATTCATGTCAATGTATGGCAAAACCAATGCAGTATTGTAAAGTAAAATTAAAAAAAAGAAAAAAGAAAAAAAAGAGTAAACCATATACATGCTTTTAGACACAATATTCTTTTTTCAATATAAATTTATTTATTTTAATTGGAGGCTAATTACTTTACAATATTGTATTGGTTTTGCCATACATTAACATGAATCCACCATGGGTGTACATGTGTTCCCCATCCTGAACCCCCCTCTCACCTCCCTCCCAGTACCATCCCTCTGGGTCATCCCAGTGCACCAGCCCCAAGCATCCTGTATCATGCATCGAGCCTGGTCTGGCAATTCATTTCACATATGATATTATACATGTTTCAATGCCATTCTCCCAAATCATCTCCCCTCCCCCTCTCCCACAGAGTCCAAAAAATTGTTCTATACATCTGTGTCTCTTTTGCTATCTCACACACAGGGTTATTGGTACCATCTTCCTAAATTCCATATATATGTGTTAGTATACTGTATTGGTTTTTTCTTTCTGGCTTACTTCACTCTGTATAATAGGCTCCAATTTCATCTACTTCATTAGAACTGATTCAAATGTGTTCTTTTTAATGGCTGAGTAATACTCCATTGTGTATATGTACCACAGCTTTCTTATCCATTCATCTGCTGATGGACATCTAGGTTGCTTCCACGTCCTGGCTATTATAAACAGTGCTGTGATGACCATTGGGGTACACGTAGACATAACAATATTCTGTAGAAATAATTGTACCAGAAATTCATGAGGATGTACAGATCACGGCAAGAAAAAAATTCAAACAACATGAAATATCACAGAGGAATGGTCAAATAATGGTTCATCTGTATTAGGGATCATTATATTTTAAAAAATAAATAAAATATTTTTTCTATAATGAAATAGTATATGTTTGTTTAATAGTACAAAAAATGTAAAAATGCAAGTAAGAAAAAACGGAAAAACTCATAATTCCGGACCTGGAGATAACATCTTGAAATACATCATTTCAGGTGTTTCTCATTGTGGGGTGTGTGTGTGTGTGTGTGTGTGTGTGTGTCTGAGAGAGAGAGACTACATGCATATTTATACATATATGTATGCACTTGCTTTTCCAATAAAAATAGGTATCACGTTACACAATATTCGGTGACCTCCTGTTTCCTTAACTTCCTCATAAATATTTTCCACATGAATAAATTTTCATCTGCAAACACGGTCCTTAAGAACTCCATAGTATTCCGTTTTGTGGATACTGCATAACCTAACCCCCATCTCCTACTTGCGGTATGTAAGTGCATTCCAATTTCTTCTTTCATAAACAGCCTCCCTGCAAGCTTGCAAAGATTTGAAGATGATTTGCCAATTGCCTTCTGAAAAGTTCTGGCTGCTTCTGGAGGCATTTGAGGCAAAATAGTCTGGATGCTTTCCCATCAGGCGAGCCTGCCTGTTATCTCCCCAGATAGCAAAACTGTAGTTTTCAGAACTTCTAAGACTTGTCTTATCCTGCCCGTTAGTCATGCCTCCGAACTGGGACTCTGTTCCAGAAATCCCTACACCCTCTCCCTCCCCTCGTCTCATTCCTGCCCCTCCCCATGCGCCCGCCCCCCCCCCCCCCCCCCCCGCGCGCTTTCCCGCTCGGCGTCCTGGCCTATGGCAAACGCCAAGAATTAATTAGGGGCGGGGATCAAGGAGCGGCTGTCAGGAGGTCGCCATATTTCTGTACGGCCCCGCTGCCGGCTCGGCAGTCGGCGGGTTGGGAGAGGTGCTGACAGGGCGGGGCCACTGCGCGGCTCTGCCGGCCTCACCCCTCCCGCCCCGGACAGGTGGCTGTAGCGCGCCCCGCCCCCGCCAGCTGCGGGTGGGAGCGAGAGCCAGTGCCGGACGGCCGGGCGAGGAGTCCGGCAGCGGCAAAAGAGTATCGTGGCGGCCAAAAAAATGCTCCTGTACCGAGGGGCCCCCGCGGGCCCTGGCGCGCCGGGTAGCGCGCTGGCCAGGCCGGGCAGCGGCCCGCAGGCCTTTGGGATCCGCTTGAGCACGGTAGGTCGGGGGCCCGAGGGGGCGGACGCGCGCGCGCGGGCCCCGGGGCTGCGGGGGGCGCGCGGGGAGGGCCCGGCGGGCCGAGGCCTCACGCGGGACGGGACCTTCTCTCGCCCCCAGATGAGCCCTCGCTACCTACAGAGCAACTCCAGCAGCCACACGCGACCCTTCAGTGCCATCGCGGAGCTGCTAGGTGAGTGGCGAGGGCGGGCCTGGCCGCGAACGCCCGAGGCAGAGGTGCCAACGTGGTGCCGGGGACGCGAGAGGAATGTGCAGAGCCGCGCGGGGAGGGCCGGGGCAGGGGTGGGGGCGTCGGGACTGGTCTCGGCTTCGCAGGCGGCGGAGAGGGTCGGCTCCGTCGCCAGGGATGAAGTTCCGCAGATAAAGCTGAGGAAACAAGATGTGACCCAAGAGTTAGTCCCGTGTGGTTTTTCTCTCTGGCCCGTGACGTTCCAGGCGCTTTAGGGTAGCTTAGTTAATAATCAAAAGGAGATGCACACAAATTTCGGGCCCTGAGGCAGCTGGGCTCCACGGGGGCCAGCGACAGACGGAGGGCGCCAGGCTAGCAAAGGGGCATGAAGAAAAGTCTGGAAAACGGAGTTCTTTAACTTTTGGGACCAGAGAGTCTGGGAATGATGGGACATCTCTTAAGAGATGACACGAGTGCATTTGGCTCCCTGCGACCGTGGAGCGCTGGGTCCGTGATCCAAGAGCGCCCTCGCACCGCTGGAATGAATAACTGAGCACTTAACCTCTCGCTCCACCGATGTTTGCTTTTAAAGCGTTTTCAGTTGATCCCTTGAAGCCAAGTACACCAGCTTTTGCAGTAGTGTGCTAAATACTGTGTGGAAAGCAAAGAAGAAAAACATTCCTGGACAAAATGGCAGAAGCATACCGAGCACATTGCAAATGTTTCAAAATTTAAAATATGGCAAGGTGTTTCTGGGGCAAGGTAGCACAGAACAGAATCTTGAAAACGGTTTCAAAGTTCCCCCAAATGAGTTCCAGGCTCCACTTAAGCAATCGCTGTGACCCTGCAGTGTGAATTGTCTTGAGCGAGAAGTCAGTGGGCAGCAGGAGAGTTACTTGCAGGGGTGATGGGGATCTAGGGTGATTATTTTCACGGTAACACAGAATGCTTACAGTATGTATATGACTGTTCGTTAGAAGGTGAAGGAGAAAAACTGACATTGACCCGTTTTGAATCCTAGACTGTATTTTTAAGACTTTGCGCCATGCCTTGAGGGAAATTCACAGTGGAGTGAGATCTAGGTGCATGTGACTTACAAAAGAGAAAAAGAGGGGAAAGCCACCAATTTACTTAGTGAGAAATGAGAGACAGAAGCTTGTTCCCTCACAGTAGCATTGTGCAGAACCATGTGTACCTATGTTATACTGTGTACTGAACTTTATGGGTGATCTCTAAAGTGTTTCATTTGTAATTTTAATATATATGATTCTTGCCTTAAGCATTAACTTAAAAGAACCTAATTCTGGTCTAAGCTGACCCATACAAGTGCAAGTATACAGGTGTATTATATACATACACACACATGCCTGCACACGTAGATACCAACACAAATTAAAACCTAATCACAACTATCTGTCCTATTAATAATAGAGAAAAGGGAGAGCAAAGTGTTAACTAGTAATCTGAAGCTTTCACTTTAGATTTTCCTTCAGTAGTTTTCTTCTCCACTTATGCATTAATTTTCTGGTGAACCATTCATTTGATAAATATTTATTGAGCATTCACTGTGCTGGATACAAAAATGAATATGACAGGTTCATCTTCTAGTAGGGGAGAGAAAACATGTACAGAAGGTTTATTCTTTGTATAACTGCAAAATAGGAAGTGATATATCGGCAAAGATGGACACATTGGGTACTGTGGGAGTCCAAAGGAAGGACGGGTGACATCCAGCTTACCAGGAAAAGGAGAGTTAGGAAAGGCTTTGGAGAGGAGGTGACATTTGAGCTGAGATTTGAAGGATTGGGACATGTGGGCATGGGTGTGGGGAGGGGAGGGCATTCCAAGGAACAACTGCATGAACAAAGTCATGAAGAATACTGAGTAGCTGAGTTTGATTGGAACATGGATGTCATGAAGAGTTAAAACTATAGGTCCTTAGAGAGTTTACATGGAGCTTTCACAAATATATTTTTAACTATACCTTTTGGGGTAAACAGCAGTAGCATCACCGTTGTCATCATTACTCTCATCTTGTAGATAAGGATACATAGGCTCAGAAAATTTAGTTGACTTTTCCACGATTGTGTGTTTATTAAGTGGCAGACCCAGGACTTAAATGCAGGTCTTTTAACCCTAAGTACTAAGTAGGGAATGAGGTTAGAATGGCGAGCTGTGACCAAAATGAGACTGGGAGGCTCGGGTACTTGGGCTTTTAACCTGAAGTTTTCTGATCAAGGGAATATTGTGGTCAGAGCTGAGCTTAGGGAAAGTTAATCTTGCAACATTGTATAAGATGAATTGGAGCAAAGAGGGACAAAGTTTTGAAGGACTAGGCAGGAGGTTATCACAACAGTGCAGATGAGAGGGAACAGACTCTGTAAACTAAGTGACAATGGAAATAGAGATACGAAGATGTGACAGAGACTAGGGGTAAGAAAGAGAGGGACAAAAAATGACTTATATTTCAAACTTGGCATGTGAATGCTGACACCGTGTGTGTTTGTGTGTATGAGAGAGAGGAGAGAGGAAGAATAAGCTTGTGTCAGAAGATGATGACCTTAATTTTAAATGAAAACAGTTTTAGATTCTTACTGGATGTCTGGGAGGGCCACAGCTTGGCCCTGACAACCTTGCAGGAATCGTCATAGGCCATTTGCTTGGAACAGGAGGGGATGGGGGGAAGAGCTATATCAAAACCAGCTATCTCCCACTCGCCATCCTGTCTCCCCAGGGATGCTGTTTGGGACACTTTCTCATTGCCTCCCAGGTTAGAATGAGCTGTGAAGGTTCAGTTATGATTGTTTTTAGACCATGGGTCACATGGTTAGGGGATAACATAAAGTCCCTGAGACTTGGTTTCTCATGCTGTTACCTACATGGTGGCTGAGGGGAGTTAAGAGTCCTCCCACTGAGGGTACCATGGGCTAGGTTAAGAGAGATAAGATTACTTGGGATCTGAGAGCACAGGAGACTGTGTGAGCCAAGTGAGGGGATAGGACATCCCAGGATTTGGTGGTATAGCTCTCACCTAAGTGGTGGGCCAAGGGAGTTAACTAGGAGTTCTTTCTGCCCTGCGTGGTCATAGGCTAGGTGGGCTGGGCCACGGGAGAAGATAGATTCCGTAGGATTTGATAGCATGTGCTATGTGTTGATAACATTTGAAAGGTTAAACAGAAATTGAAACCAGCTGCCAGATTGGTGCCTTTTTTTATTATAAGTTCATTTATTGAGGCCAACCTGTTATTACAACTTCATTTGTTGAGGCCAAGTGGAAGGGCACTTAAAACCAAAAATAAGTGCAAAGCTGTGCTTACTGCTGCTGGTCTGTCTGCTGATCTCTTTTCCCCTGCTGCCCCAGCTGACCCTGGCCTCTGCTGTGCCCTCTCCCCCCTGTATTCTACCTGCTTCCAGCCAAGGAGATAAAATTTCAGGCTGCTCCTGGTAGTTACCTTAAAACTCTTTGGTAGGTTTCTGTTTAAAAAAAGCACCTAGTAAAGTTTGGGTGAAATTGACAATAAAATGGGGGAAAAAAGTGATTTTTGTGAGAGGCCTGTAAGCTGGTTCATTGACTATGCGGTTTATATAAATGCAGAATTGGAATTGATATGCATTATATGTTTGAATTGTAAATGTTCATTAAGTGTTAGGGGAAAAAAATCCCTCTATATCCAAAGTTTTCAAAGTAGAAATGATGTCCTGTTGGTTGACAAGTTAAGGGCATTGGTCTCAATGGCCTTGGCTGCCAGTAGCCATGATTGATAGGTCCTAAAACAATTCAGGGCCTACTTGCCAAGTAGTTTTTTGAAACAATGTAGGTGCCTTCACAGTGTTGGATCCTGTCAGTTAAAGAAAAAAAGCTGCTGCCTCTTATTACAAAGTAAAACACTGTCTTTCTGACAAAGGCACTATTGCATGTCAGACTTAACAGTTCCTGCCAAAAGTTGGTCCACTTGATTTATCACATGACACAAGGCTTGGCCCCATGTAGTCCTTAAAGATTGACTCTATCAGACCTTTTAATCCCCTTCTGGGGCTATCTGTGATGCCTTAATGCTGTTAAGACTTTCTGGGTTACAGTCAGTGACAATTTTATCAGTAATTCTGGCAGCACCATTGTGGCTCTTGAAATTAATCTGTCTTGTTTCATTTGATGGACATTCCACACATTTAAGTGGTTGTAACTGATACTGTTAATTGTGTTACAAAAACATATTTTGAATATGTGCAACACTTCTCTTGCTGGTAAGTGATGTTCCCCACAAAGAACTGCCATGATTTGAACATTGGTCGTGGGATGAGTATACAACCAGAGCCCCACCCAGATCTCCCAGCCCAGCCACATGGTATCAGTAAATCAATGTAGGATCCCAGGGAAAGGGAAGTGGGTGGGAGGGAAGGCCTTTGTTTTGTTTAAAGAGCCAGTAAAGACAGGAGTGCTTGAGACACCAGTCCAACAGATTGCACAGACTGCCCTCCCACTCCAGCCAGTGAGCCCTAATGAGATTTTTGTACCACGTGTGTCGATGACTGGCAATTATGTAAACTGGCACCTGTGGCAAAAAGATGTGACTATTTAGCCAGTGTCGTCCCCTGGGCTTGCAGACATGGCACACGTATTAGAATATGGCTATATTTGATGTCTTTGGATTCTTGGATAAATAACTCATTGTGAAGACCTAACCCAGAAAGAATTGTAAAACTTTCTATATATTTTTCCCTACTTTAATTCTGTGTTCTCCATTTAATGAGAATTAGACAGTCTCACCTTCAAGACTATTACAGAATACCTAAGCAGACTCACTCTTCTAAGCATGCTTGTTACAGCCTTTGGATCTAGGCAGGCAGTTAGTGTTTTGGTTTTAACCTCTAACTCTTTTAGTGCCTCTCATGCTGTAAATGGGGATGGTGATAATATCTGTGTTCTTTAATGGAAGAGTGATGTAAAAGAAAAGTAGAAAATAAAATCTTCGCAATAAACTCAAATGTGTGTGCTGTGTATCTATTTGTAACAAAGTTGCAGATTCAACTCTTCTCCATAACCACCCTTTACTGTATATGTCTGTGAGCAGTAAAGTGGCTAAAAGATAAGAAGTAATAAGACAAAAATGGAGCAAAATGCTTTGTATATGGAGGACTGACTTTTCCCATAATCTGTGAAGTTTGAAGAGAAAAAGGCAGATTGCACATCAGTCATTATATGAAATCTAGAAATCAGCTTCATAAACCCATCTGCTGTCGTACCTTTCTTTCCCCATACCATTAATGCTCCCTGCTCACCTTCTGGGACATTCACATGAAGGGAATAAAGGAGTTTCTATGTCTTAGGGGCACTGAACTAGAGATTTTAATAGAATATTAGAAAAAGAGATCTAATATCACAGATTTCTACCTTTTGCAGATAATGCTGTAGATCCAGATGTATCCGCCAGGACGGTCTTTATAGATGTTGAAGAGGTCAAGAATAAAACTTGTTTGACCTTTACTGATGATGGATGTGGGATGACACCTCATAAACTACACCGAATGCTCAGGTAAAGATATCTTCATTCTTTTTCTCTTGTCTTGAGTTTATGAACTCTATTTAAGGCTTAATAATTTTCTTTCAATATTTTCCTTCCTCTTACTTCATTCAACAAATGTTTATTGAGCAGCTGTTATGTGCCAGGACACAGGTTATGAAATAGACACTCTTCTTGACTTTGTGGAACTAGAGTCTAGACTAGAGTCTAGCTGGCAATTCAGACAGTCAAGTAGTAATAACAAAAAATCATAGGTATGATGATACAAAAGTATAGGATGCAATGAGATAACTCATCAGGGAAGCCCTATCTGATCTAGAAGGTCAGGCAAAGCCTCTTAGATGAGATGATGTTTAGGCTGAGATCTAAGGGGGGATTAGTAGAATTTAATGAGGTAAAGGTACAAGAGGGCAAGGGTGAGAGTCCAGGCAAAAAGAACAGCAAGGCTAAAGACCTGGAGGTCTTCATTGATCTGAGACCTTCTCCAATTTGTATTAACTTAAATTCACTCTTAGAGCAGAAGTATTGGCATTATAACAGTTTATATATTAGAACCATGAACATTCCCAGGTATAATCAAGCCCCACGAAAGATACAGAAGATGTCATACACATAATCTGTGAAAGTTTTGCAGGAGAATTACAGTTAGGAAATTCTCTTTTCTAACTGCTGAAGCTGGTAATATAGATTTCTGTTGCCACTGTCAGTTCATTTAATTACTTTAAAAGGTTTATAATTAAGAATGTAAGTTTGTACTTTATTATCTTCACATATCACTCAGTGAAAGATAAGTGCTTCCTTAACTCTTTCCTTCTTAGTTCCTTTTTGAGCAAATGAGGTTTATTACTCTCCATGTGGCTTCCTGCAAAGCATGAGTACCAGTGGAGGAGGGAAAGGGCTCTGAACTATAAAAATGGAAGAGATTTATTTGGTTATAGTTCTCCTTGAAGGTATTCTAATTCTCTAACCCTGTTTCTAGGGAAATCTTTTTGAGTCATCAAAGAAGTGAAATTTGGGCATAACCAATTATAAAGTTGGTTATGTTTTACCAGTCAGCAATCTGTGTACCATATGTCTCAGATCCTCATAATTAGAAGAATATCTGGGGAAAGCTTCTAAAAGTGAAATAAGAATATGGCCAGTATGTTGGTGAAGGTATGGAGTTGGCCCTATTTTTGAGCTTACAGCCTCACTTTTATCACCTAAAGTTAATATTTTATATTATGAAAAATAGGATTTTAGGTGGGGTGGAACCAAACTATTTATATGTCTAAATCTGTATGTACTAGTTTTTTTTCCTAAAATCACGCATCTTCTTATTGATTCTTTCCCACCACATATTATCCCAGTGACATGGGTGTCAAATAGTGGGCACAACAAATCTTACCACCTTCTATTTTGTTTGTGGAACTAGATATGTGAGAGTTGGTGCTTACAATTATAAGGCAGGAGGAAGGAAGAGGATGGCTTCAAAATAATTGCAACAGTAATTGCAACAACTTTTGTTCTGGGCTTCCCTGGTAGCTCAGATGGTAAAGAATCTGCCTGCAGTGCAGGACGCCTGGGTTCAATCCCTGATTAGGGAGATCCCCTGGATAAGGTAATGAGAAACCATTCCAGTATTCTTGCCTGGAGAATGACATGGACAGAGGAGCCTGGTGGGCTACAGTCCATGGGGTCACTAGAGTCAGACACAACTTAGCGACTAACACTGTCTCTTTTGTTCTATATTCTTTAACCAAATTTTTACTGAACACCTACCTATGTGAAAATCACTGGAGATAAAGAAACCAGACAGACATGATCCTTGTTGTCAAGGGGCTGACAGTTTAGTGAAAAGGATACAAAATAATTGACTAGTAGTACAGTTACATAGGTTATTCTACTAGTGGTAAGTCCTGTGAAGGAAAAGTAGTTTCTATGAGAATATATAGCAGAGGGATCTAATCTAGTCTATGGAATCAAAAAAGATGAACATGTAGAAATGACATTTGAGTTCAGATATAAAGGATGAATATCATTAATTCAAAATTTTGCTTCCTTCACAAGGAACAAAACAGGCAGAAACTACAGTAACCTTAGGATTTTTGTTGACATTATCATGCCAAATGTGTTTCCCACTAATTTGAGGTGGGCAGTTGTTCCTCATATTTAAAAATTAATTTTAGAGAATTTTAAAAATTTTTATTGAAGTGTAGTTGGTTTATAATGTGTTAATTTCTGCTCTACGGCAACATGGCTCAGTTATACATATATATATGTATATATATTCTTTTTCATATTCTTTCCCATGATGGTTTAATCACAGGATATTGAATATAGTTCCCTGTGCTATACAGTAGGTCTTATTGTCCATCCATTCTATACATATCAGTTTGCATCTTCTGATCCCCAAATCCCAATACCTCCCTCCTCCTCTCCTTGGCAACCACAAGTCTGTTTAATTTTAGAGAATTTAAAAAATGAGTCCTGACTTAAGTATAATATATGTATTGGACTTTATTTCTGATCATATCTTGAAACAAACTTGAATCAGTTAAAAGGTCCCATTTATTTAAAAGAGATTATTTAGTCCAGAATTCCAGCCAGGGATTCCATGTACCACAGTTTTTTCTAAAATAGTTGAATTTTAGAGGTAGCATTGAAAACTTTTATGAAATATATTAATTTTTCTATTTGGGGTCATGTTACTTTTGTATTTGGAAAAAATAACAAAGGTAATCATACAAAATTATTAAGCCTACAGAAATTCTATTTGACTTATAGCATTTGTTAGAATCTTATTTAAATTTTCCAACTTTTTATGCTACTCTTATATTTTCAGACTAATAAAATAGTTATGTGAGTAAGTAACAGTTTCTCCCATAAATACAAAATCCCATGAAAATTAAGGTAAAAAGAAAAAGCCTATCATTAAATTCCTTTAAGGTTAACAATTAATTCTGTTTAGCTTATGGGGATAGTGTGTGAACCAACTAGTCTATATTCAGCTGCCTTTGTTGAAAAACCTCTTTTAAGAAGTATATTTCCTAGTAGGTCTGTTCTTCTAAAACAACAGCCAGAGACTAGCAGTATGCTGAGTATCCTTTTATTATTTTATGCTACACATTATATCACCAGTACATTTAGAGAACAGCAGTACTTTCCCTTTTATGTCCATGAATTTGCTAAGGGTTTTTTTTTTAATTGATCAGAGTCCCAGTTTAAATTTACCTCTCTAGATTCTAAAGTTGACTTTTTTTAGGAACTTGAAAAGAAGCTGCTATTTTCCTGGATTCCACTCACAGAGCCCCCTTGGTGTGCAAATACTGTTGTCTATTTCATTAAGGAGATAGAATAGGACGGACTTAGTGAAGAGAAACCACCTAAGACAAAATATCTATGGAAAATTAAAGAATCTGCTTGTAATACAGGAGACCTGGGTTCAATCCCTGGGTCAGGAAGATCCCCTGGAGAAGAGAATGGCTACCCACTCCAGTATCGTTGCTCAGAGAATTTCATGGACACAGGAGCCTGGTGGGCTACAGTCCATGAAGTCTCAAAGACTTGGACACGACTGAGCAACTAACACACATACCAAACTATATAGGAGTCATTCCTACAATTCTGTTATTTATTGTGAATACATTTATGTTAGGCAACGATTTGATTGGTATCTGGCATGTATTCTGAGATTTTTCAGTTAAATAGAATACCTAATATGGGAATACAAGTGGAATAAAAGAGCACAGAGGAAGAGTTAAGGGTAACATAACAACAAAAACAAACTGAGCCTCCAGCTCCTCTCACCTCGTTCTCATCCATTGGCGTTTCTGGTTCTTGCCTTGTGCCACTACCTATCTTTCCAACCTTAGGTAGTCTTAGTCGGTAAAGAATATGCCTGCAATGCAGGAGGCCCAGGTTTGATCCCTGGGTTGGGAAGGTCCCCTGGAGGAGAAAATGGCAACCCACTCCAGTATTTTTGCCTGGGAAGTCCCATGGACAGAGGAGGCTGGCAGGCTATGGTCCATGGGGTCACAAGAGTTGGACATGACTTAGCAACTTCACCACCACCACCATATAAGCTATAATACAATGAAAGTTTATAGTTATGAAGAGGAAAAGATGATAGATGGCAGAACAAGCAGAAATGGTAAGGAAATTAAAGAAGCAATATAATCTCCCTATTTTCACCACTTTCCCTTGACCACCTAATTGAAGCTTAGGTAGCATTCAGTTCAATTCAGTCGCTCAGTCGTGTCTGACTCTTTGTGACCCCATGGACTACAGTGCACCAGGCTTCCTTGTCCATCACCAACTCCCGCAGCTTGCTCAAACTCATGTCCATCAGGTCAATGATGCCATCCAACCATCTCATCCTCTGTCATCCCCTTTTCTTCCTGCCTTCAGTATTTCCCAGCATCATGGTCTTTTCCAGTGAGTCAGTTCGTCACATCAGGTGGCCAGAGTATTGGAGTTTCAGCTTCAGCATCAGTCCTTCCAATGAATATTCAGGGCTGATTTCTTTTAGGATTGACTGGAATGATCTCCTTGCTGTCCAAGGGACTCTTGAGAGTCTTCTCCAACACTACAGTACAAAAGCATCAATTCTTCAGCACTCAGCTTTCTTTATGGTCCAACTCTTACATCCATACATGACTACTGGAAAAACCATAGCTTTGACTAGACAGATCTTTGTCGGCAAAGTGATGTCTCTGCTTTTTAGTATGTCGTCTAGGTTGGTCATAGCTTTTCTTCCAAGGAGCAAGCGTCTTTTAATTTCATGGCTCAGTCACCATCTGATTTTGGAGCATCTTGGTAGCATTAGAGAAGGTTAAAGTCCAAATAACCCTGTAGATCCATTTCACATGGTAGGTAAGATTACTGTTTATAAAGAGCTCTGA
The DNA here is from genome assembly GCF_042477335.2 of Ovis canadensis. NCBI lineage: Eukaryota > Metazoa > Chordata > Mammalia > Artiodactyla > Bovidae > Ovis > Ovis canadensis. The sequence continues at coordinate 130,593,274 of NC_091727.1, forward strand.
GTTTTAGATATGACATTAGATCTGAAGTAGAAGTAGATGATAGCATATGACCATTCTGAATGACTTCTAGGGTTTAAAATTGAAGTTTAAACACTACTTTGTAAGTTATAATATATTATACACATAGTGTGACATTTAATCCTCCTCAAAACCCTGTCGTTTTTAGGTAATTCTGTCACAGGAGGAAAAGGAATGCTTGAATCTTAACCAACTTCTTTAAGTTTGCTTTCTGGATTGCTAAGGCCTATAGACTGCAGAAGCTCAATGCTCTTTTGGTATTTTCAAAGGAAGTTCTACCCTAGAAATTACCTTTTTATGTGATTGGATTTATTTGCTGGATACACAAAGGTCTTTTAAAGTGTCTCATCTCAAGGGACACAATGGTATCCTGTAACACTTGAAAATTAAAAAGTGATCCTCCTTCCTTAGCGAGTAAACACAAACCCCCACCTCCAGGAAGTAGAAATCAGGTGTATGTATGTGTGTGACTCAGTTGTGTCCAACTGTGACCCCATGGACTGTAGCCATCCAGGCTCCTCTGTCCATGGAGTTCTTCAGACAAGAATAGTGGAGTGGGTGGCCATTCCTTTCTCCAGGGGATCCTCCCAACCCAGGGATTGTACTTCAACCCAATTAAAAGAGTTAGAGCCAAGGCCAAGCTGCTCAGCCATGGCAGGTAGAGCACCTATTTTATTAATGCTGGAAAAACATCTGATCTGTAACATATGAAATCCTTCCTTACACTGTAAACCATGAGGGCAAGAATTATGTCTCTTATTATTAACAGTTGTGTCTCCACTGCTTAGCATGATGCACAGCACATAGTAGGTACTCAGTAAATATTTATGGAATGGATGGTAGTGTATAATATTGAAAACTTAATCCATCTAGAGAGAACTCATCCTTAAAAAATTAGTTTTATTTGTCATGAAAGAAGATACATGAAGGTAATACTTATTTTCTAGCTTTCCTTGTCTTAATTTTTGTTTGGTTTGGTCATTTTGTTGTGTATTTGAATGGAAATAGAAGAAAGGGGAAGAATCTAGCTCCTAGATTAAGCTGATCCTAAGGGGCTACAGAGATTGTTGAGGTGGCTTTGTGAAAGGCCCTTGGTAAAACGAGAGACTTTATACTGCAGCTGTTTGCTGATATTCAGAGGCAGAACTACCTATTTTCATCCCTTGGCCACATTCCAATGAAATGCCCCAGCAGATGGAGCAGAGGGTAAGAATTGGAAGTGTTATCCTTTGAGTGAATAGTTGAAATTTGCAAGATACATAACCTCTGACTTTCCAATTTCTAGAGAGTGATATAACCAGGTTAGGCATGCCTACTCTCTGCCTCGTACCTGACTAGTGTCAGTATCTGGTACTCTTGTTACCCTCTGTCAGGTGTACTCTGAGACAACTACCCTGCTCATCTTCCCCTAACTTTTCTATTAGCAAACAGAGCTCTTTTATCTAAACAAGAAAGGCAGCTGCGCCATAGCCTCTGTTAGTGAAAAGAGGCTACCTTTACCTTTATAATATGTGACTCTAATGCAGTGGAAGTGTTTATGTACACACAAACCACACAGGAAAATCAGTGCCATTACCCCATGGTTATTTCCTATGTTTTCACTTAATAGTTTTGCCCAGAAATACCAAAAGGAAGAACTTTTTATAAGTGTTCTTCATTTGTAAGCCAAACATTCGGCCTACCTTTCTTAGGATGCTCTTTTGCCTTTCTGATTTCTTCTGATTTCTTTTTTCTTGTATAATTGCAGCTTTGGCTTTACAGATAAAGTCATAAAGAAGAGCCAGTGTCCCATCGGAGTTTTTGGTAATGGTTTCAAGTCAGGCTCCATGCGGCTAGGAAAGGATGCTCTTGTCTTCACCAAGAACGGGGGCACTCTCACTGTTGGACTCCTATCACAGACGTATCTGGAATGTGTCCAGGCCCAAGCAGTTATTGTACCAATTGTTCCATTCAACCAGCAGAACAATATCCTTTCTGGAAATGGGAAATGCTAGTTAAAAATTAGTCTAACCTGACAATTTTGATAGAAACCTCTTTCTTTAGGTCAAATCCAGCTATCAAAAGTTTTCATATTTAAAGAGGTATTCAGATGTCTTAAAGTTAACTAGAATTTCACCCTATTAAACATTGGTAAAATAAATGGATCATTGGAAGAAACTGAGAAATGTTTTTGTTATTTTGCAGTTTTCATTGTTACATGATTTGATCTACATACTATCTCCACCCCCCCCCCCCCACTCCTACGGTCCAGTTCCCTGGGGCCTTCTCTCTTTTTTCCCCATGAAAGTAGTTATATTTGTGTCACCCTCCTAGAAACATACTGTTCATTAGCTTATCTGACAGCTGAATAGCTCATTTTTCTATAACTGGGCAAGCTATTATTTTTGTTAGATATCAGGTTCTCTTTAGGCAGACAGTATAGCAATAAAGTTTGAACTCATTGCTTCCAAAGAGTCTAAAAATTCAGACTTTGATCTGTTTCTTAAGTATAGGATTGTCTTAATTTACATGAAATTTTTGAAGCAATATCCTGCAAGGGTAACTGATTTTGGTATTTGTCTCTATAATCTTTCTGCATTCTGACCCCCCCCACCTGCTTCCCTTTCTTCTGAAGCAGTAATGTCCATGCTTTATATTTTTATGTCTATATTTTGTCTAAACATGCAACTCAAAAGGCAGATATTCCTGTGATAGCATCCTCTGAAGATGATAATTTTTCTTTGACTATACTTGGTTTTACAAAAAATGATTATTACTGAGGATTCCTTGCCTAGCCTAGAAGCCATCTTGAACTATTCAATTTTCAACAGTGAAAATGACCTGCTGTCCCAGTTTGATGCCATCCCAGGCAAAAAAGGCACTCGTGTTCTCATTTGGAACATCCGCAGGTATAGTATCCAAGAGTGATAGATTCTAATAAACAGAAGCAATACAATGAAGCATATTTTAATAAATCTCTTCTATAGAGAAGCAGAGTAGATAAATTTTGATACATGTTTGTATCTCATTGCATACTTTTCCTTTACTTTCTTAGAACCACAGCTCTGTTTGAGACAGTGGTAAAATGTGCAGCTTAATAATGCAAAGACCTGTATACATATTCTGAAGCTGTTACCATCAAGATAGTTCAATATTATTCTAAAATCTTCCAAGTCCATTATAAATATCTATTGTATATTCACAGACACTGTTTAAAGATAGGTCAGTGATAGGTATTTCACCTATTTGACAGTGAAAATGAAGTATAAGGAAGAAAATTTAGGGTAACAAAGCACAACACAATCTTAAAATAATAAGGATATGTGTATTTGTGCCTTCAGAGTAGTTGGATCAGAAATAGAAAAATCTTTGAAGCAGATAAATTTGAACTATAATGAAGTTGACTTCAGGTCATATATTTAGAGCTAATAAAGCTACCTAGAAATAGTTTAGGATATGTCATTTGTCTCACCTCATCATGTTAAATGAAATAGTGTCCATTGAAACCAAAAAATCTTTAATATAAAATAGAAGTGCTACTCTTATGTTTAATAGAACCCAGTATCAGATATATTCATTCTTCTTTTTCTCCATAGGTCAGGTATTTTGCCTCATTTCTTAGTTGGGTAAAACTTAGTTAAAAAACTGTGGTGGTCCATATAATTTATTTATTTTAATTTAAATTTATTTATTTTAATTGGAGGCTAATTACTTTACAGTATTGTATTGGTTTTGCCATACATCAACATGAATCCGCCACAGGTATACATGTGTATATTAAAAAAAAGAAAGTACTTTGAATTAAAAAGAAAAAAAAAGTAAGGTAATTTACATCCTCCTGTGTCCTACTAGGAAAACCTCAAGTAATATAATTTATATTATAAAGGATCATTTTCATGAAGTATTCCCAGTGATTTAAACACATTCTCAGCAGACTTTTCTCTTTGTATATTGTTTCTCAGTTATATGGTACTAGGTGTTACATAAATAAGATTCCATGGTCAAATAACTTTGGGAAAAGCTGGCTTAAACAGAGCTTACCACATAACTTTATTATAGCACTTCTGAGAGGCTTTAATATGTTAACGTTATTTCAACATACAGTGAAAATATTTAAGAGAGCAATATAGTGTGCAGTTCCAAATTTAAAAAACTGTCTCTCCAGACCTCTTTTCCTTGGACAGTGAATGGTGAGGGCCGTGGGGGACAGGAATCTCCTCAGAGTACATTTGTTAGAGTGGGATGGGTAGCAGGAATCAGGATTATCCTGGAAAATATAGAATATACTGTTATAATGACCTGAGCTTTATACAGGATACATATGATAGTGGCTCTGGTTCAGCCCTGAAAAAGGAGCTACATTTTCAACACAGCAACTCTGAGCCTCTGGAGCCTGAAGTATGAAGAAGGTGTCCCTAGAGCTAGAGTTGGCTCTGGAAATCAGAAACTGTCTCTCTAATTTTATTTGATTATACAGACTTTATATCTTTATTTCATATTTAAGAGTATCTTGGGGGACTGCCATTACACAGAACAAATTTGGGGGACCGTTATTCTGATATGTTTTTTCTCTGTAATCCATCATTTGTTTGGAGTTTTTTCCAGTAACAAAGATGAGTTTTGCCTTTTTTCTTCTGGCGGTTGTTAGTGATGTAGCCCAGGGTCTAGGAATAGACCATATTTAAGTGACCTGAAGGGATAATGAGAAGAAATATCCTTAGGAAAGGAATATGAGTACTATTATATTTAAATGACAATTATATAAATGATCTCCTAGAAGACTAATAAGGATATGTTGTTTCTATCACAACCTTTTTTTTTCTTCTAAGAAATAGAATTAGATCTGGGGAAATCTTATTAGTCCTTACACTATTACTGAAGTTAGAAAGAGTAGATTTTGATTCATCTGTTTATTCATTTGGGGGAAATTTTGTTGAATGACCTACCTAACAATTCTATATTAAGATCCTGCCTCAAGGATAGCTGATGTATCCATTTGATTTATCAGATCACAGACATCCCCACCTTTGTTTTTTTCTTTCCTTTGCTACTTAGTATCACACCTCTATGAAACATATCAGAATTGTTTAGACTGGAAATACCCTCAAATATTGTGTGATCTTCAAAGCAAGTAACACATAGTTCCTTTGAACTGGTAGTCAGGGAAAGAAATAGGTATCTGAGTTTTGGCTCATGTTGTTTCTTTTCTCTTGGGTTCCTAGTGCATTTTTGTCCTTTGGAGCCAGTTTTTGTTAGATTGGTACTTCTCTCTTTTACCCAGAAATAAAGATGGAAAGTCTGAGTTGGACTTTGATACAGATCAGTATGATATCCTGGTAACAGATTTTGGCACAGATGAAAAAGAGACTGGTGGCGTTTCCTCTGAGCTGCCAGAAACAGAGTACTCATTACGGGTGAGTAAGAGTGGTTTTTCTTCAACAGTGAGAGGTAAGATGTCCTGTAACATGAAAATATTACAGAACAAAATCTCACTTTAGTTATATAAAGATGACAACCTTTTAACCCTATACTCGGATTCCTTTTCACCGTCAAACAGTGTAGCTAATATAGTCAGCAGTACTTAGTATGGTAGTTGATGTAGAATAACAAAGTATACAAACTGAGCCAAATCTTTGCCCAGATGAGATCTCAGATGCTAGCAGCGTTTTATGGGGATGTCAGTAGAATTGGCAATATTGTGTAATAACTTTCCCTTCACTGTTCCATAGGCATTTTGTGGCATTCTATACATGAAGCCACGGATGAAAATTTTTCTGCGTCAGAAGAAGGTGACTACCCAGATGATTGCCAAGAGCCTGGCCAACGTAGGATATGATATATATAAACCTACCTTCACAGTATCCTTTCAACTACGTGAAACTGACCTCTTTGTTTCAGGATTAGATTTCCAAGTTGGCACAGAAAAACAGAACTCTTTCCTTTTCCTATTAAAAAATGTGTGTTATAGGACAAACCCTATTTTACTGTATCCTAAGGAGGTATTTATAAAACCAACCTATGCACCAGTTTTATCAGAGATCACCTGGAAATTATTAAAATAATACAGCATCCTGAGTCTTTAGAGATTCTGGTTCAGTAGATTCTGAAATCTCTTTTTTTTTTAAATAAGAAATATTTTTTAATTTAAAAATCCTCCACAGATTATAATGAGTAACCAAGTTTGAGAATCTCTACTATAAGGAATGATCCACATTGTTGGGTTTGTACAGGAATTTTATTACATATTTTTGATATGCAAAATGTTGACTTAAATTTGTTGCAAAATGTTGACTTAAATTTGTTAATCTTTTGAATAGGCTATGAGTTTTGCTGTAAGAAGTCCAGACTTATGTTGATAGAAGTTAGGAGATGGGAAACCTAGGGTGAGAGTAATCTTCAACAGATTTGACATGGATTTCCTTGTACTTCTCATAATTGCAGCCATTCAGAGAAGTTAATTTGGAGAAGGCAATGGCACCCCACTCCAGTACTCTTGCCTGGAAAATCCCATGGGTGGAGGAGCCTGGTTGGCTGCAGTTCATGGGGTCGCTAAGAGTCGGACACAACTGAGTGACTTCACTTTCACGTTTTCACTTTCATGCATTGGAGAAGGAAATGGCAACCCACTCCAGTGTTCTTGCCTGGAGAATCCCAGAGACGGGGGAGCCTGGTGGGCTGCCATCTCTGGGGTCACACAGAGTCAGACACGACTGAAGCGACTTAGCAACAGCAGCAGCAGCAGCAGCAGAGAAATTAATTACTCACTTTCACTTCTGCCCCCTGATTGCCCTGGGAATGGATTTCAGACACTTGAGGAATCTTAAGGCAAACTATGGAAATTAGGTCCGTCTTTGTTTATGAATTTGGGGGCCAAACAAGTGTTTGAAAGGATGAGAATTCATAAGTACTTTTGAAGAATTGCTCTTGTCATTTACTTTCTAGTAATAAGCTCAGCTCTTGGCCCAAGAAACCTGTTCACACACTGTTTACTTTATCAGAGGCATTATCTAGCTTACTTTGTCTTTCTTCCCTTGACCAAAAATTAGAAAATGCTGTTCCCTTTTAAAATAGCCATATGGTTGTTACTTATAAGCAGATTGATTTTCTCCTTTTGGAGAACACAATCCTTGTCTACTATGAAAGTTTAAAAAAAAAAACAAAACCCACACCCAGCTTAACAAAGCCAGAGCTAACATCATTAACATATGTAGGTAAATTAGTTATAATATCACTGTATGGAGCTGGGATCTTAGTGCCTTAAGTTTAACAGAGCCAGTCTAAAGAAGTGCTTTTCAACTACTGTTTCAGGATATACTATATTTCTGCCTTCAGCTTCTTTCTCTTATGGGTTTCTATCAGGATACTTCTAAGCATTCATTCTGTGTATACCTCAGCTCTTCTCAGCCTCCCTTCCCATTAAACTAGTTACCTTCCCCTGTTAGAATTTGGACTAAATGAATTCACTACAGCTATGAGTAAAATGTAATTTCTAATAAAATTTCTCCAAAGGTCACTGAGGGAAAAGATACTGATGCTAACTTATTTATTTCTCAGTTATCAAAGCCTTCTTCTCCCCTCTTGTCCTTTCCCCTCATAATAATTTGGGAACCTTCTACTCCAGTGTACTCCCACATCATAATTTAGAGTTTAAAAGTGTATAACGGAAACAATTTGACAGTCTTTATCTTTAAAGTGTTAATTTTGTGGTGTAGAATTTTGGTTTTTGGTTTTGGGCACTTTTGCCCTGTTTCATTTTTGCATTGGAATGGGGTCTTACTTGTGGTTTGAATTGGGCTTCTGGAGACCAGAACATGGGATGTTGTGAGCCAAATATTACTGTGTTATGTATCACTTATGTTATGTCTTCATATCATACCTGGTCCATTTATCACATGGATTTGATGCAAGTAGCTTGTTACTTAGAGATGATAATGGAGATCAGTTTTTGCAAAAGTAACAAAAATTTTAACTCATTTAGACATGAAGATTTTTTTTAGTATTTGTTTTAATGAAAATCTCTGGTTCTTTCTCTCCCCTTTATCTTTCTCACTCCCTTACCTTGATTTTTAAATCAAATATGACTTGCTAAAAATTCATAATTATTCATGTTTATATATAATTAGTTCTCTTTGTTGTATTTATTCAAGCTTGTTAGCTTCTTCCCATGAAATAGATTACAACAGGATTAGTGTGCATTGGTGGTATAGTGGTGAGCATAGCTGCCTTCCAGCAGAATTATTGTCCTTTACTTTTGAAAGTGATTTTGTTCCTTGTGCTTTTGCTTTCATTGTGTTTTGTATGATTAGCTGGACACACCTAATTGCTTATAATTGTGTTGTGCCATGTATTTATCTAGTAGTAAATTAGGCAGTTAGCAAAGGTTAGGTAATGTTTTATGAATGTTTAGATCACTGATGATACTTTGATATATTTTCTTATAGTCTTTTTATGCATATATTTATAGTACATATTTTTCAGTGATACTTATTATATTCTGAACATTTCCTAATATTCCCAAATATTTTTCAAGGGCATAATTTTAAGAACTGTGTAACAGACCATGTGGCTACACTAACATTTATTTAGTCATTCCCTTATTGTCAAACATATAAATTATTTGTTTTTTAAGCCATTATAAATCATTGATAAATCTCTATAACTCATGAGCCTTTATGGTCTTCTCTCACTATTTCTGTAGTATAAATTCCTGAAATAGAATTACTTGGTCAAAGGTTAAGAATATTTTTAAAGCTGTTGATACAGATTTTTAAAATGCTTTGTGAAGTTTGTACCAGTTCATATACAGTGGTGGTTGATGTTTATTTGCTATAATATAATGCAACATTTTGTGTGCTAAAGCCTCTGGTGTTTGTCTCCTTAATGATTTTCTTCTCAGAATAAGCAGGTGAAAATAACTTTTGGGTTCTCTTGCAAGAATAATAACCAGTTTGGAGTAATGATGTATCATAACAACCGCCTCATAAAGTCTTTTGAGAAGGTGGGGTGCCAGGTGAAGGTGAGTAGTTAATGTTTCTTTGTCATAGAAGGCTGAAAAGAGTAGGAAGAAGATTTAAATTTTGCAAAAGTGATAAACTAATGAATAGCTTTTTACTGCCATCTTGAGATGGTTGCTAAATCTGATCCTGGAATTCTGTGTTATCAGTGAGCTGTCTTATGTTCAGAAGCTCTTTCTACTTACCATTCTTCATAAATGTTAACCCGGGAGCTATACTGAATGCATTTTTTAGGTCACTGTTAATAAGAGGTAGAATGAGAGCACCAGCAAATCTGCCACGTGTATAAGTTTACTAACGTTTGAGGTAGCGCTTTCCATTTTCTTGTGGAGACAGTAAGGCAAAGTGGAAGATGCGTAAAATTTAGAGTTTGATGACCAGGATTTGAGTCCCAGCTTTTCCAACTAAAAGCCATGTAACCTTGGCTACATTGTTTAATTTCTCTGCAGCTCAATTTTCTTGCCTGTAAAATGGAAACAACAATAGTAGTTTTACTTGCTCTACCTACCTTAGAGTTTACAGGGTTGAGAGATTTAAATGGAATAAATCATGCAAAAGTGCTTTATAACTGAAGTATAGAAATATTACCATCATCTTCAAGTTTTAATGACAGCTTAAAGTGGTAATATCCACAAGTATCCCATTCATCCCTATTTTATAGATAAGATTGCTAAAGCACAAATGATGATAAGCTGCTTTATGTTACACAGTAGGACAAAGTTTTACATATGACCCAGGAGAGCTAGTTTGCAGCCTGTATTTCTTTTTATTGTTGTATCATCTTTATACAACTTGTTTGTGTGCCAGTCTAATTACACTTTGACTCAGTTCCTTCCATTAAAGAATACAAAAATGATTTTAAGTCCAAAAATCTTTTGTATCAACTTGTAATTAATCAATACAGGTGTGACTCTTTCACAGTTGTTTGGTGGCCTTACATATATAAACATTGTTTTATTTTAATAGAGTGAGATGATTACATAGCATCCTTAATTTTTTTCAGATGGAGTTTAGTTCCTTAGACCAGGAGTATATAACCTTAATTTTTTTCTTAGTATTGTCATTCTTTGTTCAAACGAAATCTTAGGGCAATCCCTTAATATAAAACATATGAAAGTGCCTTGAGGTAGCATAGGTGAAGTAGAGTGTTCCTGGAAAATCCTAGGGAATCTATGGATCACAGTTTGAAAATCTCTGCCCTAAAATTTGGCAGAGATTCCAATTCATTGTAATACTTGCAGTCTATTGGAGTAAATTCCCAGTGTTTCTCTAGATATTACTGGCCTTTCCCTGCCCGTGAATGTTATATAACCTTTCTGTTATTGTTTGGAATCAAAAGGAAGTGCCTCTAGGCAGTCAACATTAATGTAAGTGTTGAAATTACTATTTTTCTTCTAAGCCAACTCATGGAGAAGGTGTGGGAGTAATTGGAGTCATTGAGTGCAATTTCTTAAAACCGGCTTACAATAAACAAGACTTTGAATACACCAAGGAGTACCGGTGAGTCACTCCCAACCTGAGGTGTTTCTAATGGTTTGTTCAGATATAATTCTGTTCTCTGAAAACTCTCAAATCATCTCTTAAAACCAGCCAGATAAGTTAACTGAGAATTCCTTCAAATCTATTTTCTAAGATTATAAATAAAATGATTTGATTTTTAAATTAAACCTCACTGATGCATGATGTATGGAGCCCAATTGAAATAAACTTTAAAAATTATGGAAAGAGCATAGGGGTTATTTAGTAAAATACTTATGGTGAAACAATTTTTAAAAACTTTTTATTTTGTATTGGGAAATAGCTGATTAACAAAAAATGTGATAATTTTAGGTGAACAGGAAAGAGACTCAGCCATACATATACATGTATCCATTCTCCCCCAAACCCCACTCACATCCAGGCTGCCACATAACATTGAGCAGAGTTCCATGGGCTATACAGTAGTTCCTTGTTGGTCATCCATTTTAAATATAGCAGTGTGTACATGCCCATCTCAAACTCCGCAACATATCTCTTCCCCCCATCCTTCCCCCCAGCAACATAAGTCTGTGAGTCTGTTTCTGTTTCGTAAGTTCATTTGTATCATTTCTTTTTAGATTCCGCATATAAAGGGTATCATATGATATTTCTTTTCTGTCTGACTTCACTCAGTATGACACTCTCTACGTCCAACCATGTTGCTGCAAATAGCATTATATATTTCATTCATTTATTTTTAGGAGACAAAGGAGTTGTTAAAGCCAGAGTATAATAGTTTGTTTTAAAACTTGTAGGGAGGGCTAGATGATACATTCTTCTTTCATCAAGTATTATGAGATATCCCCTCTGCCATTACGGACATAAGAATGAAAGTTAACAATCCTAGATGCCTATGAACAAATGGGATGAGATATATGTAAATGCTGTGTGTGTGTTAAGTCACACACACAGCATGTAGTCATGTCCGGCTCTTTGTGACCCCATGGGCTGTAGCCCGCCAGGTTTCTCTGTCCATGGGATTTTCCAGGCAAGAATCCTGGAGTGGGTTGCCATTTCCTCCTCCAGGGGATCGTCCCAACCCAGGGATTGAACCAGCATCTTTTAGTTCTCCTGCATGGGCAGGTGGGTTCTTTACCACTGGCACCACTGGGAAGCCCCTATATGTAAATAAGAAAGTTAAATACCTATAAAATAATTGTATTAATGAGGGTTGTATGCCAAATGGGAAGCAGCTTTAAATAAAGCTTAAAGGAGTCAAGGAAGGCTTTACAAACTGGAATACATTTGAGCTGGAACTTCAAGGAAAAATTGGAGTTTGCTAGGTGAACAAAGCGAGGGGAGGACATTCTAAACAGAGGAAAGTATGTGAAAGCGCAAAGGGTGTTCTGGGAGTATGGAGAAAGGAGGCGTGAGGACTTTTGGTGTTGTTTTCCTTGAAATCTCAGTAGCAAATCTTTTGTTAGAGTAGGGGGAAAGTAATTCCCCAAATCCTTTTTTGTTTTGTGTCCAAAACTATAATACAATTAGTTAAAGGTTGTGCCTTAATTTATACGAAACCATAAGAATTTTAGGTTTAATATTTGACAGACTGATAACTATTTGGATGACAACCTCAGATTAATTTCAGGGTAATTGGTTCTTGGTCCCTAGGGCTAGTCAGTGATTATGATAACTGCCTGCCCTTAGTTTAAAATAGTCTTTTAAACATGAGTCTGACCCATAATGGAGATCTTTGATTAGGACTTGACTCACAAGAATGAGAGTTTAGGAATGACATCAGTTTGGCAAAAGTCCAGAGCCAAGTCATTCTATTTCTCTTGAGTGAAAGGAGTAGTGAATTTCTGGTGATTAACCAAATAGTTGAGATTTGTGAAATCCAAATGTTAGATACTAAAACTATGTAACATCCTCTTATGCCATCTCTGCCACCCCTGCATCTACCTTTTAAATTTTAGAGGTATTAGACCCTTGGTTTGTGATGTTTCATTTCAGTATGATGAGTTTTAGGTGATGGCAGGGGAATCCAAATGGAGGTATTCCATACAAAGTAGGTTTATTCAGTTAAATATATGGGCTTAAGTAGCTAAATATCTGCTGCACATTTTATTAAAAACAGAAAACTAGTATACTCTCCTGCATACAGAGTCTTCTGAGGGTGAGAAATTTGTGTAACTCACCCCAATTCTGACATCATTTCCCTTTTCACTCTGTTTTATATTCACTGAAAAAAGTGTTTTGTTAATATATGAGGGAATTTGAGAGGGTCATTAGAGAAGATTGTCTGCCATCACAAAGTCATCCTAAGAGTATTTATTATAGATCTCAAAAGTGCTAAAAGAGGTTTCAGCCATCACACTGCTGGAATGTCTACAAATAAATCACTTGTAATATCACTTTTAATAGTTGTGGGTATCAAATTTCAGCTGCAACTACCAGAGCTCAAGCTTACAACATTTTTAGAGTGAATTTCAGCTTAAGAAATGCAAACAACACATACTAACTGAGCACCTCACTGGTACATGGCACAGTGGCTAGGTTTTGTGGAATTTTCCAGAGATATTCGAGACACAGTTGCTGTCTTTGAGGAGCTCACAGTCTAATTGTAATGACGGATTGTCACCAACATGAAACAGAGCAATAAACTGTTTGATCATTTGGAACTAAGTGGTATGGTACAGGAGACATTTGCTGATAGAACAGATAGGGAAGGTTTTAAGTAAACAGTGTGACTTAAGATTTGCCTTAAAGATACAGGGTTTAGAAAAGGGAGGGAGGGGAATTCCAGGATGAAATTATAGCTGGAGCTAAATAAGGCAATGACAGAAATTCAGAATGGGAAGAATATGGGGAGTTGGGGATAAGGGGATGTAACTAGAGTGAAGGGGAATAGAGTCAGATGGATAACATAGGGCCCTATCCTAAAGCAGGGATTGGCAAATCTTTCTGTGAAGGGCCAGGAAGTAAATAGTTTTAGCTTTATAGGCGGTGTGGTCTCTGTCACTACTACTCAGTTGTGCTGTAGTATGAAAGTACTCAATTCTGCTGTAGTATGAACGCAGCCACAGACGTAAGTAAAGGAATGAACATGTCTGTGTTCAGTACAGTTTTGTTTACAAAAACAGGCAGCAGCCTGGATTTGGCCCACAGGTTGTAGTTTGTTGACCCCTTCCCTAAAGCCCCGCTTCCCAAACTGTGTGCCAAGCTGCACATAATGAAGTCACAGGGGAGCCACAGGATATTTAAAATTTTTGAGGGGAGTACAGTGGTACTTGACTCTTGCCTATAAGCAGTAGAAATTGTTTTCAGTTACTGTCGTAACAAATTACCACAAACTTAGTGCCTTAAGACAACTCTGATTTATTGGCTTAGAGTTCTGTAGGTTAGAAGTCCATCTCAGATCTCACTGGGCTAAAATCAAGGTGTTTGCAAAGCTGCATTTATTTCTGGAGGCTCTAGGGGTGAATCTATTTTGTTGGCTTTTCAAGCTTTTAGAGTCTGCCAGCATTCCTTGGCCCATGGTCCTCTTCCTCCATCCATATTCAAAGCCATCAATGATGGGTCAGGTCCTCATATCGTATCACTCCGATGACCTTGCTTCTGTCATCACATCTCATTTGATTCTGACTCTTCTGCCTCACTCTTCCACTTTTAAGGACCCTTATGACTGTGTTGGTAATTCAAGATAATCTCCCTGTCTTAAGGTCAGCTGATGAGTAACCTTAATGCCACCTGCAACTTGATTTCCCCCTTGACATGTAACCTGATATATTCACAGGTTTCAGGGATTAGGACATAGACATCTTTGGAGGACTATTATTCTGTTACAACAATCTGCTCTCTGGCCTCCTAAGATCCACTTACATCACACATGCAAAATACATCTATCCCATCCCAGCATCCCCCAAACTCTCAACTCTTAGAGCAACTTAGTCTAAGTTTTTAATGTCCTCAACTCACAATTCCCAAATCTCATCTAAATCAAGTATGAATGATACTGAGTCTGATGCATCTTGGGGTAAAATTCCTCTCCATCTGCAGGTGTGTGTCTTTTAAAATTTTTTTGTATTTTGCTTCCAAAATACAATGGTGGGACAGGCATAGGATACCAGTTATAGATGTTCCAGTTTAAACAGGGAGAAAGTTTGACAGAAAAAGGAATCCAGGCAAGCTAACTTCATTAAATTTCAAGGCCTAGAATTACTCTTCTGGGGCTTTCAGCTGCACCCTTTGGATTTAAGGCTCTATTCTGTCCTCATGGCTCCACCCTCAGACTCGACTTTCCTTTTTCTTGAAGGATAGCATGTATTTATGTGTGTTTCCCAGGAGGCTCAGTGATGAAGAATCCACCTGCCAATGCAGGAGACATGGATCTGATCCCTGGGTTGGGAAGGTTCCCTGGAGGAGGAAATGGCAACCCACTCCAGTATTCTTGCCTGGAAAATCCCCATGGACAGAGGGGCCTGGTGGGCTATAGTCCATGGGGTCACAAAAGAGTTGGATGCAACTGAACACAAATGCACACACAAGCGTGTATTTGTAGCTGAGTAGTTTCATCTTGTTTCAACTTGTTTCTTGACTGTAGAGTTTTGGGGGTCCAACAACCTTCTTTCACACTCTCTCTGTCCCTTTCAGGCCAATCTAGCAGGGTTTTTTTAGTTAATTTATTTATTTTAATTGGAGGCTAATTACTTTATGATTTTGTGGGTTTTGCCATACATTGACATGAATGTCTTAGTATTAATGTACCATTCTCAAGAACCTTGTGGGTCTCAGGTATACATCATGGATGCTGATTCAGACAAGAGATTCTTGACAGATCTTTCTTAGATAGTCCTATTTCTATTCTTCTGCTGAGATGGTGGTGGAGATCTAATTCATATGTTCAGTCTTTTCAGAGAACTTTTTGTATGACTGAGTACGTTGACCTTTTGATCTTCCTAAGATATTAGCAAAAGGTTGTCCAGCCCCTGCCTTGGATTTACATTTTAGCATCTTTTGCAATCTGAATAAGCTGAGACTTTCCAAAATCATCAAGTCTTGGTTCCTTTCTTACTGAACAGTTCTTCCCTCAGTTTATTTCTTTCTTCTCACATTTTATGTAAGCAAGCAGCCACTAGACCACACTTTTAGCACCTTGCTTGAAAAATCTCAACTAAATGTCCAGTTTTGTCATTTAGGAGTTCTGCTTCCCACCTTGTATTGGATCCAATTCTGCTAAGCTTTCTGCCACTACATAACAGGGAATACCTTCCCTCAAGTTTTCTAATAACATGTTGCTAATTTCCTTCTGAGCCTTTACCAGCAACAATTTTAACATCCATAATTTTACTAACAGTCTGTTCCCAGTGACTTAGATATACTCTGAGGAAGTTTGTATTTTTTTCTACCATGATCTGCACGTCTGAGCACCCCACTAGTGGGGTGTTTAACATCCATATTTCTACAGTATTCAAGGCAATCCAGGCAATTTGTGTAATGTTCTTGAAATTCTTCCAGCCTCAGCCCTACTGCCCAATTCCAAACCACTTCCACATTTTTAGATATTTGTTATGCTAATACCACACTTCTAGGTATAAAAATATTTAATTACTTTTGATTACATCATATCTTTGTCAATCTGAATTTTTGTGATTACTGTGATAAAAAGCAAGCAATACACAAAAAATTCAGTGTTGAGTAAGAAATTAGGGATGTTGTGTCCAATTTGATTCCAAGGTTTGAACAACTGTTCGATATCCAACAGGCATACCCATTCCATTATAAGTAACTGTGGCTATTTAAGATTGAAATAGAAATATTTTAATATATATAATCAGATGGATGCTACATTTTAGTCCATACTTGTTGTTTGCACATAACTGTTTAATAGTAAATGGAACTAGTACATATTTCTTTAGACCTAAGGGTGCCATGAAAAACTTGAGACAGTACAGTACCATGAACCGAGACAGTTTGAGAGCTTCTGTCTTAGAGGGACGTTGGCTAGAGTAGTTGATACTTTAGGCAGTGAGAATTCATGGTTTATTCTTGAATAGAAGGGTGACTTGAAATAATTCTGTCCTAAGAATAAAGTACTTATGTACTGCTCTATGTCTTATAAAGTGTTTTACATGAATTATATCAATTGATAAACCTGGAAACAGGGTGCAGGGTAGGTTAAAAAGAATTATATACTATTTGAGTAATCTAGATGTGAGGTGAAGGTCTGAAATAAGACAGCTGTGAAAAAGGAAATATATGACAGATACTATGAAAAAAAGATGTAAAAATTTGGTGATATATTAATAATGGGAGAAGGAAAATAAAGGAGAGGAAGATACAAAGGTCACTTTAAAGTCTCAAATTTAGTAGATATTGGCAGATAGAATAATGAGATTGGGAAAAAGAACAATTTCGTGTAATGGCAATGGTTAGATCATAGGGGATTAAGACAGGAATATGAAGAGAAGATAGTGGATATAGACCACATATACCAGGATTGGGGAAGTGAAAGGAAAGAGATTAGTAGAACAGTGGAATCAAACCAGGTTTTTGCAAGAAGGAATGGAGTGTCAAAATTCATGATAATGGTGTTTTGATTGAGGTGGTATTAATATTTACATGACTGTGTGCATTTGTTAAAACTTACAGAACTATACATTAAAAAGATACATTTTACTCTATGTAAATTTCGCCTCAATATTTTTTGCCCAAGTACGTGAGAACAGAGGTTTATTTTTATTTGTTTGATTGAGATATAATTCATGTACCATAAATGTCACCATTTAAAAATGACTACTTTGTTGGTTTTGGTATTTTCACAAAGTATGTGGACTATATAGCCCACCAGGCTCCTCCATCCATGGGATTCTCCAGGCAAGAACACTGGAGTGGGTTGCCGTTTCCTTCTCCAGGGGATCTTCCCTGACCAGGGATCGAACCCTGGTAACCCGCATCGAAGGGAGACGCTCTGCCATCTGAGCCACCGGGGAGGTCCGTACAACCATCTCCACTATCTAATTCTAAAGCATTTTTGTCATCTCGAAAAGAAACATCTTGTCCATTAGCAGTCACTCCTCATTTCCCCTCCTCTTCAACCCCTAATGACCACATAATCTATTTCCTTTTTTTCCTTTTTTTAATTGTGGTAAAATACACATAACATTACCATCTTAACCATTTTTAAGTGTGCATTTTGGCGGTATTAAGTACATTCATATTGTTATGCAACCATCACCAGAAGGAAAGTTACATGGCTCAAAATAGCCTGGAGTTAAAACTCCCCTCTGGGTCCTTCCCACCATTCTATGCAAAACAAAGAACTATCTCACCGGAAGGAAAAAAAATGGACATTAAGGTTGATTACGTCCATCTCCCAGCCGGTCCAGCCTCTGGCTGATCTCCAGAATTCCCTGCCCCAGCCATTTAAGAGATAACTACTCCAAACAACCTTGGAGAAGAACAGGCCCCCGTAAGACAGTAGATTTCCACTTATGTGCCTATATATACTAAATCTGTTCTTGGGTTAGTGCAGCAGCTCACCAATCTGACTGCTGCCCCTTCTGGCCTCATTAAAGGTGATCTGTTCCTATAAAGTGCTGGTCTCATTGTTTTTCCGAACCTTGCCTTCTCTAACTCCCTTACCGTACAACCACCGTCATCTACAGAACTATTTTCATCTAGCAAAACTGAAATTCTGTACCTATTAAACAATAACTCCTCATTCCCACCATTCTGCTTTCTGTCTCTATGAATTTGACTATGCTAAGTACCTCATGTAAGTGGAATCACATAGTATTTCTCATTTTGTGACTTATTTCACTTAATGTCTTCAAGTTGCATCTATGTTGTACATATGTCAGAATTTACTTTTTTAAGGCTGAGTTTCCTTTTTTAATATTCTTTTGTTTGTATGTACTATAGTTTGCTTATCCATTCATTTATCACTGGACATAGGTTGCTTCAGTGTTTTAGCTCTTACGATTTATAGTCTATTTTGTCTGATACTTATATTAAATAGCTACCTTTGCTCTCTTTTGGTTATTATTTACAGGGAATATCCTTTTCTAGCCTTTCATTTTCACTGTGTGTCTTTGTATGTAAAATTAGTCTCACATAGACAGCATATATTTTGGCCTTTTTGTTGAAACCCATTTTACCCATCTCTCTGTCTTTTGATGGAGAGTTTAATCCATTTACATTTTTTCTCTTTTTTTTAAATTTTATTTTTACTTTATTTTACTTTACAATACTGTATTGGCTCTGCCACACATCAACATGAATCAGCCACGGGTGTATACGAGCTCCCAATCCTGAATCCCCCTCCCACCTCCCACCCCACACCATCTCTCTGGATCATCCCCATGCACCAGCCCCAAGCATCCTGTATCCTGTATCGAACCTAGACTGGCACTTCGTTTCTTACATGATAGTATACATGTTTCAATGCCATTCTCCCAAATCATCCCACCCTCTCCCTCTCCCTCAGAGTCCAAAAGTCCGTTCTATACATCTGTGTGTCTTTTGCTGTCTCGCATACAGGGTTATCGTTACCATCTTTCTAAATTCCATATATATGTGTCAGTATACTATATTGGTGTTTTTCTTTCTGGCTTACTTCACTCTGTATAATAGGCTCCAGTTTCATCCATCTCATTAGAACTGATTCAAATGTATTCTTTTTAATGGCTGAGTAATACTCCATTGTGTATATGTACCACAGCTTTCTTATCCATTCATCTCCTGATGGACATCTAGGTTGCTTCCATGTCCTGGCTATTATAAACAGTGCTGTACTGAACATTGGGGTACATGTGTCTCTTTCAATTCTGGTTTCCTCAGTGTGTATGGCCAGCAGTGGGATTGCTGGGTCATAAGGCAGTTCTATTTTCAATTTTTTAAGGAATCTCCACACTGTTCTCCGTAGTGGCTATGATAGTTTGCATTCCCACCAACAGTGTAAGAGGGTTCCCTTTTCTCCACATTCTCTAATCCATTTACATTTAAAGTAATTACCGATAAGAAAGGATGTCTGTCATTTTGCTGTTTGTTTTCTATACATCTTATATTTTGTCCTTTATTTCCTATATTACTGTCACCTTTTATGTTGATTTTTTTGTAGTGAAACATTTGAATTCTTCTCATTTCCTTTTATGTATATTTATAGCTATTTTCTTTGGGGTTACCGTGGGGTTACATGATGCTGTGAGCAGAAGCAGCAAACAGAGATCAGAGCACAGATCCCCAATATTTGGAGGGAGAGGTCCTTTTTGCCTATCCTAGTTCCTGTAAGCTACTCTTGAAATGTGTGCATAGCCATCTGCCATGGAGCTGGGGTAGGAGATGGGTAACTACTACTGAGCTAAGAGCTGAGGTTTCCCAATTTGTCATCCAAGCATTCCCCTGAAAATTACACGCATTCGACAGACTCCAGAATTCCAAATGGTTACATTAGACAGGTTCTGCCAGTGTAAATGTTGTCTTTATGGGAAGGCAGATTCCTGCCTCCTACTCCACCAGCTTTCCAGAATCCCATGGAATCTTTTTTATTTATTTAACTATTTTTAAAATTTTGACCATGCTTGGTCTTCATTGCTGCGTGGGTCTTCTCTAGTTGCAGTGAGCAGGGGCTACGCTTCATTTGCCATTGCAGTGTACAGGCTTCTCATTGCAGTGGCTTCTGTTGTTGTGGAGCAAAGGCTGTAGGCATGTGGGCTTCAGCAGTTGCAGCATATGGGCTCAGTAGTTGTGGTGCACGGGCTTAGTTGCTCCTCTGCATGTGGGATCTTCCCAGACCAGGGATCGAACTGGTGTCCTCTGCATTGACAGGCGGATTCTTAACCACTAGACCACCAAGGAAGCCCCTGTAATCTTTTTTAAAAAGTAGATTTTACATAAAACTTTAATAGAAAGCAAGAAATAATTCTTCATCTGTGACTTCAGGAAAGAATATAAACATAGAGTTTGGTACGCTGGTAGTTCAGAGGGGGGAATAAGAGTTTATAAGAAAGTTCATTTAATCTCTGTGTAGTCAGAATCTAATATGAGCAAGGTGGAGTTAAGGAAGAATTCCTCTTAAGGAAAGGTCTACAAAATCTTTGGGGAGTTATCTGGGGAGTCAAGAGATTTTTTAAAAAATACTAAATTTGTGATATTTCAAGTATGTATGCACAGCTATACATTAAATTATAATCCTGAATTGTAGAATTAAACAGAAATTAGTCACTAGAAATTGCCAGTTTTTCAAAGTAAAATTCAGATTTTCTACACATTATACTGTTTTACCCTGGGTCTGCTGTTGTTCATTTAAGAAGAGAGATAAAGGAGAAAGGGCAAGAGCCATAATTGGGGCATAGCCTCTACTAACAGCTGTGTCGTAAGGTTGAAGGGGACTTTGTTACCGATTGCTGCTGTAACTGCTGTGATCAGCATTTGGATAAAGAAGAACTATATAGACATGTTTTAAGTTACTGTTTGATTGATTTGTAATAGGTAGGGTACAGTATGTGATCCTCTGACTTTGAACTTGGTCCTGAATTGTTTACGTGTAGTGATCTGACAGTTGAATAACTCCCCAAATACTTATCTGCAGTGTAGTCTTCTGTCGTTGTCTCTAATGTCATTTCTCCTCACTGTGATTCTAAAATGTGGAGAACACAGTATTTTTTAGGACTTGTAACCTCAGATATGCAGATAACACCACCCTTATGGCAGGAAGCAAGGAAGAACTAAAGAGCCTCTTGATGAAAGTGAAAGAGGAGAGTGAAAAAGGTGGCTTAAAACTCAACATTCAGAAAACTAAGATCATGGCATCTGTTCCCATCACTTTATGGCAAATAGATGGGGAAACAATGGAAACACTGTTTTGGGGGGCTCCAAAATCACTGCAAATGGTGACTGCAGCCGTGAAATCAAAAGACGCTTGCTCCTTCGAAGAAAAGCTAAGACCAACCTAGACAGCATATTAAAAAGAATACATTTGAATCAGTTCTGATGAGATGGATGAAACTGGAGCCGATTATACAGAGTGAAGTAAGCCAGAAAGAAAAACACCAATACGGTATACTAATACATATATATATGGAATTTAGAAAGATGGCAATGATGACCCTGTATGCAAGACAGCAAAAAAGACACAGATGTGTATAGTGGACTTTTGGACTCAGAGGGAGAGGGAGAGGGTGGGAAGATTTGGGAGAATGGCATTGAAACATGTATACTATCATGTAAGAATTGAATTGCCAGTCTATGTCCGATGCAGGATACAGGATGCTTGGGGCTGGTGCACGGGGATGACCCAGAGAGAAGTAATGGGGAGGGAGGTGGGAGGGGGGTTCATGTTTGGGAACGCATGTACACCCGTGGTGGATTCATGTCAATGTATGGCAAAACCAATACAGTATTGTAAAGTAAAATAAAGTAAAAATAAAAATTAAAAAAAAAAAGCAGAGACATTACTTTGCCAACAAAGGTCCATCTAGTCAAAGCTATGGTTTTCCCAGTAGTCATGTGTAGCTGTGAGAATTGGGCTATAAAGAAAGCTGAGCTCTGAAGAATTGATGCTTTTGAACTGTGGTGTTGGAGAAGACTCTTGAGAGTCCCGTGGACTGCAAGGAGATCCAATCACTCCATCCTAAAGGATACCAGTCCTGAATATTCATTGGAAGCACTGATGCTGAAGCTGAAACTCCAGTACTTTGGCCACCTGCTTCAAAGAAGTGATTCATTGAAAAAGACCCTGATGCTGTGAAAGATTGAAGGTGGGAGGAAAAGGGAATGACAGAGGATGAGATGGTTGGATGGCATCACCGACTCAATGGACATGAGTTTGAGCAAGCTCCAGGAGTTGGTGATGGACAGGGAAGCCTGGTGTGCTGCAGTCCATGGGGTTGCAAAGAGTCGGACAAGACTGACCGACTGAACTGAACTGAACTGACCATCTTATCTTTTCAACCAAAGTGACTATTCAACATTATGAACTTTGTCATTTTGACACATAATTTACAAAGGCAGTAGATTCCCATCCTAGTTGCTTGAAGTATAGATGTTCAAACCTATGCTGAATATTCTAAATGGCTGGGTTCCGTTAAGTGGGAGCATCTTAAAGATTACAAAATTATTCAACAAATTCTTAACATTGACATGCTTCTTTCTTTTTCTTTCAGGTTGACAATAAATGCCCTTGCCCAGAAGCTCAATGCTTATTGGAAGGAAAAGACCTCCCAAGAGAATTTGGAGACCTCGGCCATAGTCAGGCCAATACCGTGAGTAGTAAATTTAGAATATAAAAGTATCAGGGGTAACATCTCTAGGGCAAATGGAAGGAATAGGAAAAGATGATGCTTTTCACATAAGGAAGTTTAATTAACTAAAAACAGGAAATCACAGGTACTAATTTCATCATTCTCTAAACCTCTTCATTTCTGGTTTAACACTTGTATAGTTTGGATCATAAATATGACAAGTTTAGTATTATCAGTTTATCCTGTCGTCAGTGTAATATAATGGAAGATGATGACCATTTGAATCAGCTACTCCTTGGTTGAAAATTTAGATCTACTTCTTTTTTTAAATTATACTATATATTATCTAATGTATTACAATTGTTTTCAGGTCATAAGATCTATAAATGTTATGAGTATTACTTCAAAACCTAAATATATGAATGTTGTATTCTCTATTTCCAAATAATTAGGCAAAAATCATGAAATTAAATCATGGGTAAAAGTCTATTAGTTTCGGTTTGTTTTTAGATTTTATTGAAGTATAATTGATTTATAATGTTATATCAATTTCTTCTATACAGCAAAGTGACAGAGTTATACATATGTATATTCTTTTTCATATTCTTTTCTATTATGGTTGAAACAGGATATTGAATATAGTTCCCTGTGCTATACAGTAGGACCTTGTTATTTATCCATCCTATGTATAATAGTTTGCCTCTGCTAATCCCAAACTTTCATTCCTTTCCTCCCCTACCCCACCCCAATGCCCCGCCCCACCCCTTGGCAACCACAAGTCTGTTCTCTATTAAATCTGATTCTTAATAGTTGAATGAGCTTAGGTAAGTAAGTCACTGCATCTCTCTGAGTATATTAACTCATTATTGACCAGAGATGTATTAATATGTCTTATTACCTGAATGTTATATTTTTAATTTTTTTTATTTAAAAACAAGTCTTTATTTAGCCCTTAAAAATGATACTATAGAAATATTTAATGCTATTAAAAGGTGGGAAAAGCTGATTATAAACACTACACAAATGTGATTCGCTTTCACAGAATTACTCATATCTTATAATTACCTAAAATGGAAAAGAATCTGAAACATATATCTGAATACATATGAATCTGAATATATATCGATCTTTTTAGGAGTATATATAGAGAGAAATGATCCTTTCTTTGCAAGTTTGGTAGCAGC
The DNA here is from genome assembly GCF_042477335.2 of Ovis canadensis. Taxonomy (NCBI): domain Eukaryota; kingdom Metazoa; phylum Chordata; class Mammalia; order Artiodactyla; family Bovidae; genus Ovis; species Ovis canadensis. The sequence continues at coordinate 130,617,169 of NC_091727.1, forward strand.
ATTTTGGCACAAGTCTTTGGTAGTCATGAGGATGGTAAGGGTGATGAGAGGTGGATATGTACATCTTTGCTTACCCTTCAGGTTTTCCTATAATTATTGGTCTAGTCCATCTCCTTTGTTTCTCTCTTTTTTTTTTTTGTAGTATTGTTTCAGATAGTACTGCGTTAAATGGTACATTTAACTCTTTTCTTTTTCTATTTTACTTTACAATACTGTATTGGTTCACTTCATCTTTTTATTTTACTTTATTTTACTTTACAATACTGTAGTGGTTTACTTCATCTCTCTGCATATATTAACTCATTATTGAACAGAGACATATTAATATGTCTTATTACCCAAATGTTATATTTTTAAATTTTTTAATTGGAGGAAAATTAGTTTACATTTGACTGGAGACGTATCAGTATTCGCTTACATAACAAATCACCAGCCACAGGTGTTAATTTCTGCAAAAATCCCCAGCAAATAATGTGTTAAGTTAGATCATCTAACCTTTTTAGCACAGTACCTGGCATATAGTAGGCATTCAGAAATATTAGCTAACTTCCCTTCTTTTTATTCTAATGAACATTGTTGGAACCATATCAAGAAATTTGAGAATAGAAATAGAGAACCCAACATATCAGGAAAAAATGTAGAATTTACTGAATCTAAGACACAAAATCACATACAGAATGGTGGATCAGGATGAAATGCTTCAGGAGGCCAGGAAAGAAGCATAATACAGAGCGCAGAATGTGTGACAATATGCACACAGTCAATTATACCATCAAAACAAAGATTAGGGTGTTGAAAGTTCATTTGGGGGAACGCACTGTGTTTCTTTTAAATGGAAATCATCAAATGTTTGATATAAAATTTTGTTTTCCCATGTTTGATGCATGAGACAGGGTGCTCTGGGCTGGTGCACTGGGATGACCCTGAGGGGTGGGATGGGGAGGGAGGAGGGAGGGGGGTTCAGGATGGGGAACACGTGTACACCCATGGCAGATTCATGTTGATGTATGGCAAAACCAGTACAATATTGTAAAGTAATTAGCCTCAAATTAAAATAAATAAATTTATATTTAAAAAAATAAAAATGAAGATCTCTATTCCTGTCCAACATCCATGGTTTTCAAAGAAATGCAAATTAAGATGAGATATCTCTTTTTTGCCTTTTAAATAACCGATTAATGCAATGGAACAGATGTTCATATATTGCTGGAGTGTGTGTATATATGTTATACAGCCTTTTCTGGAAGTTTAATGGTGATTATTTAGTACTTACCTGTCAGACACTGGTTTAAGTTCTTTACATGTATATTTAACCATCACAACAATCCTGTGAGATAGGCAGATGATATTGTTACTTCATTACAAATGTAGACACTTATACACTGAAAGCTTAAGTAACTTGTTCAAAATTAGATAAATACACAGTGGTAGATCATTTTCAGATATAGGCAGTCTGGCCCCCTAACCCACGTTCTTAACCACGACAGTCTTCTGTAAGGATGCAATGAGAAAAATATAGCATAGGCCCTTCAGCTGCCTATTTAGGCTTGCGCACAAAAAGCCTCTTCTGTCTGCCTGGGTTGGAGGATCTACCATGGTCTGCATGTAACCTGAGGTAGAGAATTACTGTCTCTAATGCTTGTTCCCGAGAGAGTAATATTGACGTGCTCCTGCAAGAGACTCTTATGTGTGTGCATGTAAAACCAAAGCTAATATGACCTTTTCTGTCCCCTTAGCACTACTGCTGAAACTGCTTTCTCTGACTCTAAATAAAACAGTGTGTTATTTGTTCAGTCATGCCCGACTCTTTGTGACTCCATAGACTGCAGCCTACCAGGCTCCTCTGTCTTTGGGATTTTCCAGGCAAGGATACTGGAGTGGGTTGTCATTTCCTTTTCCAGGAGATCTTCCTGACCCAGGGATAGAACCCGGGTCTCCTGCACTGCAGGCAGATTCTTTACCAACTGAGCTATGAGGGAAGCCTCAAATAAAACAGTGGCTGTACAGAAATATATAGACACCAGAGGTCAGGCCTGAGCTTGGAGTTTAGAGTTGCAAGGCTGGAGCAGCCTGTAGCTAGGAGATAGGAAACTGTATATCCAAGAATGTATATGGATTCTCTTCATTAAAACAGCATTTTAAACAAGAAGACATTGTATTTGAGTAGTAGACTTATTGGTAGATTTTCTTTTTCTTTCTGTATTTTATAGTTTTTTTATATGGGCTTATATTGCTTTTATAACTAGAAAAAAGCACCATTTAAAAAGATATGAAAAATATTGAACTAAGACATAAAAGAATCATATCACTCAATTGAAATGTCTAGCATGGAGAAGGCAATGGCACCCCACTCTAGTACTCTTGCCTGGAAAAACCCATGGACAGAGGAGCCTGGTAGGCTGCAGTCCATGGGGTCGGGAAGAGTCGGACACGACTGAGCAACTTCACTTTCACTTTTCACTTTCATGCAGTGGAGAAGGTAATGGCAACCCACTCCGGTGTTCTTGCCTGGAGAATCCCAGGGACGGGGGAGCCTGGTGGGCTGCCATCTCTGGGGTCGCACAGAGTTGGACACGATTGAAGCGACTTAACAGCAGTAGCAGCAGCAGCATAAGAGCAGTATAAATGTAACGTACACAGAATCTGTCCTAGGCTAAATGACATGTTTTTCAAATTGGCCCTAGGTGCCCCTCTACCCTCTCTCTGTCTTTTCTCTAGCCTTCTCCCTTCCCAGTCTGGTCTGCCTTTCACATATTAGATACACACTACTTGTCTTATATATGGATCGTTTCCTCTTACAGGGAAACAAATTTACTCCAAGATGTGGGTGACTGGGTTACACTTCCTGAGGGAGATGAGAATGAGTATGTGTTTTAAGAGTAGAGCTCTTGGGACTTCCTTGGCAGTCCAGTGGTTAAAACTCTTGTCTTCCAATGCAGGGGACACAGGTTCAGTTCCTGGTCAGGGAATTAAGAATTGACATAATGCAAGGTGCAGCCAAAAAATTTTTAAGAGTAGAATTCTGGGAGAATTCTCTGTTAATAACCCAGTGATTGGACTGGAGCCACTTTTTCTAGTTACAAAATTTAATCAAATTTATGCTACTTTTTAAGATTAACTTTGGAAATATCTATCTAATGAAATTTTGATTTAAGTATAAACAAAGACGTTTTGAAAGGGAAAAAGAGGACTAGGGAGCCTGTGGGGAAATAGAGGAGACGTTTTGATGACATTGCTTCAATGACTCTCACAGATGCATTTCAAATCTATCATGGGATTGGATAGAAGCAAATAAAATGATTCTTTGGGTTTTTTTTAGTAATATTGTAATATAGATAAAATTTTTGCTGATTACTAAATTTTAGAGTTAAAGTTATCCTTTTGTTAAACTCAAGAAATAAGGTTCCAGGATAAGTACTGTTGAGCTCTATAATTTGGTGGCTTACCGCATTAATACTTATTACTGTTTTCATATCTGGTCTGGTTCTATCATTGTTTTATCTGTGAAGTTTAAGATTATATATTTTAGACACCTGGATTATAACATTTCTAACACATGTCATATTCAATTCTTTCTTTCAGTTTTTTCAATTTTAGGGTATGCCTTTTAATGTAAGAGTATAGAGCTAGAATATAGCCTTTCTAATGTAAGAAAGAGTATAAAGCTAGTATAAAGTATAAAACTATATAGACAGTCATATTTTTGTTTTCTTCCATTCAGGAAGATTCCTGACCAGACATGGGTACAGTGTGATGAGTGTCTGAAATGGAGGAGGCTTCCTGGCAAGGTTGATCCATCCACATTACCTGCAAGATGGTTTTGCTACTATAATTCCCACCCAAAGTACAGGTAAGGTTAAGACTCAGTATTATGCCAGAGATAAGTCCTGCTTTGTCTCTGTTCTAAAACACTTCTCATCTCAAGTCCACACTCTTCAGCCTGGCATTCAAGCCCCTGTGCTAACTGGTCTTTACCTATTCTTTGTATGTTAACACAGGCCTTCCGCTTTAGCAGGCCTGTGGCTTCACTCTTCCCTACACATGCTGCATGTATTCCCTTCTCCATGACTTGATACTGTCATTCCAGTTGCTTAGAATGACTTTCTGTATTCCATCTGATCATATCGTCTGGGAAGCAGAAATATTTTGTGTGATACTTCTCTTTTTGACAGTAGTTTACAGTGATTTTACTCTGGCTGACTGTAGTATTTAATTCTTCACTTTTGCTCACGTACTGTTTGAATTTGGGGGATGTTTTTCATATGTATACATTTGGGCTCTTCAAGAGATTGTAAACTATTTGAGAACAAGGGATTTATATTTCAGGTTGAAGTGACAGTTTTCTTCATATGCTTCCTATATTTGAATCTGTTGAAGTACCTATTGTACATTCAATTTAGATTGTTTACATGTCTGTCTTTCTAATATTCCATCACTCAGCCTGTAAAGAATCCACCTGCAATGCAAGAGACCTGGGTTTGATCCCTGCTTTGGAAGAATCCCCCAGAGAAGGAAATGGCAACCCACTCCAGTATTCTTGCCTGGAGAATTCCATGCACAGAGGAGCCTGGTGGGCTACGGTCCATGGGATCAAAAAGAATTGGACACGACTGAGTGATTAACACTTTCACTTTCATCTGTTCCTTGAAGCAGCTAACATCTAGATGTGGTGGTGTTCAGTCGCTCAGTCATGTCTAATTCTTTGCGACCCCATGGACTGCAGCATGCCAGGCGTCCCTGTCATTCATCATCTCCTGGAGCTTGCTCAAACTCATGTCCATTGAGTCGGTGATGCCATCCAACCATCTTATCCTCTGATGTCCCCTTCTCCTCCTACCTTCTATCTTTCCCAGCATCAGGGTCTTTTTCCAATGAGTCGCCTCCTTGCATCAGGTGAGCAAAGTATTGGAGTTTCAGCTTCAGCATCAGTCCTTCCGATGAATATTCAGGGTTGATTTCCTTTAGGATTGACTTGTTTGATCTCCTTGCAGTCCAAGGGACTCTCAAGAGTTTTCTCCTACACCACAGTTCAAAAGCATCAGTTCTTTGGCGCTCAGTCTTCTTTATTGTCCAAACTCTCACATCATGGACATCATTTCAATTTAACAAATATTTTTATATGACTCAGTAACATAGGTTTATAATAATAATTCAGTGTTTCAATTCACCTGTGACTCTCTTAACTGTTTTCTATGGTATAAATGTTAATAGAGAAAAAGGTACTAAAACAGTATGCTTTTTAAGGGGAAAAAATGTTGGAAATGGAGGAAATATAAAACAATGAAGTCCAGTTCTATAATAAGCAAGGATTCCCCCATAGACTAAAGATGTGCCTAAGTACCTCTTAGGGTGGTGTGATTAAAATGTGAGACTGAGAACTTAGAAGTCTCCTTTTCAAATTCTGTATATGCTGTCAGTTTATATTTAGTCCAGGAGACATAACCTTCCAGGACACTTTGCCCCCTAATAAAATGGATATAACATAGGATTTCCAGTTATTATTAGTTTTTGTTTATTTCTTTCTAGGATTGCCTTTGTCCACTGAATACATTTTCTAGTACTTCTTTCAGCTTGTACTCCTAAAATTCTCTTCTTCATGCTTTACATATAGCAATCATCTTTTCATTTATAGAATCCTCTTTTTCCCTTCTTTGCTAGCCTCTGTTCTATCTCTTTACAATGTCAGCTCCTCATCCCTTTGTGCTGCTCTCTATCATAGCCTCTGATTTTCCTCTTCAGGGATCATCACATAGTCTATGGATATTCCTGCTTAGCCTGTACCTTGGGGATTGCTTTCTGAGTACATGAGAGGTAGAGACCTAGGTTCTAGTCTCAGTGATATTCTCTTTCTATAGAAGCCCAGGCAAGTCTCCCTTGTGCTTGAATTTCACTGTGTGAAAATAGAGATTATGCTTCATGCTCTCTACCATCATATGAATTTTATAGCTGTCAAGTACTTTGAGTATCTTGGGAGAAGGGTGATATACACACCAAAAATAATGATAAGGTATGCATTGAAACTGTGCTTCCCTGGTGGCTCAGACGGTGAAGCGTCTGCCTACAACGTAGGGGACCTGGGTTCGATCCCTGGTTGGGAAGATCCTCTGGAGAAGGAAATGGCAACCCACTCCAGTATTCTTGCCTGGAAAATCCCATGGATGGAGGAGTCTGGTAGGCTACAATCTATGGGATCGCAAAGAGTCAGACACGACTGAGCGACTTCACCTCACCTCATGCACTGAAAAAAAGAATTGCTACCTGGTAGCCTGCCCACACGTTTTGTAAGGTGGGTGCGATCTGAACACTATAATGTTAGATGGTGGTTAATCTGCCTTGTCATACTTGTGAGGAAAATGAAGGGTGAAAGTCAAGGGCACATTTTCTTTCCAAAAGGTAACTTCTTCTATGTACTGCAGGAGGTGCTCTGTTCCAGAGGAACAAGAACTCATTGATGAAGACCTGTACTTGAGCAGAGCTAAGAAACAGTTGAGTATACCTTACCCGAGATGGTGATCTGTATCCTTTGATAGAGGAGCCTGACCCTTCCTAATAGGATAGGAATTTTGAGAAGAGAGATGATTTTTTCAAATTATTTTCCTATTCACCTCTCTGCTCTTAGAGTTCTTTATTCTTTCTAGTTATCTCCTGAATGTCTCAACTAGAGATTGGCTCTAGTTTCTCTCCCTCTCCCCCACCCCACCCCTCTTTTGATAGAGCATTTGAAATCTCTCTTTAGTAGCACAGTCCAGGAAGGAACTCTTAACTACTCGACAAGGCTCACACTCTTTCTAGTTTAGAAGGAACATTATAACCTAAATCTACAATTCATGAGTGAACTAAATAGCACTTTTATATTCTCCTAGAGATCAAACTGTTGACAAGAAGGAGGTACCAACAGAAAACGAGAGCCACCAGGTGAGAGATGGTCCACCCTCTTCCTTTCCTCACACAGAATTTCCCCCAACAGAGGACATAGGCTGAAGAAAGCAGCACTCTTGAAAGCTGTACAGAAATAATGAGCCATTTGTTCTGGTGGTCTTTTTTTTTTTTTTTTTGACAGGATCTTTTGATTTTTGCTTTGATCTGCTGTTACTGATGTTCAGATCACCAAAACTGGAAGAGCCAAATCATTTATTGCCCAGAGTTGGATTCAGTACTGATTCTGGGTAGTGTGAATGTCCCATTCAGAGTCACAGAGTGTTCAGGGTTACGCTGCATCCTCATACAGGCTGCTCCTGTTGAGTGTCTGGTTTTCCTCAGTCTCCTTCCTTCCAGGATTCACGGGTGACTCCTTTCTGCTTTCCTCTTGGGAAGAAGGGGTGGTTCTTTGTGCCCTTTCCCCCCTCCCTGCTTTCAGGCTGGCTGGCTTTATAAAGACTCTGCTGTTTTGAATTTTCAGGAGCACTGTCTCTCGGACATGGTTGCCCAGCTCCGGACGCTGAAGGGTGCAATAAGGTTGGCCGTCCTTTCAGGGACACTCCTTTCCTGACAGCCACCATAGCACCCATTTATCTCCCCCACCCAACCTTGCCTTTCTGCATGATTTTCCTCTTGACCCTCTTTCCCAGAGATATCTGCTAGCAGCATGTTAGATTCACCTTCCACCCACTCAGTCAGGGTAGGTCAGGCTGGTGAGGATAGAGGCAATTAAATACTAATTCTTCTGACACTCTACCAAGACCCAGGTGTATTAATAAACAGGTTGCAAACCCTCCTATCTTGGCTTTATAGTCTGATCTAGAGACTGGGAAATTTCCTGGGACTGCCCTGTCCTCATTCAGTTTACCTCCCCTTATACTCCTTCACCTTCATCATTCATGCTATCTTCATAAGCTGGCTCTCCCAGAAGATCCCAGATGCATGTTTCTGTGTGTGCAGTATATGTTAGTCTCTCGCATGCATTTCTCCAAGACCAGCACAGACATTTGCTGCAGTGCTTATTCCCTCCATTCCTTCCCTCATCACAGATCTCAGAGGAGTGAAAACCCAGTCTTACACTGGGTCAAAAGAGAGAATAAGAAAGTGATTCGGGGGCCTGGGTTTGTGTTGTGGATGGGATGATTCCAGGAGCCAATCAGTGAGTTGGGGAGGTCTGTTGGTATCCAGCTGATAAGGTTATAACTGAACATGCCTGGGGTCAGTGTTCTAGTGTACATTACTGCGCGCTGTTTGTTTTGTGTAGGAAACAGTTTCTTTTTATTTGGCCAAGTGTTTTTTCCTAGCATCAGAAGGATTGACTCATCCTCTGGTATTTGGTTTGAAATTAGGATTTGTATAAATTCTTTCGTTCTTTGCTAGGTATTCACTAATCCGCTGAAGATCCCTTCTATTCAAGATATGGATGACTTGAATAATAAGATGACTGGGTATGAGGGAACTGATAGCCCCAGCCGGCTTTCATCTGTTGGAGAAGAAAGCAGAACAACTTCTCTTCAACTTAAGCCTCTGGATTCCAGCATTTTTCAGTTCTCCAGGTGTGTAAAAAAAATATATAGATTCTCTTCAGTAATGAGCCTCAGGGTTTGCTTTCCTGTAAACTAAATTGATATGGTTATCGTGTTTGAGTTTCTCCTAAAGCCTGGCATGGAATTCAGAAGGAGAAATACCATTTGGGGATTAATAGACTTGCATGTTGCATGTACCTCACATTTTTCAACATTGTAACTGTCATGTCAAGTCTATTTTTCTGTCTTTTTGGTTTTACTTTTCTGACAAATGTTCTTTTTATGGATTATGTATTCCCATTATGTTGGAAATTGTGTAAGTGAAGTAATAGACATGAAAACTCTTCGCAAAGCATAATGTATTATACAAATGTAAGGTAATGTTACCTGGATAAGCATTGTTTCTTTCTTTAAGTTTAGGATTGAAATCCTGCAGGGCCCCATAGACCTAACACATGTTGCTGCTGCTGCTGCTGCTAAGTCGCTTCAGTCGTGTCCAACTCTGTGCGACCCCATAGATGACAGCCCATCAGGCTCCCCCGTCCCTGGGATTCTCCAAACAAGAACACTGGAGTGGGTTGCCATTTCCTTCTCCAATGCATGAAAGTGAAAAGTGAAAGTGAAGTCGCTCAGTCGTATCCAACTCTTTACGACTCCATGGACTGCAGCCTACCAGGCTCCTCTGTCCCTGGGATTTTCCAGGCAAGAGTACTGGAGTGGGTTGCCATTGTTGGCCACATATAAAAATAAGTATTAGAAGTTTGTGCCATTAAGTGAGCTTTGTAGTCCATTGTTTCCTAGGGTAAATTTTTCGTGTAAGTTTAGTCTTAGAATTTACTTGTTCATCGTCTAGCACCACAGCAATATTATTTTGTTATTCCCTGGTGGCTTAGACCCGCCACCAGTGGTAAAGAATCTGCCTGCAATGTGGGAGACCTGGGTTCAATCCCTGAGTTGGGAAGATCCGCTGAAGAAGGGCATGGCAACCCACTCTAGTATTCTTGCCTGGAAGATCCCCATGGACAGAGGAGCCTGACAGGCTACAGTCCATAAGGTTGCAAAGAGTTGGACATGACTGAGCAACTAAGCACACACAGCAATCTTTATAACAGAAATTTTCTTAAATATCAGGAATATTTGAAGCACTAAAAGGTATGACTGCCTGTGTGCTGTCATGAGACTAGAACTCAGGACTGCTGATTATGACTTGCTTTCTCCTTGCTACTGTGTTTCTCACTTCTGGCAGGGCCAAGCCATGGGGAAGGTACAGAGTTGCTCTCTAGTGGTAGAAACTTCTAGAGTCCACAATAATATGACTGTTACATAGTAGATTGTGAAATTTTTATGAACCCTTTTCAGTTTGGATATCTTCTTAACATACGGTAGGAAAAACACAACGGGATATATAATAGGGGGAAATTACTCCTGCCCCCACCTCTACCAATGTTATTGATTTCTTTCCCTCTTTCTTGCTGCTTAAGTAGGTCTTTTCAGCTTTCACCCAGACAAACATCTCTTTATATGTGCAAGTCCCCTGGTCTTCCACAATTAAGCCCCCTAGATATTGAAAGAACCTCACATCCCCCTGAGCATGAACAAAGAGTCTCAAGAGGAGGTAGGCTATTAGGAGAAAAAGAAATAGAACTCTAAAGGAAGTAAATGAGAATCTATACAAAAGCATCAAGAATAGTTGGAAGAGAATAGCTGTGCAGAAACTGATAGTTGAATTCAGTCATATTGAAGGAGCTATTTCTAAGATAGAACCATGCAGCAAAGGATTAAGGAACATATCCTTGTTGGTCTCAGGGATTTGGTCTTAATTCTACTGTTTCATCCACAGTTATTCAACTCCCATTTTAGGTTGGGAGGGGTATAGATAAAAGTGTTGTGGTTTTGTTAAGCACGTTGTTAGCTCTCTACATTGATCTCCTTGAGATAGTCATGCATCAAAATTGATACTGGAGTATTAAGATGTCACTGCTCTTGAAAGCTGTCCTTTCCCTGCTGTGACCCCCTTTGCTTTCTCTTCAGTGTTTCTGTTGATACTGTCCAGTGGATTTTGGTAACCTGAAGGAGATAACAAATGCTAACCTCTGTTATGTGTGTATTTTATGAGTGCAGTATGACAGTACATCCATTGGGTGGCATACTTCATCAGTCTTAATTAGGATCTCTGTATGAGTCATTGTGGAACTCCGCTATCCAGAGTTGAGTTTTAGCTCTAGAGTTCAGGTAAAATACTCTTGAATATTTATGTGTAATTTTAATTTGAGAATAATATTTCTTCAAGAGATATGTGATAATTGATACTGCTAATGTCATGTTTTATGTAAGGTCAGTAAATGATGATTCTGTCATTTCAAGCTACGCGTATAGGGGGATTCAGATTGATTGGAAATAGTCTACCTTTTTTATAGAGGAAAATTAGATGCTCAAGAGTCTAATAAAATATGCAAGGTTTTCTTATAAAACTGTGTAAAGGGAATAATAGGTTTAGTCAAGAGTTAACGAAGATCTCCCTTGCTATCAAAACCTAAAGCTGATAAGGGTCCTTGGGTCATGTAGTACAGCTCTTTAATTCTAGATAAAATAAAGCCTACACTATCCAAGAGTGTTTTAAAATTTTCTAGTGGAGTAGGTTATAAGACCTACAAGGTGTTCCAGAGGTGTCATTGGAAACAGCTTTGTGAGTCTTCACGAATCTAGCAAAGATAGGGGAAAACCTGCAAAAAAGAGTAAGTTCAGCTAGGATATAAACAAGCATAACCTTTTAGGGCAAGACAGCTTAAAGGAAATAGTCCCCTTTCTGTTCATTCATTCTACATATATTTGAGTCCTTACTATATGAAAGCAGTATTCTAAGGCACTGATGGCATCTAAGATGAAGGAGCTTATGGTACTCCAAGTTACATATGTAAGCACCCCGGATACATGATAGGTTTCATATGAGTGATGTAAACTAAGGTCTAAAGTAGCCATGAACATATAGACAAAGATGAAAATTACAGCCTGTAATTTATTTAGATATTTAGAGAACCTCTGAGTAAGCTATACTGCGTGGTTAAGTTGCTTCAGCCGTGTCTGACTCTTTGCAACCCCATAGACTGTAGCCCATCAGACTCCTCTGTCTATAGGATTTTCCAGGCAAGAATAGTGGAGTGGGTTGCCATTTCCTTGTCCAAGGGATCTTCCTGACCCAGGGATCAAACCCTTATCTCTTACATCTCCTGCATTGGCAGGCAGGTTATTTACCACTAACGCTACCTCGGTTACTCTGAGTAAACTATATATCAAAGGCTAATTATTTCATATATTAAAAGGATAGCCAGAAAAAATTCAAAATACATTATAATGGTGAAAAGAGAGGAGGAAAGATATCCTAATATTTTTAAAGGAATATTTGAAACAACAGACACAAGGTAGAAACAGAAAAACAATTTTGCAAATGAATAAAATTGATTCAAGGGTCAGTATTAACATTTTAAAATACGATCTTTGAGAAAGAGTTCCAAAATAGCAAAATGAGTAGTGTAATGAACTCTTTTACCAACAAGTAACCATTTAACTGGAAAAAAATTATTAAACAAAGCAAAGCAATCATTCTTAGTTCCTGGAAATTGTCCTAGGGGCACACAGCAAGTACAGAGACATTTGTTCAAGAAAATCTCTTAAATCTCAGAAAGTACAGTGAAAGATGGGCATTTAACCTGCTCTCATCTCCCTCTAAGTTTTCTTTTATGAAAACAATTCAGGAAGCTCTAATCCAGGGGGGTGTGGTCAAGAAATTGGGGGCTTCCTCTCTCCCTAGCTCCTAGCCTAGAGCTATGGTTTCACCTGGGAGGTGCAGGCCTCTGGCATTTCTTATATCCTCCAGGTCTGTCTTGTTCTGTTCCAAGCAGACTCAAGAGCACTGGGCCTTTATTCTCCCACCCAGCTTTCTCTTCGCCCATCCACAGGTAGCAGCAGTCACCGAGGGACAGCATGCTGACAAGCCTAGACTCCTGTCCCCCACCCCCAGCTTACTTATAGGGCAGAGGTTCATGCCTGAAGGAGCAAGCCAAAAACCATCCCAGCACCCATTTGTAAAGAAAAGGTTTCACTCTAAGATAGTGGGCCACTGTCCCTGCTGTCAATCCTGCACAGTGGCACAAAGGTTCTGCTTAGGGAGAGAGGAAGGCCTGACAGATGAAGAACTCCTTTTCAGTTCAGTCGCTCAGTCGTGTCCGACTCTTTGGGACCCCATGAATCGCAGCACGCCAGGCCTCCCTGTCCATCACCAACTCCCGGAGTTCACTCAGACTCACATCCATCGAGTCAGTGATGCCATCCAGCCATCTCATCCTCTGTCGTCCCCTTCTCCTCCTGCCCCCAATCCCTCCAAGCATCAGAGTCTTTTCCAATGAGTCAACTCTTTGCATGAGGTGGCCAAAGTACTGGAGTTTCAGCTTTAGCATGAGTCCTTCCAAAGAAATCCCAGGGCTGATCTCCTTTAGAATGGACTGGTTGGATTTCCTTGCAGTCCAAGGGACTCTCAAGAGTCTTCTCCAACACCACAGTTCAAGAGCATCAATTCTTCGGCGCTCAGCCTTCTTCACAGTCCAACTCTCACATCCACACATGACTACTGGAAAAACCATAGCCTTGACTAGATGGACCTTAGTCGGCAAAGTAATGTCTCTGCTTTTGAATATGCTATCTAGGTTGGTCATAACTTTTCTTCCAAGGAGTAAGCGTCTCTTAATTTCATGGCTGCAGTCACCATCTGCAGTGATTTTGGAGCCCCCAAAAAATTAAGTCTGACACTGTTTCCACTGTTTCCCCATCTATTTCCCATGAAGTGATGGGACCGGATGCCATGATTTTCGTTTTCTGAATGTTGAGCTTTAAGCCAACTTTTTCACTCTCCTCTTTCACTTTCATCAAGAGGCTCTTTAGTTCCTCTTCACTTTCTGCCATAAGGGTGGTGTCATCTGCATATCTGAGGTTATTGATATTTCTCCTGGCAATCTTGATTCCAGCTTGTGTTTCTTCCAGTCCAGCATTTCTCATGATGTACTCTGCATAGAAGTTAAATAAGCAGGGTGACAACATACAGCCTTGACATACTCCTTTTCCTATTTGGAACTAATCTGTTGTTCCATGTCCAGTTCTAACTGTTGCTTCCTGACCTGCATACAGATTTCTCAAGAGGCAGGTCAGGTGGTCTGGTATTCCCATCTCTTTCAGAATTTTCCACAGTTTATTGTGATCCACACAGTCAAAGGCTTTGGCATAGTCAATAAAGCAGAAATAAATGTTTTTCTGGAACTCTCTTGCTTTTTCCATGATCCAGCGGATGTTGGCAATTTGATCTCTGGTTCCTCTGCCTTTTCTAAAACCAGCTTGAACATCAGGAAGTTCACGATTCACGTATTGCTGAAGCCTGGCTTGGAGAATTTTGAGCATTACTTTACTAGCATGTGAGATGAGTGCAATTGTGTGGTAGTTTGAGCATTCTTTGGCATTGTCTTTCTTTGGGATTGGAATGAAAACTGACCTTTTCCAGTCCTGTGGCCACTGCTGAGTTTTCCAAATTTGCTGGCATATTGAGTGCAGCACTTTCACAGCATCATCTTTCAGGATTTGGAATAGCTCCTCTGGAATTCCATCGCCTCCACTAGCTTTGTTCATAGTGATGCTTTCTAAGACCCACTTGACTTCACATTCCAGGATGTCTGGCACTAGGTGAGTGATCACACCATCGTGATTATCCGGGTCATGAAGATCTTTTTTCTACAGTTCTTCTGTGTATTCTTGCCACCTCTTCTTAATATCTTCTGCTTCTGTTAGGTCCATACCATTTGTGTCCTTTATCGAGCCCATCTTTGCATGAAATGTTCCCTTGGTATCTCTAATTTTCTGGAAGAGATCTCTAGTCTTTCCCATTCTGTTGTTTTCCTCTATTTCTTTGCATTGATCACTGAAGAAGGCTTTCTTATCTCTTCTTGCTATTCTTTGGAACTCTGCATTCAGATGCTTATGTCTTTCCTTTCCTCCTTTGCTCTTCGCCTCTCTTCTTTTCACAGCTATTTGTAAGGCCTCCCCAGACAGCCATTTTGCTTTTTTGCATTTCTTTTCCATGGGGATGGTCTTGATCCCTGTCTCCTGTACAATGTCACGAACCTCATTCCATAGTTCATCAGGCACTCTATCTATCAGATCTAGTCCCTTAAATCTATTTCTCACTTCCACTGTATAATCATAAGGGATTTGATTTAGGTCATACCTGAATGGTCTAGCGGTTTTCCCTACTTTCTTCAATTTGAGTCTGAATTTGGCAATAAGGAGTTCATGATCAGAGCCACAGTCAGCTCCTGGTCTTGTTTTTGTTGACTGTATAGAGCTTCTCCATCTTTGGCTGCAAAGAATATAATCAATCTGATTTCGGTGTTGACCATCTGGTGATGTCCATGTGTAGAGTCTTCTCTTGTGTTGTTGGAAGAGGGTGTTTGCTATGACCAGTGCATTTTCTTGGCAAAACTGTATTAGCCTTTGCCCTGCTTCATTCCGTATTCCAAGGCCAAATTTGCCTGTTACTCCAGGTGTTTCTTGACTTCCTACTTTTGCATTCCAGTCCCCTATAATGAAAAGGACATCTTTTTTGGGTGTTAGTTCTAGAAGCTCTTGTAGGTCTTCATAGAACCGTTCAACTTCAGTTTCTTCAGCGTTACTGGTTGGGCCATAGACTTGGATTACCGTGATATTGAATGGTTTGCCTTGGAGACGAACAGAGATCATTCTGTCCTTTTTGAGATTGCATCCAAGTACTGTATTTCAGACTCTTTTGTTGACCATGATGGCTACTCCATTTCTTCTGAGGGATTCCTGCCCACAGTAGTAGATATAATAGTCATCTGAGTTAAATTCACCCATTCCAGTCCATTTTAGTTCACTGATTCCTAGAATGTCAACGTTCACTCTTGCCATCTCTTGTTTGACCACTTCCAATTTGCCTTGATTCATGGACCTGATATTCCAGGTTCCTATGCAATATTGCTCTTTACAGTATCAGACCTTGTTTCTATCACCAGTCACATCCACAGCTGGGTATTGTTTTTGCTTTGGTGGCTCCATCCCTTCATTCTTTCTGGAGTTATTTCTCCACTGATCTCTAGTAGCATATTGGGCACCTACTGACCTGGGGAGTTCTTCTTTCAGTATCCTATCATTTTGCCTTTTCATACTGTTCATGGGGTTCTCAAGGCAAGAATACTGTAGTGGTTTGCCATTTCCTTCTCCAGTGGACCACATTCTGTCAGACCTCTCCACCATGACCCACCCATCTTGGGTTACCCCACGGGCATGGTTTAGTTTCATTGAGTTAGACAAGGCTGTGGTCCTAGTGTGATTAGATTGACTAGTTTTCTGTGAGTATGGTTTCAGTGTGTCTGCCCTCTGATGCCCTCTTGCAACACCTACCATCTTATTGGGTTTCTCTTACCTTGGGCATGGGGTATCTCTTCACAGCTGCTCCAGCAAAGCACAGCCGCTGTTCCTTACCTTGGATGAGGGGTGTCTCCTCACTGCCACCCTTCCTGACCTTCAATGTGGGATGGCTCCTCTAGGCCCTCCTGCGCCCAGGCAGCCACCTCTCCTTGGACGTGGGGTTGATCCTCCCGGCTGCCGCCCCTGGCCTCGGACGCGGGGTAGCTCCTCTCGGGCGCCATCTCTGGCCTTGGACGTGGGGTAGCTCCTCTCTGATGTCGCCCCTGACCTCAGACACAGGGTAGCTCCTCTCGGCTGTGCTTAGTGCGCCAGCAGGTCACAGCTGCCTGCGCTTAGTGCAGAGGTTCATGCCTGAAGGAGCAAGCTAAAAACCATCCCAGCACCCATTTGTAAAGAAAAGGTTTCACTCTTAGAGAGTGGGCCTCTGTCCCTGCTGTCAACCCTGCACGGTGGCACAAAGGTTCTGTTTAGGGAGAGAGGAAGGTCTAACAGATGAAGAACTCCTTAGTACTACCCAAAGGAACTGACTTCGGAACATATCATGGAGAATGCCATTCCTAAGGGCATTGTCAGACAATGGAAATCTTAGTGGGGAAAAATTAAGAACAATTTTATCATAGCTCCATGATACAAGTTGCAACAAGCGAGATGACTGTGAAATCATAAGTTTGGTAATAGAGAGAAGGAAGCAAAAAGACATCCAAGCACTCCTGGGATCATAGTCAACCCTGTGGGTTAGGAAGGCTGTGCGTGAACAAGAGACTACACTCAATGAGGACACAAGGTGAACTTGCAAGCAGTTCCCAAGCCTCACACAGATCAAACAACAGAGTGGAAGTTTCACTGGTACTAGACACTTAAGCACAGCCTCTAAGCAAGCACTGACTGGCCCAGGGGCCACTCCTTTGAAGCCAGGCTCAAAAGTAAAATCACAGATATCCCTGTTAGTCTGGGAGACTGCACATGCTAAAGGCTGTGCCGCCTCAGAAACGATTGGAGAGGGAAAATCCAAGCTGCTACTCCCTGGCTGAATGGGAGAGGAAACGTGAATTCTTTGATCTGTGATAGTAGCCTTCAAGCCACACGTACATTCAGTGGTAAAGGGTAAAACTCTAACTGGCTAAGGGGGCATAATTATGCTGACTCAGGGTAACTTCTAGATTGTTAGGTAAAAGATAAAAATCAAGAAGAAATCTGAGCAAGAATATTAGAGGCTGTATATTACAGGGGAAACAGTTTTCATGGAGTCATTTCAGCCAAATTACTGGAAGGAAAAAAAAAACAACAACAAACAATAGCAACAGCCATTCAGGGAGGTGGAAATTGCTTGCTATACTATATTATCTAAAATATCGATTGTCAACAAAAAAATTATGACACATGCAAAGAAAAAAAATGTGACCTGTGCATGAGATGGGAGGGAAGCAGGTAATAGAAACTGCCCCTAAATAGATCCAGATGTTGAATTTAGCAAACAGAGACTTCAAAGCATCTATTATAAACATGTTCAAAGAACTAAAGGAGACCATGTTTCATCAACTGCAGAATATTAGTAAAAGGGACAGAAATTATGTTTAGAAAGAACCAAATGGAAATTCTTGAGGTAAAATGGACAAAAACTAATGTGAATATTTCACTAAAGGGACTTAACAGTACATTACAATTGGCAGGAGAATCAGCAAACTTGAAAATATACCAATGATAGATTTTATAGATTATGCTTTCTGGAGAACAGAGAGAAAAAAATGAAGGAAAATGCCTCAGAGCCTCAGAGAAATGTAGAACACCATTAAGTGCACCAACATATACAAATTTGGAGAACATGAAAGAGAGGAGAGGGAAGAGAAGAGGTGGAAAAAATACTCAAAGAAATAATGGCTGACAACTTTCCAAGTTTGATGAGAAACATTAATTTACACATTTAAGAAGCTCAAGTAACTCAAAAGAGGATAAATGCAAAAAGATTTACAGCCATATAGTGAAAATATTGAAAGCCAAAGGCAAAGAGAATTATCTTGAAAACAGGAAGAGAAAAATATTTGTAATGTAAAAGAGAACCCCAATAACCCTGGCTTCTCATCAAAAACAGTGGAAACCAGCAGCAGTAGGATGATATTCATAGTACTTGAAGAAACACTTTCAACCAAAAGTCATAAATCCAATAAAACTATTTTTAGAAAATGAAGGTAAAATAAGTACATTCTTATATAAATGAAAGCTGATGGAATTTGTTTCTAGAAAAACTGCCACATAAGAAATGCTAAAGAGAGTTCTTCAGCTTGGAAGCAAGTGACACCAAATAGTAATTCAAATTTGCAGGAAAAAACAGTACTGGCAATGATAACTATAATTTATTATAAAAAGATAATCAGTTCAGTTCAGTTGCTCAGTCATGTTTGACTCTGCAACCCCATGGACTGAGCATGCCAGGTCTCTCTGTCCATCACCAACTCCCAGAATTGACTCAAACTCATGTCCATTGAGTCAGTTATGCCATCCAACCATCTCATCCTCTGCCATCCCCTTCTCCTCCCGTCTTCAATCTTTCCCAGTATCAAGGTCTTTTCAAATGAGTCAGTTCTTTGCATCAGGCGGCCAAATATTGGAGTTTCAGCATCAGTCCTTCCAATAAATATTCAGGACTGATTTCCTTTAGGATGGACTGGTTGGACCTCCTTGCAGTCCATGGGACTCTCAAGAGTCTTCTCCAACACCAGTTGGAGAAGCATCAATCCAGTTCAAAAGCATCAATTCTTCGGTGCTCAGCTTTCTTTATAGTTCTACACTCACATCCAAATACAGTGGCATGTTTCTTCCTCTTTCTGTTCTTAACTGATTAAAAGAATAATTGCATAAACAATATGTATATGTATATAATTTCATAGATATATATAATTTTATTGTTGGGATTATCTACAGATATAAAATATTTGCCAATAATAGCATAAAATAAGTGGGTGGGAGCAAAGCTGTATTGGAGTGAGGAAATAATACCAGATGGTAACTCACATCCATAGTAAGAAATTAAAATTTAAAATGGAAAGATAAGGTTAATTTAACAAACTATAAATATGTCCTTGCTCTACTTTCTTCTCTTAGCTTCCTCAAAAGACATAACATTATATAAAGTAATAATTATAGTAATGTATTATTAGATTTGTAAATGTTAAACTAGAAAATACCCACATAACATGAAAAGAGGAACAGTAAAGGAAGAAGGAAACCATGACATAGAGAGAGAGCAGAAAACCAAATAATGGACATCAATTCTAACATATGAATAATAACATTAAATGTGATAAGATTAAACAATCCAATCAAAAGCTGGAGATTATCTAATTGGATTTTTTTACATACACAAATGTAATATCTATATATTTTATGTTCAGAGATACAAATAGGTTGAAAGTTAAAAGATGAAAAGAGACATACCGTATATACAGAACAAGAGTGGCTGTACTAATATCAGACAAACTAATAGACTTTAAACAGAAAATGTTACCAGATATAAAGAGGGACATTTCATATTGATAAAGTCCATTAGGAAGATACAAAAATTATACCCATATACGGACCTAACAACAGAGCCCAAAAAATGCACAAAGCAAAAGTAGACAGAACTGAAGGGAGAAATAGGCAGTTTAACAGTAAGAGTTGGAAACTTCAGTATCCCACTTTCAATAATGGGTAAAAGATCAAAATAGAAGGGTTGAAGAATGCTATAAGCCAACTGGACCTGACAGATACATGCAGAACAATTCACCCCCAAACAGCATAGTAAATATTATTCTCAAGTGCCCATGGAATATTCTCCAGAATAGACCAGATGTTAGACCATAAAAGAAGCCTCAACAAATTTAAAAGGGTTGACATCATATAAAGGATATTCTGCAACCATAGCAATTAAATTAGAAATCAGCAACAGAAGGAAATTTGGGAAATTCACAAATATGTAGAAATTAAATACCATGCTCCAAAATTTTAAAAATGAGTAAAAGAAGAAGTCACAAGGAAAATTAAAATACCTTAAGATGAAAATGAAATATACAAAAAATTACACCTTGAAGCTAAAGAAGTATTCAGAGGGGAAATTATATCTGTAAATGCTTATATTAAAATTGAAGAAGCATCTCAAATTGTTAACCTAAACTTCCATCCTAAGAAACTAAAGATATGAGAGCAAGCTAACCCCAAATCAAGCAGAAAGAAGGAAATATCAGAATGAAAATGAAATGGAGAATAGAAAAACAATAGAAAAATCAGTGAAACCAAAGATTGGCTCTTTGAAAAGAACAGCAAAAATTAAGAAAAAAATTTAATAAAGCAATTCTATTTATAGTTCAGTTCAGTCACTCAGTCATGTCCGACTTTTTGCGACCCCATGGACTGCAGCATGCCAGACTTCCCTGTCCATCACCAACTCCCAGAGCTTGCTCAAGCTCATATCCATCGAGTTGGTGATACCATTCAACCATCGCATCCTCTGTCGGCCCCTTCTCCTGCCTTCAATCTCTCCCAGCAGGAGGAGAAGTTTTATACTAGCTTCATTTATAGTAGCTTCAAAAATAGAGGATTAACAAATTTAACGGAAGTACAAGCTAGACTTGTACACTGAAAACTACAAAATATTTTTAAATGAGAATTCAGTTCAGTCGCTCAGTTGTGTCCGACTCTTTGCGACCCCATGGACTGCAGCATGCCAGGCCTCCCTGTCCATCATCAGCTCCCGGAGCTCGCTCAGATTCACGTCCATCGAGTCAGTGAACATCAGTTCTTCCAGTGAATATTCAGGACTGATTTCCTTCGGGATGGAATGGTTTAATCTCTTTGCAGTCCAAGGGACTCTTAAGAGTCTTCTCCAACACCACTGTTCAAAAGCATCAATTTGTTGCTCAGCTTTTTTTATAGTCCAACTCTCACATTCATACATGACTACTGGAAAAACCATAGCCTTGACTAGATGGACCTTTTTTGGCAAAGTAATGTCTCTGCTTTTTAATATGCTGTCTAGGTGGTCATAACTTTTCTTCCAAGGAGTAAGCGTCTTTAACATGAGAATAAGAAAGCCTAAAATGAAAACGAATTTCATATTTGTGGGTCAGCAGACTTAGTGTTGTTAAGATAGCAGTACTCCCCAAACTGAGCTACAGATTCAGTGCAGTCCCTATCAAAACATCAGCTGGCTTCTCTGCAGGCAACCAATGGAGAAATATGACAGAAAGAAAAAAAATGAGAAGAAACTATGTAGTTGGAAAATAATCCCTGGTATGTAAACCCTGAATTAATCTTTACTAAACCAGTGAATTCAGATCTAGAATAAGAGTTGATTCCTAGTGGGAAGAATCAGAAGTATTTACAGAGCCAATAAGTAAAACCCATTCACTGTCTCTCATTAACATCATAGTTCCTTTTGGATTGCCTCTTATTTGCAAAGTTTTGTTCCCTCATCCCCATGTAGCACAGTTAGTTAAGCTACCTTCTGTTAAGGAGTTTATACTTTAGTGGGAAACCTGCAATACACATACACAGTAGAAAGCAATATATATTTATTGTATTATATTTATTATACTGAGAGTGCTAAAGTGCTATGGGAATTCAAAAGCGGCATTTGAATTGTCTTGTGTTGAGAAGTGTGTTCCAATCAAAAGAAGCAGTCTGAGAAATCGTGGGGCATTCTGTTTGGCTGGTGTCTTTGAAGGGAAGTAGTAAGAGAGAAAGCTAGGGCCAAATTAAGTCCCAGTTCTGTCACTTACTAGCTACATGACTTTCAGAAAGTTATTTAACCTCTCTAGGCCTGAGCATTGTCTTTTTAAAATGAAGATAAAAGTATCTCCTCATACACATTGACTCACCAAACTGGCACAGAGTAAGTGCTCAGTAAATGTTCCCTGTGTTTTGGAATGGAAAAGCTTGAATACCAAGCCAAGATATTTGAACTTTATGTTGGGGGGAATTATACCTAGAGATTGCAATTAGGGAGGTGACATGATTGGAGCAATGCCTTTGGAAGATTAACTTGGCAGTGGGTGATCTGGAGGTGTGACAAGGGGAGACTGGAAAAGCCATTGCAGTAGCACAGGAAAGGTAATGAGAGCTTGAACTTGAGTATTGATAGTGGTAGAACCATATAAAATTACTGAGAGTTTGTTGATGTCGTAACACAAATAGGAAACTTAGTAGAGGGAGCAGGTTTGAAGGTGAAAGAGAGAAGTCAGTTTTATACATACTGAATGAGATACCAGTGGGACCTCCAGGAAAAAAAAAATGTGTAACAGGCAGTCAGAAATTCAGTACTGGAGATTCTGGGCTGGGAACACCACTTGGAAGTTATCTTCCAGAAGTTAGAGCCAAAAGATTGTATGATATTACCAAAGAAAAGTGTAGGGAGAAAAGAGGATAACTAAAGACAGAACTTTTGAAGTAGGAAAATGAAAAGAATACTTTGATGTTAATTGCCTTTTGTAAAACTTTGTGGTTGCTATCTGGTATCATATATGCTTCCATCATACCTGCAAGCTTCTTGTTCTATCATCCTCAGTGCTGCAGCTAAATGGACCATCTACAGTGGCCCTACACATGTTTAAAGATGAATGCATTTGTTCTTACATAGTCCCTAAGGCCTTTTGTTTTCCCCTTAAGGCTGATACAACAATATCTTATTAAGATGACTGTAGCCCACCAGGCTCTTATGTCCATGGAATTCTCCAGTCAAGAATACTGAAATGTGTAGCCATTCCTTTCTCCAGGGGATCTTCCCAACCCAGGGATTGAATTTGGGTCTCCTGCACTGCAGGTGGATTCTTTACCATCTGAGCCACCAGGGAAGCCCTCTTGAGATGACAGACCAGTTTTATTTCTGGGCAAACACAAGTTTTGAAGAACATTTAGGGCATTCTAAGAAGCTAAGGTTTGAGATGTTTTACAGATGTTCTCTGAAATTGGCAGAGAAACACGGGCAGCCTTGAGCTATGGTGGCCAATAACATGCCTGGTTCTTTCTCATTGAAAACTTAAAAGTTAATTTTTACCTTGAAATTTCTTGATTTTTCTGGAGAGAGAGAAGGATAGTTATCCCATCCTCCTGCTTGATATAAAATTGCCTATAGATTTTGGTGGCATCTGTTTTTCTTGTTGTTGTTATTAGTTCCTTCAACCATTATTGTTTATGGCAGCCAGAAATGGAAGGTGATTTGAGTCACTATCCTAAACTTCCCTGAAGAATTGAGGGAGTGCCTGTTTGCCCGGACAGAGGGGAATTCTTTAGCCCTAAGTGGGGAATGACTTGAGCTAGCTGATTTGGTTTCTTTGTTTCTGACTAGGGCCCTGTATTTTAATTAACTTTTACAAGTGGATGATGGGCAATAGCCACAATCCAGTTGGCTGGCAAAGGCACTGTGTGGTGTCCCATTGCAATATAAAAATGTTCATAAGTCTTTGATACTGGAAGGTTTTTGTGACACTTTAAAATTAACGAGCTGGCTCGGTCTCCTCCACTGACTCCACGAGGCTTTTTATGACCTTTTCTCCATTCTTTTGTTAGGGGATTTTGCATGTGTACTTTTTTTGTTTTTCTTCCTTCACTTGCCTTTCGGAAACTTCTAAGTCAGGCTAGTTTCAATCCTATTTTCAGAAATTTTACCAAGGTCAGCCTAGTCCTGCTATATTCAGATGCTGACTTTCTTCATACCTCTCAATTTCTCCGCTTTCTTAAGACAGACACATCACTATCTCAGCAAATTGCATGAGTGAAGGGGTTGGGGTTTGGGGGTAAAAATGTATTGCTAACATGAAATGATCTGTGAATAACAGCTAGAGTCGGTTGTAATATAGGAAATTTGAAGATGAATATCTGTGTCCATAGGATAAGATATATCCTCCATAGAATAAGAATATACTTAGCTTCTTTGTGATGGCTTAAAATTGAATTTCCTCTTCTTCTTGCAGTAAGTACAAATGGATCCTAGGTGAGGAACCTGTGGAGAAACGAAGAAGGCTCCAGAATGAGATGACAACACTTCCTCTAGATTATTCCATGCCTGGCCCTTACAGGAGAGTGGAGGCAGCAGTTGCCAACCCAGAAGGGGAGAACAGCCGTGAGAAGACCAGCTCTGAGAGAAGCACACCACCATACCTTTCCCCAGAGTACCCAGAAGCAATCAAGAGTACCAGTCAGAGTAGGGAGGCCTCAGTTCTGTATTCGGGGGCCCAGGACCAACACCAGGGTTCCTTGCTCCCTGAAGAGTTAGAAGATCAAATGCCCCGATTGGTGGCAGAAGATTCTAACAGAGGCAACACACATGTAAACAAGGAAGAAGTGAGCAAGGGACCTTTTGTAGCTGTTGTCGGTGTTGCAAAAGGTATTAGAGATTCAGGAGCTCCCATTCAGCTGATCCCTTTTAACAGAGAGGAGCTTGCTGAGAGAAGAAAAACAGCTGAATCCTTGAATCCGGTGCCTTATTCTTCTGTGGCCTCTGCTCCAGCTCCTGCTGCAGCTATTGCAGAGAAAGGAAGAGGCTACGAGGAGAGCAGCGGTCGTAATATACCAAAGATGAAGAACCAAAGAGAGCTAGAAGAACTGAAGAGAACCGCAGAAAAATTGGAACGTGTTTTGGCGGAAAGGAATATGTTCCAGCAAAAGGTTAGGGTAACATCTTACTACTGGGAATGAGAGGCTATTGTAACCAAGGGACCAGAGAGATAGAACTGATGATCTCATGTATAAACAGTAAGCCATTGAATGATTCTGTGGTACATCTCAGATCAAGTGAACCCTAATGGGCTTCCCTCCCATATTGGGGATTTGAAAAGGTCCATAAACAGAAGAATACATTTAGGGGAATCACAGGGTGAATACGTTCGGGAAACCTGGGGACACTCTTTAGCTTTCAGTGAAATGTGGGGTCATTGAATTTCTGTTTCTTGGACTGCAGGTGGAGGAGCTGGAACAGGAGAGGAATCATTGGCATTCCAAATTCAAGAAAGTCCAACATGAATTGGTAACCTATAGTACCCAGGAGACGGAAGGCTTGTATTGGAGCAAGAAACACATGGGCTATCGCCAAGCTGAATTCCAGATTCTGAAAGCTGAGCTGGAAAGAACCAAAGAGGAGAAGCAAGAACTAAAAGAGAAACTGAAGGAGACAGAGATACACCTGGAAGTGCTGCAGAAGGCTCAGGTCTCCTACCGGACCCCAGAGGGAGATGACCTAGAAAGGTTAATTACTAGGGTTTAGTTATCAGCTTGTGAGTGCTAATGGGAAGCCTCCCGTAGGACCCCTGGTTACTGATCATAGATAAGAAGAAGCCTTAATTAATTCCTAGGCCACCAAGGATTGAGCAGTCACTTAGAGAGCTGCAGCCAATCTCCCAGTGCTTGGTGGCATTATGCTTTCTTCTTTCTTTCTAGCTAATGGAAACGTAATTGTTGAGAAATGTAGGCCCATTTTGAAGGAGCTTCATTTTGTTCTGTTGGCTAATGACCTCATGTCATCTCTTCTGTCCCTCACTCCATCATACAGGGCTTTGGCAAAGCTTACGCGGCTGCGTATCCACGTCAGCTATCTCCTTACTTCTGTCCTCCCTCACTTGGAGCTTCGTGAGATCGGGTTTGACTCAGAACAAGTGGATGGGATCCTGTATACAGTGCTGGAGGCAAATCACATACTGGATTGAGCACCAGATACTCTATATCCCCTTCTCTACCCCCTCCTTTCCTCCCTCCCTCTCTCGCTTGCTGTCTCTCTCTCTCTCTCTCTCTCATCCTTATGCCTCACAAGGAGAATCTTTGAGTAATCCTGGCTCTTAATCAGCCTGCTTTTTGCACAGTCTTGGTGTAGAAAAAGAGGCTTAATAGACTTCAAGAGTTCCAGGAACAGAAAAGCAGTCATCACCAAACCAGGTGACCAGAAAGCTTTAATGACTCAGATACTTGGCCTATTTCATATTCTTTCTGATATGATTTGTATTCATTTAACTTAAATCAGTCAGCAAATATTGGGTCCAATGTACCAGGTGTTTGAGGATGAGTGAAGAAGTATAACTCACAGTTTCAGCCTTCAAGGACCTAACATTCTAGTTGGAAACACAAAACCCACACCAAGTTAACAGACTTGTACAAATGAGTGGAATAAACATGATAGAGAAGTTCTGGAGAAGGAAGGGCAAGGAAGGCATCATATCGGAAATGGGGCCTTAGTAAGTTTTGCTGAAAGAATAGGCATGACAGCATTGTTAACAATGGCTGTTCTTTACATGGTAGGACTGTGGTTGACACTTGTTTCTTTTTCCTGTCTTCCTACCTTTTTCAAATTTTCTACTATAAACCTGTTATTCTTCTTAAATTGGAAAAAATAAATCGTTTTTTAAATGAATAGGCTTGGATTTAGATATCAAGTGAGAGACTGTGTGAAAATATAAGGTAATTTTTATACTTATAATTTATGTTGTATTTAGTATTACCTCTGGAAAAATAACATGAAAGAAAGCATGGAAAAAGCTGGAATGTAAAAAATGTGACTTGTAGGAGTGATGGGTTAATATAAGGGAAATAAGGTTAAATCCCTTGCGGCTCAGCTGGTAAAGAATCTGTCTGCAGTGCGGGAGACCTGGGTTCGACCCCTGGGTTGGACAGATCCCCTGGAGAAGGGAAAGGCTACCTACTCCAGTATTCTGGCCTGGAGAATTCCACAGACTGTATAGTCCATGGGGTTGCAAAGAGTCAGACATTACTGAGTAACTTTCAAGGTTAAATCATGACCCATCTACCCACCCTCCTCTGTGGCGTTTGCATTTTAATAAGGAATTCTTGAAAAAGAAATCTTCAAGGCTCCAATTTTTAAAACGCATATCACCACGACTGTGGGCTCTAAGGTTAAGTGGGGAGGTATTGTAGAACAGTGACGTCTATTTGATATCCCTCAGAATACACCTCCTACCTACTCTTCAGGGTACTGCTGAGTGAAGGATAGATCTCATATTATCAGAAATAGTGAAACATACTCCTGTAAAGTAGACATTTTATTTATTCTCTTCTTTATTGTATTGGTATAGTGCATACTCTCCAAAGAGTTAAAGGTAGTCTTCAAAAGACATTGACCAATGAATACGTAAAAATATACAAACAGTGAAAAATAGGAAATAATGAAGAAATTATAGACAGGTGGGATCAAGCAGTTGCAAAGGATTAGCTAGTCCTGAAGGAGGTTTTGGATGTTCATTTTATTTCTCCTCTGCAGTTACTTCACAAGACTCTCCCAAACTTATTTTAACTTTTTTGAAATTCAGGAGAGCCATCATAGATACTTGTGGGACTGCAAGGAAGTAAGAGGAGGCTAGAGGTGCACTTCACCCGTAGAATGGGTGCTTAAAGATAGCCCTGCCCTCTTCCCTTACCTCACTGCTGCTCTTGCTACCAAATGATGAATTCTTATGTCAGACTATGATATGAAAGGCCCCGGTTGTCTAATGTACTGAGGGAAGGCAGGTGGTACTTTGAGCCACTCTCTCAGGGATACTTGCTCTTCAGATGAGGGCTGTGAAACAGTGGGACTTTGCACAGAGAGGAACAATATGAGGGGAGAGTGGTATAGGGGAAGATTCAGAGCATTGAAGATTCAGCCTGAGAGAGAATGTGGCGGGCATGCGTGTAGGGTGGGGTGGGGCGGGGGGGCGGGGTCAGCAGTGGGGCAGAATATGAAAGAGTACAGGCAGTTGGGCTTTAGAATGAAAAGGGTGGAAACATTCAACTCTACTTGTTTTTACTCTCAGACCATGTGCTAATCTGTGGTCTCAACCCCAAACTGCTCCTTCCAACAACAGATAGCTCTGTGAGTTCAGTCTCTACGATACTAGAGCTACCCCTTTGTTGCCCGTTTACAATGAAACTATACCAGTACGAAGTCCCTTTAACCAAAGTTAAATGAGGCAGTGGAGATCTTGAACAGTGTCACCCAGCCTTATCAGAGATTATGATGTACTGTGGAGGCAAAAAGAAAAAAAAAATTGTTTGTCTTCTCCTGGCTATCCTGTCAAGTTAATATAATTCTTACAAAAATCACATTTGCCCTTTAATTTTTCATTTCCACAGTCAACAATTAGGTCCTTACTACCTCATGCCTTCCTAACTGAACTAGATTCATATCTGGCCTCCCTGTCACTAAATTGCTTTTAATGCCCTCATCGAGTTAGGCCTCTGCTCAACAACTTGTTCTAGTGAGTGCTTTCAGTTGTGCACCGAGTGCAATGCAAATTCCCTTCTGACTTCAACCAAGCTCAGTAGATTCTTCTCACATTCCAAACAGAAACCATGTTCCATCCAAGCTGAACTCTTTCAGTTTCTGAACCTGCCTTGAGATTTTTCTTCTGTTCCATCTTTGCCATTCTATTCCTTTTGCCTGGATTATTTTCCTTCATCATCTTTCTTTTGGCTCTAATATCACCTTCTTTCCTGGAAATTCCTCTGATTAACCTAGCCAGATAAGAATTTCCTTTGAGCATAGAAGTTTGTTGTCACTTAGACTCTTATCGCAAGTGACCTTGTCCTAGGTTTCCCATTAGAAAGCTCCACATTTAATAAAGTCAACTGCCTACTTGACATTTGCACTTCCAGGTCTCACAGACATTTCAAATAAAACTGTTAAACAGTGACACACACACTCTGGGACTGTTCCTTCCCCCAATTTTACTCATTTTAGAAAATGGCACCTCCACCCACTCAGTTGCTTAAGCTAGAAACCTGGAAGTTATCCTTAATTTTCCTCCTTTAGTCCTACACATCCAGTCTGTCAGAAAGTCTGTCAATTCTGTCTTCAAAGTATATCTTGACTCCACTCATATTTACTACATCTGCTTAGTCCAAACTACTATCATCTTCCATGTGCAGTTCTGCTTAGTCGCTTCAGTCCTGTCCGCCTCTCTGCAATCCTATGGACTATAGCCCACCAGGCTCCTCTGTCCATGGCATCCTCTAAGCAAGTGGGTTGCCATGCCCTCCTCCAGGGGATCTTCCCGACCCAGGGATCGAACCCATGTCTCTTAACGTCTCCTGCGTTCGCAGGCAGGTTCTTTACCACTAGTGCCTGCAACTCCTAACTGGTTCCTTGCTTCCATTTTTGTTCCCACAATTGTCTTACACTGCAACCAGAGTGATTAAAAAAAAAAATACGAGTCAGAATACATGGCTCCCTGTTTAAAGCCCTTCCTCATTGCACTTAGCATAAAATTCTCACTCCTTACAATGTCCTATGAAGACCCCTGCCTGCTGCTTCTACTTAGTGTCTTCCAACTCTTCATCCATCCTGTCTCACTTTTCCTCTTGCTCATGGTGGTCTTCCCCCAGAAATAGTTCATGCTCTTGCTTCAGTAGAGCCTTTCCCCAGACTATTTCCTCTCTGAATGCTCATATCTCTAGTCTTGGCATGGCTGACTATTTCTCATCCTTCAGGCCTTTATATAAATGTCAGCTTTCTCTGACAGGCTTTCCCCTGCAGCCATTTTTCTCTGTCTACCCAATTCTGTCACGTGTCTGGTTTTGTTTAATCCATAACACTTCTCACAATTTGCTGTTATAGATTTGGCTGTTTGATTTCATTTATTTAACAAATATTTATTGGATACCTACTACCCAGTAATGTGTGATGTGTGATTTACAGTGGAGAACACAACACAGTTTCTGTCTGAAGTGAAGTGATGTCACTCAGTCGTGTCCGACTCTTCGCGACCCCATGGGCTATAGCCTATAAGGCTCGTCTCTCCATGGTATTTTCCAGGCAAGAGTACTGGAGTGGGTTGCCATTTCCTTCTCCAGTTTCTGCCTGCCTCTCACTAATAAATTCCATGCGGGGAGGGACCATGCCTGTTTTTGCCAATGATACCTGGTATAGAGTAGATAACCAATAGTTGTTCATGAATGAGTTAATGATGGAATGTGCGTTTTGCTCCTATCTCCATCTCCTTCAAGAACCTGAAACAGTGCCTCGTTTATAGGAGGGGGTAGAAAAATGCAATATGGGTGAGATAGATAATCCTGGGCCTTAAACTCTGAAAATGAAAGACTAAGTAATTTCTGCAGGTTATGGGAGGCAAACACTGTGAGCTGGAGTGGCTTAGTGTTTCTCCTTAGCTGATCTTAGAATAATTAGAAAGGCTACCAGGAGAAAGGGAATACGGGTGTTCTTTATAACAAGTATTTGAATATTATCACAAGGAGGCTCCCTAGATTTCCATTTTTAAATACTGAGAATTATAGAATATAATCACAAGAAGTTTATAGAGACCAGATCTTGAGAATGAGAACTCAAAAGGAAAAAAAAAAAATTCTGAGGAATTTTCTCACTTTTTCCAAGAGCAGTGATAGTTTATTTCTAGGGAAGAGGAGCTATCCTTTTTCAAAGGACAGACAACACACCTCAAGGAAATGCAGTCATACCTCATTTTATTGCGCCTTGCAGATATTGCGTGGGTTTTTTGTTTGTTTGTGTTTTGGTTTGTTCTCTTTGGGTTTTTTTTTTTTTTTTAACAAATTGAAGGTTTGTAGCAACCCTGTGTGGAGTAAGTCTATCAGTGTCATTCTTCCGACAGCATTTGCTCACATCATGTCTCTGTTTTACATTTTGGCAATTCTCATGATATTTCTAACCTTTTCACTATTATATTTGTTATGGTGATCTGTGATCAATAATCTTTGCTGTTACTCACTGAAGGCTCAGATGATGGTTAGCATTTCTTATCAATAAAATATTTTTAATTAAGGCATGTACATGGTTTTGTTAGACATAATGCTATTGTACATAAATATGCTACAATATAGTATAAACCTTACTTCAACATGCCCTTGGAAACCAAAAAAATCCCTGTGACTCTCTTTATTGAGATATTTGCTTTATTGTAATGATCTAGAATCGAGTGTGAAATATCTTTGAGGTATGCTGGTAAGTTTCCAGAACATGTTAGAAAGTCAGTGCAAGTACAGTTGGCCCACCAAATCCTGAGTTCTGCATCCACAAATTCAACCAACCACAGATGGAAAAAAAAATTTCTAATCCAGCAAGTTCCAAAAAGCAAAACTTGAATCTGCCTCATTTAGGTATATAACATTTACATTGTATTTACAACTATTTGCATAGCATTTACATTGAATTAGTTATAAGTAATCTAGAGATTATTTAAAATGTAGGGGAGCCTATGTATAGTTTTTATGCAAATTAAACACCAATTTATATAATGAATTTGAGCATCCTCAGATTTTGGTATCTGATGGGGATCCTGGAACCAATCCCCAACAGATACAGAGAGACAATTGTATGTACATGCTTGTTGGATGAACAAATGGGGACCTTCCAGAGAACCAGGTCAGAGACTTTGTGGCCCCAGGGAGGAAGATTTTGCTTACCCAAGTCCGCTGATTGCAAATAATCCGGGGTGACAATTTAGAGACAGAGGCTTAATTGGTAGGCTCCTGGTTCATACAGGTAATCTCCAGGTAGAATATGTTTCAGAGTTCTGTACTATGTATTAAAACTTCTTTCTGTAGTACTATGTTATGAGTGAAGCATGGAAGTATGCTCAGGAAAGCTAGGGGTGAGGTCAAGCTAAGTCAAGTGTAATTTCCCCAAAAGAGTAACTTGTACTTGATGACAAAGTATTAGTCGCTCAGTCGTGTCCAACTCTGTGTGACTGTAGCCCACCAGATTCCTCTCTCCATGGGATTTCCCAGTCAAGAATACTGGAGTGGGTAGTCATTCCCTTCTCCAGGGGATCTTTCTGATCCAGGGATTGAACCTGCATCTCCTTGCACTGCAGACAGATTCTTTACTGTCTAAGCCACCAGGGAAGCCCGCTAGGTGACAAGGACATCCCTGACTCATAAATTCTCTTAGGCTGAGAGGAAATTCAGGAAGCATACTTTCTGATTCCAAAGTCAGGGTACGTGGTTGGATAATAAACTACATCACTGGAATGGATTTAGATACTGTTGGTTATGTTAAAGCTTTAGCCATTAAATGAGACATAAATAGCATTCATTTTCTAATGGAAAATAAAATCTGTAAGAGACATGTGTTTTGTTACTTGCCTCTATACCTATACCCAGAGTTTTGATGTGAATCATCAGAAATCCCTAACCCACTTTTAGATAATTCTTCAAATGTTTGGGTGCCAAACACATTCCATATGTTTGGCCATTGAGTCCTCAGGGACAAGCAAGATGTCTTTAGGCAGAGGCTCAGGAAAGTGTTCCCAAAGGCCTGATTTTCCAGATGGGATGTGGAAACCTGTGAGGATTGGGAAGATGGAGGTGTGTAGGGAGGGTTTCCAAGTGTAGGGAATGGCATAAGCAAAATCATAAGACTGGATGTGGGGTAAGTTAGGGAACACACCAAGGGTTTGAGGAATAGTTAATTACCGGTTTGGGGCATAAGGAACAGAATGGACCAAGGGCTTGAAATGCCGACAAGAAGGGGGCTATGCTAAATTTCTTTAGCAATGGAGCCTTGGTCTGATATGAATTAGGAAAGTGGCTAACGAAGTCTCCCCTAGTGTCATTGAGCTCGGGAAATTCCCTTGGACTAAGCTTTTCTCTAGCAGTGGGACCTGATAGATCATGATTCTGTTCCACCTCACATTTTCTTAAATCTGGATCAAGGTCAAAAACTATCACCACCTCTTTCCTCTCCAGCTTCTCAAGTCTGTTTTGCCCCTGGCTTCTGTTAATGGAATCTGATGTGCCTGTGTGCCAAGTTGCTTCAGTCGTATCCGACTCTTTGCGACCCCATGGACTGTAGCCCGCCAGGCTCCTCTGTCCATGGACTTCTCCAGGCAAAAATACTGGAGTGGATCGCCATGCCCTCCTCCAGGGGATCTTTCTGACCCAGGGATTGAACCCACATCCCTTATGTCTCCTGCATTGGCAGGCATGTTCTTTACCACTAGCGCCCTCTGGGAAGCCCAGAATTTGATGAGTAGATGCCTATTCAAAGTCTTCAAGGTATTAATTCAGACTTTTGGGAAGAATCTTGAGAAGTTTTGGCCTGGAAAAAAGGATATCCCCCTGTTAATGTAGATTCTGATCTGTGGTAGAAAATGTACTTTGTCTGTCTCCATTCCCCAAAGACACATGACACATTTTAGTGAACTTTGGCATGACTTTTTAGGTCACCAATATGCTTAGAATTGATGCTTTTGAACTGTGGTATTGGAGAAGACTTTTGAGAGACCCTTGGACTGCAAGGAGACCCAACCAGTCCATCCTAAAGGAGATCAGTCCTGAATATTCATTGGAAGGACTAATGTTGAAGCTGAAACTCCAATCCTTTGGGCACCTGATGTGAAGAACTGACCCATTTGAAAAGACTGATACTAAGAAAGATTGAAGGCAGGAGGAGAAGGGGCCGACAGAGGATGAGATGGTTGGATGGCATCACCAACTCAATGGATGTGAGTTTGAGTAAACTCTGGGAGTTGATGATGGACAGGGAGGCCTGGTGTGCTGCAGTCCATGGGGTCACAAAGAGTCGGACATGACTGAGCAACTGAACTGACTGACTGACTGAACTGATGCTTAGAATACAGTTAACCATTTATTGAGGTCTTACTATCTGCCATGACCACACTGAGAGGCAGGTATAATCCCCATTTTACAGATGAGAAAACTAAAGTGTAAAGAATTAAAAGTGACTGGTGGCTCAGATGGTAAAGAATCTGCCTACAGTGCAGGAGACCCAGGTTCAATCCCTGAGTTGGGAAGATCCCTTGGAGAAGGGAATGACAACCCACTCCACTATTGTTGCCTGGAAAATTCCATAGGCAGAGGAACCTGGCCATCCACCATCCATGAGATCACAAAGTCAGACATGACTGATCGACTTTCACTCACTCCCCAAGGCTACACAGCTAAGAGTGCAGCTGAAGAGCTCCCAAAGCCCAGACTATTTTCCCACTATCCCCTACTATCTTAAAAACTATCAGTCTCGTCTTCTTCCTCTTGATAAGAAAATGCTACCGCCAGCCCACACTAATAGTAATGTCCAAGGAAGAAAGTTCTATAATCCCACACAATGTTTAACTGCCCTCATGATCAGGAAATGGTTCACTTATGTAACGAATATGCCTCCAAACAATGTGAAGATTCATTTCCTCTTGACTGGGTTTTTACTCGGCCGTTGCCTGGCAGCTTTCCTGATACCAAAACAGCCACCAAGATCCTATTCTTACACTCCAGGAGGTCTTGGAATTGTTGGCCTTTGCTTTTGAGTGTTCCCACTGGCTCCTTTGTACCACCCCCTCTAGACAGTGCTGAGTTGAGCAAGTCTTGGGGAGTGAGAAAGTGACACTTGAGAACATATTGGTTTATTATTACACAGAGAAGAGTAAAATTAACCACACAAGATGTGTCTGGAATTGCCAAGGCGAAGATGGCTCTGCCTTTCTCATCTTGTCTCTTTTTTTTTTTTTTTGATTCCTACCTCATCTCCATTTTTAAAGCTGTTGAAGCATTTAGTTGAAGGGTGTGTGTGTGTTACTCAGAGACGTCCCCTGCCCCCCCCCAAATTCGTGTCCATAGTCTCTGAATTAATGTTATATTTTTTAAACTCATTGGCCTCATCTCATTTTGGCTCTTTTAAGGGTTAAACTGAGAAACTAGTGCAAATTATGGTGTTAATGGTTAATCTATGACTGAATGTATGTTTCTTCCCAGAAAATATACTTACTTCTTTAATCAGGGCCTTCAGTGCCTTTAAAACCAGGGGAGCAGAGTCCTCACAATATCCTCAGATATCCTTTGTGGGGTTGCTGATCCATCCTCTTGCATCCCATTGTATAATTCCAGAAATCAAGTCAAGAGCATCTTCTCTTTGTACTTTTGGTGTGACTGGCCCTTCTCCTGAGCAACCCACACAGAATTCTGTCAAATATCACAGACTCTGAAAGCACAGGGCTTCCCTGGTGGTTCAGTGGTAAGAATACACATGCCAAGGCAGGCGATGCAGGTTCAATCCCTAGATCAGGAAGATCCCCTGGAGAAGGAAATGGCCACCTTCTCCAGGATTCTTGCCTGGGAAATCCCATGGAGAGAGGAGCCTGGCCGGCTACAGTCCAGAAGATAGCAAAAGAGTCTGACATGACTTAGCGACTAAACAGCAACTGAAAGCCATATTGGAGAAAAGGAGTTAACCACTGAAATGCTGGGTTGCCTGCCACACTACTCACACTCATTTGGCATCTAATTTCACATCCAAATTTCACTCCCTAATGTCTGTTTGAAAGCCTGTGAGTTTTCTCAAGGTTTTCTCCACAAGGCCTTACTTATGAAGAGAAAGTTCTTCAAGGCCCTCCTAAGAAGTGACTTATAAGGTGATGAGGGTGCTGTAGTGGAGGAATGGGACTTTCAGGATGACAGGAAAGCAGCACCTCCTGGTTTGCCCTTGTATGGTGACTTCCTGCTTTGTCAAGCCCTAAGAACCTCCTGCTTGTCTTGAAGAGAAATGAGGCCCAGAGCAGGGAATGGTAGGAAAGTTTTAACTAGGAATTCCTGGGCTGCAATTCTCAGGAAGGTGGTGGGCCGTATGAGGTGGAGGGGGTGGTCAGATTATAGTTTTTGTATAACTGTTCCTGATAACATCCTGTTAATATTTTATCAGTGATCATATCATAGCATGTAGGGAGCCACGTTTTAGGGCAAGAGAGAGAGATAACCTGCTGGACTTCCTGTTTGAAGTTTGTCCCCCACCTTCCCATTGAGATAACAGAAATTCTCATCAAAGCTGAGAGCCGCTCGCTGGGCCCACAAGACCAGACTTGGCAAAGGCTTTAGATAAGCGCAAAGCCCACCGAAGAGAAGCACATGGACTTTCCAGCCTGGGGTCTGCATGTTCCAGAGCAGGCAGCTGCAGGCATGAAAGAATGCCACATCCGTGAGTGTAGGGCTGCGTGATGACCCTGTGAGGCCTCATTTGGCTTCCTTTAGGACTGGGCCCCTCTTCTCTCCCTTCTCCCACATACAGACATGTTTCTCCTCTGGTCGAGAGCCCAGAGGCCTCAGGTTACCCGGATGGACACTGCCTCTGCTGCTTCCAGCAGTTTCCGGAACCCTGACCAGGAGAAGGAGATGAGGAGGGAGAGGCTGAGCCCCAGTGTCTCTCTCTCTCCATTAGAACCACTTAGGGTCCTGTGAGACAAACTCATGGAGCTCGCAGGTTAGCTGTGTAGCATATCTCTTGTTTCTTTCTTAGTACAGCCCTCTCCCCTACTTCTCTATTCCCTGTGGTCCTTCAGCTGGAGGAAGCAGTTTTGTTTGTTTGATCATCCTTCCCCCAGAAGCTCAAGTAGTGCCAGACCCTTCTTTCCTATGGATTGGGATTTAGGGGATTTTCAAACCGTTTTTAACTAGCCCCTGATATACCCCTATGTTGTGACACTTTTCCTTATCTCTCACAAGATAGACCATATTATATCTTGTACCACAGGTGGGTGTGCATGTCTTATCTCCCATAGATCAAGTATCACCTGCTACTAGGCACAGACGTTACCTTGTTCACCCTTGTTACTGTCAAAGCCTTCAGCACATTGCCTGCCACCAGGTAAGAGGGCAGTTGGTGTGTGCTGGCTGGTAGCTCGCCAGCTGGAGAGCTGGCTGGATGGCTGTTTGACTGGCTGAATGAAGGTCTTTCAGAAAGTTGGAGTTCGTCTTTCCACCAAGAAACCAGTTTTGGCCTCCTCCTCCCCCCCTATTAATAATCACATAGCCGTGGGTCAGTAGGGCCCCCAGGGGGAAGAACCATGAGTCACACCATTATCAGAGGAATGAGGGAAGGCAGAAACATCTCTTCTTGTGCAAGGGTCAGAACCGTGAGGCCAGGGAATAGTTGCAATGGCCTTCACTGTCCCTGGGTCTGTGGCTAATCTAAATTACTTTATGACGGAAAGCAATGGGGTGACCTGAAAGCTGTTCAACTTGGACCCAAACTCAGAGTTCTGGGAAAGTAGCTAGAGCAAGGCTTTTCTTGCTCAACCACCCAAAAGGATCACTTGCTCTTTATCATGCCTGTTCCAGTTTTTCTAGTTGACGATGAAAGTCTAACTCCTTCCATAGAATCTTCCCAAATTAAAAGGAAGGAGGATCTCTCAGACAAGCGTCAACCTAACATGGCTGGAAGCTCTGTGCCCTATTTTCCTCAAAAGCCCTTATTCTGAGTGAAAGACAGGAGGAGGAAGGTGGCAGGAATTTGAAGAGTCACAGGCTGCCCCCCACTTACACCTTCTGAGACAGAATCCCAGACCCACGTTTGGTGTGGGATGGGTTTCCAAGCTTATGTTCAGATTCTGACACTGACTTTAAGGAATTTACTCACCTCTCTGGGCCTCCCTTTTGTCTCCTGTAAAGGACCTGCTTCACTGGGGGTATTTGGAGGAGGTAGTGAAATCATGGATCTGAAAGGGCTTTGGCTACCAGGTGGTGGGTCATCAGAGTCCATATCAGGTTGCAACCCACTGGATCAGATGGTAAAGAATCCACCTACAATGCAGGAGATGAGGCAGGAGCCGCAGGTTCGACCCCTAGATCAGAAAGATCCCCTGGAGAAGGAAATGGCAACCCACCATGGGAAATCCCATGGGCAGAGGAGCCTGGCGGGCTATAGTCCATGGGGTCACAAAGAGTTGGACACGACTGAGTGACTAAGCACGCACAGCCCAGCAGAGTCAGCAAGGCTAATCCATTTTCCAAATTCCAGCGGCCTCTAGTCAAGGGCTCTGGGGTTCTTGGTACCAGGCCAGAGATATGACCACTTATTAAACATGTGTTTGGAGAGCCCTCTCCCCACTGCCCTTACTCCTGCCTGCCACTATTCCCTCTAAACGGGATTGGATGGTAGCGTCCTAGCCTCTGCCACAAAGAAGGCTCACCTCAGGAATGCAAGGGTAGTGTGTCTTTTAACAGACTCCTGTGTGCTGAGGCCACCAGGTCTAGGGACTGGGGAGGCTGAGTCTTGTAGGGCTCCATTCTTGTTAGGGTTGCCACAGTCAACATGTTTACACATCAAACGTGGTTAATTCCCAGTGAGGTTAGAGCAGTGCTAAATCATTGGCTTTCCAAACTCCCACACCTCCAGCGGTAGAGGAATTGGAGTTGAGGTGTCATGTCTTATTTAAATGTAAGCTTGGCATTCCCCCTAATGGGCCAGTTGGCTGGACCCAGGCTGGCCAACTGGCCAGCATGGCAGGACAGGCAGTTCCAAGTGGTTCACTCAGTGAATTGGTGCTACTTGCCCAGATTTCTCTCATGGGAGACCAGCAGATCCTATATGTCCCCAGTGTTACCTTACTGGCCACATGTTGTTTTCCTCAGACAACCTGCAACCTCTGGCAGGCTTTCAGTACTGGCTGTGAATATTGTTTGATTGGCAGAGTCCTATTTGGGGAGTCAGGAGACTCAGGCACCTATACAAGCAGTGTGGCCCTATGAAAATCTCTTTACTGATATGTACCTTAGTTTCTCCATCGCCAAATGGAGATTTGCTGATCTATTTCACCTTCCTCATAATGGTGGTTCAGAGATGAGTAGAATAAATATATAAGCATTTAACAAATAAAGGAAATAACTTGTAAGAAGGGAGGGTCCCTGGACATTGTGAAAAGGTTAATGTTTCCCTAAGAAGGGGCAAGAACATCCTGCTTTCTTAATGTCTCCAGTAAGGTCTAGAATTTTCTATTTACCTAGTGGGGAGAAAACCAGTTTCTATTCTACCCTCCCCTTCGCCCAGTTCCCTCAGTCATACCTGCCCTGTCTGAATTAATTAGAATTAATAAAACAGTTGTTCAATCAACAAGTGTTTATTGATCACCTACTATGTGCTCAGCACTCTTACAGACAGTCTGAGAAATATACACATGGCTAAGATATGGACCCTACCCTTCAAGAGTTTACAATGTACTTGTGAAATCAGTTACATACACATAGAAAGATAATTATCCATCAAACATTGTGAATAATAAGCATCAAAGAGTGATTTTTTTACATTGAGGGTTGGAGGATGGAGGGGTAGGAGAGGGACGGAGTGGTCAGAGGAGGCTCGGTGAAGGAAGCGGTGCCAAGCAGCTTCTCCAAGCATGAGGAAAACTTAGCTAAGGAGAGAGGGCCTTCCTGCTTGGGAGAGGAGCTTAAATACAGGCAAGAACTGTGAAAGACATGTTCCAGACAATGACTGGACCCCTCCTGCTGGCGCTGCGGTTTAGGGCAGTGTACTGGAGTTTGTCAGAAGCTAGTCATGCTCAAGCCTTTGGTTTGTTTGTGCCTGTCACTCCCACCTCCACCCCCAGGGGAAAGGGGGCATTTTGAAATCTCGGAGCTGAAACTGTCTGCCTGGGAATCCTCTACTCTTCCATCTCAACCAAAATCCCAGGTGGCAATTCAGCTGTCACTCAGATGAGGGCCACGGCACCTGGGTCAGGATGACTCCGTGCTGGAGCCATTTGATGCCTTCTAGCAATGCCACCATGTCTGATAAAGGATGGTGGGGAGAACAGGAAGGTGACTGACAGGGGCTCATCTGGGGCTGTGGTCTTTCAGAGGTGCTACTGTGCTCTGTGGGCCTGATCTCAGTCTTCAGGCTGCTTCTCCATTAAGCCTGAAGACTCTCCCGGGGGCTGCTTCTCTCTGGCCCAGTAGAAACACTCATTGTAGTTCCCACCCGTGTCCACCTGTGCTCCCAGGCTGTCACCCCCAGCCAAGGGCCATCTCTAAACCAAACCAGTTTCCTTTCTCTACAGAAACCATTGTGAAGGCCCTTTCACCTGTTGTTAGCAGGACGCCAGGTCAGAGGGAGACGGGGGCTTCAGTGCAAGTTGGCGCTGTAGCTTTTGAGGGAGCGCCTCGGTACAGTCAGAACCTGCTGCCGCCTTGAGGGCTCTGTCACATGTTCTTTCCTTGTGCTTTCCTCTCTCTGGGAGCTAGGTCCCTGGGCCGAGATTTTGGCCTTTTTTTTTTTTTTTTTTTGATCCTCAGCTTTGGTCCTTGCCCTCTCATCCTCCACCCCATTGCTCTCTGTTCCCTCAGTACAGTGGGGTGGCTTTATTTCAGTTCATACACATTCAGTTAGACACATTGAGTCTAGACATGTGGAGTCATAAGAGTGGGATGGAGGAGGCTCCAGGGCCCATTACTGGCCAATCAGTTTGTTTGGAGGGAGGCCTGCAAAGGAGATTAGCGCCATGCCCACAGGAGCCACCACCCCTTCGCACCCACCCCCATCCCCCAGCAATGAGCTAAGAGCCAACCTCAGCAAGAGGAAGGGTCTTTGATCACAGAGAGGGTCAGTCAGTGGGACGTACTTAGTGGGCTTTTGGATGGACTCCCAGGTAAATCAAAGGGTAAAGGGTAGATGCTGGGGCCTGGCTTCTGGTGTGGGGTGGCTGGAGTTGAGGGTTGGGTATTCGAGGGCTGGGGGGTGGAGGGTGCCAAGATGAAGGAAACAGAAAGTCTGGCTTAGCAAGAGTCTTGACAGTTTAACCCGCATGCTGTCACACCAGCTCCTGTTTCTGCCTTTGTTTGATCCAGTGGCCAAAGTCAGTCTATCTCCAGCAGCACCTTCTGACACGATCCAGTGCCAATATCCCTCACCTGTGGGCCTGGGGGAGGAGGGTGTCCACTGGTGTTCACAGACCCAGCCGCCACCCCCAGCTCTGGCCCCTGGTTCTTCACACATACCCTGTCAGGCTGTAGGAGTTAAACTCACTCTTGCCTTTGGGCGCTTGACCAGGCCTTGGAGAGCTCCTAGTGGCCAGGGGCTGGGCCTGGTAGGCATCGTAGTAGTTGGAGCGATTTCCCTGGGGTGAGCAGGAAAAGCAGAGGAAGATTCCAGCTACCAGGGAGAACAGGGAGGAAATAATGCCCAGGTACAGAGCCTCTCCGATCTCAAATTTCATGCTGTCAGGCACCAGCGGGGAGTAGAAGTCTCGCAAGATCCCGTGAAGATTCCAGGCAACAGGGATGAAGCCCAGGAGGCCTCCAAGGATGAAGAAGACTCCGCCCACCACCGCCACTCTGTCTTTGGCTCGAGACTCCTGGAAGAAGACTGTGCATCTCATGCCCACCACAGAGACAATGCAGGCCAAGGAGGACATGGCGCTGGACGTCACCATCATGGCCTGGGCAGCTTGGATGTCAGCGGGCAGGCCTAGCATGGTGCTGTAGATGTCACACTGGGTGATGCCTGTGCTGTGTGTTGCACACTCCATCCAGAGGCCTTTGGAGAAGCCAACTGCAGTCACAATGCTGGCACCAACATAGGAGCTTGTTCGCCAGCTAGGGAGCAGCATGGCAATCAGGGTGCCCAACAGCCCCAGAAGGCCCAGGACATAGCCCACAAGCTGGAGGCCAAGAGAGGCCATGGCAGACCTCTCACACGCGGCTTCAGGGCAGGCTCCCTTGTCTGCTGGCTGTAGCTTTGGCTCCTTGGATCCCGGCCTCTAGTCCCTCATTTCACAGTGTCTCTGCCAGGCTGACTTCTCTCCTCCTTACAAGTGTCTGTGGGTGGCCACAAGCAGGCTCAAGAAGGCATCTAGAAGACTTAAAAAAAAATCCATAAACCAGATTAAATATTGACCAGAAGCTTATGAGAAACCAGAAAATGCTGGGTGCCTTTTGACCTTTGTTATCTTTAGAAAAAACACATGAGAAACAAAGGAAAAAAAAACTTTGAAAGTGGAGCCAAAATGTCATCAGCTCCTGCGTAGGCACATGCTTTATATTGGCAGCCAGACAAAACCTAGAGCCAGACAGGTGGCTGCTTTCCGAGAAGGTGGCAACGGCAGGGTCGGTTGTGGTGACTATGTTAACTCCAGATCACGCTGTCAGCTGGTTCTGTCTCCAAGGCCCACGGTTTAATGCATTGCCCAGCAGTGGTGCCACGGGGCCCCTCAATTGTACCTTGGGGCCAAATTCCAAGGCAAAGGAGCAGGAAGAACAGACCCTTAAATATAACCTTGGACTCTATGTTCTCAGAGGCCTCTTGACTCTACAGCAGCCTAGAGATCAGTGGTATAGCCCTCGGTCACCCTGTCCAAGGTTAAAGTCGACTCCAGGGCAGGTCGGGGCAGACAACGGGGCATCTGTCCACACTCTCAGAGTTCAAGTCCTTCCAGTCCTGCCCCAGTCCTCCTCCACAGGCTAGCCTGAGGCCTCCCACATGTATCACACACCCAGACATTT
The DNA here is from genome assembly GCF_042477335.2 of Ovis canadensis. Lineage (NCBI taxonomy): Eukaryota > Metazoa > Chordata > Mammalia > Artiodactyla > Bovidae > Ovis > Ovis canadensis. The sequence goes on from NC_091727.1 coordinate 130,659,297, forward strand.
CCTGTCTGCTCTCTTAATAGTTGTGCCACCACCCCGTAGGCCTCTCAGGAGTTGTGGGAGGATTCAAGAGTGAAGGTTGTTCCAGGGCCTAGAGGGAGCCCTGACATTCCTGGGCTATCTGCTAGGGACACTAAGGTAGACAGAGGAAAAGGCAGCTGCTCCAGAATGGAGGACTTTGTAAGAGGCAGTCATCCAAGTCAATCCTTTAGAATCACAGAGCTGCTCAGTGTTTTCAAGTGTTCAAGGAGCGTCCCCCACCGGCGCCCCTGACTCTTACCAAGGTTCAAGACACTAAGGGTCAAGGGCACATCCTTGCTTCCATCCACCTCAAGACCCTCTGACCCACTTGTTTTTCAACCCACCAAAATCTGGCTGTTCAATTTTAGCCTTATTCAAGACGGTTCTTAGTGTAATCATCTCTTAAATGTGAGTATTTGAAAGTCCATCCTTTCCTCAATCAACACTCTGTCCCTGAGCAAATGTATCCATCCCCATGATGTAACCTCCTACCCATCCCCTGGCACTCCCAAATCTGTGTTTCCAGCATAGACCTTTCTCCTGAGCTTCAAGACTTCCAGACCAACTACCATCCAGTTGGAAATCTCATGGGCAGCTCAAATTTGACATGTTCAAAAGAGGCCTCATCACACACACCCCCACTGCATCCTTCCCCAAACAGTTCTTCCATGGGTTCACTGAATGATACCTATGATATCTATCTCCTTGCACCAGACCCAAATCCTAGAAGTGATTCTTGACACTTCTATCACACATACGTGTCACCTTCTACTGTCACAGTCTCACCAATCCTTGTTGTTGTTGCTCGGTCACTAAGTCCTGTCTGACTCTTTGTGATCCTATGGACTGCAACATGCCAGGCTTCCCTGTCCTTCATTATCACCCAGAGTTTGCTCCAGTTCATGTCCATGGAGTCAGTGATGCTATTTAACCATCTCATCCTCTGATATCCCTTTTGGCCCTCAGTCTTTCTGAGCATCAGGCTCTTCACATCACGTGGCCAAAGTATTGGAGCTTCAGCTTCAGCAACAGTCCCTCCAATGAATAGTTAGGGTTGATTTCTTTCAAAATTGACTGGTTTCATCTCCTTGCAGCCCAAGGGACTCTCCAGAGTCTTCTCCACCACCACAGTTGGAAAGCGTGAATATTTCAGTGCTCAGTCTCCAACTCTCACATCCATACATAGCTACTGGAAAAACCATAGCTTTGACTACATGAACCTTTGTCAGAAAAGTAATATCTCTCTTTTTGTAATATGCTATCTAGGTTTGTCATGGGCTTCCCTTGTGACTCAGGACTTCCCTGGTGCCTCAGACTGTTAAGTGTCTGTCTACAATGTGGGAGACCCGGGTTTGATCCCTGGGTCAGGAAGATCCCCTGGAGAAGGAAATGGCAACCCACTCCAGTACTATTGCCTGGAAAATCCCATGGACAGAGGAGCCTGGTAGGCTACAGTCCATGGGGTCACGAAGGGTTGGACATGACTGAGCAACTTTATTTTACTTTGCCTTGTAACTCAGCTGGTGAAGAATATGCCTGCAGTGTGGGAGACCTGGCTTCGATCCCTGGGTTGGGAAGATCCCCTGGAGAAGGGAAAGGCTACCCACTCCAGTATTCTGGCCTGGAGAACTCCATGGACTAAACAGTCCATGGGGTCACAAAGAGCTGGACACAACTGAGCGACTTTCACTTTCACTTTCAGGTTTGTCATAGCTTTCCTTCCAAAGAGCAAGTGTCTTTTAATTTCGTGGCTATAGTCGCTGTCCACAGTGATTCCATAGCACCCTTCTCTCCATCCCCACTGCTACTTCCACAGTCCAGGGCTTCATCATTCTCTCTCCCCTGGACTATAGCAATGACTTCCTAATTGATCTTGCTTCCAGTCTTGCCTCCTCCAATTCATTCTCCATGCTAAGGTGATCTTTCAACATTAATCTGATCAAGTCTCTACTCTCCATACAACATTCCAGTGTCTCCCCATCTACTAAAGGATAAAGTTCAAACATGTTTGGACTCTATGACTTGTCAAACTTTATCTCTTGCCATTGCCCTTCTCATGTTCTATGCTCTTGCTGAACTAAATTACTTTATGTTCCTCGTCATGTCCTGTTGTCTTTTGCTTCCAAGCCTCAGCTCAGGCTGTTCCTACAATGCAGAATGCTTGGCATTCTTTCTCTCTGGTTAGCACGTTCTCACCCTTTAAGGCTCAACTCAGATGACTTTAGTCAAGGTCAAGTTCCCCTTCTCTGTGTTCTTATAGTATCTTGTATTTACTTACCTCCATCATAGTACGACGACGACTACTACTAATGATGATAAAATAGCAGCACTCATATCCTATGCAACCACTATAAACAGTTTATGCGTCTTAATTCACAACCATGTCTTGTGGTAGGTACTAATCCCTATTGTATACTTGAGGAAATACAGAAAGTACTCATTTCACTATATTGCAATCTCTTGTTTAAATCCTTATTCTTTCCCACTAGTCTGTGAGCTCCTCAAGGGCAAGGACCTTGTCTTACTCATTTCTGTATCTCTAATGCCTTGCACCATGCATTACCCATCCATTTCACACGCAAAGCAGATGTTCAAAAATATCCTCTCAATGAATAAACAAAAGTGGTAAGGAGGTTTGCGGGACTATAAGATACAGATTTCTGAATGAACAATGACACTTGCGTAAGGGACCAGAGCTGCTCAGTGTTGGGAAAGAGGATTGAGAGAGAGAATCAGAGGAAGAGTAAGGGAATGCAGGGGAGGTGGGGAACACAGCAGAGAGAAAAAGAGTTTCACCATTTGATTTTGTCGTTCTTCAGTCACTAAGTCTTGCCCAACTCTCCATGACCGCATGGACTGCAGCATGCCAGAATTCCCTGTCCTTCACTATCTCCCAAAGTTTTCTCAAACTCATATCCATTGAGCCAATGATGCTGTCCAACCATCTCATCTTCTGTCTCCCCCTTCTCCTCCTGCCCTCAATCTTCCCCAGCATCAGGGTCTTTCCCAATGAATCGGTTCTTTGCATCAAAGTATTGGAGCCTCAGCTTCAGCATCAGTCCTTTCAATGAATATTCAAGACTGATTTCCTTTAGGACTGACTGGTTTGATCTCCTTGCTGTCCAAGGGAATCTCGAGAGTTTTCTCCAACACCACAGTTCAAAAGCATCAATTCTTCAGCGCTCAGTCTTTATGGTCCAACTCTCACATCTGTATATGGCTACTGGAAAACCATAGCTTTAACTATATGGACCTTTGTTGGCAAAGTGATGTCTCTGCTTTTTAATATACTGTCTAGATTTTTCATAGCTGCCCTACCAAGGAGTGAGCATCTTTTAATTTCACGGCTGCAGTCACCATCCACAGTGATTTTGGAGCCCAAGAAAATAAAATCTGTCATTGCTTCCACTTTTCCCCCTTCTATTTGCCATGAAGTGATGGAACCAGATGCCAAAGTTTTAGTTTTTCTTTTTAATTTTAATTTTTACTTTATTTTACTTTACAATACTGTATTGGTTTAGCAAGCTTCTTCATTCTCCTCTTTCACCCTCATCAAAAAGCTCTTTAGTTCCTCTTCACTTTCTGCTATTAGAGTGGCATCATCTGCATATCTGAGGTTATTGATATTTCTCCTGTCATCATGATTCCAGCTTGTGATTCATCCAGCCTGGAATTTCACATGATGTACTCTGCATGTAATTTAAATAAGCAAGGTGACAATATATAGCCTTGATGTACTCCTTTTCCAATTTCGAACCAATCTGTTGTTCCATATATGATCCTAACTGTTGCTTCTTGTCCTGCATACATGTTTCTCAGGAGTCAGATATTCTCTGGTATTCCCATCTCTTGAAGAATTTTCCACAGTTTGTTGTGATCCACAGTCAAAGGTTTTAGTGTAGTCAATGAAGCAGAAGTAGATGTTTTTCTGGAATTCCTTTGCTTTCTCTATGATCCACTGAATGTTGTCAACTTGATCTGTGGTTCCTCTGTCTTTTCTAAACCCAGGTTGTACATCTGGAAGTTCTCAGTTCACATATTGTTGAAGCCTAGTTTGAAGGATTTTGAGCATAACCTTACTAGCATGTGAAATGAGTGCAATTGTACAGTAGTTTAAACATTCTTTGGCATTGGCTTTCTTTGGGATTGGAATAAAAACTGACCTTTTCCAGTCCTGTGGCCACTGCTGAGTTTTCCAAATGAGCTGACATATTGAGTGCAGCACTTTCACAGCATCATCTTTTAGGATTTGAAATAGCTCAGCTGGAATTCCATCACCTCCACCAGCTTTGTTCATAGTAATGCTTCCTAAGGCCCACTTGACTTCATACTCCAGGAGGTCTGGCTCTAGGTAAGTGACCATGCCATCGTGGTTATCTGGGTCATTAAGACTTTTTTGTGTGTATAGTTCTGTGTATTCTTGCCACCTCTTCTTAATCTCTTCTGCTTTCATTAGGTCCTTTCTTGTCTGTCCTTTACTGTGCCCTTCCTTGCATGAAATGTTCCCTTGATATCTCCAATTTTCTTGAAGAGATTTCTCATCACCATTTTATAAGTACATGCATTTGTTGACTATCTTGTCTCTTCAAACTAAATTCTAAACCACATATGAAACCTCTATTGTGCCTCTGCAGCATTGGACCCATGGTTGATAATCAGTACTATTCACCAGTGATGGATATGACAATGCCAATGTGGATGCAAAGCACTGCAGAGCAGGGGCCAGAAAACGTTCAATGGGAGGTACAGAGGGAAATCTACTTTAATCTCGGCTCTGTCACCTTATCAGCAGAGATGCTGTGCAAGTAACTCTTTTCCAGCCATTGGTTTTCTTATTGCTAAAATGGGCATAATTTTACCTGATCATGATTCTGTATTCCAGTGGTATCTTTAGAGCTGTTTGGAAATCCTTCTACTTGTCCCTGGTGAACATCTCCTGGTGACCACTTCAAATACTTACCACTTTCTGAGCTTCCTACTCTACCTCTTCCCTTCTCAGCTATTACCCTCTCTTCATCATTTTCTTTGCAGCCAAGATTCTTAAATAAGCCATTTAATACTGGTGTCTCTACTTCTTCCCCCTCCCACTCACTGCTCAACTTTTGAAGGCTGGTCTCTGCCATTAGTCCTCCACTGAAAATGTTCTCATCAAGGTTACCAAGCTTGTCCCCAAATCCCTCATATCTCTGTCATCTCATCTTGTCCTTCTCCTGCAAAAAATTATCTCCTCATTTGTTTTCTGCAGCATCACTCCCAGTTTCCCCTGCTCCTCAAAATGATTCCCCTAGGTCTCCTTTATAACTTCCTCCTCGTCTACCCACTGTATAAATCTGACTATCCCCCCACCCCCAGGGTTTCAGTTAGACTTCTTTTTCTTTACATTCTCCATGAGGGACATCATGCACTCCATCTCTATGCCAGTGGCTCCTAAATCCATGTATCTGGCACAGATATCTCTCTCGCTTGAACTCAAGATTTTTATATGCAACTTCATTTGGAATGACCCCATCTGGATGTTTTAATGCCACCTCAGACTCAACATTTTGCAAAGTTGAAATCATATTCATTATTCTCTCTCCACTGCCAAACTATTCTTCACACAGTGTTCCCTAGCTCAGTGAGACTATCATTCATCCAGCAACCCAAGTCAGTCATCCTTGGTTCCTCATCTCTTCTTGACATATAAGCAGTTATGAAGTCCTATGAGATCTATCCTCAAAATATATCCTAAATGCATCCACTTTGTTCCATCTGTACTAGCTAGACTTTAGTTCAAACCTGATATTATCTCTGTCCAGTTGCAAACCTCACATGGATCTTAAATTGGTCCCTCTAATTCCACTTCTGCCCTGTCCCTGCGATCAATTATCCATCCAGTAGCTAAGGCTCTTTCTGAAATGGAAATCAAACAATTAGTATCGCCTCATCTCTTGGCCACACTTAAAAAACTTCAGGACTTCTTCGTTGCTTCCATGATGAACTTAAAACTCTCTAGCCCAGGAAGCCAGGAAAGCCCTCCAATGTCTGACTCCTGCTCTTCATCTCAGGCTCATCTCTCACCAAAAACCTACAACTTCATGCTTTATGCTCCTATGTGTGCGTGTGCACACACACACACACACACATACACACACACACACAATCTAATGCTACCTGAACATGTATGTGTACTTCTCTGAAGTTGCCTTTCTATGTGTCTCCAAACCCTTAAGCATGCTACTCAACCACCCAACGTTTGCCTGGGTAATTGCTAGTTATCTTCAGGACTCATCTTCTCCTTGAAACCTTCCTTGTACCACTCTTCCCCCCAAGTTGGCTTTAACACTTTCCTCTTTGTACTTCCTATCCATATAGGAGCTTTCCATTGGGATTGGTGGGCTATCTTGAGGATTCATGGGAAGAAGGCTTCCTGCCTCCCAGAGGAGCAGCTACTGCTTCAGCTTTCCTGGGATGGTGGCAGAAGAGCGTGGTTTAAGTTTCCTATGAGAGTCAACAGTGTCCCCAAGAGGAGAGCCTCTCTCCAGAGCCAGTCCTGACTCAGTAGGAGTAATCAGAAGTGGTCTGGGGAAAGGGGTAGGCAGAATTTATATATGTATTTCAATTAGAGGATAATTACTTTGCAATATTGTGTTGGTTCCTGCCATACATCAACATGAATTGGCCACAGGTATACATATGTCCCCTCCCTCTTGAATCCACCTCCTTCCCCATCCCACCCCTCTAGGTTGTCACACATCTCTGGCTTTGGGTTCCCTATGTCATATATCAAACTACCACTGGCTATCTATTTTACACACAGTAACATATATGTCTCAATGCTATTCTCTCATATCATCCCACCCTTTCCATCCCCCATTGTGTCCAAAATGTCTGTGTCTCCTTTGCCCCAACATTCAAGTCATAGGTGTCCCAGAAGAAGAAGACAAGAAGAAAGGGCATGAGAAAATATTCGAGGAGATTATAGTCAAAGACTTCCCTAAAATGGGGAAGGAAATAGCCATCCAAGTCCAGGAAGCCCAGAGTCCCATACAGTATAAATCCAAGAAGAAATATACCAAGATACTTATTAATCAAACTAACAAAAATTAAACGCAAAGAATAAATAGTAAAAGCAGCAAGGAAAAAGCAACAAGAGTTTTTTAAATGCCATCACTGAGGCTTGGAATCTCTAAAGAATCTGACATGGCAGAGCTGAGCAGGAGGAAGAGCAAGTTGTTGGAACTTATTCAACTGGGAGAAATGGCCCAATAGGGTCAATTTTCAGCCAGGCTCAGGAAGGCATGGGGTGGACAAAATAGCAAGTGGTTGAACAGTGAGCCAGTCTAGATTCTGCTCTGGTTTGTGTGATAAGCAGTAGAGGGTTTAGAGAACCAGTGCTAGCCTGAGAATCAAGACTAACTTTTCATCTCGGTTCCGCCGGGAACCTGTTGAGGAAGCTCCCTCACTTCTCCAGGCCCTCGTTTGATGAGAAGTTTTGAGTCTCAACTAAGGCCATGGGCACAGGAAGCCACTTGGACAAATAGAAAAAGCTGAACAGCTGTCACTAGAAGCAGAAAACTGAACTGAACAGAAAACTAGAAAACTGAACAGCTGTTCCTTGAACGAAACTCCTCCCTCTGAGGGGTCCCCCTAGAAGCCAAGCCCTGGTGGCTTTGGAGGGACAGAGAGCTCTGGGTCTGGCCAGCTGAACTTGTCTTCTGGGCATGAGGCCAACACACTCCATGGTCCAGGGGCTGGGCAAGAAGGCTTCATTTAGGATTCTTACTTAATCTTCCTTAGGGGAGGAACTGGAACTGCAGGAGAGGATTAAGAGGGTCAAGACTGACAGCAATTTCTGAATTAACCCCTTCTTGCCTAGGTCCTTGCCCTGCCATTCCCCACTTCTTGCTCTAAGAGTCTTGCAAGTGGTACCCTTTCTTTGAGGGTACTTTCATGAGACTCTGTGGGATAGGTGGATCCTCAAGTGCAAGGAAGGATATGGAGGAGATGGAGGCCACCACAACCCTCTTCTGTCCGCCAGTCTCATTTCTCCAGCCCTTGATCTCACAGTCCCTCCCAGAAATCTGAGACACTTTTTCCACTCCACACCTCACCCTCAGCTCCCAAGCACTCTGGTAGGTAGCAAAGCCATTCCTTTGCAGCCCAATTTTCTGGAAAGCTTGTCCTTGGAGCAGTTCACAGCAAACTACAACTGGATGGAGAGATTTTCTAATTGCTTTAAAAAGAAGTTGCCCCTGGAGAAGGAAATGGCAACCCACTCCAATATTCTTGTCTGAGAAATGCCATGGACAGAGGAACCTGGTGTGCTACAATCCATGGGGTCACAAAAAAGTCAGACATCACTTAGCAACTCAACAACAACAAAATACTACAGTATACAGAATTGTGGAAAAGTAAATGAAAAGTGTCAGGAGAAAAACAATGTTTGAAGCATGGTATTCCTTTACAACTCTCTCTGCACATGGATACACCCTTCTGTGTGTGCCCTCAGTGACATATATATTTAGATACAAGTTTTTGTTTGTTTCATAAAAGTAAAGTTATACTTTGCATACAAAAAAAAAAGAAGTTGCTTTTTGTCCTGATCATCAAAGTAAAGCATTCTCATGTTAAAATGCTGGAAAACACAGAAAGATAGAATTTTAAAAAACAGAGTTCACCTACAACCTCCCTAGCTATAAGTGCTATTAATGTTTCCAGTTCCATTTTTTAAAGAGGCCACTTGGAGAGAATAATGTCTCAGTCCAAAAAAGGAATTTCATTTTTATTGAGATATAATGAGTCGAGAAGATCCCCTGAAGGAGGGCATGGCAAACCACTCCAGTATTCTTGCCTGGGAAATCCCATGGACAGAGCAGCCTGGTGGGCTACAGTACATGGGGTCACAAAAGAGTCATCAATTATTAATTCTCGGTGTACAACATAATCGTTTGATACATTCATATATTACAAACTGATAGCCACAATAAGTTTGGTTACCATCCATCACCAAAGTTACACACTTTTTTTCTCTTTTTCATCTGATGAGAGCTTCTATCATCTTCTCTCTCAGCAACTTTCAAATCTACAGCATGGTATTAACTATAGTTCCCATGCTGTACATTACAATCCCCGGATTTATTTATTTTATAACTGGAAGCTTGTACCTTTTGACCCACTTCACCCATTTCACCCACCCATCCGCACCCCAACTTCTGATAACCATCCACCTGTTCTCTGTGTATATGTGCTCATTGTTTGTTTTCGCGTTTTAGATTCCACATTAAGTGAGATCATACAGTATTTGTCTGACTTATTTCACTCAACATAATGTCCTCAAGATCCATCCATGTTATTGCAAATAACAGGATTTTCTTCAAAGAAGGGCTTTCTAATGAGACACTTGGAGACCAATGGGAGAGAGTTATTTAAGGGCTGAAAGAGGAGACTTTAGGACTTCACTCAGAAATCCATCTTCTGCTGACTCCGTGAGCCTTCATGGCAAGCAAGGCACTGGAACTGGTCATGAGAAAGCACCCTTCCAGTCCTCTTCGGTGCCTCACCCCCACAGTTAAGCAGGAGGGTAAACTGTACCTCCTTCATCCCATCCCTTGATCTCAGTCCTTTTGCCCTGAAAAACTCCACCCAGAAATTATCATCTGACTTGGAGAGTGCTTCTTCTGGCCCCGCAGTTTCAAAGACTGGAAACTTTGTGGTTTCCTTGAGGAAACAAATACTACAAATCCAGGTGCTTCCTGAATTTTCCCTCCCATACCCTCCCGTCAGAAACCCAAAGTGGCCCAGCCTGGCTTCACCATAGGCCAAACTGATAACAACTAGAAATTTAAAAGGTAGCAAATAAATCAGAATGGAGACACTTACGAAGCAGTTCTTTTGCAGAGCCTTGGAGGAGATGTATAGCCCTGGAGAGGAAGGAAGGGATCCTGAGGGAGGGTAGGAAGGTGCAAGGGGCCCCAGGCTGAGGTGATAAAGGATTTCTAATTGTTAGCTGCAGCTTTGCAAAATCCATCTGCAAATCTCAACCTTGGGTCAGAGACTTATTACAGATCAGAATTAAACCCCTGGAGGCTGTGAAAGATTGAGGTACTTAAAAAAAAACTTCGGTGAGTTTTGTGTTTTTCCTGTCAAAAACTCCAGCTGGGCTTTTGTGTGGTGACCTCTGTAAGCCCAGGAAAGATCTTGGGGGGAGAGAGGTTTGGCCCAAGAAGGAATTTGGAACATTTCAGCTTTGGGATGGGGAGAGGAGGGGGCTCTGCTAACCCCCATTATGTGTTCCTGGCTAGTGGCCCTGAGGGCCAGCAGGAAGTAAGCCTCATAAACATGGCTCCCGTAAGCTAGTACCTCAGCAACCCTGCACTGCCCACACCCCACAGACTTGTCCACCCAGCTTCTTCTCCAGCAAACCCCAGCCCTACCCCACCCCTAAAACTGACTCCAAGGGCAGACATGTGAACTGTAGGGTCAAACTCTGGTGGCTTCAAAGAGGAGGTCCTGGTCCCTACAAGGTGGGAGTGAGGCGGCCATGATCATGATGGGCCTCCCCTTTGTATCACTCTCTATGTCACTTCAGTCTCTCCAAAGTTCTGTGGAGTGGAGTACGGCCATGGGTTTCCTCTCCAAATGGAAAATAAAAAGCTTTCTTATTATCTTTTTCTGATTAGAAACATGCTAGATGTGATTGCAAAGAATTTTTAAAAGTATAAAGAGAAAAATAGAGGTCTCTGTACTATCACAGGCAAGAAACATAGTTTTAATCACTGATAACACTTTGATGTACTATAGAAGACATGAAAATAATTTTTTCCACAACAGAATCACTTTATTCTCTGTAATTCTGTAATCTGCTATCATTTCTAAATAATATAATAATATGACATTGACAGGATCCATTGACATGGCCCTATTTTCATGTCAGTTGAAAATCAGATCTGCATTATTCAAATGGCAGCCCACTCCAGTATTCTTGCTTGAAGAATCCCATGGACAGAAGAGCTTGGTGGGCTACAGTCCATGGGTCACAAAGAGTCGGACACGACTGAGCGACTTCACTTTCACTTCACTTATGGATATGCTACCCTCTATCATATAGGAATATAATTAAACCATTAACTATTAGACATTTTTTAATTTCCATTTTTTACTATTATAACCTAGCATCTTTGCATGTAATACTAACAATTTCCTATGAATAGAATTGCTAGGTCAAAGATTATGAATGCTTTAAAGGCTTATATAGCATATTACAGAAGTAGGGCTGCTATTAATATTTCCAGATGAGAAACCCTGGGCCCACTGAGATGAAATGAATGACTCACCCAGAAACTCAAGCTGAGCGGTAATAGGTAGACCTGGAATCTAAGGCTCTCCATGTCTGGTTCAGTAAACTTGCCAGTGCATCACACTGACTCCCTACCAAGAATTCCTCAGTAAAAATGATAGGGCCAATGGCCACTATTCACTGAACACTTTCAAGGTGTCAGGCACTGTGCTCAGGGCTTCATGTGCACCATCTCACTGAGCTACTGCAGAGCAGAACCACGTGTGGGCATTAAGAGCCCACCTTGGAGCCTGACTCTTAATCATCACTCTCAACTCCATTTTGGAAGCAATATCAAAGCAAAGAGATTTGCTGCCTAGTGTGAATTCAACAAAGCAAATCAGAAACCATCTTTCTTCCAAAGGTGGCCTATAACTGTCTTCCAGGTGTTCCTGAGATGATGTTCCTGAGCCAGGGCCTCTCCAGGGGGCTACCCTATGGCAGGCTGGGACAAGCTAAAAGGGCAGCCATGCCTGAGTCCAGGCCTGAGGAGGCCTGTGGGCATGAAAGCAAGCAAGACCGAAGCGGTAGGAGGGAGAACGTGCTAATCCTCGACCCAGCTGTGTGACCTGGGGCAAGTCTTCCTATCTTTCTCCTACTGACTTCTCAAGTCTGCTGAAGAAGCTTACATAGAGGAAGATATTTTGATATGTAGAAAATGCTGGTTGAATCATGATAGAATTTGTAGTAGAAGGGCACCTTATCAGCTCACAGTGATTCTATGCAACTGAGGAGAGGAAAAGGCAGAACCTTAGGGGCAAGTGCCAGGGCGGATGAGGGCAGGATGTGGTTAGCCGATTGGCAACCACACAAGGACTAAGTTCTAATGCTGCATTTCCTCCAGGTCGGCACTGTCAGATCCTGATGGAATCGTGCCAAGCTCTGATTCATCAGTGTTAAGGCTAGGAGGCTATATGTGTTAGGACACCTGCTGAGATCCAGGAAGCCTAGATATAGGGGAACAGAGATGAGTCTGAAAGGAAAAAGAAGAGCAGTCTGAGAAAAGAAGTATCTGTTGAAGGAGAGGAGTCCTTGGTGAAAGAATAAAAGGAGGAACATTAGATCTGGGAAGAGATGGCTTAGGGAAGAGGGCAGGAGAAGAGGCAAGAGTGGAGATTTTGAGAAAGAAAATCTAAGAGAGATCTGCATAAAGTGAGGTCTTGAGGGAGAGGGAGGAGATGGTGCTATAAAAATAGGAGTCTAGAAGGAGAAAAACGATGACAAACCTAGACAGCGTATTAAAAAGCAGAGATATCACTTTGCCAACAAGGTCTGTCTAGCTAAAGCTATGGTTTTTCCAGTAGTCATGTACGGATGTGACAGTTGGACCGTACAGAAGGCTGAGTGCCCAAGAATTGATGCTTTCGAACTGTGGTGGTGGAAGACTCTTGAGAGTCCCTTGGACAGCAAGAAGATCAAACCAGTCAATCCTAAAGGAAATCAGTCCTGAATATTCATTAGAAAGACTGGTGCTGAAACTGAAGCTCTAATACTTTGTCCATGTTAGGCAAAGAGCCGACTCACTGGAAAAGACCCTGATGCTGGGAAAGATTGAGGGCAGGAGAAGTGGGTGGCTGAGGATGAAATGGTTGGATAGCATCACCAATTCAATGGACATGAGTTTGAGCAAACTCTGGGAGATAGTGAAAGACAGAGAAGACTGGCATGCTCCAGTCCATGGGATCACAAATAATCAGACACAATTTAGCAGCTGAGCAACAATGAGAAATAAAAAAAGATTCTACGGGGACTTCCCTGGTAGCCCAGTGCTTAACAATTCACCTGCCAGTGCAGGGGACTCGGGCTTAGTCTCTTGTCAGGGAACTAAGATCCCACATGCCACAACTAAGACCCAGCCAAATGAATAAATACTTTTTTTTTTTTAAAGAGTGGTTCTAGGGACAAAGAGGGAGGCATGAAAAGACCATGGGAGGAATCACAGCTGATGGCAGAGAGGGTCAGACACATACCAAACCAAGAAATTCTCATCAAGTTCATGAATGACCCCTAAAGTCATCAAATCCGAAGGCCACATCTCAATTCTTAATTTCTTGACTTTCATGCAGAATTCAATGTCAACTTTGCCCTTCTTGAAATGTTTTCTTCTCCTGGCCTCTGTAATATAACTTTCCCCTGATACCCCTCCTATCTCTCTGGCTACTTCTTCATTGATTCCTCCTCCCTTATATATGTGTTTCTCAGGAGTCTGACCTAGGACTTCTTCCCCTCTCACTCTGCATCTCCACTCTTGGAATTCTCATTTATCTCTTATGGTTTCAATGACCCTCTGCAGTCTCATGACTTCCAATCATCACTTTTAGCCCAGACTTCTCTGAAATCCAGACCCCTATATACTGATGTGCATCTGTGTTTGTGTGCTAAGTTGCTTCACAACTTATTCACAACTGATTCTTTGCGATTTCATGAACTGTAGCTTGCCAGGCTCCTCAGTCCATGGGGATTCTCCAGGCAACAATACTGGAGTGGGTAGCCATTGTCTTCTCCAGGGGATCTTCCCCACCCAGGGATCAGACCCAGGTCTCTTGTGTCTCCAGCATTGGCAGGTAGGTTCTTTACCACCAACACCACCTGGGAAGCCCATGCCACCTGGAAACATCTCCATTTAAATACCTCAAAAGCATCTCAAAATCAGCATGTTCAAAATTGTATCCTGGATTGCCCTTGAACTAAAACCAATCCTCCCTCAGTTTTTTCCTTTTGAAAAAGCTAGCCGTTTAAGCCAGAAGCCTCAGAGTTAATCTCACTCTTTTCTCTTTCTCTGACCCTCCACACCCCATTGCATCTGATCTTTAAATCCTTCCAATCTTATCCCCTCTGAAATCCAGACCCTTATATACTACTGATGTGCATGTGTGTGTGTGTGCTAAGTCGCTTCAGTCATGTCTGACTCTCTGCAATCCCATGGACTGTAGCACGCCAGGCTGTTCTGTCCATGGGATTCTCCAGGCAAGAATACTGGAGCGAATAGCCATTCCCTTCTCCAGGGGATCTTCCTGACCCAGGGATCTGCCTGCAATGCAGGAGACCCAGGTTCGATTCCTGGGTCGTGAAGATCGCCTGGAGAAGGAAATTGCAACCCACTCCAGTATTCTTGCCTGGAGAATCCCATGGACAGAGGAGCCTGGCAGGTTACAGTCCATGGAGTCACAAACAGTTGGACATTACTGAGTGGCTAAGCACATACACACATATCCATCCCAAACTCCCTAACTATCCCTTCTCCCCATCTTTCCTTCTGGCATTCATAAGTCTGTTCTCCTTAGATAATCCATCTATGTTTTGTAAGTAAATTCATTTGCATCATTTCTTTTTAGATTCCACATATAAGACCACTTTAAAGTTTTAAAAACTATTTAGGAAACAAGTCAATCTCTTTCAGCTACTGAATGGATAAATAAACTATGGCACATCTGTACAATGGAATACTCCGTGTATGTGTCTGCATTCTTAGTCGAGTCTGATTCTTTGTAACCTCCCCCTCCAACTGTAGCCTGCCAGGCTCCTCTGTCTGTGTAATTTTCCAGGCAAGAATACTGGAGTGAGTTGCCATTTCTTCCTCCAGGGGATCTTCCCAACCCAGGGATTGAACCTGTGTCTCTAGCATCTCCTGCATTGACGGGCAGATTCTTTACCATTGTGCCACCAGGGAACCCCACAACGGATTACTACTCAGCAATAAAAAGGATGTATTAATACCACTGATACAGGCAACCACATGCATGAAGCTCATATGTATTATGCTGAGTGAAAGAAGCTATATTCAAAAGGCCTCTTACTGTGTGGTTCCATTTATATGACATTCTTCAAATGACAAGGCTATTGAAATGGAGCACAGATTAGTGGTTGCCTGGGACTGGGAGTAGGGACAGAGGTTGACTACAATGATGTGGCACAGGGAATTGTTTTGGATGTTGTAACTGTAAAGATTGTTGCATAAGTCTATAATTCAAGGAACTGTACACCCAAAAGAATGAATTTTAAGTATCTTTTCACATTTGGTCACACAATATAGAATGACATGTATGTCAATTTAACAATAAATAAATAACCTATTAAAGATTCCATGTTACATGCCAGCCTAGATGGGAGAGGAGTTTGAGGGAGAATGGATACATGTATATGTATGGCTGATTCCCTTTTCTGTTCATCTGAAACTACCACAACATTGTTAATCAGCTATACCCCAATACAAAATAAAAAGTTTAAAGTTTGAAAAAAATTATTAAAGACTCTAAGAAGACTTTACTTTTAATGGGTTATATCATTTGATATTTAACATAATAGAAATTAAAATGGATAAATTTTAAAACTTTTTAATTCAAAATCACAATAATAAACCTATTGCATGTTAACATATATTTAATAAATCAGGAAAGGAGTACGTCAA
The DNA here is from genome assembly GCF_042477335.2 of Ovis canadensis. Taxonomy (NCBI): domain Eukaryota; kingdom Metazoa; phylum Chordata; class Mammalia; order Artiodactyla; family Bovidae; genus Ovis; species Ovis canadensis. Next base: position 130,675,040 of record NC_091727.1, read on the forward strand.
GGCTGTATATTGTCACCCTGCTTATTTAACTTATATGCAGAGTACATCATGAGAAACGCCGGGCTGGATGAAGCACAAGCTGGAATCAAGATTGCCAGGAGAAATAGCAATAACCTCAGATATGCAGATAACACCACCCTTATGGCAGAAAGTGAAGAACGAAAGAGCTTCTTGATGAAAGTGAAAGAGGAGAGTGAAAGTTGGCTTAAAATTCAACATTCAGAAAACTAAGATGTTGGCATCTGGTCCCACTACTTCATGGCAAATGGACAGAGAAGCAATGGAAATGGTGAGAGACTTTATTTGGGGGGGCTCCAAAATCATTGCAGATGGTGATTGCAGCCATGAAATTAAAAGATGCCTACTCTTTGGAAGAAAAGTTATGACCAACCTAGATAACATATTAAAAAGCAAAGACATTACTTTGCCAACAAAGGTCTTTCTAGTCAAAGCTATGGTTTTTCCAGTAGTCATGTATGGATGTGAGACTTGGACTATAAAGAAAGCTGAGCACCAAAGAACTGATGCTTTTGAATTGTGGTGTTGGAGAAGACTCTTGAGAGTCCCTTGGACTGAAAGGAGATCCAATCAGTCCATCCTAAAGGAAATCAGTCCTGAATATTCATTGGAAGGACTGATGCTGAAGCTGAAACTCCAATACTTTGGTCACCTGATGCGAAAAACTGACTCATTGGAAAAGACCCTGATGCTGGGAAAGATTGAAGGCAGGAGGAAAAGGGGACAACAGAGGATGAGATGGCTGGATGGCATCACTGACTCAATGGACATGAATTTGAGCAAGCTCCAAGAGTTGGTAATGGACAGGGAGGCCCGGTGTGCTGCAGTCCATGGGATCTAAAAGAGTCGGACACGACTGAGTGACTGAACTGAACTGATTTAATGAAAAATTACTATTTTCCAGAACAAAAAATATTAGCAAGAAAACTGGCATTGTACTACATTTTTCCAAATCTCTTTTTAATATCCGATGGTATAAAAAACAGCTGGATTCTCATATCTGCTTTTGCATTCAGTCTGTTGCAATATGTTGTTTTGGTTAAAGTATATGAGGAGAATATAGCTTCACAAAGATATGTAATTAGAGAAGGGAGTTTTTAACAGTTTTTAGGTAGAATTCTAAGAATGATCCCCAAAATGACCCTCACCTGTGTATAAATGTCCTCTCCTTTGAGAGTGAGTGTTAACGATGTTTATCATTCCCATGATTATGTTAGTTATTTGGCAAAGAGAGATTTTCAGTGGGACTCATCTAATCATATGAATCCTTTAAAAGCAGATTGCTTTCTCTGGCTAGGGGCAGAGAAGGAAGAGAGATTGGAAGCATGACAACATGCCATTGATGGTTTGAACATGGAAGGGGCCACATGAGAGGAAATGTGGGCAGCCTCTGGGAGCAGAGAGTGGCTTTTAGATGACAAGCCAGCAAGGCAACAAGGACCTCAAACCTACAACCTGAAGGAACTAAACTTTTCTAATGTTCTGAGTGAGCTTGGAAGCAGAAATTTCCCCCCAAGAGCTTCTAGGTAAAAATCCAGCCCAGCTGACAACTTGGCTAAGCAGAGAACTCAGGTGAAACCCCCTGGACTTCTGACCTACAGAAGTATGAAATAATAAATGGTTATCATATTAAGTTGTTAAGTTTGTGGTACCTTGTTATGGCAGTAATAGAAAACTAATACACTGTGAATATTCTTCTTTGATGCTACATCTAAACTTCACAGGTGGTAATATCTTAACGTTTATTGGCAATGTTGAATCTGAAACCATATCAATGAACCTTTTGCACTCTGTTAAATTAAAATCCATTGGTCTAGCTTGCACTTTGAATGGATCTATTATCCATGATTTTGTAACATCATACATTAGTCATTTGGAAAATGACTCACCCAGTTATACAGATCTTCCAATTGTTGACTCATTTTGTGATTATACTGTATAAACACTCACATTCATTAATATAACTATTAATCTTATCAAAAATGTCTTAGGGTATTGAGAAATCCTCAAGCTTACAGTAACAGTTGCAGGTATTCCAAAATTTGACTTCTTACTTGAAAGCTTAGAGTTTATCATTGACAACAAATACTATCAGTTATTTCCCTTGAGAGGACAGGATCACTTGATTCATTTTCAAAATGTTGGCCAAATACTGAAGTCTAAATAACCATAGTTTTCCTGTCAATTGTTCTTTCAAGTTAAAAAAAAAATGTTCCATGAAAAACTGGCTAGTTTAGCTTGCAATTCAATCAAACAAGTGCTTTTCCTCATGCCAACATCATACTGCAATATGAAGTAGAAGTGCCTTAGATATCCTTCCTATTTGTCACACAAACTGTTAAAAACAAAATATACTCAAAGGATTGAGATTTATTATATTAAAAATGAAATTTCACTGTTCAATCAAAGCTTTTTTTTTTTTTTTAACCTTTTTGGTCAGACCTTGTGGCATGAGGATCTTAGGTCCCTATGCTGGGATCAAACTCAACCCCTGCATTGGAAGTCAGAGTCTTAAGCACTGGACTGCCACGGAAGTCCCCTAGAACATTCTTAAGTGAAACTCACATTTCTTCTACCAGGAATATATTGATGATGAAGAATAACGTGAATGCAGTTTAGTGCCACTGCCTTGATCCATGCTTAGGTACTTTGACCCATTATTGCTTTTATCCCATCAGTGCAAATGTCAACACAATAAAAACGGCAAATAATGTCTCGGTATTACCAAGCAAATAGTTTTGACTGAACCCCCTGATACGGGGAGCCCCCAGATGTCTTTGGATCACACTTTTAGGCCTGCTGGTCTAGGCTGAGGCTACAGGAGAGGGAAAGAAGGAAGGTGAAGGTGAAACTTTAAACATGCTTAGAAATGTTCTGTCAATAGACGAGACAACTGGAGATAAGGTGGAGAGAATTTCTCGATTCCTTCCCTCCAAGGACCTCTGCTGTGCTCCTTTTACTTCTGACCTGCCTTGCTCCTGAGCTGTCCCAACCAAGTCAACAGCTACCCTCTGGACTCCCCCATCCTGGGATCATGGATACTGTCTTACAAGGCCAAAATACAAACAGAGAAACCCATCCTGGCCTGTGCACCTGTCATGGCTGTTTGCCCCCCTTCCCTAGAGCCCCTAAGGCTCTGCTAGGCTGACTAAAATTTGTCTTCTTGGACCAATTACCCTGTGTTGCATGGCTCCCCAGTCGCAGGGAATGAGTGTCCTCTGTGTACCCAGTCCTGTGCCGGGTGCTGATAGGGGGTGTGGGGAGACGACAGTGACACTTCAATAGGATGCCTTGCTTCACATCTGAGAAGGGAGCTTGGACGATAAGCCATGGAAGTAGGTGGATATTGGCATGTCCTGGAGTAACTGTGGCTCAAAGGGGCACGGAGAGGTAGAATATGAGACATGGGGAAGAGAGAAGGCATTCCAGACGCAGGCAGGCAGGAGCAGAGATGGCCGTGTGCAGGGCGAGTGTAGTAACAAGCCTGCTGGAAGTGAGAGGAGGAACTGGGTGGAATTGGAAGTGAGGCTGAAGTTACAGGGGAAATTGTGAATGCCTGACTTATCTGGTCATGGGTTGCCAGGGCAGATGTATGAGCAGCCTGGAAGGTGTATTTTAGAAAACTAAGTCTGCCCATGTGTGCAGAAAACACCTGAAAGTGTGTGGGAGAAAAAGAATTAATACCAGTTTACCTATACGATTTCATTCTATCCTCACTCCAGCCCTGTGAGATGGGTACTATTGTTTTCATCTTCAGGAAGTTGAGGCTCAGAGAGATTTACCCATGACCACCTGGATGGTAAACTACAGAGGAGGCATTCCAACCCAGGCCGGCTTCTGAAGCCGATGTTCTGAATAACTACAGTGATGAGGAGAGAAACAGAATGATTACAATAACTGATTACAGCCAACATATACTGGATCCTAAAGATGTGTCTGGTTGAACAAACGACACATTCTTTCATTCAGCCTTCACTACAGCCCTGTGAGATAGGCACCATTATTATCTCATTTCACAGATGGGGAAATTGAGATATGAAAAGTTGTTTGCCCCAGGCCATACAGCTAAGTGCCAGAGCTGGGACACACACTAAATTGTTCTAACTCTAAAGCCCAAACTTTTCCACTTTAAGGTCTACTGCAAAAATACTGACATTAGAGGATAAGGGCCTGAGCTAGAGTGGTAACCAAACATTCTATAACAGTGCCTACTGAAGGCTGAGTACAGAGCTATCATGAAGCAAGCAATGACAGCACTTCCGGTGGTCCCCATTTCCTAGTCAAGAAGTGGTGCTGTTGACAGGTCAGGTCGAGTCTCAGAGCACTGGTGATGGTCATGGTGGAGTTGTATTCGGCTTGTGGCACCAGTCACCCACCTCCTTGGGCACCCTCTGCCATCTGCTTAACTCCATAGCAGCACAGGGGCCTCAAAGTTGCCCACCCGGGGCAACTGTCACAAGGACCATACCCTACACGGATGGATGCTAAAGTCTCAGACAGCACTGAAACAAAACAGACTTAAATCTCAATCTCAGATCTTTTCCCCACTAGCTATTTGCTAAGTCACTTAATCTTTTGTGCCCGTTTCCTGCATGTCTTTAAATGGGAGGAATCATAGTATCCACCTCCTAAGACTTCCATAGGAGCAAATGAAATAATAAAGCAATAAAGTGCTTAGCACAGTGCCTGGCACATCACAAGTGCTCCATAGTAGTAGTGTTATTTGCTCAGTCTTGTCCAACTTTTGGGATCCTATGGACTGTAGCCCACAAGGCTCCCCTGCCTGTGGAATTCTCCAGGCAAGAATACAGGAGTGGGTTGCCATTGCCTTCTCCAGCAGTAAAGAATCCTGCAATGCAGGTTTACAGTAAAGAATTGCAGTAAAGAAACCTGCAATGTAGGAGACGCAGGTTCGGTCTCTGAGTGGGGAAGATCCCCTGGAGAAGGAAATGGCAACCCACTCCAATATTCTTGCTGGGAGAATCCCATGGACAGAGGAGCCTGGTGGGCTACAAGCCACAGGGTCACAAAGAGTCAGACACAACTGAGCACAGAACAGAACATTTTTGTTGTGGTGGTGATTATTCTCACTAGTTTGTCAGGACCCACCTCCCAAGAAGATATCTGCCGCTGGTTACCAGTATGTGTTATTTACCTAGGCAGGATCTGCAGGATGCCAAGACTAAAAAGAAAAGAGAAGAGAATGCACTACTGAGAATTCAGTACTACTGACAATTCAGCATCACTGCATCTTCCCCAGGCCTCAGGCCAGGCTGGGAAAGGAGGCTGGCCAGAGGAGCCAGGGCTGGACAGATTATAGAGGAGGGAGTGACGTTCCCAGGCACCCTCCCTCCCACCCTCCTGCTTCCTCAGTGCTCTGTTTTTCTAAGCCCCTGCCATCCAAATGAGGAGCAAATGGGGAGCTGCGAGGGGCTCTGCCCAGAGAGCCCAGCACCACATGGGCCACAGGCCCTGGACTGGATGGCGGCCAAGAGGGAAAAAAGTGTAGGAGGAGAGCTGACCCAGCAACAAACTGTTCTCCAGAGGGGACCCCCATCCCAGGCACCCAAGGGGCTGGGTCCAAGGCTTGGCACATTTGGGACATTTGGACTTGAGGGCAGAGGCCCCAGGAGCCATTTGCTAGTTTTGCTCTGGCGACAGGCTTGGGTGGGAAGAGAATCGCCCCCGTCCCTCCTCTCTCAGAGCAGAGGCTGTCTTGTTTCTCGCCTCCATGAGGCCCGCCTTCTGGTTTCTAGGCTTCCTGCCCGCGAACCCAGGGACCCTGGGCCAAGAGGCAAAGGCTACAGGGAACAAGTAACATCTCCTTTCCCGAGGTGAGAGCAGAGCCTTTTCTGGACTTTTCTACCTGGCATTCTAAGTCCTCCTCTAGTTTCCGGCTGGCCTAGGCTCTCCTTTTACCCTGCTTGGCCCCCTTTCCACACCAGATCCCCAGTAGCAGGGCAGGTAGCTCAGTGGTTAAGAGAACAGGGACCACCTGAGTTCAAAGTTCAGCCTAGTCACTTTTGGTTCTGTGACCTTGTTGTTGTTCAGTCGCACAATTGTGTCTGACTCTTTGCCACCCCTTGGACTTGTAGCCCACCAGGCTTCTCTGTCTATGGGATTCTCCAGGCAAGAATACTGGAGTGGGTTGCCATGCCCTCCTCCAGGGGAATCTTCCCCACCCAGGGGTCAAACCGATGTCTCCTGCATGCACAGTCAGATTCTTTACCACTGAGCCACCAGGGGAGATGCGAAGTGACCTTAGGCAAGCACCTTAACACGTTATTCACAAGAGGCATTTCAATGCCACAGACATCAGTTTCTGCAACCCGTCCCCCCCCAACCCCTGGTCAATAATGTGTTAATCTCACCAATAAATGAGGCTGGAAATAGCATTTTCTTCACAAGGTTGTTTGTGAGACCAGTTAATCCATGCAAAATGCTTAGAACAGTGCCTGCTACATAAATGTTTAACAAATGTTCTGTCCTGTTACTATCCACTCCTGTGCCAGGATTACATTCCCTCTTCTGTCTGCCCACATAAGCCCCACCCTGCTCAATCATCCCTCTTCCATGAGGCCTCCCTGGCACCACCTGTTCTCCTGACCTCTATTACACTCCCCAGAAAAAGCAAGGACTCTGGCATGAACAGCACTAATTATGAGTCCCAGAATAACATATAGTCCCTTGCATGCCTGCTTAGTCGTGCTCATCTCAAAAGATGGGCATCAGCAAGCAATACACAAACACACACACACACACACACGTGTGTGTGTGTGTGCTGTGCTTAGTTGTTCAGTCATGTCCAATTCTTTGTAACCCCATGGACCACAGCTCCCCAGGCTCCTCTGTCCATGGAATTCTCCAGGTAAGAATACTGGAGTGTGTTGCCATTTCCTGCTCCAATCTAGTCCCTCAAGTGTGGTCAAATTTTATGACTGGGACCCACAGTAGGAAACGTTTTTTATGGCATAAACCAGGACATACATTTATATATCTTTCAATCTAGATCTAGAGATATATGACTAAAGCAAAAGCCTCACAGAATAATATATGCCCTTACCTCATGTGTTTCACTCTTCCATTTGCTGTTCAGTCAATTTGTTAAATGCTGGCTGCAACCCACTAAATCAATTTTAAGCTCTGCCACTGGTTGTGACCCACAGTGTTCCCTGTGATTAACCCTATATGAGATGGGACTGAGACCTTCAGAGGCTCTAAACCATGAAAAGATTACAGGTGAAAGGCGTGACCTGTTTACAGAGTGGAGGTCTCTAAAGGGGAGCTGCAGCGGAGGGCGCATGGAGGGGCTTGGAGTCAGAAGGCTGGAGAGGAAGGCTGGGCTTAGGCAGCAAAGGGCTTCAACTGCCACACAAAAGAGATTGGACACTTTCCATAGGCAACTGGGAATCACTGTAAGTGTTTAAGCCCAGAAAGAGCAAAGTTCGTCCCATGTTATAGGAAGATCACAGGATGAGCTGGGAGGAGGATGATTGGAAAGACCAAGTCAAGAATGGGGGAATCTATCTATCCATGTGAGAGAGGATGGATGAGACCGTAACTGAAGAAACAACCAGGAGAATGGGGAGCACAGAGGAGACAAACGTGAGAAATGGTTTTCTCATTTTCTCAAGCTCCAAATCAATAGAACTTGGCGGCTGAGGCTTTTAGCTTGAGTGACTGGGCCAATGTGATACTGGTTATCGAGGCAGGTACAGAGGAGGTTGGTGGGAACAAAATCAGTTCAGTTTTGGAACAGGTTTGAGACACCTATCAGGAACATTTCAGGCTGGAAATATGTCTCAATTTTTCATTCATTGAATAACACATTAATGGGACTGGACATTTCTATCTTGACAAATAGGGACGTTAAAGAAATAAATTAATATCCACCATTGCCATCATTTCAGGAAAGAGAGAATATTTTGCCACCAAAAAGTTTTAAAAAGGCAGAATGTCAGAATAAAGGACAATTGTTTATAATTAGATACATTGAGATTATCGAAAAACTCTACTTTTGATGTTTTTCCCTTTTTGCCATGACCCATTAAAAACATTACTGTGTATCAGCTTTGTTTGTGGATTGTAATTGACAGCCACATATTTGAGAACTGAGCAGAAGAAAAGTCAGCAAAAGATACACAGGGGGGTAGTTCCAGAAGTAGGAGGGAGATAGTGACCAAGAAAGAAAGGAGAGCCTCAGAAAAGAGGACTTGGTCAAGAGTGCCTTTGGCCCCAGAGTTCAAAGAGATCATTGAACATGGCACTTAGGTGGTCATTGGTGACCTTTGGTAGTGCCCTTTCACAAGGAAGATGCGCCTGAAGCCAAAATGCAGTAAGTTGAAGTATGAATGTGAAGTTGAGAAAAGTATAGACTCTACATTCAACGAATTTGAGGATGAAGGAAAGAAAAGAGAGAAAAGGAGGAGGGGAAGAGAGAGAAAGATATTGAGAGTGCGGGGAGCAAGAGAATACATTTAGGAAAGGAGGGGCTTAATTCTGGGGGATAACAGAGACAGGTACTTTATAATCAGGAGGGAAAGAGCTGGTATAAAGAAGCCGAAGCTTCCTGAAGAGAAGGGTCATAATGCCCGGAGGAAGGCCCCAGAGAAGGAGGGTGGATAAGGCCAAGGCCCGGGTGAACGGATTAGTCTTTAACGAGAGGGGCACCTTGTCCCCTGAGAAGGGAGGGCTGGAGGGGAAGGAAGTTGGAGAGGCAGGCCAGTTTGGGGGGAGTGGGGCAGGGCACTGAGGTAATTCACGCTTCAAAGCCCGTGTTTTCTCAGGGAAGTGGGAGGAGAGGTTGTTCTGTGGGTAGAGGGGAGGGGCAGGAACGTGGTAGGAGTTGAAGCAACTTTGGAATGTGGCCCAGGGGACGGGGACACTCGAGCTGGGGAGAGCTGAGGAGTGGACAAGGGAACGTGCTCCAGGGTGGTAGGGGGGACCAGGCCCCACTGACATTGATTGAGCCTGTCCCATGCAGGTCTTGTCTCCCTCCCTAGCTGTCAGCACCGTGAGGCAGTCTGTTCCTCTTTATATTCATTCTCTTGCCTGGCAAGGTCCAGAAGTGTCTGGCCCAGAGGAGGCACCAAGCCCTCTCTGAATGTTCTGGCAAAGCAATCACTGACAAAACCCAGAGGCACCATAAGGCTGTTAGGGGTAAGGGAGGTAGGATCATAACTGCCGTGACAGGAAGTTCTTCGTTTTGATTGTTCCAGACCTTTCGTGCCACCTTGCTAGCCACCTCACTCCTTTTATGTGCTGAGGGCAAAGGAGAACAGCCAGGTTCCCATTCTTACCCAGCAAGCCTTGTGGGTCTTAAATCCTTCCGACTGAGGAGAGGTCCTCAAGAGGGGCCAGTGGCTTCATCTCCCACAAGCTAAATGAGGCTGAGGCAATTCTTAGAGAGGTCGTGAGACAGAAAGATCCACAGACATAGGCCTGAATGCCACCTGAGCTCTAGGAGAAGATGCCAGGAGCTGGCATGAGGGGAACCCTCAGGCCTGCAGCTCAGGGGAGTGAAGGAGCTGGATGGCCCTGATTGTGAGATTGTGGCTGAATGAACACAGGTTCAAGATGGCTGGGCATGAGCCCTGGGCTCTGGAGGAATATCTATCTCTTCTCTCTTTCCCCGCTCCTGACCCCTAGAAGGGCCCCTAGAAGTCAAAAATATCCTCAGGTTTGACAATAGGTCTGCTTCTTCCTCCTTCCAGCCCAGCCTCTTCATCCAGGCTCCCTCTCAGTCTCGCCCCTCCTTTGAGCCAGTGGCACAATACATGCACATTTTCATCTCCTGGAGGTAAATTTAGCAAGAACCCTCAGAGACTGAGGGAAACTCAGGCTTCCCATCCGCTCTGCTCGCCATCCCCCACTCCCCCCTCCCTCTAGATTTTCCACTCCAAGATCCAGGATCCCTGATCCAGCCTGCACTTACGCAGTTCAGGGACAGAGGACTTAGCCCAGTCCAAGACTCCACTCATTTCACCACATGTAATAAAGCTCTGTTTATGGAGAAGCGGTACAGTGCCAGGTCTCTGGGTTAGGTGGCGGCTGGGCTGTTACAAAGTTTTCCTTTGACTGAGCCAAAATGTATCTCCTTGTAGCTTCTACCCATGGGCCTCAGTCCTGCCCTTTGAAGTCACACAGAACAAGTGTAATCCCATTTCAGTCAAATCCTCAGACATTTAAAAATGGCTGTCATTTCCCCAGAAGTTTTCTCTCCTCTGTGGATACACATTTCTTTCTTTCTTTTTAATTTTGTGTCTTTACTTTTTATTACCCAAACAGTATCAGGGCTTGTGGAACTTTTGGGAAAACTCAGAAAAGCCTAAAGAAGGAAATAAAAGTCTACCATAATCTTATTCCCAGAAAGCATTGTAACTTTCTCCTTTCTTCTAACCAGACTCTTTTTTCCCCCCTGCACACTGTATATTCTACTCTTCTTTTTTTTCTTACCAAAACAGGATCATCCTCCAAATTATGTGGTACAGGCTTCTTTTTTTCACTCTTCAATATATTAACCTTTCCCCAGTCTTCTACCATGCCAGTTTTAATATGAACCTGTATAACTGTTCAATTATTTATTTAACTGCCTCTCTAAAGTAAGACATTTGGCTTCTTTCCAGTTTTCCTTTGCTACAAAGAACACAGTGGGGTTGAAATTGGAAATGGGGGTTTTGTGAACAGAGAGAAAAACAGCACTGGGATCAAATTATTCACACTTTTAGCATCTTTCTTTTTTTCTAAACCTTCTGTGTTGATAATTATACTTCCTAGAACATGATTATGAGTGCCTGCTTAGTATTCGGTGGTAAGGACTTACCCTAAATAATCTAACTTGTTTCCTATCATTGGACATTGAGGTGGTTTCTAATTTTTGACGATTACACGCCTGGCTGTGATGAATATCCAAGGAGCTAAATAAACCTGCACCGGTGCTCGACACTGAGGTCAGTAGTCATATTTTCAAACCTCTGAAGCATAAGGAACCTGCCAGTAGTTGTAACTGCAAACATTTTGGCAAAGGCCCAGAAGACTGTCTGAGGCTGAGAGGATTGTGACCCAGGTGCTGGGCTTGCCGGGGTCAGTACCCATTTACCCAGCGCCCGTCACAGAGTGTTCAGCCTGACGGGGCCCTTTGGAACCACTGGGCTTGCATCCTCCTCTCACACTAGAGGGAACCGAGGCGCCGGGAATCCAGGCGCCAGGGTCAGAGATGGTCTTTCAGCAGACCTCCTCCAGCACCCTGGCGCCCGGACTGGAAGCTGAGCTTTGAGATCAGCAATCCTACCTGGAAACCCCCGCAAATGCTGCCTGCACTCCCTTCTCAAACCACTGATGGCTGAGGCTGGAGAGGGGATTCAGTCAGGCACTTCTGCAAATGTACTGCCCAGTAAAGGGGTGGGCATGGAAAGAAGACTTGAGGTCCAACCCACAGGCAGTCAGACCAGCCCCACCCAGATGCTCCATTTTTCTCTAACCTGGGGGGTATGCTTCATAGTGGTCACCCCATATCCGGTCCACCTGGCCAATCTATTTGGAGTTTGAACTGAAATAACGTGAGTCTCACTGGCCTCAGTTGTCCCTTCTCACTGGAAACCAGCTTTGCTACTGGTCTCTCTCCCCAGCGCCTGACAACTTTCTGTGGTTTCTAAGGCGCTTCCCTTGTTCCCTTCCCTCAGGCCTTGCTACCACCTGGGGAATTCGCACAAATGGTGTTCGATTTGCCCCTTTTGTGTTTTCCTTTCTGACTTGGAGATAAAGAACCGCACCCCCTCCTGCCTATTGACTCTCTGTTTATTCAACTGGGAGAAATTTCACACCCAGGAACACGGGTATCCCTTCCCAAGCCCCTTTTCCTAAATCTTCACACACACACACACACCCCCACTGCTCCCCAGGTATCTCATCCTGGCATGTCCCTGAATAATTTATGAGTCCAGGCAGACCTTATAAAAAGGTCTCTGAGGAAAAGCCAGAAAAGTGCGGGACACTGAAGAATCGCAGCCCCCACAGCCTGCCTGGCCTTTACACCCTAAGGATGGACCCTCCTGCCCCCGCTGCTGCCACCCCTGCCCTGGCTCTGGCCTCAGCTCCAGCCCTAGCACAGGGCTCCCTGGCACTGCCCTACCTGGGAAACCCATCGCCCCTTCTCTCCTCTGGACAAGAAGTAAATAAATATGAACGGTAAGTGGAACTTGGCCTTGGTCATTTGAACTCAAGCTTAATGGGGTTACTGGGACAACAAAGGAAACGAGAAGTCCGGGCCCCCCCCTGTTCTCTGTGCTCCCTCCACAGCTCAGACTCTAATATCTCAGCTGGCTCTTCACCTCACTAATCCCTCTGACTGACGGGAGGAGACTTGGGGACAGTGGGCATTGCCAAAGCTGAAAACTAAGCAGCCAGGCCCTCATGTGCCAAGTTGCTCAGTCCACTGAGGGGCAAAGGGGAGACTACCAGGAAATCTGGATTGGACAGGACCTAGGCTGAAGAGCAGGGAACGAGGTTCAAAGTGCCAAGAGGCTGATGACCAAGGGACTGTCTCTTTCCTGACCACACCATAAGCTTTCCATTTGCTTTTTTTCTTACCTTTTGAAGTCTAGTGAGGAAGCAGTGGACCCAGAAATATATTTGGCCCCTTTCCCCATCCCAGGAAGAGGGCAGAACTGTGAGCTCTACTTTTGGGGGCAGGAGGTAGGGGGCAAGATAGTTTCTACCCAACCCTCATGCATTCCTCCAAACGTTTAACCATTCTCTAAACACTGACCAAAACACCTACTGTGTACCAGGCATTATGCTTTGGTGTTGGGGATTCAGATACCATCAAACATAAATCTGCCCTTAAGAAGTTCTAAGGTAACTAAACAGATAATCATCCAACAGGTATGATAACATTGTTGAAGCAGAGGAGGGCCATCTGTCTTGACCTGGACTCAGGGTCCTTAGGAAAGGAGATGGTCCTTCCGGCAGGAGATGGAATCCAAGTCAAGTTTTTGGAGGGCTTCTTTTCTTATTTCAGGGAAGCCAGACTCTTTCTCCTCCACCAACTAATCTCTCCTCTTTGTCCTAGAGGAGCTTCTCTTTGGAGGCCCTGGCTGACCTCTACAAATGACCTCCCCAGGCAGGTGAGGAAACATGTGGATTTGGTGAGTTGGAGCCCCTGTCCCACGTGTTCACATACACACATGACCACGTGCAGGCACTCAAACCTGGTCCCTTCCCAGAGGGGCCCCCAACCTCTGACCTTTGACTTGGGCTGTAGACCCGGAAAAGCACTTTCCCAGCCTTGCCCACTTTTGATTCCCACAACAGCTCTAGGAGGAAGGCAGGGAGCCGAGGCCTCTGGGGCAATTTAGCTGTGCAGAAAGCTGAGCCCCAGAGCATGAGAGGGACATGGGCAGGCTCCATGGTGCATGTGCAGTGGGGTTGATGCTAGAATCATGGTCTCGTGGCACCCAACCGCGGCGTTCTTTCCCACCCCCACCCCACCCCCGCGTCTTTGCTGCTCCAGTAGAACTCTGTCCCCTGGATCATCTCCAAACAGGTGTTAGAACAAGGACAGGAAAGCAAACAACCCCCCGGACTCTGTCCACTTGTTGTTCAACTAGAACCAGGACAGATCCCCTTATGGGGGGCGGGTACTGAACCCCAGAGATGTCTAAGGTCTCTTCTAGATCATCTTACCTACAGGTTGCTGACCCCTGATACAGAAGAGGCAGTTATCTGACCATGCACTTTGAGCCACATGCTTTTTGCTTTTGACAGGCCCCCAGTGGGACAACAGGTGCCAAGGTCACCAAGGTTGACTTTGAGTTCCATCACCCGGTCAGGTAAGTTTCTAGCACCAGGCACAGAGCCTGATGTAGATCGATTAGCCTTTTAAATCCTCACAACAGCACTATGAGGCAGGAGGAGGGAGGTACTGCTACGATCACTCTTTCACAGACAAGGAAATGGAAGCTCAGAGAAGTTAAGGGACTTGGCCCAGGTTGCCTTCCCTGGAGTCACTGTCATTGACCGCTAAGAACAAGCCCCTGTGGAGAGATCAGTGAAGAAAGCCTTAGTAGGAGATGGAGGACACGGGGCTAGAAAATTCTTGGCTGCAGGCCTTCTGGGGTGGGGAGTAGGGAGTGGGATCAGTTGCAGGATTGAAATATGCCAGGCCTGGGTCTCTTCACAGCTATAGGCCCACCAGACATGACCTTCCTGCATGGAGCCATTTTGTAACATTCCAGAAGGTTCTGCTACAAAGCTCCCTTTCTTCTTTTTCCATCTCACCCCATTACTGCAACTAGAAGGAGTTTAGGGGCTGGCTTCCTTCTTGGTCCTACTAACCCTTCTGCACATGGCAGCCTATGCAAGTTGGGGCCATATTTCTTCTCTGTCCACAGACTCTTTTGGCCTAAATCCTGCTCCTTTGACTACCTGTACAGTGATGGGGAGATGTTACTGCAGAACTTCCCTGTCCAGGCAACCATCAACGTCTATGAGGACTCAACCAGCGAGGACGAGGAGGAAGTGGAGGAGAGAGAAGAGGAGGAGAAAGAGGAAGCAGATGGAAAGGGGCCAGAAGGGTGTGTGAAGGTACCAGGGTCAGCACCACACAGGGCCACAGCTCATTCTCCCTCCCTGCCCCTGACCTGTCCCAACTGAACCAGTCAGTCTGATGGGGTTCATTATGCCTGGCAATGTTTCAGGGCATTGATTAGCCAGGAATCCCCAGGAACAGTTCTCTGGATTGAAAGTTGGGTCCTCAAGTTACCAGCTCACCCTGGCTACACCCAACAGGTCTGTGAGCCCAGCCCTCTGGCATCTTATTGGATTGCTGTTGTGTTGCCAACGAGAGGGTCCTAGGAACTCTAGGGGAAGGAAAATTTGCTTTCTGAGCCCCCCAGGGAGCAGATGAGGATGAAGCATGCCTATGCAGAGAACGGTCACTCTTCAGGGCTCTGACTCCCCAACCATTCAGATGGCCATGAAGTCCTGTCTTCCTGTGGTAAGCCTGACTTCTGGCTTCACCTCCACGGATGCAATACCAACACCAGTTGGGGTGCCTTTCTGACGGACCTTGCAGGAAGGAGAGGGGACATCTAAAACATCAGTCTACTTTGGGGACCTCTTCCCTTTCGGTTGTTATCTACTGGGGTCTGTATTTTGGCATGAGACGAATCAGGAGAAAAATAAACTAGATGATGTTTACCTTTTTTCCTGGAACTGGACTGATTTCTTAACTGAACTCTGCCCATGTTTTGAAGTCATGGGCACAGGGTCAGAAACCAGCTCAAGGCCAATCCATTGCTCTACCTGAGGTCGATTGACAGATCTTTCTTCACAGGGATGTACCATGGGAGGCCTAACAGGGGCCCAGGCCTTCTTGGTCAACTTGTGCAATCAAGTTTGATTAAACCTTAAAGACAGCTTGGAAAGGGAACAAAAAGGACCTCAGAGGGCAGCTTAAAAGTCAGAAGCAGAGCTGGAGGTGGGGGAAGGTGAGAGGTGCAGCATCAGCGGAGCCTTGATGATGAGCCTGTGCATGTGGGGAGGGGCCTTGAGAGGCGCCCAAGTCCTACCAATGTTACCTTCTCAAGTCCCTTTGTATCTTCCATAGCTCAGCTCCTCAGACCCACCCGTGTCCCAAACAGCCTTTGAGTCATTTTCTTGCCTCCAGCATGTCCTGCTGCAATTCATCCTCTATGTGTGTGCATGTGTGCTAAGTTGCTTCCGTTGTGTCTGACTCTGTGTGACCCTATGGACTGTAGCCCACCAGGCTCCTCTGTCCAAGAGATTCTCCAGGCAAGAATAGCGGAGTAGGTTGCCATGCCCTTCTCTAAGGGAGCAAACCCTTGTCTCTACATCTCCTGCATTGGCAAGAGGATTCTTTACCACTAGTGCCCCTGGGAAGCCTACAGGCCACTAGATCAGACCATGCTGTGCCCCCTGCTTTGCCCTACCACAGCTTTTCATTGCCTCAGCAATAGTTGGACTTTGTTTTTTAAGTCGCAGATCTTTCTGGGAATCTATAGCTTCCCTACTCTGCTGCTGCTGCTGCTAAGTCACTTCAGTCGTGTCCAACTCTGTGTGACCCCATAGATGGCAACCCACCAGGCTCCCCCGTCCCTGGAATTTTCCAGGCAAGAACACTGGAGTGGGGTGCCATCGCCTTCTCCATTCTCTACTCAGACACTCACAAATCAAGTCCTCAACTTGATATTCTGGGCTGTTCAATTGCCTGATTCCTGCTTGTCTCTTTAGACTTGTCTCTCAACACTTGAAGCTCATGCTTCCTGTCTTTGAATGTGTCATGGATTATAATCCCTCTGTGGCTTTAATGCTGTCTGGAATGTTTTCTTTTTTCTTTCACTTTTGTCTGATAAGCTCCCATGCATCCAACAGGACTAGCTCAGACACCTCTCCTGTGAGAAGTCTCCCCAGACTTCCAAGCCCAGGCTGGGTGCCCCCATCATTCAGTACCTCACCCTTCTACCATAGCATCTACCTCTCTTCTTTGCAGTAAGATGGAGCTGTGACTTGTTTGCACAGCACACTGTCTGGCACAAGAGAGGTGCCCAGGAAACGTTGAAGGAAAAAGATTTGCAGATCTTTTTAAAACAGTTCTTAGTAGAACCACCTCCATCCCCTCACTTGCTGGCTTCGCATGTCTTTGCTGAGCTACAGACAGGACAAGGTAGCATTATCTGATTCAGGAGCAGAACACTGCCCATCTTTCTTTCTCTCCTCTCTCAACTTAAGACAGGTTGCTTCAGTTCTGAGCCCTCACTGGGACTTCCCTTAATTGGACACAGCCTTGAGCAGCCCACCAAACACACACTGGTGCCATCTATTGGTCAAAATTTAACTTCATTTCTTAATTAAGGCTGCCAGGCAGTTGACCTTTGATCACTTTAATTCTTTTAGGCCATTCTGTTTCTGCTTGTAGGTAAAGTGGAATTTACCAGTCTTCTAGCTGTATAACCTTGGGCTAGTTACTTATCCACTCTGAACCCCAGTCTCCTTATCTGTAAAATGGGAAAAGTCATGATACTTCCTCTCAGGGTTGTTGTAAGGATTCAGTGAGATAATATATGTAAAGTATTTAGCACAACTTCTGGCACATAGTAAAAGCACACAATAAGTAGTGGTATTCATAGTAATTATAGTTGTAGCAGTGGTTATTATTAATTTAATGATAGATATCAGCTAGTTGGCTAGAGTCAGCTAATGACTGGATTTATTCAACTAAAGATTGATTTATCAGCCATCTCCACCTGATCTCCCTGGCACCATTTGATGGTTTGCCAATCACAGGATGTATTGTTTGTCCCCCATTAAGCAAACAAACAAAAGGAAACAGAGGCCAAATGTGGCTTCAATTTATTTTCTGCGCTTCAGCAGGAACACCCTTCTTTTGAATTGAATGCAGAGGGCCAACATACAAGCCAGACAAAGATGGAGCTGCCCTGGGAGTTATAATGGGAGACACAAGATTCCTACTTTGGTGTCCTCTCTATGTAAACAAACTCTCTTCACCCCATTTTTGTGAGGTACCATCAGAGGTCACTAGATGGTGTGAAAGACTATTTGAAACCACTATCCCAAGAGTTAAACCAAGGTTGATTTGAAGTTGAAGAGGGATTAGTATTTTTAACATGTTCAGTGTTCTGATTAAAATCCTTGTTTTGGGTACTAGGCTCCCAGCATTTCATTTCATTTGAGCATTTCATAGCTCAAAAATTGCTCAAGTCCTTGTACCATAGGTAGTAGGAGTTTAAAATCTTTGGAATCCCAATATCTTTGGTTTTAGGGTATTATGCAGCATAGAATTACAAATCCCTAAATCCCCAGGGGCTTAAAGACCCTAAAACCCTTGGGGCAGTAATTCTTAACTCAATGAACTCCTCTCACTTCCCTCTCTCCTCCCCCTTTCTGAGCATGTGCCATTGGTCAGTGGCAGCCATTTTATCTCATTTTCCTCCCAGTCCGTTGCCCTGAAATGGCTTCCAATCCTCTTCCCCTGACATAGTTGCTAAGTGATTGGAAGTCACTGTTCTGACTAATCAGAGTACAGTGTGAGTTGCTTTGTTGTCATGGATGTATCCAGTCATTGTAGCAATGTCAAATCCAGTGCACAGACTTGGGGTGGGGGGAATCTTTGCAAAACTGAGTCCTTCCTCTGGCTCCACCTAGCTGGCCCATCCTAGCTGCTCATACGTCCTCATCCCAGCACTATTCCTGCTGTTTTCCCCATAGCAATGAGAACAGGATACTTTGGTTGAGTGCAAGTCTTCATTTGAGCTGGGCCTTGAACAATGGGCCCAGGTAGAGATGGAGAGAGAAAACTTTCCACAAAGAGGCAGCTGTGTGAATTCCTTCATTAAGTGAATATTTATTGAGTACCTCCTCCATGCCAGGCATTAATACTATAGGGATTAAGAGCATGAGCTTTGGAGGCAGATGTACCTTGGTTCAAATCCCGTATCTGACACTGCTGGTTACATCCATAGGCCCACTCCCCTCAGGTGTCAAGGCCAGTTCTCTATGCTCAGCCTTTTCACTACATCTCTGTAGTCCTTGATTGTATCACTCACGCAGTCACACACATACACGCTGCATGTGCTCGTTAAGAGTTGCCTATTTTCTCCTCTGTTTCTGGGCAAGGAAAGCCCTCTCTCCAACCCCAGTGGTTGTTACCAATTCCACCTCTCTCCTCTTCTCCCGGACTGTACCTGTGTGGTTATCTAGCGGGCAGTTGGTCTCCTCTTTGACCCAGGCCCTTGTTGTAAAATGGTGGCCGATCCTCCTCCCAAGCAAAGTTGTTAGGTGGCCTGAGTTCACTGTTTGGACCTCTCAGGGGCCTGGTGTTGGTTACTATGTTTTGGGTTTACTCCCCAGCTGGCAAGACTTGTAGCAACCTCCAGGTAAACACACAAACCCAGGTAGAAAACCTGGCAAAGAGCGAGTCTTTAGGAAGTGGTAGTCACACGTTCTCCAAGGCACTTGCTGCTCACATTAGCTGCCATGATCTCCTATGCTACTATAATCACAACAATCCTGAGAGAGACACCACTGTTATGCCCGTTTATGAATGAGAAACTTAAGATTAGTAAGGATTTTGTCCCTGGGTCTGTGTGTTTGTGTGGAGGTTACTACGAGCATGGCCACTTCTTAGGATGAGGCACTTTACCCTATTACCTCATTTAATCCTTACAACAACTCTGAAACATAAGTACTGTTATTATCCTCACTTTAGAGATGAACAAACTGAGGTTTGGAGAGTTTAAGGAATCTGCTTAAGGTCACACCATGAATCAATGGCTGAGCCCAGATTTGAATGATTAGAGCACTTGCCCAGGTTACACCAGTAATAAGCAGCAGAACCAGGCTTCCGGTCTGTCTCATGGCAGAGCCCCAGTGCTTTCAGGAAGTAGAGTCTACAGAGCTTGGTGAAGGATTCAATTTGTGAGAGGGCAAGAGAGAAAACGTTTCAACTCCAGTTAGAGGGAAGTAAGTCAGAGATCAGGAACAATTCTGAGCCAGGAAGAGCTGCTGAAAGGTGTCACCAAGAGACGGATATTTGAGGGCCTCCTGCTGGGCAGTGGTAGCCTTTCACAGAGCCTGGGCTCTTTGGAGCACAGGGCTACCAGAGGCCAGGGCCGGATGAGGGACTTCTGTTCCCACCCTTCAGCACTGTGCAACTTCTGTGTGGACTCCATCCTGGCTGGGCGAACTTCCTTCTGGCTGAAGGGTCTGGGCCCAGAAGGAGAAACTTTCAATAGCCCAGCTCTCCTGAGATGCACCTGGCACTGAGCTCAGCACCCCACATGCTTTATCCTGAACAAGGCTCACCAAATCCCAGCAGGGAGGGGTGGGGAGGTGTTATCCTCATGTTTACAGATAGGAAAAGGGGGCTCAGAGAGTTGAAATGACCTCAGCAAGGACAGAAAGTGGGGAACCTGAGGGAGACCCAGACAGTGTAGTCACAGAGCTCTGGCTCTTAACCACTCGGCTCCTTCTACTCATTTCCCTTCGGAGTTTCAAGAAGGCAGGCGCCTCGCCTGGTCTCCTGTGGCCTATATGGAAAAGAAAGAAAGAAAGTGAAGTTGCTCAGTCATGTCTGGACTCTTTGCGACCCCATGGACTGTAGCCAACCAGACTCTTCCATCCATGGGCCTACATGGAAGAGAAGCATATAAACTGATGTGCAAGGCATTTCTATCCCCACCACTGGGGAAACCTGGGCCCTGGGGCTAAGTGTGAATTAAAAGGGGTTGAGCGAGAACTCAAGAAAAACCTGGAGTCAGGCTCTGGGTTCTTCCAGAATTCTTCCCTCCCTGAGAGAGAATAGCCAGCTTTGGCTTCCCTGGCAGCTCAGATGGTAAAGAATCTGCTTGCAACGCAGGAGACCCAGCTTCATTCCCTGGGTCGGGAAGATCCCTTAGGTGAGAGCATGCCAACTCACTCTAGTATTCTTGCTGGGAGAATCCCATGGACAGAGGAGCCTGGCGGGCTCCAGTCCATAGGGTCGCACAGAGTGGGGACACGACTGAAGCGACTTAGCATGCAGCATGCACAAGTCCCCAGCAATTCAACCGCAGCCCATTAACAGCATGGGAGGCAGCGCCTTCTGGTGGCTGAGTTCTAAACTGACCCTAGACCTTTAGCACTGGGTGAGGGATAAGGAGGTCCAGGCACCCAGGAGATTCTATGGCCAACAATTTAGTGCCGGGTGGTTATATGAGCAGGCTGTGGAGTCACACTACACACACTACACCTGGATTGCAAATACAGGTTCTTTGCTAGCTAAATGATGACAGCCAAAATAGCAAATTAGTCTGTAAGCCTCAGTTCCTTGATAAGACAGGTATAATACTTTTACAGGGTAATTTTAAGGATTGCATTAGATAATACATGTAAAATATTTAGCAGAGTACTTGACATGTTACAGATCTGAGACTCAGTGTGTCGTGTGTTGTGTGTCGTGTGTGTTGTGTGTGTGTGTGGAGACAGATAGATATAGATTTATAAAATGTGTGCATACATATAATCATTTTTCTTTTTGGACACACACTTCAGGGCTCAGTTGTGTCCTACTCTTTGCAACCCCATAGACTGTAGCCTGCCAAACTCCTCTGTCCATGGGATTTCCAGGTGAGAATGCTGGAGTGGATAGCCATTTCCTGTTCCAAGGGATCTTCCTGACCCAGGGATCGAGCTCAGGTCTCCCACATTGCAGGCAGATTCTTTACCATCTGAGCCACCAGGGAAGCCCCATCATAGTATCATTTCAGTAATCACATCCTGGGCTCCCCTTGACTTCCCTTGTTGTTCAGTCGCTAAGTCATGTTCGATTCTTTGCAACCCCATGAAGTGCAGCACGCCAGGTTTCCCTGTCTTTCCCTATTTGGCTCTATTAGGTCCCTGGTGCCTCCAA
The DNA here is from genome assembly GCF_042477335.2 of Ovis canadensis. Taxonomy (NCBI): domain Eukaryota; kingdom Metazoa; phylum Chordata; class Mammalia; order Artiodactyla; family Bovidae; genus Ovis; species Ovis canadensis. Next base: position 130,696,485 of record NC_091727.1, read on the forward strand.
GCTCGCTGTCTCCCCCGAAGGGAGGCACTGTCAACACTTACCCAAGGCTTATGGGCAAGAAATGGGTTAAAACATTTGTTTTTCCTCCATGGATACTTTCAAGTACCTTGGACTGTAGATCTTTGTCCTTCACTATCCTGTGATGTTAGTAAGCTGGCTTTACACACAGGCTGGGCTCTTTCTGCACTTCAGAGCAGCTTGGCATCCATGGTCTCATTTGAGTCTCTTACTACTCCCCATGAGATATTCCCATCTTTCAATGAGGAAATTGAAGATGATGAGAGAAGTGATTGGTTCAAGGTTGCCCCACAAGTCAGTACAGGAGCCAAGACTGGACCCCTAAGTCTTTTGTTGATTCCAGGGCTTTTCCACTAATCCTTGCAATCGTTCTGAGCTCTGGCTAAACATGAAGCATCTATAATCCAGGATACAGCCTTATTGTGTGGAAGCCACATCACTGCACTCTGACAAAAGGTTTCCTGTTTCTAAGGCCAGGACTGCATCTGCGTAAACTGTCAAACCATATTATTTTCCTAAAAGAAATGACAGCAACTTCCCAGGACTGGTTACCCAAGATAGCCACATCTCCAACACATGCCAAGAATGCAATTAAATGTCAGATGACAGGTTTGAGGTGAGAAGAACATTATCTCCCCTGCCAACCTGTGGGAGAAACTAACTCCTGTCCTGTATTCACAGCCAACTTAGTTAGCCACTTGTGTTGGACTGAACCATTGTGGCCTCAGAAGGGCAAATCTGCCCTGAGTCAGTACAAACATTGGGAGGTGCTGATGTGTGTCATCAGTGTGGGTCCTGATTGGTAGTACCTGTTTGCAGGCACTAAGGGAAGCAATATTATAATAGCCCTCGGTGTCATTTGACACGAACACAGCCTTGAGTGTCAGTATTAAGGCTGGGATCCTCTCATTCTGACACGTTGGTAGCAGCACAAGCCCTGCGGAGATAAGAGGTCTTTGAGCCCATAGGCTTCTTCCTCAGTCCCTATGTTACTTGGAAGCCCCAGCAAGTTTGGTTCTACTGTGAGGGGAATCTTGTTACTTCCTCCTGGAACACTGCATCTCTGGATGACACTGGATTTCTCTTCATGCTGTCACTTACTCTTCTCCCTGTCATCACCATGACAACCTGAGAGGGAGCCAACATCAAAATCAACTCCTCCCCACCAAACATATGTGGAACAGTGAGGGTATTCTCTCTCATATCAGGAAAGGGAACATTTTTAAGCCTCCTCTCCATGCTTCAGCTTTGGTCCATGGTGGAGAGCAAATTCTGTTACCTACAACCTGACGTTTGCTATACCTCTTTCTGAGCTCCTCCCGCATAGAAGCTGCGAATCTGGTGGGCCTGAGATCATTACGCTACATCTCACTGGTGAGCAGGGTCATCACAGTGGAAAGTGATCTATACATCTATAGACCATATTGTTGGTTCCACCTACTCAGAATGATTTAAGTTAAGTAAAAGTCACTCGGTCTTGTCCGACTCTTTGGTCCATGGAATTCTCCAGGCCAGAATAGTGGAGTACGTAGACTTTCCCTTCTCCAACCTAGGGATCGAACCCAGTTCTCCCGCATTGCAGGTGGATTATTTACCAGCTGAGCCACAAGGGAAGCCCAAGAATACTGGAATGGGTAGCCTATCCCTTCTCCAGCGAATCTTCCTGACCCAGGAATCGAACCAGGGTCTCCTGCATTGCAGGCGGATTCTTTACCAACTGAGCTATCAGGTCAGGCCACATTTGTTCTGACCACCTTAGATTCTCAGATTCAGAGGAGGAGTAGCTTAAGTTGTGTTTTCTGATTAATTTGTGAAACCAGAGAACTCTAAAACAGAGAAAATGAGGGGAGGAGGGATTACCAAGTGTATCTGAATTCTCATATCAAGCTTTTATTAATAAAAGACACTTCGCTTGCTGTTCTAATCACTCTGTGTGCCTATAGCTTTCTCAGTGGAAACCTTTTTTTTTCACTATTAGTTTTATTTTTTTAATTGGAGGACAATTGCTTTACAATGTTGTGTTGGTTTCCTGCAGCAATGTGAATCAGCTATAAGTATACATATATCCCCTCCCTCTTGAGCCTTCCTCCCACTCACGCCCTATCCCAGCCCTCTGGGCTGTCACAGAGCACAAGGTTGGGCTCCCTGTTATGCAGCAGCTTTCCACTAGCTGTCTGTTTTACACATGGGAGTGTATATGTGTCCATGCTACTCTCTCAATTTATCCCACCCTCTCCTTCCCCTGCTGTGTTCACAAGTCTGTTCTCTATGTCTGTGTCTCCATTTCTTACCTGTAAATAGGTTCAGCAGTACCTCAGCAGAAAACTTTGAAGAGAAGAAGGGTGAGTGGTGGGATTCGGGCATGAAAACTCCTCCTTGAACCAATGAAACCTAGGAAGGTTGGTCTAAGGTCAGCGTCTTGTCCTAGCCGATGTCTACACTGGACAGAAAGGAGGTACTTGTTCCATTTCCTCACCTTCTCATGATCTCTGAGGATGTGGGGGAGCAAATTCAATTTAAATTCAAATTTCATATCGAGTCTGTAGATGTGTGTAACTCTTTCATGGACACCCAGGAGTCACAGGACTATGTTGTGAGATTGCGAGCCTGGGAGTAGTGGTTTTACCTTGGGCTAACAGTGAAAATGTCCCCTGCTCAAAAAGATCCAAGGAAACCTGTTTAATTATCAAAGAACCTTTGGAAAATTGATGACAAGTTCCACAGGTAAGAAAAGTTTAAAATAAAAATCCATTGTGTGCAAACTTATCAGACATTTTTCTTCTTTTCTTCTGGTTTTACATTGAGGTCTATGATCCATTTTGAGTTAATCTTTGTGTATGGTGCAAGGTATGATCAGTTGTTGCTGTTTTTTGTATAGAGGTATTCAAGTGCCATTTGTTGTCCTGCACCACATGACATGTGGGATCTTAGTTCTTCTTAGTTCCCCAATCAGGGATCGAACCCATGACCTCTGCACTGGAAGGTGGAATCTTAGGCACCAGACCACCAGTGAAGTTCCTATCAGACTTTATTATCGCAAATATTCTCCGAGGTGGGGGAGCACTGTGAGTAGGAGGCTTGACTGAGGTACTTGTTCAGGTTCTCTCATTTATTATCTGTAATATGTTGGACTATTGACTTAGTTTCCTTATCTCTAAAAGGGGGGCCAGTCCTTAGCCTATCAACTTCTTTGGGTTTGTTGGAAATGAGGTTTAGGTGGGTGATGATATAATGAAATCACTCTGAAAATTGTAAAAAATTTATATAGAGTTGTATTTTAATAAGCACTGTGAAGGAAACTTCAGTATAATAATAGTCTGCCTTTCAAAATGCAGGCACAAGCCCCAGAAATTTCTAGGAGAAACCCTTGGAGATCTGGCATAAAAACCATTCAGGTAAATTGTCGGAGGAGCTGAAGCTCATGGCTTTACTCCTAGAGGTAGCTGAAATATTGCCATTTTTATGTCCTGTCCAACTTTCCTGGAAACTCCATCTCCTGGTCAACTTGGGAAATCTGTCCAAGAGGCTCTGTGTACAAACCTGTGAATATGGGAGCAGAACAGTAGTTTCGCTTGAGTTACTGGGAATGGTGACTTTTGGTAGTTGCCATTGGCAAGGGCTTACAAAATCCTCAGTTCATACTATTTCTGCAAATCTAGGCTGCCTTCACGTTTGAGTAAAATGAACATATTATACCACCCCAAATGTAGTCAGTGTGTTTGTTCAGTTCAGTTCAGTTCAGTTCAGTTGCTCAGTCGTGTCCGACTCTTTGCGACCCCATGAATCACAGCACACCAGGCCTCCCTGTCCATCACCATCTCCCAGAGTTCACTCAGACTCACGTCCATCAAGTCTGCGATGCCATCCAGCCATCTCATCCTCGGTCATCCCCTTCTCCTCCTGCCCCCAATCCCTCCCATCATCAGAGTCTTTTCCAATGAGTCAACTCTTCGCATGAGGTGGCCAAAGTACTGGAGCTTCAGCTTTAGCATCATTCCTTCCAAAGAAATCCCAGGGCTGATCTCCTTCAGAATGGACTGGTTGGATCTCCTTGCAATCCAAGAGACTCTCAAGAGTCTTCTCCAACACCACAGTTCAAAAGCATCAATTCTTCGGCGCTCAGCCTTCTTCACAGTCCAACTCTCACATCCATACATGACCACAGGAAAAACCATAGCCTTGACTAGACAGACCTTAGTCACGCCCAAGGTAAGAGAAACCCAAGTAAGATGGTAGGTGTTGCAAGAGGGCATCAGAGGGCAGACACACTGAAACCATACTCATAGAAAACTAGTCAATCTAATCACACTAGGACCACAGCCTTGTCTAACTCAATGAAACCAAGCCATGCCTGTGGGCCAACCCAAGACAGGCGGGTCATGGTGGAGAGGTCTGACAGAATGTGGTCCACTGGAGAAGGGAATGGCAAGCCACTTCAGTCTTCTTGCCTTGAGAACCCCATGAACAGTATGAACAGTATGAAAACAGTATGAACAGTGTGTTTGTTAGGAAAATGGATTTTTTTTTCCTAGAAGCCATTTTAAGGACTCACACTATTCAAATTCCAAAAAGATACTGAAATTTTTACATACTGAGGAAAGGCAGAATTGAAAGAGACACATGTACTCCAATGTTCATCACAGCACTGTTTATACTAGCCAGGATATGGAAGCAACCTAGATGTCCATCGGCAGATGAATGGATAAGAAAGCTGTGGTACATATACACAATGGAGTATTACTCAGCCATTAAAAAGAATACCTCTGAGTCAGTTCTAATGAGGTGGATGAAACTGGAGCCTATTATACAGAGTGAAGCAAGCCAGAAAGAAAAACACCAATACAGTATACTAACACATATATATGGAATTTAGAAATATGGTACCAATAACCCTGTATGCGAGATAGCAAAAGAGACACAGATGTATAGAACAGTCTTTTGGACTCTGTGGGAGAGGGAGAGGGTGGGATGATTTGGGAGAATGACATCGAAACATGTCTAATATCATATATGAAACGAATAGCCAGGCCAGGTTCAATGCAGGATACTGGATGCTCGGGGCTGGTGCACTGAGACGACCCAGAGGGATGGTACAGGGAAGGACAAGGGAGGGGGGTTCAGGATGGGGAACACATGTATACCTGTGGCAGATTCATGTTGATGTATGGCGAAACCAATACAATATTGTAAAGTAATTAACCTCCAATTAAAATAAATAAATTTATATTTTTAAAAAAGTTCTCTAAAATGATGGGAAAACTTAAAAATAATCTATAAAAGAATTGGCATAAGAACAACAGTAAAAATGGTAGGAGACATCTCAGCTGACCAAAACATTTGCTGAAACATAAAAAGTAAGATAAAAGGAGAGTAATGGGAATAAAAATAAAATTATTGAATGTATCACAGGAAAAGCCATATACAAAGAGTTTGGATTCATGGAAGAACATGAACTTGAGGGATCAATTTCAAAAGTAAGTGAGGAAAAAATGGAACCAGTCAGGAATGCAATGAGATGGCAGATGGCCACGTGTTCCTTGACATAGTCTTTCTCTCATAATATCACAAAACTTCAGGAAAAATACAAAAATCATCAAGTACTTACTGTGTTTTTGTTGCAGGAAAGGAGACCCCTTCCAGGGCCCGAGAGTGGGCTTGTGTTTAACACTCAGAAATGAATTGTCCAAGGAGACACACATGCTGAAAAAGCAAGAGACTTTATTAGGAAGGAGTGCCAGGGCAGAGAGCTGCAAGGTAAGGCAACCCAAGAGGACTGCTCTGCCACGTGGCTCACAGCCTCAGGTTTTGTGGTGATGTGGTTAATTTCCGGGCTGTCTCTGGCCAATCATTCTGACTCAGGGCCCTTCCTGGTGTTGCTCGGCCAAGATAGATTCCAGTGAGGAGGATTCTGGGAGGTGGTGGGACACGTGGACTGGCATCGCCTCTCTCCTTTTGACCTTTCCCGAATTCTTCCAGTCATGGTGGTTTGTTAGTTCTGTGTTCCTTACCAGGACCTCCTGTCATAAAATAACTCATGCAAATGGTTACTGTGGTGCCTGGCCCGGGAGGGTGGTTTCAGTCAGTGTTTCCCCTAACATTTTGATTTCTTTTAGAAGATGGTGAGAGGGCTAAAGTTTTTGGCCAGGTTCTGATTAGAGGCACCAGAAAGTCTGTGTGCACATAGAAGCAGAAAATGATTCAGAGAAACAGAAGAAAATTGAAAGAAGTCTGAGTTTCCTGTTATCCTGGAATTGGGATTCAGCCAAATATACTAAATCTTTGATGAGGGTTAGGATAGGTATGGTAGCTTGGTGTTCAGCTCCATTCCACCCCCCATCCTAGTGTGTCATGCAGTTGATGGAGAGTATAAAAAGACACACACACACTTTCTGGACTTCCTTTCAGCTGAGATTCTGAATGATTTAGGTTCAGCTAATCATATGCATAGGCTTTCCTGATGGCTCAGCCGGTAAAGACTCTCCCTACAATGCTTCCTCCTTAAACTAGCTAGAGTAGCTTCTGATCTCTGCAACTGAACTCTGACCAATGAAGGGTGTAGTACCGAGTACTCAAAGGCGATAGTGTCAATGCAAGTTTGAGTGCCCAATGCACAGTGAGGCCAAACAAACTGAGACGTTGGAGTTTGGAGAAGAGAAAGGTTTATTGCAGGGCTATGCAAGCAGACAGGTGGCTCAGGCTCTAAATCCTGGAACTCCCCAAAGGGTTTCAGCAAAGCACTAAGGTCCCACTCTACAGCACAGGGAACTCTGCTCAATGTCATATGGCAGCTTAGATGGGAGGGGAGTTTGGGGGAGAATGGATACATGTATATGGATGGCTGGGTCCCTTTGCCCTCCACCTGAAACTATCACAATATTGTTTGTTAATTGGCTATACCTCAATATGAGCTTCCCAGGTGGTGCTAGTGGTAAAGAACACGTCTGCCAATGCAGGAGATGTAGGAGACACGGGTTCGATCCCTGGGTCAGGAAGATCCCCTGGAGGAGGGCACAGCAATCCACTGCAGTATTCTTGCCTGGAGAATCCCATGGACAGAGGAGCATGGTAGGCTATGGTCCATAGGGTCTCAAAGAGTCGGACATGACTGAAGTGACTTAGCATGCACGCACATACCCCAATACAAAATAAAAAGCTTTTAAAAATATAAGCCAGGTGAGGGAGAGGGTCGTAGGGTCTGAGATCAGCTTGTGCACATTTCTCTGACTGGCTGATGGTGAGGCAGCAGGGTGGTATCACAGGGGTTGACATTATCAGTCCCTAGGCTCCAAGACGGAGAAGGCAATGGCACCCCACTCCAGTACTCTTGCCTGGAAAATCCCATGGATGGAGGAGGCTGGAAGGCTGCAGTCCATGGAGTCGATGAGGGTTGGACACAACTGAGCAACTTCACTTTCACTTTTCACTTTCAGGCATTGGAGAAGGAAATGGCAACCCACTCCAGTGTTCTTGCCTGGAGAATCCCAGGGATGGGGGGGCCTGGTGGGCTGCCATCTCTGGGGTTGCACAGAGTCGGACACGACTGAAGTGACTTAGCAGCAGGCTCCAGGAGGCCTGGGACTCTGTCAAGTAGTTAACATCTTCCATTGTTGGACAGGAGAAGGTTTTTTACATCTGCAAAACAACTCAGAAAATGTGCATCAAATACTAATATCTAGATATTTTGGAGAGGAACTAAAGCAGAGGATATGGAGGAAGGCCTGTCTCCTCACAGCTCCCTCCCCCACAACGCTCCATGGGGTTCTTGCTGTTGTTTAGCTGCTCAGTGTTGTCTGACTCTTTGTGACCCCATGGACTGCAGCACCCCACATTTCTCTGATCTTTACTATCTCTGGGAGTTTGCTCAAACTCGTGTTCATTGAGTTGGTGATGCCATCCAGTCATCTCATCCTCTGTCACCCACTTCTCCTCCTGCCTTCAATCTTTCCTAGCATAAGGGGCTTTTCCAATGAGTTGGCTCTTTGCATCAGATGGCCGAAGTTTTGGAGCTTCAACTTCAGCATCAGTCCTTCCAATGAATATTCAGGGTTGATTTCATTTAGGATTGATTGGCTTGATCGCCTTGCAGTCCAAGGGACTCTCAAGAGACTTTTTCAGCACCACAGTTTGAAAGCATCAGTTCTTAGGCACTCAGCCTTCTTTATGGTACAACTATCACATCCGTACATGACTACTGGAAAGACTATAACTTTGACTGTGAAGAGCCTAAGCCACTCCATTTTGCCCCCGCCCCCCCCCCCCAAAAAAAAAGACTCCATTTTAGAATTCTGAGGAAAGAGTCTTTGGAAATCCCCTGACCTCACCCCCACCACCTGCGAGCCAATCAGATCCCAGATCAGGATCTCCTGACTTTACCTTCAGGACTTATGACCTGCCCGGGAAATTCGAATTAAGCCCGGGAAATGAAAACCAATCAGAACCCAACACCTAACCCTTCCACAGAAGGTAACCAATTAGACATCTCCCAACCCAGAAACTGCCGTTTTTTGAATTTTTTGTGTGAGAATACCCTATATAAGCAATGTAACCCAGAGTTCAGGGCTCCTCTCCTTAGCTGCTGCGTCGGTAACGGTGGGAGCCCCAGCTTGAGCTTGGTAATAAAAACTCTCTTGCTTTTGCATAGGATATCGGCTCCCTGGTGGTCACTGGAGATTTCGCGACTTGGGTATAACAACCGTACAGATCTTTCTTGGCAAAGTGATGTCTCATGCTTTTAAACATGCTGTCTAGGTTTGTCATAGCTTGTATTCTAAGGAGTAAGCATCTTTTAATTTCATGGCTGCAGTCACCATCCACACTGATTTTGGAGCCCAAGAAAGTAAAGTCTGTCACTGTTTCTATTGTTTCCCCATCTGTTTGCCATGAAGCTATGGGACCCGATGCCATGATCTTAGTTTTCTGAACGTTGACTTTTAAGGCAGCTTTTTCACTCTCTTTCACCATCATCGAGAGGCTCTTCAGTTCTTCTTCACTTTCCACCATTAGGGTGGTGTCATCTACATATCCAAGGTTATTGATATTTCTCCTGGCAGTCTTGATTCCAGCTTGAGCTTCATCCAGTCCAGCATTTCACAAGATGTACAAACAGGCTGACAATGTACAAATAGGCTAACAATATATGGCCTTGACATACTCCTTTCCTGATTTGGAACCAGTCTGTTCCATGTCCAGTTCTAACTGTTGCTTCTTGACCTGCATACAGTTTCTCAGGAGGCAGGTAAGGTGATCTGGTATTCCTATCTCTTTAAGAATTTTCTAGCTTGTTGTGATCTGTACAATCAAAGGCTTTAGCATAGTCCATGAAGCAGAAGTAGATGTTTTTCTGGAATTCCCTGTGTTTTCTATGAACCAGCTAATGCTCTAAATTTGATCTCTGCTCCCTCTGCCTTTTCTAAATCCAGCTTTTACCTTTGGAAGTTATCAGTTCACATACTGTTGAAACCTAGCTTGAAAGATTTTGAGCATTACCTTGCTAGCATGTGAAATGAGTGTAATTGTGCAGTAGTTTGAACATTCTTTGGCATGGCCCTTCTTTGGGATTGGAATGAAAACTGACCTTTTCCAGTCCTGTGGCCACTGCTGAGTTTTCCAAATTTGCTGGCATATTGAGTGCAACACTTTAACAGCATCATCCTTTAAAATCTGAAATAGCTTAGCTGGAATTCCACCACCTCCACCAGCTTTGTTTGAGGTCCAAAAGTGTTTCAGGAAAATGGGAAATTGGAATTGATTAGATAGCTTGACTGGATTTGAAAGTAGTGCTATTTCTATTAGTATTCAGAAGAGGAGATGCTGGTATCTCATGACACAAAATGCAAACCAATCAAATCATGACCAGTAGGCATCTACAATGAAGTGCCTCCTGAATGCAAGGCTTGATGGTCTGAGTAGCTGCTACTACAGATTATTTGGGCAGTAATGATGAACCCAAGAACTATGGAGTGGGATGACTTCTAACTGTGTTCTCAGTTCAGTCACTCAGTCATGTGTGACTCTTTGTGACCCCCATGGACTGCAGCATGACAGACTTCCCTGTCCTGGAGCTTAGTCAAACTCATGTCTATCGAGCTGGTGATGCCATCCAACCATCTCATCTCCCCTTCTCCTGCCTTCAATCTTTCCCAGCCTCAGGGTCTTTTCCAAAGAGTCAGTTCTTCACATCAGGTGGCCAAAGTATTGGAGCTTCAGCTTCAGCATCAGTCCTTCCAATGAATAGTCAAGACTGATCTTTTAGGATTGACTGGTTGGATTTCCTTACAATCCAAGGGACTCTCAAGAGTCTTCTCCAACACCACAGTTCAAAAGCACCAATTCTCTGGTGTTCAGCTTTCTTTATAGTCCAACTTTCACATCCATACATGGCTACTAGAAAAACTATGGCTTTGACTAGACGGACTTTTGTTGGCAAAGTAATGTCTCTACTTTTTAATATGCTGTCTAGGTTGGTCACAACTTTTCTTTCAAGGAGCAAATGTCTTTTAATTTCATTGGTGACTACCAACTGCAGTGATTTTGGAGCTCCAAAAAGTAAATTCTCTCACTGTTTCCATTGTTTCCCCATCTATTTGCCATGAAGTGATGGGACCAGATGCCATGATCTTCATTTTTTGAATGCTGAGTTTCAACCCAGCTTTTTCACTCTCCTCTTTCACCTTCATCAAGAGGCTCTTCAGCTCTTCTTTGCTTTCTGCCATAAGAGTGGTGTCCTCTGTGTATCTGAGGTTATTGATATTTCTCCCAGCAAGCCTGATTCCAGCTTGTGTTTCATCCAGCCCAGCATTTCACATGATGTGCTCTGCATATAAGTTAAATAAGCAGGGTGACAATATACAGCCCTGATGTACTCCTTTCCCAATCTGGAGCCAGTCTATTGTTCCATGTCCAGTTCTAACTGCTGCTTCTTGACCTGCATACAGATTACTCAAGAGGCAGGTCAGGTGATCTGGTAGTCCCATCTCTTGATGAATTTTCCACAGTTTGTTGTGACCCACACCATCAAAGGCTTTGGCATAGTCAGCAAAGCAGAAGTAGATATTTTTCTGGAATTCTGTTGCTTTTTCTATGATCTGAGGGATGTTGGCAATTTGATCTCTGGTTCCTCTGCCTTTCCTAAATCCAGCTTGAACATCTGGAAGTTCATGGTTCACATACTGTTGAAGCCTCACTTGGAGAATTTTAAGTATTACTTTGTTAGCTTGTGATATGAGTGCAATTGTGCGGTATGCAGATCCCATATGCCGAGGGACAATTAGGCCCATGTGCCACAACTATTGAGCCTGCACTCTGGAGCCTGCAAGCCACAACTACTGAGCCCTCGTGCAGCAACTACTGAAGCCTGAATGCCCCAAAGCCTATGCTCTACCACAAGAGAAGCCACCACAACGAGAAGCTCACAAACCATAAGTAAAAAGTAGCCTCCTCCCTGCGAAACTAGAAAAAACCTGCACACAGCAATGACGACCCAGCACAGCAAAAATTAATTTTTTTTAAAGAAAATGGCAATCTTAAGATTTAAATTGCCAGCTTAAGAAACAGAGGATGTAAACTTCTATTATCTCTTTGTTGATATAGATCACAGACCGATTGGAACCAGAAGGTTGTTGATGCTGAGTCCCACTTACTTTACTACCTACCAATCAGCAGAATGTCCACAAGCTGATCATGCCCTTTTTGAACCATTATTAAAAGAATTTCTCACTACCCTCTCCAGGTTGCAACACACAGTTTTGAGGACATTGGCCCACTGTGGCCTCCTTCACCTGGCAAAGCAATAAAGCTATACTTTTCTACTTCACCCAAAACTCCATCTCTAAGAATTAATTCAATGTCAGGGTACACAGGCCAGATTCAGCTTCACATAGTTGAAAATTAGTCTTATTCCTATAGGTGTTTGAGTTACAATATATAATGAACTCACAGCATTGTCATGTGTCACTTTGGGGAAACTAAGGGCATTTGTTTGATTAGATGAGATCTCCTAGAATAGAAATGAAGATATTTGGGTGAATTCAGATGATTCTAAGTACCTCATCAATTGGACTTCTTTGTCCTAAAAGCCATCCCTAGTTGATGAAGCTGGCCCTGCCTTGCTTCAGCATCCTCAAGTTACTTGCAAGGGAATGCCAATTTTCCTCATGTACCGTTCCTACCACCTCTCATTTCTTCCAGACCTACAACTAGAGTTAGATCACAATATAGTCAAGAATGGATGTGAGAGCTGGACTATAAAGAAATCTAAGTGCCGAAAAATTGATGCTTTTGAACTGTGGTGTTGGAGAAGACTCTTGAGAGTCCCTTGGACTGCAAGGAGGTCCAACCAGTCCATCCTAAAGGAAATCAGTCCTGAATATTCACTGGAAGGACTGATGCTGAAGCTGAAACTCCAATACTTTGGACACCTAATGCGAAGAACTGACTCATTGGAAAAGACCCTGATGCTGGGAAAGATTGAGGGCAGGAGGATAAGGGGACGACAGAGAATGAGATGGATGGATCACATCGCAGACTCAATGGGCATGAGTTTGGGTGGACTCCGGGAGTTGGTGATGGACAGGGAGGCCTGGAGTCCTGTGGTCCATGTGGTCACAAACAGACACGACTGAGATAATGAACTGAACTGACATGAGCCAATGTCTGGATGTGAGAGTTTGACTATAAAGAATGCTGAGTGCCAAAGAACTGAGGTTTTGAACCTGTCTTGCTCAAGGTGACTCTTGAGAGTCCTTTGGACAGCAAGGAGATCAACCCAGTCAATCCTAAGAGAAATTAACTGTAAGTATTCATTGGAAGGACAGATGCTGAAGCTGAAACTCCAATACTTTGGCCACTTGATGCGAAGAACTGACTCACTGGAAAAGACCCTGATCCTGGGAAAATCTGAGGGCAAGAGGAGAAGGGGACAACAGAGGATGAGATGGTTGGATGGCAGATGGACATGAATTTGAGAGAGCTCCAGGAGCTGATGATGGACAGGGAGGCCTGGTGTGCTGCAGTCCATGGGGTCACAAAAAGTTGGACAGGACCAAGTGACTGAACTGAACTGATGTTCTAAGAATACAAATATAAGTCTGAACTCGAAGGAGGAAATTATGAAATTTTGCTAATTTATAATAGCAGAAATTTGGAGAATATGTGTGGGAATGTATTTTAAGGATACTATGACTTGGAGGAAGGAATGTAATTTTAATTGGGCCACTTATCAGAGATTCTGGATTCAATTACTAGCTTGCCCACTTGAAAGTGGTTCTATTTGCTTGGTTGACTGAAGTCAAGGCTGAAAATTAGACTGTATTAAATGAAGCTGATATGCCAGATATCCTTGGCATAATGTAAAGGAAGTTCTCCAAAGGCTTAAGGAAATCGAAACATTGGAATACATTTATGATACATGATCCACTCACCTACATCCTAACCATGTCCCCCGATAGGACCTAGGGGGATGTTCTTTTCCACAAGACACTGAAAAATACATTGACAAGAGGAGCCTTATCACTCTTGGAACATGGTACAGTGGAAGTCTTCAGTAGGCCAGAGACAGAGTTGAGAGATGCTGCCACTGAAGGTAACTTGCTAATTTCAATGGGAATAATGAGATCTTAGAATAGCAGAGATCAAGTGGCAGCACTTAATGACCAGAGATAGGGTGAGCATGGTTAACATGATAGCTAGAGAAGTAATCTGAATGTTCTGACCTGCAGAGAAGTTTGGTGATGGCTAATTATTCTTCAGATGGAAATAGATGAGCAATCTACTAATTCCTACTTGATCTGCATAGCAGAAACAGTTCTACCTGGTGAATAAAGATCTAATTTGAGTTATTATGATGGAGATACATGGCCTCTTGAAGTCAAATCCAGCCTTTGTACCCCAATACCGAATTAATTCTCAGAGACAGAGTTTTGGGTGATGTGGAAAAGAATAGCTTTATCTCTTTGCCAGGCAAAAGGGGCCACAGTGGGCTAATACCCTCAAAACTGTGTGTCTTGAGTGGGTAGTGAGGAGTTTTATAGTAATGATTAAAAGAGGGCATAATAAGTTCATGGACATTCCTCTGACTGGTTGGTGGTGAGCTAAGTGGGAAAGAACATCATCAACCTTCTGGTTTCAACTGGTCTGAGGTCTACGTGTGTGTGGGCAGCATACTGTTAACCTCTCCCACCTGGTAGGGGGTTTCAGTGTCTGCAAAACAGCTCAAAGATAGTGCTACATGTATCCTTGAGGGGGAACCAGGACTCTGCCCCAAGGCTGCACTATTGTTTCTTTTGACTGTCTTGTCTCTGCATCCTTTTCCTTCCCCAATTAGCAAATGTTTGGACCTGCTCCTTGGATCTCAGGGAAGGTCTTGGAGGCCGAATGAAGCCTATTTCCTGTAATCAAGAAATGGGGGACACAAAAAGACTTCTGTGCCCAGGAGCCCCACAGGGTCCTGCTTGGTATCAATTTCACTTATTTGCAGATCTGAGTCAGTTCACACACTTAGAGGCCCTGGAAGGGAAAGCCAGGTCCCCCTTGAAGAAGGATTCAGCAATACCATAAGCATGTGTTGTAGATTTTCTCCCTAACTTTCCTCTTTCTTTCTAGCCAGAGGGGCCTTTGGTCATTTACCAGGGTAGCCATGCACTAGGAAATTGGAAATGTAACAGGGAAGAACTAATTCTGACTCCATGTTGGATCTATTTGACTTTAACCTTTGCTTTTCATTGGTTTTGTTATTATAATCATACATAACGGCCTGCCTCAGGGAACCCTGCCCCTCTGCCTGAATGTTAAAGTGGCTTTGTTCAGCTCACAGGAGACAAAACTGACCCTGCCACCCTGTGAGTGGCTGAAGAAAAGATGAACACATCCCCTCCTATTTTGCAAGATAAATGGCCTTTTATTTCCTCACCTTCTCTCCCTCTCTGTTCTATAAAAGAAACTAGTATCCAGACTCCAATAAGATGCTTTTTTTGGAGACACTAGTCTGCCATCTTCTCAGTCTGCCAGCTTTCCAAATAAAGTCATTATTCCTTGCCTCAACACCTCGTCTCCTGATTCATTGGCCTGTCGTGCCGCAAGCAGAGTGAGCTTGAACTCAGTAACAGAAACACTCACACTTTTCAGTGTTTTGAACAGTGATTATGAATTCACTTTCATCCAGGACCAATGTGGGGGTGGGGTGGGGGGAGAGTTTACAACACGATGGTCATTGATTGGTCAGAGTCAGGGCTTAGGGAGTCCAGAAATAAAATTTTATCCTAAATCCATCTACAATGGATCCAGTAGATCTGCAAATATATCATATGATTCTTAGTTTATGAATGAATATTTGAAGTAGTAATACTCAACAACTGGCAGACCTACCACAGTTGTTCCCTGACCAGTGTAGTAAGGGCTATTTATAGTAGAAATGGCCAAGTAGAATTCACTGTATCTGTCAGTACCTCACCCCCAGGGAAATCACACAGCTGAGTGCCCACCAAATATCTGAAGGATGTATGTATGTATGGGAGGTGATTTCTATTACATCCTCATTTAATTTGCCTGTTTGGCTTGTGCAAAAAGCATGCAGGTCTAGAATGATGGTTGATAATCAAAATTTAATAATGTCAAACATCACTTTTTAAAAAGGTAGATAAATCATAAGAAACTGCAGAACATTGGCAACACCAAGATCTTAAAAGCAGCCATAAAGAAAAGACATTACTCTCAAAGGAAGACAAGTAGAATTAAGAGAATAGGAAATCTACTGCTTGGCGCTTTGGGGATGGGGGAAAAACTGTAGTTCTGATAACAGAAATGGATGCTGCAGTAAATTGTAAGATTAAGGGTTAAATGCCCTTCTGCCAGTGAGTGTAAGCCTGGGAATGTAGCTACCAGGATAATTTGTTTGCCTGGCCTCAAGGGAGATGGTGCAATAGGGCTCCCAGGGTCACATGTATCAACCTTACCTTAGATAGCCAATGAAATGAATTCTGGCTGGCAAAAGGAGAAAGACTTTATTGAACTTTATTGGGATGACAGATGTGTTAGGGGAATTGCTGACTGAAACCACCCACCCTGGCCAGGCACCACAGTAACCACTTGCGTGAATTACAACAGGAGATCCTGGTAAGGAACATGGAACTAACAAGCCACCGTCAACTGGAAGAATTCAGGAAAGGTCAAAAGGAGAGAGGAGATGCTAGTTCCTATGTCTTACCAACTTCCAAGAGTCCTTCTCCTTTGAATCCATCTTGGTTGAGCGATATGCCACCAGCAAGGAGCCTGAGGCAGAATGGCCAGAGAAAACTCAGAAACTAACCCTATCACCATAAATCTGAGACTGTGAGCCATGTAGTAGAGCAGTTCTCCTGGGTTCCCTTACTCTGCTGCTCTTTCCCTGGGTGCTCCTTCTCGATAACGTTTTTGCTTTGTCAGCATGTGTGTCTCCTTGGCTAATTCATTTCCAAGGTCAAACAAGAGCCCATTCTTGGGCCCTGCAAGAGATGCACTAAGAAGCTTCTCTCCCTCAAAAAGGGGGGATAAAGTCTGTGCATCCATAAGCACTTGAAGTCCTACTTCAGAACCAGGGTGTTGATGTGAAGATGCCACTACCGCCACCAGAGTGTCTTCTCTACTTTCTCTCCTGCTCTGCTATGGACTGAGAAATTCAAGCAGAAGCATGTCATTAACCAGTTCTTTGTCACATGGCTACAAGGGGTAGGGATTTGGGGTCAGCAAACATCTGGTCTTTAATATGTTGGGGAAAACCCTGATGATAAGTGGTTATTAGGGGTGGGGAGAGAATGTGACTATGAAAAGACAGACTGCTTCAGGGAGTTTTGGGGGTGATGGAATTCTAATTGTGTTCTGTATTCTAATTGTGGTGATGGTTACAGGAACACATATCTGTGTTAAAAATTCATATAAGTGGGACTTCCCTGATGGTACAGCGGATAAGAATCTGCCTGCCAATGCAGGGGACACAGGTTCTATCTCTGGTCCAGGAAGATCCCACATGCCACAGAGCAACGAAGCCTGTGTGCCATAGCTGCTGAGCCCACGAGCCACAACTACTGAACCCATGCGTTGCAACTACTGAAGCCTGTGCGCCTAGAGCCTGCCCTCCACAAAGAGAAGCCACCATAATGAGAAGCCTGTGCAACACAACAAAGAGTAGCTGCTGCTCCTTGCAACTAGAGAAAAGCCCGTGTGGGGCAACAAAGACCCTGCACCGCCAAAAAAAAAAAAAAATCGTAGAGGTGTACCTCAAAAAAAAAGCTAATTTATTGTATGATAATTAAAAAAACAAAAACAAAAATGAAACATAACTATGGTTGTGTTGTAGGAATGACTACTGTACCTATCCATAGTGTCTGCCGTTCTTTTTTAAGTACATAATTATATACAGGAGACAGTGATCAAGACCATCCCCAAGAAAAAGAAATGAAAAAAGGCAAAATGGCTGTCTGGGGATGCCTTACAAATAGCTGAGAAAAGTAGAGAAGTGAAAGGCAAAGGAGAAAAGGAAAGATATACCCATTTGAATGCAGAGTTCCAAAGAATAGCAAGGAGAGATAAGAAAGCCTTCCTCACTGATCGATGCAAAGAAATAGAGGAAAACAATAGAATGAGAAAGATTAGAGATCTCATCAAGAAAATTAGAGATACCAAGGGAACATTTCATGCAAAGATGGGCTCAATAAAGGACAGAAATGGTATGAACCTAACAGAAGCAGAAGATATTAAGAAGAGGTGGCAAGAATACACAGAAGAACTATACAAAAAAGATCTTCATGATCCAGATAACCACGATGGTGTGATCACTCACCTAAGCCAGACATCCTGGAGTGCAAAGTCAAGAGGGATTTAGGAAGCATCACTATAAACAAAGCTAGTGGAGGTGATGGAATTCCAGTTGAGCTATTTCAAATCCTAAAAGATGATGCCGTGAAAGTGCTGCACTCAATATGTCAGCAAATTTGGAAAACTCAGCAGTGGCCACAGGACTGGGAAAGGTCAATTTTCATTCCAATTCCAAAGAAAGGCAATGCCAAAGAATGTTCAAACTACCACACGATTGCACTCATCTCACACGCTAGCAAATGCTCAAAACTCTCCAAGCTAGGCTTCAACAGTCCATGAACCGAGAACTTTCAGGTGTTCGAGCTGGATTTAGAAAAGGCAGAGGAACCAGAAATTAAATTGCCAACATCCATTTGATCATGGAAAAAGCAAGAGAGTTCCAGAAAAACATCTACTTCTGCTTACTGACTATGCCAAAACCTTTGTCGGTATGGGTCACAACAAACTGTGGAAAATTCTTCAAGAGATGGGAATACCAGATCACCTGACCTGCCTCCAGAGAAATCTGTATGCAGGTCAAGGGGCAACAGTTAGACCAAGACATGGAACAACAGACTGGTTCCAAATCGGGAAAGGAGTAAGTACATCAAGGCTGTATATTGTCACCCTGATTATTTAACTTATATACAGGGTACATCATGAGAAATGCTGGGCTAGATGAAGCACAAGCTGGAATCAAGATTGCCAGGAGAAATATCAATAACCTCAGATACGCAGATGACACCACCCTTATGGCAGAAAGTGAAGAACTAAAAAGCCTACTGATGAAGGTGAAAGAGGAGAGTGGAAAAGCTGCCTTGAAATTCAACATTCAGAAACTAAGATCATGGCATCCGGTCCCATCACTTCATGGCAAATAGATGGGGGGAAAATGGAAACAGTGAGAGACTTTATTTTGGGGGGCTCCAAAATCACTGGAGATGGTGACTGTAGCCATGAAAGGCACCTGCTCCTTGGAAAAAAAGCTGTGACCAACCCAGACAGCATATTTAAAAGCAGAGACATTACTTTTCTGACAAAGGTCCATCTAGTCAAATCTATGGTTTTTCTAGTAGTCATGTATGGATGTGAAAGTTGGACTATAAAGAATGCTGAGCACTGAAGAATTGATGCTTTTGAACTGCGGTGTTGGAGAAGACTCTTGAGAGTCCCTTGGACTGCAAGGAGATCCAACCAGTCCATCCTAAAGGAAATCAGTCCTGGTTGTTCATTGGAAGGACTGATGCTGAAGCTGAAACTCCAGTACTTTGGCCACCTGATGTGAAGAACTGACTCATTGGAAAAGACCCTGATGCTGGGAAAGACTGAAGGCAGGAGGAGAAGGGGACAACAGAGGATGAGATGGTTGGATGGCATCACCGACTCAATGGACATGAGTTTGAGCAAGCTGCAGGAGTTGGTGATAGACAGGGAAGCCTGGCGAGCTGCAGTCCATGGAGTCACAAAGAGTCTGATATGACTGAGGGACTGAACTGAACTGAATTATATACTTAAATTTCTTTCCCTACTTCTCTACTTTATATAAGGTGAGTTGATGGTAGCTAACTTTTTGTAGTTCACATGTAAGATGGGATGGAGATTGAATTAAGACTAAAAACCTGGATTTTCCCTTAGAAGAAAGGATTAGTGCATTTTTTGCTATGAGGATTTCTGTTGCGACAGTCAGATGCTATTAGCTCTTCTGCAGAAGTATGAGAAGGGTATGGCTATGTGGGAAAAGAGGTGGGTAACATGGATTCTTGTGGTGAACAGAATCCACAGTACACTCCCTAGAACCTTTGCTTCCTGATGTTCGTGTGTAATCTTCCCCCCTTTAGAGTGGACAGAACCTGTGGCTTACCTTTAATTAACCAACAGAATATGGCAAAGCGGAAATGTCACACTGTGAGATCATGTGACATTATATAAGACACTGTCTTGCTAGCAGACTTGCTTCAGAGACTCTCCTTGCTGTATCGATGAAGTAAGTGGCCATCTGAGTGAAGCCCACAAGGCAAGGTCAGGAAGCCTGAAGAAGCAGTTTCTGGGAACTGAGTAAAGCCTCTAGGAGCTGAGGGTGACTTCTAGTCAACCACCTGCAAGAAGCTGGGGCCTCCAGACCTATAACCATATGGAAATAACTCCTGTCAACAGTCTGAGTTAGGCTGGAAGTGGATTCTTCCCCAGTTAAGCCTCTATAATGAGAACCACCTTGGAAAAAACCTTGGTTTTGCAGCTTGTCAGATCCTAAGCAGAGAACCCAGCTAAGCTGAGCCTGGAGTCCTGACTCATTGCAATGGTGAAATAATGTGTATTGAGATAATTTGGTACCCAGCAAGAGAAAGGAAACACAGTGCTCAGTGTCCATTCCAGCCTCTAAGTGTGCCTTTCTGTACTGCCGGGGCTAAGAAACTAAGGACATTTCCCAGATTCCCTCATAACCAGGACTCTGGACATATTACAGGGCAGTCAGATACACACGTGTGAGACAACTGGCAGAAGGGAGGTGGAGGCTATGCTTCTGCCATTTCTGCTGGTAAACATGGTTTTGCAGCTGTTTGGTTGTTCTACCGCAATTTAGTCACTAGCTTGTGGGTGCTGAGAGGCAGGATGCTTGGCATCAATTTCGTTGGTGTAAATAGTAGTAGGTGGGGTGTGGTTCTGGGGACAGGAGCCATACAGCTGGCTTTTCATCATGGAGTACGAAGTGGCAGTTTCCTAATCGGAGAAGAATTAGCAACTCCCTTGGTGACCTGATGCTGTGGTATAGCTTTGGAAGTTGTTCTTGAATGCTCAATTTAGAGTCAGTCCTCTTGATAATTCTATAAGTCACTTAATGTCCGGTAATAAATCTTTTCCTGCCTAAACTAATTTGAGTGAATTCTGTTCTCTGCAACTGAACCTTAACTAATATAGGAGGGAAGTCCTCAAGTGATTATACATCATAATAAATAATAGTAAGATCTCTAAGTAAGCCATTTTCATATTTATTTAATAGATTTATAACATTTATTTTTATAGATTTATAACATTTATTTTTATAAAGACAAGTAAAGCCCACCTTATAACACCTAATTTAATGTATAAGGTACAATGCACTGGTTCAGTGTGACACAACTACGTAAGAAAAACCCATTTGTTCAACAAGGTAGTGACTACAAAACTATGTGTTCAGTTTATTTCTCCTGCAGACTCAGAAAATAAATGTTTGTCTTTTTAACTTGCATTTATAATCTTTTTGCAACTCAAAAATCTCTTTAGGTACTCAATTTTAACTAATCTAGGCTAAAATACAATACTAAGTAATCTTCAATATTCTGATTTTAAAATCATATCAAATATCAATAACATATGCTCTTAAGAAAGTATCTTTTTTTGTAAATACGACTGACAAAATATTGAACAATGTGCAACAGTGCATTTGAATATAAGCATAGAGCCTTGTGTCTTATAGAGCTACTACAGTATAACAATCATTGCTTAAAAGCAGATGTGTGATAGTTCACATACAAACTATTAACTGAACTCTAAGATTTGGACACATTTCAGGCAAATCATTTCTAAGAAAAGGCACAGATGTTTATTTAGCAATTATCTCTTTAAGTGGTAATTTCCTTGAAAAGACAAAGCTGACAAAATCATTTTAAAGACATTACTAGTAAGTGTTTGGCCAAGTCCAATTTATAAAAATTTTCAAGGGGTCAACTTGAAAATTTTTGAATCCCTCTGAAAATAACACATTTTGTGGTGATGAAACCCTCTGGGTTAAGCCTTGTTCACAGTGGATTCTTGCCAAAAGCTGATTATACCAATTCTTTTCCACAAAGGGAGACGTCTTGGGTCATTCTTAAAGGATGTCTGCCTTCTCATGATTTCAAATCTGAAAAGTCAAAAGGTTTAAAACCAAAGTCTTTTGTGAAGAAAGAAGTTCCAATGGATGCCTTCTGAGTTTTCCAAATCAACTGATTTATAAATTGTTTTTATCAGAAACAGCACAGAATATCAGACAGCTATGTTTTTTTTTTCTCTTTAAAGTGCTAACAAAGCCCATTATCTCTAAATGAACTTTCACTGTAATGACTGAAATATAAGCAGCATAAAGTATATAGAAATTACACATTTAAATCAGATAAATTACAGCTTTTTAGATAGATGCCAAAATTCTATACATTATCTTAACAATCCTTATGCACAAGTACAGGCATACCTTGGATGTTGCAGGTTTGGTTCCAGGTCACTGGGATAGAAGCAAATATTGCAATAAAGTGAGTCACATGAATTTTTTGGTTTCCCAGGGCATACAAGAGTTATGTTTACACTATAGTGTAGTCTATTAAGTGTACAATAATAGCATTATGTGTAAAAAAGGAACAAACTTTAATTAAAACTATTTTACCACTAAAAAATGCTACCATCATATGAGCCTTCAGTGAGTTGCATTAGTAACATTAAAGATCACTGATCACGGATCACCATGACAAACATAATAATAATGAAAAAGTTCCAAATATTGTGAGAATCACCAAAACGTGACAGAGACACTGAGCAAATGCTGTTGGAAAAATGGCACTGATTAGACTTGCTCAATGCAGTGTTGCCACAAGCCTTCATTTTCAATATAGTATCTGTGGGAACTTTCTGGTGATCCAGTGGTTAGGACTCTGCACTTTTACTGCCAAGGGCCTGGGTTCAATCCCTGTGGGGAACTACCATCCTGTAAGCCTGGATCCCACAAGCCCACCAGTCACAAATCATGTAGTGGCAGAAAAAAAAAAAAAGACAAAAACTGTAGTATCTGTTGAGCACAGTCAAGCAAAGTGCAATAAATCAAGGTATGCTTGTATACTTTATGAACTCGTCAGACTAATACAATAATTCAAGCTATCTACTATAACTTAAAATATGACTGGTGAAAATCCAAAATCTAAAATTAGAACCAAACTACTCTGAGAAAAATACCACAAAGTGCAATGCTTGGAATTTCAAGTAACTTCTCAGTCCAATGAGAGACCTGTACACAGTTAACTGTATATTTATTTACCCTTCTGAATTGGCTCATTTTAACCAGCTCAAATCCAAATCCAATATAGTTTTTCCTCATATCAGCCCAGTATTTGAGTTTTTTATTTTTGTCAGTAACAGAGCTGGAAGTGTGTCAGTAGCTTCTGAACTGCTCAGGTTAGGGAGAAGGTAGAATTTACTTAAAAAAAAAACACGTAATACTAGAAGACTGAATGAGATTAACTTTAAGAAGTTAATATTATTTCAGTTAGATAACTTGAAAATGAGGTTCCCATGTGGTAATCTTACAGATAATTAAGGCTACAGATCTAAGAGTCTGATTTTCTAAAGCACTGTAATAGGACTGAGGCAATTTGGAAAGTAAGATTTATCATTATGGCATGTCAGCATCACTAATACTCAAACATAACACCACATTTTCAAAAATCATTACTCATTCATATGTAAATAGCAGCACAAACTAGTTATTTCCTTACTAAAAGTGATATGGTGGTGCCCTCTGGTGGTGACATTTAGCATACTCCCCCCGATACTGCATGTCTTGCGAAATATAAAAAGTATATTCGAATTACAGAATATCAAAATTAGATATTACCCCAAAGGAATAAATCATTGTGCTTACAATATCTTTTTTTTAACCTTAAAATACATTGGTGACAAGATAAATCCCTGATCCCCATTTCCAGGAATCAAGTTGACGGTTATAAGAAATCTTGGTAAAATGCCTGTTAAGAGCTTTACTTCTTGGTTCTAGAACTTAACTGAGAGGTTTTCGCATTTTCTAGTTTGGCTTTTAGATCTATGGATTTCTCAAAAAACTTCACCAATGCTGGTTCATTCAACAAAGAGGCAAGAATCTGTTCAAACGCAAATGACCACTGAGGTTCTTCCCTGGGCGAGGAGGGTTCTTTTTCCAAGGGTTTCTCTGCCTGCCCCTCACTGGGTACTCCAGAAACACAGACTGCACCAGACAGTCCTTTCATTGCAGATGTAGGGCTATGGAGTTTCCTTCCAACCTCTTCCATCCTGAGCAAAAGGCTGGTTACAACAGCAATGGCTTGATATAACGACTCTTCTTCAGGGTCCCCATGAAATAAGTTATATAGTGTCTTTGAAAACTGGATAAATTGTGACTAGAAGACACAAGTTAGAAATATCACATTTGATATTAGACTTAGCAAATATATAACAAGAACTTAGAAGTGAATAGTTTTCTATTGAGAATCTGCACCACATAACCTTCACCATAGAAGTTCTAAGAACTGATGATCAATCCCCAAGTAAATTTTGGTTCTAGAAAAACGGGTATGAATTATGAAAGAAAATTCCACTTAAGTTTTCTCATCTGTTGCCTAATAACAGTAAATTATATATATATATGTATGTATGTATATATGTATGTATGTATGTATGTATGTAGTGTGTAGCATTAGTCACTCAGTCATGTCTGACTCTTTGTGACCTCATGGACTATAGCCCACCAGTCCGTGCGATTTTCCAGGCAAGAATACTGGAGTGGGTTGCTATTCCCTTCTCCAGCGGATCTTCCTGACCTTGGAATTGAACTTGGGTCTCCTGCACTGCAAGTAGATTCTTTACCATCTGAGCCACCAGGGAAGCCCCCCAAACAACATATATGTACATATTTTATATATACAATAATTCCTGGACAGTATCTGCCAGCATTCCTTCAATGTTAGGTGATACTTTTAATTAGGCAAAGTCCCATATTTGCCTACATACAAATAATTCACTTATTAATCAATCTTAATGAACAGACTAGGATGACTCAAATTTAAGGAAGAATGTTTTGGAATCAATCCAGTAATACAAGGAGGTCATGTGGACATGTTTCTTTTTAAAGACTAAGGAGGGGCCCTAGTAAAGAAATAAACTGGATTGTTTGCTAACTGTCCCTAGACAATCCATAGACATTCCTAGAAGATCCTTGCCAATATAGAAAATTTTTTCCAATACAAAAGTCTTATAAGTCAATCATCCTTCTAGAAAAGTTTATCTGTAAATAAAAACCAAATAAAAAAGATATACTTTGGGTGGGGGCTGCACTGTAAGGCATGCAGGATCTTAGTTCCCCAACAAGGGATCCAACCTATGCCCCCTGCAGTGGAAGCATGGATTCTTAACTACTGGACTGCCAGGGAAAGAGGAAGTGAAAGTAGCTCAGTCATGTCTGACTCTGCGACCCCATGGACTAGAAAGTTCATAGAATTCTCCAGGCCAGAATACTGGAGTGGGTAGCCTTTCCCTTCTCCATCTTCCCAACCCAGGATTGAACCCAGGTCTCTCGCATTGCAGGCAGAGTCTTTCCCAGTTGAGCCACAAGGGAAATCCAAGAATACTGGAGTGGGTAGCCTATCCCTTCTCCAGCAGATCTTCCCGACCTAGGAATTGAACCGGGGTCTCCTGCATTGCAGGCGGATTCTTTACCAACTGAGCTATCAGGGAAGCCCCAGGACTGTCAGGGAAGTCCCCCTAAAAGATACACTTTATAAAAATTTATTATACCAAACTTTAAGCTTTATTTTTCTTAGTCTGTAACACTGTTTATTAAAATTTTAGTATTAATATATTAATTTTAAGAAGTACTTATTTAACTATCAAATTACCTACTCCACTGAGAAAAATGAAGTTATTTCATATTTCTCATTTTGGTTAAGTTCTGAGAATCCTCAGTATCTGTACCAAAAGAATTTATTTAAAAAATATAAGAACATACAATGACTGAATAGTGTGCAAGAAAGAGATGGATTTATAATTGTGTCAATAGGGAATTCCCTGATGGTCCACAGCTTAAGACTCTGTGCTTCAATAGCAGAGTGCGGGTTTGATCCCTGACTAAGATCCCACATGCTACATGGCATGGCCAAAAAACAAAAGTTGTGTTAACAGTAGTCGTTAGTACTGTCTGAGCAGATTCAAGATGATTAGGAACCAGGGTATAACCTATTTTAGTTATTTCTTATTCCTACTACCTAGTATTGGGCATGTCATCTAGTAGTCACTAAAAAATATCTACTGAATAAATGAACATTTCTAATAAAGTTAGAAGTAGAAAACACTGAAATATATGTTATAAACACATCTTTTCTATAGGTACAAATGTCACAGCAGAGGACTGTACTGAAACTCTAGATGCATTTAAGTGTTTAAAGTAGAAAATCATTTAAAAATTTACTCCTACTCTTCTATACTCATCTGAAACTTACAGAGATGATGCAGAGATTATTTTTGTCATAGCATGTTAGCTATTTTAGATTTGGAAACACCCACATTCATTTTAATAAAACACATAAGAAAACCAGAATTTATGAACTGAATACCTGATTCATTCTTGGTAAATCTTTAATGTTTTCTTCTTTTTTTAGAAGCTCATCTTGCCATTGACTTAGATATGCTTGAATATTGACTTTTTCTTTTTCTAAATGAGGGGAATAAAATCATTTCATAATGAACAGCCCACTATATTTTCCCAAATCCTCAAAAGAACAATTATTATTGAAAGATATTTCATTGAAACATAAGATTCCACTTTTTTCTCCAGAAATTGATCTGACTATACCTTTTCTTTCACTTACTGATTCTCAAAATATTCTCCATTTCCATTAAACTAAAATTTTTACTTTGAAAAGGTTGGGGACTAGAGAAGATGTAAGGTGAGGGGAAGAAGAATGCCTTTTAGATTAAACAGTACACCCTGATTTGATGATGTAAATTTCATGTAGATGTTCTCATGTATACCACTAAGTTTAAAATAGCTTCTATATGATGTTCTTAATATGCAGATACCAAAGTGGTCTATGGTGACTCTTTGAAAAATTCAAAACAGTACTTATTCATTCATTCCTTTGAAGAGTTTAACCACAATGATGTTAATGTGACTTTATCAATAATTATTCAGATCTATTGGAAAACTAGGATATACTGAACAACCTGGTGAAGTGGTCATATCTAAGCAGATCTTCAAAAATTATTTTTTAGCTGTTACTCAAAAACATAAAAAGAATGATGGACTTTTGTAGAACAATTTGACAGTCTCTGCTACTGCTGCTGCTGCTAAGTCGCTTCAGTTGTGTCCAACTCTGTGCGACCCCATAGACGGCAGCCCACCAGGCTCTGCCGTCCCTGGGATTCTCCAGGCAAGAACACTGGAGTGGGTTGCCATTTCCTTCTCCAATGCATGAAAGTGAAAAGTGAAAGGGAAGTCGCTCAGTCGTGTCTGACTCTTAGCGACCCCATGGACTGCAGCCCACCAGGCTCCTCCGTCCATGCATGGGATTTTCCAGGCAAGAGTACTGGAGTGGAGTGCCATTGACAGTCTCTATCAAAATACTAAATGTGCATATTCTTTGTGACCCAGCATTCTCATACCTCTATGAATTTATCCTATCTTAAAGAAATATGCCCCAAAGTATCATTAAAGGTAAGTATAAAAATGTTTGTTGGAGCATAGTTTGCAATATAATTAATTGGAAATAACCTAAGTGTTCATCAATATTGAGCTAGTTACTGAAATAAATGACAATACAAGATCATATCTACTTCAGGGTGGGGTTGGGTGGGGATATGAGCATTTGCCATTTAAATTTCTTTTATATGAATTATTACTTATACAATTAAAATAAATATTTTTAAAATAATAAATAAATATGGCTCATTTACTGTTACATTTTCTATAACTTCTGAGACTGAAGTATCCAGAGAAGAATAAATTGTTCGACTTACACAAAGGAACTGAAAAAGCTCTAAGGATAAATCAAAAGATTTTAAAAGGAATCCATGCCTCCCCCTTGTGTAGTTAACCTTATTTACAAAAACAATAACTTAAACTAAATGATACTCCTAAATCATATACCTTTTTCAGGGCTGTCTTTTGCTGACTTTGCTTCCTTCTCCTTTGCAGGCTTGGAAACTAGAGAAGAGGACAACTGCATTTTGTAAAATATTTAAAAAATACCTTTTAAAAGTAAAATAGTATTTTGATACACTTATAAGCACACATTATTTTCTTCAATTCAACAAACCAATTATAGCTAATCTGACCTCCTATCACGAGAAGACAAAGTATTCAAGAACTTTAAAAAGAACACTGGGTGGAAAATCCACATTAAAAAATCTTAGATAGAAGTATACAAATTATTAATTTATTTCTGGGTGGTATGTGATATTTCTTTCCTTGTGATTTTCTTCAAATTGAATAGTATTACTTCTTTTATTAGGAAAAAAACATATTGAGAGCCAAAAGACTAAGCCAAAAAAAAAAAAAGCAAAAGAAAAAGACTGAGCTACTAGTCCTAACTGTGGTAAAACCTCATTGAAAAATCTCACACGAGTCACTTCTCCCTTCTAGGCCTCAGTGCCCTCTATATAATTAAGGGACTTGACTAGATGATTTGTAAGGTTGCTTCAAACTTAATGTTCAAATACCATCATACAGTAAGCATACACAAGGTTACATAAGGACTTCTCTCTAAGATACTTCTATTTATGAAAAAGCAGCAAAAGACACAACAATAAGCCCATAATACTTCCAAATTTTGTTTCAGAGACAGACTCATCCCTATCTCCTACACCTACACCAGTGATTTATAATAAGTATTCACTGTTTGAATAATAGCTATGACCTTCTATCATCAAAGATTCTATTGTCTTCATTGCGTTTTAACAAGGCATTAAAAAAGTCTGATACATTTTAGAAATTTCTGCTACAAAAGTAGAAACAAAATGCATTTTCTTTCAAATTCCCCAGTAAACAAGAAATTCCATAAATCAAAATCCAAAATGTAGTTTAGTTAATCAGTCAAATATTTATGGAATACTTACCATGCATTTAGGACTATGCTAAGTGCTATGGCAGCACAAAAGAAGTGTAAGGTATAATTAACTCAAATTTTACTAGTAGTAGCTGGGTAAAGAATGTTTAAACCAGAAAGATCTCTAAGAGATTAATCAACGAAACAGATATATTCAAAACAGATATTTACCATGGAGTTGACTGAAGTACAGCAATTCTTCCTTGGAAAGTTCATCTCCCTTTGAAGGGTCTTTATACTGCACTTCAGTATAAGCTGAAAATAGATAACCCAGATCATATTTGTAACAATGAGAGACAGAAACAGGTCCTATAATGGATCAATTAAATCTGGGGACAGAGAATTAAACAAAGGGTCCCTGTAAAAGAAAGACCTTTGTGAAGAAGTATGGAAGTAGTACTACTCTACTGTATAGCAAATATTTTAACAAGAAGTATTTGATCACTTTGAATTCTCTTATTTCTCCAAATTACTTGCTTTTTAACAGTTTTCCAAGAGCCATTACAAATTGAAATTTAAAAATATGACACTTGGGAATCTCTGAAAACGTGACCACAGTCATTTAAAAACATCATTAATAATAAGGAAAACATGAAACTGAGTGCTCTAACAGATATACAGTGTTTTTTCTATTTTTGATCCTTCTATGGAAAATCATATTCATTCCATTACAATATTAGACAATCTAATGACAATTTGACTTGACAATGTAAAGTCCTTCATGGTTAAATTATTATTTGATTTGTCTTTGGTTTTTAACACTGTGTTTGTGATTTTAGTTTGTGAAGGTTAAACATGAGTTTTAGATTTTTGGTGTGGTAAAGAATGGTTCCCAGCTATCCTGGGAAGACTTTAAAAGAGACCTCAGGTGTAGTTTTAGACAAATTATGAGGTGCTTTTTTTTTTCTTTGGTGAATCACCCTATTTAAGCTAAAAGGTACTTTTGCAATGTTCCTTTAAAGTTTAAGACTAGATCAGGCTGGCAAATGCAGCCTCTTGAGCTCAGAGGGAAACACTTAAGTAGAACCGATGTGGTAACAGTAAGGCAGTATGGTAGAACAGAAAGAAACCTGCGTTTTGGAGTCATACCTTAGTCTGAATTTCAGCTAAGCAATTTATTAGATATGCTGTCTTCAGAAAATTTAATCTTTCTCTCAGCTTCCATATCACCAAAATTGGACAGATAATACCACCTTTCAAGGATATCATGAGAATTAAATAAAAGAACGCATATAAATGCCTGAACAGAACAAGTGCTCAATAAATGGTAGTTTTTGTTTCCTCCTCCAAATGTTTAATATCCCTTGCTGCCCAGTCTCACTTTTCTGAATAATTTGTAGTATTTCACAAGTTTGGCGGTTTGTCTAAAGTTAAATTCTACTGTCTAATGACAACAACAATAAAAATTCAACATTATGCCAATATTCAAATGATAGACAGTTCTTACACATAAACTACTTATTAAATTGACTGACCACTAACAGGAAGGAAACCTATGAACCTATCTGTTGCACAGAATCTCCTCTACAGATTTCAGTGTAACTATATATTAGCAAAAATACTGCTAACATGATCCATAGGCCACATTTAAGCAACGACTTTATATCATATGGAAAATTATATTATTCGTTAAAATGGAATGATATCTGTAATTATACTTGTTAAAAAGTATAATTGATGTATAGAATCAATTTCTATACATCACTAACAACTATTAAACTCTTACCTGGAGAAATATGCAGCTTAAAAAGCAGCTTAAGCTTCTCAGTAAAACTTCCATTGTACATTATATCTGTTCAATAAAATTAAATTGCAAATAATCACAGCCAAAGAACATTCAATCAATTACAGCAACACAGATTAATTGACACAGATATGAGCCAGGATTCAGAAACCTTCTGTTACTTAAACTATCAGTTAACCAAAACGCAGTAGGCCAGATTCTCTCCTTGAAGTATATAAGCAAAATAAAGGGATAAATAAAATGCTCTCCTACTGAACTCTCTCCCCAACCCCAATCTAAAATTTACTTTTTCTTTTGAACGCTTCATCAGAGGAGAGAACTCCTCTTCAAGGGGCAATCCCTGATAAGAAAGCACATTAGGGTGCCTGGAAAAGCAAAGGAACAATATAACTGGTGGATTATTTACAGGCACAAAATGTTTGTTGACTATTTCTTTACCACTTTTCTAGGCTATGTGGTTGCATTTTTGCTGAGGTAGAACATCCTCCTGAAGAATCTATATGCCTGAAGGTGGGGAAATCAGGACATTATCTTCCTTCATGTTAACCATTAAAACAACCACATCTAACAACTTGTTTTTTCTGGGAGGGTTGGGGCAAGATGAGATGAAATATTTAGATTCAGTAACAAACAAAGAAAATGGTCCAGTTATTGCTTAAGCTGGAATAGTGTAAATCAGGCTGATAAAATCTGACTAAATTGGCAATGACAGGCAGTACTAAGTGGTACCTTTATTTTTCTGCTTTAAAAAGAAAAGTTATTGGACATCATCCTACCAATTGCAGAGGAGAATTCTTTGAAGTTGATAAGGCAGTCGGAGTTTTCATCCAACAATCTGAATGTCCATAAAGCTAGTGAATCTCTATTTGCAGAATGAGCCCAGGGACTCAACAAGTGATACAACACTCTGAACTGCTGGCAGTCAATCTGATACTGCTCCAAATATGGCAGACTGGGATCATGGTGCTTCAATACTGGAGAACTCAAACACCAATAATAAGAAAAAAATAACTCTTTCTATTTAAAAAATGGAAAAAAAGACAAAAGTCATTAAATCAGAAAAAGTAACTTCATAACATTTTTTAAACCTGTATACTAAAATAATTAAAGATAAAATAGTTGGGTGGCTGTGGTAAAATTCTGCTAAGAATATTATTTTTCATTTAAAGAAGGAAAAGAGTACCTTAAAGATGACATAAAGTTCATCCAGTTCATGCAGGCTCAACTTCACGTCTTGTGATACAACACGCAACTTTAAAAAGATTAAAAGCAATTTAGAATTTAACACTTGGGTATAGAAATTCTCTTTGAACCCATTTAGAAAACTCCCTCTGCCAGAATACTTTTAAATACTTTTTAAAACTTTGAAAGTGAAGTCGCTCAGTCACGTCTGACTCTTTGCGACCCCATAGACTGTAGCCTATCAGGCTCCTCCGTCCATGGGATTTTCCAGGCAAGAGTGCTGGAGTGGATTGCCATTTCCTTATCCAGGGGATCTTTCCGACCCAGGAATCGAACCCAGGTCTCCCGCATTGCAGGCAGACGCTTTACCATCTGAGCCATCAGGGAAGCATGTCATTTTAAACTTTAAGGAGTAACAAAAGGTAAATGTACCTATTTTGTCCTTTAAAAAACTGTGCATAGAGTACAGTTCAATTCTACTCTGATATGTAATTTGACCTTTGTCTCTTCATACACAGAGATAGCCACCAGAGGAGAGCCAGTTAATAAGTGTAAATATAATCCCTTGGATTATTGAAAAAGTAAGAGAATTCCAGAAAAACATCTATTTCTGCTTTATTGACTATGTCAAAGCCTTTGACTGTGTGGATCACAATAAACTGTGGAAAATTCTGAAAGAGATGGGAATACCAGACCACCTGACCTGCCTCTTGAGAAACCTGTATGCAGGTCAGGAAGCAACAGTTAGAACTGGACATGGAACAGCAGACTGGTTCCAAATAGGAAAAGGAGTACGTCAAGGCTGTATATTGTCATCCTGCTTATTTAACTTATATGCAGAGTACATCATGAGAAACGCTGGGCTAGAGGAAGCACAAGCTGGAATCAAGTTTGCCAGGAGAAATATCAGTAACCTCAGACATGCAGATGACATCACCCTAATGGCAGAAAGTGAAGAGGAACTAAAGAGCCTCTTGATGAAAGTGAAAGAGGAGAGTGAAAAAGTTGGCCTAAAGCTCAACATTCAGAAAATTAAGATCATGGCATCCGGTCCCATCACTTCATGGGAAATAGATGGGGAAACAGTGGCTGACTTTATTTTTCTGGGCTCCAAAATCCCGGCAGATGGTGACTGCAGCCATGAAATTAAAAGACGCTTACTCCTTGGAAGGAAAGTTATGACCAACCTAGACAGCATATTAAAACGTAAAGACATTACTTTGCCAACAAAGGTCCATCTAGTTAAAGCTATGCTTTTTCCAGTAGTCATGTATGGATGTGAGAGTTGGACTATAAAGAAAGCTGAGCACCAAAGAATTGATGCTTTTGAACTGTGGTATTGGAGAGGACTCTTGAGAGTTCCTTGGACTGCAAGGAGAT
This sequence comes from Ovis canadensis, assembly GCF_042477335.2. Classification (NCBI taxonomy): domain Eukaryota; kingdom Metazoa; phylum Chordata; class Mammalia; order Artiodactyla; family Bovidae; genus Ovis; species Ovis canadensis. Next base: position 130,729,485 of record NC_091727.1, read on the forward strand.
CCAACCAGTCCATCCTAAAGGAAATCAGTCCTGGGTGTTCATTGGAAGGACTGATATTGAAGCCAAAACTCCAATATTTTGGCCACCTGATGTGAAGAGCTGACTCGTTTGAAAAGACCCTGATGTTGGGAAAGATTGATGGCAAGAGAAGGGGACAACAGAGGATGAGCTGGTTAGATGGCATCACTGACTCAATGGACATGAGTCTGAGTAAACTCCAGGAGTTGGTGATGGACAGGGAGGCATGGCGTGCTGCAGTTCATGGGGTCGCAAAGAGTCGGACGCAACTGAACTGAATTAACTGAAATATAAGCCACAGTATTCTATGTCTTTTTCCATATATTCCTGTCTTACTACATAGGCAATTTGTCAAGTCACCCTGTGGGGTTGTCATTAAAGACTTCAAAGGCACTGGGAGATGTACATTCCCTCTCTGTGTCAAAAAAACGTAACCCAAGAATGAATAATCTCAGAAAATATGCAATATCATTCTACTCCAGGAAGAATAAGCACTTATGGTACAATGATTTTGGTATTTAAGACATTTTAAAGCAAGGGTAAAGATAAAGGCTAGAATTAATGAAACAGGAGTAAATTTAAAAAAAAAAGTATACTTCATAAATAAAACAGTTTGTTAAACCAAAAAAGTAAAATAAATATCTGGCAGGTTTGATAAAAGAAATCATGAATAAATATCATTGAGAAGTAAAAGAATACTATAAATATAGACATATAAATTATTGTGTCTAGCATATAGAAAGTAACATTAATTATCTGTTCAATGAATTCCACAAGCTGTAAAACATATCTGAAAGTCTAGATGAAATGGGTAATCTCTATAAAAATATAAATGACTGAAATTAACTCAGGAAGAACAAGTTCTGAATAGACAGAACTGAAAAAGTAATCAAGTGCCCACCAAAGGCAGCAGATCCAGATGGTTTTACAGGTTCATCTCAAACTTTCAGGTAATTTCTATGTGGTTTAAACTATCCCAGCACATAGAAAAATATGATTAGTTCAAAACTCCATTCTATGACAAGAGTACAATTCTGATATGAAAAAATAAAGTTAGCACACACACACTGTAAGTCAATGTCACTTTAACATATGTAAAGAGCCTAGCTAAACTATTCAGGAAAACTATCAAAGCAGAATATTAAAAGAATAACACAACACGAACAAATAGGATTCATCTCAAGAATTAAACAGAAGTTCAATCTAGGAATTCTTTAATGTACTTTACTATATTATTAATGTAGAAAAATATATAATCTCAAGAAATAGAAAAATTATTTGATCAAAGTTAACACTCAATATTGATTTTTTAAAATGTCCCAAATCTCTTAACCTAGAAATTAAATGAAACTACTAAATTTGATTAAAAAGAGTCCTTCAAAAATTAACAGCAAACATCATCTTAATAAAATAGTAGAAGCACTTCTATTAAATTCCAGAATGAGACAAGGAAGCTTGCTTCTACTGTTATTATTTAATACTTCTCTGAAGATTCTACCCACTACAATAATACAAATAAAAATCTAAAAGAGGTATACATATTAGGAAGGGTCAAAACTCTTAAGCCTAGAAAAGATATGCCTGACTATTCAGAAATTCAACTGAAAAAAATCAGAATTAGTGAGAGTCAGTAACACAGTCATTAAAAAAGCAACATGTACCAATCAATAGGTTTTATATATAAGATAATAAATGAATTAGAAAATATAAAGGAAAAAAAGATCTCATTCATATTAGTAACAAAACCGTAAACTACACAGGAGACAAACCCAACAATATATGTGTAAGATCTATATGATGAAAACAATAAAATTTTATACTAAAGGACATTTAAAAAGACGTAATTCAAATGGATTTTAAAAAGGACTTCCCTGGTAGCTCACTGGAGAAGAATCTGCCTGCCAATGTAGGAGATGCAAGAGACACAAGTTCTATCCCTGGGTCAAGAAGATCCCCTGGAATAGGAAATGGCAACCCACTCCAGTATTCTTGCCTGCAAAATTCCATGGGCAGAGGAGCCTGGGGTCTACAGTCCGTGGGGCCACAAAGAGTCAAACATGACTGAGTGACTAAGCACACTACCAGATTTCAAAATGGATTATAAAGCCACAATAATTAGCAGCGTGGTGTTATAGGGAAAAAAAGAAACTCCAGAAATAAATCCATGTATGTATATAAGTATTTAGCATATGAAAAAGGCAGAGTATAGAAAGGATGGACTATTTAATAAATGGTATTCAAAAAATCGATTATTTCAGCTGGAAAAAATACTATTAGAATCCTGTATCACACTATTAACAAAATATATATTTTAGGTGTATTAAAGATCTAAATGTTTAAAAAAAAAGCAATACCAGTATTAAAAGCTAGTATGAGAAACTGTGTTTATAAATTATATAATTTTATATGGGGAAGGCCTTGCTAAGTTTGACATGAAACCCACACAATATGTAAGAAGAAAAAGATTTGACTACATAAAATTTTGAAACTTACACACCCTGAAATACATCATAAAAAATTAAAGAAACAAGATTGGGGGGAAATATTAGCCACAAATATAACTGACAAAGAATTAACACCACTAACATTTTTTAGTAAGTAACACTAGTGGGAATGTGGGGAAAAGGGCATTTTTACATACTGTCAGTGGGATTATAATTTGATACAAATCCTTTAGAAGACAACTTAGCAGGATTTGTCAATTTTTAAATGGGCACACCCTTTGACCCAGCTGCCACTTCTAAGAATCCACCTTATAGAAATATATTTACAAATGTGTAAGATTAGAAATACAGTTGACCCTTGAACAACATGGGGGTTAAGGGTGCTGACCTTCCACACAGTCAAAAATCTGCACATAGAGCTTCCCAGGTGGCTCGGTGGTAAGGAATACACCTGCCAATGCAGGAGACACAGGTTTGATCCCTGATCCGGGGAGATCCCACATGTTCAGAACAACTAGGCCCATGTGCCACAACTACTTAGCCTGTGCTCTAGAGCCCAGTAACTGCAACTTCTTAGCCCATGTGCCACAACTACTAAAACCTGAAAGCCCTAGAGCCCATGCTCCACAAGAGAAGCCACTGCAATGAAAAGCCCACACACCACAACTAGAAAAAGCTCACACACAGCAACAAAGACCTGGCAGAGTCAAGAATGAATAAATTTTAAAAAATCTGCATATAACTTTATAGTTGGCCCTTCATATCCATGATTCCGTATCTGCAGATTCAACCAAGCATGGATCCTGTAGTACCAAAGTACATGTTCATTGAAAAAAATCCACATGTAGGTGAATCTGCACAGTTCAAATCCATGTGATTTAAATAAGGTATTACTTGTAAGAGCAAAGAATAAAATAAAATGAAAGGAGGGTATACATACTACATGCATATCAACAAGGAATAGTTAAGTCAAGTATAGCATATCCATACTGTGGTATACTATTCAGCACAGTAAGAAAAGTGAGTTGTACAATGATATGCAATGACTGTGATATATTTCTGAGTGAAAAAAGTAAGTTACAGAACATGTAACTAAATGGTATGATCTCATTTAGAAAGCTATATTGTCCCTCTCACCCCTTCCTTACACACATAGACATGCATGTCTATAGATATTTAGAAAAAAGATCTGGAAGGATACATGCCAAATCATTTTAAATGCTGATTACTCCTAGAGTAGGTAAGTTCTACTTTTTTACATTTCTTTACATTTGAATTATTCATAATGAGTATGTATTCAGAAATGTTAATTTTCCCAGATTTATATATCTGATGACTTAACCTTTAAGCAAGTAGGTTTACAAAAACAATATATTCTCATGATAAAAGCTCGAACAATACAGAAGATTCATGTGCATGTGTGCATGTTCAGTTGCTAAGGCATGACTGACTCCCTGCAATCTCATGGACTGTAGCCCACCAGGCTCCTCTCATTCATGTGTGTGCGTATTCAGTTGCTAAGCCATGTCCAACTCTTTGTGACCCCATGGTCTGTAACCCGCCAGACTCCTCTGTCCATGGAATTTTCCAGGCAAGAATACTGGAGTGGGTTGCCATGTCCTACTCCAGAAGAATTCTTTCAACAAAGTAAAACGCTCCCTCTTTCAACCAGCAATCTATTAATCCCACTCACTAGAAGGAATCAATATTAACAGCTTCTAATGTAGTCATCCAAATGTTAAAAAAGAGTACTTAAAACACATTGTTTTATACCTTTTATACTTTATCTTGAGTATCCAAGGATAATAATATATATTAGCAACCTAGACTATTATGTAGGTCAGCTGTTCTTCTTGATAAAGTACATCACAAATATGTTATGCTTAAATGCCAGCATCATAGCATTCAATATTAAAGGTCAAATAATACAAAACATGTTGGAGAAACCAATGTGTTTCAACCAGAAGAAAATCACTTATTTCCTCTCAAAAAATTTACAGTAAGCTAAGCTGTGACCAGATTCTAGCTCAAGTGTATAGTTATTCTATTTTCTTCACATGAAATGATAATTTTTTAAAAGAAGTTGAGGAAAAAAAAATGTTATTCCAATTGGTTTCCCCCATTTGGTGGATACTTACCACATTCTGCTTTGTCGTTTCCTCTAGGGTCTGTATCACATACAACCTGTTTCGACAGCGCATGCTGTGTATATTTTCATAGCAAATATTACCATATTTCTGTAAGAAATATGATTTCAGTGGATACTCATTCATAATAAATACCCACTTCTCTTACAGTTGAATTTCATCAGATTCAATTCACAGAGGCTTTGGTTCTATTTCTAGTTATTTTCCCAACTTGTTCAGTGATTATGCAAATTTCCACCTCCCACATTTCAGTTTTTCTATATATTCACAGGGGAGCATTCCATCTACTATGGGCCTAGACTAAGTACAAGAACATTGGTAAAATTCTTAGGCTCTAAGAAGAGAATATTTTTCACCTTTAAACATAGTGATGAATATTTAAAAGTGGTCATTATTTGTGAAATCATATGAGTAATTTCATTTAATGAAAAGCAAACTGAAGCAGAGGAAGCTACATAACTGAGGAACAGTTCACAGAACTCATTTTTAAAGTAAAGTCAGATTTTAAATTACTACTTTACTTGTATTATTATCTTACTCTCAATATACTACTCTAGAGATATAGCTATAGTATCTATCATTTTAAATATGCTATTTAATTATATTTATGGAATAAGAAAAACTTACCTCATTAGATTCTCTAATCAAATCTGTAATATCCACTCTAATATGACTGCTTTTTTCATCACTTACATTTGAACCCTGCTGCACACTTGAAGGCAGCGGGCTATCCTTATTAGTGACATTGTTGAAGAACCTATCCAAAAGTGACAATAATACAGAATTAGTAGAAGTATGCAGAGAAATGCAGAGAAAATGACAACTAATTTCTCCCTAGTTAGTCAAAGGTTAATTTCAACTGAGAGGACAAGGGACAGTTTGATGAAGAAGTAGAATTTAAAGATAGTTGGGAATTAGGAGGACATGGGAGTGAGAGATGGGATGGTGATGAAGACTTCAGAGGTAGACTTACTAGGATGGAATTTAGGGCATGTAGAAGCATGTAAGGAGAAATAATTTAAGAAAGATACATTGAAGCCTTAACATTGAGAGTTCTAAATGCCAGAGTGAGGTGTTTATACTTTATTCTGTACATAAATGGGATCTGATGCATCATTACAACAGTTACCCAAATATTCATATATTCATTCATTTAACATATACATAGTGTATACATACACACACACATATCCATATATGTGCTTTAATACAAAATAGAATTCACAGAAAAGGCACCAGGAAAATAAAGCTCAGCCTATGCAATTGAAAATACCTAAAAAACCAGAACAATTTCCCCCACTGTATATTTAATATTATCAACCAACTTTCCCCCCTCAAATTACTCTTACAGACTTTATAGCTCAAACAGGGACTATGAAAGTCTCAGCATATTGAATCAACAATATTAGTGTAAATGTGTATATAACCTAGCAGTTTCCTTCAAACTGATTTTTGTTATATTCTATTTGGAAACAGAGGAGTGGACTTTAGGACTAGCTTTTTCATTCAACTAGCTAGCTTTGTGACTTTGGGCCAATTATTTAATGTTTCTAGGGATCAGTTTCTTCACCTATAAAAGAAGGGCTTGAGCAACATAATCTCTAAGGGGCTCTCCAGATTTCTATGTTATGGTTCTCGCATTACCTATTTAAAGCTGTCACGGCTTCAGCATCATCTTTACATGCCAGCAGTTTGTCTAAGTTATAGTCAAGTATTGCCAATCCCAGTTGTAAAATGGCCTTTATTCCATCATAGAAGAAACAGTCCACCACATTCACTGCACTTTCAATAGGTAGCACACTAATAAAAAGTGTGAGGAACCATGAGAGAGAAATTGAGGAAAAGAATGTCATATCAGTCATATGTTCAGTCAGCTGGGGAAGGTGATCTCTGATAAGTTCTTCAAAGACTGCCTGATCCACCAAGGCACCTGGAGAACATAAAAAGAAATTTAAAAATGAACACCTTTCAAAAGGACTTGTTTTCAATACCTTCCCACTACTATTAGTAGGCTGATCTATCTCATTTCTCTTCCTTAAATTATAAACTTCTTCAGTGCCTTTTCTATATATCACACAACTCTTTATCTGATAGCAGTATCATGCATACAGAAGCACTTGAGAAACTCAATTTATATTCATTTGACAGTTACTTATAGAATCTTTATTATGTCCAGAAACCTGTACTAGGTGCTATAAGAGATATACCAATTAATTAAAATGTTCTCATCCTCAGAGAGTTTAATCTCTAATAGAAATTAAGATAAATATACAAATAACTATAACACAAGATAATATAATCAGTGACCTAGCCATGATACAGAAGGCTTAGTCAAAGTTGCTCAGTTGTGTTTGACTTTGCGACCCATGGACTATACAGTCCATGGAATTCTCTAGGCCAAAATACTGGAGTGGGTAGCCTTTCCATTCTCCAGGGGATCTTTCCATCCCAGGGATCGAAACCCAGTCTCCTGAACTGCAGGCGGATTCTTTACAACTTGAGTCACAAGGGAAGCAAATAGAAGGCTTATGAAGGTACAAAGGAAAGACCACTTACGGTTTTAAAGTAAGGGATGACAGATCTATAAATATTTGATGACTGAAGAAAATATTATATAATTAACTAAGAACTTGATCCTTCTTTCCAAGCTTTCATATATCTATACAATTAATAAAAATGTGGAGATTTTAAGCTGATTAAAATCTCGTTCAAGTAAACTTAAAACTTTGATTGTATAAAGAAACAGGCCAGGTACTTTCTTTTTAAAAAGCAATATATTAAGCAATCTTTCTAATCATATGTCGAGTGCAAAAAGCTCTTCTCTTGAGGATGTCAGTGAATGTGGTATTTCAAAAACTTAATTGATCAGTTCTTCCATTTGATAGGTAACTGGATAGACAAGAGGCCTATAAATTCTTTAGAAAAGAAATATATGTTTGTATATGTATACATGTGTGTGTGCTTTTTTTACCAATGATTCGACGATTAAAATAATCAGGTAACATTCGTTCACATACAGCAACCAGAAGCCAAAAAGCCTCTTCCTCTTTTGCATACAGAAGCAACACTGAAGTCAAAATATTCATTGCCTAAAATTCATAGAAAAATAAAACATAAATGTTGCTTGGGTAATAATTACATCTCTTCTTCAAATATAGTAGTTTTCAGCAATAACAACTATGAGAGTAATCATAACGGAAACATGAGAACTCTGAGCCAGTCCAAAGCGAAACAAGTTGAAGTCAGTCTATGATTTGATAATCAGTTATTTTACATGGTAAACACAGGAAAATGAAACAGTAATATCATGAACATAGAACACAGTTAAGTAAAACCTCTCTAATTTAGACTAATTTCAATGAGTAAGAAGTATAAATTATCACAAGTCTGAAAAACTACATACTTTCTCAGATTATTGCCAAATTCAGACTGAAATTGAAGAAAGTAGGGAAAACCACTAGACCATTCAGGTATGACCCAAATCAAATCCCTTACAGTTATAGTGGAAGTGAGAAATAGATTCAAGGGATTAGATCTGATAGACAGAGTGCCTGAAGAACTATGGATGGAGATTCATGATATTGTTCAGGAGACAGGGATCAAGACCATCCCCAAGAAAAAGAAATGCAAAAAAGCAAAATGGTTGCCTGAGGAGGCCTTACAAATAGCTGTGAAAAGAAGAGAAACAAAAAGCAAAGGAGAAAAGGAAAGATATACCCATTTGAATGCAGAGTTCCAAAGAATAGCAAGGAGAGATAAGAAAGCCTTCCTCAGTGACCAATGCAAAGAAATAGAGGAAAACAATAGAATGGGAAAGGCTAGAGATCTCTTCAAGAAAATTAGAGATACCAAGGGAATATTTCATGCAAAGATGGGTACAATAAAGGACAGAAATGGTATGGACCTAACAGAAGCAAGAAGATATTAAGAAGAGGTGGCAAGAATACACAGAAGAACTATACAAAAAAGATCACTCACCTAGAATCAGACATCCTGGAATGCGAAGTCAAGTGGGCCTTAGGAAGCATCATTACAAACAAAGCTAATGGAGATGATGGAATTCCAGTTGAGCTATTTCAAATCCTAGAAGATGATGCTGTGAAAGTGCTGCATTCAATATGCCAGCAAATTTGGAAAACTCAGCAGTGGCCACAGGACTGGAAAAGGTCAGTTTTCATTCCAATCCCAAAGAAAGACAATGCCAAAGAATGCTCAAACTATAGCACAATTGCACTCATCTCACATGCTAGCAAAGTAATGCTCAAAATTCTCCAAGCCAGGCTTCAACAGTGTATGAACCGTGAACTTCTAGATGTTCAAGCTGGATTTAGCAAAAGCAGAAGAACCAGAGATCAAATTGCACTATCCATTGGATCATAGAAAAGGGAAGGGAATTTCAGAAAAACATCTACTTCTGCTTTATTGACTATGCTAAAGCCTCTGACTATGTGGATTACAACAAACTGTGGAACATTTTTCAAGTAAATTCTTCAAAATTCTTCACCTGACCTGCCTCTTGAGAAATCTGTATGCAGGTCAGGAAGCAACAGTTAGAACTGGACATGGAACAACAGACTGGTTCCAAACAGGAAAAGGAGTACGTCAAGGCTGTATATTGTCACCCTGTTTATTTAACTTATATGCAGAGTACATCATGAGAAACACTGGGCTGGATGAAGCACAAGCTGGAATCAAGATTGCTGGGAGAAATATCAATAACCTCAGATATGCAGATGATACCACCCTTATGGCAGAAAGTGAAGAACTAAAGAGCCTCTTGATGAAAATGAAAGAGAAAAGTGAAAAAGTTGGCTTAAAACTCAACATTCAAAAAACAAAGATCATGGCATCTGGTCCCATCACTTTATGGCAAATAGATGGGGAAGCAATGGAAACAGTGACAGACTATTTTCTTGGGCTCCAAAATCACTGCAGATGGTGACTGCAGCCATGAAATTAAAAGATGCTTACTCCTTGGGAGAAAAGTTATGACCAACCTAGACAGCATATTAAAAAGCAGAGACATTACTTTGCCAACAAAGGTCCATCTAGTCAAGGCTATGGTTTTTCCAGTAGTCATGTATGGATGTGAGAGTTGGACTATAAAGAATGCTGAGGGTTGAAGTATTGATGCTTTTGAACTCTGCATATAAGTAGGATAAGACTCTTGAGTGTCCCTTGGACTGCAAGGAGATCCAACCAGTTCATCCTAAAGGAAATCAGTCCTGAATATTCATTGGAAGGGCTGATGTTGAAGCCGAAACTCCAATACTTTGGCTACCTGATGCGAAGAACTGACTCATTTGAAAAGACCCTGATGCTAGGAAAGATTGAAGGCAGGAGAAGGGCACAACAGAGGATGAGATGGTTGGATGGCATCACTGACTCAATGGACATGAGTTTGAGTAAACTCTAGGAGTTGGTGATGGACAGGGAGGCCTGGTGTGTTGCAATTCATGGGGCTGCTAAGAGTTGGACATGACTGAGCAACTGAACTGAACTGAACTGAGGACATATTAAGATTGGAAAAACAAACCTCATCTGTATTTTCATCTACCCACAGGGTAACATCCCTTAAATGTCATTCTCTATTGTGTCTAAAACTAAATTTTATTTCTTCTATTAAATAGCATTTTCTATGCTACCTTAATTTGATCATGCTAGAAACCCTTTATCTACCACATCCAATTTGTCTTCACATCCTAGAGTTTCTTCTTATAAGAAGTCTTTTATTTTTATGTATTTATTTTTCTGGCTGTACTGCACAGCATGTGGGATCTTACTTCCCCCATCAGGTATTGAACCTGTGCCCCCTGCAGTGAGACTGCAGAGCCCTAACCACTGGACAACCAGGGAATTCCTAAAATGTCTTTTAGATTTGCTTCAACCTCTCCATTCTCCCTAAATTTCTCCTTCTTCTAACCTATCTTCCATACTAATGTCAGATCATTACTTTTGTATAACATTTGGTCATAGCCCCTTTTATAAAGGTAATATAATGTATAGAATCTGGAAAGAATGGAAAGGTGTGAAGAAAATCAAACCTCTTGCATCTTACCTAGCCAGAGATCACCACTGTTAATGAGTTGATGTACTTTTTTTTCTTTTTGTTTTTATTTTACTTTTTCCCCTTCTAAAATTTAGACCAAACTATATTAAAGTTTGTTTTTTTTCACTTAACATTATATTATACATTTTCCATGCCATCAAATCATCAAATAGCTCTTCTAAAATAGTATTTTAATGACTGTAAAAAATCTAATAAGTGTAATATACTATAAATGATTTAGCTATTCTACTATTATTGGACATCTAGGCTGATTTTAGCATTTCAGTATTATATATAACACTGTTAATGAATATCTCTGTATGTAAATCTTCATCCAAGTGGTTTACTATTTTCTCAGTAAAGATACATAGAAATTAAATTATTTGGTCAATTAATACTTTTAAATGACTTGATATTACTGCCAATTGTATTCCAGAAAGACTGTACCAATTTATATTCCTGACTTATAGTATTTGAATGTTTACTTCCCAGTGCCTTTGCCAATACTAAGAACTGTGACAATTATAATTGTCTTTGCTGATTTGATAGTGAAAATAGTATGTCATGGTTTGAATTTGACTTTCTTTGAGGTTGAGCCTTCTTTTTTAAACTTTATTATCTATATTTTCTTTCTGTGACTAATCTTTTCATGTCCATTGCTCATTTTTATAACTCAATACTTTTCTTATAGATTTGTATATTAAGTATATCAATCTTTGTCAGATCTGGAGTAATATCTGATTTCAAGTTCAGTTTTCACTCCATCACTTTCCTGTTCAAGAAGCCATAATGGGAGCAGCATAAGTGAAAATGGCAGAGTAAGGCCCTCTGAAAAAAGCTTTCCTCAGTAAAAGCAATAAGAACACAAGCAAAAATCATCAAAATCAATTTTTCAGAACTTTGAAAGTTCACCAAAAGCTTACAGCAAGTCAGGAAGCATTAGTTAATAAAATGGCTGAATCTCAGTAAAAACAGTGAACCCTGTGGCATTTTAAATTGTCCAAGTCCCACCCCTCCTGAGCTTCACAGAAGCCTGAAAAACCAACACTCAGGAATCATGGTGAAAAGCAGCACCTAGCAGCCATGGGAGGAAACAGAATGGGGCTGAAGTGCCTCCAACATCACATTCCCAGTGAACTGTCATTATATGACCTATTTGGTCATTCCCTAGAAAACTGCACTCACAAGGCTGTCTTTATTTGACCCAACACAGAGCTTACCCAAGGCAAAGAGCCTTTCCTTTAAACAATCAGAAGCAGTTGTTGAACATGTGGCTTCCTGAGGTAATGGATAACAACTGGGCCAAACAACAGGCTAATAAGGGGTGAAAATGAAAAGCTGCAGAATGAGACATCCATGGGGGGCTTTGGAAAGCTCTAATTTATTCCTGGAATCTAGAAGGCCAAGTGCATGATATGGCTTTTTGCCTGCCCAGAGTTGTAGGCACATTCAGGAAAGAACAGAAAAAGCCCTAAGCTCTTATCTCTGGCTAATCTTGAGGCTCTGCACAAACAGGAAGTGATAGAGAATAGAAAAAAATATGGAAAACTCAACAAAATCAAAAGCTGGTTCTTTAGAAAGATTTAAAAACCTGAAACACCTTTAGGTAACCTAACCAAAAGGACAAAAAATAGAAAGAGAGACTGACTCAAATTAAAATCAAGAAATAGAGAACATTACTACCAATGTTAACAGAAATAAAAAGGATTATTAAGGGAATACAAGGAATAACTCTGCTAACAAATTAGACAACCTAGATAAAATGGACAATGTCCTAGAAAAACCAAGACCAACTTAAGAAGAAACAGAAAAATCTGACAACACTTATTATAAGTAAAGATATTGAACTAATAATAATTTAAAAAACTTTCTACAAAAAAAACTCTAGGAACAGATAGTTTCATTGGCCAATTCTATCACAATTTAAAGAAGAATTAATACCAAATGGGAGGGCAAGAAACATTACCAAGCTCATTCTTTGACGTGCGTACATGCGTGCTAAGTCACTTCAGTCATGTTTGACTCTTTGCAACCCGATGGACTACAGCCTGTCAGGTTCCTCTGTCCACGGCCATTCTCCAGGCAAGAATTTTGGAGTGGGTTGCCAATCTTTTCTCCAGGGGATCTTCCTGACCCTGGGATCAAACCTGCCATCTCTTATGTCCCCTGCATTGGCAGGTTGGTTCTTTACCACTAGCCGCCACCTGGGAAGCACAATTCTTTTGACACCCTGACACACCCTGACACTAAAACCAGACAAAGACATCACAAGAAAATTATTATCAATACATTTTATGAATATAAATGCAAAAATCTCCAACAAAATACTAGAAAATTGAACACAATAGCCTATAAAAAAGGATTACACATAATGATGCAGTAAGATTTATCCTGGCAATACAAGTGTGGTGAAATATGACAACAAAAGTAATACATGATGTAAAAAATTAACAAATGGAAACTTCACTTAAAGAGTTTGGAGACCAGCAGGGGGTGCTCTCATGCCCTGCAACTACAGCAGAGACTAACAGGAATAAGAGTTTTCTTTCCTGGCAAGGCCAATGCAAAGCTATGGACTCTTAGTTTACTATAGCCCTTCCAACTTCCTTTTCTTCTCTATAAAAGTTTTCTCCTCCCCTTGCCATGAGGGGACTTGCCTATGGCTCACCATGGTTGTAGACACCAAACTGCCAATTTTCTGCTCATTCTAAATAAATCCATCTTTGCTGAAGAAATATCTGGTGGTCTATTTGTTTCAGGTCAACAATGATATTACTAAAATAAAGGGGAAAAGTCACATGATTATCTCAACAGACAGAGAAAATTACTTAAAATCCACTACCCTTTCATGATAAAGAGACTTAATGAACTAGGAATATAAGGGAACTTCCACAACATGATAAACAGAATCTATAAAACGCCCACATCTAACATCTACTTAATGATGCAAGATTGATTGCTTCCTTTTAAGATAAATAACAAGAAAGGAATATGCATTCTCACCACTTTTCTTCAACACTGTACCTGAAGGTTATAGCCAAGTCAACCAGGCAAAAAAAAAGAGGGGAAAAAGACATCCAGGTTGGAATGGAAGAAGTAAAAATATTCACTATTCAGATTCCATGATCTTGTCTACAGAAAATCCTAAGTAAGGAATCCACAAAAGAAAAAAAAAAAAAAACACTCCACTAGAACTAATAAGCTCAGCAAGATTACAGGATACAAAATCAATATACATAAAAATCAACTGTATTTCTATATAGTAGCAAATGAGCAATCCAAAAATAAAATCAAGAAAAAAATTCCATTTATTGTAATGTCAAAAAGATAAAAAAGTTAGAAATAAAATTAACAAAGGAAGTAAGAATCTAGAGCTTTCCACATAGGAAACTACAAAACAACCTTGAATAAAATCTAAAAAAGAATTAAATGGAAAAAGAAAAAAATCCTGTGTTCATGGATTAGAAGACCAGGCTTTTTCTTGCTTTCTCCAGAAATTATCAAACAGATACTAAAATTTGTATGGAAATGCAAGAGATCTAAAAAAGCCAAAATAATTTTTGGAAAAATAGTTAAAGGACTCAAATTTCCCAATTTCAAAACTTACTACAAAGCTGCAGTAAAAAAGACAGTGTGATATTGGCATAAGAACAGAAACATAATAGAACAGAATTTTGAGTCAAGAAGTAAGCCCTAACATTTATAGTCAATTGATTTTCAGCAGGGTGTCAAAGCAATTCAGTGAGTAAAAGATTGGTTTTTTTCAACAAATGACACTGGGACAACTGGCTATTCACAAGTAAAAGAATGAAGCTGAACCTTTTTCATACACTACACATGAAAATTAACACAAAAGCGTCCAGAAACCGAAATTTAAGCATTAAAACTATAAAACCCTTAGAAGAAAACATAGGAATAAATCTTTTTAACCTTGGCTTAGGCAATGGCTTCTTAGATATGACATCAAAAGCACACACAACAAAAGGAAAACATAAAAATAAATATTAAAACTTTTGTGCTTCAAAGGGTACCACTAAGAAAATGAAAAGACAATTCATGGAATAGAAGAAAAAATTGCAACTACTGTATTTGATAAAGGATTAGTATCTAAAATATATAAAGAATCATTACAACTCAACAATAACAAACAAAATTTAAGATGATAAAGAAGGGATAAAGCCAGTCAGCCAGCCATAATGAGTCAGTATTGTTCACCTGGGTTTTTGATAACAAGCGATAAAACCTGCTTACCATATTAAATTCAAACTTTCCCCAAACTTAAAAGATTCACCACGATCTTGCTTCACACAAACTTACTTACTTCTTGAGTCCAGCATGAACCTAGTCAGTCTGAACTCCATGGCCGACTTATTTTCACCTGAATGATAGTGCTCATAGTGTTACCTAACTCAGTAACTTTCCTCTGGCCCTCCAAGTTTCTAACTTTGCTTTCATTTTTTAGAAGTAAAAAATTGAGTAATGCCTACTTTGAAGCTGCCTCTAAACTACTGCATACAGATAATATCTCAGGCTTTGTGAGTGTAAGCTCTTTGAGAAAAGAAGCATTATGCTTCTTTTTTACCTTTCAGAGACCCTGCTGCTAAGTCGCTTCAGTCGTGTCCGACTCTGTGCGACCCCAGAGACAGCAGCCCACCAGGCTCCCCCGACCTTGGGACTCTCCAGGCAAGAATACTGGAGTGGGTTGCCATTTCCTTCTCCAATGAGTGAAAGTGAAGTCGCTTAGTTGTGTCTGACTAGTAGCGACCCCATGGACTGCAGCCTACCAAGCTCCTCAGTCCATGAGATTTTCTAGGCAAGAGTACTGGAGTGGCTTGCCATTGCCTTCTAAAACAGGCTAAATACTTATCATTTAGATGATCCATTCACTTAAATTACTTTTCAAACTTTCCTCTCTATTGATAAGTTTCAGTGGATAGATAGGATTTATATGTAGTCATAATGGTTTGTTGTTGTTGTTGTTTAGTTGATAAGTTGTGTCCAACTCTTTTGGACCCCCATGTTCTATAGCCCACCATGCTCCTGTATCTGTGGGATTTCCCAGGCAAAAATACAGGAGTAGGATGCCATTTCCTTTTTCAGGGGGTCCTCCCAATCCAAGGATTGAACTTATGTCTTACACACTGGCAGGTGGATTCTTGACCACTGAGCCACCAGAAACTGTAAAACACTGTAATTAACTCTGTAAAAGGCCTGTAATTTTCAAATATCTGAACATACAAGTATGTACTGATTCAAGTTTTCTTTTGGTTTCTTCACAGAACTATCTAGCCTCTTGCTTCAGTCTTTAGTAGCTGCTCTCAAGGCATGTTTCCTTCAGTTCCTTTCCTAGGTTGATGTCCTCTTTCTGAGAATCATCTCTTCCTTTTTTCATCCTCCTCAGCTTATTTTGTGGGCTTCTTCAGGTGGACTCACTGGTAAAGAATCCACCTGCCAATGCAGGAGACACTGGAGACATGTGTTCAACCTCTGGGTCAGGAAGATCCCCTGGGGCAACTCACTCCAGTATTCTTGCCTGGAGAATTCCATGGACAGAGGAGCCTGCTGGGCTACAATCCATGGGGTTGCAAAGAGTCAGACACAACTGAGTACACACGCAGGCACACAACTTATTTTACAAAATGATACATTCCAGTAGCTTCTTAAGAAAGGACACATGGAAGAAAAATGTTTTAAATGCTTGCATTTGACATCTAATTGACCATTTGATTAAATATAGAATACCAAGTTAAAGATTTTTTTTCCTCAAGATTTAAAGGCATCGTTTCACTGTTTACTACCTTAAGAGTTACTGCTGAGGAGTCTGGTGACATTCTAATTTTATTTCCTTTCTGGTGATGTATTTCTCCCTTCTCTGGGAAGTTTAAAGATTTTTTCTTCACTTTTGGAATTCTCAAATTTCAAAGAGATATAACTTGGTCCATTTCCATTCATTGTGATGAGTATTGGATGAGCCTTCATTATAAATAAATGTGTGGCTAAGAGTGCTAGCTAGTCACCATAATCCAGTCCCCCTTTCTCCCATAGTATCTGGATGTACGTGCGTGTAATCATGCTGGATTTTTGCAGACTTCTTTATAAATATGTGTTGCCTGAGGCCAAGATCCTCCAATAATATGTGGGTGAAGTGATGTATACAACTTCCACGCCTGGTCAAAATAATTTCCCATAATTGTTTCTCTATGCTTTTTCCCTTCTTCCTGTGAGTAGTAATGGCAATGAAAGAGCACCGTGGAAGGCATGTTTTGAAGATGACAGAGCCTGCTGTCATCCTATATATACCTCTGAATAATCACATGGAGTAGAGCTACCTACTAACCTGAAAACTTGCTCTGTTAAAGGAACTGTTTATTCCTTTAAGTAAACTTCTGTGTTTGAGCTATTATCTGTTTGAAATTATTTGTTAGCAGTCAAGAATACCCTTTAGTGTCCTCCTAAAGGATTTTTTTCAATGATTTCCCCACTGTCTACAAAGTAAAATCAAACTCCTGACTTATCTCAATCTACCTTATTGATCCCTCCTCCACCGGCCAATTGCCCAGTTACTTCATTTCATCAACTCTACACTTCTACTAAAGAGAACATCTGTCTGTTAGTCACTGTCGTGCCCAACTCTTTGTGACCCCATGGACTGCAGCCCACCAGGCTCCTCGGTCCATGGGATTTTCCAGGCAAGGATACTGGAGTGGTTTGCCATTTCTTCCTCCAAAACAGAATATGGTCCTACATATATTTCATATTTACCTCTATCTGCGCCTGGTTATACTGATCCCTTCATCTAGAATGGTCTTTCATTCCTTCTCCATATATCCAAAATTCACGGATTTCAAGACCTACAAATGCCACTTCTTCCACGAAGTCTTTTCTGTTCCTCCAACTTATTCCTTTTATGAATCCTGGTGAGACTTAATATTCTCTAATAAACTGTCTCATTTGTTTTTCATTTGCCAATGAATCTGTTTTAATACCTGCCAGTCCAAATATTTCTAAGGGGAGGATTCTTATCTGATTCAGCTTTATGTAGTCCTGAGTACCCAGCACAGTATCTTTCAGAGAGCAGGAATTCAATAAATATTTGTTAAATATAAAAGAAAAATGAATTAATGGAATATCAATTCTAAATATTTCTACTACCATTTTTAGATTAATAATATCCACTATCAATCGCAGCCCAACCTCTGTTCTTATTAGTAGAGTTGGATTTGATGTGATTTTATCATTTGGAACATGTAAATAGTTGAGTTCATAATGACAGCATACCTGGCAGTATCCAATTTTGGGATTTCTGAATGCATAAGCAGTAAGTACCCGCCTCAGAGCAGATATACCAGTGTCACTCTGAAAAGCTGGATGCTCAGGCAGGGAGCGACGCAAATCACGCTCAATTTCTTCAGTAGCCAAGTTGTAGGTCCCTAAGGACTGCTCAACCACTTCAGCATAATAGCCAGGATTAGCAGCCATGTCATTAACAGCACCTGTATAGATGATTACATTGACACACAAAAGAAGAGGAATATAAAAAAGCTACTATTTGCATATATACATGAAGAACTGGATTGCTTTTAAATTTAGCTCTATGCTCAACTGTTACCTGAGTACAAATAAAATGAAAAGCTTCACAGTATACAGCAATCATAGAAGAAAAAGAAATTAAAGAAATCCAGATCAGAAAAGAAGAAGTAAAGCTCTCACTGTTTGCAGATGACATGATACTGTACATAGAAAACCCTAAAGATAGTATCAGAACATTACTAGGGCTAATCGGTGAAATTAACAATGTTTCAGGATACAGAATCAATACACAGACATCACTTGCATTTCTATATACTAACAATAAAAAATCAGAAAGAGAGATTAAGGAATCAATCCAATTCACCACTGCAAGAAAAACAAAATAGCTAGGAATAAATTTGCCTAACTTATATGCAGAGTACATCATGAGAAATGCTGGACTGGAAGAAACACAAGCTGGAATCAAGATTGCCGGGAGAAATATCAATAACCTCAGATATGCAGATGACACCACCCTTATGGCAGAAGGCGAAGAGGAACTAAAAAGCCTCTTGATGAAAGTGAAAGAGGAGAGTGAAAAAGTTGGCTTAAAGCTCAACATTCAGAAAACTAAGATCATGGCATCTGGTCCCATCACTTCATGGGAAATAGATGGGGAAACAGTGGAAACAGTGTCAGACTTTATTTTTGGGGGCTCCAAAATCATGGCAGATGGTGACTGCAGCCATGAAATTAAAAGATGCTTACTCCTTGGAAGAAAAGTTATGATCAACCCAGATAGCATATTCAAAAGCAGAGACATTACTTTGCCAACAAAGGTCCATCTAGTCAAGGCTATGGTTTTTCCAGTGGTCATGTATGGATGTGAGAGTTGGACTGTGAAGAAAGCTGGGCGCCGAAGAATTGAGGCTTTTGAACTGTGCTGTTGGAGAACACTCTTGAGAGTCCCTTGGACTGCAAGGAGATCCAACCAGTGCATTCTGAAGGAGATCAGCCCTGGGATTTCTCTGGAAGGAATGATGCTAAAGCTGAAACTCCAGTACTTTGGCCACCTCACTCATGCGAAGAGTTGTCTCATTGGAAAAGACTCTGATGCTAGGAGGGATTGGAGGCAGGAGGAGAAGATGACAGAGGATGAGATGGCTGGATGGCATCACCGATGAGATGGCTGTGAGTTTGAGTGAACTCCGGGAGCTGGTGACGGACAGGGAGGCCTGGCGTGCTGCAATTCATGGGGTCGCAAAGAGTCGGACAGATATTCCATGTTCCCAGGTAGGAAGAATCAATATTGTGAAAACGACTATACTACCAAATGCAATCTACAGATGCAATGTGATTCCTATCAAATTATCAATGGCATTTTTCACAGTAATAGAACAAAAAATTTCATAATTCATATGGAAACACAATTCATATGGAGACCCCAAATAGCCAAAGCAGTCTTGAGAAAGAAGAATGGAGTTGGAATAATCAACCTTCCTGACTTCAGATTATATTACAAAGCTACAGTCATCAAGACAGTATGGTACTGGCACAAAAACAGAAACACAGACCAATGGAACAAGATAGAAAGCCCAGAAATAAACCCATGCACCTATGGGTACCTTATTTTTGACAAAGGAGGCAAGAATATACAATGGGGCAAAGACAGCCTCTTCAATAAATGGTGCTGGGAAAACTGGACAGCTACATGTAAAAGAATGAAATTAGAATACCTCTTAACACCATACACAAAGATAAACTCAAAATGGATTCAAGACCTAAATGTAAGATCAGAAACCATAAAACTCTTAGAGGAAAACATAGGCAGAACACTTGATGACATAAATCAAAGCAAGATCCTCTATAACACACCTCCTAGAGTAATGAAAATAAAAACAAAAGTAAACAAATGGGACCTGTTCAAACTTAAAAGCTTTTGCATAGCAAAGGAATCTATAAGCAAGGTGAAAAGACAACTCTCAGAATGGGAGAAAATAATAGCAAATGAAACAACTGATAAAGGATTAATTTCTAAAATATACAAACAACTCATACAACTCAATGCCAGAAAAACAAACAACACAATAAAAAAGTGAGAAAAAGACCTAAACAGACATTTCTCCGAAGAAGACATACAGGTGGCTAATACATGAAAAGATGCTCAACATCGCTCATTATTAGAGAAATGCAAATGAAAACTACAATGAGATATTACCTCACACTGGTCAGAACGGCCATCACCAAAAAGTCTACAAGTAATAAATGCTGGAGAGGGTGTGGAGAAAAAGGGAATGCTCTTGCACTGTTGATGGGAATGTAAATTGATAAAGCCACTATGGAAGATGGTATGGAGATTCCTTTAAAAACTAGGAATAAAACCACCATATGACCCAGCAATCCCACTTCTAGGCCTATACTGTGAGGAAACCAAAATTGAAAGAGACACATGTATCCCATTGTTCACTGCAGCACTATCTACAATAGCTAGAACATGGAAGCAACCTAGATGTCCATCAACAAATGAACGGATAAAGAAGCTGTGGTACATATTCACAATGGAATATTACTCAGCCATTAAAAGGAACACATTTGAGTCAGTTCTAATGAGGTAGATGAACTTAGAACCTATTATACAGAGTGAAGTGAGTCAGAAAGAGAAAGATAAATACCATATTGTAACATATATATATGGAATCTAGAAAAACAGTATTTAAGAATTTATTTACAGGGCAACAATGGAGAAAGAGACATAGAGAATGGTCTAATGGACATAGGGAGAGGGGAGGAGAGGGTGAAATGTATGGAAAGAGTAACATGGAAACTTACATTACCATATATAAAATAGATAGCCAATGGGAATTTGCTGTATGGCACAGGAAACACAAACAGGGGCTCTATATCAACCTAGCGGGGTGAGATGGGGAGGGAGATGGGAGGGAGTTTCAAAAGGAAGGGGATATATGTATACCTATGGCTGATTCATGTTGAGGTTTGACAGAAAACAGCAAAATTCTATAAAGCAATTATCCTTCAACAAAAAATAAATTAAAAAAAAAAAAAAAGGAAAAGCTTCACACTAAAACCTCTAACATCAGGACACCAATCTTATCCAAAAGAGTAACATGTTCATGAAATGTCATTTCCCCTTAACTTTCCTCTGACACTAGAGGTTCCCATTCCATCCCTTCCAGTTAGCTATATATTGCCTCATAAACTAATCTGCTCAGGCACTGGATGTGTGTATATAAAGGTAAGTACACATAACTATTGTACTCTGTTTGACTAGTCTGAACTCATGATGGGATGACGAGTAAAACTTTGTTCTAGCCACCTTTGTAATTATTTTTATTGGGGCATAGTTAATGTCTGTTAAATGAATAAAGTAAGTAAGTGTAATACCTGAAAAAAGCATCCAGAGCTCTCCTCTTAAGGTCTCTGGAATCCCTCTTACAACCAGATCTCGAGTCTTTTTGGTCCGAAACATGCTAACACCACGTCCACATTCTGAAAATAGAATGTTCCAGGACTGTTCCTTCATCTTTTCTTTCAACTATTAAAAAAAAAATCAAAGCAATTAAACATGGTGAGAAATCAACTTAATCTGAAATTAAGTTTCAAATAACTTGACAACTTTCTTCACCAAGAAACAACACCTATGAAAAATAAGAACATAGAAAGTCAAAATCGGTATTCACAGATGGGCTAACCACTGGAATACTGTCATCACAAAAATCTTCTAAACCCATGTGAGCATAACAGCTTTAATTTACTATTTTAGTTCTTAGCTAAACTCACGTTAAAATGGGAAAATCAGGACACTTAGGAGGTAAAACTTTGAACCATCATTCTCACCAATCACTCCAATTAGGATTGACTGTCAGAAATCAATGCAAATATACCCAAGATTCAACTTCCATCTTAATTCTAGATAATAGTCATATTTTGTATCTGCTAGAAAATCTTTTCCAGCCCTAAAAGAAGAATTTTCAGTTGCAATACCTTCTAGTCTAATATTTTTATTTTTAATCAATTGTTTCAATCCATAGATTTAAATATTTTGTTTTCCTACCATTTTGGAATCAAGAGTCTCCAAATTCTGAGGGTGAAATACTGTCATTAAAGCTTCAGTGTTCACAGTTTTGCTGCATTCTCTCTGACATGTCAAAGACTGTACGTCGGTATCATCAGATGGGTCTATAGAATCAGAACTAACAGGAACCTGGAAAAGAAAGAATATAATTGTTCCAAATGTATACCTAAAAGTTTCTGCAAGAGGAAAAAGTGCTAATGTTCTATCTGTCATTTAAGAACCATGATTTATATACATAATAAGTATTAATGCAATGTCTCAGAAGAACATTGTTTTTCTATCAAAATTAGAGATGTCAACAAACCAATGTCAAGAACATCAAACTTAGGACCTTAGTGAATCAATTCCTCTATATGGGCAATAAAATACTAGCCAAATATTAAAGAGCAAAAACTGTTCAGAACACTGGAAATTAACCAAAGGTACAGAATGAACTGAAAAGTATCAATTAAAAAAAATTATTGAACCTCAGTAAGAACACCAGTCTGTTAAGTTTTAACTGGAGGTTATTCCCATCCTCCCTCCCTTCCAAGTTCAAAGGTATGGTAGTCATGAAAGTCAGCACTATCACAGCCAATGGATCTCTTGGAGGTTCATTAAAAGCCCCATCCCCAGAACACAGTTAATATTTTCACCGAATTAGTAGCTACCCAGAAAACTCCATTCCCAGGGTGTTGTTACCATTGGATTTGACTCAGAGCTCAGTTCAGTACAGTTCAGTTGCTCAGTCATGTCCGACTCTTTGCGACCCCATGAATCGCAGCACGCCAGGCCTCCCTGTCCATCACCAACTCCCAGAGTTCACCCAAACCCACATCCATCGAGTCAGTGATGTCATCCAGCCATCTCATCCTCTGTTGTCCCCTTCTCCTCCTGCCCCCAATCCCTCCCAGCATCAGAGTCTTTTCTAATGAGTCAACTCTTCGCATGAGGTGGCCAAAGTACTGGAGTTTCAGCTTTAGCATCATTCCTTCTGAAGAACACCCAGGGCTGATCTCCTTCAGAATGGACTGGTGGGATCTCCTTGCAGTCCAAGGGACTTTCAAGAGTCTTCTCCAACACCACAGTTCAAAAGCATCAATTCTTCGGTGCTCAGCCTTCTTCACAGTCCAACTCTCACATCTATACATGACCACAGGAAAAACCATAGCCTTGACTAGATGGACCTTTGTTGGCAAAGTAATGTCTCTGCTTTTCAATATGCTATCTAGGTTGGTCATAACTTTTCTTCCAAGGAGTAAGCGTCTTTTAATTTCATGGCTGCAGTCACCATCTGCAGTGATTTTGGAGCCCAAAAAATAAAGTCTGACACTGTTTCCACTGTTTCCCTATCTATTTCCCATGAAGTGATGTGACCAGATGCCATGATCTTCGTTTTCTGAATGTTGAGCTTTAGGCCAACTTTTTCACTCTCTTCTTTGACTTTCATCAAGAGGCTTTTCAGTTCCTCTTCAATTTCTGCCATAAGGGTGGTGTCATCTGCATATCTGAGGTTATTGATATTTCTCCTGGCAATTTTGATTCCAGCTTGTGCTTCTTCCAGCCCAGCGTTTCTCATGATGTACTCTGCATATAAGTTAAATAAGCAGGGTGACGATATATAGCCTTGATGTATTCCTTTTCCTATTTGGAACCAGTCTGTTGTTCCTGACCTGCATATTCAGAGCTCAGCTCTTTGTAAAAAGTACTTTCCTCAGGGCAATCTGCTGATAATGTCACAGCTGCCTAAGGCTATGATATCAATTTGGAGCAAACAAGAGCCTGGCTAAAATGTTAAAGAAAGGCTTTGAAAACCAGATGGCCATAAGGGAACTTTGAAAGATTCCAACATATTATTGGGAATCTGAAAGTATGCATGAGTATACAAGACTGTGAACCTGCCCAGGAACAAGATGGGACAGGAGAAGGCCCCAGTTACTCCACTCAGGCTGATCTTGGAAATAAGAAATGAAAACTAAGGCTGACTATAAACTGCCTAAAGTATGAGGAATACCTTTACACAAAGATCCCCTTGGTAGAAGGTGGAGAACCTAATGGTTCAAGGCATTTAAGGGCATCTCTGACCCATCATTGGCTGACCACTCATTTATAATGACTGAGGGGGTGATCTGAAGAAGCCAGGCTTAAAAATACACACAAGGGGCTTCCCTGGTAGCTCAGTGGTAAAGGAGAAACAGAAGACAATGCAGGAGACACGGGTTTGATCCCTGATCCAAGAAGATCCCACATAATGTGGAGCAACTAAGCCTGTACACCACAACTATTGAGTCTGTGCCACAATGAGAAACCCACACACTGCAATTAGAGAGCAGCCCCTGCACGCCACAACTAGAGAAAAGCCCTTGCAGCAACGAAGACCTAGCACAGCCAAAAAAAAAATTTAATTAAACTATTTCTTAAAATACAAACAAGAATTATTTTTCGAAAAAAGGCAACCAACAAATGTCCCTGAAGGGCCTCACTTCTTAGACTTTTTTAAACTAAGAATAGAAACCAGCTATTATACATATATTCAAAGAACTAAAGGAAACTGTTTAAAAAACAAATAAAGGACTCAGTTAAAAAGTAGGTAAAAGACCTAAGCAGAGACCTCACCAAAATATATATATATATATATATATATATATATAAAAAGATGACAATCATATGAAAAGATGCTCAATATCATATACCTTTCAGTTCAGTTCAGTTCAGTCGCTCAGCCATGTCCGACTCTTGGCAACCCCATGAATCATAGCATGCCAGGTCTCCTTGTCCATCACCAACTCCCGGAGTTCACTCAAACTCACGTCCATTGAGTCAGTGATGCCATCCAACCATCTCATCCTCTGTTGTCCTCTTTTCCTCCTGCCCCCAATCCCTCCCAGCATCAGAGTCTTTTCCGATGAGTCAGCTCTTTGCATCAGGTGGCCAAATACTGGAGTTTTAGCTTCAGTATCAGTCCTTCCAATGAACATCCAAGACCGATCTCCTTTAGGATGTACTGGTTGGATCTCCTTGCAGTGCAAGGGTCAAGTCAAGAGTCTTCTCCAACACCACAGTTCAAAAGCATCAATTCTTCGGCGCTCAGCCTTCTTCACAGTCCAACTCTCACATCCATACATGACCACTGGAAAAACCATAGCCTTGACTAGATGGACCTTTGTTGGCAAAGTAATGTCTCTGCTTTTCAAAATGCTATCTAGGTTGGTCATAACTTTTCTTCCAAGGAGCAAGCGTCTTTTAATATCTTTAGTAAGTAAGTAAGTAAAGTCACTCAGTCGTGTCTGACTCTTTGTGACCCCATGACTGCAACCCACCAGGCTCCTCAGTCCATGGGATTCTCCAGGCAAGAATACTGGAGTGGGTTGCCATTTCCTTCTCCAGGGGATCTTCCCGACCCAGGGATCAAACCCAGGTCTCCCACATTGGAGGCAGATGCTTTAACCTCTGAGTCACCAGGGAAGCCCCTTAATATCTTTAGGTAACTGCAAAGTTAAAGAGTGAGATACCATTTCATACCTATTAAAATGGCTAAAATCCAGGATACTGGTAACACCAAGGGCTACTGAAGATGTGGAACAAGAACTCATTGCTGATGGGAATACAAAGCAGTACAGTACTTTAAGAGATGGTGTGACAGTTTCTTATAGAGCTAAACATAGGGTTACCTTATGATTCAGCAACTGTGCTCCAAGGGACATATCCAAATAAGCTGAAAACTTACATCCACACAAAAATCTGCACATGAATGTTTATAGCAGCTTTATTCATAACTGCCAAAACCTGGAAGCAACTAAGGTATCCTTCAATACGTGAATGGATAAACACTGCTATTATACATATATTATACATATATTATATATATCCAAATATATCCAAAAAAGGAATACTTTTCAGCAATAAAAAGACAGGAACAATCATCACAACTAAGAGCTGTTTTTTTTTTTTAAAAGAGAAACAAAACTGATAAACCTTTAGCTAGATTTACCAAGAAAAAAAGAGAATTCAAGCAAAATTAGAAATGAAAGAGACTTTGTCTGATGACACAGAAATTAAAATGATCATAAGGACTACTATGACTGATTATATGCCAATAAATGGGATGACATTGAAGAAACACACAAATTCCAAGAGACATACAATCTACCAAGATATAATCATAAAAAAATAGGAAATCTGAACTTAACCAATGATATGTAAGGAAACTGAATCCAATACAAAATCTCCCAACAATAACAATAAAAATCCCTGGCTTCATGGATGAAATCTATCAAATATGTAAAGAAGAATTAATGCTAATCCTCAAACTCTTCCAAAAAATTGAATAGGAGTCAACACTCCCAAACTTCTTTTACAAGGCCAGCAGTCCCCTGAAACCAAAGCCAGATGGGAACACTACAAGAAAAGAAAACTACAGGCCAAAAATTCATGATGAATACAGATGCAAAAATTCTCAACAAAATACTGGCAAACTGAATTCAACAGCACATTAGAAGGATCATACACCATGATCAACTATGATCTCTGGAAGGCAAGGATGGTTCAAAATATACAAATCAATAAAATGAATTAGAATAAAAGGCAAAAACCATATGATCATTTCAATAGATGCAGAAAAATTATTTGACACATATTCAACATCCTCTCACAATAAAAACTTTCAATAAAGTGTATACAGAGAAACATACCTCAATATAATAAAGGCTATGTGTGACAAGCCCAAAGCAAACATCATACTCCATGGTGAACGGTTAAAAGCTTTCTAAGATTAAGAACAAGAAAAGGGTGCCCACTGTCACTACTACTATTTAACAAAGTACCGTACATCTGGGCCAGAGAAACTAAGCAAGAAAAACAAATGAGATATAACTACACACTTGTTAGAATGGCTTTTATCAAAAGACAAGAGTTAAGTCTTGGCAAGAATATGGAAAAAAAGAGAGCACAAGCACAGTTTGTGATGATGCAAATTGGTGCTGCACTATGGAAAACATGTATGAAGGTTCCTCAAAAAAATTAAAACTAGAACTACCACTTGGGGACTTCCCTGATGGTACAGTGGTTAAGAATCTGCCTGTCTTAATATAGGAAGGGGACACGGGTTTGATCCCTGGTCCGAGAAGATTCTGCATGCTGCAGAGCAACTACTGAGCCTGTCCTCTAGAGCCTTTTCTCAGTATATATTCAAAGGAAATAACGTCGCTATCTTCAGTTGATAACTGCACCCCATATGTTCACTGCAGCATTGTTCACAAAAGCTAAGACAAACCTAACTGTTGACAGATTAATCAACAAAGAAAATGTGGTATACAGATAAACAAAATATTATTCAGCCATAAAAAGGAAGTTTTGCAATGTGCAACAATATTGACAGACATTAAGGGCGCTACACTAAGTGAAATAAATCGGACAGAGAAAAACAAATACTGTATGATCTCACTTATATGTGGATTCTAAAATAGCCAGCTTTACAGAAGCAGAGTAGAATGGGGTTTGCAGGGGCTAGGAAAGGGGGAAATGAAGAGATGTTGGTTAATGTGTACATACTTCTAGTTTATATGAGAAATAAACTCTAGGAATCTAATGTTCTAGGAATCTAATGTACAGCATGATGACTATAGTTATTGATAATGTATATCTGAAAGTTGCTATGAGAGTAGAATTTAAATGTTTTCACTATAACTACAAAATTGTAATTACATGAGTGGGTGGTAAGTGAAAGAACTTTACTGTGGTAATCATTTAATTGATATATAAATTGTATAAGTTTGAGATGTATGATGTGATGATTTGATACACAGATATATTAAGGCCCATTTTAATATATCTGTATATCAAATCATCACATCATATATCTCTTACACAATTTGTCAATTATCACAATAAATCTGGAGGGGAGCGGGGAAAGAACCTAGCAGTTCCTTACATAAATAGTTGAAGTTTAACAAGTATCTGTTGAATTTTTTTTTAATTTAAAAAATGAGATATCAAACCACAAAAAGATATGGAGGAACCTTAAATGCATACTGCCAAGGAGTCACTCTGAAAAGAATACATATGTTATATAAAATTTTGGAAAAGGCAACCCCTCATTCATAAAACTAGGATCATGGCAGCTGGTCCCATCACTTCATGGCAAATAGATGGGGAAACAATAGAAAGAGTGAAAGACTTTATTTTCTTGGGCCCCAGAATCACAGTAGATGGTGACTGCAGCATGAAATTAAAAGACACTTGCTCTTTGGAAGAAAAGCTATGACAAACCTAGACAGCATATTAAAAAGGAGAGACAATACTTTGCTGACAAAAGTTCATATGGTCAAAGCTATGGTTTTTCCAGTAGTCATGTATGGATGTGAGAGATGGACCATAAAGAAGGCTGAGCACCAACGAATGCTTTCAAACTGTGGTGCTGGATAAGACTCGAGAGTCCCTCAGACTGCAAGAGATCAAACCAGTCAGTCCTAACGGAAATCAACCCTGAATATTCATTGGAAGGATTGATGCTGAAGCTGAAGCTCCAATACTTTGGCCACCTGATGCAAAGAGCCAACTCATGAGAAGAGACCCTGATGTTGGGAAAGATTGAAGGCAGGAGGAGAAGGGGCCAACAGATGAGAAGGTTGGATGGCACTCAGTGGACATCCGTTTGAGCAAGCCCCAGGAGATGGTGAAGGACAGGGAAACCTGGCATGCTGCAGCCCATGGGGTCTGAGTGTTGGACACAACTAAGCAACTGAACACACAACACAGAAGGGTTGAAAGTTAAAGAGGATTCAGGGAAAGTTTAAAAGGAGTATTCAAAACAACGTCTGAATATAAGGGTAGGACAGAAGAATCTTAGAAAGGGGAAAAAAAAACAATTATTAGTGAGTATATGTCCTGTGTTACAACACTTTCTTTTTTAAAAAAGCTTGTTTTGACAAGTATGGATCTGACTCTACGATCCCATGGACTACAGCTGGCCAGGCTCCTCTGTCCATGGCATTTGCCAAGCAAGAATACTGGAGTGGGTTGCCATCTCCCTCTCTACTTGACAAGTATACTTTACTATTAATGCTAAATTTTGATGTTCTAATTAGAGATTATGTTTTTCCAAAGCCAACTCAAAAAGTCGTGGTTGTAGTCTGGATCTCAAAGTAAAGTGCATTCTCTTAATTTAGGACATATGACTGAGACTCCAGCTTATCTATTAGTTGTATATCTAAACTATAGTAAAAGTAGCCAAGAAGGAAAATAAAAATAACCCTTATAAAATGCCAAATATCAACATATAAAACAGACAGCAAGTGTGCTGCTTCTCTCCATCATTACCTTTTAAGTATTCACAAAAGTCACATTAACATACTGCTGCTGCTCAGCTGCTTCAGTTGTGCCCAACTCTTAGTAACCCTGTGGACTGTAGCCTGCCAGGCTCCTCTGTCCATGGGATTCTCCAGCCAAGAATATAGGAGTGGGTTGCCATTCCCTTCTCCAGGGGATCTTACCAACCCAGGGATTGAACCTGCATCTCGTATTTCATATTTACCTTCAAAGATATTTGTTTAAAAATCAATTTAATATTTGGTTTGAAGAGCATAATAAAAAATTAGGAAGATAAGCTTAAATTTCTTAACTTTTATTTTTGTTCTGGCACTTTGAATGGGAGGATTTTACGCCAAGGCCGTAACAATTCTATATATCCATATAGCTATATAGATATGTAGAATATGCTGTATATAAATATACACTCACACTTGTGATGATTATAAATTTGGCACTCTTCAGACATTTAGTGCCTGAGCAAAATCCAATCACATGAAGAAGCTACGTAGGTTGCTGACTTTATAAAGGGTATTCTTAGACTGGTTTGGTTTCTGGTATCTGCTATTGACTTTAGAAACAGCATATGGCTTCTAAAAGTGAAGAAAAGGCAGAGGAAAGACAAATATTTCTGTATGTGTAACTTTAACTTTTCCACAATTAGATTTAAATTAAAATATCTCATTAAACTCAGTATAATAATGACAACTGGGGGCCACAGTTGATCTGTAAATTCAAAAACTACAACCAAAATACAAAGAAATACTTCCCTTAGATATCACAAGCTTATCTTAAAATATGCTCCTGTACATTGTTGTTGTTCAGTCACTCCGTCGTGTCTGACTCTTAGAAACCCCATGGTCTGCAGCACACCAGGCTTCCTTGTCTTCACTATCTCCCGGAGGTTGCTCAAACTCATGACCATTGAGTTGGTGATGCCATCCAACATCTCGTTCTCTGTTGCCCCCTTCTCCTCCTGCCTTCTATCTTTCCCAGCTTCAGGGTCTTTTCTAATGAGTTGGCTCTTCGCACAAGGTGGCCAAAGTATTGGAGCTTCAGCTTCAGCATCAGTCCTTCTAATGAATATATTCAGGATTGATTTCCTTTAGAATTGACTGGTTTGACTGTACATTGTACATAACTTTAAATTAGTGTTAATTTTATTTTTAATAAAACTTCTGATTTCCTAATGTTGAAATTCCAATCCCAAAGAAGGGTAATGCCAAAGAATGTTTTCAAATTATTACACAACTGCTCTCATTTCACAAGACAGCAAGATAATGCTCAAAATCCTTCAAGCTAGGCTTCAACAGTATGTGAACCAAGGACTCCCAGATGTACAAGCTGTATTTAGAAAAGGCAGAGGAACCAGAGATCAAATTGCCAATATCCATTGGATCATAGAAAAAGGAAGGGAATTCCAGAAAAATATCTACTTCTGCTTCATTGACTATGCTAAAGCCTTTGACTTTGTGGATCACAACAAAGTGTGGAAAATTCTTCAAGAGATGGGAATACCAGACCACCTTACCTCTGCTTCCTGAGAAAACTGTATGCAGGTCAAGAAGCAACAGTTAGACATAAAGCAACAGACTGGTTCCAAATTGTGAAAGGAGTTCGTCAAGCCTGTATTGTCATCCTGCTTATTTAACTTATAGGCAGAGTACATCACACAAAATGCCAGGCTGGATGAATCACAACCCTGGAATCAAGATTGCCTGCAGAAATATCAACAACCTCTGATATGCAGATAATACTAATAGCAGAAGGCAAAGAGCAACTAAAGAGCCTCTTGCTGAGGGTGAAAGAGGAGAGTACAAAAGCTGGCTTAAAATTTAACATTCAAAAGCAAGATCATGGCATCCAGTCCTATCACTTCATGGCAAATAAATGGGGAAACAATGAACACAGTGACAGACTTCATTTTCTTGGGCTCCAAAATCACTGTGGATGGTGACTGCAGCCATGAAATTAAGAAGCTTATTCCTGGAAGAAAAGCTATGACCAACCTAGACAGCATATCAAAAAGCAGAGACAACATTTTGCCAACAAAGGTCCATATAGTCAAAGCTATGGTTTTCCCAGTAGTAATATACAGATTTGAGAGTTGGACCATAAAGAAGGCTGAGCGTCGAAGAATTGATGCTTTTGAATTGTGGTGCTGGAGAAGGCTCCTGAGACAGCAAGGAGATCAAACCAGTCAATCCTAAAGAAAATCAACCCTGATTATTCATTGAAGGATTGATACTGAAGCTCCAATACTTTGGCCACCTGGTGCGAAGAGCCAACTCATTAGAAAAGACCCTGAAGCTGGGAAAGATTTAAGGCAGGAGAAGGGGATGACAGAGGATGAGATGGTTGGATGGCATTCAATGGACATGAGTTTAAGCAAACCCTGGGAGATAATGAAGGACAGGGAAGCCTAACATACAGCATTCCATGTGGTCACAAAGAGTCAGACATGACTTAGCAGATGAACAACAAGAAATGTTGAAATAAAGCTACTCCACACAGCTTAAGCATCTCTAATTTACATTATAGCTACAGAAAATATATTACTTTATTCTGACAAGGCAAAGAAAACATCAGTTGTGTGGGTTAGATTATTCTTTTTTTAAGAAATTATTTATTTTTGGCTGTGGTGTGTCTTCATTGCTGCATGGACTTTTCTCTAGTTGCAGTGCTTGGGCTTCTCATTACAGTGGTTTCTCCTGTTGCAGAGCATGGGTTCTAGAACTCCCAGGCTCTAGAGCACAGGCTCAAAAGTCATGAAGCTCAGGCTTAGTTGTTCCACAGCATGTGGGATCTTCCTGGATCAGGGATTGAACCCTTGTCTCCTGCATTGGCAGGTAGATTCTTTACCACTGAGCCACCAGGGAAGCCCTAAAGTATTATTCTCCTCTGCATTATCATGGAGGATAAGGAAGCCGTTAGATAGGGTTGGTTATGAAAACTAATGAAACAAGTATATTTATAAACACTTCAATAATCTGTAGATTTTGCTCTTTTAAACATTCCAATGCATAGCTCAATTTCTACCTCTTCTTGACATTCTATAGTTCCTATGATCCACTTACAATGTAGTTGCAAAGCATCAAGTAAAGGATCTTTAGCAGTACTTTCCCTCTTAAGTCACTTTGCTTAAAACTAACCTAAAAGGGCCCATTTTTCTTTCACTTATTATAGTTCTGAAAAATTATCGTATCTGGTAATATTTCTTGAGTATACATGTTAATAAAAAATAAAAGATTAATGTGTTTTCTAAGCATTTGATTGGAAAATTTCAAAACCTGTGTATGTACCGGGATTTTAACTTAACAAAATGTGGAGAATTTTAATTGACATATTTAAAAATTTAGACAGAACTGATACTTACCCATACTCCCAGTTGTTTCTGGGAGCATTTGTTCTTTGTTTCACAATTTTATATACTCATGGGAAAAATTTCCTAGTTCTTCCTGTATTCATATTTAGATTTGTTGATTTAGACTTCCTTGAGATTTAGAATAAAAAGTCTTGTTGTTTGTATATAATTTTTTAATATAATTTTTTCTTTGTTTCAGTATGCTAGGTGTAGCTATAAAATAACTACAATGTCTGTCATTTAGAAATCAAATGGAACCAGCTCCTCTTTAAAAAGCTCTCTTTACTATTTTTAAAAATGTAGTATAAAAATAAAGCTAGACATATACAGATTATAGTAAACAAGTTAATATTCCTCCTCATTGTGAAGATAAAAATCTTAAGTGAAAATAGAATGTTATGTCAATTAAAAAAAATTTCCAAGCAAGCCAGTTTACTTACTGGTATTTTGTACATATCTTTGTTAAAACCTTTAAAAATGGCTAAGAGAAACTAGAAAACCTTAGAACTTTGACATACATCTGAAAAGACGGCAAACTCATTTTGAAACAAAATCCTTTCTTGACAATTGAGCATATCCAACTATTAAGATGCATCTGAGAATTTTCAAGGGAAAAAAATTCCAGGTATTCAGGTTTAAGAGAAACAGATAAAGGAAAGGGAAAGATAAGCAGAGCATTACATCCAACACAGAGACTGAATCTGAAATGGACTTAGGACTGAAAAACAAAAGTGAGATAAGCAAGAATATGTGAGCAAGACTGATCAGTTTACTTATGTCCTCACATCAAACTGTGGTATACTGTGGGTATATATATTTGACAAGAATGAAAGATTAGCAAGTTGGAGCACAAAAACTCTTAATGGCCAACATGAAGGTTCTGTGTCTGGAATAGAGATTGTTGTTGTTCTGTCGCTAAGTCATGTCCAACTCTTAAACTGAAATATATAAATATTTTTAAATTATATGCTTTCATTGCACTTTTCTCTTATCAAGTAGAGAGTCAGTCTTGTCAATTCTGCATTCAAATTGACTTAGCATAATATTTTCAGTCTCTGCTCTAGGGGAAGAAATAAAAGCCTCTATAATCCAATCCAAGTAAAATAATATAGCCAGTGAAGCCAATGTTGATTTTTTCTTTAAATTTTTAATTAAAATAAAAGTAGTTGTAATGTTTTATCAATCTATTAAAATATGAGATTGAAAAAGAAAAATTAATTTGAATTGAAACTACATTTCCATAAAAGATAAACATCAAAATCAGGCTTTTAATTATCTTTTGCCAAGAATATTTGCTTTGTCTAATATTTTACAAGTAAATAGATATGTCACTATTTTGTTTTGGCCCAGATTATATAAATAAGGCTCACCTGCTTGATGTTAAATAAAAAGATTATCAGACCATCTCCCTACAGCAATAAGAGTCCTTTTTTAATGCCCCATTGAATTCTCATAGTTTGAGTTGTTAAAAGCCATGCTATGCAAAGTACAAGGTATGTATATATGATTAAACAACAAATATAGTCAAGAAAAATAACAAGATAATTTTTTAAAAGTCTGAATTCCTAAAAAGTGATAATGTCCCTAATTTTCACTTCTGCTTTATGATGTGACTTAGAGAATACAATTTCTTTGGTATTCATCTTATAAAAACTAAACATAAGAATAACAGGAAAGGTACTGTGAGTTCCTTTTAAAGAGGGGACCACACAAACATAAATCTTTTTTTCAAAATGATTTGATTGGTATATAATTACCTCTGTGCTAATATCGTGATATTGAGTTGAAGTTGTCCCACACTTGAGCCTGAGTTTTGCCACCAACTGCTCAAATTCTTTTACTTCACTGAAGCGAAAAGCTGTTTTTCCTTTGACGCTAATGATGACAGATTTGCTGGAATCATTTGTCTTATCTATAGCTAAGACCTGGGGGATGAAAACATAAGTGAATCACTTTTTTTTCTCATTTTTGACAAGGTCAGGCAAAATGGCTTAGCTTATTATTATCTGTTTTTTGTGGCAACAAGTTTTGGTCTGTGGTAGGACTTAGTAGGGAATAGACTGGGTACTAGTAGTATCACTGATACAAGCAATCTCAGCGCAAGTTATTTCACTTCTTTAGGAAAAGGTTAACATGTAACCTTTAAAAATGACAAATGTAAAAATTCAATGCTGCAATACTGATAACTGATTTTGACTTATAGAAAAGCTATCAATTCTATTCTTTCTGACCATGTATATATATCAAATGTGATAGTGTAAGTTTTGGTATTCATGTCATAAATGTCTGAGTGATTACACTCCATGTTGCATCACCCAAACCCTTATGTTGTACATAAACTTTTAGTTGTTTTCATTTTCAATAAGAGCTATAAGGTTCTTATCCTAGTACTCTCATCCTTAGGAATGGTACTCTTATCCTGGAGAATATTATGGAACTTAAAAAAGATTATTTAAAAATTACTAAAAAGATGTTGCATATTGTTTTTAATAATTTACAAAATTAAAGGGTATTTTACTCTGTGAATGATCACATTTTTGAACTAAAAACTGATATGCAACTAAACTTACTTTACCTCTCGTAATGGAATGATTACACTACACAGATTGCCATCGTGGCTAGCAAAGCAGATATAGTTTTCCGATATGCACATTTTTCCATGAGTGTTGAAGTGGCTGAATGGTACCCATAAGAAACATTCATGTACTTCTTTCAAAGTCTCTTCTTTGGGCAGCCTAAAAAAAGCATTAAATTGCTCACTGTGGGCTCGGTTTTCCAGACCTCTATAGGAAAGAAAAAAAAGAAGGGGCTCAAATGATGCCTTCTAAAGTGTACACATGTCTACACTCATTAAGTGCACTGTAAAACAGAACGATTAAACACTACATGTTATGCTCTTCAACAAATTATGGAATGGAAGAAACACATTGATTCCTAATCAATTTGTTTGTTCTCTTTTCCAGTTTTGTATTATTAGATTCCAGTACACAATGGTTAGAGATGATGTAGGTCTTCAAACCATCTGTTAAAGGGTGATTTGCTAGGAGACTATTCTATTATTATATTCATATGTGAATATGGCTAAAACCAATCTTGGAAGACAATAATTTTTACACTTGGTTATCAGGAAAATCAAGAGAGTTACCCAGTTCAAACAAAATGATGAAAGTTTACAGTATCAAAATTTAGATGGGAAGACTAGTACATAAAAATAACATTAAAATCAAATGAAGCAAAAATCTAAATGAATGTTTAAAAAATTCAAAGTAGAGACACAATAAAACAACAGTGCTTGCACAGTTTTGGGCACAGGATGGGTGTCAATAAATACAGATGACTTGTTAACTGACACATAAATATATAAATAAAAAACAATTGCTTAAAATAGCACAATTTTTCTAGAGGCATTAAACACTTGTGCTAAGCAGCAAAGCCATCTGGGGTAGTGAGTAAATTATGCAAGTTCTAATTCTAAGCCAAAAAAGTTAAAACTAAATTTATCCTTCCAGCATATACTGTTTGAACATGTGGCAGTTCACCATGTCTTTTAAAAGTAATTCTGATAAATATGAACAGAGACTCACAATTTTTACCTCACTTAAATTGCAATTTGGTGGGTTTTTCCACTACTATTGAAAAACATAAGATCTTTTTATATCAATGAAAAGATGTCTGTGATATATTATTTTAAGAGGAGAAGTAGACTGTAGCATAATATGTGATGTTTAATCCCATTCATGCTTTTGGCAAATATTTTTTTAATTCATGCATTAAAAGGTCTGGAAGGATATATACTGAATTTAGCTACTATAATACATATTTGTAAAAACAGTAAACCAAAGCAATAGATATTCCATTTTTAAAATGTCATTTGGAGACGAAGTCTAAATAATCTATTTTTTTAATGTACTAGGGAAAAGGATTTAGATATATATGATTTTCAATGCATGTGCTTAGCCACTTCAGTCATGTCCGATTCTCTGTCACACGATAGACTACCAGCCCACCATGCTCCTCTGTCCATGGGATTTTCCCAGCAAGAATACTGGAGTGGGTTGCTATTTCCTCCTCCAGGGGATCTTCCAGACCCAGGGATCAAACCCACATGTCTCCTGCATTGAAGGTAGATTCTTTACTGCGGAGTTGCAGGGGAAGCCCTAATTTTCAATAGGTTCTTTTAAACATGCACATAGACAAAAATGAATCTACTATACCTCATTTAAATACAGACTTGGTAATGAATAACTTATTTATAAGTGGCCTTTTAGGATATTTTAAGGGAAATAAAATAGCTAAAATGTTTATGCTTAGGGTGGCTAATCAAAACAACCTATATAAACAAATGCTAAATTATATTCTTAATCCTTATGGAGTTCTACTGATAAATCATGCACACTGGGACCTAATTTTGATAGTAAGGTG
This sequence comes from Ovis canadensis, assembly GCF_042477335.2. NCBI lineage: Eukaryota > Metazoa > Chordata > Mammalia > Artiodactyla > Bovidae > Ovis > Ovis canadensis. The sequence goes on from NC_091727.1 coordinate 130,766,815, forward strand.
TAAAACAAATTCACCTTGCCGATCTATTTCCAGAAAAGTAAGCAGGCTCACAAAGGGAACCCTTATGTATATAGATTTTAGGAATGGTTTAAGAATAGGTAAGAGGAACAACTGTACCCAGGTTAGGGCTATGTAACACACAGCATCCAGGTTACTAGTTCTGGTCTATCCACAGGACTGCAGCTTAGCTTTCTCTTATTTACACTTCCCCATACAGTCTATACCCTCATCCTTCTTGCCAGAAGCGGTTCTCACTAGCTATTTCTGGATTCTCTCCCCTTTGGCACACTCATTTCAGTCAACTGTTCTGAGTGTTGAGCAGGATGAAAGGGCTCTGGTCGGTTTCAGCAAACCAAATATAGTGGCAAACAGCTATAAGACAGATACTTCTGATGCAGGCACTAATAATGGTAACTATTTATCTAGTGCTTAATATTTTACAAAGTGCTTTCACAAGTTACATTGCTCATTCCTTACAAGTGCTCTCTGAGGTACAAACAACAGATGAGAAAACTGAGGTCCTGAGAGGTTACAACTTTTCCCAGGGTTGCTCTAATCTTATTCTAAAGCTCATGTTCCATTGATTCTACTAAATTATCCTTATACTAAAATGTGAAACTCTCAGGGGGAGAGAGTTGGGAGAGGGAAAAATTGGGAGTTTGGGATTAGTAGATGCAAGCTATTACATATAGGATGGATAAACAAGATCATTCTGTATAGCACAGGGAACTATATTCAATATCCTCTGATAAACCATAAAGGAAAAGAATATGAAAAAGAATATATGTATAGCCAACTGAGTCACTTTGCTATATAGCAGAAATTAACACAACATTGTAAATCAACTATATATCAATAAAATTTTGTAAACAAAGAAAAAATGAACCTACCTATAAAATGTGTTTAAAAATAAACAATACATTTAACAATTTCAGCCTTAAATCTATCTAGGCTACTCCTCAGGCTAACCATGCACACAAAAACTTCTGTTTCTAAAAACACTCCAGAGCAAATCCTACTGAGATCTTAAGAAATAATTTTCAAATCTAACTTCTATTACTTCTTAACATTAAATTTCTCACAGAGGATACTATCTGTGAAATGCAAATGAATAAACTTTAAAAACTCACACATCAATGATTACTCCAAAGAAAAACTATCATATAACATAGAACAGTTAACTTTTTAAAAATTAATTTATTTAACTGGAGGCTAATTACTTTACAATATTGTGGTGGTTTTTGCCATACATTGACATGACTCAGCCATGGGGGTACGTGCGTCCCTCATCCCAAACCCCCCTCCCACCTCCCTCCCCATCCCATCCCTCTGGCTTGTCCCAGTGTACCGGCTCTGAGTGCCCTGTTTCATGCATCAAACTTGGACTGGTCATCTATTTCACATATGGCAATATACATGTTTCAATGCTATTCTCTCAAATCATCCCATCCTCACCTTTTCCCACAAAGTCCAAAAGTCTGTTTATATCTGTGTCTCTTTTTCTGTCTCACGTATATGGTCGTTGTTACCATCTTTCTAAATTCCATATATATGCATTAATATACTGCATTGGTGTTTTTGTTTCTGACTTACTTCACTCTGTATAATAGGTTCCAGTTGCATCCACCTCATTAGAACTGACTCAAATGTGTTCTTTTTAATAGCTGAGTAATATTCCATTGTGTATATGTATCAGAACTTTTTTATCCATTCGTCTTTTAATGTTATTCAATGCCACCGTTCTTTGGTCAAACAATACTTTAAAAAATAAATATTAATTAAGCTTTGAATACCTTTTAGTGATTTGTAGAGGATCATCAAGGACTGGGTCATTATCAAATGTCTCTTTATCAAAAATTCTTTTTATAGCATAGTTTGCCAGTTGTTCCATAAGAAGGTATGTTTGGTTAATATGCAAAAACATCGAAAAGTAGTGATTCTCTCCTTGGGAACACACATGAATACTCTCTGTCAGTATGACATTTGAAGTCTTTTCAAGTTTTGAGACTGCATCCCAGGAGATAATGAGTTTTACTGCAAATTAGAGTTATAAGTAGATATGATTAAGTTTCTCAATGTTGATTAATGTTTATTAATCAGGTCTTTCAAAACAAACAACAGTCACTTAAAAAATGCTATGAACAATTAAAATGCTTTTGAGTTCAAGATTAGTTTAAATTTTGAAGCATAACAATGAACATACAACAACTGATTTTAGGAACAGATATATAATTCACCAGGGAAGTCCCTAATTTTAAATAATTTCTAATCTTTTTTTCTGATTTAATATTTAAACCTGATATTAAATTTGGTATTTCAATTTATACAATTATATAACTATTGGTGTAAAAGCTATACATGTGCTATGAACAGTACTGCTTGATTCTTCTTTGTAGCTGTAGGACATTAGGTACTATGATTACTACACATATGTGTATTGCATGTTTAAAACAATTATTTAAATATAGATTGAAGTCAGATCACCATCATCGTTTAATATTCATTTGCTTCCCACAACAGGCAAGGCATCTATATACAATTCAAATGGTTATGTTAAACAACCAGTCTTAAAAGTATTCTTCCCCAGATGAAGTGAACTTTTAAATGTATAGTTTAATTACCTTTAATATCTATTCTATTACTTTACATGCAACCTAATACCATCACAAAGTTGATAGGTAAGTTTGTAAATTCAAAGTCATAGTAAACAACAGAAACCACTTACTTTCTGATCCTAACAAAAAAGAATAGAAGCTCAGAAAATTGGTGCTAAGATATAGCCAACCTTGACAAGGAACTCGTCCTTTCCAATAACTGCACGAGTAATAGGTAACTAACTTTTCCTGCTCTGGCAAACCAAAACATTTTTCAAATTTCAAAAGGGCTTCTCGAAATTTTTCAGGATCGTCTTCTTTTGCAAAAGAATGTTTTCCCTCTTCAGCAATTAATCCCTAAAGGAGACAAAATAATTTCTGAAAATTAATAATTACCCATCAACAAAAATATACCTCACATGTTTAAACAGTTCCTTGAATAAAACTGTGTATACACATACACACATACCTACATCTCTTACGACAGTAGTGAGCAGATCTTTAATTTTGTAATTCAATTTCTTTAAATTTGCAATTTTATCATTTAATCTTTTCCTAATGCCTCAAAAGAACCTACCAAAAATACAGGTGCTAAATATTATTTTGATTGAGTGAAGGGTTCTTTCAAAGAGATTCTGAAATGAAAATATCCCTAACTGCACTCACAAGGGAACCAAAGAATAACCACTACGTTTACAACTCTCTTTAGTTCTGATTCTGATATTTCTATGTGTGCTTCTGCCAGTCCTGAAAGGTGCCAATAAAACAATGAGCTTCCATGCAACTTTCATCCTCAAATAAATGGGTCAAAGAGTTTAGTATTCCATCTACAAACTATATCCATGCCACTTACTCTTATCTTTCCTTGTACAAAATTAGTAATATCTTCATTTGAATCGAACACAGATAAGGTCTTCATGATATTTTCTTCTAACCACTCCCAATGTTTGGTTATTTCTTCTCTGTCGGCTCCTGATTAATAATAAAAGAGAAAGAGAGACTCAAAGAAAACTTCACACACACACAAAAAAACTGCTCTTGATATTTATAAGCTTAGTTTAAAAAGCTATAAAATAATATTTGCTCTTTTAAAAAATGATCATCATAAAGGAACAGGATACAATGTTTACTCTCCATGTCATCCTTAAATGTGAATATGAACACTAGTTTTCGTTATAAATAGAAAGAATAAAATATTTAATGAAAGTGGAGAAAAGTAAATACAACTCACGAGAAAGGATATAAAATTTTGAAAACAAGGTGCCAGTAACTGGTACCTATAGTAACCAGTTCTTTTAAGAGAATATATCGAGTGTGTGCTCAGTTGCTCAGGCATATCTGACTCTTTGTGACCCCACAGACTGTAGCCCGCAGGCTCCTCTGTTCATGGGATTTTCCAGGCAAGAATACTGGAGTGGATTGCCATGCCCTCCTCCGGGGGATCTTCCCAACTCAGGGATCGAATCTGCATCTCCTGCAGCTCCTGCACTGCAGGCGGATTCTTAACTGCTGAGCCACCAGGGAAGCCATGATATATAGAGTATGTGTGTATTTGTTAGTCGCTCAGTCGTGTCTGACTCTTTGCGACCCCGTGGACTGTAGCCTGTTAGGCTCCTCTGTCCATGGGAATCTCTAGGCAGGAGTACTGGAGTGGGTTGCCATTCTCTTCTCCAGGGGATCTTCCCAATCAAGGGATTGAACCTGGGTTCCCCACATGGCAGGCGGATTCTTTACCATCTGTGCCACCAGGGAAGCCCAAATATACAGGGTACTAGAATATAAATATACATAATTTAATCTTTGTTCTTCAAATAATACAGTCTTCTAATAATACTGTATGACTGAAAGCAGCATGCATATGACAATCCTATGCACACTGCATAAACATGGATCTCATCTGTGGCATCCCTCAGGAGTAGGAAGCTTTCTCTCAGTCAACTCTTTCATTAAAAAGCCTAGTCAACTTACAGAAATTTTATGAAAGAGATTAGAAATCCTATAGCAAGGTTAAATCCTTGTGATCTGCTGAATCAAGGTTAGGTGGTTTACTGAGGGTCAGAGTACTTGCACTGACGGTCAGTATTATGCTTAACTCTGGGTTGCTTTGGTTTGAAGAACATTTTAATATCTATCAATTTTGCCCTATAACCAACATACGTTTAAGATCTCCCCAGCACTGTAGATTATACAAATCTCACTCAAAAGAAATATTCTGACTTCTAAGTATGTTTTATGACATATGGAGAGTGATACACTAAAAAATGTATTGATGGCCTTCCCTGATGGTCTAGTGGTTAAGAATTCATCCACCTGCCAGTTCAGGGAACATGGGTTCTATCATTGGTCGGGGAAGATACCACATACGGTGGAGCAACTAACCTCATGCCTCACAACTACTGAGCACATGCACTGCAACTACTGAGACTGCACACCTAGAGCCTGTGCTCCACAACAACAGAAGTCACCACAACGAAAAGTCTGCACTGCAATGAAGAGTAGCCCCTGCTCACTGCAACTAGAGAAAGCCCATAAGTAGCAACAAAGACCCAGTGGCAGCCAAAAATAAATAATTTTTTTAAAAAGTATTGACACTTCAAAACTGCCTATTTCCTACAGATCAGTTAGAACTGTATTCATGTTACTCAAGTCATCACACCATGTGTAATAACTTTCTTTAATGAACCACAAATAAAAGCCATGGGGAAATTTTAAGGCCTTTATTGTGGCCCTTTAGGTAAAAAGAAGCTTCACTAATAGGTAAGTACCATATTTCTGTGCATTTCCCAGGTGGCTCAGAGGTAAAGAATCTGCCTGCCAATGCAGGAGATGCAGGTTCAATTCCTCGATCAGGAAGCTCTCCTGGAGGAGGGAATGGTAATCCACTCCCATATTCTTGCCTGGAGAATCCCATGGACAGAGGAGCCTGGCAGGCCACAGTCCATAGGGTCACAGAGAGTCAGACATGACTGAGCAACTGAACACGCATGCACTGTTTCTGCATCAAGTTAATTTGGGAAGTAAGTGGTATGATCATCCTTTTTGTTTAAGAAATGAGGATATAATTTCTACCAACTCAACTTAGAGTTGAGGTTATAGACATCTCATGATATCAGCAAGTATAATATCTTCCATATTTAGTTTAAATGGTATTCAATTTGAAAGAGTCAAGAGAAAACACTCATCAGAAACACTAAAGGAAATTGAGAGGGAGATGCAAAAAACAAGCCACACAGTTTTAAAAATTAATTGTATGCTATATGTTCACACACATGAACTGTCCAGAAGTTCACATGCTTTTGTATTTTTTAAGTATATCTACTTAAAAAAGAGAGGGGGAGAAGAGAGAAAGAATCAGAAAAAGGCAACCTTTCAACATTAAAAAAACCCATAAATCTCAGATTCTAATTTAGACCAACATTGTAATGGCATCATTAAAGAAGTAACAACTATCACTGTATTTTTTCTTAATTTTGAGTTGCTATATTAAGAATCATCCTAATTCCTTTTCTACCACAATAGATACATGTTGAAGAATCTGAACCCCCTGAAGGACGCATTTGAACATATTCATGGATGAATATGTTGCACTACGTGTAAATTATCCCTTCATATTTCAAGGATATGATGCTTTGTTCAGGTTTTCAGGCTTATATTTTCTTAGAGATCAGCCTTTAAGTTTTGGGCTTGATTCTCCTCATCTGAATTATTAGAGATGAAACAAAGAACTTCATGGGGGAGGTTCTCATCTTCCTAGCAGTTGGGTTAAGCCGGAAAGGTGAGTTGAAGAAAGGAGTCAGATTAGCAGTAGCACTGATCAAAATTTGCTCAGAATCAACACTGCCAGAACACATGCTTCAGGTCTCACATATTAATGGATTTTTAAAAAGTCTGTAATCTTTCTTAAATAGATATTTTTCTAGTCTCTCAAAGCAGAGCTGCACATTTACCTCAATTCTAAATCAAAACAACTGGGGAGATTCTATTCCCATATAGGTCATTACAAAGTATTGAGTAGAGTTCCCTGTGTTATACAGTAGGTTCTTCTTAGTTATCTATTTTATAGTAGTGTGTATATGTCAATCCCAATCTCCTAATTTATCCTTCACCCTCCCATATACCTCATTTTTTCCTACATCTGTGACTCTATTTGTAAATCAACTATACTCCAATAAAAATTAATTTTTAAAAACTGGGGAGTATAAATAAAATTTAAATATTCAGTTTCTTAAGATCCTTATTTGTTTGAATTCTATGTTTTAAAATTCATACTCAAAAAAAAAGAAAAAAGAAAAAAAAATTCATACTCACCACATGCAATTGACAGGTAAACTTGAGAATCTGGTGTCTGATGTAGGATGCGAAATGGAGCTACTTTTGCAGTAGAGTCTAAGACTGAATCAAGAGTCCCAACCAAAAGTCCTGTTGTAATAAAGAGACCATTGAAACAAGGATCTTACAAGAGATAAAATCAATATTGCTTCACACGACTAACAACCAATGGATTTTTTTTTTTAATTTCTAACTCAAAGCTTCCTTACAGAGATTTTTCTTAAAGAAAAAAATACAATCGGGATGAAGAGACTACAGTGTTCCAATGTCAGTAGTACTTTAAAAAATTATCTTTCAATAAAATAAGTCAGATTCATTTGTCTAAACCTCATGATATATTTGCAGCACTTATTTACCTCCTTTACAAGGTTATGTTTAGAGCAGATAAGAATGTAGATTCTAGTAACAGAGATTTCCTAGGTTTGAATCCTAGTACTAACTTGTGTCAACTTGACCCAGTTGTACTTACCTTTTCTTCATCCTCATTTGTAAAATAAGGGGGGTAAAACTGGAGCCTACCACAAAAGGTTGTTGGAAAGATAAAATGAGTTATTATTACACATAAAACACTTAGCACAATGCTTAGCACATAGTAAAAGACTCAATGTTAGCTAATATTATAAGAAAAACAATGGATTTTAACAAGATAAAAATCTTGATTAATTAAAATGCTTAAAGGGGATTTTTTTTGTTTTTAACATTTAATTCCTCAATTTCAAATTCAAGGTTTTGATTATTTAGCTTCAATTTAATTATTTGATATTTCCTACTCCTCCTACAGTAAGTTTCCTGTTTTCTTAATTTCTCCCATAAAGTCTTTGCATAGCAAGTCTGGGCTTCCCCGGTGGCTCAGTGGTAAAAAATCCACCTGCCAGTGCAGGAGACCCCAGTTTTATCCCTGGTGCCAGAAGATCCACGTGCCATAGAGCGTCTAAGCTCGTGAGACAACAATTAAGCCAGTGCTCTAGAGCCAGAGAGCCACAACTGCTGAGCCCATGTGCCCCAGAGTCTGTGCTCAGCAACAAAATAAGCCTGGGCACTGCAACCAGAAAGCAGCCTGGGCTCTCTGCAACTAGAAAAAAGGCCCACGCAAAGCAACAAAGATCCAATACAGCCCCAAATAAGTAAATCAATAAAAACTTAAAAAGTCTCTGCTAAGCAAGTCTTTTTTACCTAGAAATGTTAATGCAAGTCTTGTAGCCCAGTGTGGCTAATCCAAATTCTATGTTTTCTTCAATACCCAATTCCCCTATGAAATCTTCATTGGCAACCCCAAGCAATTATGCCTTCCCTTGTCTCTGATTATACACAGCACTTAAAGTCTGTATGATACAACCCAGCATTCTGATTATTAGGTTAGTTATTACAACTACTTTCTAAGTACTTCATGTATATTAATTTTGTCTCCTTACCTAGATTATTAGTTCTCTGAGGACAAAAACCATGTCTTCTACCTCTAAGTTTCTATCCCTAACTTTCAGAAGCAAATCAGTGAGATGGCTGAGAAACATAAATCAATCTTTCTTTTCTGGAAGCTTTGACTGGTTGAGTGTTGGTTTTACTTTATGAGGCATTCCTCTTTGATTTAGCATACAGACTTGAGAAAAAAATAACTCAATTATAAAACAGGCCTTTGGCTATTTTCCTATCTTTACCCACTTAAGAGGAGTTAAGATTTCAAGCAAGATTTGGATGAGAATATAGGTACATTGGCAGATGTGAGGTAGGGAGTTGTTATAAGCATAGAGGGAAGTAAATTAGAAGAGTAGAAGATAAAACAAAGAAATAAAGAGAAACTTGGCTCAGGTGAAAGGAAAGGGTGGGAGAGAGATGTAGGAATTGGTAAAAAGTAAAAACAGGGGTCACAAATGCAGCATATTAATTAGCAGCCTTAGAAAGAAGATTTTGGCAATCATAACATGTGCAGATTATAGAAAAAAGCAATTATCTGATATGAAAAAGTTATACTATGAATTGAAGACTAAGAAAAAAAAATATGAACACCCAAACAAATATTATGAAAGAGACGGTATGGGGGAAGAGAGAATAGGAATGAAGATGCGAGATATAGGAAGTGATTCTATGTCAACTAATGAGGGAATTACTGAAGGGTTGGAGATAAAAGGAAAAATAAGTCTATCACTCTCAGTATGAAAAAGTGACTGTGAGAAATTGGAGATCTGGCTAAGAGATTAGGATAAAGTAAGAAAAGTGGGAGCTGGTGAGAAAGAAAAGTGGGAGATAGCCTCTTCAGAGCAACATAACTGAAATTATTCAGGAAATAGAAAAAAAAGGAGGATGTTTTCATTTTGAAGATGGGAAAGTAAAAATACTAAAAAGAGGCAGTGAAAGAAAACCAAAAGAGGAAGCTATCTTCAGGTTGAAAAAGTGGAGTCAAGTATATGAATGCCTATTTATATAAATAAACATGCAATGACTTAACAAAATTGTCAAAACAAGGAGTTCAAATAAAAGCATTCATTAAAAACAGCACTATTTAAGCTTCTGGATTTGGCTCCCATGAATTTAATTTCTAAAAAAGCTTTCAAAAAAGTTTTTGCAAATTTGCAAGGAAAATATTTATTGCACATTTTGCCACATTTCAAAGAAAAGGAGCTCAAAGTCTATTTCCTTCTTCATATATACTAGAAAAAGCAGTATTAGAAGAATGGGAAAAAGAACAAAGAGGTAAAGAAAAGCCTGGCTCAGCTGAAAGTTAGCATGGGAGTGTGCATGTATGAGGAGGCAGAAAGGAAAGGAGAGACTACAGATCATTATTTCTGAGTAACATAAGAAAAATTAGTTTTTCGACAGAAAGTTTGAGACTGGGAACAAAGTAGTCAAAATCACTGGCATGAAAGGTCACTGTTTTTGCAACAGAAATGTTTGCAAGATTATAAGTGCTTTACACTATGCAGAAAGGAAACTGGTCAGTTTTGGTAAGTGCTTTAAATCTGGCAGCTAGTGCAAAACCATGCAACAAATAATTAGGAAGCTAGTGCAATAAATTTTAAGTCACCTGGGGAAGTCTTCCAGCTTATTAAGCTATAATCATCATCAAGTCCCTGCAAGTCATTCAGGAATTAATATGTACCAATGTCTGGGTTCTAGAAGTACAAGAAAATAAGCAGAGAACTTTGGGTTGCTTTTCCATATAAACAGAGGTTTATCATCTGACAGCCTGAACATCCAAGGTCATGAATCAGCCTACATATGGGAAGATCTATAGCAATAGAAACGGGCTTCCTTGATGGCTCAGAGGTAAAGAATCTGCCTGCAATGCAGGAGCCTCAGGAGACATGGGTTCAATTCCTGGGTGGGAAGATCCCCTGGAGGAGGGCATGGCAACCTACTCCAGTCTTCTTGCCTGGAGGATCCTATGGACAGAGGAGCCTAGTGAGCTACAGTCCATAGTGTCACAGACAGCTGGACATGACTGAAGTGACTTAGCACGCATGCATAGCAATAGTAAATTGGGAAAAGAATACTGCAGCTGCAGGACAGAACAAGAGAGTTAAAAATATCAAGAAAGTCAAATCATTTTTTGAATGTCTATAGCTGATTAAGGTAATGTTCTACACCCTGTTAAAGGTCTGTGCAGTTTATAGCACTCTGCCAGATAAATAGCAACAAACTTCTGAAAGAAACCATCACCATAGTTGATATGAAATATTTTTTATTAAATGATACAGCAAGATAACAAAAAGCAAAGTTCTATGATTTTAAAAAACAGACAACTTGCGGGTAATGAACTGTTCATGAACCAATTATTTTTGGATAGATAGAGATAGAGCATGATTGATATCAGAGATGAAAAAATATCCTAGCATGTCATACATATAGTCCAACCACTGACACATTCATCTATTCTATAGTATCCCTGATTTGAAGCCTAGCTTTTCCCTTTTTAACTCCAGAGTTATCCCAAGGCAGCCTATTGCATTGGTGGGAATTTCTACTAATTAGAAACTTATTTCTAAAATATTTTTACAATTGACCCATGAACAACGCAGAGGTTAGAGGTATCGACCCCCACGCAAGTCAAAACTGCATATAACTTCATAGTCAGCCCTCCATGTCTGCAGCTCCACATCCGCAGATTCAACAAACTGAAGACTGTATAATACTGTTGTATTTATTGGGGAAAAAAGCCAGATAAAGTGGACCCATTCAGTTGAAACTCCATGTTGTTCAGGGGTGAACTGTAAATTTCTAGATGTTATATAATTAAAGCTGGCTTCATGAGCTTATGACCTATCCATAGGGCCTCATGTCAGAAGGGCCCCATGCTTGCTTTAATACTTTTTAACATAGAGCCCTGTACATTTTCTTTCTTCTTCCCCCTGTTATCATTTTGCACTGAGCCCAGACTGGTTATCTCTGGGCAGCAGGATGATAGGTGGTCATTATTTTCTTGTTCACACCTATACATATTTTCTGAAATGAACATTTTTTTAACCTTTAAGATAGAAAAATGAAAGTATTTCTTACACACTTTAAAAAAAATAGAAAATGATGGTCTTCCTTAGGGTAAATACTACTTTTGCAACTTTGGAGCCATACAAAATATATGCTCTATTCAATACGGTAGGCCTTCAAATATTATTAATATGATTATAGTTCTCTTGTCTCCCTGTGCTTATTCTTCTCATCTCCTGGCTTAAAATATACCTAGTTCTTTCATCTGTTTGTTGTAAGAGATTGTCTGAGTCTCTTATTATTTCTCTTAACATACCTATTCGTCAAAGTCTCATAAAATGTGTCTTTCAAATCTGAATATGAGATAAGATCTGAACAAACGGAGGTTTTTTATACTGTAGGCTACATGGTTCTATTAATGCTGTCAAAGATCATACTAGCTTTCTAGTCATGATGTCATATTATCATCATACTACCCTTGTGATAAATTAACCTACTTCGACCTTTTTCACAAACACAAGCACCAACCTAGGTATTCTCTGTCCTCTACAGTTGATTAAAAAAAAAAAACCCATAAATACAGTTTACATTTACCTATGTTAAATTTCATCTCATTGATTTCAACTGAGCTTTTAACTTGTCCAGATATATCTGAATCTTGACTTTATTTTCCATGATAGTGATTCTCAACTATAACTGCAAGTTTGAATCATTTGGGGGAGGGTTTTTTTTTTAAATTTATTTATTTTAATGTATTTTATTTTTGGCTGTGCTGGGTCTTCATCACTCCACAGGCTTTTCTCTAGTGGCGGCAAGTGGGGGCTACTCTCTAGTTGTGGTTTGAGGGTTTCTCATTGTGGTGGCTTCTCTTGTTGCGGAGCATAAGCTCTAGTGTGCGTGGGCTCAGTAGTTGCAGCTCCCTAGCTCGAAGAGTTGGACACGACTGAGTGACTTCACTTTCACCTTTCACTTTCATACATTGGGGAAGGAAATGGCAACCCACTCCAATGTTCTTGCCTGGAGAATCCCAGCGACGGGGGAGCCTGGTGGGCTGCCGTTTATGGGGTCACACAGAGTCAGACACAACTGAAGGACTTAGCAGCAGCAGTAGCTCTAGAGCACAGGCTTAATAGTTGTGGCACAGGGGCTTAGTTGCTCTGGGGCATGTGAGATCTTCCCCGATCAGGGATTGAACCCATGTCTCCTGCACGGGCAGGCAGATTCTTTACCACTGAGGCACCAGGTAAGCCCTGGAGGAGTTTTACAAACTACTCAAGCTCAACTTTTAAAACCACTAAAGCCTGAAGATTCTAATTTAATTCATCTGGGGTAGGGCCCAGGCATTCTATTTTTCCTTAACTGTGTTTTATTAAAACTTTCAAAAAGAGAATAATAAACTAAAACTTCTAGGTGCCCATGACATAACTTCAATAATTACCAACAGTTTGCCAATCTTCTATCATTATGCCCTCCTAGAGTATTTTAAAGCAAATCCCAAATATCATATCATTTTACCCATAAATACTCCAGTGTCATTTAGTTTGTTTAAAAAGGTTCTCAGTTGAATCTAACATGCAGTCAGTACTGAGAAAACTGATCTATGGTATTAACTGTTACTTTCAATTTTCAGCCACCTACAAATTTGATAAACATTTTTTTTCTTATATTAGGTTAATAATAATATGAACAAGTAGGCTGAGTGCTGGAGGAAGGGACGCTATAAAATAGCCAAAGCTTGGTACTCATTATCAATGTGCTAGTTTAGTACACTTTCATTTGACAAGTGGCTTTTTCTGCCTGTATACTAGATTGAGGACATTGTGTAAGGCAACACTGCTCCAGCTGCAGAAGTTATTAAAATGCACTTCCTAATACAAAGAACATTTAATTTCCATTCTAAGTAAAACACTCAATTATAAACTTTGGCCATAGAAATGACTGTTGAAACTTTATAATGGATTCTGTATCTTGTCTTCAGTTGCCAGGTTTACGAAGTCAAACAAGTACACCTTTACTGAATTTTTTATAATCTCAGGTTCATTAAATGTTGATGAACAAACTAATTGGTAAACTTAGTAGGAAATACATTCAAATAGGAGAAAGTAATGTTCTCAGTAAAGGCCATAGGTCTCCCTCTTTCTACTGCTTTTGCTGCCAGTTCTAAGTCCTTAAAACAAGATTGTGAACTCTTCTTTTACAGTAATCCAACAGACATAGTTGACATTTTGAAAGCTGTCAACTTTACACTAAAAGCTTTAGAAAAGTTAATAAAAATAATTATCTTGCCTTATTTTCCCTCTCCTTGCATTTTTTACAGACATTTACTTGAAAACTAGATATACATAAGCACTCATTTCCTTCCCTAACTGAAAATAAAGCTTTGTTTCATTAAAGGATTTAGAATTTTGTAAAGGTAAGTAACTGAGCATAAATGGCAGATTATAATGTCATAGGGAAAAAAAGACTATAAGAACTATCCATTAAAAACAGTTATACTTCTAAAGACTAAATCAGAGAAATATGAGAATTGTTACCATCTTTATTTACAGCACCTTAATACACTTCAAAACTTATGCATCAAGGCGCAAAAAGAATCACCCTCAGAAAATTAAAGAAAATAACAACATCTGAATTCCTAGGGGCAAAGCAAAAAGCAAGTGTGGCAGCAAATGGAAACTCATATATAGTACAGTATTTTAAAAACATTGTTTAGAAGATCTAAAGCTGGCTATGATTTTGGTCAGTTTAAAACAAGAGGGCAACTAATTTAAGGATAAAAATCAACAAATGTGATTACCTCTTGTTTTAAAAGTTCACTTTTTTATACTGGAGTGAAAGAAAAAACAAAACCATCTAGACTGAATCCAAAGGGCAGTGGAGACAAAAAACAACAAAGGTTTCATTCTCAAGTCCTTTTGATTTTCTATCTCCAGTTTTCCAGGCTTTCCTCTTCTATAGATGAAGGCATTGCTCTTCAACAGACCCGTCTGGTTGCTAAGGGCAATATATCTTGAGTTTCCTATTTTCAGCCACAAATAAGTGAATCTGGAGTACTTTCTGTATCCCCAACAACTGCCATCTTTTGCTTCTGCACTAGCATATTATTCCTCTCTACCAAGCCACATCCCAGATCTTGTTAGTGCTGAGAGATGGCTGATTTAATTTTAAAAAACAATCCAAACTGGCTTTTGACAAGTTGCTCCACAGATGTCATGCTGGAATTCTGCTACCAAAATACCACCTATTGTTATTAATCACTGCTTTTAGGAAATCTTTGTATCATTTAACAGGAAATTAGATAAAGCATACTTTACACCAGATCTGGCCCTGGAAAATTGCTTTGGGAGTTTCAAATACTCGGCATGCATGACTATTCATAAGCCACTCACATCAGGCAGATATTATTGCTGACTATCCCAATAATTATATATTTGCTTGCTTACTTATTATGTGTCTGTCCTACCAGATTATAAAGTCTGTGGGGGTATAAACTATTTGTTTTATTCACCACTGTATACCCAACATCCAAACCAGTAGCCGGCTACCATCCATTTCTCTGCTTCTTTTCACAGTGAAATTCCTAGACAGAATTATGTATATTCAGTCTGTTTTAAATTATCGGCTTGGCTCATGTACTCTAGTCCCTCTGGTTTCTACTCATAGGTCACCTTAAGGAAGCATTCCTAAACCATAATTATCTAAACTATCAATCCTCTCCCCTCTCTATTACTATACCTTACTTTATTTTTTTTATAGCGTTTACTGCTACCAGCCATATATTAATTTGCCTCCCTCAACTAAAATGTTAGCCCCATGAAAACGGGGATTTTGTTTTGCTCACTGCTGTTATCTGTAGCACCTAAAACAGGGCTTGATTTTTAGAAGTCACTTGATAATTATCTGTTGAGTGAATGCATCTTGTAATATCATATTTAGGATTCACTCTTATCTGCGGTGCTCATATAGCAGCAGCAAAAGAAGGAAAACTGGGCAGATTTTCTAACATAAAAGTAATATAAAATTCATGTCATAGCTGTACAGCAACATGGGAAACAGTATAGTCCCCTTTATTTTATTAATTTTTAGCTTATTTTACATCCATACTCCTTCCACAGCTGCCCACCAGAAGCATGGCCTTTCACCAGCTGAATGGTTATTTCTTCTTCAAGTATTATGTTTTGAAAAATATAACAAAGACAACTAGAGTTACACACACTCTTTGACACCACTCAGAAAGACAAGTGATGCTTGTATCTACAGAAGGACTGTTTGAGGACTTCTGGGTTTGGGGCAATAACAGATCAAAAAGAAACGCTGTCCTGCTATTTTAGTCTAAGTTCTGTTAAATATCACTGTTTTGATTTTGCAGTGTTATCACTGCATATTGTATAGATCATGGCATCCAGTCACATCATTTCATGGCAAATAGAGGGAGGAAAAGTGGAAACAGTGGCAGATTCCATTTTCTTGGGGGCTCCAAAATCATTGGCTGCAGCCACAAAATTCAAAGATTCCTGCTCCATCAAAGAAAAGCTATGACAAACCTAGACAGCATATTAAAGAGCAGAGACATCACTTTGCCAACAAAGGTCCGTCTAGTCAAAGCTATTGCTCATCCAGTAGTCATGTATGGATGTGAGAGTAGGACTATAAAGAAGGCTGAGCACCAAAGGATTGATGCTTTCGAACTGTGGTGTTGGAGAAGACTCTTGAGAGTCCCTTGGACAACAAGGAAATCAAACCAGTTAATCCTAAAGGAAATTAGTCACGAATATTCATTGGAAGGACTGATGCTGAAGCTCCAATACTCTGGCCACCTGATATGAAAAGGTGACTCACTGGAAAAGACCATGATGCTGAGAAAGATTGAAGGCAGGAGGAGAAGGGAGTGACAAAGGGTGAGATGTTTGGATGGCATCATTGGCTCAATGGACCTGAGTTTGAGCAAACTCCAGGAGATGGTGCAGATGGGGTTGCAAAGAGTTGGATATGACTGAGTGACTGAACGAAAACTACTCCAAATCAATTTCTATAAGTTGTTGTTCAGTCATGAAGTCATGCCTGATTCTTTGTGACCCTATGGACTACAGCGTGCCAGGCTTCTCTGTCCTTCACCATCTCCCAGAGTTCGCTCAAACTCATATCCATTGAACCAATGATGCCATCCAACCATCTCATTCTCTGTCACCCCCTTCTCCTCCTGCACTCAATCTTTCTCAACATCACAGTCTTTTCCAGTGAATCAGCTCTTCATATCAGGTGGCCAAAGTATTGGAGCTTCAGCATCAGTCTTTCCAATGCATATTCAGGGTTGATTTCCTTTAGGATTAACTGGTTTGATCTCCTTGCTATCCAAGGGACTCCCAAGAGTCTTCTCCAGCACCACAGTTCAGCACTAAGGGCTTCCCTCATAGCTCAGTTGGTAAAGAATCTGCCTGTAATGCAGGAGACCCTGGTTTGATTCCTGGGTTGAGAAGATCCCCTGGAGTAGGGAAAGGCTACCCACTCCAGTATTCTGGCCTGGAGAATTCCATGGACTATACAGCCCATGGGGTCGCAAAGAGTCAGATACCACTGAGTGACTTTCATTTTCAAACCTTCTTTATGGTCCAACTCTCACATCCGTCCATGACTACTAGAGAAACCGTAGCTTTGACTATACAAACCTTTGTCGGATACAACATGGGAAAAGTAATTATGAGAAAAAAATGGTACAAATATAGATCTTTATTTGCTCTTCGGGTAAAGAAAATGGCACTAACAAAGACAGAAATATAGATCAATGGAACAACATAGAAAGCTCAGAGATAAATCCATATACCTATGGACACCTTATCTTTGATAAAGGAGGCAAAAATACAATGGAGAAAAGACAATCTCTTTAACAAGTGGTGCTGGGAAAACTGGTCAACCACATGCAAAAGAATGAAACTAGAACACTTTCTAACACTATACACAAAGATAAACTCAAAATGGATTAAAGTTCTAAATGTAAGACTAGAAACTATAAAACTCTTAGAGGAAAACACAGGCAGAACACTCTCTGACATAAATCACAGCAAGATTCTCTAGGACCCACCTCCCAAAAGAAACTAAAGACATATATATAGAAAACTATAAAACACTGGTAAAAGAAATCAAAGAGGACACTAATAGATGGAGAAATATACCATGTTCATGGATCAGAAGAATCAATATACTGAAAATGAGTATACTACCCAAAACAATCTATAGATTCAATGCAATCCCTATCAAGCTACCAATGGTATTTTTCAAAGAGCTAGAACAAATAATTTCACAATTTGTATGGAAATACAAAAAACCTCGAACAGCCAAGGCAATCTTGAGAAAGAAGAATGGAACTGGAGGAATCAACCTGCCTGACTTCAGGCTCTACTACAAAGCCACAGTCATCAAGACAGTATGGTACTGGCACAAAGACAGAAATCAATGGATCAATGGAACAAAATAGAAAGCCCAGAGATAAATCCACACACCTATGGACACCTTATCTTTGACAAAGGAGGCAAGAATATACAAAGGAGAAAAGACAATCTCTTTAACAAGTGGTGCTGGGAAAACTGGTCAACCACTTGTAAAAGAATGAAAGTAGAACACTTTCTAACACCATACACAAAAATAAACTCAAAATGGAATAAAGATCTAAACGTCAGACCAGAAACTAGAAAACTCCTAGAGGAGAACATAGGCAAAACACTGACATAAATCACAGCAGGATCCTCTATGATCCACCTCCCAGAATATTGGAAATAAAAGCAAAAACAAACAAATGGGATCTAATTAAAATTAAAAGCTTCTGCACAACAAAGGAAACTATAAGCAAGGTGAAAAGACAGCCTTCAGAATGGGAGAAAGTAATAGGAAATGAAGCAACTGACAGACAACTAACCTCAAAAATATACAAGCAACTTATGCAGCTCAATTCCAGAAAAGTAAATGACCGAATCAAAAAATGGGCCAAAGAACTAAATAGACATTTCTCCAAAGAAGACATACGGATGGCTAACAAACACATGAAAAGATGCTAACATCACTCATTATCAGAGAAATGCAAATCAAAACCACAATGAGGTACCATTTCACACCAGTCAGAATGGCTGTGATCCAAAAGTCTACAAGCAATAAATGCTGGAGAGGGTGTGGAGGAAAGGGAACCCTCTTACACTGTTGGTGGGAATGCAAACTAGTACAGCCACTATGGAGAACAGTGTGGAGATTCCTTAAAAAACTGGAAATAGAACTGCCTTATGACCCAGCAATCCCACTGCTGGGCATACACACCGAGGAAACCAGAATTGAAAGAGACACGTGTACCCCAATGTTCATCGCAGCACTGTTTATAATATCCAGGACATGGAAGCAACCTAGATGTCCATCAGCAGATGAATGGATAAGAAAGCAGTGGTACATATACACAATGGAGTATTACTTAGCCATTAAAAAGAATACATCTGAGTCAGTTCTAATGAGTTGGATGAAACTGGAGCCTATCATACAGAGTGAAGTAAGCCAGAAAGAAAAACACGAATACAGTATACTAACGCATATATATCGAATTTAGAAAGATGGTAACAATACCCTGTATGTGAGACAGCAAAAGAGACACAGATGTATAGAACAGTCTTTTGGACTCTGTGGGAGAGGGAGAGGGTGGGATGACTTGGGAGAATGGCACTGAAACATGTATAATATCATATATGAAACGAATCTCCAGTCCAGGTTCGATGCATGATACAGGATGCTTGGGGCTGGTGCACTGGGATGACCGAGGGATGGTATGGGGAGAGATGAGGGAGGGGGGTTCAGGATGGGGAACACGTGTATACCTGTGGCGGATTCATGTTGATGTATGGGAAAACCAATACAATATTGTAAAGTAATTAACCTCCAATTAAAATAAATAAATTTATATAAAAAAACAAAAATAAACAAATGGGACCTTATTAAGCTCAAAAGCTTTTGCACAATGAAGGAAACTATAAGCAAGGTGAAAAGGCAGCCTTCAGAATGGGAGAAAATAATAGCAAACGAAGCAACTGACAAAGAATTAATGTTCAAAATATACAAGCAGTTCATGCAGCTCAATACCAGAAAATCGAAAAACCCAATCAAAAAGTGGGCCAAAGAACTAAACAGACATTTCTCCAAAGACATACAGATGGCTAATAAACACATGAAAAAAAAAAACACATGAAAAGATGCTCAATATCACTCATTGTTAGAGAAATACAAATCAAAACCACAATGAGGTATCATCACACACTGGTCAGAATGGCTGCCATCAAAAAGTCTACAAACAGTAAATGCAGGAGAGGGTGTGGAGAAAAGGGAACCCTATTACACTGCTGGTGGGAATGCAAACTAGTACAGCCACTGTGCAGAACAGTGTGGAGATTCCTTAAAAACCTGGAAATAGAACTGCCATATGACCGAGCAATCCCACTGCTGGACATACACACCAAGGAAACCAGAATTGAAAGAGACACATGTACCCCAATGTTCACTGCAGCACTGTTTACAATAGCTAGGACCTGGACGCAACCTAGATGTCCATCGGCAGATGAATGGATAAGGAAGTTGTGGTACATATACACAATGGAGTATTACTCAGCTATAAAAAACAATGCATTTGAGTCAGTTCTAATGAGGTGGATGAAACTGGAGCCTATGATACAGAGTGAAGTAAGCCAGAAAGAGAAACACCAATACAGTATATTAATACATATATATGTGGAATTTAGAAAGATGGTAACAATGATCCTATATGCAAGGCAGCAAAAGAGACACAAGTGTAAAGAATAGATTTTTGGACTATGTGGAAGAAGGGGAGTGTGGGATGATTTGAGAGAATAGCACTGAAACATGTACATTACCATATGTGAAATAGATGGAGAGTGTAAGTTTGATGCATGAATCAGGGCACTCAAAGCCAGTGCTCTGGACAGCCTAGAGGGATGGAGTAGGGAGAGAGGGGGATTCGGCGGGCACATGTGCACTCATGGGTGATTCATGTTGAAGTAAGGCAAAAAACACCACAATATTGTAAATAAATTATCCTCCAATTTAAATTAATTAATTAAAAAATGTCACTAAACAAATCATTCCTTTATCAACAGATAAATGAGTGTCAAATTTTTTATCAGTTGCTCACGTTTCAAAACGCAACTGACTCACCTAACAGTGCCATGAGATACTGAAGATAAGTTCTGTTCCCAGTTTACACGTGACAAAGCTTTTATAAAACAATCACAACTAAACAGACACATAAAAATATTAAAGAATCAGGAAAGATAAAGGAAATAGGGTTAATGGGGTACATGGAATCACCGGACTAGGTGGTGCATTCATGCGTTTATGGATTTTGGCTTGTAGTTGACTTACTTAAAAGAAAAATCTCATGAGGGTAACCCCTGGGGAGGGCAAATCACACTGTGCTCACTTCCCTTTCTAGGACATTTTGATACAGGTGAAATTAAGTAAAAATTACCTTCAAAGATTTCTTTGGATGATATGACAAGAACAAACAGGTCTGTAGGTTTTAAAAAATGAAGGTTGGTCAGTGTCATCATTTCTTAGTATTCTATTTTCATTAGAACAAAATCTACTTGACATTAAATATTAATTTCCCACTTACATTATAAACCTCCAATATCTTAACCAAAAAAAAGAAAAGAAGTCAACCTCTTTGCACACAATCCACATCATTATCACTTTAACTCTTGAGGATTGAGGATTCATGACCCTAAGGTGAACTGGAGTGGTGGTTCCCAGGCTATGCTTAAGGGAGGAAAGATCCTAGCAGCAAGCAGAGGAGGGAAAAGGGCAAGAGAGCAGTATATTAACAGGTATGTGAAGAAAGGCCTGAAGCTCACAGGTATGCACTCAATAATCCTTCCATTACTACCTAGAAAAAGTGATGACACTGACAATCCTTTATGTCTCAAAACCTCCTGCAAAGCTGTCCTTCATCATTCTACGAGATCTTTAAAGGCAACTGTTTGCTGGATTTCACATGGATACACGTTCCAGGAAGGGAAGACGAGAGGGGAGCATACAGTGTGATTTGCCTCCCTAGGGGTTGCCCCATGGGATTTTTCTCTTTAATAAGCCAAAATGATATTTATCAATTTACACTGTGGTGGGGCGGGGGCGGTGGACTGGGTGGGAGGGTTGATCTTTCCTTATGTAAAATGAAATGTCAAGGCCACTATTTAGCACCCAGGTCCCAGTAATGAGATATCTGGAAGGCCAAAATTTTATCAGCTGGTTCCTTTGTGAGTATGGAATGCAGGAATATTTTGCTAAGGAAAACTTGAGAACATTTTCAGAGTTGGGTCCTTGAGTTGGGAATAGGGAAAAGGGAGAGAAAAACCTTGTATTTTTGAGGGATGGTCATGAAGAACTTTTTTAAAGGCTACCTAATTGATTTTTATGTGTGTGTTTATTTATGATAACTCACATAGTGACTTATTAAGTTTATATAAATATCATAAAATGGGAAGCTCATTTCAAATATTATCATGTTCTAGTGTTTACAGATGGTTTAATTTCAAAGTAGTGGTGCCAAGATGCAAAAAGGGATAAGGAAACATCCTCCATTTTCATGTTTTATTTCTTAGTCTAATTCTACATCACAAAAAAGTAAGGTCTACTGAAGGAGACTGTCAGTCAACACACAAGAACCTGCTCACACTATTCAGATATGGAAAATTCAAGAGTAAAATACTGGGTCTTCCCTGGTGGTCCAGTGACTAAGACTCTGAGCTCCCAATGCAGGGAGCCAGGGTTCAAACCCTGGTCAGGGAACTAGATCCCACATGCTGCCACTAAGACCCAGTGCAGCCAAATAAATAAAAATTTTTAAAAAAGAGTAAAATACTCTCAACAAACTATCTAAATTAAAGCTTCCTAATTGGCAGACCTTCCTAGGTCCCATACTAGAGTACTTAATAGAATGTAACCCCATAATTTCACTCATGTAGTAGCTACCATCTGACAAGCAAATTGTTGATTTGTGCTTAATAAGCCAAATATGCATAAATTATTTTTAATTACATCAAGCCAAGTGGTAAGTGCCAGAGAAAAGTCATTACCCTTATCATCCAGGAGGAACAAGGAATACTGCAAGGTAACTGCAAAAATCTAGAAGGGTGAATTACTTCTCTAAATGAAAATCACTTTATCTGAAAAATAATCTTATGTATAAAAATTTTTTCACAAGATATTCTACCCTGCTGGGAACTAGGACAATTAAGTATGATACAATGGCAAGTAATCTTACCAAATGCTAAGATATCCACTAGAAGTGTTTCAGAAAATTTAGAAAAGGACTTCAGAATTCTAACTTCCAAGTTAGTCACCTGCTAAAACCATCCTAGGGTTCTCTATTGATCCAATTCCATTACTAGAATTTTTTTAAAAAGAGCCAACTAACTTCTCCAAATCCACAGCTAAATTCATTACATTGGTGGTGCTTATTGCCCATTATCACATGGCCAAGAAATGAAATCTTAAAAAAAAGTACAATATTAGCATCTCTAGGTGTTCATTTTCTTCATTAAAATAAAATGTATAAATGAAACTCTTAAAGGGGGAACATGTAGCATTGGATTTTAGCAAACAAAATGGACAAAGGCAAGCTTATACTGGCACAGAATCAATCTCCTATGAGAGTGAATCCAAATGTGTATTTGTGGTAAAGCACAGCAAAGCTGTTGGGTTCACAATTTTAAGAATACAGTAATTGAGCAGCCATGGAAATCAGCACACACTTTTGCTCTGGACCAAAAAGAACCAAATAAACCTTAAAAACAACTCCTTGCTCCATTCTGATCCATTTTAATTTACATGAAATATAATAGTGTTAGCTCTCATGTGGTAATTTCAACCATTCTACCACACCACAGATAAAGACAAATATGCTCAGATATGAACTGATCACAAAAATGGGGCTATATCTGTTCTCATCATACAGGTATGGCAGAAATCTTGGTTTATTTCTTCAGACAAACCCTCTCTTCTTTTACAGAGATGGGGCTAGAGTAAATGCGAATGGGTGGGAGACAGATAAGAAATTGGTGCAATTGATGCATGCTTTAAGAAAAAGCACGTCAAAGGAATTCCCTGGTGGTCCAGTGGTTATGACTCCCGGGCTCTAGATGCCAAGGGGCCTGGGTTCAATCCCTGGTCAAGAAACTAAAATCCCACAAGTCACACGGCAACAAACAAACAAACAAGCACTACAGTGTCAAATGAAAACCCAAATAAAACAAAGAGTGATAATATAAAGAAAATTTGCAACAAGTAAAAACATATTTACTACTACATAATAGTGATTTGATTCTCAAAAATCTGATTTACCTATTACTTTTCAGGAATACAGTAGTTGTAACAAAGTGACATAACAGGAGCAACAGAAAATTTATGGTCAAATAAAATTATGGGGAAACAAAATTTTATGCTGTAACACTGGGCTGGAAAATATATTTTAAATATATTCTGATCTGTTTTCAATGGACTCAAATGGGCAAATTACATCACTGGGTAATTATGAACACTGATTCTCAAATTTTAATATGGAAAATATATAAATCTATTAAATGGAAAGACTCCTCTGCAAAATAACACTTCTAATTTTTGAAAATTATAAAGTGGCAAAACATGAAGTTTAATCAGGCAATTTTTGTGGTGGTATTTTCAAGAGAGCTCTTTTAGAAGCTGAATAGGACGAATAGGTCCTGCAAGATATTTTTTTAAATGTCCCATAGGACCTCAATTCTCACCACACTAGCCAGATCTTGAAAAAAAGGAAATAATAGCACATGTTCATCACCATCTCAACAATACACATTGATTTGGTGCCTATAATCTTTCATTTCATCCTCTCAACTCTGAGGTAGACACCATTTAACAGAAGAAAAAAAGCAATGCCTTCAGTTATTCGGTTCTAATTACAATTTGCCTGGTTTAGCAGTTACAGGTCATAATTATAATTTGCCTGCTTTGCTGATTATTTCCCTCAAACCCGACCCTCTGCCACTTATCTCGATTATGATCACTTCAAAGACAGGGAACTGAATATTAATTATCTTTGTATACTAGCATTCCATATGGCACACAGTAGGCTCTTAAGGTTGAATGAATGAAAGAATTTGTTGAACATCATTCAACAGGAGACTATGATGGGACTAACAAGCAGGTTTTGAGACACTTCCTTCTCATTCCATCTCGCTGCTGAATTAATCCTGGACCATCACTTCAAGGCCACAATATCGAACTAGAAGTTGTCACGAAAATAAGCTCTGGTCTCTCCAGTGACCAAAAGTTTGCACCAAAAGTTTGCACCTGCCCAAGAAGGCTGGTCTCAAAGCAAAGTACCCAGACTAGACATAAATAGAGTTCTTGATTAGTAAATCAAAGAAGTGAAGGCAGGATGAATTAGGCGGGAAGAGAAACTTCCGTTAGTTCAATCGGTTTGCTTTACAACCTTGGCTCTGAAAGAAAGGGCAGCCAGCGCCAAACACTCAAGAGAGAACAGTTACTTACTTTGGGAGGAGATCCCAAGGATCGAAAACTTGGAGACAAAGTGAAAAACGCTAAATGGGGAGGAATTAGCAATTCTGAGACCTACTCCTCACCTTCTCCCCGCACTCAGACTCTCTCCACCCACCCCCCGCTCAACCCCGACTCCCGAATCTCTCTTTTGACGCCGATCCCCTTAGATGTGATTGGAGTTCCTCCCTTTCTCCTCATCCGTCTTCCCACACAATTACCCCCCCCCACACACACACACACCTCAACCCCCAGGATGGTGGCTAAAGATGGGGGAGGAGGGGAGGTTGTGGGAAAAAGTTAAGTGCACAACTGCGAACTGGCCCTGATCACTAGCCTGAAAGCGATCTGCCCACGTCTAACGCTTGTCACCAGCCCCCTCCCCCATGGGTACTCTGCCTCTGCAAGAGCCCCTCCTTTACCTCAGATTCTTCCTTGGCTTTATAAAGAACCCCCTGCTCCCTTTCGCCGTCCCACCCAAAGAGCGACTGCTGGTCCAGGGAGACGTTCTTAGGACTCAGTGAGGGCGACGCAAAGGTGGTGGCAGGGGGAGAAGAATCCGAGTCCCACCCACCCCCACCCTCCCCGCCCAGGGCTGAGAACCAGGCGGCGGGCGGCGACGAGTAACTGTCCCTCACCTCCTTTAAGTACCAGCGAGGGTGGCGGTAACGGCCACAGCTTACCTGTGAGTCCCCCGCCGCCTTCCTCCCCGTAGCCCCGACGCCGCTGCAGCACGAAGTAGTCATTGGACCTTTCCATCATCCACAGCTTCAGCGCATTTTTCAGGAGCACTTCCTCGGGCTTCAGCCACATCGCGAAGAACTTTATGCCGCCCTGGAGCAGCCACCCAGATACCCTCCTCACCTCACCCCTCCACTCTTTTCCTCCCCTCTACTTCTCCTCCCACTAAATCTGCCTCAGGCGGCAGCCGCTGGAGTTCTGGTTTTCCACACTTCCCCCAACCCTCCCTTCTCTCCCACGTAGGCAGCAAGATTGCCAATTCCCTCCCACAGCGCTAACGCCCGACTGGGAAATAGTCCTGTTCCTTTCCCTTCTGGGAATTGTAGTTTGCTTCCCGCTTTTCTGTACTCAAGCACCTGGAGCACGGGACTACACTTCCCACAATCCATTGGGGTGAGAACTGGGTGCGCGTCCTTTCAAAGCGAGTCCAGGCACCAGTTAAGTGGCTTTTGCCAATCGAAAGTTTAAAGCAGTTTTTGGAGCGAATAAGTGAGGTCCGGGTAGAGAGGTGTTGTTTCTTCTCATCCTTTTACAGCTGAGGGTGTTAAACTGTAGTAAATAGTTTCTGGAATTTGGGAGTAACGAACGGCCATTCTGGGAAGGAGCTGTAGCAGTAATTAACGTTTTGTTGTTGTTCAGTAGCTCAGTCGTGTCCAACTCTTTGCGACCCCATTGACTGTAGCCCACCAACCAGGCTACTCTGTCCATGGAATTCTCCAGGCAAGAATACTGGAGTGGGTTGCCATTTCCTTCTCCAGAACTAACGTTTAATGAGCTCTTGCTGCTGCTGCTGCTGCTGCTGCTGCTGCTGCTGCTGCTGCTGCTGCTGCTGCTGCTGCTAAGTCGCTTCAGTCGTGTCCGACTCTGTGCGACCCCATAGACGGAAGCCCACCAGGCTCCCCCGTCGCTGGGATTCCCCAGGCAAGAACACTGGAGTGGGTTGCCATTTCCTGCTCCAATACATGAAAGTGAAAGGAGAAAGTGAAGTCGCTCAGTCCTGTCCGACTCTTAGCGACCCCATGGACTGCCCACCAGGCTCCTCCGTCCATGGGATTTTCCAGGCAAGAGTACTGGAGTGGGGTGCCATTGCCTTCTCTTACCGTGTACTAAAGCGATTTCACTTACAATGTCTGACATAATCCTTACAGAAGTCTCACAATGTATATCTCATTCCCCACTCTGTACATAAACAAATGTGCAGTCTGGAGTGACTTAGCCAGAGTTACACAGAAAGTGGAGCCTGATACTATTCATTGTCTGATTGAAAAATCTTTTCTTGAATTTTCTGCCCATACAATAAAAATATAAAATCCCCAGAAACCATATAGTGTTTTTCACACCGTGTGCTCCTTCCTTCCCAGATTTGTTCTAAATATTGTAATCAGCCACAGAAAATGTCGTCCAACTTTGCTTTACTGGATATAATAATTTTTGAGCAATTTTTTTCTTCAGTTCTTTAAGAATCCCTTTCAGGGCAGCCTGTACCTTGTTAATGATATGCAGCTGCTTAAACACTTTGAAGTCGGTACTTTGTGAAACATCATTATGAGAAATTATTTGAGGGACATTTTTATTTACTGCTGTCACTAAGCCCACCAGAATTAAAGAGGCTTCTCTGGTGGCTCAGACGGGAAAGAATCTGTCTGCAATGCAGGAGACCTGGGTTCAATCCCTGGGTCTGGAAGATCCTCTGGAGAAGAAAATGGCAACCCACTCCAGTATTCTTGCCTGGAGAATTCCATGGACAGAGGCTACAGTCCATGGGGTCGCAGAGTCAGATAAGGCTGAGCAACTAACACAGAACAACTGAAAGTGAAAACGTTTATAGGAAGGAAAGAGTTGAGAGGCAGCGTACGAAAAAAAAGGGGGGGTCTCTTGGCAAGCTATATTGAGAATGAAGCCTCAAAAATATGACTTAAAAAAAATGGGGTGGGGCACACCCGGATGCCAAGGAGCCATAAAACTCTGCCTCAGAGCAGCATCTGTGGCTTAACCCTCACAAAACGTGGGCCAGTTCAAAGAAAGCAGGTGTGTACTACAAGCAGGGATTTTTCTTGAAAGTGAAAAAAAGGCCAATTTGGGATTCTTTTTTTCTAAAATGCAGTTATTAGTCCCAAGGCAGCTTTTTGGAGGCGGGGGGCAGGGGTGGTCG
This sequence comes from Ovis canadensis, assembly GCF_042477335.2. NCBI lineage: Eukaryota > Metazoa > Chordata > Mammalia > Artiodactyla > Bovidae > Ovis > Ovis canadensis. Next base: position 130,794,622 of record NC_091727.1, read on the forward strand.
GTGTTGGGGGAGTGGTGGCAGTGGACAGCAATCTTCCCAGAGCCAGAACTGCAATGTATCCTTGGGGAAAGCCATCCTAATTTGGATATGTATTAAGGAAGATAATTTCTTAAATCTTCCTGGTGAAAGATCAGTAAATGTGGCAAATAAAAAGAGGTGTGAAGTATCCTTTATTTTTTACCTTTCCTTCTCCTTTTTACTTCCTCATCAAGCCACATTCTTTTCCAATACCCTTAAACTGTAAGAGTTGTGGCAAGGGCTGTGCAGAGCTGGATGATTCTTCTGTCTCTTTACTGGGCAACTCTATTCAGATAAACCCACATGCTCCCTGTTACAGAAGTGGACCCACTTTTGGCTTGAAGCAGGGCATTTAGAGAGCTCCCGCTGTTGTGAATAAAATAAAACACGTTTAAATTACTCCTGGAATATAACATTTTGTCTTGATCATCTACTATATTTCAAGCCTTTGCAAATAGAAGTATTTTTCTTAAAATGACTTAGAAAATAGACCATGTCACTATTCAATTGTGTATATTAGTGTACATTATTTTTTAGGGAAGAAGGACAAGAATTACAAACTGCCATGGATATCACTGCTGGTACTGTGCTGGTAATATCTATATCTATCTATGACTGGATGCACAGATAGTCATTTGACCCTCATTAATAAACTTGTACATTTTAACATCCTTAGTTTGCAGATGAACAGGAGGCTCAAAGAAATTAACTTGCCTAAAATCAGATAACTAAATAAATGGTGGAGCTAGGGTTTGAACCTGGGTTTGTCTGAGTACAATATGTCTGATAATATGGTTTATAGATACCTCAAAGACAATATGTCCAAAGCGTAATTTTTTTCTCTAGTATCCTCCCTCCCCAAAGTTGTCTCTTCTACTACATTCTCATAGTTCCAAGCACCACTGTTTACCAAGATGCTCAAGCTAAGAACCTTGGAATAGTCTTCCCTCCCCCCACCTTTTTTACATTTAAAAAAATGAGGTGTTAGTTTCAGGTGTACAGCAAGGTGATTCAGTTTTATATACATAAGATTATTTTCCATTATAGATTACTATAAGATATTGAACCTTGTTCCCTGTGTTATACAATAAATACTTATTGCTTGTCTATTTTATATATAATAGTGTGGATCTGTTAGTCCCATACTCCTAATTTATCTATCCCCCTTTCTTTTTGGAGAAAAGTGTTTTCTGTATCTGTGACTCTATTTGTTCTGTAAATAGATTCATTTTTATTGTTATCCTATATTTGTCTTTCTATGTCTGGTTTACTTCACTTAGTATGATATTTTATAGGTCCATCCATGTTACTACAGATGGTATTACTCCATTCCTTTTTTATGACTGAGTAATATTCTCTCATGTGTGTTTATTTATATATATATGTATACCACATCTTCTCTATCCATTCATTTCTTGATGGGCACTTAGGTTGTTTCTACATCTTGGTTATTATGAATAGTGTTGCTATGAACACTGGGGTGCATGTAAGGGGTGCACTGAGAATAGTCTTAAACTTCCTACTCTCACCACCTGCACTGTTACACACACACACTACTCTTTTTCTTTTCAAAAGTCCATTCCACCCTCCTATTATCACTTCAGATAAGCCTCACATCACTTTTCTGCTGCACTGTAATAGTCTCCCAACTCATTTGTCTACTACCATGCTCGTTTTCTGATTTATCCAAGCCACATATTTATGGACACAATGTTATACAATGCAGGGCTGAATACACCATTTATCCAAAATTCAGTCTCCCAGCTGACTCAGCCTTCTAAATCAGAGTCTCAAACACCTATGTGAAAGGTACTGGGAAACACCAAATAGCATTTCCAAACCCTGTGCCATGCAAAGGCTTAGGCTGTCACTCAAGATTCCACTGGATTCTTATTTGAAGTGAATTTCACAAGCTTAGTTGATATTTTACAGTCTGAAGCAGATTTAGAAGCAGTAAGATTCAAAACAGGTGGAGCATTGCTAGAGGAGAGCCATCTAAAACTTTAGTACTCAAAGTACAGACCCTGGACCACCAAAATCTGCATTACCAGGGAGCTTGCTACTAGGTTGGTGCAAAAGTGAAAGAAATTCAGAATCTCAGAACCCATTCCAGGCCTTAGAATGAGAGCGTGCATTTTAACAAGATCCTGGTAATTTGTAGGAATATTAAAGTTTTAGATTCTCTAATTGAGTGGTGGCTGCGCAGGCACAGGAGGGCCTAGAGGAGCTATCCCACATTGAAGGTCAGGAACAGTGGCGGTAAGGAGATACCCCTCATCCAAGGTAAGGAGCAGCAGCTGTGCTTTGCTGGAGTAGCCGTGAAGAGATACCCCATGCCCAAAGTAAGAGATACCCCACGCCCAAGGTAAGAGAAACCCAAGTAAGATGGAAGGTGTTGCAAGAGGGCATCAGAAGGCAGACACACTGAAACCATACTCACAGAAAACTAGTCAATCTAATCACACTAGGACCACAGCCTTGTCTAACTCAATGAAACCAAGCCATGCCCGCGGGTCATGGTGGAGAGGTCTGACAGAATGTGGTCCACTGGAGAAGGGAATGGCAAGCCACTTCAATATTCTTGCCTTGAGAACCCCATGAACAGTATGAAAAGGCAAAATGATAGGATACCAAAAGAGGAACTCCCCAGGTCATTAGGTGCCCAATATGCTACTAGAGATCAGTGGGGAAATAACTCCAGAAAGAATGAAGGGATGGAGCCAAAGCAAAAACAATACCCAGCTGTGGATGTGACTGGTGATAGAAGCAAGATCTGATGCTGTAAAGAGCAATATTGCATAGGAACCTGGAATGTCAGGTCCATGAATCAAGGCAAATTGGAAGTGGTCAAACAAGAGATGGCAAGGGTGAATGTCGACATTCTAGGAATCAGCGAACAAAAATTGACTGGAATGGGTGAATTTAATTCAGACGGCCATTATATCTACTACTGCGGGCAGAAATCCCTCAGAAGAAATGGAGTAGCCATCATGGTCAACAAAAGAGTCCAAAATGCAGTACGTGGATGCAATCTCAAAAACGACAGAATGATCTCTGTTCGTCTCCAAGGCAAACCATTCAATATCACAGTTATGCAAGTCTATGCCCCAACCAATAACGCTGAAGAAGCTGAATGGTTTTATGAAGACCTACAAGACCTTTTAGAACTAACACCCCCAAAAGATGTCCTTTCCATTATAGGGGACTGGAATGCAAAAGTAGGAAGTCAAGAAACACCTGGAGTAACAGGCAAATTTGGCCTTGGAATGTGGAACGAAGCAGGGCAAAGACTAATAGAGTTTTGCCAAGAAAATGCACTGGTCAGGGTAAACACCCTCTTCCAACAACACAAGAGAAGACTCTACACATGAACATCACCAGATGGTCAACACTGAAATCAGTTTGATTATATTCTTTGCAGCCAAAGATGGAGAAGCTCTATACTGGCAACAAAAACAAGACCTGGAGCTGACTGTGGCTCAGATCATGAACTCCTTATTACCAAATTCAGACTCAAATTGAAGAAAGCAGGGAAAACCGCTAGACCATTCAGGTATGACCTAAATCAATCCTTTATGATTATACAGTGGAAGTGAGAAATAGTTTTAAGGGCCTAGATCTGATAGATAGAGTGCCTGATGAACTATGGAAAGAGGTTTGTGACATTGTACAGGAGACAGGGATCAAGACCATCCCCATGGAAAAGAAATGCAAAAAAGCAAAATGGCTGTCTGGGGAGGCCTTACAAATAGCTGTGAAAAGAAGAGAGGTGAAAAGCAAAGGAGAAAAGGAAAGATATAAGCATCTGAATGCAGAGTTCCAAAGAATAGCAAGAAGAGATAAGAAAGCCTTCTTCAGCGATCAATGCAAAGAAATAGAGGAAAAGAACAGAATGGGAAAGACTAGAGATCTCTTCAAGAAAATTAGAGATACCAAGGGAACATTTCATGCAAAGATGAGCTTGATAAAGGACAAAAATGGTATGGATCTAACAGAAGCAGAAGATATTAAGAAGTTGCAAGAATACACAGAAGAACTGTACAAAAAAGATCTTCACGACCCAGGTAATCATGATGATGTGATCACTAATCTAGAGCCAGACAACTTGGAATGTGAAGTCAAGTGGGCCTTAGAAAGCATCACTACGAACAAAGCTAGTGGAGGTGATGGAATTCCAGTTGAGCTGTTTCAAATCCTGAAAGATGATGCTGTGAAAGTGCTGCACTCAATATGCCAGCAAATTTGGAAAACTCAGCAGTGGCCAGAGGACTGGAAAAGGTCAGTTTTCATTCCAATCCCAAAAAAAGGCAATGCCAAAGAATGCCCAAACTACTGCACAATTGCACTCATCTCACATGCTAGTAAAGTAATGCTCAAAATTCTCCAAGCCAGGCTTCAGCAATACGTGAACTGTGACCTTCCAGATGTTCAAGCTGGTTTTAGAAAAGGCAGAGGAACCAGAAATCAAATTGCCAACATCTGCTGGATCATGGAAAAAGCAGAGTTCCAGAAAAACATCTATTTCTGCTTTATTGATTATGCCAAAGCCTTTGACTGTGTGGATCACAATAAACTGTGGAAAATTCTGAAAGAGATGGTAATACTAGACCACCTAACTTGCCTCTTGAGAAATCTGTATGCAGGCCAGGAAGCAACAGTTAGAACTGGACATGGAACAACAGACTGGTTCCAAATAGGAAAAGGAGTACGTCAAGGCTGTATATTGTCACCCTGTTTATTTAACTTCTATGCAGAGTACATCATGAGAAACCCTGGGCTGGAAGAAGCACAAACTGGAATCAAGATTGCTGGGAGAAATATCAATAACCTCAGATATGCAGATGACACCACTTTTTTGGCAGAAAGTGAAGAGGCGCTAAAAAGCCGCTTGATGAAAGTGAAAGAGGAGAGTGAAAAAGTTGGCTTAAAGCTCAACATTCAGAAAACGAAGATCATGGCATCTGGTCCCATCACTTCATGGGAAATAGATGGGGAAACAGTAGAAACAGTGTCAGACTTTATTTTGGGGGGCTCCGAAATCACTGCAGATGGTGACTGCTGCCATGGAATTAAAAGACACTTACTCCTTGGAAGAAAAGTTATGACCAACCTAGATAGTATATTCAAAAGCAGAGACATTACTTTGCCGACTAGGGTCCGTCTAGTCAAGGCTATGGTTTTTCCTGTGGTCATGTATGGATGTGAGAGTTGGACTGTGAAGAAGGCTGAGTGCTGAAGAATTAATGCTTTTGAACTGTGGTGTTGGAGAAGACTCTTGAGAGTCCCTTGGACTGCAAGGAGACCCAACCAGTCCATTCTGAAGGAGATCAGCCCTGGGATTTCTTTGGAAGGAATGATGCTAAAGCTGAAGCTCCAGTACTTTGGCCACCTCATGCGAAGAGTTGACTCATTGGAAAAGACTGTGATGCTGGGAGGGATTGGGGGCAGGAGGAGAAGGGGACGACCGAAGATGAGATGGCTGGATGGCATCACGGACTCGATGGACATGAGTCTGAGTAATCTCCGGGAGATGGTGATGGACAGAGAGGCCTGGCGTGCTGTGATTCATGGGGTTGCAAAGAGTCGGACACGACTGAGCAACTGAACTGAACTAAACTGTGTTTCCATACAAATTGTAAAATTATTTGTTCTATGTTGTGGTCCTTTAATGGAACAGAACTTGGCGGTCTGGAGTTGACGATAAGAAAATGAAAGAGAGAAAGAGAGAGAAAGACATGGGGACCCAAGCTCTGATGGAGCAAGCGTGCTTTATTAGCAGAAATGTAGGCTTATATATCTTTAGTAAGATGATTACTCAGCTATTACACAGGATGAAATTTATCAATAGCCACAATATGGATAGTCTAATACATACAAGCTCGCTGACGCTGAAAAGAGTCACTGAAGGGAGTTACTGAAAGGAATCCAAGCAGATACCCTTTCCCACGACCTCAGTCCTGAGACTTGCACACAGCTCTACTCGTTCTCAGAATAGGAACTGATAAGGAACAGAGAATCCTTGAGAAATAGAAAACAGCATGCAGGAATCCTCCTGTTAAATGTTCCCTGACAACTTACCCTTATTTATTATATTTGTTAAAAGGGTCTTGACTAATTGAGGTTGTTTAGTTTTAACAATTTTTGCATAAAGGCAATGGTAAACAACAAATATAATTGTAACAAAAGGAAGGGGAATACAAGCTTGTATGAAATATGATTGATTATAATGAAAGAAATAGTTACTATGACTATAATTACTCTCTGTGAAATGTCCAGTCTAAGTTCTAAGTTCTTTGGTGTTCACAGCAAGTTTTCAGATGTCTCATTGTTCAGGCCCAATCTGTTTATCGACGACAATTCGAGGATGAGGGGGGTGTCATTTTATCGTCAAGCCAGCCAAGAAGTCCTTTGTCATGGTAATGTTTTATCATAGTATTAGTAACTTTTTATGTTACTTGAGTAGCACAGTCATACATAGTACTGTTAATATCATCTGAGCAGTTAGATAACCACATACCATGGGGTCTCCAATCGACAATTGTATGATTAGCCATAAACATAAATTTTCTTGATTTTGGATTTTGGTCCCTTTTGATATCCTGTTCATGTCTAACTGTCTACCTATTTTCCTTTTTAGGCATTTGGGAATCCAGTCTCAGGGGAAAGGGGGTGATGACCACTCTGGCTTTTTCAGGCTGTACAGGGGCATCATGGGGTTTTGAGTTTCCTTTGCCTGTTTTCTGTCAGGGTGTATTAACAGAGGGAGATGAGAGTCCATGGAATGATAAGGTGACTTTTTTCAGCATTGTCTAGGTGTTGGTCAGGGAATATTTTTGTCATACTACCATGTGGAAATTTGTTGTATTCTGGAAGAAACACTTAACAAGAAAGTTAAAGGTATATGGCCCAAAGATTAAGAGAAGTAGAAAAGCTGTTTAGGGGCTACCAGGAGAACTAGGACCAGACATTGGGTTCATGACATTAATGTTTCTCTAGGTATGAGAAGATGCAAGAATTTGGGCTCATAAAATCTTTATCTGAAAACATCTGACTGTCTGAAGGCTGGTTTTTCTGTTTTTTGTTTTTTGTTTTTTTGGGTTTTTTTTCCCAGAGCATAGAGTGTCTTATTTTTGATTTCTGCCCTGAACTCCTTTCAGGGGGTGTTGAAGGTCAGCAGCTTGCAGTGGTCATGATGTAATCTTTGTAGAGGCAGCTGGTGAGTATCAACTTTCAGTCAGTAGGGTCCCTTCATAGCCACATATTTGACCGTGTTTGGGGGGCATTTTATGGCCATTGTGTCTCACGGTGTTGGGAAAGCTCATTCCCAGGTTTAGGGAAGATTCCATTGATAGGCCACTCAGTGTGCTGTTATTGGACCAGGCTTTGCAAGTAGCAAAAGTCTCTAGACCACTGTCTTACTAGCCTCTCGGTCCAGGAAAATATTTTCTCTTGTTGTTTTTTCCCACATCTAGAGTTACATTGTTACAATCATTGATGTCATATGGAACTGCATATCAGCATTATATCACAGGCTCAGTCATACATTTGTTAACGTAAGAAATTCTTCTGAAACAAGTGACATAGAAAATAATATAGCTATAGTTAGCACTTATTAGTAAAATCATGTCTTAAGAAACCCGTATCATGCATAAAACACTTTTCTACTTGTCATAAACCTTTTGTATACTTTTTGTATTTATCTGTACATTTTTTTTTCTCATATAGAACTTTCTTTCTGGGTTACACTTTCCACAAACCTTTTTTACACTTTCTGTATTCATCACTTTATTTGTCCATTCATAGAATAGCCATCTATAAGCCATACTTCTTTGTTTTCTTAATAAAATGTAGTTTCATTTCTTATACCTTTTTTTTACTGAAAATATGTATTGTACCTTTTTTTTAGAAACCATGAACTGTTGTTTAGCTCATTTATAAATTAACCTCAGCAATATTATCCAGAGGTAAAGACATACATACATATCTAGACAGACAGAGATCTCATAGTTTTCTGCTTTAAGATTTAAAAGGTCTGTTTGTCTCCCACTTTTTTTTTCTGGCTTGAAGTTGTACTCATCTGTCTAAGGCTGACATCTCAGGCAAAGTAGGTTGTCTATTTCAATAATGTGATAAGATATAAGCTTTTACCTAGGCATGTTTTTACCTAGGCATGTTTTTGTTGTATCAAGGTTGGAGCTGTTGGGTCAGGAAGTCCCATGGGAGAATGAAGAGAGGGAGTACAAATAATTTTAGAGGTAAATCTAGTCTGATGCGAGTAAGAAACTGTTTTTGTAGTTTATTTTGCACTAAATAGAGTTCCTCTTGTGTCTCTTGAGAAAGTGAATGAGGGCTCTTTAAATTAGGATCTCCTTTCATTAACTTTTCTAAGGTCTGTCAAGAGACGTCATTTGTTAGATTTCTTTTTTATAACAAAAATAGGAGAATTTCAAGGAGAGCCAGTAAGTCTAGCAAAGGAGAGACTTTTGGATTTGTGTCTGCTGGCAGAGGAGGAACATTTGGAGCAGCCGGGGAAGGATTTGTAGGAAAGTTCTGAAATATTTTATGTTGTTCTAATTGGGCCTTTTGTAAAGTTTCATCATCTAATTCATATTTATGTAACAAATTTTATGTCTGTTGTCGAATATCATGAGGGCTAGAATTACCTTGAAATGGCAGAATTGCAGCTTTAATGAGAGCTCGTAAGGGCCAGAAATCAATTGGAATATTTTTTATCCGTCTGGTGGCTCATTCAACATTTTCTTTGACCCAGTGCCAAATTTCTAAATCAAAACTGCTTTTATCAGGGAACCAAGGATTACACTCAACCACTGTTTGAAGGCAAGCCTCTATTAGTTTGCATGAAACCAAAAGTCCCTGAGCTTTAAACAAATGGTGAAGTAAAGTAGAGAAATGATGGGGCTTTTCAGCCGTTTAATCCATGTCTGAGTACTTACCGACCTCAACAGGCCCTGAGTCACTCCGTCTGAAATGCCACATATACCAGGTCCCTGTTCTGGGGGCCACTTGTTGTGGTCCTTTAATGGACCGGAACCTGGTGGTCCAGAGTCGATAATAAGAAAGTAAAAGAGAGAAAGAGAGAGAGAGAAAGAAAGAAAAAGAGAAGGAAAGACATGGGGACCCAAGCTCTGATGGAGCAAGGGTGCTTTATTAGCAGAAATGTAGGCTTACATATCTTTAGTAAGATGATTACTCAGCTATTACACAGGATGAAATTTTATCAATAGCCACAATATGGATAGTCTAATACATACAAGGTCGCTGACGCTGAAAAGAGTCACTGAAGGGAGTTGCTGAAAGGAATCCAAGCAGATACCCTTTCCCATGATTTCAGTCCTGAGAACTGCGTGCAGCTCTATTCATTCTCAGAATAGGAACTGATAAGGAACAGAGAATCCTTGAGAAATAGAAAACAAACAGCATGCAGGAATCCTTCTGTTAAATGTTCCCTGACAGTTCTAATTCTGTGAAAAATACTGTTGGTAGCTTCAATCTATTGAATCTATAGATTGGTTAGGGTATATATTCATTTTCACTATATTGATCCTTCTGATCCATGAACATGGTATGTTTCTCCATCTATTTGTGTCACCTTTGATTTCTTTCATCACTATTTTGTAGTTTTCTATATATAGGCCTTTTTTTTCTTTAGGTAAATTTATTCCTAAGTATTTTATTATTTTTGTTGCAATGGTGAATGGGATTGTTTCCTTAATTTCTCTTTCTGTTTTTTCATTTTTAGTGTATAGGAATGCAAGGGATTTCTGTGTATTAATTTTATATCCTGCAATTTTACTATATTCATTTATTAGCTCTAGCAATTTTCTGGTGGTATCTTTAGGGTTTTCTATGTAGAGGATCATGTCATCTGCAAACAGTGAGAGTTTTACTTTTGCTTTTCCAATCTGGATTCCTTTTATTTCTTTTTCTTCTCTGAATGCTGTGGCTAGGACTTCCAAAACTATGTTGAATAGTAGTGGTGAGAGTGGGCACACTTGTCTTGTTCCTGATTTTAGAGGAAGTGCTTTCAATTTTTCACCATTGAGGATAATGTTTGCTGTCAGTTTGTTGTATAAGGCTTTTATTTTGTTTAGGTCTGATCCTTCCATGCTTGCTTTCTGGAGAGTTTTTTTTTTTTTTTATCATAAATGGGTGTTGAATTTTGTCAAGGGCTTTCTCTGCATATATTAAGATAATCAAATGGTTTTTGTCTTTCAATTTGTAATAATGGTGTATCACATTGTTTGATTTGTGATATTGAAGAATGTATCCTTGGAATAAAACCCGCTTGATCATGATGTATGATCTTTTTAATATGTTGTTGGATTCTGTTTACTAGCATTTTGTTGAGGGTTTTGCATATATGTTCATCATTGATATTGGCCTGTAGTTTGTGTGTGTGTGTGTGTGTGTGTGTGTATGTGTGTGGCACCTTTGTCTGACTATGGTATTAGGGTGATGGTGGCCTCATAGAATGAGTTTGAGAGTTTCCCTTCCTCTGCAATTTTCTGGAAGAGTTTGAATAGGATAGGTGTTAGCTCTTCTCTAAATTTTTGGTAGGATATACCTGTGAAGCCATCTGGTCCTGGGCTTTTCTTTGTTGGAAGATTTTTGATTACAGTTTGATTTCCATGCTTGTGATGGGTCTGTTAAGATTCTCTGTTTCTTCCTGGTTCAGTTTTGGAATGTTATACTTTTCTAAGAATTTGTCAATTTCATGCAAGTTGTCCATTTTATTGGCATATAATTGGTCATAGTAGTCTCTTATAATCTTTTGTATTTCTGTGTTGTCATGATTTCTCCATTTTCATTTCTAATTTTATTGATTTGATTCTTCTCCTTTTTTTTCTTGATGAGTCTGGCTAACAGTTTGTCTATTTATCATCTCAAAGATCCAGCTTTTAGTTTTGTTGATTTTTGCTATAGTCTCCATTTCTCTTTCAGTTATTTCTGCCCTAATTTTTATGATTTCTTTCCTTCTACTAACTTTGGCTTTCTTCTGTTCTTCTTTTTCTAGTTGCTTTAGGTGTACAGTTATGTTATTTATTTGATGTTTCTCTTGTTTCTTGAGGTAGGCTTGTATTGCTATGAACCTCCCTCTTAGCATTGCTTTTATAGGTTTCGGGTTGTCATGTTTTCATTTTCATTTGTTTTTATGCATATTTTGCTTTCCTTTTTGATTTCTTCCATGATCTTAACACAACGTGACTTTTACAAATGAATTCTCATAAAACCCCACCATCTTAAGTTGGAGACTACCTATACATACAACTATATCTACTGTCACTGTTTAAAAATATCAGCCTATATTTTGAATGTCATGTTGTTGTTTAGTTTCTAAGTTGTATCCAACACTTTTGCAACCTCATGGACTGTAGCCTGCGAAGCTCCTCTGTCCATGGGATTTCTCAGCAGGAAGAATGGAGTGGGTTGCCATTTCCTCTCCAGGAGATCTCCCCGACCCAAGGATTGAACCCCTATCTCCTGCATTGGCAAGCAGATTCTTTACCACTGAGCCACCAGGGAAGCCCTATATTTTGACTATGTGAAAATAATAAAGTCTGTTGCTCAAACTCTTATTTATATCAAAATATAATACCAGGAAGAAAATTCACAAGTGACATGGATTCCTCTTCTTTGCATATACCCAAGAGAATTGAAAGCATAAATCTACACAAGGACTTGTACATGAATGTTCATAGGAACATTAGCCATAATGGCCATAAAGTGGTAACGATCCAAGTTTTCTTTAGCTGATGAATGGATAACCAAATATGGAATACCCATAGACTGGAATATTATTCAGCAATTAAAAAGGATGAAATACTGATGCATGCTTCAACATGGATAAACCTTGAAAATATGCTAAGTAGAAGAAGGCAGTCACAAAAGACCGTATATTGTGTGATTCCATTTAAATGTAATGTCCAGAATAGGCAAATCCATAGAGACAAAAGGCTAATTGATGGTTCCCGGGGGCTAGGAATGGGAGCAGAAACTGACTAAAAATGGATATGAAGGGATTTTAGGGGATAATGTCAGTCAGTCAGTTCAGTCGCTCAGTTGTGTCTGACTCTTTGTGACCCCCATGAACCACAGCATGCCAGGCCTCCCTGTCTATCACCAACTCCCAGAGTCCACCTAAACCCATGTCCATTGAGTTGGTGATGCCATCCAACCATCTCATCCTCTGTTGACCCCTTCTCCTCCTGCCCTCAATCTTTCCCAGCATCAGGATCTTTTTCAGAGTCAACTCTTCACATGAGATGGCCAAAGTATTGGAGTTTCAGCTTCAGTGTCAGTCCTACCAATGAACACCCAGGACTGATCTCCTGGTTAATGTAATGTTCTCAAATTCACTTGTGGTGGGCACAATTCTATCCATCTTTAGAACCATACATTTACAAGGGCTGAATTTTTGGTATCTAAATTATATGTTCATACAGCTAGTAAATATTCAAAAATTATAAGTGCCTCCCCAGCAGAACTGCTGCAAAGCTTGAGATGATTAACTTCCTAAGAATATAGAGAAACTTCCCAAGAATATAGAGAAACTTTATAGTGTGGCATCACACACATTGGGCATATTGCCACAGAAGACATTATGTATATCCTGGATTTCATAATCATGGTTCTGAAGTGTTTCAAACAACTGTTTATTCTTAATATGTTTGCCAAAATAAAGAGCTGCTTTTAACCCATTAATAGCATCCAAAGAATGATACTTCCAAAGAGAAGACTGAAGGAAAAGGTAATTATAAAGCAATAAAGTGGCCTTATGTTTTCTGTAATATAAAGATGGACATTTCCCTGGTGGCTTAGTTAGTGATAAAGAATCTGCCTGCAGTGCAGGAGACCTGGGTTTGATCCCTGGGTTGGGAAGATCCCCTGAAGGAGGGCATGACAATCTACCCCAGAATTTTTGCCTGGAGAATCCCCATGGACAGAGGAGGCTGGCGGGCCATAATCCATAGGGTCACACAGAGTCAGACATGACTGAAGCGACTAAGCAGCAGCAGCAGTGTAAAGATGGACTGGCATCATGGTCCTTTTCTAACCCTAAATTTTCAGTGATCAATAGGAGGAGGGTTCTGGAGAGAGGGGACATATGTATACCTGTGACTGATCTGTGTTGATGTATGGCAGAGGCCAACACAATATTGTAGAGCAATTGTCCTCCAATAAAAAAAGAAAAAGAAAAAAACTTATCAGTGGTCAACCTCATTATTTACCTTGTTGACATTTAAAAATAATTCATGATAGATTCAGTTATTTTATAATGGCAGCAGTTCCTCACTATGTAGTGAAATATGTAAACACGCTGTGCTGTGCTTAGTTGCTCAGTCATGTACGACTCTGTGACCCCATGGATTGCAGCCTGCCAGGTTCCTCTGTCCATGGGGATTCTCCAGGCAAGAATACTGGAGTGGGTTGCCATGACCTCCTCCAGGGGATCTTCCCAACCCAGGAATAGAAGACAGTTCTCCCGCATTGCAGGTGAATTTTTTTTACCATCTGAGCCACCAGGGAAGCCCAAATACTGAAGTTTTAGTTTTTATTAATCAAATATATCAACAAATATTTACATTAAACCTTTTTCCTCCTAAATCCAAGCATATGTTAAAAGTTAGGATATGATTACTAAATACCAGACACAAACTTTTATTGGAATATTTTATTTACGTTTTATATTTAAAGAGAATCAATATAAATCGGGACCTATTTACAGCATTTCAAATCAGTGTACAAGAATGCAATGGTTTCATCCACTCTATATTTAGCCAACAAAAATACATGTCTATTCTGCTTTTGCTTAAATTCTGCTGGAATTTGTACTGGAAACAAAACTCTAAAACCAAAGATAAGCCACAGAAAATATAAAGTGCATTTTTATAATAGCTCTATTTAACTTTGGTGGATGAAGCTTCAAACTTTATATTAAGGCACCTGGAATTCTACCCCCCAACACCAATTCTTTTTCAAACACCAAGAAAATGCATTCACGAAATTTATAGCTACATAGATAGAATTTTATTTTACCTAATGTTATTTTATAAAGCCCATTTTGGTAAAATGTAAACTCAATTTTCAGT